>NC_092401.1:17953891-20353891 GCF_030028105.1 Mobula birostris
CCTAATAAAGTGGCCGCTGAGTCACTGTGAAAACAAGTGACTTTATTAATGTTAAGTGGGTTATAATTTTAACACTCCATCCCAGTGTATATATATATTACCTTGCTGCAGCCTTTCCTTCCTTACAGACTTATTGGTCATGACATCCATCTTTCCCTTGTCCCTCCACTTTGTGGCCTGGTACTCTGGTTCCCATTCATATCTGTATCCCATCTCCTTATTGTTACATTGGATTTCCCCAGCCCCACCCTGCCAATCTAGTTAAAACCCTATTTGCACCTCCTAGGAAGTCATTCCTGCCTGTGGCCATCAAACTTTACAACTCCTCCCTTGGAGGTCAGACATCTTGAGCCAATAGGCTGGTCCTGGACTTATTTCCTGGCTTAATTTACATATTACTATTTAATTACTTATGGTTTTATTACTATTTAATTATTTATGGTGCAACTGTAACGAAAACCAATTTCCCTCGGGATCAATAAAGTATGACTATGACTAATCTGCCTGTTGTATATTAGTCCCTTCCATTTCAGGTGCAATCTGTCCCTTTGTACAGAACCATTGTCCCAAGAGAGATCCCAATGATCCAAAAATCTGAACCTCTTCTTCCTATACCAGCTCATTGGCCACACATTCATCTGCCATGTACTCCTTTTCTTACCCTTACTAACATGTAATCAAGAGGATGCTATCCTCAAGGCTTTTTGATCTCTTTTTGTGTTCTGTGTATTCACTTCATAGGACCTCGTTCTTTTTTTCTACCAGTATTATTTTGGACTGTGAATTTGCCTAGGGCACGTGGCCAGGTGGTTAAGGCATTCGACTAGCAACCTGAAGACCTGAACACCAGCCAAGGCAGCATGTTGTGTCCTTGAGCAAGGCAGATAACCACCCAGTGCTCTGCGACGACACCGGTGCCAAGCTGTATCGGCCCTTGCCCTTCCCTTGAACAACATTGGTGTCATGGAGAGGGGAGACTTGCACTATGGGCAACTGCCGGTCTTCCATACAACATTGCCCAGGCCTGCGCCCTGGAGAGTGAAGACTTTCCAGGCGCAGATCCATGGTCTCGCAAGACTAACGGATGCCTTAAAAAAAATTTGCCTAGGAAGGTGGTCTTAGTTGAGGTTCATCCCGCGGTATTGCCTAGTGTAAAACTCTGCTCCGTGATCTGTTCCTATCACAAACTGGTAAAAGATGCACCCAAAACATTTTTAGCAATATTAATGCTGCCCTGTAAATGAAGCAAGGCAGGAAGAAAACCTGAATGAGGAGCTCAAAGAAAATAATATAAATAAAAATTAATGGGACTGAAAGGTTATAGCTTCTTAGTATTTGGATGACTATCCCTGAGGAGTTTCAAGGATGTGGCTGTGAAAATTGTGAATGTACTGGTTGTCACCTTCAGAAATCCCACAAATTGGGAGATAGTAAATGTTTTGGAATCCTACACCATAGAAACTTCAGACCTCTGTGTCCATGCCTGTGTAAGAACAGAAGGGGAGAGAAAACAAGCAGTTAACGTGGCCCTTTCCCTGTATTATTAAAGAAATGGCATGAAGAATATAATAACGTGATCAAGCGGAGTTCGGGCAGATTTCTGAAATACAAATAGTATTTTACAAATCTGTTTCGGGCTTTATCAAGTTGAATCAGCAATGCCAAAGTAGTTGCTAGGATCTGTTTGATTTCTCTGAAGGCTTTTGTTGAGGTGCCGCTCATGAGATTATGAGTCAGAGTTTGACTGCTTGAACAACACACACAGAACACTGGAGGAGCTCAATGTGGCAGGCAGCATCTGTGGAGGGAAATAAACAGTCAATATTTTAGGCCGAGGTGCTTTAATAGTCTCTCCATAGACGCTGCCTGACCTGCTGAGTTCCTCCAGCATTTTGTGTCATTTGCAGAATCTCTTGCCTATGACTGACCATAATATTGGGGATGAGGTGTTGCTGTGGGAAATTGAGGATTTGTTAACAGATAGATTGCAAAGAGTAAGGATGAACAGGAATCAGTTACTCTTTGATTTGCAAGTTGCTCCTAACAAGGTGCTGTCAAGATTTATGCTGATGTAGCCATAAGGAATGAGATGCAGATCAAAATGAGTGCAGGGTAAAATGATTAGCAAAGACGTGGCCAATGGAATCAATGTTGGTAGAAAAGCAGCGTATTTTATCTTATGGGAGTTTGAAAGGTGTTTAATGTTTAAAAGGAGCTGATTAATTAGTAGATATGCATGCACTTAAGTAAATGGTATTTTGTCCTTTACTGCAAGAGGACTTATATACAGCATTCAACCTTCATTTGGAGGCACAAGCGACTGCAGATACTGGAATTAGGGATAAAAAATAAACTGCCGGAGAAACTCAGTGGGCTGAGCAGCTTCTGAGGAGGAGGAGACATGGTTGGCTTTTCGAGACAAGTCCCTGCATCAGGAGTGAAGTATGGAGGAAAGGTATAAGGAAGACAAGGAGGGGTGAGGCAGGATCTGGGCAGGGGTTGATGGACACATAACCGGTTAAGGGAGCAGTGGGATGTTAGAGACGGGCTGACAGTTAGAAACGGGTAAGGGAAAAGAAATTTAGGTAGTTTAAACCAGTTGGGGGAGGGTGACAAATCTAATTCTGTCCATTCCCCAGCCCTGCCTCACCATTGTCTAATGTCGTCACCTTCTCCTTCCTGGTTCCATTCTGCATGTCATCTCTCTTTCAACTGCTTCCAATGATCATCTTCTAGTCTTTGACCCTACCTCTATCCACCCACCCTCTCCCCTCTGGCTCCATCTTCCCCCTTCTTTCCTCTCTCTTTCCTTAACTGCCTCTACCTATCACCCATCAGCCGCTGTCTTCTAATTCCACCTGCCCCTCCCCACGTAACTCCATGCCCATCATTTCCCTCCAACATGTCCCTGCTGCACCCTCCCCCTCGCCTCTACACTGCGGTAGAAGTGTTTATTGTGAAATGCAGAGAAGTTTTGAGTCTGCATCACAAAAAGGGGGCACTTGGCTCAAATTTCCAATGGCAGCAGGGTTCAGTTTCAACACAATCGTGGCCACTTGATCTATCCCACTCTTGCACGTATGATATCTTTAAATAAATGAAGTGTCCATGTTGAAATGATCTGATCTGAAGCAATGTCTATAATTAAACCTTTGACTGAGGCCAAATTAGGACTGTAGTTTGAGGTCATGTCTCACACAGGCAGAGAGGTTTAAAAAGGTGATTTCAGAGTCTAGTTCTGGGCAGCAGCAGGCACAGCTTCCAGTGGTAAAGTGATTAATTTCAGAAATGACAAAGTCTGGAGAAAGCAGGTATTGTGGAGTGGGTATGTATTGTATTTTGCAAAAGTCTTTTGCACATATATATATAGCTTGGGTGCCTAAGACTTTTGCACAGTACTGTATTTGTCAACATGGAGCAGTGAGGATTTGTAAACCTGGTGGGAGTAAAGTTGGGAGTGGTGAGGGTGGAGCTCCGTGGGAGGGGTGTGGGACAGGTGGTAGAGCAGAAGTGCCAGGGGCGGGGGGTAGCATGGGTGCAGACACACCCACCACTGAGACATGAGGCAAGATCATTTGATTCCAACCATTGGTTTATTGATCATTACAGAGTGCCTCCCACATCCTTCCCCTTTTCCCAACCATGGTTCCCCTCTCCCTGTCCCCTTTCCACTCTCAATCCACAATAGAGACTCGTATCAGAATCACGTTTATCATCATTCACATATGTCATGAAAATTGTTATGTTTTATGGCAGCAGTACAGTGCAATATATAAAATTCTTGCGGTACTGTGCAGAAGTCTTGGGCACCCTAGCAATATATACGTGCACAATACTGTAGAAGCTGGTTGGCCATGAAGTGATTTACAAATTAAGGTGCACTTTGCAAATTAGAGGTTTTACTTAAGGTGGAGACAACTGGTGATAGGTTAGGATGTGGGGCATGGGTGACAGAGCTTTGGTTACCCCGAAGTTTTGATGGGGTAGAGTGAAGCAGGTTGTTTAGGAAAAGACAGGCCAAGTGGGAATGATGCAGTGGGCGAGTGTTTCATCCAAAGTGAGCTAAGACAAGTGGGGTCTTGAAATGTTATAGAGCTAGAACTTGTTAGTAACGTGTTAGTAATAGCAAAGAGATGTATTGTAACGATCATCACAGGATCTAACACCAAGGAACCACGTGGTTCACTTTATTGGTCACCGGAAAGAAAGGTTGCGTTCGTGTCTAGGGAACAGAATTGATGATCTGGTGTGAGGCAGTGGCTTCCATGATTAAGACAGAGAACCGTACAGCATTAAAATGGACCTTTTAGCTCAGCTTGTTCATGGTGAGCATGATGTCCATCTACTTGCCTGTATTAGGCCCTAATCCCTCTATGCCGGGGGTTCCCAACTTTTTATTATGCCATGGACCAATATCATTAAACAAAGGGTCCGTGGACCCTAGGTTGAGAGTCCCCAGCTCTATGCCTTTCCTCTCCAAGTACCGGTCAAAACACCCTTTCAAATAACGTAATTGTATCTGCCTCTATCACCTCCTCTGACAGCTCATTCCATATACCTGTCACCTTTTTGCATGGAAAACCTATCCCTTGTGTCCCCTTCAAAATTTTCCCTTTTTCACCTTAAACCTGTGCCCTCTAGTTTTAGACTTGCTTACTGAGGGAGAAATAATCTTTCTTCTGTTTAACATGTGAAATTCATATCAATAGTGGATGTTAGGCAAACTGAGTAATGATTTAGTGGCAGTGAAGGGCAGTGGTGAGATAGAACTGGGGATCATAAGGGTACAACAGAAACTTCGAATGTGTTAAGGATGAAGATAGTGAGGTAACCAGATAATGTGCTATTACTAAGGAAGAGCAGAAGGGATCAATCAGGGAACTACACCTATTGATCAGATTTTGCTCCCTTGCCATTGGGAGCTTGGATACAATTTTGGACTGTTTTCAACAGCTGATTTGTTCTCAGTAAAACAGCCAATCTGAATTTGTGTCTGGAATGGATGATTACAAATCCCAAGCTCTTCCACTTTGAGCATATTTTCTAATGTCTGATGTATTTCTTTATATTATTTCTGACTATTGTTGCGCCTTAAAATGGTGTTAGTGTCATTTATGAAGTACAGATTATACCAGCAAAAGGGCGAAGTCTATTTATAGGCATACATACAGCTGAAAGTTTTTCACACATACAGAAAATAGATATCCGTTAGAGTTTTGAAGTGCAAACTGAAGTTTTACCTAAGCCAGGTCCCTGATCTAAATGCAAGTTTTGATGTTTCAGATGTTTGAGAATTGGAGCTGTCTCTTATGTGGCTGTAGATCTCCAAGCCACAATGTCTCTATTAACAAGGAGGCTCTGAGAAACCCATCTTCTCCTTTCAGCATTTTGGGGGACTGTTGTCTTCAAAACTCCCTAAGGCCACTTTTATGTTTCTACCAACTAGGGGTTCCCAACCTGGGGTCCATTGGGCCCTCAGTTAATGGTAGGGGTCCATGCCTTAAAAAAGTTTGTGGACCCCTGCTACCAACCATCCCCCTCCCTATGGACTTTATTTTGCAACACATGCCCTTCCACCCATTTTAGGTCCACACTCAGGGACCCCGAACAGCCTTTTCTGGTGAAGTAATGGTTCACTTGTGTTTCTTTCAATCAGTTGTACTGCATTCAGTGTTAGCAATAGAAACCAAGCATTGACTTGGGAATGGCTCGCAGAGCACCTCCAGCGCTCAATTTGGCATAATGTGGGCAGTTTTGTTCACCGGCCTACAGGAAAGATGTCAATAAGATTGAAAGAGTGTAGAGGAAATTTATAAGGAAGTTGCTGAGATTTGAGTTATAGAGAAAGGTTGAATGGGTTCGGACTTTTTCCCGCGATCATAGGAGAATGAGGGGAGATTTAATAGAGGCATACAAGATTGAGGGGTAAATGGAAGCAGGCTTTTTCCACTGAGGTTGAGTGAGACTAGAAGTAGAGATGATAGGTTAAGGGTGAAAGGTGAAATATTTAAGGAGAACTTGTGGGGGGACTTCTTTATTCAGAGGATGGTGTGAGTGTGACTCAAGCTGCTGGAGATGTGGCTTATCTGGTTTGAATTCAACATTTTGGAGAAGTTTGGATAAGTTTGTGGCTGTGAGGGGGATGACCCAGCAGCAAGCTGATGGGATGAGGTATAATAACAGTTGGGTATGGACTAGATGGGCCTGTTTACAGCTGTGGTACTCTGAATATTTTAGATTCACAGCATCTGCACTATTTTTGATTTCACTATTAAGTTTACCACCTATCTCTTGATATTGAGGGAGATGACCTTGGCTTTATTTGCAGCAGGCACCTTCTTGTCTGTGTTTCTGAATTGTGACAGCAGCATATACCAATTATATCAGTAGCTTCTCTTTTCACTATTCTATTAACTGTTTAATATGAAAAAGTTCTGCTGTTCAAGGAACTTGTCTGGACACACTTGACTTGAATGATTCATAAAAGGTTTTGTAAAGTATAATGTTCAATTATTCTAAATATTGTACCAAATTTAAAGTCAGTACAACTTTGCATACAAAGATAACAAATTCACCAAATACGCTTCCTCTGAAACTTGCTCTATTTCATTTTGAAAAGTGAAAAAATATATAATGTTGGAAGTGTGAAATGAAAGTAGAAGTTGTTGGATATTTACTGGTCAGGCAGTACCTGTGGAAAGAAACAGAGAACGAGCAGGTTACAGGGAAATAGGATTGATTTGGCATGGACTAGATGGTCAAATGATTATTTGTAATGTCGGGAAATATGGAAAATAACTTAAGGTTTTTAGGATCTTTCATCTTTTTTTTGATGTGCATTTAAATATCTCCATTATGCATAAAAGCCTTTCCAAAGTTTAAAGATTTCTTTGTATTAGCACCTTAGTGGATAAGTTGTGTAGGAAAAAGCGTTGCGTCCTGATTATCTTGTCTGGCATTATTTTAAAATCTTTTTGCAACCTGTCAATGCCATATTTGTTTTAAATTATGGTAACCAATTCACAGTTGTAGTGCACAAGTAGAACAGTTTTGTGCTTCTTACTTGAATCCCGGCATGATTTTCATATTCCTACAGATCTTTCTTTCTTTAACTCTATGCAACTTTTTCCAGGGATTTTAGCATGGTATTGGAATAAGTTACTAAACTTTGAGGTATTTATCTGTCATTTATGCAGACAAAGCCATTTAAGTCCTTTGATTTTCTTGCAGACCGATCCTGGAAACCTGCCAATTTTTGAACAACTTGGATTTGACCAGAGTTCAGATTTCTCAGACACGTCATTCCAGCAGAAATTGGATGAAGCCAAAGAGCAGATTAAACGGGAGATCAGGAAAGAGTTGAAGATAAAAGAAGGTGCAGAGAACCTGCGGAAAGTGACTACTGACAAGAAGAACCTGTCCAATGTAGAACATGTCCTGAAAAACTCCAATCGAAAACTGGAGAAGTTACATGAACAGCTACAGGAACTCAATGCTCATATAGTGGTGAAAGACCCTGAAGAATTGCAAGGTAATGGCTGGAGTGTCTTGTATGTGTGTGTGTGATATATGTATATATAATATGTGTGTGTGTATGTGTATATATGTGTGTGTGTGTGTGTGTATATGTATATGTATACATACACATGCACAAGCCAGTTCTGGGTTATTCAGTACTGGGTTCTTTGGTAAAAATGTACTGTCCCAGACATCCCACCTCTCCTGGAAGTTCCGGGAGTCTCCTGCATATTAATAATGGCTCCCTGATGACCGCAAATTATATACAATGTCCCGGAAATTAATTTTTTTTTTTGGGAGGGAGAGGGGGAGAGAGGGAGGGAGAGAGAGAGAGAGAGATATATATATAGCAGTGTTCCAAAAAAAGAAAATTAAAACGTACGTCACCCCAGACTACACTAAAGTGTACCCCTGCCTAATAGGGGTAAAAAAATAATGACAGTGTTGCTCGCTGCACTGTTTGCAACAATGACTTTTCTATTGCCCATGGTGTGTTAAGACTGTAAAAGACGTGTTGAGGTGAGTTTAACAGGTGTCATTCGTTTATTAGCATAGCTAATGTTATTTAAACTAGCTGGCTAGCTGCTAAGGAGCTACTCTATTGCAGACATCCCACCTCTCCTGGAAGTTCCGGGAGTCTCCCACAAATTGATGGTGCTACCTCCCTGAAATGAGTTTTTGCAGGGTGGGATGTCTGCTGTCCTCACCATTTCCTGGGAATTTCTAGCCTGTAACTGATCAAGATAGAGAAGGTGAATGGCTCTGAGAACTTTTGGGAACACAAGGAAACTCAAGCACCTCTCAAACTATTGCTCACCTCCTGCTCCATTAGTGACATCAGCACCTCTGCAGGTAGGTCTTGGCCCTCAGGGTCCCCTCCAGTAATTTCTTCCCACTGATGTTAGGCCCACCAGCCTATAGTTCCCTCGACTGATGATCTAGTGCTTGTTAAATGCACATTGTTAGCCCCCTCCAGTCTTTGAGTATCTCAACTTTCGCTAAAGATGGTGCAGAAGCTTCTGCCAGGGTCTCTCCAATTTCTCCCCAAAATGTCCCAAGATATACTTCAGTGGGTTCAATGTCCATTTAGGAATCGGATGGCAGAGAGGAAGAAGCTGTTCCTGAATCACTGAGTATGTGCCTCAGGCTCCTGTACCTCCATCCTCCTGTTGACAATGAGTAGAGGGCATGCCCTGGGTGATGAGTGCCCTTAATATGGATGTCACCTTTCCTTGAATGCACCGCTCCTAGAGGATGTCGTGGGCACTACGGAGGCTGGTACCCAGGATGGAAATGGCTAACTTTACGACTCTCTGCAGCTTCTTTCAATCCTGTGCAGTAGCTGTCCCCTCCCCCTCCCCATACCAGATGACGATGCAGCCTGTCAGAATGCTCTCCACGGTACATCTGTTGAAGTTTTTGAGTGTTTTCATTGACAGACCAAATCTCTTCAAGCTCCTAATGAAGTATAGTCGCTGTCTTACCTTCTTTATAGTTGCATCGAAATATTGGGACCAGGTTAAGACTTCAGAGATCTTGACACCCAGGAACTTGAAACTGCTCCCTCTCTCCAATTCTGATCCCTCTGAGAATTGGTATGTGTTCTTTCGTCTTGCCCTTCCTGAAGTCCACAATCAGCTCTTTTGTCTTACTGACGTTGAGTGCAAGATTGTTGCTGCGACACCACTCCACTGGTTGACATATCTCACTCCTGTATGCCCTCTCATCACCACCTGAGATTCTACCAACAATGGTTGTATTGTCAGCAAATTTATTGATGGCATTTGAGCTATGCCTAGCCATACAGTCAGGGGTATATAGAGAGTAGAGCAGTAGGCTAATTACACACCCCTGAGGTTCACCAGTGTTAATTGTCAGCGAGGAGGAGATATTATCACCAATCCGCACAGATTGTAGTCTTGCAGTTAGGAAGTTGAGGGTAGAATTGCAGAGGGAAGTACAGAGGCCCAGGTTCTGTAATTTAACAATCAGGATGTGGGAATGATGGTGTTAAATTCTGAGCTATAGTCGATGAACAGCATCCTGACACAGGTGTTTGTATTGTCCAGGTGACCTAAGGCTGTGTGAAGGGACATTGACATTGCGTCTGACATAGACCTATTGTGGCGAAGGCAAATTGCAGTGGGTCCAGGTCCTTGCTGAGGCAGAAATTAGTTCTAGCCATGACCAACCTCTCAAAATGTTTCATCACTGTAGATATGAGTGCTGCTGGGTGATGGTCATGAAGGCAGCTCTCACTACTCTTCTTAGGCACTGGTATAATTGTTGCCTTTTTGAAGCAGGAGATCAGTCCATGGAGATTTATTCGCCTTGATATGTTCCAAGACAGTCAGCTCCTCCACTGTTGTAATGTGGATATGTTCAGTATTATTTCCCTTCATTCCTTAACTTCCATGACCTTCTCCACAGTAAATATAGTTGAGAAATATTCGTTTATCTCCCATGGCTCTACACATATACAACAACATTGATCACCTATTCTTTCCTTATTACTCTTTGACATTTAGAATTTGTGGAGAATAATTTAGGATTCAGCTTTACCTTATCTACTAGAGATATCTTGTTTCTTCTTTTTTATTTCTCTCCTGATTTACATAAGACTGTTAAGACACAGGAGCAGAATAAGGCCATTTGGCCTATTGAGTTACCTCTTAAGTGGCCCTCCTTTGTCTCTTTTTCCCATAAGCTTCACTTAATCCCAGCTGCCTATACTTGACAAGCCTCCTCCTATGAAGTGACCTCGATGAGGTTGTAAAATCTTGAGGGGCTCAGGGAATGGCTCACCTTAATTAGGGAACTGGGTTGAAGAGCCACTTTCTGTACTGTACAACTCAGTGACTCTGTGGAACCAGACACTGTGGCTACAACAATTGGAAATTCTAACACTGCAAGTCAAGAGCATGATGAAATTCCCTTCCTGGATATATGCAATGCTGACAATTTGGGTAAGGTTGATATGAACTAGGCTAGAGTAGGCTGCTTGATTGGCATCCCATCCACCAACCTAAACATCTGCCCATCCTACCATGTGTACTCAATGGGATGGAGTGTTCATCATTCTGAATGCACTACCACCACCTCCCAAACTAATGTCCTCTTCCTGTAAAATGTGCAATGGCAGCTGGTAGATAAGGGCATCATCACTGCAAGTTGCAGACTATCCTGGTCCTTCTTCATCACTGCGTCTGGATCCTGGAAACTACTGACCAGCGCACTTCAGTTGTGAAAGAGGTTGACTGACCACCACCTTTTCAAGGGTAGTAGGGATTGGCATAAATGCTGGTCTTTCAGCCATGTCCAGATCTTGAAAGTGTACAGAAAAAAATGACTAATAATTAATTATACTGCCTCTCTTTATTCTATCTTTATAGAACCTTGTGTCAAATCTGTTAGGAATTGTACAGTATAAGTAACTAAGTTTTAGTCCTTGCATTGACCCCAGGGTACACATTGTCCACCTTCCTTGAGACTGGAAAATGACCATTAACCTCCTGCATTGTTTGCCCTGAAGTCTGTTTCCTATTATTCCTGCTGTTACTGACTCTAAACCCGTGAGCCTCCACTTTACAAACCAGCCTTTTGTCATATTTCCTGATAAACGCAGAAGGAAGCAATTCAACCTATTGGAGTGCTGGCTCTCGGAGTACTCTCTCCTGACCCATTCCCTTACTTGTATTCTTGCTACCAGTTTCCTTATGACATATACATTGACTTCTTACCCATTCTTCTCTTCCTTCTCTGTATTAGGGTAACTTGCCAGTTAATCTCCAAGCACGTCTTTAGGAAGCGGCACACCAGAGAACCTGGGGGAAGTACTAGTCACATGGAGAACATGCAAACTCCATGCAGGCCCAAGTGAATGAATGCAGTTGAAGTGGTATAACTGCGGGATAATCTGTTGTATCACACTGTGCTGTCCACAGATTCATTAAGCACTTAATGAAAATTCCATCTGGACAACATCTATTGCATTGATTTCATTGTCCCTTTGTTGAACTTGATTTGCTTTGGCTCCTCTAGTGTCCGATTTAGCTGTCTGGTGAATCTTGTGACTGTATCTGACTCTACCATCTCCTCTGGCAGCACGTGCCCGGTATCAATCCCTCTGGAAAAATTTTCCCCTCTGATTGCTCTAAACTTCATATTAGCTTAAAACCGATGATTAAAAGCTTGCTTTACACCCCTACCAAGACAGAAGGAGAAAGACTCTTACAATCTACCCTATCCATGCCTGTCATATTGCCTCCTTCGCTCCAGGAAATAGAAACTCGGCCTATCTGATCTTTCCTTATAACCAATGTGGCCCGGCCTGGGCAGCATTTTGGTGAATCTTCACCCTCCTGGCTAATGGATAGGGACCCAAGGGAAGATAATTGTGGAATTAAGAATAGGGAGCAGGAAATTGAGAATGAATAGTTAATTCCAAAAGGTAAACTGTTCTTTGTCGAGGTAATGGGTTGAGTAACATAGATTGTTTCTGAACCTGTGTAGAGAATGTTGGGGAGAGTTTGATGGACATTCATAAACACCAATGTGTTTGAACAAGTAAATCGGAAAGTTTCCATTGGCAAGGGAGTGGGTAATAAGGGTTAAATGTAAGGTGACAAATGGGGGGGTGGGGGGGTGGAATTAAGATGTTTTCCACATTGGGTTGTATCTTGCTAGAAAAATAATGAAAACATATGTTTGTAACTTTCAAAAGAGAGAGATGTACAGTCATAGAGCAGTATCACATGAATACATGCCCTTTGGCCCAACCATTCTGTGCTGATCTCAGTGCCCTTGCAACTATACCAAGAAAGAACAAAGTTGTCCCGGGAAGGAGGAAAGCTGATGGAAATGGGCTGGGTCCAAGGGACTCCTTTACTCTGTGGTTTGATATTGCTAAATTGTTAGTCATGCTGTTCTGCCTTTTTTTGAAATACTTAATACAATGCATACTGGTTAATTTGGACATCAGTTAATTGGGGCTTCTACTTATTTGGGACGATTCCTTTATTTAAAAAGAACATGCAAAAACTAATTGAGAAAATAGCCGGGAATGCCCTTCTTATTTTGGGATGCTATGCCATTTAATTGGGGCACAAGACTTGTCAAGCAGTTTCTAACCGGAGATAGTCGCCTGCTGTTAGACACCACATCGTGAATATAGTGAATGGTTTTAAAATTGCATCAGTTGCGCATGTTACTGGTCAAAAAGCTGTGATTTTTGCCATTGATAGTTGGCAAGGAATAGAGCTGTTTTGCTCACTGCAGTTTATTTACCGTCAATGTAAAGAACACGGCAACATACACTGGATGAATTGTTCCGATAACTATTAGGAACGAATACAATTTTATAGTGCTGTAGTAGTTTTGGCAGCGTTCTAATTTGTTCCATATTTTATTTAAATCCATAATTTGTTACTCAGTTTGTCTTTTTTTCATACTTTTTTAAAAACTGTTTTCATGAAACTTCATCTTATTGGGGCAGCTACTTTATTGGACCTAAATGTATTAGTCCTGATGTGTCCCAGTTGACTGGAATCAACTATTTAAAACAAGTACAAATGAAAATCTGATTTTTAAAAAAAATTTAGATACACCACAGTCTCCTGGTACTTCGAGCCGGGAGGCTCGTTCGACTGCGAACAAGAACCGGGTTGTAGCACTTGAAAAGCAGCTTGACATAGAGATGAAGGTGAAACAAGGAGCTGAGAATATGATCCAAATGTACTCCAGTGGACCCATGAAGGTAAGGAAGAACTTCCTGAGATTCAGCTTCCATACGTAAAGCAATCTTTTCATTCGCTACTCTTTAAGTCCTTCTTCTTGGAATGTTGGTTGAGGGTTTTGCAAGTAAGAGTAAAACAGAGGTGTCCATTCCAGCCTTTTGAAGTGTAGAAGATGCCAGTGGTGATTCCCTTCAAGTTGGGTGGCCTTTGGACACCTAATCTGGTTAGAGCACTGTTATGGTTTATGGGATTGGAGGTCAGAATCACCTGCACAATGTATCGATAAATTCTTACACATTTAGTAGTGATGTGAGTTTTGACATACGTAGAACTCTGATGACTATGTACTTAGAATAGAACATAGAATTGTACAGCACAGTACAGGCCCTTCAGCCCACAATGTTGTGCCAACCCTTAAACCCTGCCTCCCATGTAACCCCCCACCTTAAATTCCTCCATATACCTGTCTAGTAGTCTCTTAAATTTCACTGGTGTATCTGCCTCCACCACTGACTCAGGCAGTGCATTCCACGCACCAACCACTCTCTGAGTAAAAAACCTTCCTCTAATATCCCCCTTGAACTTCCCACCCCTTACCTTAAAGCCATGTCCTCTTGTATTGAGCAGTGGTGCCCTGGGGAAGAGGCGCTGGCTGTCCACTCTATCTATTCCTCTTAATATCTTGTATACCTCTATCATGTCTCCTCTCATCCTCCTCTCCAAAGAGTAAAGCCCTAGCTCCCTTAATCTCTGATCATAATGCATACTCTTTAAACCAGACAGCATCCTGGTAAATCTCCTCTGTACCCTTTCCAATGCTTCCACATCCTTCCTATAGTGAGGTGACCAGAACTGAACACAGTACTCCAAGTGTGGCCTAACCAGAGTTTTATAGAGCTGCATCATTACCTCGCGACTCTTAAACTCTATCCCTCGACTTATGAAAGCTAATACCCCATAAGCTTTCTTAACTACCCTATCTACCTGTGAGGCAACTTTCAGGGATCTGTGGACATGTACCCCGAGATCCCTCTGCTCCTCCACACTACCAAATGTCCTGCCATTTACTTTGTACTCTGCCTTGGAGTCTGTCCTTCCAAAGTGTACCACCTCACACTTCTCCGGGTTGAACTCTATCTGCCACTTCTCAGCCCACTGCTGCATCCTATCAATGTCTCTCTGCAATCATCGACAATCCTCTACACTATCCACAACACCACCAACCTTTGTGTCGTCTGCAAACTTGCCAACCCACCCTTCTACCCCCACATCCAGGTCGTTAATAAAAATCACGAAAAGTAGAGGTCCCAGAACCGGTCCTTGTGGGACACCACTAGTCACAATCCTCCAATCTGAATGTACTCCCTCCGCCACGACCCTCTGCCTTCTGCAGGCAAGCCAATTCTGAATCCACCTGGCCAAACTTCCCTGGATCCCATGCTTTCTGACTTTCTGTATAAGCCTGCCATGTGGAACCGTGTCAAATGCCTTACTAAAATACATGTAGATTACATCCACTGCACTACCCTCATCTATATGCCTGGTCACCTCCTCAAAGAACTCTATCAGACTTGTTAGACATGATCTGCCCTTCACAAAGCCATGCTGACTGTCCCTGATCAGACCATGATTCTCTAAATGCCCATAGATCCTATCTCTAAGAATCTTTTCCGACAGCTTTTCCACCACAGACATAAGGCTCACTGGTCTATCCCTACTACCTTTTTTGAACAAGGGGACAACATTCGCCTCCCTCCAATCCTCCGGTACCATTCCTGTGGACAACAAGAACATAAAGATCCTAGCCAGAGGCTCAGCAAACTCTTCCCTTGCCTCGTGGAGCAGCCTGGGGAATATTCCGTCAGGCCCCAGGGACTTATCTGTCCTAATGTATTTTAACAACTCCAACACCTCCTCTCCCTTAATATCAACATGCTCCAGAACATCAACCTCACTCATATTGTCCTCACCGTCATCAAGTTCCCTCTCATTGGTGAATACTGAAGAGAAGTATTCATTGAGGACCTTGCTCACTTCCACAGCCACCAGGCACATCTTCCCACCTTTATCTCTAATCAGTCCTACCTTCACTCCTGTCATCCGTTTTTTTTCACATAATTGAAGAATGCCTTGGGGTTTTTCTTTACCCTACTTGCCAAGGCCTTCTCATGCCCCCTTCTTGCTCTCCTCAGCCCCTTCTTAAGCTCCTTTCTTGCTACCCTATATTCCTCAATAGACCCATCTGATCCTTGCTTCCTAAACCTCATGTATGCTGCCTCCTTCCACCGAACTAGATTTTCCACCTCACTTGTCACCCATGATTCCTTCACCCTACCATTCTTTATCTTCCTCACTAGGACAAATTTATTCCTAACATCCTGCAAGAGATCCCTAAACATCGACCACATGTCCATAGTACATTTCCCTGCAAAAACATCATCCCAGTTCACACCCGCAAGTTCTAGCCTTATAGCCCCATAACTTGCCCTTCCCCAATTAAAAATTTTCCTGTCCTCTCTGATTCTATCCTTTTCCATGACAATGCTGAAGGCCAGGGAGCGGTGGTCACTGTCCCCCAGATGCTCACCCACTGAGAGATCTGTGACCTGACCCGGTTCGTTACCAATTTCTAGATTTAGTATGGCATTTCCCCTAGTCGGCCTGTTAACATACCGTGACAGGAATCTGTCCTGGACACACTTAACAAACTCTGCCTCGTCTAAACCATTGGAACTAATCAGGTGCCAATCAATATTAGGGAAGTTAAAGTCACCCATGATAACAACCCTGTTATTTTTGCACCTTTCCAAAATCTGCCTCCCAATCTGCTCCTCGGTATCTCTGCTGCTACCAGGGGGCCTATAGAATACTCTCAGTAGAGTAACTGCTCCCTTCCTGTTCCTGACTTCCACCCATACTGACTCAAAAGAATACTTTCACAATATGTACTTCTATCAAACTTCCCATTACCTTTCTCCAAAAGAAACAGTCCAGTGTATTATCTGTCCTTGTCGTACCTGCCCTCATCCCAGAAACTACTATTTTAAGCTTTTTCTAATGCCTTCATATTCTTCCTATCTTCAGCCAGAATTGAATACAATACTCTGGTTATGGATGGGCTGGTGAGTTATAAAGGCTCAGCAAGACAGCCCTACATTTATACTCTCAACTCCTTGGACCTGCATAGCCATCTTCAATGACCTGCGGATTTTCATCACCAAGTCCTCTGCACTCGCATTCCCTTTTTAGACCGGTTTCAACTTTCTAAATCTCCGCTCATTCTCCCTGCCAAATGCATCACTTCACATTTCTCTACACTCAGCTACTTCTGCCACATGTCTGCCTGTTGCATTAGCCTGTATATCTTGCTGCAATCTGTCACTATCCTCTTCGCGATTTCACAACATTGCCAAGTTGTGTGTCATCCACAAACTTAGAAGTTGTGGCTTGCACCTCGTTAGTCTTAGGTCAGTTATGTAGAACAATAGAAACAATTGCTCTAACACTGATCTCTGGTACCAATCAATCTTCAGTCCAAAAAAAGAGCCATTTAGCTCACCTTATTGTAATCTACTACTTAAACAACTTTGTATCTGTGCTATCAATGTCCTCTTTGTTACGTTTGTGCACCTTATCAGAAATGTTGTGAAGTCCATACGTGCTACATTGATGGCATAACCCCAATCAGAAAACTGTAACTACAACTCACCCATAACAAATCTAGCTGTCCTTAATCCAATTCCTTCCAGGTGGCTTGTGGGCTATCGATCAAATGTAGACGGTTGGGACAGATGCTGGGCAACTCAGTTGGCATGGACGAGTTAGGATGAAGGGCCCTTATCAATGTATGACTCTTTGACTTCATCCTGTCCCAGATCCACATTTTCAAACGCTTCCCAGTATTGACTGACCTGCTATTGTGCAGTGTATCCTGACTCCAATATATTAAAGAAGAGATTAACATTTGTTGTTCTTGAGTCCTCTGGCACCACCCCAACATTCCAAAAGGAATTTAAAGATTATGGTTGGTGTCCTGTGATTTTTTTTCTTCATAGAATCAAAGCACCGTAACGGGTCTTCATTCAGTTCATGATACCTATCCATACCAGACCAATTTGCCTGCAATAGGCCTGTAGCACTCTTCATTTTCTTGTCAACGTACTTGTCCAAATGCCTTCTAAACATTGTGATTGTATCTACCCCTGCCGCCACCTCCGGCAGTTTGTTCAAGATAATCACCACCGTATGTGTGAAATGTGTACACCTCTAAGTTTCTTCCGTTTCACCGTAAACCCCTGCCCTCTAGTTTGATAGCCCCTTGCCCTAGGAAATAAACACTGTCTATCCCTCTCCATGCCTCTCATAATCTCATCCCTCAGCTGCCTCCTCAGAATAAATCTAGCCCATCTAGTCTGCCCTTACGACTACAGGTCTCCATTCCAGACAGCTTCTTGACAAATCTCTTCTGAACTTACTCTTTTTCTATGACATCCTTCCTGTAGTGTGGTGACCAGAACTGTACACAATACTCCTACTGCAGCCTACTAGTGTTTGGTACAATTGCATCACGATGTCCCAACTCTTATACTCATTGAGGCAAGCAAACCAACTGTCTTCTTCACTACACTGTACATTTATGTCACAATTTTCAGAAGGCTATGAACTTATATACCAAGGTCTCTGTACATCTCTGTTCCTCAGGTAGCTACTGTGTCCTCCAAATTTGATTTCTTGAAGTATATTACATCATACTTGTCTGAATTAAATTCTACCTGCCACTGGTCTTCCAACATTCTGGCTGATCTATGTCTTGATGTATCCCGAGACAAGAACTATCTTTGCATCGTCCGCAAGCTTGCTAATCACTCCACCTATGTTCTTATCTGAGAAACAGCAATCATTGTGGTGCACCTCTTGCCAAACTTCCATTCAGAAAACAATCTCATCTACCACAACCTGACGGAGGGTTTTGACTTAGTGTTGGAGATGCCTTCCCCAAACAAATGCTGCTTAAGCCATCGATTCGTCCAGCAGATCCTTTGTTGCATCCACCATTATCCTCTGCATTCAATCACTCAGTTTGGATCTCAGATCCTTTGTGCTTTACACAGGCTTACCATGACTAACCAATGTTCCTTTCAGCAAATTTCTTAATTCCTTAAAAACTTAGAGCAGTACAGTCTTCTGTGCATCTCCAAGTGAACATAAATCCTGTTCCTTAGGATAATTTCCAACAACCTAGCACACTCTAGACTGCATTGAACAGTGCAGACAGGATGTTGTGACAAACTAATTACATTAGTATTTAAACATCCAACTAAGCTAGTCCATTCTGCCTACACAGTGTCCTTATCCTTCCATTCTCTGCACATTTTTGTGCCTATTTAAGAATATCTTAAACTTCTCCATCATGTTTGCCTCAATGGCCACCCCTGGCGGTGCATTCTAGCCATCCATCGCTCTGCAAATAAATGTCCTGCACATTTCTTTTGAACTTGCTCCTTCTCACCTTAAATGCACATCCTGTAGTATTAGACATTTCAACTCATGGGAAACGAAACCAGCTGTCTGTCTATGTCTCTCATAAATTTCTATCAGGCAAAACACTAAAATTAACATCGTAGACATCAGTGATAATAATTCTGATTCAGATCTCCCTTTAGCTTTTGCTGCTTTAGAGAAAACAGCCCAAGTTTCCCAAAGCTCTCCCTATAGTACATACCTTCTGATCCAGACAGCATTCTGGTAAACTCCTTCCATACCACCTCGAAAGCCTCCAATACCTTCCTATAATAGGGTAACAGAATTGAATGCAGTACTCCAGATGTGGCCTAACCAGTTATGAAGCTGCAACATAATTTCCTGACTCGAACTTAGTGCCTCAATTAATAAAGGCAAGGATGTCATGCACCATATTTACTGCACTATCAACCTGTGCAGCCACTTTCAGTGTACTACAGACCTGGACTCTAAGATCCTTATGTTCATCAGCACTGTTGGAGTCCTGCTTTAACTGTGTGCTGACCTTTTACATTTGATCTCCCAAGTGCAATACCTCACACTTGGCCAGATGAAGCTCATGTCTGCAACTGCTCTACATTATGCTGTATCCTTTGGCAATCTTCTACATCATCCACAACACCACTAATCTTTGTATTGTCTGAGAACCTGCTAACCCAACCGTCCACATTTTCATCCACATCATTTACACATTGCAAACAACAGAGGTCCCAGTACGGATCCATACGGAACACCCAGAAGTCCAGGACCACCAGCCAGGATAAGTTCCGTTGATCACTAACCTCTCTCTTCTGAAGGATAGAATATATGGCTATCACCATGGATCCCATGCATTTCCAGAGCCTCCCATGTGAAACCTTTCCAGATTTATCCCTACAGCCCTTTTTTGGACAACAGGTCAACCTTAGCTATACTTCAGTTTTTTGATACCTGTGCTATGGCTAACAAAGATGCCAACAATCTCTGTCAGAGCCACTTGCTCTCTTTAGCACCCTGAGTTTGGTACTGCCAGGCCCTGGGGTTATATCCACTCTACTTCTAACACTTCATCCTTCCAGGTGTATGCATGTTCCAGAATGCAAGTGTGCAAGTTTTCACTGATAGGCTTCGCTACTTTATACTATGCTGTTGAATACATTTGGATTCTCATTTATGTTGTGTGCTGATCCTTTCTCATACTCTTTCTTTGCTTCTCTTAACCCTAGCCTCCCATCAGCATCTTTTACAATCAGCCTGTAGGTTGTTGCCGATATTTTCATCCCAACAGCTTTTTTTCTTCACTTTATTTTCCTCTGTATCTCTTTCATCATCTAGGGAGTTGTGGACTTGTTTGTTCATTTTTTGCTCCCTAGGGGAATGTGCCTCAATTGTGCCCGAACAATTCCTTCCTTAAACGCAGCCCATTGTTCTGCTCAAGTTATGTAACAGGGAAACAAGCCTTCAGCCCAATTTGATCATGCTAACCAAGTTGTCTATTTAAGCTGGTCCCATTTGCCTGTGTTTGTCTTCTCTCCTTCTAACACGTTCCTATTTGTATACCTTTCGAAATGTCTTTTGAACATTGCAATTGTACCCACCTTTAGAGCTCCCTCTCGCAGCTCATTCCTCCCACTACATGATCAACTCGCTTCTCGCCTTCCCTTTAAGGCTTTCCCTCTGATGCCCACTAGTTTAAGACTCCTGTACCCTGCTGTTCTGCCTGTCAGTCTTTGGTTTAACCTTAGCCGGGCCATATCCACTCTCATCTTGTTGAAATTAATCGTCCTCTATTGTATTATTTTTACTTTGATTGCTCCTTCTTTTCTGTAGCTAAATTAAACCCTATGATCTTAAAATCACTAAATGTTCTCCCACTGAAGCTTGGTGCACTTGACATGAACCAGATCCAGCAATGCCTCCTTGCTCCCTGGACCCAGAACACACTGCTGAAGAAAATTATCCAGGGCACAATGTGCTTAACTCTTCACACCCTATGCTCTTGGCATTACTACTACGTTGGGATAATTCATGTCGCAGTTGTAACTATCCTATGGTTTTGGCACTTATTTGTGGTGCCCTGTGCTTCTCTGTAACTACCCTGCATATCTGCTCTTTATCTCTTCCATTCATTGCTGACTTTTGAATACATCCAGCAATGTAATATGTTTGTTACCTCTATCCAAACAGAATCTCCCTCCTCCCTTCTCCCTCCATCCCCCTTGACGTCCCTCACTCCCCCCTCGGCCTCTCCTCCTCTTTGTTCTTATTCACCCTCTTGCTGGTCCTTCTCTAGTGAAGATTGTGTGGCCTCACACTCTTGTCGTTTATTGTCAAGGTCCCTCTCTGCCCTGTCTGCTTGTCTCTGTCTCTGTCTCACTCTCTTTCCCCACCCCTCCACCTCTCACTACTCTCATGGCATATAGAATAGACTATTCAGACCATTGAGTACACAGCAGCTTTATGTAAGGTTAATGTCGCTTGTCCCTGTCCTCCCATTGCTCTGCCGGTTCATTCCTTTAAGATTTAAATATTATTATTGAATCTACCTCCATTGTTGCCCTGGCAGTCATTTCTATTACGAACCATTTACTATGAAGCAAGTTTTCCTTAATCTCTTTTGGTTAGTTTGTCACCTTCATTCTGATGTTCCTTTGCCATAAATATATTCTTTCTCCCTAACCATTCCTTGTATACCCTTAATGATTTAAATGCCATTTTCTGATCTTGTCACAACCTCCTTTTGTCTGACCAGATAATCTGTGTTACCGAAGTTCCTCGTGCCTGAAATAACTTCTGTAGATCTTGTTTGCTTCCTATCCAAAGCCTTTACATCTTTCCTTCATTTGAGGTGCTCAGAGATGGGCACAATGCCCCACTTTGTCTGAATCTTTATTTTTCCAAAGCGGTGGCCTGTTCTGGCCTGTCTATAAGGAACCAAATGTGATGGGTGAGAGCCTGTTTCACTGTGACCTTTCTGGGGTTGAATGTTTTGTTGGATAGGCCTGGTCTGTTTTCTGTGGGACTGGGTGGATGTATAGTAAGTTATCCCAAGCACAAAGAGTAGGTAATAAGAAACTTAGAAATGGCGAAGGGGTCTAACATCACAAAACGTAGGTTGAAGGTAAGGAAGAAACAGTTTAAGGGCGATCGAGAAATAATTTTTCAGCCAAGGGGTGGCTGTGATCTGGAGCATGCTGTCTGAGAAGGGAATGGAGGCAGATACTTGCACAATATTTCAGAAACATCTAGACAAGCACTTAAATTGCCCAAGTTTCTGACTGATTTATGACTCTGACTCTTGTGATTTTTTTTTGCTCTTGTACATTATGTTTCTATTTAAAAATCCCAGAATGCCATATGGTTTCTTTCAATACTTTAACAATCTGACTCACCACTTTTAATAGACTGTGCATCTAGAAACCCAGATCTCCTTATAGAATCGTGTCTCAAGGTTATTTTCCACTTCTCAGAAACTGAGGAGAAACCCGATAGGGGTTTGTAAAAGGCACAGATAGAATAGATAATGAGGCTTTTTCACAGGCTGTAAATGTTGAATAATAAATACATAGCTTTAAGGTGAGAGGAGATGTGTGGGGGAGAGTGGTGAGCACCTGGGACATGTTGACCGGGTTGCTGGTGGAAGCAGACATGACAGGGGCAATTAATGAACCCCGGTAAACAAAATCCAATATGAAAATCTTTACCTGGTACAAAGCCAATTGTCTTCTGATGTGTTCCAGGCCCTTTAATTCCATCCAAGTATTTTCTGGAAAGTTAGTCTCTTAACTTTTTACTGCAAAAAATTGGTCCCAATTTCCCTTTCATTGAAATCAAGCTGATATTTCTCCTCAAATCACCGTCAGCTCTGTTCCTGATTATGACACACACCTTGCAGATTTGCCTCCCAATACCCTTCTCAGTCGTGTGCATCCTCTTAGCACTGTCTTTGGCACTAATAATAACCAGAGAAATTCTGCCTTTGTTCATTCCAAGATATCCTTGTTTTCCGGATTCTGTTTAATCCATGCTTTCGTCCCGTCTCTATTTAACCTGCACTCCTTGTTTGCAGGCAACTTTGGAATCTATTTCTATCCTTCATTTCGTAGGGATACTGTTAATGAAATGATAAGTTAATCCCTTGTAGGTAATTTTGCCTGTTTCTCTCAACCTTGTTTAATCGGCTTCTTGTATTTACATACGTGGACTGTAATTTTATTTTCGACTTTGTATCCTCTTCAGCTGCACATTTACACTCAGTGGCCAGGTTATTAGGTACACCTGTACCCCTCGTTAATGCAAGAATCTAATCAGCCAAACGTGGTCGCAGTGTGATCCGTAAAAGCATGCCGACGTGGTCAGGAAGATTGGTTATTGAAACTCTTGTGTCAAACATCAGAATGGGGAAGAAATGTGATGCTGAACAACCTACTCCCTTTTAGATAAGCAGGGCAGCACTGTGAGGATCATGTTTTTTAAATTTTTCAAAGACCTTCAATACCATACAGCCCTCATTGCTGGGGGACAAGCTCCATTCAGTGCAGGTTGGCACTTCCATTGTATTCTGAATAATGGGCTACCTGACTGGCAGACCACAGCTTGTGCATGTCAGACATGGCCATGAGCCACACAGGCTCCACAGGGGACCGTAGTGGGTCCCTTCCTGTTTACCCTGTATACCTCGGACTTTAGATACAACAATGAGTCATGTCATCTGCAGAAATTCTCTGATCACTCAACAATAGTTGGGTGTATAAAGGGAGAATGGGACAGTGAATACAGGGCCCTGGTGGAGGACTTTGTAAAATGGTGCAAGCTGAATCGTATGCAGCTTAACATCAATAAGACAAAGGAGATGATGATGGACTTTTGGAAGACTGGGCCCACATTGCTTGTGATTGTGAGGACGTTGATGTGGTGAGGACCTACAAGTACCTGGGGGTGCACCTGGTTGACAGGCGTGAGTGGAGCACCAACACAGAGGCTGCGTACAAGAAGGGCCAGAGGAGAAAGAGGTCCTTTGGAGTGTGCAGGTCTCTCCTTCACATGTTCTACCAGTCTGCTGTTGCCAGTACGATCTTCTATGCGGTGGTGTGCTGGGGCAATGGCATCAACACGGATGATGCAAACAGGCTCAATAAACTGATTAGAAAGGCTGGCTCTGTTATAGGAGTCAAACTGGAACCACTACAGGATATGGTTGAGCAAAAGGCCCTATGGAAAATCCTGGCAATTCTGGACAATGTTTCTCACCCTCTACATGCCACCTTGGCTGAACAGAGGAGTGCTTTTAGTAATAGACAAAGGCAACTGCGCTGCTCCAAAGAGTGCTATATGAGGTCATTCTTACCCTTGGCCATTAGGCTCTCTAATGAGTCAACCAATAGCTGGGGAAGTGATGACCCCTCCTTTCTTACTTCTCTTCGTAATATTTGTATATCTGTGCACTTGTAATGCTACTGTGACAGTAAAGTCATCCAGTGAGTGTAGACAGTTCAGGGGGTGAAAATGACTTGTTGATGACAGAGGTCAGAGTTGAATGGCCAGACTGGTTCAAGCTAACAGAAAGTGTGTCATTTAACCGCGTGGTACAACAGTGGCGTGCAGAGGACATCTCTGAATGTACAGCATGTCAAGCCTCGAAGTGACTTCAGCAGCAGAAGATCACAAACATACACTCGGTGGCCACTTTATGAGGTACGGGGGTAACTAATGAAGCGGGCACTGAGTGTTTTTGTGCTGTCCTCATTTCTGTACTCACTGGTGTCTGACAGGAAGTGTTCTGGAAATCAACACTTTTGTGTCCTCCTTCTTCATTTATTTCTTAATTCCTCAACATTTGTCTGCAGGACTTCGTCCCTTTTTTAGCAACCCTTTACCTTTGGACAGTTTTCCCACATGAGGGAATACCCCCTTCACCTTGACCCTGATCTTGTATGTTTCATTAAGTGCTCATCTCTTTGCAAAGGCAAAGAGAAACTGTCCAACAAGGCATTCCACCCATTCCAGGTATGCGTCCAATGAGCCTTCCTTGAATTGATTTTGGTGCATTTATATCCTTCCTTAAATTGTTTGTTTGTTATGTGCCGTGTCCTTCATAAAATAAGGAGACCAAATCTGGCAGGATATACTGTCAGGTGAAAGATATATCAGTAAGAAAAGGGCCTCCTCTTGTTTCTGTTTGTGTTTTACAATTCCTATTTCTTAATTTATCTTTAAAGTCTTCACTACTGGCTTAACTCTGATTGTATCCTCACCAATTAAATGACATGATTTCATTATAAATTATTGCTTAACTATGAAACTACACCATTAAGTACTCTTCCCCTTTTCCCATTTTGCTCATTGACGAAACCGAGTAGTTTCCAGCCCTGACCAGGCCTCATGAGTGACTCCATTGCCTGCATAGAGATCACTTTCCCCTGTCCTTTCACTCTTGCTTTAATTATTTTATGGTCTTTACATCTCTGTTAGCTTCCTTCCTATTTTACCATCTGTTAACCATCACACTAATAAGCAACACAAAATGCTTGAGGAACTCAACAGGTCAAGCATCATCTATGAAGAGGAATAAACAATTGATATTTCGGGCCGGCCCAAAACTTCAGCTATTTATTTCTCTCCATAGATGCTGTTTGACCTGCTGAGTCCCTCCAGCATTTTGTGTGTGTGTGTGTTGCTCAAGATAGCCAACATGTGCAGAATCTTTTGTGTCTGTGAACACAGACAAGTAAAGCAGTTTAATTTTGATTTTGTTTTAATCCCACAGGATCGGAAAATGCTGTCTGCTGCTCAACAACTGCTGCAGGATAGTAAAACCAAAATTGAAGTGATCCGTATGCAAGTTCGGAAAGCGATACAGGCAGATGAAATGCAAGTGGAAATTGAGGATGGGCAAGGTAATATTTGTGGGAAATCTTACTGATAATCATGGATAAGTCTATATTTTCTAAGCTTTGCAGTGATGCATGCATTGAGAAATTTTTTCCACAATCCAAATGTAAGAGTAGTTATATTTTTAGTGTCAATGGACACTAAATTCCTTGTTTCTACCTCAAATTCATCAATACAGACTAAATTTAGATTGATTATTGGATACTGTCCCCTTGATGTATCATGGTAAAACTAAGGCTCAAAGATAAACAACATGATTGAACTAACACAATAAATTCCTTAACTACATGCATCTACAACAAAAACAGTTTATACTTCTGCCCATTAAGGAAGTGGTATCCAGTAGGAAGGAAGTTAATTGTCAGGAGGCCAGCCTTAGGGTAAAACTCATCCATAATGTCCAGCTGGATTCATACCCTTCCTGTATACGTTCTCAAACAGTACTCTTACTAGTACAGTGTCAAAGAACACCTGTACAGTTTGTCCTATCAAGTGTCAAAGAGAACTGGTTCCTAGATTCTTTGATGCTGTCTAAAAGGTTGTCCCTCTTTTCCTCTGCAACACACACAAAATGCTGAAGGAACTCAGCAGGTCAGGCAACGTCTGTGGAGAGGAATAAAGAGTCAACGGTTCGATCAGAGACCCTCCTTCAGGCCTGGAAGGAAGGGGGAAGAAGCCAGAATAAGGAGTTGAGGACAGGGGAAGGAGTACAAGCAGGAAAGTGATAGGTGAAGCCAGGTGAGGGGGAAGCTAGGTGGGTGGGGGAGTGAGAATGAAGTGAGGAGATGGAAGGTTAACAGGTAAAGGGCTGAAGGAGGAGGAATCTGATAGGATAAGAGTGGACCATGGGAGAAAGGGAAGAAGGAGGGGCACCAGAGGTAGGTGATAGACAGGTATGGAATAGAAATAGTTGGCCACCGGGAAATCCTCCTCCTTACAGATGGAGTAAGGGTGCTTCACAAAGTGAAACCCCCTTCTGAATCAGGTCTCACTAATAGTGTAGTGTTCTCGTGCATTGTGTTGAAACTCTGACTAAACACCAAGTTAAACCGGAGCCAATGAAGACAGAGTGGTAGTAAGGTTAACCATTTACTGTTCACTCTTCCACATTAACATCGTATGGTGAAAACTGTTGATAAAAAAATACAAACATGTAGAGCGTCTGTTTCATTCTGGAGACCATGCGCGCTCTCTTCTTTCAGCGAGTGTCTCCAGCCAGCGAGGGGATCGCGTCAAACCGCCACCGGGCTTGAGCCCACCCCGCGTTTGAAATTGAAAAGCCGGCAGCGCGCCGCCCCAACCACCGCTTCCTTAACAGAAACCACGTTAATATTTTTACTTCAAATACATTCTTATGAACTTACGGCATTGCTTCTATAATGTTTCTTTGTGGGTAGACACGGAGCTCTTCACGATCATGCTGCATGCATGGCACCCGCCCTTACACCTTCCCGAACTGGAAGTTACACTTAAGACATAGCGGTCATCACATGCCGCGATATACCATAGACAATGAATTTACCTTTGTTATACTGTAACTTAATTATCAACCTTTAACTAGAAAATAGTTACAAACAAATCATTTAAAACGTAGACCCAACAAAGTCAAATAAATGCCTTAAGGGCAACACAGATATAGATAAAGAAGGCTGCAAATGTGCCATGCTACCTTAGTTACCAGTATCTATACTCTGTTGCCTATGCACAATCAGCTTGCTCTCCTCAATGTTTTGTAATCTTAAATATGGTTCAAACCCTATTGCCTAAGGACAGAGTCATTTATCTTGTTGCCTGTGCAAAGTCTCACAGGTTCTGCACCTTGCTGTCTGGTACAATGAACCAGAACTCAAACTATGTTCACAATAGGCGCACATTCCCTGCTGTCAATGAACAGTGAATTCATATCCAATACCTTGCAGACCATCACAGCCCAGGATGCAATGTCTGCAGACTGCATACCTGGATCCAACTCTGATTCAAGTCTCAAACAGGACTCCCTTTGTGGGTTGTCAGCTGATGTGGCGCGTCCACCTCTTCGTGTCTCTGTCTGATTTGGTGTGGAATTACTTGCGTACAGTTTCAAATAGTTGCTGTAACCACTCACTGTATGTAATTTTTGGAATCTTAAATGTTTGAATCATACAGCATAGACACAGGCCCTTCAACCCATCATGTCCATGCCAACTGTCAGGTACCATCTATCCTTCATTACAGTTACTAGCACTTGATCTGTATCTTTCAATGCCTTGATGATTCAAGTCCTAATCTAGCTACTTTTCTCAAACAGTACATTCCAAGCAACGTAATCTCTCCCGATAAATAAAAACCTCCAATCTAGGCAATATCCCTGCAGATCTCACCTGTGCTCTCTATAGCACAACCGTATCCTCCCTGTAGTATGTTGACCAGTGCTGCACACAATACTTCAAGCATGGCCTAACCCAGATTCTGTAAATGTGTCTCAACTTGTGTATCCTGAGACCTAATCTATGAAGACAATCTATGTCTTTGTTTTGTTCACCACCAGGTCTGTTTGACCTGTGTTGCCACATTTTGGGACCAAAGGAGTTAACTCAAGACCCTCTGTTTATCAATATTCTTTAGTGCCCTACCATTACCGTACATGTTCTACTCCTTATTGTCATCCCAAAATGCATCACCTTGCACTTATTGCAAACAAATTCCATCTGCCCAAATCCTGCTCCGCTTGCCATCTGACACTGAAGCTTTAAACGAATTTTCCTTTCAATTTTCGCAAACACCGTGGTCCCAGCATTGACCCCTGCACTATGTCCCCTCTCACAGACTTTCCATGAGGAAAAACGTCCTTCTACCAGTACCACAGTTTTACCCTTCTAATATTGTGATTGAATTTTGAAGCCCTGAGCTTTGGATAGGTTATTATCAGTGATGGTTGAATGGGAACACCAAGGCCTGTGGGGGACCCTATAGAAATGGAGATTTAAGTTTTAAAAGATTTGAAGTTGATGCCATGGCTCTGAGCAAAAGATCAGTGTGAGGGTGAAAGTGACAAACTCCATTACTGTATGTTCTGGGCTATCAGTAGACACACCATGAAGACAAAAGCTTGGGCCACTGTGCCAACTGAAGAGAGGATAAGTATATGTTGAGAATGTTCGCCTTCACTAATGTATGGCCTTCTATTTAATTTTAAAGCCAAGCCAGATATAAGTCTCCTTGAACTGAGGATTGAGGAATTACGGCATCACTTCCGTGTGGAACATGCAGTGTCAGAAGGTGCCAAAAACGTCCTTCGTTTGCTGGGATCAGGGAAAGTCCACGATAAGAAAGCACTGTCTGAGGTAAGGAATGAGGGGCAGTGATGCTCTGGATCTGACCATGTGGAATGGTTATTGTACAACCTTTGGTGAAGTTGTGCTTGGCAGTGTTGATGGTCTTTGGCAATTCAGGAACGGTTTCTCATAAGATATAGTGCATATACAGTTGAGGTCAGAAGTTTACATACACCTTAGCCAAATACATTTAAACTCAGTTTTTTCACAATTCCTGACATTTAATCCTAGAAAACATTCCCTGTCTTAGGTCAGTTAGGATGACTACTTTATTTTAAGAATGTGAAATGTCAGAATAATAGTAGAGAGAATGATTTATTTCAGCTTTTATTTCTTTCAGCACTTTCCCAGTGGGTCAAAAGTTTACATACACTTTGTTAGTATTTGGTAGCATTGCCTTTAAATTGTTTAACTTGGGTCAAACATTTTTGGTAGCCTTCCATAAGCTTCTCACAGTAAGTTGCTGAAATTTTGTTCCTTCCTCCAGACAGAACTGGTGTAACTGAGTCAGGTTTATAGACCACCTTGCTTGCACACGCTTTTCCAGTTCTGCTCACAAATTTTCTATCAGATTGAGGTCAGCGCTTTGTGATGGCCACTCCAATACCTTGACTTTATTGTCCTTAAGCAATTTTGCCACAACTTTGGAGGTACGCTTGGGGTCATTGACCATTTAGAAGACCCATTTGCGACTGAGCTTTAACTTCCTGGCTGATGTCTTGAGATGTTGTTTCAATATATCCTCATAATTTTCCTTCCTCATGATGCCACCTATTTTGTGAAGTGCACCAGTCCCTCCTACAGCAAAGCACCCCCACAACATGATGCTGTCACCCCCATGCTCCACAGTTCCGATGGTGTTCTTCGGCTTGCAAGCCTCACCCTTTTTCCTCCAAACATAACAATGGTCATTATGGCCAAACAGTTCAATTTTTGTTTCATCAGACCAGAGGACATTTCTCCAAAAAGTAAGATCTATGTCCCCATGTGTACTTGCAGACTGTAGTCTGGCTTCTTTATAGCGGTTTTGGAGCAGTGGCTTCTTCCTTGCTGAGCAGCCTCTCAGGTTATGTCGACATAGGACTCGTTTTACTGTGGATATAGATACTTGTCTACCTGTTTCCTCCAGCATCTTCACAAGATCCTTTGCTGTCGTTCTGGGATTGATTTGCACTTTTCGCGCCAAAGTACGTTCATCTCTAGGGGACAGAATGCATCTCCTTCCTGAGCGGTATGACGGCTGCATGGTCCCATGGCGTTTATACTTGCGTACTATTGCTTGTACAGATGAACATGGTATCTTCAGGCATTTGGAAATTGCTCCCAAGGATGAACCAGACTTGTGGAGGTCCACAATTTTTTTTTCTGAGGTCTTGGCTGATTTCTTTTCATTTTCCCATGGTGTCAAGCAAAGAGGCACTGAGTTTGAAGGCAGGCCTTAAAATACATCCACAGGTATACCTCCAATTGACTTCAATTAGCCTATCAGAAGCTAATTGGCTAATTGCTTAAAGGCTTGACATCATTTTCTAGAATTTTCCAAGCTGTTTAAAGGCACAGTTAACTTAGTGTGTGTAAAGTTCTGACCCACTGAAATTGTGATATAGTCAATTGAAAGTGAAATGATCTGTCTGTAAACAATTGTTGGAAAGATTACTCATGTCATGCACAAAGTAGATGACCTCAATGTCTTGCCAAAACTATTGTTTGCCAATATGAAATCTGTGGAGTGGTTAAACAATGAGTTTTAATGACTTCAACCTAAGTGCATGTAAACTTCTGACTTCAGCTGTAGATATCTTGGCCTCTTAAGCCTGCTCCCCCATGTAGAGACAAAGAGAGGTACAGCTCTGAAATATGCCCTTCAGCCCATCAATTCTGTGTTGATCATCAACTCAAACTTACTGGGCATTATTATCCTTGTATTCTCATCAGCTCCTCCCAGATTCGACCAAAGATGTGTATACCAGTAGGATGTGGGAGGAAACTCTGCTCCAGGAGGAAACCCACATGTCACAGGGAGAACAAGCAAACTCCACAGAGACAGCACTCAGAGTCAGCATTGATCCAGGGTGCTGGTGCTGTCAGGCAGCAACTCCACTAGTTGAGTAACTTTAATAAGGTTTGGCCAACTTGATTACTTCCTCAGTTCTGCATTCTGTTTTACCCACAGGAACACTACACGCAGTGGCCATGTTTTCAGTACACCTGTACACTTGCTTGTTAATGCAAATATCCAATCATGTTGCAGCAACTCGGTGCATAAAAGCATGCATACGTGGTCAAAAGGTTCAATTGTAGTTCAGACCAAACATCAGAATGGGGAAGAAATGTGATCTAAGTGACTCTGACTGTGAACGGTTGTTGGTGGCAGGCGGGGTGGTTTGGTATCTCAGAAACTGCTGTGTGTGGAAGAACCCAGGAGATCAGCAGAGTTCAGAGTTTAGAGAATGGTGTGATTAACAGAAAGCATCAGTGACAGCAGTGCTACAGGTGTCAGCAGGTGAAGATTCCTTTAATGAGAGAGGTCAGGGGAGAATGGCAGACTGGTTCAAGCTGACAGGAAGGCAACACCAACTCAAATAACTACATGTTACAGCTGTGGTGTGCAGAAAAGCATCTCTGATTCCACAATACGTTGAAGCTTGAAGTGAAAAGGTTACACCAGCAGAGGACCACAAGTATATACCCAGTGGCCACTTTATTAGGTACTGACTGTATCTACCTCTGCCGTAACAATATTCAGAGGCTGTCTCCACCACCTTTGGAAGAAGCTAATCCTAATGAGTTATGTCTGTCCAAGATAAAAATGCTTCACCTCATCCCTGTTTTAAAATAGCCTTTTAAGTGACCGTTTATTTGTAATTAGTGACTTGTTGGATGTCCTTCCACATGAGCAAGAGGCCTCTCCACACCTATCATCAAGATCCCTAAGGATTTCATTCAAATTCTCATTCCAAGGATACAGGCATTGATTGACAAACTTTTCCTTGTTAGGCAGTCCTGGTATTCAACCTGTAAGCTTCATCCAAACAGTATCCAATGTGTTACACCCTTCCTAGAATAAGGAGAGCAACACTGAAATGGTACACTAATGTCCTGTAGAACTGAGTGAGAATGTACCCACTTTTGTTTTCAGTTGCTATAATATCGAACCAGCAGTCTGTAAACTGGTGGTGTATCATCACCAAAGTTCTCTAAGCTCGCCAGATTTATCCCTCACCCTTTCAGGAATGTGTTGCTCCTGGACTCTTCATATCTCACCATTAAAAGCTTTCCACTTGTGATTCGTTACTTCCCCTTCAAATGAGCTCTCCCAGTTGACCTCTGCTAGATTCTGCCTAATAACCCCCAAATTAGCCCTGCTGCAGTGTAGGACCCTAACCTCTGGACGTACCTTTCCATCACTATCTTATAGCTTAGAGAATTATGGTCAATAGGGCCAAAGGACTGCCACTTTAATTACTTGCCCTGCCTCATTCTGTAAGAGGAGGTTCAATGTTTTATAATAGGAAGTCCAGTATTGCACTCTCCCAGGTAGGGCCCTCTACTAGCAACTGAGGAGTACTGGAAGAGTGTATGGCGAAAAAGAAGCATCACATAACACCAGGCCCATTGGCTGATAGACCTACAAGCAAGCCTCTGCAACCTCCCAGAGGAAGATCGAATCACTATCACGGCAGTAGATGTCCAGCAATGGGTAGCCAGTATGAAGAACTGGACGTTGCCATGGCCTGACACGTTCCTCGCCTGTTGCTGAAGAAACGAACAGCATTACATACACGGCTGGCAGCTCAGATGAACCAACTCCTTGAAGCAGGCTCCCACCTTAAATGGCTAACTCAGGGAAGGGCAGTACTCATAATGAAGGATCCTCACAGAGAGAACACCATCAAACTACCAGCCTGTAACCTGCCTGTCAATAACAGGGAAGCTTCCATTAGGCATCATAGCCACCAAGCTGAAGAAACGTGTGTAAACTCCTAAGCCCTGCTTAGAGGGGAGATTGGTAATGAAGCCAGAGGCTTCAAGCACCAACTACTGGTAGATAAAACAGTCATGGGAGATGCAAGGAACAGGCAAACCAACCTAAGCAGAACCTGGATAGACTACCAGAAAGCATACGACTCAATGCCCCACACAGATCCTGGAATGCCTGTCTAGGTACAATGTCAACAAGACTTTAAGGACCTTCATCATGGGCTGCTGGAGTACAATGCTAGAAGTCAAATCAAATCCAATAACACGTGTCCATCAGATGTGTAATGCAGTACCCCCATGACTGTTCTGCATAGGCTTGAACCCCTTCAGCCACACCATCTCAAAGAGTGGGTATGGGTACAGGTTCAAAGTGGAGTGACCATCAGCCACCTCCTGTGCTTGGATGACATCAAGATGTATGCCAGAAATGAAATGGATGTTGACTCACTAATCTACCTGAGAAGGATATATAGCAGAGACATTGGAATGTCATTTGGACTGGAAAAGTGTAGCCGCATAGTAGTGAAAAGAGACAGACTCATTAAGACTGTCGGAGTCGAGTTACCTGAAAGCCACATATCAGATGAACAGGACAGCTACAACACCTGGGGATCAAGCAGATGCATGGAAGCCACAATGAGGACATAAGGAAGGCTGCAACATCCAAGTACCTCCAAGGAGTGAGACAGGTCCTAAAAAAGACAGCTGAATGGGTAGAACGGGATCAGAACAAGATCATACTCGGCCGCAATAGTGTGTTGGCCAAAGAAGAAACTGGAAGCTGCTGACATCAAGACCAGAAACTATGAACAATACATGGAGGATTCCACCCAAAGTCCAATGTCGAGCAACTGTACATCCACAGGAATAAAGGAGGATGGAGACTTGGAAGTGTCAAGGTCACAATCCTGGAGAAATGCGAAACATCCATGAGTATGTTAGGAAAATGGCCCCTAAGGACAACCTCCTAGGAGAATACATCAGACAACAGGCAGGGGACATGGAAATGGAAATGGGTGAAGCAGAGCCAGAGGACCAGAGACCGTGGCAAGATAAGCCACTGCATGGGATGCACCATCGCCAGATATCAGAGGTGATTGACATAAGGAAGTCCTACCAATGGCTGGGCTGAGGGACAGCACAGAGGTGCTACTCATGGCCGCACAAAAACAGGCTGAGTACAAGAGCAATAGAAGCAAGGGTTTATCACACCAGGCAGGACCCAAGATGCAGACTGTGCAAGGAATCCACTGAAGCCATCTAGCACATAGGAATAGAGTGCAAGATGCTGGCAGGGATATCATACAACCAAGTTGAAGGGATTGTGTATAGGAACATGGATTGGACATTCCCAAGTACAAATGGGAAACACCTGAAAAGGTAGTGGAGAGCGACAGAGCTAAGATCCTGTGGGACATCCAAATACAGACTGATTTGCAGATACTGACTGAGCTACCAGACATAGTAATACTGGACAAGGAACAGAAAAAGCGATATAGATGTGGCAATCCTGAATTGCAGTAACATCAGGAAGAAAGAATATGAGAAGCTGGATAAGTACCAGGGATTGAAAGAGCAGATTAAAAAGGATGTGGACAATTAAAGCCAGAGTAATCCTGATGGTGACTGGAGCACTTGGAGCTGTGACACATGGACTGGGAGAATGGCTCCATCAAATCCTGGGAAGAACATCTAAGGGTGCACTACTAGGAACCTGTATTGAGCCCTCAAGCTCCCAGACCTCAGGCAGAGGACCTCAGATTGAGGGAAATATACTCATACACACCACCCATAAGGGGTGAGAAAAAATATATATAGAGAGAGGAAGTCCAATATTGCACCCTTCTGAGTTGAGCCCTCTGTATATAGAGGAAGTCCAATATTACACCCTCCTGAGTAGGGCTCTCTGTATATAGAAGGGATCCAGTATTGCGCTTTCTCAGTTTGGGTTTTTCTATATATTGACTTGGGAAACATTCCTGGACACACTTCACAAATTCCACCCCATCCTGGCTCCTACAGTGGCATGCAAAAGTTTGAGCACCCCTGGTCAGGATTTCTGTTACTGCGAATAGCTAAGTGAGTAAAAGATGACTTGGTTTCCAAAAGGCATAAAGTTAAAGATGACACATTTCTTTAATATTTTAAGCAAGATTACTTTTTTTATTTCCATCTTTTACAGTTTCAAAATAACAAAAAAAGGAAAAGGGCCCGAAGCAAAAGTTTGGGCACCCTGCATGATCAGTACTTAGTAACACCCCCTTTAGCAAGTATCACAGCTTGTAAACACTTTCTGTTACACTTCCCCAGCTAAGAGTCTTTCAATTCTTGCTTGGGGGATTTTCGCCCATTCTTCCTTGCAAAAGGTTTCTGGTTCTGTGAGATTCTTGGGCTGTCTTGCCTGCACTGCTCTTTTGAGGTCTATCCACAGATTTTCAATGATGTTTAGGTCAGGGGACTGTGAGGGCCATGGCAAAACCTTCAGCTTGCACCTCTTGAGGTAGTCCATTGTGGATTTTAAGGTGTGCTTAGGATCATTATCCTGTTGTAGAAGCCATCTTCTTTTCATCTTCAGCTTTTTTTACAGACAGTGTGATGTTTGCTTCCAGAATTTGCTAGTATTTAATTGAATTCATTCTTCCCTCTACCAGTGAGATGTTCCCTGTGCCACTGGCTGCAACACAAGCCCAAAGCATGATCAACCCACCCCCATGCTTAACTGTTGGAGAGGTGTTCTTTTCATGAAATTCTGCACCCTTCTATCTTGTTTAGATGTTCCTTTGCAAACTTCTGACGCTGAATTTTGTGGTGAGGACGCAGGAAAGGTTTTCTTCTTGTTTTCAGATGTTTTTATTGTGAAGCAACATCAACTTAACCACAACCAACAGTATCCTAAAGTACAATGCTTCTTTTTTCTTTTCTTACTTATAACAACATAATGAAAGTCAAATGAATGTAGTGCAGTAGGAAAGGTTTTCTTCTGATGACTCTTCCATGAAGGTCATATTTGTGCAGGTATCGCTGCACAGTAGAACAGTGCACTGCCACTCCAGAGTCTGCTAAATCTTCCTGAAAGTCTTTTGCAGTCAAATGGTGGTTTTGATTTGCCTTTCTAGAGATCCTACGAGCAGTTCTCTCAGAAAGTTTTCTTGGTCTTCCAGACCTCAAGTTGACCTCCACCGTTCCCGTTAACTGCCATTTCTTAATTACATTACGAACTGAGGAAACGGCTACCTGAGAACGCTTTGCTATCTTCTTATAGCCTTCTCCTGCTTTGTGGGCATCATTTATTTTAATTTTCAGAGTGCTAGGCAGCTGCTTAGAGAGCCCATGGCTGCTGATTTTTGGGACAAGGTTTGAGGAGTCGGGGTATTTATAAAACTTTGAAATTTGCATCACCTGGCCTTTCCTAATGATGACTGTGAACAAGCCATAACCCTAACAAGCTAATTAAGGTCTGAGACCTTGGTAAAAGTTATCTGAGAGCTCATATCTCTTGGGGTGCCTAAACTTTTGCATGGTGCTCCTTTCCTTTTTTTTCACTCTAAAATTGTACAAAACAAAAATCATACACTGAACTTGCTTAACTCCCGCTCCTCAAGTTATTGCTGAGTGTTGGGGTGGGTGTGTCTAAAATACCCCTTCTTGTTGCTAATTTCTACACATATGGTCTCACTGGACGATCCCAAAGAATGTCATCTCTACTGCTGAGTCCTCCCTTGTTAAAAAGGCAATACCTGTTCCTCATTTATCTGCTTCTCTGTCAACACCAATATTCTGAATTTTAGAGCTGCCAGCCCTGCTCTTTTTCAGCCTTGTTTCTGTTACGACAATAACATTCCAGCCCCAGAGGCAATGTACAATCCGAGTTTGTATGCCTTACATGTTAAACCTCATACATTGAAATGAAATGGTTTAAATAGCATTTAGACAACACTTGAATCAGGAAGGTGTCGATGGCTATAAACCAAATATGGGCAAATGGGATTAGTGTTGATATGTAAGTGGTTGGCATGGATGTGCTGGTTTGAAGGGCCTTTTATTGTGCTGTCTTTCTTTGGTCCTGGATACCATTTGTTTACATTTTGTTCTCTTAAAATTGATGCTTCTGATTTTATGAATGAAAATAATGAAATGGCAGATAGTAAACAGCTATGTTCTACCAGTATCTGTAAAGGAAGAAAAGATATTCTGTAAATTCAGAATCAGGCTCATTATCACCAGCATGTGTGGTGAAATGTGTTAACTTAACAGCAGTACAATGCAATACCTGATAATATAGAAAGAAAAAAAAATAAGAATCAATTATGGGAAATATATATATGTATATTAAATAAAAATAGTGCAAAAACAGAAATAATATATATTAGACAAAAAGTGAGGTAGTGTTCATGGGTTCAATGTCCATTTAGGAATTAGATTGCTGAGGGTAAGAAGCTGTGCCTGAAGGTGAGTGTGTGCCTCCTCCCTGATGGCAATAATGAGAAGAGGGTATGTCCTTGGTGATGAGACTCCTTAATAATGGACGCTGCCTTCCTGAGGCACTGCCCCTTGAAGATGTCTTGGGTACTACGGAGGCTCGTACCCAAGATGGAGCTGACTAATTTTACGACTTTCTGTAGCTTTTGGTCTTGTACAGTACACCCCCCCCCCCCATAATAAACAGTCATGCAGCTTGTCTGAGTGCTCTTCTCAGTACATCTGTAGAAGTTTTTGAGTGTTTTAGTTGGCAAGCCAAATCTCTTCAAACTCTTAATGAAATATAGTTGCTGTCTTCCCACAATGTTCACGCTTTTAAGACAATGCAGACTGCGCTGGTTGGGCCACATCCATCGTATGAAGGATGGTAGACTGCCAAAGGACATCCTCTTCGAGAACTAGCAACAGACAAGAGGAACGTTGGTAGACCCAGCTTCGCTTCAAGGACTTCTGCAAGCACGACATGAAAGCCTTAAAAATCAACACAGAGTGCTGGGAGGATGCAGCAGATGACCGCAACAAATGGCAAGGTACTCTTCAGCAACACCTAGAGCAAGGCGAAAGAGTGATCGTGAGTCAGTTTGAGGAGCGGAGAGGTAAACAGAGAGCACAGCGGACAAGAATTCCATGACGTAACACATGCAGCAACTGTGGCAGAGCCTGCCGTTCCAGGACCGGCCTCAATAGCCACAGTCGGCGCTGCTCAACAAACCAGTGACTACCAGAGGCGCAGTACTCATGGTCAACCACGACCGATGGAGGCCACACACACACTTACCTTCTTTATAGGTGCATCGATATGTTGGGACCAGGTTAGATTCTCAGAGATCTTGACACACAGGAACTTAAAATTGCTCAAACTCTCCTCTCATTTCTGATCACTCTGAGGACTGGTTTGTGTTCCTTCCTCTTGCCATTCCTGAAGTCCGCAATCAGCTCTTTTGTCCTAATGACATTGAGTGCAAGGTGGTTGCTGTGACACCACTCAGCTAGCTGGTATATCTTGCTCCTGTACGCCCTCTCATCTTCATCTGAGATTCTTCCAACAATGGTAGTATCATCAGCAACTTTATAGAAGGTATTTGAGCTATGCCTAGCCACACAGTCGTGGGTATAGAGAGAATAGAGCAGTGGGCTACGTGCATACCCCTGAGGTGTGCCAGTGTTGATTGTCAGCGAGGAGGAGATTTTATCACCAATCTGTACAGATTGTAGTTTTCTGGTTAGGAAATTGAGGATCCATTTGTAGAGGGAGGTACATTCTGTAGGTTATTGATCAGGTCTGTGGGAATGATGATGTTAAATGCTGAGCTATAGTCAACGAACAGCATCTTGACATAGGTGTTTATATTGTCCAGGAATCTAAGGCTGTGTGAAGAGCATCGAGACTGCTTCTGCTGTAGACCTATTATGGCGATAGGCAAATTGCAGTGGGTCCAGATCCTTGGTGAGGCAGGAGTTCAGTCTAGTCATGACCAACCTCTCAAAGCATTTCATCACCGTAGATATGAGTGCTACCTAGGTGATAGTCATTAAGACAGCTTGCGCTACTCTTCTTAGGCACTGGTGTAATGTTGCCTTTTTGAAGCAGGTGAGAATTTCCAACTGTAGCAGTGAGAGGTTGAAAAGGTTCTTGAATACTCCTGCCTCTTGGTTGGCACAAGTTTTCAGAGCTTTACCAGGTACTCCATCGAGGTCTGCTGCCATGTGAGGGTTCACACTCCTTAAAGACAGCCTGACATCGCCCCCCGAGACAGAGATCACAGGGTTACCGGGTGCAACAGGGATCCTCCTAGCTGTCGTTTTATTCTGTCTTTCAAAAGGGGCATAGAAGGCATTGAGCTCATCTGGTAGTGAAACATCACTGCCATATATGTTATTCGGTTTCACCTTGTAGGAAGTAATGTCCTGCAAACTCTGTCAGAGCTGATGTGTGTCCGACCTCGCTCGGAAGTATTTTGTCGCAAGTCATCCCTGGTTTTCTTGTGCAGACCTGGGTCGTCTGACTTAAATGCCACAGATTAGCTCTCAGCAGATTACGAACCTCCTGGTTCAGTCATGGCTTTTGTCTTGGGAATGTACAGCAAGTTTTCATCAGCACACACTCAATCCACACAGGTTTTAATGAAGTCGGTAACAACTGCATCCAGATTCGAAGATGAATCCCTGAATACAGTCCAGTCCACAGATTCAAAGCAGTCCTGTAGGCACCCCTGTGCCTCCCTTATCCATACCTTTTTGATCCTCAGTCTTCAGTCTTTGCCTGTACTCGGAGAGTAGAAGTACAGCCAGATGATCAGACTTACCAAAGTGTAGGCGTGGAATAGCACGGTAGGCATTCTTGATGGTTGTGTAACAGTGGTAGAATGTGCTGTTTCCTCTGGTACTATGAGTGATTTGTTGAAGCTAATTATTTAATGATGACTTCAAGCTGGCCGGGTTAAAATTCCCCCAAAAAATGATGAAGGCATCAGGGTGTGCTATTTCATGCATGTTGATCCCATTATTCAGATCATCTAGAGCCTGTTTGCCATTGGCCCAAGGTGGAATGTACACTGCTATGAAAATGATCGGAGAAATCTGCGACAGCAGATAAAAATGGATGGCACTTAATTGCGAGATATTCCAAGTCTGGCGAGCAGAATTGGGACAACACTGATACATTTGTGCACCAGGAGGAATTGATCTTGAGGCATACACCTCCATCTCTGCTTTTGACAGACAGGACAGTCCTGTCCTGATGGGGCATAGTGAATTGCTGTGTTTGATACAGAAGGAGTTAACCAGGATGCTGTGAAACAAAAGACACAGGCTGTTCTAACGTCCCTCTGATACAGCATCCTAGCTCTGAGATCTTTGACTTTATTTACTGGACACTGTACGTTTGTCAGTAAGGTGGTCAGTATTGGGAGTCGGAAGTCCAGTTTTCTTAAACGCACCTGTACCCCTGACTGGCAGCCACATTTCCTATGAGGAGTCCGGTGAGAATTACAGCCACAATCAGCATTGTTGCTGCTGGTTTTAAGCAGTGATGGATGAAGACATCTTCATTAACTGTACATACCAAGAAAAACAAAAATTGAATTGGCGCTACAGTGCTTGTGGAACGTTCCAAATGAACTTTCAAGAAACAATTGGTATACATTTGATGGGAGTTAATTTGACAGATTATTGGGAAATGTTAGGGTCTAGAATTAGAAATGTATGCAACAAATCAGACTGAATGCCGGAGGTGCTATGGTGCGGCATCCATGCTGGAGTCAGTGCTGCCCCCCAGTGTTTGCTCAGCAGAAGACGTGTTCTTTTATGTTTTCAATTGGAGACTGCTGCAACGTTCATGGACTTAGAGACTTGGACCATATTTTTTTCGTGTGACTATATTTTACTGCTATTTTATGTGTTATATGTGCGTTATGCTGTGTATAACTGTTGGGAATGTGTTTTGCACTTTGGCTCTGGAGTAACACTGTTTCATTTGGCTGTATTCATGGTTATTTGTATATGGTGGAATGACAATTACGTTTGAACTTGAAGATGAACCATGCATTTAAAGAACTGACAAGTGGATTCAGCTGGTGAAAAATATATTTCCTCTATCTATAACAGCTTGTAACAGTAAATGAGTAAAGGAAAAAATATTCAAAAGATAGGGTAATTGAGCAAATGAAGCAATACTTCAAAAACCTGGCAAAGGCATGAAAGATATTTTTGTTATTATACTAGAATCTTTGTCGGACTCAGTTATCTATGGCTAAATTTGTCCACCCACCAGATTCAATCTCTCAAATCTTGTCTGAATAAGTCTTGTAGTTAGCTTGAAAAAATGTATGTAATAAATGAGAAATATTTATTTTTCATCCTAGGCTCAATCCAGGCTGAATGAGTCAAGTGAAAAATTGGACCTTTTAAAACATTCTCTTGAACAAAGATTAAATGAGCTTCCAGAAGATCATCCCAAAGGGTGTATTATTAAAGAGGAACTTGTCATGGCCTGCTCTCAAGCATTCAGCAATCGGAGCAGTACTTCCTATCAACAGAACCAGTATAGCACACTGTACAAGCCTTCACCATTAACAGGTACGCATTTCTCCTGAATAAGTTCTTGGGGCATCAGTCTCACTGGGTACTTTAGCGTGAAAGATCAATCGCAAACTAGGTAGAAGGAGCAGCCCTCCCTCTTTGAATATTGATAACCAGTTTGCTTTTAAACCATTCAGATTAGTTTCCTTTGGAGTTCTTCAGTTTTTCTTGAGCTTTGTTGGGATTTTCCACAGAGCGTGCAGTAAATCAAAGCAAAAACATTTTTTTTTAATGATAAAACTGCTGAAATATGAGCAGTGCAGTGTTTGATCTGAGTACTGTCTGTTTAAAACCTTGATTATGGTCAAATTGGATATAGAAAGTGAGAGAGGAAAAAGAGGAATGCAATAAAGGAAAACAACAGGAATTCTGCAGATGCTGGAAATTCAAGCAACACACATCAAAGTTGCTGGTGAACGCAGCAGGCCAGGCAGCATCTGTAGGAAGAGGTGCAGTCGACGTTTCAGGCCGAGACCCTTCGTCAGGACTAACTGAAGGAAGAGTGAGTAAGGGATTTGAAAGTTGGAGGGAGAAAAAAGAGAGTGAGAGAAAGAATGTGTACATAAAAATAATAAAAACATCGACTTCTCTGACTTCCACTAAGGCCCCCCCCCGTACCCCATCTGTTACTTATTTTTATGCACACATTCTTTCTCTCACTCTCCTTTTTCTCCCTCTGTCCCTGTGAATATACCTCTTGCCCATCCTCTGGGTTCCCCCCCCGCCCTGTCTTTCTTCCCGGACCTCCTGTCCCATGATCCTCTCGTATCCCCTTTCGCCTATCACCTGTCCAGCTCTTGGCTCCATCCCTCCCCCTCCTGTCTTCTCCTATCATTTTGAATCTCCCCCTCCCCCTCCAACTTTCAAGTCCCTTACTCACTCTTCCTTCAGCTAGTCCTGACGAAGGGTCTCAGCCTGAAACGTCGACTGCACCTCTTCCTAGAGATGCTGCCTGGCCTGCTGCGTTCACTAGCAACTTTGATGTGTGTTGAATGCAATAAAGGAGATAAATTAGATAAGAAAACATGTACCTCCTTTAATTTTTGTAATCTCCAACAATAATGCAAGTGAAGTGGCTATTCTTTTGTGCATGCCTATGTTTAGAGTGATTATGGCTCATCAGGCTTGGGCGAGCTAAAGTATCTGGTAATTTTCTCTCTTTTTGTTCTTTTTTGTTTATTCATCATCTGTTGGGGTACAGTTGTGTACTGAGAATGGCTCCAGGGGGAGTGTTTTGCACTGTGTCTGGGATGTGGATCTCCAGTCTGCCGGATAAACACATTTGCACCAGGTGCACTGAGCTGCAGCTCCTGACAGAATGTATCAAGGAACTCTAGCTGTAGCTTGACTTTCCACTCATACAAGGGAATGAGGAGGTGATAGGTCAGAGCTACAGGGAGGTAGTGAGCCCAAGGTTGCAGGAGATGGGTATCTAGGTGACTGTCAGGAGAAGGAAGGGAAATGCACAGCCAGTGCAGAGTACAGCTGTGGCAGTTTCCCTCAATAATAAGTATACAACTTTAGATACTGTTGAGGGGGATGATCTACTTGGCGGGGCGGAGGGCGGGGGGGGGCAGGGAGACCCAAAGTGACCGGGTCTCTGCTGCTGTGGCTCAGAAGAGCAGAAAGGTAAAGGGGACTGCAGTGTTGATGGGAGATTCCATAGTCAGAGGAACAGAGACGAGTTTCTGTGGGTGTGATAGAGACACCCGGATGGTCTGTTGCCTCCCTGGTGCAAGGGTCAGTGATGTCTCAGATCAGGTCAATGACATTTTTAAGGGCAAAGGTGAGCAGCCAGAAGTCTTGGTGCATATTGGCACCAATGACATAGGTAGACAAGGTAAGAAGGTCCTGAAGAGAGATTTTGAGGAACAAGGTAGAAAGCTGAAAATCAGGACTTCCAGGGTAGTAATCTCTGGATTGCTGCCTGTGGCACATGGCCAGTGAGGGTAAGAATGCGTGGTCGAGGAACTGACGCAGGAGGCAGGGGTTCAGATTTGTGGATCATTGGGGTCTCTCCTGGTGAAAGTACGACCTTTATAAAAGGGACGGTTTGAGAGTTGCTTGGGAGGGCTTAAACTAATTTGGCAGGCAAATGGGAACTGTCGTGATAGTGCTGAGGATGAGGTAGTTGGTTTACAAACAAAGGCAATGTGTAGTGAGACTCCTAACAAGGAGAGGCTAATGATAAGGCAAAATTGCAGTCAACAGAATGAGTTGCAATGTAAAAGGTGGACAAAATCCAAAAGGACGAATACAGGACGGAAGGCATTATATTTGAATGCGTGCAGTGTATGGAATAAGGTAGATGAACTTGTAGCACAGTTACAGAATGGCATGTATGATGTTGTAGGCATAACTGAATCATCGCTGAAAGTAGACTATAGCTGGGAGCTTTACGTCCAAGGATACACATTCAGAGGGAGTGGTGTGGTTCTGTTGGTTTAAAAAAAAAGTCATGAAGAAAGGTGGCATAGCGTTGGAAGGTGTTGAACCTTTGTGGGTAGAGCTCAGGAACTGCAAATGTAAAATCTCTCTATTGGGAGTTACATACAGACCCCCAAACAGTAGTAAGGATGTGGTCTACAGATTTCAATGGGAAATAGAAAATGCATGCCAAAAGGGCAATATTACAATAGTTATGGAGGAATTTCAGTGTGCAAATAGATTGGGGAAAATCAGTTTGGTGCTGGATCCCATGACTATTTTCCAGAATATCTATGAGACAGCTTTTTAGAGCAAATCCTGGCTGAGCCCGCTCAGGGCTCAGCTATTCTGGATTGGTTGTTGTGCAATGAACTGGAATTGATCAGCGAACTTAAAGTGAAAGAACCCTTAGGGGCAAGTGTTCATAATATGATTGAATGCACCCTGAAATTTGAGAAGGAGGAGCTAAAGTGAGATGTATCAGTATCACACTGGAGTACAGGGAATTACAGAGGCATGAGAAAGGCGGTGGCTAAAATTGACTGGAAAAGAACCCTGACAGCAGAACAGCAACGGCTGGAATTTCTGGAAGCAATTCGGAAGACACAGGATATATACATCCCAAAGAGGAAGTAGTATTCTAAAGGCAAGCGTACACAACTGTGACTAATGAGAAGTCAAAGCCAACATGAAAACCAAAGAGAGGGCATATAATAGAGTAAAAATTACTGGAAGTTAGAGGAACTGGGAAGCTGTAAAATGATGCTGCAGAGAGGTAGTAATGAAGGACAAGGAAATGGTGGACAAACTGGGCATTTTGCATCAGTTTTCACTGTGGAAGACAGCAACAGTGTGCTGGAAATTTCAGGTGGCAGGCGTCAGAGGTGTGTGAAGTTGCTATTACTAGGGAGAAGGTTCTTGGGAAGCTCAAAGGTCTGATGGTAGATAAGTCACCTGGACTTGATGGTGTACACCCCAGGGTTCTAAAGGAGGTGACTAAAGATATTGTGGAGACATTAGTAATGATCTTTCAAGAATCACTAGATTCTGGGATGGTTCCAGGAGACTCGAAAATTGCAAATGTCACTCCACTCTTCAAGAAGGGAGGGAGGCAGAAGAAAGGAAATTATAGGGCAGTTAGTCTGACCTCAGTGGCTGGGAAGATGTTGGAGTTGATTGTTAAGGATGTGGTTTTGGGATGTTTCGAGGCACATGATAAAATAGACTGTAGTCATGGATTCCTCAAGGCAACGTCTTGCTTGACAAATCTGCTGGATTCCTTTGAAGAAATAACAAGCAGGATAGAGAAAGGAGAATTGGTTGACTTTGGAGCAACACACACAAAATGCTGGAGGAACTCAGCAGGCCAGTCAGCATCCGTGGAAAAAAAACAAAGCACAGTCAATGTTTTGGCCCAAAACACAGAGGCTGTGTACAAGAAGGGCCAGTACTTCCTGAGGAGACTGAGGTCTTTTGAAGTATGCAGACCTCTCCTTCACATGTTCTACCAGTCTGTTGTTGCCAGTGCAATCTTCTCTGCAGTGGTGTGCTGGGGCAATGGCATCAACACGGGTGATGCCAACAGGTGCAACAACTGATTAGAAAGGCTGGCTGTTATAGGAGTCAATCTGAACACACTGGAGGCTGTGGTAGAACAAAGGACCCTACGGAAAATCCTGACAATTGTGGACAATGTTTCCGTATGATACCTTGGCTGAACAGAGGAGCACTTTTAGTAATGGACTAAGACAAGACGCTGCTCCAAAGAGCGCTGTATGAGGTCATTCTTACTCTTGGCCATTAGGCTCTATAAAGAGTCAACCTATAACTGGGGAAGTGCTGACATGTTTGTATATCTGTGCACTTGTAATGCTACTGTGACACTGTAATTTCCTTTGGGATCAATAAAGTATCTACCTATCTTTTTACTATAACATATTAACCCCAATTGTACACATTTCTCCAAGTGTGGTCTTACAACGTAACATCATAACATCCTAACAACGTTACACTCACGCTATGTAACTTAACGTCTTAACTTTTATATTCAGTCCCCTGCTTGATGACGGCCTGCACGCCAAAAGCTGCTTTCACCACCTAATCTGACAGTGACACCACTTTCAGCTAATTATGTACTTATACTCTTGAGTCCTGCTGTTCACAACACTCCTCAGGGCCCCATCATTTACTGTATAAGTCCCACCCTGGTTTGACATCCCAAAACACTGCAAAAGTTTGCTTTCAGTTGTATCCCAGAATAGAACTCATCTGGCCCTGTGGACTTATCCAATGTTTCTAATACTCCATCCCTCCTGATACAGACCCTGTTCCAGAAAGGGCTAGGCAGGAAGAATGTATTCCAGAGAGGTCAGTCATCCAGGAAACCAGGATTTAAATTGGAGGGCAGTTGAGGATAAATTTTTGATTTAAAGGTGGGTTGGGTTTGGGTTTGCAGTCTGAAGGCATGGGTCCTTCCTACCTCTAGAAGGAATCTTGTTCAGCATTTGGATCAAGAATTGGAAAGTGCTTCTTGTCTATTTTTGACCATTATGGGCGTGTTGGAGCAGATTGCCACTGACTTTGCCATGAATTTCTATGACTATTTGAAGACACTGCTATTTATTTCAACAAGTCTTTTCTGTACTTCCTTTAGGCTCTTCATAATCAATAAAAAATATGATGACTAAAACTGAATACAGCTCATTTGCCCATTTGTGGAACAATCAGCATTTGGTGCAGGTACAAGATAAATTGGCCACCTTTTGTACCTTGTGCCTCAGTTTATGATACCCAGAATCTCCTGAACTTCACTAACTGCTCTTTCAACATCTCCTACTTCTCCTCAACACTTACTTGTGTGTACCATGGCTTTGTGTGTGGTAGGTAGTATTTAACCAATCTTGTAAGAGTTTTTTGAGGAAGCTACCAGGAAAGTGGATGAAAGCAAGACAGTGGATATTGTCTACATGGACTTCAGCAAGACATTTGACAAAACCTTGCTTGGAAGGTTGGTCAAAGAGGTTCAGTCGCTTAGCGTTTAAGAGGAGGTAGTAAAGTGGATTAGACATTGGCTTCGTGGGAGAAACCAGAGAGTGGTGGTAGATGGTTGCATCTCTGACTGGAGGCCTGTGACTGGAGTGCTGCAGTGATCAGTGCTGGGTTTGTAGCTGTTTGCCATCTATATCAATGATCTGGATGATATTGTGGTTAACTGGATCAGCAAATTTGCAGATGACACCAAGATTATGGGTGCAATGGACAGCATGGGAGAATATCAGAACTCGCAGTGAGATGTGGCCCAGTGAGAAAAATGGACTGAAAGTGGCAGATGGAATTTAATGCAAGGTGTTGACTTCAGTAGAACCAACCACGGTAGGTCTTACACAGTGAATGGTAGGGCATTGACGAGTGTGGTCAAACAAAGGGATCTGGGAACATAGGTCTATAATTCATTGAAAGTGGTGGCACAGGTATAGATAGGATCATAAAGAAAGCTTTTGGCATGTTGACCTTCGTAAATCAAAGTACTGAGTACAGGAGATAGGATGTTACGTTGAAGTTATACAAGACGATAAGACATAGGAGCAGAATTAAGCCATTCAGCCCATTGAGTCTGCTCCGCCATTCCATCATGGCTGATCCTGGATCCCACTCAACCCCATACACCTGCCTTCTCGCCATATTCTTTGATGCCCTGACTGATGAGGAAGCGATCACCTTCTGTGTTAAATATACCCACAGACTGGCTTCCACCGCAGTCTGTGGGAGAGCATTCCAACATACGATGTTGGTGAGGTCTAATTTTGAATATGGTGTGCAGTTTTGGTCAGCTACCTACAGGAAAGATGTAAATAAGGTTGAAAGAGTGCAGAGAAAATCTACAAGGATGTTGCTGGGACTGGAGAACCTGAGTTATAAGGAAGGGTTGAATAGGTTAGGATTTTATTCCCTAGAATGTAGTAGAAGATGAGAGATTATTAGATGGAGGTATTCAAAATTATGAGGGGTATAGATAGGGTAAAATGCAGGCAGGCTTTTTCCACTGGCGTTGGGTGGGACTTTAACTAGAATCATGAGTTAAAGGTGAAAGGTGAAGAAGAACATGAGGGGAAACTACTTCATTCAGAGGATTATGAGAGTGTGGAATAGCTGCCAGAGCAAGTAGTGCAAGCCAACTCAATTTCAACGTTCAAGAGAAGTTTGGATAGCTACATGGATGGTAGGGTTATGCAGGGCTATGGTCCAGGTTGCAGGTCAGTGGGAGTAGGCAGATTAAATAGCTCGGCACAGACTAGAGGAGCAGAAGGGCTTGTTTATGTGCTGTACTTTTCTATGTCTCTATGACTACACTCAGGTTTGTCTATTCCTTTATACCCTGAACAACCGAGTCAGTTGTTGACAACCTGCAGTCTCTCCTTACTCCAAAGTGTTTCATCCTGTTTCTTGCTGTCCACCTTGCAAGACAGTCCGTGTTTTCTTGTAATCATCACTATCTTATCACATGTTAAGCATTTTATCCTTTATAAATTTGGAAATTTTACCTGCTGTTCCCATCTCAATCAATAATCCCTACCTGTTAAAACAAACCTCACTTTCCTGATTCCTTTCCCTTCATTTATGTCAATTAATTTGAATTTGTTCTTTAGTTTGAATGCACTGTGATAATGGTAAGATTCGTACTGACAAGGGTAAACGAAAGTGACATGGAAGAATCAGTCCTCAAAATATTCTTGTTTCTGAATGAGTTGAGATGCTCCCTTGTGGAGAAGTGATTGATTCAGAAAATGAAAATGCTAATGAAATACAAGTACTGGAAATATTTGAAAAATGGAAATGCTGCAAACCCCTGGAGGCATCGCATTGGTGCCGCAGGTCATGCTTAGACACCAAGGCCCCAACTTGACCTTCAAGTGGTGTCTGCACATTTTCCCTGTGGCTGATTGGCTTTCCTTGCACATCCCAAAGATGTGGTTTGCCCTTGCTACATGCAATAGAATCAAAGCGAGGTGGATGGGAATGTAATAAGGTTGCAGTGATGGAATGGATTAAGCAGCCAGCAAAAACTCAATGGTAAGGAAATATGGACAGTTCAGGCAGTAAACATTTCAGGTCCAAGGGCATATGTCTGAGTTATAACATTTATGCTAGTTAACTCAGAAGGTACTCTCAGTTGTGGGCTACTGTAGAAATTTGCACCAAGCAGTTGCATTGTGGTAATGTAAGTTGATTTGTAAGGGCTGTTCACAGGACTAAAAAAAAGATTGGGTAAGTAATTAAGAATTGTCCATTTTTAATTGTGGTAGATGCACTGAGAGAACATCTCTCAGCACTTTGCTGTTTACTGTGTGTTTATTGCAGGCACTTTGGAGGTCCGAATTGTGGGTTGCACAGGTCTTTTGGAGTCTGTTCCAGGTCGTTCTAGAGGGTCTGGCATACTTCTGCCAGCATATAGTCCCAGTGAAAGTCGAAATTCTTTCATGAGCAGGACCAGCCGAGGTCTATACGGAAGGAGTGGCAGTGGGAGCGGTCGCTACTTAATCAAAACCGAAGACTTGTCCAGTGAGTATACTAAACAAATTCTTGACCTCTAGGTTTACAAATCGTCCCCCCATGTCATTTTTTGAAGGGAACTTTGTACTGTTGAACCTATCAGTATATTAGATAGCAATCTGCCCTTAATAAATTAAAATACTAGGTTTGGGAAATACGGCCAAATCAGACATCATCTGCAGAAGGAAAAGCAGAGTTAACATTTCAGGCTGAAGATCCAAAAAAAACATTAGACCCATAGTTGTGACTTCATTGTGACACGTGTTCTGTATTTTTTCCAGATGTGTCCTCCAGTTTTTTTGAGAATATATATGGTATTGTGCAAACATCTTGGGCACCCTTGCTATAATATACGTGTCTAAGACTTTTGTACAGTACTGTATTTGTCAACATGGAGTGAGGAATGAGTTTGTAAATCTGTCGGGAGTTGATGTTGGAAGGGTGAGGGTGAAGTGCAATGGGAGGGGTGTGGGACAGGTGGCAGAGAAGGATTGCCAAGGGCAGAGGGTGGCACAGGTACAGACACACCCAGCTGTGAGATACCAGGCAAGATCATGTGATTCCAAAGAATTGGGTTATTGATCATTACAGAATGTCTCTCTGGTGCTTCTCACTCTCCCCTTTTCCCAGCTATGATTCCCTTCTCCCTGCCTCCTTCCCACTCTCAGTCTACAAAAGAGACCCATATCAGAATCAGGTTTATCATCACTCTCATACAGTGCCATTAAAAAGTATTCACACCTCCCAGTGGAAGTTCTCATATTTTATTGTTTTACAACATTGAATCGGAGTGGATTTAATTCGACTTTTTTGACACTGATCAACAGAAAAAGACTCTTCGTGTCAAAGTAATCTAAACTAATTACAAATATAAAACAGAAAATGATTGATTGCATAAGTATTCACCCTCTTCGAGTCAGTATTTAGTAGATGTACTTTTTGGCAGCAATTCCTGTATAGCTTTGGCTTAATGCTTGGGGTCATTGTCTTGCTAGAAAACAAATAATCTTCTTCCAAGTTACAGTTTTCTTGCAGACTGCATTGGGTTTTCCTCCAGAATTTCTCTAAAACAATCAAACATGAAAACTTCCAAGGGGGGTGAATACTTTTTTATAGGCATGCTGTGAACACTGATTGGAAGAAATCCCCATTAATCACCGCTTCGGGTGGGAAGACTGTTGTGTCCCTTGGGTGGTGGATGAAAATGGAGTGGACCAGGAAGAGATTCCTTCAAAAAGCTCTGATGATGGAAACTCGTTAGGGCTGAGAAAATTGCAAAGCATAAGCCTGGTGGAGTGGTAGGTGAGGGCCAGAAGAATTTTGTTCTGGCTGTATCCAGGAGGAGCAGGAGTTAGTGTGATAAATAGGTGAGATGTGGTTAAGGCTCTGTCCACTGTTCACGAGCGAAGCCATCGTTCAGGAAGAAAGAGGACATTTTTCTTTCAGAGCAAAGCGGGCAGAGGAACAAGGAGAAAGGATCTGGGTAGTCATGGGACATCCATTGCAGTAGAGGACTGTGGTGACTATAATGGCAGCCTTTAGAAAGAAAGGCAGCATTTATTCAAGGTGTGAAGATTATGGATTAAGCAGAGGAAATTTCGTCCCATTAGAGGATAGTTGAGCACCTTGAGGCAAAGGTTTAAAATTCTGTTCAAAAGTTTGAGTAGAAACTGCCTGCCTCAAGGACACTAGCCTCCATAGTACCCAGGACATCCGCAAGGAGCAATGCCAAAGAAAGGTGGCATCCATCGTTAAGGACACCCATCACCAAGGCCATGCCCTCTTCTCATTGCTAATCAGGAAGGAGGTACAGAATCCTGAAGGCACACAACTCAATGATTCACGAATAGCTTCTAGGGAAAGGACATTGAGCTCGTGAACACTACATCACTACTTTTTTATTTCCTAGTGTATGCTCTACTTATTTAATTTAAATATTTAACGTATATACTTTAATAATTTTTTTTCCTTTTATCATGTATTGCATTGGACTGCTGCCACAAAGTTAACAAATTTCATGACGTATGCCGGTGATATTAAGCCTGACTCTGATCCTGAAGTGTTCCCAATAAGCCATCATGCAGGGTGGTGTCCCACAAGGAGTAGAGCTCTGGGACTAATATTGCCACAGGTTGCCTTTGTAATTCAACAAAGGTCCTGTAAGGTTTTGAGAGAGTGAGTACAAAGAGGACATTTCCACTAGTGCGGATGAGGCTAGAGGCCAACCAGGTAAAATAGTACCTTGGAAATCAAGCAGAATTTTTAGAGGTGGGGGTGCAGAGACATTTTATCTAAAGAGTGGTGAGAATCAGAATCAGGTTTATTATCACTGGCATGTGACGTGAAATATGTTAACTTAAGCAGCAGCAGTTGAATGCAATACATAATCTAGCAGAGAGAGAGAGACAAAAAACATAATAAACAAGTAAATCAATTACGTGTATTGAATAGATTATTAAAAAATATGCAAAAACAGAAATACTGTAAATTAAAAAAAGTGAGGTAGTGTCAAAAGCTTCAAAGTCCATTTAGGAATCGGATGGCAGAAGGGAAGAAGCTGTTCCTGAATCGCTGAGTGTGAATTTGTATTTCTCTCCCATGGTTGTTGCCATTAATGCAGATGCATTTAAAGGGAAGGTAGACAAGTACGTGAGGTGAAGGGGAAAGCAGATATTGCTAATAGTTTGAGGAAATATAATTTTGATTCAGGAGCAGTTAGATATGAACAACAACTGCTGCCATTTCCTGTGGTCTCTGTGCCCGTCCAGTAAATAATGACAAGCATGTGCTTTCTAGTGTTATTCCCTCTTTCGAAAATGGACTCTGAAATATTCACTCTCCCCAGCTGGATTACTGCTTCCTGGTTGGAATGGTGCAGTTTCACTTGGACAGAGCATGTTAAAAGTATTCTACAATTCACAGTGTTGTATTTTATCCAGCCTTCTGTAGAGTGCGTGATGGAGTACTACATGCAGAAGATGGTTTGCTTCAGTCCCAAAATGCATAACAAACACAGCTAGTGTATGACAAAGAGGAGATCCAAGAGCTGTGAAGGAAGATGTGTCCCAGGACAGAGCAGGATTCACCATTGATGTTTTACTACAAATTGGATAATTATTGTAATAATCTTCATACTGCAATGTTCCTTTCTCTCCAGATGAAGTGAGTGCTGTCCTGAAGCTCGACAACATAGTTGTTGGCCAGACTGCATGGAAGTCGATAGGTGAACAGTCATGGAATCAGAATTTCACGGTGGAGTTGGAACGTGTGAGTGAAGGGAATGGGTTTTATTGTTTTTAATTCCCCATTGAAGAGGAGGATGTGACTGCGCTGGAGAGGGTGCAGGCATGCTATGTGGAATGTGTCGAAGGAAAGGCTACATTGGTTGAGCTTGTTTTCCTTGGAGTGGAGGAGGCTGAGATCCGATCGGGTGGGAGAGAGACAGTAAAAACCTCTTCTCCATGATGTTGGTGTCAAAGACAAGACAGCTTGGGTTTAAAGCGAGAGGGAGGAGGTTTGGAGAGAATCTGAGGGGGAATTATTACATATATAGGGTGGCTGGAATATGGTAAATGCTTCCCGAAGAGGTGATGAAGGCAGAGCATCATGATATTTACAAAGCAGCTAGACAACTACTTAAATCACTGACAGAGAAGGAATGCATATAGTGTCTTAAATAGGATAAATGTGAGTTGGTAGTGGGTGACATCGACTTGGTGGGACAAAGGCCTGTTTCTGTCCTGTGTGTCTCTAAGTAATTCTTTGATGAGATAAGTGTGTAGCAGATCTAACTGAAGATGAAGTAAAAGGATCTTTCATCATGACCAGATCAAATAATAATGTTTATACATATAATTTATCTATAATTCGTGAACACATCTTGAAGTTCACAGATCCCTGAAAGGGGATTTCATTGAGGTCTGATTTTAAAAAAATGAGAGGCTGACTCAGAATGAACAGGAAGACCATTTCCCTTTGTATAGAAGACAAATAGATGGGGCACAGAGTTGGTGGGGAGCTAGAATGAAATTCCTTGGTGAGCCTTAAAGATCAATGGTTGGGCACCTTTCTGCTTTTTATTTCTACTAAGGATTGGAGTTTGAAGCAACACACACAAAAAATGCTGGTGAACGCAGCAGGCCAGGCAGCATCTATAGGAAGAGGTACAGTCGACATTTCGGGCCAGTCCTGACGAAGGGTCTCGGCCCGAAACGTCGACCGTACCTCTTCCTATAGATGCTGCCTGGCCTGCTGCGTTCACCAGCATTTTTTGTGTGTGTTGCTTAAAATTCCAGCATCTGCAGATTTCCTCGTGTTTGGAGTTTGAAACTGTTTTGTTGAAGGCTTTATCAATTATGAAGGAGTCAAGAGATCTGCAGAGCATTTGTGAACGGGAAAGACAATATGTGCAAGATGACACAGAACAGAAGGAAATAACAAACTCTTTGTTGAACCAATGAAGTAGGATAAGTTCTGTGCTGACCTAGTCCAGGTAACCACGTAAACGATGCCAACTGAAAGTAACAAATCCTTGCATTGAGCATTAAGGATCCTAAGGACAACAAACTAGAATAGAATTATTACAGAAAGATTCTTGAAGCTGCTTGTAATGGGGTAATGTCCCAGAGAAACAGGGATTTAATTATTGATGAGTGGCTAGTAATAAGATGGGTGCACGTTAATTTATGAAAAGGAATTGTAAGATGATGGAAAGAAATCTGAGAAGGTAAACTAGAGAGATGAGGGGAATCAGTAAGACAATTCAGAACTGTGTTTTGCTCACTGTGTTTCAAGCATTCAGGCTTGGAGATGCCAGGAATGGCAGGAGTGAAAATGAAACTATTTCACTACTTCAGCAAGTTAGGAACTCTGAAAAATTTGAAGGTATTGACAATCATCTTGAATGTTACAATGAAAATGAAAATTGGAGAAAGGAAGTATTGAAAGCCCTGTATGAAAGCAGTCCATTGCCTGCACAACCGTCAGCTGATTTTGTTAATTTACAGGCAATTCTGGATGAATTTCTCCCGGTGACAATGATTGTTCTTGACAAATTTGTCTGCAGAAGTGTTTTGCCACTATCTTCTGGGCAGTGTCTTTACAAGTTGGGTGATCCCAAACATTCTTCAGAGGTTGTCTGCCTGGTGTCAGTGGTTGCATAACCAGGATTTGTAATATCCACCAGCTGCTTATATGACTATCTGACACCTGCTCCCATGGGTTTCACGTGATCCTGATCCGGGGGGGGGGGGGGGTACTAAATAGGTGCCGCACTTTGCTCAAGGGTGACCCCGTAGGCCAGCAGAAGGAAGGAGCACCTTGCACCTCCTTTGGTTAAGACATATCTCCACTGCACCATCCTAGGTTTTATAGCACTGTACTAATATTGCTAGTGTTTTAGTTTATTCTGTATTTCACTTCAATACATAATTTGTTACTCAGTTAAACAGTAGTTTTTCTTTTATGTCCCTTTTTAAGTATTTCCTTGAAACTGGCTAACTGGGGCAGCTGCTTAATTGGGCCAAAGTGTACTGGTCCCGGTGAGTCCCAATTAACTGCAATCCATTACTTTGGTTGATATAATTATACTTCACGCAATTACAGCTTTCATACATTTGTATCACCCTTCACTATCATAACAGTATAAAATAAGAATATAAAAGGTTGTTGTTAGTTTGTTTTCAAACCTTACTGTCTCATTAAGCCATGTCTAAGATGCATACCAATTACTAATATTTAAGAAGACCTGTTGCGTTATTATGGAAAACTTTTCTACCTTTTTGCCACCGATAGAGCGTGTTAAACTATGGTGACATGTGGAGGTGTTCATTATAATCCCCCTTCCTTAAATTTCAGTCTCGGGAATTGGAGATCAGTGTGTACTGGCGGGATTGGCGCTCTCTCTGTGCATTGAAGTACCTCAAGCTGGAAGATTTCCTGGATAATCAGCGGCATGAAATTCATCTGGATTTGGAGCCTCAAGGGGTGCTGCTGACCGAGGTACGTCTGGTGGCCCGTTCATCACCTTGCAAACGAGTCAGTGGGTGGGCAAGAGGAGGAGGGAATGTTAAGCAGAAGAGGCTTGCACAGAAGTGGATGGCAGTGACAGAGAGACATTTGTAATTATCCTGTTTTCTTGCTGACACTGTGAATCAGGAAAGATAAATAAGACTGGGTGCTCCAGCCAAGGGAGATGACCTATTGACTTCAGGTCATTATGTTCTATTTTCAGAAGGCATGTTCTCCAAATTTTGCAGCATTTACATTGGCTTGGATTCAGCTGAGCTGAGACTCGCCACCTACACTAATTGCTGAGACATATGCATTTCCCTCACCCTTATCTTATACTTATCATTTAGGAATTTGCTGAATGTTTACCTTCAGGGTCCAGTCAGCAAGGTTCTGCATGCCCCTGGTGCCTCAAGCAATGCTGAGGTAGAACAGGACTGGTGCGTGAAACCACTGAGGTAAAATGACAGACACTATTTCTACACACACTTGACATTCTACGGTACTCAAAAGACTGTTAAAATTTTTTAAAAAGTCAAAGATTGCAGTAATCATTCAAATTGTGAATGTTATCACAACCCTAATACAGCTCAGGACATCGGAGTTTGGACTTTTTTTCTGGCGTCCTCTGTAAGAAAGTTTATATATTTTTTCCCGAGTGCGAGGATTTCCTCGGGGTGCACCGGTTTCCTCCCACAGTTCAAAGATGCTCTGGTTAATAAATGGATTGGTATTGTGGATTGTCCTCTCATTAGGCTAAGGTTAAATTGGTGGGTTGCTGGGTGACATAGCTAGGTGGGCCAGTAAAGCCCATTCTACGCTGCATCTCTAAAATAAAACAAAATAATAAAGAAAACTGCTGGAGGAACTGGGGGTCGAGCACCATATCTGGAGCCAGATGGATTGTCCATCTTTTGGGATCCTGCACAAGACTGAGTATGTTGAGAGGAGATGGCTGGTACAAGAAGGTGTATGTGTGTATACAGGTATGCGTACAGAAGCGGGGAGGCAGTACATGGAGAGGCAGCATTCAAATTCTCTAACCTCCCCTCCCCCCCCCCCCCACTCACCCTACCAGCCCCCCTCATACCCAATTTCTTACCTCTCCTCCATTGGTTCCACCAGGCCACCGTCCCTCCCTCATCTAGTTCGTCTTATCACCCTCCCCGCTTAGCTGATTCTTGTACTTGCAGCCTCTTGTGTACAATGATCCCTCTAAGCTGTGCATGTGTACACATCTTTGGCTACTAGTCCACAAAGGAACTTAACTGCGCACAAAAGGTTGTCACCCTCTACCTAGTTGGCATGTTTAAGTATAATTCACAATCATACACAATCACGTTTTCTTTTCCAGTTTCTGATATGGAGTGTGTTGGCAGCGTGGAGTTTGAATTGGTTTGTCTGCAGATTTTAGAACTGGCTGATTTATACTGTCTTTATTGAAGAAATTATTCAGTGCGCACATGTCACTTGACAAAAAATTACACAGTACAAGATTTTTGCGCATACTGGTCATAACAGATTAGAGAGAACATTGCTTGTGTCTCCACTCATCCTCCAGCCTCTGTCTTCACTTCATCAGTCCCCTCCCCACACATTTCTCACCTTCTCCCTTGTTAAGTGGTTTCACCTATTACCCACCAACTCCTCACCTCAGCTGTCCCTCTCACCTCCTTGTGTTAATAATCTCCCCTCTATGAGCTTAGTCTCAAAGCAATGTCTTGACCTGAAATGTAGACCATCTCACTACAGATGCTGCCTGACCTACGGAGTTCCTCCAGCAGTTTATTTTCTCCAGATTCCTGCATCTGCAGTATTTTGTCTCAGTATTATGAATAAATTACCTAAGGACATAAAGAAATTTTCATACCAAAGTGAAAATCCTTGCTGTAGCTCAAATAATTAACATATTTAATTTTGCTTATTATAACTTTTGAATATGACAGGGTTTTAAAAAGTTTAAATTAACGGGGATGCAAATACTGAGCAAATTAGGGATTACTGCATTTAGAAAACCTTGAACTTGCTTTTAACATAGGTCAGCTGATTATTATTACTGGAGTTGTTTTATTATTGTCATGAGTACTGAGATATCAAGATGACCAGCTCCACGTTTTGCTGTTGTTAAGAAAGAGGTTGTTGTCTTGATACAATACCATGAGGCCCTCTGTCCCCTCCTTACTTTGTATCATTGTAGATTGAAACACAATGTCCAGTTGGTCCTAAGGACAGATTGTTGACCGAAACATCTATGGATGTATCAGGGTCTTATTTATGTTAGAAGTTGTTGTATGTGTGGACCTTATGCAGTGGGTTAATTACTGCACAGTCCCGTTCTGCAGTTCATGGCTGTTTCTAAAATTTAGAACATTAGACCAGAAGACATAAGAGCAGAACTGGGATATTTGGCCCATCGAATCTGCTTTAGCGTTCAATCATGGCCGATTTATTTTCCCTGTCAACCCCCTTCTCCTGTCGAGTTCCTCCAGCATTTTGTGGGCATTGCTCAAGGTTTCCAGCATCTGCAGAATCTTCTATTAATGATCCATCCTTCACAATCAGCTTTGTATTGCTGAAGCATAACTTCTATTCACTTTTGCTGTAGCCCTCCTAGATTTATCAAGTGGTACAGCATAGCGCCTTCAGCCCACTGAGTACATACTCACAATTTGTGTACTAATCCCACTCCAACCCATTTTATTCTCTCCACATTCCCATTGGCCTCACCCAGATTCTACCATTCATCTACACACTCACAGCAATGCAGTGTCTAATTAACTAACTAGAGGAGCTCAGCCAGTCAGGCAATGTCGATGGAGAGTAGTGAACTGTCCTTGTTTCAGGCTGACGAATTATCTCCACCTGAAGCATCAGCTGCTTCATTTCCCTCTGTAGATGCTGCCTGACCTGTTGAGCTCCTCCAGCATTTTGTGGGTGTTGCTTAGATTTTGCAGCAGTTGTAGAATCTCTTTTGTCTAAGTAACTCCCCAATTTCCTCAAAATGGAGCAACCAGGAGAAAACTACGCAGGCACAGGGAGAGCGGGCAAGCTCAACAAAGACAACATTAAACCCAGGTCGTTGAAGCTGTGAGGCATCGGATCTACTGGCATCGCCTCTTTGCCACTGATTATGTTCGTTATCTAACAGTAACATTTTTAATATTTCCATGGGCTTTCACCATTCAGCAATGATCAGCTCCGGTGCTCGGTTGCTTACAAGGCTGATTCTTCTTGTACCGTAACAGTTGCAGCTTTTCAACTCGGATACTCATTGTTATTTGGCAGGTCACATTCTCCAATCCAGTGATTGAGCGAATACCCAAACTGCAACGACAGAAAAAGATCTTCTCCAAGCAGCAAGGTAAAACAAATTTGTTCTAGTTTGAGTCTGTCTGGTCACCCTTTGATTTTTCCTTACTCAAAGTTGGTTTCTCAGCCTATTGACTTTGTCTGAGTGAAACCTTCTCAACTGAGCAGATCTGAGAATTATTTTGCCTTTCTCATGCTACCTCATATTCAGATAAACCGCTGTGCAAAAGGGTTTAAGAATAATTAATTTTAATCATTGAGTAACATCTTAATAAAGTGCATCTCCAATTTCCAGTTAGTTATCTTTAAAACAAAACTCTCGATAATAGTTTTAAGTTCTTGCCTGCGAGTTAGCATTTTCCAGCAGTTGTTGAATTGTTATCACCCGGTTCAATGGTTCAGTTTGATATCAGAGAATGTATACAGCATACAGCCTGAAATCCTTACTCTACACAGACGTCCATGAAACAGAGGGGGGAAAACAAAGGATGAATGACAGAAAACATTAGAACCACAAAGACACCCATCCTCTCTCCCATGCAGAAGCAGCAGCAAAAGGCATCAACTCTCCCCCTCCCCCTTCCCTCCTTGCTCTAGCGAAAGCATCAACCCCCCACCACCCACCATGCAAGCAATTGCAGAGCCCCCAGAGACCATGACCTAGAGTCGATCAAAAACTACTGTCAAACAGGCTGTCTCTCTCTCACTAGCAAGGGAGAGATAGATATCGCTCCTGCAGCAGACGAGAGAGAGACCAATAGCTCGGTGTTCCGATGTTGCAATCTGCAGCGTCACTTATTCTAGTTCCCCTGACTCAAGGGCCTTCTTTCAACAGCAAATTCACTCATATTACTAACCTTTCCATTTGATGTCCTGTAAACTATCTTTAAGATGTTGTAAATTTAGTCAGAAAAAGGATGCATATATGAAGGCTAGGAAGCTGAAATTGGACAGGGCCTATGAGGAATATAAAGGAAACAAGAACAGAAGGCAAAGAATGCAGGGTCAAGTGAGCCATGAAGTGTCCTTGATGAGTGGATTAAATAGAATAAAAGACATTTTGTACGCACATTAAAAACAATTGAGTGGGACCACTCATTGACAAAAGAGGAAATTTATGCATGAGTGGTAGATGTATTAAATGAATACTTTACATCGATATTCACCAGGGTGAAAAACTTGGAGGACAGCAAGATCATGACGTACTATGCTGACATAGCAGTATTCCAGGGCATATTGATATCAAAGGTGGAGAAGGTGTTGGTTTTTTTAAAGAACATTTAGAAGGAACATTTGGGCCTGATGGATTATATTTGGGAGAGTCAAGAGAGGGGATTGCTAGGGCCTGATCTTTGTCTAAGTTCTCACCAGCTTCAACATCATTCTAGAATTGTCAAGCTCTAATTTTAACATTTGGAGTGAATATTCTGTTTGATTTCACCAGAGGAGATGGAGTTCTGCCAACTCTCTAGAATCCAACCTGTTTGAACTCCTTGTATATCCTGTGAACTACAGACCCAGAATTGACACAATATTCCGGATGCAGTCAAAGCAGAACTTCATGTAACTATAACATACCTATCATTCATTTCTACTCCAGTCTTTGTAAGAGAAAGGCCATTCCATTAGGATTGAGATCTTGACTTTCGAATGATGGTCCTCTGTGGATGCTCTTCTTCACATCCCACATCCCCTTCCTGGTGTGGCTTCCTGTGAATCCTCATTTCAGCCTTTTCACCATTGTTCCTTCTGGCTATCCATACCCTTGGCTCAAACCCACTCTCTCTAGCTCTCTCTCTTGTGTTAAGATACTCTTCAAAATGATAGTATTTTTTAAAATTTAGAGATACAGTACAGAACAGGCCCTTCTGGCCCTCTGAGCTGTGTTATCCTTTATCTGTAGCTTAATCATGGGACAATTTACAATGACCAATTAACCTACTAACTGGTATGTCTTTGGATCTTGGGAGGAACCCACGCCCACATGGGATGGAATGTACCAATTGAACTCCAAACTCCGACGCTCTGTGCAGTAATAGTGATAGCTACACCTCCGAAGAGCCCGAGTCATGTTTTAGTCATGGGTCCTAATAGTTCTATGTGTGACTTGAAATCACATTTTGTCTGACATCACTTTTGTGCAGTATTTGCTTTATAAATGCAAGTGATACCCATCCACTAGCTTACTGCGATCTCTAAACTTGGAATCTTTAATTTTAGGGTTCTTCCATTATTCTGGAACATAGAACAGTACCACTCAAGCACAGGCCCTTCAGTCCATTATGTCTGTACTGCCCATAATGCCAAAATAAATTAATCCTGTCACATCACCAGCAGATTGTAAGAGTGGGCTCCCTCACATCTAACCCTCTGACTGTCAATACAAGAGCCCCTCAGGGCTGCGTACTGAATCCTCTCCTTTACTCCCTGTATACCCATGACTGTATCGCCAAGCACAGCTCCAATCTGCTAATTAAATTTGCCGACGATGCTACATTGATTGGCCTTATCTCAAACAATAACGAGTTGGCCTACAGGGAAGGAGTCATCTCTCTGACACAGTGGTATCAAGAAAACAACCTCAAAGGCGCAAAAACAAAGGAGCTGGTTGTGGATTACAGGAGGAATGGAGATGGACTAACTCCCATTGACATCAATGGATCTGGGGTTGAGAGGGTGAACAGCTTCAAGTTCCTTGGCATCCACATCACTGAGGGTCTCAGGTGGTCTGTGCACGCCAGCTGTGTTGTGAAAAAGACACATAACACCTCTTTCACCTCAGAAGTTTGGTATGGGCCCCCAAATCCTAAGAACTTTCTACAGGGGCACAATTGAGAGCATCCTGTCTGGCTGCATCACTGCCTGGTATGGGAACTGTACCTCCCTTAATCGCAGGACTCTTCAGAGAGTGGTGCGGACAGCACAGTGCATCTGTAGTTGTGAACTTCCTATAATTCAGGACATTACAAGGACAGATGTGTAAAAAAGGATCACTGGGGACCCAAGCCATCCCAACCACAATCTATTCCAGCTGCTACCATCTGGGAAACAGTACTGCAGTATAAAAGCCAGGACCAACCGGCTCCGGGACATCTTCTTCCACCAGGCCATCAGACTAATGAATTCATGCTGATTTGAGTGTACACTATATTACATCGACTGTTCTATTTATTATAAATAACTATGATTGCACATTTAGATGGAGACATAACATAAAAGATTTTTACTCATATGTGAAGGATATAAGAAATAAAGTCAATTCAATTCAGTTCAATTCACATGATCCATGTCTCCTTATCCAGCATACTCATATGTCTATCTGAAAGCCTCTTGAACACCACCATCATATCTACTTCCACCACCATCCCAGCAGCTAATTCCAGGCACCCACCACTCTGTGTAAGTCAAAAAACTTGCCCCACACATCTTTAAATTTTCCCCTTCTGCCCTTAAAAGCCATAACCTCCAGTGTTCAACATCAACCTTTTTACCCTGGGAAAGAATTCTACTTCGGGTAGAGATTTAGAAGTTTGATACTTCGTACTTTTCATCATTTAATTCTAGTTTTGCCCATTCCCTAATTCATCAGTGCCGCTTTGTAGCTTACTGCTCACACCTACCGTTTTACTCTACTCCCTTCTCAGTGTCATCAGCAAACCTGACCTGCTTTCCCAAGCTGTTGACAAGATTCATCACTTACAAATGTGTATCAGAGGAGTGTTTGAGAGTTTTGAATGTAAGACTGGTAGGTGTGTTTTGGAATGAAGTCCCGAACTGCTGGGTACTTTGTCATAAACAATACGTGTTTTCCCTAATCCTACTAATCATCTACCCAATGTATTGTGTTTTAGGGAAGGCTTTCCTTCGAGCTCCTCAGATGAATATCAACATTGCTACTTGGGGTCGGTTGTTGAGAAAAGCATTTCCTGCTGTCAACTCCACTGGGACGTACAGTCCTTCATCTTACATGGCTGCCGTCTCCGAGGGTCGGCAGTCACTATCCAACAATATGCCTGGGTAAGTTTATTTTGCCTTATGTATACACTGCTGGATTTCCCATCATAATTTGCTGGTGGACTATTTAAATAATTTGGGCTGGTTTTCTGCTTTGCCCAGTCTCGCAGCTCACGCGGATGAAACTTCTGCCACTTTTTCCACTCTAACCTTTTTGTCCTTGTTAAACCCTCGGATTGCTCTTATTCACCAAGAGTTTCGGTTCCTGATTATCCATCCTCTTGAAGATGTCCAGTTTCCACATTTTCATCTCCAGCCCCTCTTTCTTCCTCCTTGATAGTGATTGGAGTATTGTGTGCCACACTATTGGAAGGATGTAACTGTACTAGAAAGAGTGCAGAGGAAGTTCACCAGGATGTTGCCTAGAGGTATTTAGTTATGGGGAGAAATTGAGCTGGTCTTTTCCTGAGGTGAAGTAAAATGAGTACCTATGGAAAAGAGTGCAGTTAACATTTCGGGCTGAGACCCTTTATCTGGACCTGATGAAGGGTCTCAGCCTGAATCACCGACTGTACTCTTTTCTATAGATGCTGCCTGGCCTACTGAGTTCCTCCAGCATCTTGAATGTGTTTCTTGGATTTCCAGCATCTGCAGATTTTCTCTCGTTCATCTTGTGGGTGAAATCTGTCCTGTGGCTGTGGGAGGAGATTTGTACCAGAGAAGAGGCAGTTGAGTAGGACCTTTGCAATGGTTTTTGTGTCTCAGCCAGTATGCAGACCCATTGTAGTTGGATTTTCTTTTTCTTGCATCTAAGAACTCCTGGGACATTGTCAACTTCCTAGAAGAAGGAGATGTGATCAAAAATTCACATCAGCATAGTCCTCTGTTGTATTTTACTACTTCAGCAGAGATTTCATCTCCTCCAGAGGCACTGTTGTTATTATTTTGAGATAATGGATGCTATTTCCAACCTCTTGCTTGGCTGGTGTAGAATCAATGTTGTGGCAGGTGGTGTGCTGTGGAATAGAATCAAGGACACTTAAATTGCAAAGTCTTGATCGAGATGCTGACTGCTTCGCTTGTCTTTGATAAACTCTGCAAGACTGCAGTGTGGTCTGTCCTTGGGTGGTTGAGTCATAGATGGCTTTGTTAGTGCTGAAGAATCAATGTGTGTGGGTGTCAGCTGCACAATTTCCCCTCTCTGTCAGGTCTTTAGCTCACGATCTTTTTGTTGGATATTGGTCCTCATGTGCTTGTAGAGTCTCTTTCCTCTTGAGAATCCTTCCATTCTATTTCACAACACAGATCAAAGTTGCTGGTGAACGCAGCAGGCCAGGCAGCGTCTCTAGGAAGAGGTACAGTCGACGTTTTAGGCCGAGACCCTTCGTCAGGACTGACCTGACGAAGGGTCTCGGCCTGGAACGTCAACTGTACCTCTTCCTAGAGACGCTGCCTGGCCTGCTGCGTTCACCAGCAACTTTGATCTGTGTTGCTTGAATTTCCAGCATCTGCAGAATTCCTGTTATTTGCATTCTATTTCACATCTTGTTCCTCTCTTGGCACAGCCTTGGGGATACTACACCTGGAGCTCCTTACCTAAATAATTTATTCTTAGCACCTGGAAAGATTTACTAAACTACTTCAGCCCAGTATTCTCTGGAATTTAGAAAACTGAAGTGTTCTTTAAAATGTACAGGATTCTTATAGGGTTCAGTTGCCCCCTACCAGGTTTCTCTTGAACCCTTAGTCACAGTCTCGGATTGAGGGGAGGCCATGGACTGAGATGAGGAACAATTTTCTCATAGCGGGAGGCCTAGATGGCGACCTCCTGCTCTTGATTTTAAGAAGCTGAAAAATGAACTGTTTCATCCTTCACAGATACTGCCAGAGCCGCTAAATATTTGTAGCATCTTCTGCCATAAAACAGCAGGTCAGGTAGCATCGGACAGACAAGAAAGATGGGTGTTGTATCTGGGAGGGAGTGAAGTATTAAGTTGCAGGGCAGTTGGGGAGTGACAACACACAAGTAAAAACCTTTAATGAAGTAACAAGAAATATTGTAACTTATAGGATTTTGTATTATAATTCACATTGTAATTTGTTATATCTACACTGTACAGCTGCCACAAAACAACAAATTTCATAATTTATTTCATGATAATAAGCCTAATTTTGATTCTGCTTCTGAATCAAATGTAATTGTAACTAAATGGTCAAAAGTAATATAGTTTGGCGATCTTATGAAAAGCCACGCCTACCACGAACAAGTTGGTAACAGCCTTTAAAGGAGGTGTAGTGGTGTTGCTATCAGTGTTACTGCTGCACGTTTCCAGTGATTCGGGTTTGATCCTGATCTCTGAAGCTGCCAGTGGGGAGATTGTGTATAGATTTCCCCCTGCTCCACTGGCTCCCTCTCACTTCCCAAAGGAGTGGTGGTGGTAGGTTAACTGGTTGCTGTTGGTCAGTGATGAGTCAGTGGGCAGGTGAGAGAGACCAGGTTATAGGGACATATGCACGGAAGTGGAACTGATGGGATTGCTTCTAGAGCCAATATAGACAATGGTGATTAGCTCCTCTCTGTCATATTGAAATCTGCAGAATTGTTTTTTATAAAGTGGAGAAGTATTTGGAAAGAAATAGTGTGGAAGAAGGTGGCACAGTGACTGACTTTGGGTGACCTTCAGTATTCAGTGATGGTATTTAGAACAATGTCTGTTCTAGCTGACTACATCATCACCCACTGATGGAGCTTCTCTTGTTTCAGGGACATGTCATTTGAGAAATTGACATTAGATTTGGCAGATGAACCTTCAAGTACACCTCGGAAAGCTTCCCTGGAGTCACGGAGCAGCCACGATGGAGAGAAGCCAATGCAGGTTGGAAACTTTTCCATTTTAGCAGAAGTCACAATAGTGAGGAACAGCATACATTAAAGAATGGATACCTCGGTAAATTCCAGGCGTGGTCCTTCTGAAGGTCTTCCTGCCGTCTTTCCTGTAACTTTGAATATCTGCAATCAGATTTTGGTCCTGAGGCAGATTTCTCATTGTGAAAGCAAATTATAAAAGCAAATTCTGAAATGATCTCTTGTCTCTGAGACTGAGGTACAGCATCTCTCTTCAGATTCCTAGTAACCTTTGATCCCAAGGGGAATTGCTAATGGCAATGCCATCATTCTAACTGCCTATTTTTTGGCTTCTCTGTTAAGGTTGCCCAGTCCTAATGGCCTCAGCTGTTCTGATGCCATTGATCTTATCTTCGTTAACCTTGAGATTTAATGAGTCATCGTGTCATAAAACAGTACAGTGCAGAAACAGGCCCTTCAGCCCATCTAGTCCACACTGAACTGTTATTCTTCCTAGTCCCATCGACCTGGACCTGGACCATAGCTTTCCTAACCAACATATAGTCCATGGCACTATCAATTGAAATTGTTATTATTTGGTTGACATAATTTATTTTATGCATTGTTGAAGTATGCCGGGATGTTTTCATACAATAATGTGATATAGTGTAGGCAATTGCTATGAAATTTTCATTGAGACCAAGGTACTGCTTAAGAGAATGCCTGGCATTAAGGATTTAGGTGCTCCTTGAAAGTTACTGGTTAACTGATCTATCTTTGTCCCTCGATCATATAAAGCTCTATCAGATCTCCGCTCAGCCTCCACCACATCAAATAAAACATCCCAGGTTTGTCCAACATCTTATTGCACATGCCCAGTTATCCATACAGAATACTGTAAACCTCTTCTACGTCCTCTCCAAAGCCTCCACCTCCTTCCTGTAATGTGGCATGTAGAATTGAATGCAGGCTCCAGATTGAGCCAAACCAGAATTCCATACACTTTCTGATTCCTGAGCTCAATACCTTGTAAAGGCATTGTGCCTGCTTTACTTACCCTATCAAACGACGAAACCACTTTTGGGGAGATATGGATTAGACTCCTGTTAACATTGCTAAGGGTCTTGCCATTAACAGTGTACTGTCCTTTTATATTTGATCTCCCATCATACAATACTTCGCACTTGGATGAATTAAATTCCATTTGCTGTTTTTCCATCCATTTGCAACTGCTCTACAGTATTGTGCAAAAGTCTTAGGCGCCCTAGATTTTTTATATAAATTTTGTTTTAGATGTTTATTTTTTGTTGTCTGCAATAGTGTGTCAGTAGAAAAGAGCAAATTTTAGATTTCCAAAAATTAAATGTTACAGAGAATTTTTTGTATTTTGTTAAAGAAAGTAACATTTTAAGTAATAGATGACTTTTCAAATGAAAACGTGATTACTTTATAGATAGGCAACCCAGAGCATGATTTAAAAAAAGGTAAACAGATGCTAGTGATCAATGATATGATGAGTTGGATGAACTGCACTGCTGAACTGAAACAGAAATGGGTGTAGAAGGAATCAAGCTGGGCGGAGGACAACCAAACTGAAAGGTGAGGGTGTAGTGGATATGGCAGTTTAACCTTCAAATCATCAATTCTCACGACATGGAAAGAGTGAGCATAGCAACAAGACACAAGGTGGTCATTCTGTATTAGCAAAGTATCCCCCAAGCAGAAATTTTGCAGCATACGGGAGTTTCAAGATGTGCTGTCCAAGCTCTTCGGAAGAAGCACACGTAAGGTTGGGGTCCAGAAATGCAGTGGTTGTACAGCAGATGACGGACACATCAAACTGGAGTACCTTTGAAATCAGAAGTCATCCAGCACTGCTATCAGTTTTGAACTCACAGAAACCACTGGAGTACAAGTTCACCCCTCTACAGCCTGGAGAAGTCTTGTCAGAAGTGGTCTTCATGTAACAGTCGCAGCTAAAAACCAATTCCTCTGAAGTGGGGACAAAGCCAAGAGACTCACCTACGCACAAAAGCACAAAGACTGGGGTGCTGAACAATGGCAGCAAGTGCTCTGGACTGATGAGTTAAAATTTCAATTTTTTGGCTCAAACAGGAGGCGGTTTTTCTGCAGAAGAGCTGGGGAGTGCTACATGGATGAGTGTCTGAAGCCCGCAGTGAAGCACTACAGCGGTTCCCTGCAGGTTTGGGGCAAATGGAGTTGGTGATCTGGTCAGAATTAATGGAATCTTCAATTCTGAAAAGTACAAGCATATTCTCATTCATGTCACAATAACATCAGGGAGACATCTGATTGGTCCCAGCTTCATTCTGCAGCAGGACAATGACCTCAAACATGGCTAAAGTTATGAAGAACTATCTTCAGTGAAAAGAAGAACAAGGAATTCTGCAACTGATGGTATGGACTCCATAGAGCCCTGATCTCAACATCAACGAGGCTGTTTGGGATTACCTGGAGAGACAGAAGCAAGCAAGACAAACAAAGAAGAAGAACTGTGACAAGTTCTCCAAGACGCTTGAAAGAATCTACCAGCCGATTTTCTTATAAAACTGCACAGCAGTGTACTTAAGAGAATTAATGCAGTTTTAAAGGCAATTGGTGGTCACCACCAAATATTGATTTGATTTAGTTTTTTACTGTTTGCTGCCCTTTATAGTAATTTCTTGATATTTAGAAACTTTTTATTTCATTATTTTTGAAAGCATCTTCACTTTATGCAACTTTTTTACTTTTGCACAGTACTGCATATCCTGCTGCATCCTTTGGCAAGCTTCTACATTATCCACAACATCATCAATCTTTGTATTCTCTGTGAACTTACTAACCTACCTATCCACGTTTTCATCCAGAGAAATTCACATAAAATGCTGGAGGAATTGTGTATTGGTCAAGATTTCCAGCATTTGCAGAATCTCATGTTTACATGTTCATCCAAGTCATTTACATATACACTCAGTGACCACTTTATTTGGTACCTCCTGTATCTAATAAAGTGGGCACTGAGCATATGTTCCCTGTCTTCTGCTGCTTCAGTCCATTCACATCAAAGTTTGACATGTTGTGTATTCAGAGATGCTCTGCACACCAATATTGTAACACGTGGTTATTTGATTTACGTTACGTTATACTTTACGTTATACTTTATTGTTGCCAAACAATTGATACTAGAGTGTACAATCATCACAGCAATATTTGATTCTGCTCTTTGTGCTCCCTGGAGTACAAATCAATAGGGAATATTAAAAATTTAAATTATAAATCATAAATAGAAAAGGGAAAGTAAGGTAGTGCAAAAAAAACCGAGAGGCAGGTCTGGATATTTGGAGGTCCCGATATACTGTCATCTTCCTGTCAGTTTGAACCATCCTAGCCCTTCTCCTTTGACCTCTCTCATTAACAAGACATTTTCACCCGCAGGACTGCCGCTCAGTGGATTTTTTTTTCCGCACTGTTCTCTGTAATCTCTAGAGACTATTGTGCGTGAAAATCCCAGGAGATCAGCAGTTTCTGAGATACTCAAACCACCCCCGTCTGGCACCAACAACCATTTCGCAGTCAGTCACTTGAATCACATTTTTTCCCCCATTCTGATGTTTGGTCCGAACTACAACTGAACCTCTTGACCACGTTTATGTGCTTTTATGCATTGTGTTGTTGCCATGTGATTGGCTGATCAGGTATTTGCCTAAACGTCCAAGTGTAGCTAATAAAGTGGCCACTGAGTGCATGTCACATACAACAAGGGCTGCAGTATGGATCTCTGGGAAACACTAGTCACAGATTACCAGCCAGAATATCGACCACTACAATCGGTCTTCTTTGGGCAAGTCAATTCTGAATCTAAGTGTCCAGGTCACTGTGGATCCCAGGAATCCAAATTTTTGAGAAGAGCCTCACCAAAATCTATCATTCACAGTTTAGTGGAATGCTTTTGGGGGAAAAAAGTGTCTGAAATGCAGTAATTGATATGTCAATCTGATGCTTATGGTTTTTTTTTAATATCTTGTATTCTTCAATGCAGTCTGTGATATTGCAGTGTTACAGGCAACTTCAGGTATGGGTTCGACCTGCATGGACCACAGGCTGTAGCTTCGCTCTACTTGGGTCAAGGCTGGGCGACATCTAATGTTCTCATTGCTACGCAGTTTCCGTCTTAGTCCTGTCAGCTGTTTAGAGATGTTAGTTCTGGCATGGGTGAATCTTTCTTTTATAGATGAGCATCTTTTTCACTTCTGTATTGTGCTTTTGATGTGAACCTCTTAGTGCATTCATTTCCAAATCTATCTAGTTATTTTTTAGTTACAGTTGCAGTCTGGTGTTGTTTTTCTTTGAACCCTGGCTTACTAATGCTTCTGTAAGAATATGATAGTCTATGGTGTGATCAGAGTTCTCCTGTGCGATAGGCAGGACCCGGAGACTCCCCTGGTACCTGTGCTGGGCCATCTCTTAGAATTTCTGTCCCCCGTCAACTCTTCCGCAGACCGTTTGCTGCTTCATGGACGCCACTTGCCTTCATGCTGACTTACACTTTAACTTGAAGGATGTGGTAGCATCGGACGCGGTCAGAAAGGATGTGGCAGCATTAGAGATCTTGCGAAAGAGCTTTATCTGGATGATACCTGGAATGGAGGACTGTGGTTCCAAGGAGAGATTGGAAAGGCTGGGTTTTTCCCTCTCTGGAATGTAGAAGGCTGAGAGAAACATTATAAAGGTTTATAAAATCATGAGGGACATGGATAAAGCAGTCTTTTTCCCAGAGTAAAGGAATCTAAAGCTATAGGGCACGGATTTAAGTTGAGAGGGAGAAATTTAATGGAGATCTGCGGGGCATGATTGTCATACAGAGGGTGGTGAGTATATGGAATGAGCTACCAAAGGAAGAGGCTGAGGCAGGTACAACATTTAAAAGGCATTTGGACAAATACTTGGAAAGGGTTAGAGGGATAAGGACAAATGGGGCTAATGTAGATAGGCATGGAGGTTGGCATGGATGAGGTGGGCTGAAGGATCTGTTACTGTTTGGTACATTAATCTGAAAATTCTTCTTGCTGCACTAGTCCTCTAGAAGCACATCTGTGGTAAAGTAGGATACAAAGATCACAGTCAAAGACCCAGAGATCTCCTCTCTTGCCTCTCTCAATAATGTGGGTGGTGAATGGAGTGCCAATCATCCTGACTTGTTAAGCTACTTGAGTGTTGTTAGATGCACGCTCATTCAGGCAGGCAGAGTAGCCCATCACTATCTGGAATTCTGCTTTTGTTAGGTGGGTTTCCAACTTGTTTTACTGAGTGTATTAACCTAGTTTTGATATGTTCTTATAGTCTCTGACAGAAGCAGCTGTTTGGTAAGGAATCAGGACTTTAATCATCTGTTTTAACCTGTAGATTGCTTTGGTGCTTCAGATTCTTGTGTTGCATTCCTAGAGAATTTATTGTCAGAAGGAAAACTGTTTGAAAATGCATAATTAATGTTATAAATGTACCTCAGTCCTGCGGGCCAGTGTAAACTAAGCTGGGCTCTGCTTATTGTCAGACGGCCTTTAGTGAGCAGAGAGCTGCAGTCAAGTTCCTGATGCAGGTTCCAAAATCTGACCTATGTGTGCTGCAAGACCACGCTCAAAGTAAATTAAAAACAAAATAAACTTCTGACCGAGCAGAAGGCTCCTGTGAAAACCATTTAGTTCAACAACATTGGACATAGCTTCATACTACTGGCTTAAATTCTTAAAAACATAAAACAAGTGATTTGCAACTATTGTTCCTTTTAGTGCCTAATAATATTTTTATATCCATTTGTTTATCCATCACAGACCAATGAGACTGATGTCAATGAAACGGCTTCTCCACGAAGGCGGACTTTATCGTCATCTGACACAGAGGATAAACAACAGAGGTATATTTGTTTTGCATTGTCATTAAATCAGAGTAACTTGAGAGTATTTGTTATACTCAGGTTGCAGGTGTTGCAGAGTAACAAGGATTTTCTTTGTCATTCTTAAAATGTGTTACAGAGTAATTTCTTTGTCATTCTCTGGGTGTCAATTTTGCAGATTAATTTGAGGGTATTTGTCATTCTGGGGATGTAGGTGTTGCAGATAAGGCTGACATGTAATCTCCATCCTTATTTATTCTGAGAAAGAGTCATACAGTATGGAAACAAAAGGTTTAAGCTGACCAAGGTGCCCATCTAAGCTAGTTTCATTTGTGGTCTTTAGAAAGACCACGGCTACCTAAACCTTTCCTATCCATGTACCTGTCCAACAGTCTTTGAAAAGTTGTGATTATATGTGCTCCAACCACTTCCTCATGCCAGCTCATTCCCCAAAAGTTGATGCCTGTGATTAGAAACTTTCAGGAAAGTCGATGAAGGCAGAGTGGTAAGTGTGGTTTATATGGAGTTCAGTAAGGCAATTGATAAGGTTCCTCATGATGAGCTAAGCTGGGATCCAGGGAGAGCTGACTAATTGTTCACACCATTGGTTGGATGGTGGAAAGAAGAGGGTGATGGTGAAAGTTCTTTTTGCTTGGACTGGAGGCCTGCGACTAGTGGTGTGCCTCGAGTTCTTGTCATTTCAGTGATTTGACCAAGAATGTAGAAGGCACGGTTCCTAAGTCTTAATTCACTAAATTCTTGGTATAGAAATATTGAAGAAGGTTATCAAAAGTTACAGGGGGATGTTGATCAGCTGAGTAAATGGGCTGAGGAATGGTAAATGGAGTTGAATTCAGGCAAGTGTGGAGTGTTGGTCAAATCCAGCTAGGACTTTCACAGTGAACAGCAGGACCTAGGTTGTGTTGTAGAACCGAGGGACCTGGGACCTTGTAGTAGAAGCGCATGGTTCACTGAAAGTGGAATCACAGGTCGAGACAATTGGAAGAGTACATGAACTGGAAAGGTTTAGAAGGTCAGTGCCCAAATGCTGGCAAAAGGGACTCATTTGGATGGGGCACCCTGGTCAGCATGAGCCAGTTGGACCATGCAGTATAACTCTGTGAGTCAAGTTTCTGTTAAAGCTTTTGTGCTTGTGCTACTGCTAATAGTTTGATATCACTGAGGCGATTTCAGAGTATATTGCAGTCTTGAGTTGTACACAAGCGGCAACTTGGCTGGAAGTTGCAGCTTACATTTCGGCTTTGATCACCTTAACTGAGCCTGTCATAGAGGTACTTAAAGTGTGTGTGTGTATATAGATATATATTGGAAACCCAACTGGTTTCCCTTGCTGTGTAAAGCCAGGGAAGGCACACTTCAGTCCTGCCAAACGTGTGAGATTGAGATGGCTCTCCTACCCCAGACCCTGGTTTGTGTGGATGCTGTGTCATTTGCAACCCTGTTACAACTCAGTGCCAAGAAACAACGGGCCGCACACTGCCCATTATAATTGAAACAGTCAAATCTGCACCAGTTGGAGCTCAATTCACTGATCCTCAGCCGATCTCGCCGCCCAGCTCCATCGAATCACTACCTCCACACCAGGTCGTATCCTACGACCGGTTCTCTCCAGCGTCTTCTCTCCTCATCTCATGCGGAACAAAAACCCAGCTCACGTTCCAAGTCTCTGTTAGCACTTTACAGGAAGGTGTGAAGGGAATTTACAAGGATCTTGTCATGGCTGATAACAAGGATATTGTTAAAACTTTGGGAGGAGACTGGCTTGCCTGCAGTTTTCTTCATTGGAGCAAAGGACGCTGAACTATAATCAAGACATAGACATCAGAGACTGCAGTTGTTGGAACCTGGAACAATACACAAAACACTGGAGGACCTCTGGTTCAGGCAGCATCTGTGGAGGGAAATGGGCATTCAGTGTTTTGAGTCAGGATCCGTCATCTTGAATGAAAGAGGGGAGATAACCCAGGTAAAGAGGAGAGCGACAAGTAAACTAGTGAGTTCAGAGAAGAGAACAGTGACATCCTGAAACATATATTACAGAAGTCTAAGTGTTAGTGGTCTTCATGTACATGAAGGTGAATAATTCCATGGTATCTGACCAGGTGTATCCAAGGACATTGTGGGAAGTAAAGGAAGAAATTGCTGAGGCCTGTATCATTGTTAGTTATGCATTGGGTAATTGAAGACTGGAGTGTAGCTAATGTGCCTTTATTTAAGAAGGACACTGAGCAGGCCAGTGGACCTACATTGGTGGATAAAACGTTACCGGAGGGAATTCTGAGAGGCAGAGTCGATATGCATTTGGAAAGGCAAAAGGTGATAGTCAGCATGGCTTTGTATGCAGGAGATCATGTCTCATGAAGTTGATTCTGTTTTTGAAGTGGTGACCAAAACGATTGACAACCACTACTCTGGCAGTGACCTAATCACAGTTTTTCTAAAACTCTGCTCTTTGCCTATAATCTAGCTAATGAAGGCCTGCGTTACATACCTCTCCTTCACTGCCATAAGTACCTGTGCTGCCACCTTTAGGAATTCTGGACTAATACATCAAGGTCCCTTTGCCCTTTGTTCCTCAATACTCCCTGGAACAGTAGCATTGATTGATTGTATCAATCTAAATGTTAGTAGTTGTTTGTTTACTGCCATTCAGAACTTTTAATGTCGTTTCTCAATCTTCTATAGTAGTGAACTCATTCCTCATATCAGCATAGGTTTAGTTTGCTTAGTTTGAACTAAGTCACTTTCAGTCCTCAAGAAATTCTGTCACTTCATATCCACCCTTTAACAACCATTTTATTTTAAACGTTTATCTCATTGTACAAAATTATATCTAAAATCGATCCTTTGTTTGTTCTTCAACATACGAGTTAAACTACGTCACTTAACATACCTATCTTAATTTAGCTTACTTTTAAATTAGTATTTACTTGAGCGGTTATTGGTTATTTTGTCACATTTTTTAATTGAGTTTCTAAGTACCATTTTTGGAAATGCATCTTGTGGATTAAAACTTGGAGCATTGGGACAAATTTTAGAGGGGAACTGAAGAAAACTTTCTTTACGCTTGAAGTAGTTACATCTAGGACAAGAGTAAGGAGGCAAAACTCCTCATCAAAATTAAAAAGTACACAGTTTTACCAGTTGAAGTGCCACATGAACAATGTCATCCATCCATCTCTCTTAATTCGAATTGCACTTCTGCAGTTGTAAATTTAAATCTAAGTGCCAATGTCATGGTCTCCTTAACAAAGAATAAACTAAATTTTGATCATCATTTGCGTGATGTGTGTTTCCTCTTTCTCCACACAGTGTACCTCTCAAATCTTCGTTGAGTCTACGCGATTTCAAACTCATTGCCGTTCTGGGAAGGGGACATTTTGGAAAGGTAAGGATTCTCATGTTAGAGAGCCACTTGGCAGGACTCCAACTGGGTTGTAGTTCGTTCTTTTTGCAAATCTGTCCTCGTGCATTATTGAGTCACTTATAAAGCACCCTTAACATTGAAAAGTGCATTAGAAATTATTTCATAAAGAGACTAGGGTTGTAATCAGAGGTGACGTATGCTGTGTGAGGCCAGGCTGTACCAGGGGAATTAGAGGAAGACAGGGGGTAGGGATTGGACAGAGATTTCAGCAGATCAGGACTTATGAGAGTCTGAGGCTGGGGCAAGGTGATGTTTGGGCATAATTAACTTAGAGATGAAAGGACTGTGTATTGAGTTCCTGGGGTCAAGGTTATTGTTGTAGATGAACAGAAACACAAATGTGCTGGAGGAACTGGGCAGGACAGGCCACATCTCCGGATAGGAATGAACGGTGGCGAATGTACATATTAGATCAGGAGCTGAAGAGGAGATGTCCTCATCAGGCTTAAGGATGGATTTATTTCTAGTCAGTATTTTTGTGTTTCTGAGATGGGTGCTGAGGCTGATGTGGGAATTTACATGGATGAGGCAGGAGGGACCTGCCTTCCACTGCAGGGCCTCTGGGTGCTTTCAGTGGATGGCCTACAAATTGTCAATTAACATCCCAAATGCTCTATCTCCACTTTGAGTGGTCATTACCCAGAGATTCCCAGGAAGTCTGTGGTGAGGTTGGTTTTAGGCACATGTTGACCAGAGGAACTGGAATACAGTGCCAGCTTCTGGAATATAGCATGGGGCATGTGTTTGACATGCTGCATGACTGTAACCAGGTCCCCAGTATTGATTTTAAGTTTGGTTCACTTATTTCTTTGGTGAATTTAGAAGATTTAGCAGACATGCTGTTGTTTCATTTTTTTCCTTTGCTTGAAATGCTTGTGTCAGGAAGTCTAGATCTCAGAAGCATGTGGAAGGACAGGAATCACTGCCGTGACGGCTACAACTTTTGTGCCAGGTGTGAAATGCTGGAGCAAGGTGATTTATAAGCTGCTCCCTGCAGATTCACAAATGACTCGTTACAATCATTGTACTCTTTTAAATTGAAATTCTCTGTCTTTAAGACCTGCAGTGCACTGTTTCAGTAGCTTTTGTACTTTATTCTGCGTTGCTGTTGTTTTACCTTTTTCTAGCTCAGTGCATTTTGTCATGATTTGATCTGTATAAACAGTATGTAGGATAAGCTTTGCACGGTATCTTGGTACATGTGACAGTAAAAAACCAATCCCAACTTAAATAACTTTTTCTTAATTAGACCAAAGGTGGTTGATTTTATATCTTAAAACACAAGATGATGAAAATCCAGAACAACATACACAAAATGCTGGAGGAACTCAGCAAGTCAGGTAGCATCTATGGAAATTAATAAACAGTTGGCATTTCGGAGCACGACCCTTCATCAGAATCCCCTTCCTTTCCAGTCTTGAAGAAGAGTCTCCGCCTGGAACGTCAACTGTTTATTTATTTCATATCTGTCTCGCCAACCTGGAGATATGGGAAGTGGTTTCCGAAGGTTTGTGATAGCTTTGAGCTTAGTCCTTGAGTACAGTCCTTGAGCATGTATTCATCGAGTTAAACGGCAAGGAAACATGACCTTCGGTCCAACTCATCCATGCCAACTAAGCTGATCCTGTTGCCTGTCTTTGACCTATATCTCTTTTAACCAGGAGTTCCCAACCTTTTTTATGCCATGGACCCCTACCATTAACTGAGGAACCCCTGCTCCAAACCTTTCCTAACCATGTATCTTAAATGTTGGAACTGCACTCACCTTTACCATTTCCTCTGGCAGCTCATTCCATACGCCCGCCACCCTCTGGAAGAAATTGCCCCTCTCGTCCCCTTTAAAGTTTTCCTTCTCACCTTAAACCAGCTCCCTCTTATTTTATAGTCCTCCCACATGGAGCAAAATACTGTGGCCATTAACTTTATCTACATCCTTCATGATTTTATTAAACCTATAAGGTCACTCCACCCCCCCCCCCCCGGCCCAGCCTCCTTGTCTCCAGGGATAACATTCCCAGCCTGTCCATTCTCTGTGTATAACTCAAGTCCTCTGGTGAAGCCAATTCCTTGAGAATATTTTCTGCACTCTCTCCAGTTTAATGACATCCTTCCAATAGCATGAACTAGAATTGCACACAGTACTCCAAGCACAGTCTAACCAACATTTTCTACCATTGTAACTGTCTCAACTCTCGTGCTTATTGCCATAACTGATGAAGAAAAGCATTCCTCACCATGGACACGCACAGAGGCATATGCAATTTGACTAGGGAGATTTGGAGTTCTGCAGTTAATTGGTGTGAGTTGAACAGTTTTCTTGTTCATTTAGTTGAAGGAGAGGTGCATGATTCAGAAAAAGAATTTGAGAAGTTTGTTAGGGAAAAGCCACGGCATTCTTTGACAACAGTTTTTGTTGAGAATGGTTCTGTTGTCGGCCCATTGGTTAGTGGGCCTGTAAGCTGCTGCTGCAAAAAGCTAATTTTCATTCTTTGTATGTGTACCTTGAACTCGTATTTAATATCATGGCTTGCATGCCCACATGGAATAAGTACCAAATGGTGATAAGTTTCTAGTCAGCCATATTCATAGAGTCAAAGGCTTTGGTGAAGTCTGCAATGTCCAACAAGATGATTGGTCTCTGCACTTCCCTTGGAGTTGTTGGGTGGAGAAGAGCATGCACAATCTGCCTCCCAGTATATGGGGTCTACCCTGGGATGTAGCTCTTTGTATACTGGGTGAATGTGGTTGAGCAGGATCCTGATGATACAAATCCTGTGCCAGGCTGCAAGGAGGCGCTGTAGTTTTTACAGCAGGGTTTTCTCCTTTCGTGAAGATGAACATCTCTGAGATCCCCTGGAATACTCTTGTGGGTGATGAGGTTGATGCTCTTTGACCCTGAACTTTCAGATGTCAGATATACCATCTGCTCATTGCTAATACTGAATTGGATACGTCCTTGGTTTCTTGTCAAACAGGCACAGAATCAGAATTAGCTGCAATAGGCGACTGTGGGTGACGTCATGTGTTTGCATCAAGGGTAGGGTTGTGGTTGACAAAATCTTCAGTGATGCAGCTAGTGGTCTTGGACTGTGCCTAGGTACCTAGGTTATCCTCTGATTCCAAATGTCAGTGCGCTGGGCCTTGGATGTTGGAATCTGTTGGCATTCACAGCCCTGAAAACCCATTCATGTCACCACAGCTGGTGAGGTGCTGGGCTGCATGCACCATCTCCATCTCAAGATCTTAAAGATCTTGCCTCTCAACACAATGAGAGGTGAGTGATTTGAAGCAAGGGTATGAGCTGTTGTCAGAATGAATGTGGAATCTCTTTAGAATCATCTTTTCACTCACCAGGTGCATGAACTGTGAAGGGTTGCAGGAGGCAGCTACTGTTTTTGCTGACGTGCAGCTTGCTGTGAAACAATAAAATGCATTGAACAGTGGACACTAGAGGTAACAGCAGGAAGAGAAGTCATTGTGCATGGATAAGCATTTGAGGGCACGCTGACCCATGCTACTTGAAGTTCAGGATGCGTTTGGCCGGTAAATGCTGCAGACAGCATTTGGAGGATAAGACAGAATCATTCAGATTTTTCACTAAATAACTGGACCTGACAGTAGCTACCAGGACATTGAGGAAAAATATGCAGGCAAGTTAAGGAAAGGTTTAGGAACAACACAGTTGTTGCTGTGGGTGACTTCCACTTCCTGATATCAATGCGACCTCCTCAGTCCAAGGTGTTTAGATGGACAAAACTTGTAAGCTGCATCCAAGAAGGTTTCTTAAATCAGCATGTAGATGGTTCAGCAAGAAGAGGGGCTGTACTGGACCTGGTGTTGGGTAATGAATCTGGCCAGGTGACTGACCTTTCATTAGGAGAACTTGGAGAAGACAACATAAGTTTTTAGAATAGCTATAGGCAACTACCTTGCAGTCATTACTTAAATTAGAGTAAGACAAACTACAAGAGTGTGGGAAGCTTAGGACAGTTAATATGGCTGTCCAGTCCCTATTCACTTCTATCCCCCATCAGGAAGACATTGAAATTCTCTGTTTTTGTTTTCTGGACTGCAGATCTAACCAGTTTCCCTCCACCACCATACTCCTCTGTCTGGCATAACTGGTCCTCACACTCAGTGATTTCTCTTTCAGCTGCTCCCCCTTTCAAACCCAAGATGTAACCATGGGCATCCACGTAAGCCCCGGTTATGCCTGACTTTTTATTGGCCGTATGGAACAATCCATATTCCAAGCCTATACTGGTAACATGCTCCAACTCTTTCTAAGTTACATTGATGACTGCATTGGTGCTGCTTTAAGTTCAAGTTTAATTATCGTTCAACTATACATGAATATAGCAAACGAAACAGCATTCCACCGGGGCCAAGTTGTAAAACACATTATCAACTGCACATAACACATAGCACAAAGAGCAGATGTGGTTACAATTTCAGAAAAACATATAGTTACAAAGAAGAAAAAAAATATATTGCTCAAGACCCTGAGTGGCATTACTGTAGATTGATGTTAAATTCCTGGTCCAGCTTGTACTTCCACTGAGCAAACACCAGAGGGCAGCACCGAGAGGGCCAGCCGTCAATCCAGTTCGGATTTCTGTGTGTCCTACAGAAACCTTGGCTGTCTTCCACATTGCCTCTGGCATCTGCAGCCCTGGGTGACTGCACCCATGCTGAGCTCATCAATTTCTTCAACTTGGCCTCCAACTTCCATCCTTCCCCCAAAGTTACTTGGCCTGTCTGTGGAGACAGACTATCTACTGATATCGTTTATGAACCTACTAAGTCTCTCAACTATTTTGACCATATCGCTTCCCACTCTGTCACTTGCAAAAATGGTATTCTCTTTACCCAGTTCTTCCATCTCCACCACATCTGTTCTCAGGTTAATGCTTTCCATTCTAGAGCATCTGAAATTTCCCCCTCCTTCAAATAAAAGGGTTTTTCTTCCTCTATCATCCATGCTGCCCTCACCCACATCTCCTCCATTTCCTGCCATCTGCCCTCACCCCATTCTTCTGCTGCCATAACGGGTATAGAGTTCCTCTTGTTCTTGCCCACCACACCATAAGCCTCCATATCCAGCACATCATTCTCTAACTTTCAACATCTACAATGGGATCCTAACACTAAACACATCTTTCCATCTCTCTTCTCTTTGCTTTCTGAAGGGATTGCTCGACATCACTGCCTTGTTCACTCATTCCTTCTTACTGATTTCCCTTCTGGCACTCATTCCTGCAAGTGCATCAGATGTTACATCTGTCCCAACACCACCTCACTCATCACTATTCTGGACCCCAAACAGTCCTTCCAGATGAGTCTGCCAGGTTCATTACTGTATCTGGTGCTGCTTGTGCAGCCTCCTCCTCATTGATGAGACCCGAGGTAGATTGGGGTATTGCTTCGTCGAGCACTTTCACTCCAGCCACCACAATAGACAGTCTTCCCTGGGTTCTCTCATTATAATTCTACTTCCCATTCCCATTCTAATGGGCTTTCTCTACCGGCATGATGAGATTACACTTAGGTTGGAGGAGCAGCACCTCATGTTCCATCTGGGTAGCCTCCATCCTGACAGCATGAACACTGGTTTCTTTAACTTCTGGCCATTTCTTGCCCCTCCCCTTCTCTCTTTTTCCATTCCCCGTTCTGGTTCCCTTCTCACCCCATCTCTTCTCCTCACCTGCACATCTTTTCCCTCTGGTGCCCCTCCTCCTTTCCTTTTTACCACTCCCTCTCCTAAGGATCTTGCTCTTAACAGTGTACTGGGTCTTTAAATTTGACCTACCAAGGTGTAACACTTCACATGGTTGGATTGAACTCCATCTGCCATTTCTCTGTCCGTATTTGCAGCTGATTTGCATCTTGCTGTCTTCTTGGCCAGTCACCTTTGCTATTCATAATACCACCAATCTTCATATCACCTGCTAGCTTATTAACTGCCCATCTACATTTTCATCCAGGCCATTTATATACCTCACAAACAGCAGAGGTCCCAGTACAGATCCCTGCAGAACACCTCTAACGACAGACCCCTAGCTAGAATAAGTCCCTTCAACCACTACCCTCTATCTTCTATGCGAAAACTAGTTCTGAATCCAAATAGCCAACTCACCATTGATCCGAAGCATCTTAGTCTTCTGGATGAGCGCCCCATGAAGGACCTTGCCAAACGCCTTTCTAAAATCCGAAATCCATGCAGACAGCATCTGCAGCTCTACCATCATCAATCCCTCTCGTCTCCTTGTCAAAAAACTCAATCAAATTAGTAAGATACTGCATGCCCTGCATAAAGCCATGCTGGCTGTCCCTAATTAGGCCATGGTTTTCCAAATGCTCATGAATCCTATTCCTAAGGATTATCTCAAGTAACTTCCCTACCTCCGATGTGTATAATTGCCAGGATTATGCCTGGTTCCCTTCTTGAATAATAAAATATTAGCTGCTTGCCAGTCCTCTGGGACTTTGCCTGTGGTAGAGAGGACACGAAGGTATTGGTCAAGGCCGCAGCAGTCTTTTCACTTGTGTCTGTCAATAACCTGAGGTATACCCCATCAGGCCCTCTTTGAGATGCCCAACACAACCCCTTTTACCTCAGTGGACAAGCTCTGCATCCCATCAATGTCTTGTATCCTATGACAACTGCCTACACCATCCACAATTCCACCAAACTTCCATGTCATTTGCAAACTTACTAATGCACTCTTTCACTTCCAAGTCATTTATAAAAATTGGAAAGAGCAAGAATCCCAGATCAGACCCTGCAGGACACCACTGGTCACCGACCTCCAGGCAGAATATGCTCAATCTACAACCACCCTCTGCCTTGTGTAGGCAAACCAATCTGACTCCACGCAGACCCCATGCTTCCTGACTTTCTGAATGAGTCTACCATGGAGAACCTTATCAAACGTCTCGCAATACATCATGTCCATTGTGTTACTTCATCAATGTGCTTTGCCACATCTGCAAAGAATTCAACCAGGCTCATGAGGCATAACCTGTCCCTCACAAAGCCATGCTGACTTCGCTTCAACAAATACTTGTAAATTCTGACTCTAAGAATCCACTCCGATAGCTTGCCCTTCACCAAAGTAAAACTCACTGGTTTATAATTCCAAAGGGTATCCCTACTCCCTTTCTTGAGCAAAGGAATAACATTTACCACCCTCCAATCATCTGGTACTTCTCCTGTGGCCCATGAGGACTCAAAGGTCACCGCCGAGGGCGCAGCAATTTCTTCCCTTGCTTCCTGTAGTAACTTGTTTTGTATCCCGTCTGGCATCAGGGACTTGTCTGTCCAAACAATTTTTAGAAGTTCCATCACTCCCTCTGTTTTGACAGCGACAGGTTTTAACATATCAGTTTGTTTTGTATGCTGTCCTCACAAATGCCAAGGTTCTTCTCTAGTGAGTACTGAAGCAAAGTATTCATCAAAGACCTCTCCTACCTCCTCTGACTTCAGACACATGCTTTCTCTTCTGTCCCTGATCAGGCTTACCCTCACTCTGGTCATTCTCTGGTTATTCATGTATGTGTGGAATGCTTTGTGGGTTTTCTGTATTCCTACATGCCAAAGTCTTCTTGAGTCCTCAACTAGTTCTGGTATGCACATTCCTAAGCTCCTTCCTACCTTGTAAATCTCTGGAGCCCTGTATGATCTTTGCTTCCAAAACCTTAAGTAAACTAATTTCTTCTTCAGTTCAAGTCAGGTCAAGTTTATTGTTATTTAACTATGTACATGTATAACTGCCAAATGAGGCATTTCTCTGAATCAGGGTGTAAAGCACAGTAGTACACATAGCACACAATGACTTATGAAGGTAAGGATAAAAACTACAGATGAATTTGCATAAATAACAAACTAAAGTGCATAAATTAAATACGGCAAGATATGGAATAGATTAACCAGTGATATGGCAGGGAGTTCAGAAGCCTAGTGGCCTGAGGGAAGAAACTGTTTCCCATCCTGACCGTTCTTGTTTTTATGCATCAGGGTCTCCTGCCTGATGGTAGAAAGTCAAAGAGGATGCTGGATGGATGGGTGGGATCCTTGATAATTCTAAGGGCACTGTGTATGCAGTACTCCTGATAAATGTCCCCGATGGGTGGTAAGGAGACCCCTAAGATCTTCTCAGCCATTCTCAGTCCTTTGTAGGGACTTCTGGTTTGGTGCTTGACTAGATGTTCCACATCTCTTATCAAACATGGTTTCTACACTCCTACCATCTTTTCCTTGTGCAATGGGACAAACCTGTCTAACACCCCCTACAAGGTGTCCCTAAACAATCTCCACATTTCTGTTGTGCATTCCTCTGACTATATCTGTTCCCAAGGTCCCACTGCACAGCATCATAATTCCCCTCTCCCAATTAAATACTTTCCCATACTGTCTGATTCTATCCCTCTCCAAGGGCATGCATTAAAGGTAAGAGGGGACGAGTTCAAGGGACAAGATCAAGTTCCCACTGCTGTCTGTAAGGAGTTTGTATGTCATCCCTGTGACTACGTGGATTTGCTCTGGCTGCTCTGGTTTCCTCCTGTGTTCCAAAGAAACGTGGGTTGGCAGGTGAATTGGTCACATGTGTATAATTGGTCATGTGAACTCATTGGGCCAGAAGGGCCTGTTACCGTGCTGCATCTCAGTTTGAATAAAATATTTATACTGGGTAATGGGTGCCTGGAATGCACAGCCAAGAGTGGTGTTAGAAGCATATGCAACAGAAGTGTTTAAGAGGCACTTAGGCACACGGATGTGCAGTGAATTGGCGGATATGGACACTGTGTTAGCAGAAGCGATTCGTTTGGCATTTAATTACTAATTTAATTGGTTCAGCACTACCTTGTAAATCAAAGGGTCTGTTCGTGTGCTGAACTATGTCTGAGAATTCAAGAATATTAAAGTTTATTGTTGTGACATGTAATCATTGCATATATACTCAGTGGTCACTTTATTGAGTATCTCCTGTACCTAATAAAGTGGCTACTGAGTATCTGTTCGTGGTCTTCTAGTGCATTCACTTCAGGGTTAGACACGTTGTGCGTTAAGATATACTCTTCTACATATCACTGTTGTAATGTGAGACTATTTGAGTTTCTGACACCTTCTTGTGAGGTTGAACTAGTCTGGCCGTTTCCCTCTGACCACTCTCATTAACAAGGTGTTTTTACCCATAGAATTACAGTACACTGGATTTTTTTTTTGTGCTTGGTTTACACTATTCCCTGTAAACTCTGGAGACTGTTGTTTGTGAACATTCCAGAAGATCAGCGGTTTCTGAGATACTCAAACCATCCTGTCTGACGCCAACAAGAATTCCATGGTCGAGGTCACTTAGATGACATTTCTTTCCCATTCTCGTACTTGACACAAGAGCTTCAACAACTGATCCTCTTAACCTTGTCTGCATATGGCATTTATGCATTGAGTTGCTGCCACATGATTGGCTGAATAGATACTTGCATTAATGAGCGGGACTACTAATAAAGTGGTTGCTGAGTGTGTACATATGTAATCTGAGCTTTTCAAACGGAGACAGGGAGGAAACAAATCATGTGCAAAGGTGTGTGGTATTCTGGCAAAATAATTAGTTCACCGGGTCAGGTTTATAATGGCTGTAGTCAGTTCAGAAGTCAGGTTTATTGTGGTAGGAGTTAGTTTAGAGGTCAGGTTTAGCGATGGGAAGGTAAAAAATCCAAACTAGACAACATTTGGAGAACCGGTCAGGTCCTGCTGCATTGATTTTGAATGGATATATGGGTACCTGGGGAGATTAGGGAAACTAGAGTTCTTAGTGCAGAAGAGGATGAAGAAGAAGAAAGCCCTTAACTCCAAGTGGTGTCATTGGGACGCTGTCGTGACAGCGCTTTTTTTTAGCAGGCTTTCTTACTTTTATGAGGTCGAGTTGCTAGCCCAGCATGGATGGAAAGTGTGCAAGGGAGCCGGCTGGATTCGAACTCGGGAGCCTTCACTCCGAAGTCTGGCGCTGATGCCACTACGCCACCAGCCACCAGAAGAGGGTGAGGGAGACATTTTTAGTGTTTGAGCCATTAAACACCCAGAATCTGGTTTAACATCATTGGTGTTTGCTGTGAAATCTGTTGTTTTGTGACAGCACTATAGTGCAAGAAATTAAAAAAAGCCTATATATTACAATAAGAAATCTATGTATATAGATATAGAGGTAGATAGACGTATAAATAGTATAGGCAGAGTGAGGTAGCATTCATGTTTTTTTTTGTCTGTTCATTCTCCATGATGGAGCTGGCTGAGTATACAACTCTCTGCAGCTTTTTCCAATACTGTGCAGTGGCCACTCCCGACCAGACAATGATGCAACCAGTTAGAGTATTCTCCATGTTGACGAATTGTATTGGATTAAATAGAGGTTATATTCAGAAATCAAAGGGGCTTCGGAGTTCTGTGAAGGGTAACCTGCAGACTGGGTGAGTAGTAAGGATGACAAATGCAGTGTTAGCATTCACTTCAAGAAGACTAGAATATAAAAGCAGGGATGCCCTGCTGAGACTTTATAAGGCAATCATTAGACCACATTTGGAGTACTGTGAGCAGTTTCGGGCCCTCTATCCAAGAAAGGATCTGCTGGCATTGGAGAGGGTCCAATAGAGGTTAACGAGAATGATTCTGGGTTTGAAAATGTTAATGTATGAGGAACATTTTATGGCTTTGGGTCTGTACTCATTGGAGTTTAGAAGAGTGTGGAGGGAGGGAATCTCATTGAAACCTACCGAATATTGAAAGGCCAAGTTAGACTGGGCATAGAAGGGATTTTTCCTCTAGTGGGAGAGTCTAGGATCAGAGGGCACAGCCTCAAAATAGAAGGATATATTTTACACAGAAGGAGGAATTTCGTAATTCAGAGGGTGGTGAATCTGTGGCATTCAATGCCACAGCTGTCTGTGGAAGGCAAGTCATTGGGTATATTTGAAGCGAAGGTGGACAGGCTTGTGATTATAAAGACGTCAAAGATTATGGAGGGAAGGCAGGAGAATGGGTTTGAGAGGAATAATAAATCAGCCATGATGGAATGGTGAAACAGGCTCAATGGGCTGAATAGTCTAATTCTTCTCCTATTTCTTATGGTCTTATGATCTAGGGGTAACAAATTAATCTATCAAGTGGCAGGAAATTGGCGCACTCAGGAAACCACACAGTCACTTGATAGTCATAGTCATACTTTATTGATTCTGAGGGAAATTGGGTTTCGTTGGATGTCAGGATCAAATCAACACAATCTACTCTGGAACATGACACCTGCCCTTGCCTTTCTTGATGAGGGAGTTCACATGTTATATTGTTATAATTTAAAGAAGTTACCATTAGTTCATGTCACGTTCCTTCAGGTGTTCTATTTCTGATGAAGCCTGAAAATAAAGTCTTCACATGACTTGCTCTACGGTACAACTTAACTGGTTACAGTGATCTTCCTTATTTCCATGCTGTGCCTTCCTTTCAAAGTGGATTCCATCATCTTCAAGCGAGCAGCAACACTTCTCTGTGGTCACTGCGCTTTAACTTTTGACACTATGAAGACTTTCTGTTTTCTTTTAAAACAGGTGCTCTTGTCGGAATACAAAAAGACAGGACAATTGTTTGCCATCAAAGCCTTGAAGAAAGGAGATATTGTTGCAAGAGATGAGGTTGACAGGTGAAAATTTACTTTTCTTTTAAAACCAGAAGTACACTGTATCTTTGTAGAAAATGATATAAAGAACTCAAGTGTTAACAACTGTTATTCAGGCTGGCAGACATTTTGCTGTACTTGCTCAGTCATCTTAACCCTTCGTTTTGTTTTCCTTCATGGTTGCCCCAACTCTGGTCAAGTGAATCCATTCTCTTTGCCTCAACTAGCTTATACAGTTCAGAGTTCCCATCTTCCAAAAATTAAAACCTGTAGATACTGGAGCTCAATAATCCTTCAGATTTCTCTCTGAAACCAGTTATGTCCACAGTTCCATCCACTAGTGTATTTTCACTGTCCCTCCTGATCTTCCCCTCTCTGATCCTGAACTCATTTTTAGGAGGGAGGTCAGTTTTGCTCCCTCTTCATCCCTCCCTCACCCCAGCTCTCTTGATGAGCACTAAAATCCCAGAGCAAAGGAAGTTACAGAGCAATGTTGGTGAGCAGGAAGAGTATGAAGACAGTGGGCTGAAGGAGCTAGTTGTGTGCTGTTCATGTGTGTTCACCAAAAGATAACACATTTCATTGATGTTAGAATTCATTTGCCAATACTATGATTTTGCCACCAAAATTATTTGGACAAAAATGTAGGCCTGATTAAATTTGCAGCAATACAATAAAATGGTGGAATTATGGATAGTGAGGAAGGTTACCAACAGATGCAGCAGGGATATCGGAAATGTGGGCAGACACATGACGGATGGAATTTAATTGGGAAAATGTCTGGTGTTGCACTTCGGGTGGTCTAATGCAACAAGTACACAATCGATGGCAGGATTGCTAACAGCATGGATGTACAGAAAGATCTTGATGTACAAGTGCGTAGCTTCATGAAATGGCAAAACACGCGGGTAGGATGATGACGAGGACATAGGACGTGCTTTTCTTCAATTACTAGACGGCATGCATTTAAGGTGAGGAGGGAGAAAAAGAGTATTTTTGTTTACAAAGTGGTGAGTGCCTGGAATGCACTACCAAGCAAATTTGAAAGAAGAATTTAAGAGGCTATTAGATAGATGTGAAAGTTCAGGGAATGGAGGGATATTGATCATATGCGGGAAGATAAGAGTTCAATTCTAATAAGTGTGAGGTAAATTGTTTTGGGAGGTCTAATCAGGATAAGATAGTGCCATGACTGGTGAGGCCTAGGGGTGGCATGCACAAAAATTTTGTTTGCATATGGCATGCTGTGCAGCCCCTTGGTATCTTTTTAAACCTCACCCATAATAAACAAGTATGTGAAGAGCAAGAGGGTAAGACGTGAGAGAATAGGACCAATCGAGTGTGACAGTGGAACAGTGTGTATGGAACCCGAGGAGATAGCAGAGATACTTGATCAATATTTTGCTTCAGTATTCAGGATCTTGACGATTGTAGGGATGACTTACAGCAAATTGAAAAGCTTGAGCATATAGACATTAAGAAAGAGGACGTGCTGGAGCTTTTGGAAAGCATCAAGTTGGATAAGTCTCCAACACCAAATGAGATGTACCCCAGACTACTGTGGGAGGCGAGGGAGCCTCTGGCAATGATCTTTGCATCATCAATGGGGACGGGAGAGGTTCTGGATGATTGGAGGGTTGCAGGTACTGTTTCCTTATTCAAGAAAGGGAGTGGAGATAGCCCAGGAAATTATAGACCACTGAGTCTTACTTCAGTGGTTGGTAGGTTGATGGAGAAGATCCGGAGAGGCAGGATTTATGAACATCTGGAGAGGCATAATGTGATTGGGAATAGTCAGCATGGCTTTGTCAAAGGCAGGTTGTGCCTTATGAGCCTGATGGAATTTTTTGAGGATGTGACTAAACACGTTTGATGAAGGTAGAGCAGTAGATGTATATGGATTTAATCAAGGCATTTGATAAGCCACCCCATGCAAGGCTTATTGAGAAGGTAAGGAGGCAAGGGATCCAAGGGAACCTTGCTTTGTGGATCCAGAATTGGCTTGCCCACAAAAGGTAAAGAGCGGTTGTAGATGGGTCATATTCTGCATGGAGGTCGGTGATGAGTGGTATTGCTTAGGGATCTGTTCTGGGACCCCTTCTCTTTGTGATTTTTATAAATTACCTGGATGAGGAAGTGGAGGGATGGGTTAGTAAATTTGCTGATGACACAAAAGTTGGTGGTGTTGTGGATAGTGTGGAGGGCTGTCAGAGGTTACAACAGGACATCAATAGGATGCAAAACTAGACTGAGAAGTGGTAGATGAAGTTCAACCCAGATAAGTGTGGGGTGGTTCATTTTGGTAGGTCAAGTATGACGGCAGAATACAGTATTAATAGTAAGACTCCTGGCAGTGTGAAGAATCAGAGGGATCTTGGGGTCCAAGTCCATAGGACACTCAAAGCTGCTGCGCAGATTGACTCTGTGGTTAAGAAGGCATACGGTGTATTGCCCTTCATCAACTGTGGGATTGAGTTTAAGAGCCGAGAGGTAATGTTGCAGCTATATAGGAACCTGGTCAGACCCCACTTGGAGTACTGTGCTCAGTTCTGGTCACCTCACTGCAGGAAGGATGTGGAAACTATAGAAAGGGTGCAGAAGAGATTTACAAGGATGTTGCCTGGATTGGGGTGCATGCCTTATGAGAATAGGTTGAGTGAACTTGGTCTTTTCTCCTTGGAGCGGCGGAGGATGAGAGGTGACCTGGTAGAGATGTATAAGATGATGAGAGGCATTGATCGTGTGGATAGTCAGAGGCTTTTTCCCAGGGCTGAAATGGCTAACACGAGAGGGTACAGTTTAAAGGTGCTTGGAAGTAGGTACAGAAGGGACGTCAGGAATAGGTTTTTTATGCAGAGAGTGGTGAGTGTGGGGAATGGGCTGCCAGCAACGGATGCAATAGGGTCTTTTAAGAGACCTCCTGGATAGGTACATAGAGCTTAGAAAAGTAGAGGACTATGGGTAACTCTAGATAACTTATAAAGTAAGAACATGTTCGACACAGCATTGTAGGCCAAAGGGCCTGTATTGTGCTGTAGGTTTCCTATGTTTCTATAATAAAATAAAATACGTAATGATTATCTTGCTACCAAATGAGGTAGTAAATGATGTTCTGGAACTCGAGAGCAGTGAGATATTTTTACATGTCAGCTCATGTCAGCTTGGCATCAGCTAGACAGTTACAGAAACTTGATGTTTGCTGTTACGTTTTGAAAATATTTGCTGAGCTAGTGTAGTTAGGTAGAAAACAGTGGAGCAAAGTGTGTTTCTGGGAACAACTCGGAAGGTGCAGAATAATTACATCCCAAAGATGATGTATTCGAAAGGAAGAATGAGGTAACCGTGGCTGACAAAGGAAGTCAAAAATGACATAAAAGGAAAAGAGAGGGCATATGAGATAATAAAACTTATTGGGAAGTCAAAAGATTGAGAAGCTTTTAAAAGACAACCGAAGACAACTAAGGCGAGAACAGATGAAATATGAAGGTAAGCTAGCCAATGATATCAAAGAGAATACCAAAAGGCTTTTCAAATATATAAAGAGTAAAAGGTAGCCAAGACTAGGATCACTAGAAAATAAACCTGGAGAGGTAATAATGGCAGATGAAATGAATAACTATCTTGCATCAATCTTTACTATAGGAGATACTTGCAATATGCCAGAATTCGAGTGTCAGGGGACAGAAGAGAGTGTAGTTGCAATTACTAAGGAGAAGGTGCTTGGGAAGTTAAAAGTTCTGAAGGTAAATAAGTCACCTGGACCAGATGGACTACACCCCAGGGTTCTGAAAGAAGTAGCTGAAGAGATTTGGAGGTATTAGTAATGATTTAGATTTAGATTATGAGGACACACAGTCCTCTTTTATTGTCAATTAGTAATGCATGCATTAAGAATTGATACACTGTTTCTCCAGAATGATATCACAGAAACACATGACAAACCGACTGAAAAACTGACAAAAACCACATAATTATAACATATAGTTACAACAGTGCAAAGCAATGCCGTAATTTGATAAAGAACAGACCATGGGCACGGTAAAAAGTCTCAAAGTCTCTCGAAACTCCCATCATCTCACACAGGCGGTGAACCTCCAGCACCGCAAACTTGCTGATGCAGCATCCTGGAAGCATCTGACCATAGTCCGACTCCGAGTCCGTCCGAAAACTCCAAGCCTCCGACCAGCTCTCCAACACTGAGCACCGAGCGCCGTCTCTGCCGAGCGCTTTGACCTCGGCCCCAGCAACAGGCAATAGGCAAAGCTGAGGATTTGGGGCCTTCCCCTCCAGAGATTCTCAATCACACAGTAGCAGCGGCAGCGAAGCGGGCATTTCAGAAGTTTCTCCGGGTGTTCCTCCGTGCTTCTCATGGCTGTCTCTGTCAAATCAGGATTGTGCACGGCATCCTAGTTAACACATACGATATTCAGAACGGCCGTGCGCGCTGCATCGTGCCACCATCTTCTCCTCCCTCCTCTTTCAATGATCTTTCAAGAATCACTAAATTCTGGAATAGTTCTGGAGGACTGGGAAATTGCAAATATCACTCTACTCTTTAAGCAGGGAGGGAAGCAGAAGAAAGGAAATTATCGGTCAGTTAACCTGACTTCAGTGGTTGGAAGATGTTGGAGTCTACTATTAAGATTGAGATTTGGGTACTTGGAGCGCATGATGAAGTCGGCCAAAATCAACCTAATTTCCTTAAGGAGGGATCTTGTCTGACAAATCTTTTGGAATTCTTTGAGGAAATAACAGGCAGGATAGACAATGGAGAGTCAGTGGATGTTGTTTACTTGGATTTTCAGAAGCCTTTGATCAGGTGCCACACGTGAGGCTGCTTAATGAGATAAGAGCCCATGGTATTACAGGAAAGGTAATAGCGTAAATAGATGATGAGCTGACCGGGAGGAAGCAAAGGGTGGGAATAATGGGGTCTTATTCTGGTTGTCTGCTGGTGACTAGTGGTGTTGGACAGGGGTCTGTATTGGGATCAAAGTTGCTTTTCATATTATATGACAACAATTTGGATAATGGAATTGATAGCTTTGTGGCCAAGTTTGCAGTAGGATTTGGACAGATTGTGAGAATGGGCAAAGAAGTAGCAGATGGAATGTAGTGTAAGGAAGTGTACGGTTATGCACTTTGGTAGAAGGAATAAAGGTATAGACTATTTTCTAAATGAGGTGAAAATTCAAAATCGGATGTGCAAAGGGACTTGGGAGTTCTTGTGCAGAATTCCCTGAAGGTTAGCTTGCAGATTGAGTCAGTGGTAAGGAAGGCAAATGCAATGTTAGCATCATTTCGAGAGTACTAGAATGTAAGAGCAAGGACGTGATGCTGAGGCTTTATAGGGCATTGGTCAGCCCGCACTTAGAATACTGTGATCCGTTTTGGGCCCCTTATCCGGGAAAAGATGTGTGGGCATTAGGGAGGGTCCAGAGGAGGTTCATGAGAATGATCCCAGGAATGGAAGGGATAATACATGGTTCTGGGCGAGCAGAATAAAGGGGCGTCCATTTAGAACAGAGATGAAGAGAAATTTTATTTAGTCAGTTGGTGGTAGAATTATTACCATGGACAGCTGTGTAGGCCAAGTCATTGAGTATATTTCAAGCAGAGGTTGATGGGTTCTTAGTTAGTCAGAGTGTCAAATGTTATGGGGAGAAGACAGGAGAATGGGGTTGAGAGGGATAATAAATCAGTCATGATGGAGTGGCAGAGCAGATGGGCTGAGTGGCCTAATTTGATCCAATGCTTTTTGGTCTTATAGTCTTAAATGCTTATAATAACAATATTATTTAGAAGTGATATTATTTATCAATTGTCTTTTTAAATGATTAATATTAATAATTTTAAGCAGGCTTTCTAAAAGATTCATTTATTTCCATTTATCTTTTATAGTTTTATTAGTAAGAAAACCATGAATACATGCAAATAAGCTCTTTAAAAGTTTCTCTTTAAAATGTCCATGGTTATTGTTACTAATTTGTTAAGGAATGATAATCTCTGGCATGCAAGATTATTTTTTTCGAAGATTATTGTCAATTTGGGCTCACCCTCAAACAGTTTGCCACCCTTGCATTGTGGGGTCTTGAGGAACAAGGGATAAATTTGCAATCACAACCACTTTGCACACAATTGATGGGTGTAGAATTTAACTAGAACCTGCCACTATGTGATGTCCACTCTCAGCCAAAGTTCTCTTCCTTGATCTTCACAACCTGGTGTATAAAATTAAGGGGCACAGACAGGATGGATGCACTCAGTCTTTTTCCCAGAGGGCGTAGGTTTAAGATGAGAGGGAAAAGATTTCAAAGGATTTTGAGAGAGAACTTTCCATACACAAAGGGCAATGCCTACGTGGGATGAGCTCTAACAGAAACGGTTGAGGCAGATGCAATAACAACTTTTCAAAGACATGGATTGGAAAGTCCTAAAAGCTTATAGTCCAAATGTTAGCAAATGGATGTATCTTGGATGGGCATCTTGCTTGGCACGGACTCGCTGGGCTAAAGGGCCTATTTCTGTGCTGAAACAACTGTCTTTATGACTAATCCAAAGATCCCAGAAGTGGCAGTGGAGATAGATAGGATAGTGAAGGAGACATGTGGTTTGCTCGTCTTCATTAGCCTGGGCACAGTATATAAAAGTGGGGAAATCTTGGTACAACTTTGTGGAATGTTGATTTGGTCACAGCTGGAGTACTATGTGCAGGTTTGGTCTCCATAGTATAGGAAGAACATGAGGATACTCAAGAGGGTGCAGAGGAGATTCAGCAAGACTTTGCATGGGATGGAACTATTCAGTTATGAGGGAGACTGTTTGCTTTCCTTGGAATGGAGGAGGCCAACAGGAACCTGACGGAGGTATGTAAAATTATAAAAGGCATTAGATAGTAAGAATTTTTCCCTCATGTCAGAGATGTCTAAGGCATAAGTGTTAGGTAAGGAATGAGAAGTTCGGAAAGGATCTGAGGAATTTTTTTCCCATTGAATGATAAGAATCTGGATCATGCTGTCCAAGCCTGGTACTCATTTCAGAAGCATTAGTACTGAATCAGCAAGGCATAGTGGGTGGTGGACAAGAAGCTGATCAAATGGATTTGTAGTGATTAGTCAATTTGAACATGCTGGGTGAAGGGGCTAGTTTTTTTTTCATTGACCAGTGCAGTGGAAGATCTTTGATTTAATGATGTTGTCAGTTCAGTAGAAACTCAATGCACAGTCTGGTGACACTGATTACATTTTTTTTTTGCAGCCCAAGTGTACTGGTACCAATGCAATTTGTCAACCAACCTGTTCTCTTGCCTTCTCAGCTTAATGTGTGAAAAACGAATCTTTGAGACAGTAAACCTCTCCAATCATCCATTCCTGGTCAACCTATTTGCCTGTTTTCAAACTCCCGAGCACGTGTGCTTTGTGATGGAGTATACGGCTGGTGGTGATCTAATGATGCACATTCATGCTGATGTCTTCTCTGAACCTAGAGCTGTGTGAGTATTGGTAGTTTTCAAACATTGGTCATAAATGTTAATCTGGCACCTATTTACGACTGCTGTTTCAACTGGTATTCTCAAATTTTAGTTTAGCTTGGGCTGATTTGGTTATCTTTAAAATCAACAATAAATACAACTCATTTTGATGACTAAGTGGCATAACCATTTTTTTTTTCAATTTTAGAAAGAGGAAGGTCCAAAGGGATCTACTATTAAATGTCTTCAGAATTCTGAGTGGCTTTATGCAACAGGAGATGATAGATTGCAAACTGCGGGAAATGGAGACAGAAGCAAACCTAGTGATAAATTCAGATGGTCATTGACTTTCTGCTTTAATAAGTACAGAGCTGAGGTCAAAGAGAAGGGACTAATTTGTTATTGTCTTCTAGAACAATTTTATGCTCTTTGATTCTAATGGATATGATTGCAATAAGAAGAAAAGCTAAAAAGCTGAGTATCTGAATGTGTGCTGTTTTATATACAATATAAAAGTGTACAATAGTCTAATAGTTGTGCCAGCACAAAATGGAATATTTCTCCATGTGTTTTTATTTAGGAAGGAATAAATGCCTGCAAGGGCTTGAAATGGTCAAAAATATTTAAAAGAAAGTTGCAAAAGTTTTGACAAAGTTGAGGTTTTGTTTTAGAGAAAATAGTTTAATTATTGTAATACTTGGAGAGCATAACTTAAGGGAAATTCCATTAAAGTGTTGCATAAAAATTGATTAAGGAAGTTCAAAGAAAGACTGTGGGGTAAATTGGATGGGTGGCCACACTGAAGATGGATAAAGATGACACAATTTCAGTTGTGAACTAAGTTTGAGGAAAGGATGTTTCATAGACTGGCATGTGGTTTTGTTCTCCCAGTCTCTCACTGTGTCTATCATTCATGTGTTCATGATGAGAACTGGAATATGTAGGCTGCTGATTTAGAATTTTAAACAATGAAAACTAATAAATTTGTTGTGTAGAGGGAATTTGACCTTCTAAGATTTAAGAAACCCCAGCAAAGTATGCAGAGATTTGCTGGGATCAGACCTGCGGTATTGTATGGCTGCGAAAGGAAAAGCCTTTCTTGGCAATGGTGCAGCTGAGATTCACAAAACTTTTGGGTGAATGAAAGTTAATTCCTGTCTGGAGAGACTCAGTAAAACAACTTGAAGCTGAAAGCACAAGTTAAGTTCCAACTAAGTATTGCCCAGTTCTGGTCATGCTCTAGGATAGATGTAAAGCTGCTATGGAGGTTGTAGGAGATTCACTAGAATGGTTGCTGGGATGAGGAAGTTTTGGTTACGGGGTTAGATTGGAGAAGCTGAGGTTGATCTACTTGAAGCAACAAAAGTTGACAAGGATTTTATGGCGGTCATGGTTAGTGTGATGATATTACAACTTGGGGCATCAGAGCTTGGAGTTCAATCCCGATGTCCTCTGTAAGGAGTTTGTACGTCCTCCCTGTGGAATGTGTGGATTTTCCCCGGGAGCTCCAGTTTCTTCTCATAGTCCAAAGGTGTACCAGTTGGTAGTTTAGGTGGTCATCGTAAATTGTCCCATAGTTAGGTTAGGGTTAAATGGGGGGCTGTTGGGACATCACGGCTTGACGAGTCAGAGGAGCTTACTGCACTTGGTATCTCTAAATAAAATAAATGTGCTTAGGTAGGGTATGCATGGAGAAGGTATTCCCATTAGTGGACTTTCAAGCACCAGGGGCACAGATCTAAAGTCATGAGCAACAGGTGGTAAGGGAATATGATAAGGGTATGTGTACTGGAAGTCAGTTCTGCTAAGGGTGTTGGAAATGTAGTCAGTTGGTACCTGGAGAGTAAATAAGATACAGGACTCAAAGAGAAGTGACTGCAGACAGGACAACCAGATTGTGGTGCAGGACTGCTATCAACTCACTGGGTCCAATGTTTTCCTGCACCGTAATGATTCCATGGTTCCATAATAAATAGAAGTATTACATAGAGGGGCATTAACAGGGAGAAAACACATAGCCTTTGCCCCAGAGAGAGGGTGATGGTTTAAGATCAGAGGTGGGAGATTTAAAAGGGACATTATTGGCAGCTTCATGCGAAGGGTGGTGTGTATTTGGAATGAGCTGCCAGAAACAGTAGTTGAAGTGGGCACACTAGCAACATTTAAAAGCCATCTAGATAAGTATATTGATGAGAGATATCGAGGACAATGGACGGAATGTGGGCGGATGGGATATAATTGCTCTGTAACATATTGAGCATGGATGAATTGGGCCAAGGAGCGTGTTTCCACACCTGATGACTCAGTGACACTGCCCATGGCCTAAGGTGAAAATCCTGGTAGACATGCAGCCGAATGAGTGCAGTGATGCTCTCTTTAATGAATATTACAATTCTCATTCTCTTCTGCTTCTTCCCCTCTGATGGCTGTGATGCAGGACATATTTCCTAAGTTAGTTTCTGCAATAGCTCTCTCAACTTAGACACCAATTCTTAAACATTAGTAAGGAAATGGTAATAGTGTTTTTAGGTTGTAAGTCCTTTTTAAATGCCAGAATACAGTGTTTACGTTGATCTGTGCAGTCTACCAGGCTTTACAGTATTCTTAATGTATTATATTGTTTCGGCTTAGTCCTGTGACTTGCCAGCATTTCTAAGGACCGGTATTACTGTGTATCTAGAGTTACATCCAGGTCAGGGATAGTTTGTACCTAAAGGGAAAACGCGCCCTATCCTGTTAAGTTTACTCTTACAGGTACAGTCGATCAGTTCTGGTACCTTCATTGTGGATCTTGCATATTCTTCAGTCTCTATCATTGTACAGAACTGTAAGAACACATCGCCAAATTAAAATTAGCACAATGCTGGACACCTGGAATGAAATAGAATTCTGGAAACCTCTGCTAATCAGGAAAGGAAACACTTAACATTTAAAATCCAAGACTCCTGAGGGTTGTTATTCCTCGAAAAAAATTTGAATTTTACAGAAAACATGTCAAAAACTGCAAATGCTGGGCATTCCTGGTAAGGAAGCAGTCACAGACCTGGAATGTTAACTCTGGTTCTCTGCCCAAGTGTTTCCAGCATTTTCTGTTTTTATTTTGATATATAAGCAAAAATCACCTGACCGTTTCCATACCAGTGTAGTCTAATTTATCATCTTTACAGTTCCACACTCCTTGACGTGAAACCTGATCGTTTTCCATTTTATTTTTATTGCTGTGTTAATTCATGTGGAGATGCCACACAGGGATTTCCCCACCAAACCCAGCACTGAGAAAAGTTGGGAATATTTGAATGGCGTTAGGGGAAATGTAGCATGAGACAGTGCAAGACCTGCAAAGATAATACAGAACTGAGAGGTTTTATCTGCAGCAGAAAGATTGGGGTTCCTTTCTGCTTTATATGAAATTTCTCCCCTTACACAGCCTGACCTGTGTGCAGCTTGAGAACTTCAATCTTTTCAATGTACAGTGGAGATTGGTTGGAGCCATACATTATAGTGAAGAGTGCAGGGAGCAGTGTGTTCTCTCACTTTGTTTGATAATGGAATGTGACCCCAATTAAAGCTAATGTGCAAATGACTGTTTTCTTCTTTCCTGCAGGTTTTACTCGGCTTGTGTCGTTCTCGGGTTACAGTTTCTTCACGACAACATGATCGTGTACAGGTTAGATGGTTTCCGTGCTCCGGCTCGCAAACAAGTTTGATGCTCAGTTTAATCGTGGACATTGCTAGCTTTTAGAGATATTTGCTTCCAGTTTTAGGCTTGCTTACAAACTTAAAACGTGAATAAGAATGCCAGTAATTGCATGGGTAAAAAGATGGCCAAGAGATATAAAGCAAAGTTAGAGTAAATAACTTTCTTTTGTACTGGAGGTAGAGTTCCACAAGAATTGCTGATATTTTTCATGTGTATTAAGTGCATTCGAGGCTACAGGGGACAGCTTCAAAATTACAAATAACACAGAACCAAACTGTCAAATCTTGATAGATGGTGGAATGGGCAGTGCAGGTTCTCAAATTCAGATTAAAACATGGGAGCTCAAGGTACCAATCACTCATAAATTCATATGGAGTTAAACGGGATTGAATAGGAAAGAGTTCAGACCATCTGTACTGGACAAGGCTATTGGGTTGGACTGTCCTTAGATCATCTGTGAACCAGCATAGACTTGACAGCACGTAAACATGCCCTCTGGCTCTCCACGCCTATGAGCCCATCTATACCAACTCCATTTAACAGCATCTGGTCCATAGATGATGACTTGGCCATTCATGTTTAAATCTTTTCCAATTTGTGAGTCTCTGCCTCCAGTAGTGTGCTTCAGACTCCAACCACTCTGTGATTTTGAAGCTGCCTCTCGTAGCCCCAAGTCCAGCTAATACACTTCAAAATTCACATAATCGCTTTGGACCTCGGAAATCCCTATCCTAAATCTTTCCCCATTCAGTTTAGATGCCTCTACTAATGAAGAAACGTTTCCTAGGTATCTCATCTGTGGCCCTCAATTTTGTAGACCTCTATCCAGGTGCCATAAGCTCCCTTCACTCCTCAGAAAACAAACTCTGATACTGCATCCCTGGTTAATCTTCAGTGCAATCATGTCCTTCCTATAATCATCTTAGCAGAAAAATACAAAACACTCTAGTAATGTTTGAAACACACAATTACGGCTTAACCAATAAAGCATAGGAAGAGCATAGGAAAAGGCCCTTGGGCCCATAATGTCTCTGCTGACTGTAATGCCAATCCAAACTAATACCACCATTTTGCACATGGCTGATAATCCTCCTTTCCCTGCTTATTAATATGTCTGTCTAAACGTCTCATAAACATCGCAACTGTATCTACCTCCATTACTTACCCTGCTAACATATTCCAGGTACCTACCACTCTCCATTTAAAAAGCTGCCTTGTAAATTTTCATTAAACTTTTTCTTTCTGACCGTAAAGCTATGCTGTCTGAAATTTGACATTTTCATCCTCGTATCTATCCTGTTTATGGCCCTCATAATTTTACATACTTTAGTCAGGTTGCCCCTCAGTCTCTGAAGATCCAAGTTTGTCCAACATCATCTTATGTTTTTATCAGATTGTATCATAACCTCCCTGTGTCCCAGCTAGTGAGGGCAGAACTCGGTGTCTTTTTCACCACCTCCTTATCCAGCCATGCTGTCACCTGCAAGGACCTTTGGACCTCTATACTAAGATCCATTTGATCCTTAATACTCACAAGCATTCATTATATACATCCAATCCAAATGAATTATTTATTATCTTCACCACCTTGTTAGTCCTCTACTTAATACCTATCTCCTTTAAATTCTATCTGCCATGTCACTGATCATCCTGTCTATTGGTCAGTAGTAGCCTATGACTGTACTAATCTTCAACAGCATTGATTTTCATGATTTACTCAAGTTTTAGTAAATTGAATGATAAAGCTGTAAGTGGGATTTAAACAAAACAATTGTGAAGTGGAAGAGGATGCGAATGATTCAGTTCTGTGGAATGTTATAGAATTAGAGCGATATAATGAAGTGATATTGTAGGAATTAGTTAATGTGCATCAAAGTTGTATTGAAGAAATGTTAAATAATTAAAATTAAAGGCATAATATATCAATGTATGAAGCATCCTAGCATTAGGTGAACTTACAGTGGAAGTACAGTTAGATGTGTTTGATCAACTGCTCATTACAATGACAGTTCCGAGGTGATCTGTATTGGCAATTAGATATTCCAGGTGTTCTCACCTAGACAGAATGAAGGTGGGGTTGTAGTGCTGGTTAAGGGGAGGAATGTGGTGTAGCAGAAAGGTATGATCTAGGCTGGTACAACAGCCTAGTAATCATCACCGAATATCATCTCCCTGCTCCAGGGGGACGGATGAAGACCACAATCACTACTGCCTTCAGAACTTAGCCTCTCCATGTCGACTCTGCATTAACAAGTCTTGGACAGCAAATGACTCTGGAGATAAGAGAAGTTTGCAGTGAAGGAGTAATAGTTGGAAGGTTTAATATTTTTAATGAGGTAGATTGAATGGTCTAAAATCGATACTCAGCAGGTCAGGCAGTGGCTGTGGAGAGAGAATCTGAGTTAATACTTCAGGTTGATTACCTTCCATTGGAAAGACATTGACTGCAAGAGTCAGCGTGAAGCAACATCTGCAAGGAAGGAAACAGAGCTAAGTGCCAACCGCTGTTTCTGTTTTACAGCCTCTTGTTTATTTTTTTCCTTTGGTAAAGTTAAATAAACATTGGAGGGAGCATAGTTCAGCTGGGCTGAAGGGCGTGTTTCCAATTCTACGACTGTCAAGCCTTGTCTGTGTTCCAGAACTGCATCCACTACTGTTTCCTTTGAATATATCAGCCATGAAGAGAAACTGGACAGGCCAGCTTTATTTCCCTTGGAACCAAAAACTGGAGTCTTCAATTTAATTAAAGCCAATTGCAGAAGCGTACATGGTGAATTTTGTAAGAAAGGTTGAAAATTAGATTGAGGGATTTCAAGAGTTGATAGACCATATCAGTAACTTTGTCAGCAAGTGTGCATTACTTTGAAAACCTAACAAAAACATGTGCTATACTATAATCCATCCACAGCCAACAAAAGGATATTATATCATTAAGGATTTATAATTTTGACAAGAAAGTTTAAGCCAAAGTAAACTTGATGACCTGAATGGTCTAATTCTACTTCTTTGTGTTATGGTCTTCATAGGAAGAATTTTAGGAAAAAGCAATGGATATCCACAAAACTGATAAAGAGAAAATTGACAAGTCCAGTTGAGTTTATAGTTGTGTACGCACGTAGAGTGAGGTCCAGGTACCGTAGATAACAGGCAATACACAGGATATAAAAACGCAAACACGAGGAAATCTGCAGATGCTGGAAATTCAAGCAACACGCACAAAATGCTGGTGGAACGCAGCAGGGTCCTGACAGCATCTATAGGAAGAAGCACAATCGACGTTTCGGATCTCGGCCGGAAACGTCGACTGTGCTTCTTCCTATAGATGCTGTCTGGCCTGCTGTGTTCCACCAGCATTTTGTGTGTGTTACACAGAATATAAACTGTAATAAATTGTGCATATAGTGCTGTACAGTGGGGGGATAGACTACACAAATTAGCAAGAGATGTAAAAAAAAGTTTGTTGCAGGGCAGATGACATAAGTGTGTGTAGGGGAACACTTTGGATCTTGTGATCATAATTCTATTAGTTTCAAGGTAGCTATGGAAAAGGACAGGTCTGGTCCCCGGGTTGAGATTCTAAATCGGAGAAAAGCCAATTTTGATGGCATCAGAAGGGATCTGACGTGTGGATTGGGATAGGATGTTTTCTGGCAAAGGTGTGCTTGGTAAGTAGGATGCCTTCAAGGGTGAAGAATACAGAATTTATGTTCCTGTCAGAATGAAAGGCAAGGATAATAGGTCTAGGGAACCTTGGTATTTGAGAGATCTTGAGGTCCTGGTTAGGAAAATGAAGAAGCTACATAGCAGCTGTAGGCAGCAAGGAAGAAATGAGGTACTTGAGTATAGGAAATGCGAAAGAATACATAACGAGGGAAATCAGGAGGGCTAAAGGAAGGCATGAGGTTGCTCTAGGTGAAAGAAAATCCCAAAGGCTTGTACATGTATATTCAGAGCAAAAGGATGGCAAGGGGGAACATTGTTCCTCTTGAAGACTGAGCTGAAAGTGATGGAGGAGATCTTAAATGGATTTTTTTTGCACCTGAATTTACTCAGGAGATGGACACAGTCTTTTGAAATGAGGCAATACAGCAGTGAGGTCATGAAGCTCGTACGGTTTAAAGAGGAGGGGTTTGCTGACTTGAGATAAATTAGGGTAGATAAATCCCCAGGGCCTGAGGAGGTGTTTCCTCACACCTTGTGGGAGGCTAGTGGAGAAATTGGGATTTAGGAGAAGTATCCTTAGCCAGGGGTGAGATGCCAGAGATCAGAAGATAGCTAATATTGTTCCATTGTTTATAAAAGCCTCTCTAATGATAAGCTTGGGAATTATCGGAATGATGTCACTTGATTATCACCTTCCCCAGCCTCCCCCCCCCCCCCACCCCACACCACCCTTTCCTCTCTCCTATGGTCCACTCTCCTATCAGATTCCTTCCTCTCCAGCCCTTCATCTTTCCCATCCACCTGGCTTCACCTGTCACCTTTACAGGTATCCTCCACCTCCCCTCCACCGCCTTTTTATTCTGGCATTTCCCCCTTCCTTTCAAGCTTTGAAGAAGGGTCTCTGCCCAAAACGTGGAATTGTTTATTAATTTCCACAGATGCTGCCTGATCTGCTGAGCTCCATTAGCACTTCGTGTGTGTTGCTTTGAGTAGATTAGAACTTTATTCCCTGGAGTATAGCAGAAAAAGGAGAGATTTGATAGAGGTATATAAAATTATGAGGGATATAGATTGGGTACATGAAAGCAGGTTTTTTTCCTCTGAGGGTTGGAGAGACTAAAATTAAGTGATTGGTTAAGGGTAAAGTGCAGAGTTTAAAGGAAATCTGAGGGGGAACTTCAGAGAGTGTTGAGAATGTGGGCCAAGCTGCCAGTGGAATTGGTGAATGTGAATTTGATTTCAACATTTCAGGATCAGTTTTAATATCAGTGCCATGTAATTTGTTGTTTTGCGGTAGCAGTACAATACATAATAAAAAACTAGAAATTATAGTAAGAAATTTATTTTAAATTTTTTAATTAAATAGTGCAAAAAAAGAGCAAAAAAAAAGTGTGGGGGGGGGAGTAGAGGTGGTGTACATGGGGTCATCGTGGAGTGCGTGTCTTTAGGCTCCTGTACCCCTTCCCTGATGGTAGCAATTTGAAGACATGGCCTGGTTGATAGGGGTCTTTAATGATGGATACCAGCTTTTTTGAGGCATTATCTTTTGAGGATGTCCTCGATGGTAGGGAGGCTAGTGCCTAATGAAGAAACCGGCTAAGTTTGCAACTTTCTGCAGCTTATGAGAAGTTTGGCTAAGTGCAGGAATGGGAAGGATTTGGAGGGGTCTAGTCCAGGTACAGAATGATGGGACTAGGCTGAATAATAATTTGGCATGGATTAGATGGGCCGAAGGGTTTGTTTATGTGCTTTAGTACTCTGGCTTCAAGAAGGAGGGAAGAGGGTAAGGGGTGCAAGCCAGCAGATGATAGTGAGACCATTTGAGGAGGTAGGTGGGGAGAGGAGATGAAGTAAGAAACTGGAATATCATTTAGTGGAAGAGGTAAAGGGCTGAAAAAGGAGGAATTTAATAGGAGAGGACAATGGGCCATGGGGAAAAAAAGGGAAAGAGGAGGGGAACAAGAGGAAGGAAATAGGAAGGTGAGGCAAAGCTGACTGATGCACTGATGTCCTCCAGGAAGAGAAATCTGCCCTGCTTACCAGCTCTGGGCAAAATGTGACTTGAGACCCACCAATACAGAGTTTGGATGAATTGGACGTCCTCACTGAGACATGAGTATTTCTGTAAGAGGCTGACAGACTCTCCAACTGGAAAACCCAACATTGAGGACAAAGGCTGACCATCTAAATCAGAGGAAAAATTGCCTTACTCTGGGGCTATATAAATGCATAGCCTTGCCTATTGTATTTTTAATAATGACAATTATTCTATTATGTTTTGCTTAATAGATTATTTGCAAATTATTTCCATTTGATAGAAGTAATGTGTTTGTTGTTTCTGCAGAGACTTGAAGCTGGACAATTTGCTTCTGGATACACAGGGTTATGTGAAAATTGCTGACTTTGGACTCTGCAAGGAAGGTTGGTTGGTGTCACTTCTGCTAATGCAGGGTGACCTCTCTCTTTGGACCTGGTTCTGTATTCACCATTTATTTAGCACTGAGTTATTATGGCACCATATTCACACCTGTTAGTTCTGCCCCATCTGTCAGTCCTTGCCAGAATTAATCCTTTATTTAGACTTGGATAACCACAGGTATTCTCTCAAGGATCTTTTCTCCTGTTGGGTAAGTATCAAACTATTATTTGGAAGGATACTTTCTGAGCATTAAGGTCTTCCTATTCTGTGCACATCAGACCTGGAATAATCAGCTTTAGTCACCGCCTCGTTCCCGGAGCATTGAAGATCCTTGGAATAAAATATTTTCTCACCTTTGTTGTTTGGTCTAAAACGTGAAACTGGAACTACAACAAATTATTCTTTCTAAAAGGCAGCATCACTAGGGTTTCATTGTTATGAATTAGGTCAATACAGTTATATTCTTTAATATGGGAGTTATGTTCAGTGCTGTAATTCTGACTTTAGTCAGTACAATTCCTTTATTGAACCCTGAGTAATTGTCAGATCCAGTCAGTCTGCCTCGGAGGACTGTCCCTTTCTTTATCCCAACCAAGTGAATGCACTTCTTTATACTTCTCAAGTCTGTCCCCATGAACTCAGTTGAAGTCCCTGCTAAACATGCAGTCTTACTGCTGCTGAGATGGTCTCCTTAATGAATATTCCAATGCCCCATCTCTCATACTTCCTCCCCTGTTATTCTTGGAGATGTGGACATGTATACTAGGCACTTCCTTGGTTTGTCTGTGGATCATCATCACCATCATCAGGTGCCGTGCCCAGTTTGAGCTTTGACTGCCATGGCCCACACATTCCTGCTTCAGGTCAAGTGGATCAATTCATTGGTATTTATTTCCAGTTCTCTGGCTGCTGTCTCCATTGTCATTTGTCTTTGTCTTCCTCTTGCTTTCTTCCCTTCAATCTTTCCCATAATTACCGTGCATTCTAATCACATGTCCAATGAAGTTACATTGCCTTTTCATGATCTCATATATTATTTCTCTTTTTGTGTTTGCTCTGTTCATGACATCCTTATTAGATATTAGTTTCGTCCGTGATATTCTTTCCATCCTCCTCAAAAACCACATCTCTGCTGCTACAATTCGTTTCCTCATGTTACTAGATATTGTTCAACGTTCTGTGCCATATAACATAACTGAATAAACGTAACATTTCAGTACTCTGAGGCGGGTTGTCATGCCTAGTTTAGTATTGGTCAGTATACTCTTCATTCTCATAAAGGTGTCTTTTGCCATCCCTATTCTTCTTTTGATGTCCAAGTCACACCTGCCATCTGATGGCACCCAGCTTCCTTAGTAGCAAAAGTTCTGTACTTGTTTTATGTCTTCCCCGTTTATTCTCAGCCTGCAGATAGAATTCTTCTTTTTGGATATCACTATATATTCTGTCTTTTTGCAATTGATAGATAGACCCATCTTTGCACTTTATTCAACAACTATATCAATTAAGTTTTGTAGTTCTTCCTCCGTACTTGCAACTAACAGTGTCATCCACATATCTGAAATTATTGATGTTTTCACTGCCAACTTTGATTCCCAAGATCTCTCATTTCTTGTAATACTGTTTCACTGTACACATTAAATAAATCAGCGGAGAAAACACACCCTTGTCTAACGCCTCTCTTGATTTTTGTAAACTGACTCACTTCTCCATCTATTCTTACAGCAGCAGTTTGTTCCCAGTACAGATTTCTGATTAGGCGGAGGTCTTTCGAATCTAGATCTAGAGTTTTTTGTAATATTTCAAATAACTTATTGTGCTTCACTTTATCAAATGCTTTTGTGTAGTCGATAAAACAAACAAACAAATCTTTTTGCACTTGAATAGCTGGTTCTGATAGTATCCTTAGTAACAATATTGCATTTCTTGTACCTTTGTCTTTCACAAAACCACATTGTTCTTTACCTATTTCAGCTTGTATCTTACTTTTAGCTCTCTCTCAACTAAGACACTGATTCTTACATACCTTTAAGGAGACATTATCCAGGCTTATTTGGTTATGTGAGCTTTTGTAGCATTAGGATCCAGTTTTTAGTATGACGTGATAGGTCTGTCAGGCTGAATTATTGGTCCTACTGAATGGCTTGCCAGTGCTTTCAGGGGCCAGTCAAAGGTTATCAGCTTTTCTGTGTGTCTGGAGTCATATCCTGGCTGGGGGAAAGGAAAGGGAAGAGAGACAGAGGGAATGTTTGTATGTCTGGAGTCATATCCTGGCTGGGGGAAGGGAAAGGGAAGAGAGACAGAGGGAATGTTTGTATGTCTGGAGTCATATCCTGGCTGGGGGAAGGGAAAGGGAGGAGAGAGGGAATAGTGGTAACACAAGCAGATAAGGTGGTAAAGAAGGTGTACAGCAAAGTTCAAAGTAAATTTATTATCAAAGTACGTATCTGTCACCATATACTACCCTGAGATTCATTTTCTTGCGGGCATTCACAGTAAATGCAAGAAATGCAATAGAATCAATGAAAGACCACACCCAACAGGACAGACAAATAACCAATGTGCAAAAGACAACAAACTCAATGTTTTTCATGACATACTGAATCTTTGCAATCTTCTAAAAAAGCAGAGGTGCAGCTGTGCTTTCTTCATAATGACACTTGCGTGCTGGTCCCAGGACAGATTGACGAGCTCCACACGGGTGCAGAAAGCGGTGTTGTGGAGCGAGATGGAGAGCAGTGCCAGGGTAGATTTGATTCAAAGAACTCTATGTAGCCAACAAAAATGCTGTATTCATGTTGTACCTCTCTTTAGAAAGACGGGCATAACTGAGACCCAATGTAAATGTCCATGACTCCATCTTTGACTTGTAAGAAGCAGGAGGATTCAAAGTAGAAGTTGTTCAGGGTAAGAAAAAGTTCTGCTGGGTGAAGGGGGGAACTGGTTGGATCTGTGTTGCAGAAAGAAACAGAGAGATCCAAGGCCTTCCTGATGGGGTCTAGAAGTGCACAGGGGCCAGATATCCATGGTAAAGATGTGATGGTGGGTGCAGGAGTTGGAAGTTGTCAAAACCGGAGAGTATGTAAAGTGTCTCAGATGTCCTACCATCTGCCCCCACCTCTTTATTGTGGCTGTCTTCCCTCTTGAGTTTCAGCAATCTTCTCCTTTGCCTTCCCAGAGCAGCCTTTCAGATTTATCCACTGTCAAGACCAGTGAGGCATCTCCTTTCTCCAGCTTTTTATTGACAAATCTTGCTCCCATAACCGGCTAATGATATTTTGTATATTTCTGTTGCTTATTGTGAATTCTTCATTAAGTTCATCTTAAACTGTGCAACAGCATAGGCTCATAGCACCTATTTTTTTTTATCACTATAGGTATGGGCTATGGAGAACGGACAAGCACTTTCTGTGGTACTCCTGAGTTCCTTGCTCCTGAGGTTCTGACAGACACATCCTACACACGGGCCGTGGATTGGTGGGGACTTGGCGTTCTTATCTATGAGATGTTGGTTGGAGAGGTGAGAGGTTCAAAGATTATTATTACGTGGAATAAATTTTAAAACGTTTACATTTATGAGGGGAACAAAGAAATTATTACCGAGCTTCTTCCTCACCAAGAGTCTATTCCAAATACTTGTTCATTACACCATGAGCAAAGATGTCAACTGCACATAATCACAGGTGTTCCACCATCCCGATGCTGAGTGGGTTGAGGCAAGGATAGATCGAAAGTGATATGGAACCGTGGACCTCAACCCTCCATAACCTTGGCACAACATCTTCTGGGGCAGGAAGCCTAGTGAATTGTGGTCTGGCGGCTGGAGCCAGAAATAGGTCAAAGATGTAGTTCAGGATGTAGTTGCTTGAATTCACTAATAGAGCCCCCTTAGCTTAACCATTTCCTTCAGCAATCTCCTTAAATAAAGGTAAAAGTGCCCAGTAACATATCACCAAGTTAGCCATGGTTTGGATTAACTGACACTTCTGAATATCAACAAATTATTGAACAATAATTCTCTAACTCAATTATTTTGCAACATTATATGATTACATACCATTGACATCTGTAACAATGTTAAAATGTAGTCACTGAGCAGCAACAAGCACAGATACAGATATAGGCCCTTTGGCCGAACAACTGCATGCTGACAGTGTTGCCCACTCAGCTTGCCCCACTTTCCAGTGTTTGGCCCATATCCCTTGAGCTCCCTTCCCTCCATGTATCTATTTAAGTGTTTACTATCACCTACCTCAACCACTTCGTTGGGACCCCATTCTATATACTCACCTCCCTCTCCTTGGGAAAAGTTGCCCTTTAGGCCCTTTTTAAATCCTTCCCATCTCACCCTAAAACTGTGCCCCATAGTTTTGGACTCCCCTGCCTTGGGGAAAAGACCATTATCATCCACTTTATCTATTTTAAACAGTTTGATAAGGTCATCCCTTCTTTTCCTAGGTTCAAAGAAATAAAGACCTAGCCCGGCCATAAATTAGGCTCTCTAGTCCTGGCAAATCATTTCTGTACTCTTTGCAGTTTAACCACGTCTTTACTATAATAGGGTGATCAAAACTGAACACAGTGCTTGCAAGTGCAGTCTCACCAATGACTTGCAGCATATTCGTCCCAACTGCTGTACTCAGTGCCTTGACTAATGAAGGCCAGCTTGTTAAATGTCTTTTTCATCAGCCTGTCTACCTGTGATGCTGATTTCAATGAACTGTGCACTTGTACTCCTGGGTTCCTCTGTTCCATTACACTCTCTGGTACCCTACTATTCATAGTACAAGTCCTACACTGGTTTGACTTTACAAAATGCATCACCTCACTCTATCCACACAGTCCTCTGCCTACTTTCCTAACTGATCAAGATCCCGTTGTAATCTGTGATGATCTTCAATTAACAATACCTCCTAATATTGTGTCAACCACAAACTTAGTGATCAAGCCTGGTGCATTCACGTTCAAACCATTGATATAAATGAGAGCCCCAACACTGATCCCTGTGACACAGCATGACTTGCTGGTTTACGTTCTGAGTTGCAACCTTCAGCCACCACCCTCTGATTCTTCCACTGATCCACCTTTGACCAGCATCTTGTGCGGAAGCTTGTCAAAGGCCTTGTAGAAGTCAAAATTGTTGCATCTGCTGCCCTGACCTCATTTAGCTTTTTGGTTACCTCTTCAACAAACACTTAAAGGTTTGTCAAGCATGAATGTCCCCACATAAAGCCATTCTGACTCCTCCAAATTAGACCCTGTCTATCAAAATGCTTTTAGATCCTGTCTTTCAGAGTTCCCTGTAGTAACTGCCCCATGACTGATGTCTGGTCTGTGGTTCCCCGGCTTGTCTTTGCCATCCTTCTTCAAGATGGAGCAACAATGGAGGATGCCGGAGTAGCTGGGTATCTTGTATAGTCACAGAAAGAATTTGTAATGTTCAAGTGCATCTTGCTTCATGGAGCTGTGAGACAGCTATTCCTGCGCTGCTCCACTTTGAGGATGACAGATGCAATTTTCAAACCTCTCTCCCTTATTATATATATGTGTTGGCGCGTGGCCAAGTGGTTAAGGCGTTCGTCTAGTGATCTGAAGGTCGCTAGTTTGAACCTTGGCTGAGGCAGCGTGTGTGTCCTTGAGCAAGGCACTTAACCACACATTGCTCTGTGATGACACCAGTGCCAAGCTGTCCCGGCCCTAGTGCCCTTCCCTTGGACAACATCGGTGGCGTGGAGAGGGGAGACTTGCAGCATGAGCAACCGCTGGTCTTCCATACAACCTTGCCCAGGCCTGCTCCCTGGAAACCTTGATCTCATGAGACTAACGGATGCCGATATATACACATGGACAATTGTGAAGTTTTCTTGATTTTATCTACCAATTTCTCCCCCGCCCACCACCACAAACGTCCTTTTTGCTTTTCCATTTGCTTGATTTCACTCTTGCATCATCTGACCTTGCTTGGGGTTGGTATCTGTCAGATTTCCTGTTTCACTTTAACCTGTATCTGGAGGCTTTGCAATTAGAAGATTCCCTCTTTTTATTGTAACAGTTATCCTATTGTCCCGAGCATTCACCTCACTGAATGCCACCCATTGTTCAGAAAAACTTATTTTCAACTGGACTTTGCTAAATCAATGTTTATCCCTGTAAAAGCTGAAAATAGAAACCATAGAAACTACAGCACAGAAACAGGCCCTTTGGCCCTTCTTGGCTGTGCCGAACCATTTTCTGCCTAGTCCCACTGACCTGCACACGGACCATATCCCTCCATACACCTCCCATCCATGTATCTGTCCAATTTATTCTTAAATGTTAAAAAAGAACCCGCATTTACCACCTCGTCTGGCAGCTCATTCCATACTCCCACCACTCTCTGTGTGAAGAAGCCCCCCCTAATGTTCCCTTTAAATTTTTCCCCCCTCACCCTTAACCCATGTCCTCTGGTTTTTTTCTCCCCTTGCCTCAGTGGAAAAAGCCTGCTTGCATTCACTCTATCTATACCCATCATAATTTTATATACCTCCATCAAATCTCCCCTCATTCTTCTACGCTCCAGGGAATAAAGTCCTAACCTATTCAACCTTTCTCTGTAACTGAGTTTCTCAAGTCCCGGCAACATCCTTGTAAACCTTCTCTGCACTCTTTCAACCTTATTTATATCCTTCCTGTAATTTGGTGACCAAAACTGAACACAATACTCCAGATTCGGCCTCACCAATGCCTTATACAACCTCATCATAACATTCCAGCTCTTATACTCAATACTTTGATTAATAAAGGCCAATGTACCAAAAGCTCTCTTTACGACCCTATCTACCTGTGACGACACTTTTAGGGAATTTTGTATCTGTATTCCCAGATCCCTCTGTTCCTCTGCGCTCCTCAGTGCCTTACCATTAACCCTGTATGTTCTACGTTGGTTTGTCCTTCCAACATGCAATACCTCACACTTGTCAGTATTAAACTCCATCTGCCATTTTTCAGCCCATTTTTCCAGCTGGTCCAAGTCCCTCTGCAGGCTCTGAAAACCTTCCGCCCTGTCTACTACACCTCCAATCTTTGTATCATCAGCAAACTTGCTGATCCAATTTACCACATTATCATCCAGATCATTGATATAGATGACAAATAACAATGGACCCAGCACTGATCCCTGTGGCACACCACTAGTCACAGGCCTCCACGCAGAGAAGCAATTCTCTACCACCACTCTCTGGCTTCTTCCATCGAGCCAATGTCTGATCCAATTTACCACCTCTCCATGTATACCTAGCGACTGAATTTTCCTAACTAACCTCCCATGCGGGACCTTGTCAAAGGCCTTACTGAAGTCCATGTAGACAATATCCACTGCCTTCCCTTCATCCACTTTCCTGGTAACCTCCTCAAAAAACTCCCAACAGATTGGTCAAACATGACCTACCACGCACAAAGCCACGTTGACTCTCCCTAATAAGCCCCTGTCTATCCAAATGCTTGTAGATTCTGTCTCTTAGTACTCCCTCCAATAATTTACTTACTACTGACGTTAAACTCACTGGCCTATAATTTTCCGGATTACTTTTCGATCCTTTTTTAAACAACGGAACAACATGAGCCACTCTCCAATCCTCCGGCACCTCACCCGTAGACAGCGACATTTTAAATATTTCTGCCAGAGCCCCTGCAATTTCAACACTAGTCTCCTTCAAGGTCCGAGGGAACACCCTGTCAGGTCCCGGGGATTTATCCACTTTAATTTTCCTCAAGACAGCAAGCACCTCCTCCTTTTCAATCTGTACAGTTTCCATGGTCTCACTACTTGATTCCCTTAATTCCATAGATTTCATGCCAGCTTCCTTAGTAAATACAGACGCAAAAAACTTATTTAAGATCTCCCCCATTTCCTTTGGTTCCGCACAAAGCCGACCACTCTGATCTTCAAGAGGACCAATTTTATCCCTTACAATCCTTTTGCTCTTAATATACTTGTAAAAGCTCTTTGGATTCTCCTTCACTTTGACTGCCAAGGCAACCTCATGTCTTCTTTTAGCCCTCCTGATTTCTTTCTTAAGTATTTTCTTGCACTTCTTATACTCCTCAAGCACCTGATTTACCCCGTTTCCTATACACTTCATACAACTCCCTCTTCTTCTTTATCAGAGTTGCAATATCCCTTGAGAACCAAGGTTCCTTATTCCTATTCAATTTGCCTTTAATCCTGACAGAAACATACAAACCCTGCAGTCTCAAAATTTCCCCTTTGAAGGCTTCCCACCTACCAATCACATCTTTGCCAGAGAACAACCTGTCCCAATCCATGCTTTTTAGATCCTGGAAATACTGGAAATATTCGCCAGGTTAGCTAATGTGTTAGGGTGAGAAGCAGTAAGTAATTCTTCATAAGTTTCATGGACATGGAAGTAGAAATTGGTAATAAGAAAGTACCACCAGAGATGGTGCTAGCAGTGGCATTGAGGAAGTGATCTCTCTTGACCGTTTGACCACTCCATCTCAGAAGTGTGCCCACTTCATCTGTTGAACATTGTTGCTTCAACAGAAGATTGTTCATAGTGTCATGGAGACCACCCATCCACACTTAGTCTAACTAATCTCATATTCTTCCCACCACCTTCCGCCAGATTCTACCTCTCACCCACACAGTGGCCATTCCTTCTCCCAAGCTGCAGTTCTTTGGGAGGTGGGAGGAAGCCTGAGCCTCTGGAGAAACCCACCAAGTCACAGGGGAAAAACCTGCAAACACCACACAGACAGCACCTGAAAGCAAGATTGAGCCTGGGCCTCTGGTACAATAAGACAGTTGTTTGACCACCTGTGCCCTTGTACCACTCATAGGCATCCCTTTCCCAAGCATCAAAGACTGCAGACTTCACATCACGTTTTTGATTCTAATCCTGCTCTCCTCCCCAGTGTTCTCCTCCACCCTGTCTGTATTTTCACCGTAAATCTTCTCTGAACTCTCTCCAACATCCCTTCTAAGGTCAGGCCCAAAACTGCATACAGTATTCCAAATGAGGTCTCACTAGTGCCCCATAGAGCCTCATCAACACCTTCTTACTCTCATACACTATTCCTCTTGAAATGAATGCCAACATAGCTTTCGCTTTTCTTACTGCCGATCCAACCTGGTGGTTAACCGTTAGGATATCCTGCACGAGGACCCCCAAGTCCCTTTGCACTTCTGATTTTTGAATTTTCTCCCCATCTAAATAATAACCTACCTGATTATTTCTTCTTCCCAAAATGTACAACTGTACATTTCTCAACATTGTATCTCATCTGCCATTTCTTTGCCCACTCTCCTAAACTGATCAAGTCTCTCTGCAACCTTTCCATCTCTTCAACACTTACTGCTCCTCCACCTATCTTGGTGTCATCCACAAACTTAGCCACAAAACCATTTAATCCATAATCTAAATCATCGATGTACTTTGTAAAAAGAAGCTGCCCCAACACCGACCCCTGTGGAACACCTCTAGTAACCGGCAACCAATCAGAATAGGATCCCTTTATTCCCACCCTTTGCTTTCTGCCTATCATCCAATGCTCCACCCATTCCAATATCTTTCCTGTAATTCCATGGGCTCTCATCTTATTAAGCAGCCTCTTATGCGGCACCTTATCAAAGGCCTTTTGAAAATCCAAATACACAACATCCACAGCCTCTCCCTTGTCAATCTTATTTGAGATTACCTCAAAAAAAATTCCAATAGGTTGGTGAGGCAGGATCTTCCCTTCATGAAACCATGCTGCCTTGGGCCTATCTTGTCATGCACCTTGAGGTATTTCATAACCTCGTCCTTGAGGATCGACTCCAATAACTTTCCAACTACCGATGTCAGACTAATAGGTCTGTAATTTTCTTTTTGCTGTCTCCCTCCTTTCTTAAACAGCGGAGCTACATTTGCGACCTTCCAGTCCTCTGGAACTATGCCAGAGTCTATTGATTCCCGGAAGATCATTTCCAATTTCTCCACAACCTTCAAAGCCACCTCTTTCTTGCATCAACTTCCCCTCCCACTGTCCTGGGACTAAAGGACCACCTTCCAACTGAAGCAGTTGTATGTTTCCCTTTCTGCCAATTTAATGCTTTGCACTTGATGCTCATAATGTGATCTCTCTCCAGTGGAGAAACCACAAAACAGGTTGGCTGACTGCTTTGCAGAAAGCTCAATTGGATACTCATGTGTGACATTGACCTTTCAGCTTTCTGTTACTTTAACTCTCTGTTCCATTTCCACCCTGACCTTTCTCACCTTTGACCTACTCAAGCTTCAGCACTGATATCAAAATTGTGGCTAACAGAATTACCAGCTAATGTAGAACGGGACGGTTTCTATCAATATGCTGGAGGAACTCAGCAGGCCAGGCAGCATCAATGGAAGAGAGTAAACAGTCGACGTTTTGGGCCGAGACTTTTCATCAGGGCTGAAGGTGGGGGGAGTGGAGGAAGAAGTACAAGGTGGCAGGGGATGGGTGGGAAATTGATAAGTGAAAGAGACAAAGGGCTAGAGAAGGGGAAATCTGACTGGAGAAGACAGAAGACCATGGAAGAAAGGGAGCACCATAGGGAGGTGATGGCCAGGTAAGGAGATGAGCTGAGAGAGGGAAATAAGAATACGGAATGGTGAAGGAGAGGAGGGAGTTGCAATTACTAGAAGTTCAAGAACTCTATGTTCATGCCATCAGGTTGGAGGCTACACAGATGGAATATAAGGTGTTGCTCCTCCGACCTGAGTGTGGCTTCATCGAGGCAGTAGAGGAGGTCAGGGACTGTCATGTCAGAATATGAATAGGTAGTAGAATTGAAATGGGTGGCCACCCGGCGATCTTGTTTTTTGTGTCAGATGGAGAGATGGTGCTCGACAAAGCGGTCTCCCAATTTACGTCGGGTCTCAGTAATGTACAGGAGGCCCCAATGGGAGCACCGAATACAGTGGATGACCTCCAACAGACTTGCAGGTGAAGTGTCGCCTCACCTGGAAGGACAGTTTGGGACCCTGAATGGTAGTGAGGGAGGAGGTGTAGGGGCAGGTGTGGCACCTGTTTGGCTTGCAAGAATAAGTACCGGGAGGGAGATCAATAGGGAGAGATGAGTGGACAAGGGAGTTGCATAGGTGGCGATCCCGGTGGAAAGTGGGGAGGGAAAGATGTGATTGACTGTGGGATCCCAGTGGAGATGGCGGAAGTAGGTCACATGATCAGGGATTGTACATAGGTGAGCTCGTAGCTGTAAAGGTGTAAAGGTGGGTAAATGGATGAGGCTAGATGAGATGAAGTATCCAAGGCTGCTAAAGGGCAGGCATGGGGCTCTGGTGGAGATGTTTAAATGGTTATAGAGCACAGTTTAAGGGTCAGATGGTAAAGCATTGCAAATGTGGTAACTTTATTTAAGAAGGACAGCAAGGACAAGACAGGGTACTGAGACTAGTATCAAGGCTTAGGGAGAGTCCAGGATACTGCCTGGATTAGAGGGCATGTGCTATAAGCAGACATTGGACAAATTTGGGTGCCTTTCTCTGGAGTGGCATAGGCTCAGGGGAAATGTGCTGGAAAATTTTTTAAGACTGAGGAGTATAAAAGGGTAGACAGCAGGTATCTTTCTCCCGGGGCTGAAATATCTAATACTGGATGGGATGCAGGTTTGCAATTTGATCAAAAATGTGTGTTTTTAATGGAAGGCAAGGTGATGGTGGGTTGTTTTCCTGGTACCACAGGGAACATTGCTGGGGTCCTAACGTTAACGATGGAGTAAGTGTGACCAGTAACTCTGCAGATCGCACAAAAAATTTTAGTGCTATTAAAAGTGGGGAGTGTAGTCAGAGACCACGGGATGATACAGGATACAGTAGGCAGGATGAAGCGGTGTTAGATTGAGTTTAACCCTGGCATGTGCCCTGATGTATTTTGGGAGAGGACTGAAACAGTATTGGGAGGGACTGAGGAACAGGTGGACCTCAGTGTCCGTGTCTAAAGATCCCTGAATGTGACAGCACAAGTGTGCATACAGAACAGTTAGCTTCATATGACAGGACAAAGAATATATGAGTTAGAAAGTTATAAATCAAGTTTAGAAAACATCTATGAAGGACTGCGGAAGGACATGGTTTTATTACTATTTATTATTTATGGAGCAACTGTAACGAAAACCAATTTCCCACGGGATCAATAAAGTATGACTATGACTATGGGAACTCCAGTTCCCAGGTAGGCATTGAATATTGGAGTTGGGACATTTTGCTGCAGTTGTACGTCATTGGTGAGGCCACTCTTGGAGCACTGTGTTCAGTTTTGATCACCCTGTTTTAGTAAAGATGTGCTTAAACTGCAAAGATCGCAGAAAAGATTTACGAGGATCTTGCTAGGACTAGAGACCTCAAGCTTTAGAGAGAGGCTGGCCAGCTTGAACATTGGAGAATAAGGGGTGACTGCTACAGGTCGTATTCAGGAAACGGGAATGGAAGTGGTTAGGCATCCAGTGACCAGCTGGTGTGTCCAAGGGCCTGTTTCCTTGCTCTGTGACTCTATAACTCAGTAATTATGAATTCCTTTGATAGTGTTATGGTTCAAAGTACTGTGTTTGGCTCTGTTTTGTAGTCACCGTTCCCTGGAGATGATGAAGAGGAAGTTTTTGACAGCATTGTCAATGATGAGGTTCGATATCCACGATTCCTGTCTTCAGAAGCCATTGCAATAATGAGAAGGGTATGTGACCAATTTGTTTCATTGTTCTTTGAATTTTTAACTTTAGCACCTGAGCCAGTTCAGTGAGGGAAAAGTAGTTGATAACCTTGCTTATAAAGGTGGAGATTCATAGATTCACAGTTATGCATCACAGAATCAGACTTTTTGACCCAAGTCATCACCGAGATACATATCTAAGTTAATCCTATTCCCATTTATATACTTGTCCAAATGTTTTTATTTTGTATGTTATAATTGTACGCACCTCTGCCACTTCCCCAGCAGCTTGTTCCACAAACCCATCACCCTCTACGCACAAAGCTTGTCCCTCAGGTTCTCTTTCAATCTTTTCCAGCTCACTTTAGCCCATTCATTTTTAACGCATTTAAGCCCACTCATATTTGATGGATTTTCAGCCTGCTTGTTTGAACCCTCTAGAGCCTCGCTCATTTGAACCCACTTGAGCCTTGCTCGTTTGAACCCATGTCTGCTCTCCAGTTATCTTTGTATCCTCTCTGCAACCTCTTCATGACTTGCTGTCCTCGATGTTTAAGCATTTGAAAGCATCGGCGTACAAAACCGAGTAAGAATGAAGAGGTTTAACCATGGAGTATGTGGATTTGTATTAACTTACACAGCCTGTAGTGAATGTCTGAGTAATGACAAAGGTTGTGTTCGTGCCCAGCTATTACGGAGGAATCCAGAGCGGCGGCTAGGATCCAGTGAGCGAGACGCAGAGGAAGTGAAGAAACAGCCATTCTTCAGAGTGAGTAGAGAGCTAACAAGCTTTGTCTCACAACCGTCGCTTGCTGTGTTGCTGTATATCTGTATCGTTTGTAATCTTCAAACAAGCCTAAGTCACACCTTTGAAAGAGTAACACATAGAAAATGCTGGAGGAACTCCGCAGGTCAGTCATCATCGATGGAAGTTAATCAATAGTCGATGTCTTGGCCCGAGACCTTCATCAGTATCTTGATTTCATGTGATGAAGCCAGGGGAGAGGTGAGGTTGAGAGTTTGATTCATGATGCTTTGTCATTTTATCTGTCCCTGAGCTTGTCAACCTCCTGCAGGTTGGCTGAGGCCCTCCATTGGTTGGATTTGACCGTGGATATTTTGTCCCAGCTGTCTATGTGATGTGCAAGCCAGGACAGTAGGATATGGAGAGCAAGCCGTTACCATGCAGCAGGCTCCTCCTCTCCATGCAGAGACAGATATAGCTTGGCACCTGGCACAGGAGTTGCCAGACAGCGTTAAACTCAGTGCAGGATCTCTGCTCTGGATATTTCCTCGGGGTTTACTCCCAAAGCCTTCCCCGTGAGTGAGTGTAGCCACAAGCAAGCGGAAGTTTGAGATCAGAGTTTTCCTTTTGCCTAGTTGAGCTGCTAACCACAGCTGATGAGCGAAAGGCTATAAGGTGCCAGTAACCTGCCTTTTCCCCTTCTCCTGTCAGTAGAAACGGTTCAGCTGGGCATAATAGCTAAGCCACGTGTGAAGTCCAGGAGTTGGACTAGGTTGTCAGAGGCTATTTGAGGCGCAGGCCATTGAGTGCATTGGTAAGGTAGCGAGAGCTTGTCCCCACTACCACCCCCAACCCCCGGCTATGACAACCTTAAGGAACCAAACTGGTGTTTAGGGCACGGAGCCAAGGACTATCCTGTGGTGCTCTTTGAGTGATTCTCAATAAGCTTATACCAGGGTTTTCCACTCAAGAAACTGGGAAGATAATTTCTACATTTTGCCACGAAGAGGCATTTCAGCCCATAAAGTCTATACCAGCCCATAGTCCAATTCCAATCCCCATAAATTTTATTCCCCTTATTATTATCAGGTCTCCCCAGATTCTAACACTCACCTGCACATTGGGGGAATTAACCTACTATCGCCAACGCAGAGTGGAGCACTGGGAAGACCCACATGCTCACAGAGAGAACATGCAAACTCCACACAGACAGCACTGGAAGTCAGGGTTGAACTTGGGTTCCTGGAACTGTGTGTCAGTGGTTCTTCCCATTGTGCCATTGGTCTGTCTTCTAAAGATAAAAAGATGAGGCTTATTTTTCACATGTATATCGAAACATACAGATTGCGTTAAGTCAAATCAGCAAGGGTACCCGGTCCCTTAGAATACCTTCCTGTATCTTTCCCACTACAGATGCCAAGCTCAATAGCCAATAATTTCCTGGCTTATTCTTAGACAACAGAACAACATTAACTACCCTCCAATCCTCCGGCACCTAACCCATGGCTAAAGATGTTTTAAATATCTTAGCCTCTCACGGGGTCCGACGGAGCACCTTGTCAGGGCTGGAGGATTTATTTGTCACCCTTCTGTCAGCTTGATCCAATCTGCTCGTTCTCCTCTGACCTCTCTCATTAACAAGGTGTTTTCACCCACAGAACTGCCACTTACTTGTAAATTTACAGATCATGCCAACAACATAGTCATTCAGATTGTTAATACAAATGATGAGAGTGGACCCAGCAACAATCCCTGTAGTGTCACAGACCTCCAAAGGGAATAGCAGTCCTCCACAACAACCCTCTGCCTCCTTGCAAAATCCCCTCCATGGTTGTGATGTTAGGCTCACCACACTGTAGTTCCCTGGCTTTTTCTTGTAATAATTCTTAAATGCACAACCTCCAGTCTTTGGGTACCTCATCTATGGCTAAAGATCTCTGCAAGGGCTCCCCTCCCAGTGTCTTCCACACTGTAGTTCCCTGGCTTGTAATAATTCTTAAATGCATAACCTCCATGTTGCCAGTTTCCTTTCATAATTCATCTTTTCCTTCCTAATGACCTTCTTAGTTTCCTCTGCAAGTTTTTAAAAACTTCCCAATCCTCTAGCTTCCCACTTTGGGTACCTCGTCTCTGGGTAAAGATGGTGCAAGCATCTCTGCAAGAGCCTCCCTCCCAGTGTCTTCCCAGTCCTGGAATAAGTTTAGTCCATTTAAGTGCCTGCCAAAATGCCTCAAATTTTACCACTTCCTCTAGCAGCTTATTACCCTCTCTCCGTCTCAAAATAAAGCTTACAGCCCAGGTCCCCTTTAGAACTACTTCCTCTCACCTTGAAACTATGCCCTCTTGTTTTTGTTATTCCTACTACTGGGGAGAAAATGACTTTCTACCTTACCTGTGTCTCTCATAGTCATATAGACGTCTATCAGATCAACCCTGAGTCTCCCTTTGCTGCTGGGAAAACAAGCCCAGTCTTCTAATCTCTTCTGATAAGTAAAGACTTCCAGTCCAGGCATCCTCCTGCATCATCTCCAGTGGAATCTCATCCTTTCTCTCACATATCCTTCCTAGGAATTAGATACTTCATTCTGAAACATCTGAGATATCCTTCTTTCAAAGAAGAGTGTTTCCCTTCTGCCACTGTCAGTACTGCCCTCATCCACATCTCCATTTCCCACACATCTGCCCTTATCCCTCCCGCCTTCACTCTCCACTTTCCATAGGGATCACTCTCTACGCCACTCCCTTGTCCAGCTGGCCCTCCCCACTGATCTCCTCCTTGCCATTTATCTCTGCCAGTGGGACAAGTGCTATGCCTGCTTGTACACGTCTTCCTTCACCACCTTTCAGGGCTCCAAACAGTCCTTCCAGGTGAGGTGGCACTACGTGCGATTCTGACAGGGTCATCTACCGTATCCGGTGCTACCAGTGTGGCTTCCTCTACGTTGTTGAAACCCGACCCAGATTGACTGACCACTTCATCGATCATCTTCACTCTGTGTGCCACAGAAAACGGGGTTTCTCAGTAGCCACCCATTTTAATTTGACTTCCCATTCCCATTCTGACTTGTCGTTCCATGGTCTCCTCTACTGCTGTGATGAGGTCACTCTCGGGTTGAAGAAGCAACTCTTCATATTCCCTCTGAGTAGCCTCCAACCTGTTGGCGTGAACATAGAATTCTCTAGTTTATGATACTTTCTTACCCCTCCCCCCTCCCCTCTCTTTCCATTTCCTTTTCTGGCTCTCCTCTCACTGCTTCTCTTCTCAACTGCCTATCACCTCCCTCTGGTGCCCCTCCATCTTTCCCTTTTCCAATGGTCCACTCTTTGCTCCTATCATATTTCTTCTTCAGCCCTCTACCTTTTCCACCTAACATCTCCCAGCTTCTCACTGTATTTCTCCTTTCCAGCCACCTACCATCCCCCTTAACTGTCCTCAGCTTATTTTGGCTTCTTCACCTTTCCAGTCCTGATGAAGGCTCTCAATTCAAAACGTCGACCTTATTCCTTTCCATTGATGCTGTCTGACCTGCTGTGTTCCTCTGACACTTTGTATACATTCTATCCTGTCTGACTTCCCACAATGCATCAGCTTGCACATTGGGATTAAATTCCATCTCCTCACACTGTGCCCAGCTTCCCACCTGATCCGTATCCTGCTCTGGCTGTGGATATCATTCCACTATCCGCAATGGCACCAACTTTTGTGTTGTCCACAGACGTGGTAATCAGCCCTCAGACATTCACATCGAAGTTGTTAATATCTATCGCACATTGCTGCTTCCTTTCCCTGAGAAACCATTTCTCCTTCGGTACGGAAGGTGGCATGTCTGCTGGAGATGTGATCCCGTCACTATCACAGCTGCCCCTACCAACCTGGCCATGACCCACTACATGTCAGGCTGTATCTCATTCACGGACATGTAAACATTGTAGGATCTCCAGGGTGAGTCTGTAAGGTGGTTAACCAGTGTCTCAGGCTGACACACTGCACAGGTTTCCATTGGTACTGTCTTTGGTCAGAGGTCACGTAGGTCAAACCAGGTATTTGTGGCAAGTGCTTGACTCTGAACCACAGGTGCAAAGCCGGCTGCCTTCTACAAACATTCACTAGTTTTGAGGTCACCACAACTGAAGCTAGCTCCTTTATTTTTAAACTAAATTATTTGGTCATTTTAATTGAATTTAATTTCAGGGGTGCTGTGGTGGGATTTGAAGTCGTATCTCTGAATTTAGAAAGTTCTGTAACAACTTTTTAAGGAAGGTAGTTCCAGGGGTTTCCTGCAATGCGCTGTTCAGAACTGTTTGTAACATTTTAAAACTCTGTGCGGATCTTAAATCAACTTATATCCCAGCTTGCCTGTGGTATGGCTCACTTTCAATGTTTAATGTTGGCCTTATGAGAGATGTATGTAAAGTTGAAAGACCGTTGTTTTGTTATAAATACTTTGTATATTTACCTGTATATGATCCTCTGATTATAATTTGTATATGCCTGCTGTCACCTCAGTTGTAACTGCTGTCTTACCACTGCTCCTTCCTGAATCTAAAATGTAGACTATATTCACACACTACAGACCATTCAGCCCAAATGTTGAGCCGAACCATATACAGTGCTTTGTAAAAGTATTAAGCCCCCAACCTTTTGTTCACATAATGAGTATAACAACTAAGGATTTTGATTAATTTAACTGAGAGTTTTTATTTCTGAACCTCACATGTTCCTTTTTTCACAGTAGAGCCAACAAAAGGACACAAGAAAAATTGTAAAGCATGAAAAACTTAAAAATTCAAAAACTGAAATGTCAGCAGTTCAAAAGTATTCATCCCCCTTCACTCACAGCTATGACAACCTGGAGTCTTTGTGCAAAGCTGATAGAGACTTGTCTAAAATATGATGGAGCAAGATTTGCCCATTCCTTCTTGCAAATTGTTCAAGCTGTGCCAAGTTAGTTGGGGAGCGGCAGTGGGCAGCAGTCTTGAGATCTTGCCAGAGATGTTTGATTGGATTAAGGCCATGAATTTGACTGGGTCACTCAAGGACATAAATTTTCTTCATTTGAAGCCACTCCATGGTTGCTTTGACAGTGTGCTTTGGGTTGTTGACCTGCTGAAAGACGAACTTCCTCTGCAGTTTAAGCTTTCTGGCAGAGACTAACAGATTTTTATCTAGGATCTCACTGTATTTAGCAGTTTTCATTATTTTCCCATCAGTCCTGACCAGATTTCCAGTCCCTGCTGCTGAAAAGCATCCCCATAGTATGATGCTACCTCCACCATACTTAGGAAGGGTGGTGTTACCTGACTGAAGTGCAGTATGAGATTTATGCCACATGTACCACTTAGTGTTGAGGCTGAAACATTCCACTTTAGTCACATCCAACCACAAGACCTTCTTTCCTATCTTTGCAGCATCTTCTAAGTGATGCTTTACAAAATCTTTACAGACAAGTGTGTGCTCTTTTTTTAGCCAGGGCTTCTTCCTTGCCATTCTTCCATAAATAGCCTTTTTATGCAAGGCCTTGGCGATTGTGGAGCCATGAACTTCATCCCCAGATATAGCCACTGACTTCTGCAGCTTACTGAGTGTAACTTTTGTCACCGCAGCAGCCTCTTGCAAGTGTCATTCTTCCCCAGTGGCTTAAGTTCTGAGGGGTGGCCTGACCTGGGCACTGTGGCTGTGGTTTCATATTTTTTCCACTTTTTCATGATGGACTGCACTGAGCTCTGAGGTTTGTTCAGTGCCTTTACTCTTTGGTCCTATACTCTTCCCTGGATCTGTGCTTCACCATTTTCATTTCCCCGACCTGCCTTGAATGGTCTTTTCTATTCATTTTGGTTTGGTCTGTTGAAAGTCTACCATGCTGTTGGACCTTGCAGGGAGAGGCGGTGAACCTCCAATTTTCTACTTGAAAGAATTGGGTGAGTTGGTAAGATAATATACAGCATTGCACCTGAGGAAATAGTAATTATGAAGGAGGTGAATACTTTTTCAACCTCACCATTTAGGTTTTTAATTTTTAGTAAATTGTTGACAGGTTTTGGAATTTTTCTTTTGATTTTACCTGATGCACATTGTTTTGTGGGTTAATTCAAAAAAATCCTACTTCAATATATTTTATATTTAGAAAATCAGGCAATGAAATGTGAAAATAGTTGAATACTTTTTCAAGGCACTGTAAACCACGATCAATCTAACCCTTCCCTCTTACACAGCCTATAATCCTTCAGTGTTTATACTATATAACCTTTCTCAGAAATCCTTCACTTTGGTTTAAAACTCTGTAATAAAACTTCCTTGGCGGTGCATGTAGTTATGCAGTGGTGGTTAATTTCTCAGTCATTTTAGGGAAATTTTGCTTACCCCCTCTTCTCCAAATTTTTGAAATGAATGTTCATTTTTCACTTTATTTCCAATGTTGAACTCTTAACATCTTAAAATTCTCAGGAAATAGATTGGGAAGCCTTACTGGCAAAGAAAGTGAAGCCACCTTTCGTACCTACCATTAAAGATTCGGAAGATGTCAGCAACTTTGATGAGGAATTTACGGCAGAAGAAGCAAAACTGACACCCCCAAGGGAGCCTCGCATTCTCAGTGAGAAGGAACAAATCATGTTCAAGGAGTTTGATTATGTCTCTGATAACAATTCATGTTAAGTGACCTCTTTGTTCAAACAATTCTTGAGACTGGTTTCATATTAACAGAATGTTAAGCCTTAAAAGCAGTGGATATGCGATCAGTGCTCTGGATGCAATTATTTGCCTTCTTTTTAAAAAAGTTTTTATTTATAAATATATATACATAGGTGTGTATTTCTTAGTACACTGTATACTTTTCAAGGCTTTACGAATCAAGATCTTGTAATCAAACTGACCAGATGTATCAGGAACCTGGACCATTTTGTCCCTCCACCCTCTGTTTTGAAGGACTCCCACAGCCCATGCATCCCATGAGCAAATTGCACTCTCCCTTTCCCAGAGCAAAGGTCCTTGGTTTCTGTGACACACCTTTTTGCACTGTCCCAAAGTGTCAAGCATTCCACCTACCTCGGTCAGTTCGCGAACAACACAACAGTAACACTGTCTTCCCTCTCCTCATCCACCCCGCCGCCCGACCTCTGCTTACTTCTCATCTGTCACACTACAGTCCTTCTGGCAAATCGAACTGTGTGAAGATGGATGTTGAAGGAAAATATGAATGGATGAGCCTTGGGGAGTACTGAGGAACAGAGGATCTGTACAAGCCCAAGAATTTATGTAATGCAGGTCAATGGTGAAGAAGGCACTTTGGACGCTTGTTTTCACTACTCAGGTCCTGAAGCACAAGCAGGGAGGTTGGATACACCTTTATATAGCGCTGGTCAGGCCTGCATTTCACTGTGGAATGGTTATTCGGTGCAGTTCTTATGGCTGTCCCACGGGAAGGAGCTGATTACACTGGAGAGATTTAGCAGGGAAGTAATCGGGCTGGAATGTTTCATTGAGAGTTACAGCAGGAAACAGGCCCTTCAGCCCACCCAGTCTGTGCCAACCGTCGATCACTCATTGAAACTAATCCTACATTTACCTTGAGTGTGATTCTTCCCACTTTCCTTCCCTTCACGCTCCCTCGAGGTTCTGCCACACACCTATACACGAGGGGCAGATTGCAGAGGCCAGTAGTGTGGGATGTGGGAGGAGACTGGAGCACCGAGGGGAAAAGCCACACAGGTCCAGGGACCACCTGAGGTTACGGCTGAACTCAGGTCACAGGGGTTGAGAGACAGTGGCACCACTATCCCACCTGTTTCATTCACCGGGAGAGGATGGGATGCTGAGGGATGACTTCCTGATAAGAGGTTCACAAAATTTCAGGCTAAAGGATTGGAAAGATGGTGGGAAACTTCAATATCAGAAGTAAAACTAAGTAGCACTTGTTTAGCGTGAAGGGTCAGGGGTTTGAGGGGATCTAAGGAAGAAAGTCCCCTCTCTGAGGGGTGTTGGAATTGAACACACAACCTGAAGGTGTGCAGGCAGAGAGACTCGCTGCGTTTCAGAAGGACCTAGAGATGCTATTGCATCCCAGGGCAGTAAACAATACAGACTGGATGCTGGTAAATGATCTTGCGATGGCTACTGGATGAGTCGTGTAGACTGTCTCACCTGCACAGAGTTACTGCTCACTCGCCATTCACATCATGACCCTCCTGCACGTAACTCTCTATCTCTCACCTTTCAGACTGGGACCCTCCTGCACTGAGCCTTCTGTCTCTCACTGTCATTGCTGTGGTCTGCCTGCACTGAGCTCCCCATCCCTCACTCACATCGCATGCTGTGGTCTGCCTGTAACGAGCTCCCCATCCCTCACTGCTCATGCTGCGTATGGCTTGTGTGCCTTATTAGTCGAGACACTGAGTTCAAAAGTCAGGAAGTTATGTTGCAGCTTTATAAAACTCTGGTTAGGATGCATCTGCAGTATTGCATTCAATATGATCACCCCATTATAGGAAGGGTGTTGGAGGCTTTGGATATGGTGCAGCAGAGGTATACCATGATGCTCTCTAATAAGAATGCATGTCCTCGAAGGAGATGTTGGACAACATTTGTATTGTTTTCTCTTAGCTTTGGAGGCTAATGGAAGACCTGATAAAAGTTTATAAGATTATGAGAGGGTTAGATAGGTGAGATGCTGATATATTTTGGCCGTGGTCAAAATGCTTAATACTAAAGGGCCTACATTTAAGGTGTGAAGGGGTAAATTTAAAGGAGGTGAGCTACACAATTTTTTTTTAACAAAATGGCATGTGTTGGAAGGCACTGCCAAGGTTGGTAGTGAAGGCAAATACCGTAGTGGCAATTAAGAGGCTGTTAGATAAGACATATGAATGTGCGGAGAATGGAGAGAAATGGACATGTAGGTAGCACGGACTAATGTGATTAGGCATCATTAGTTCAATTAGTTTACATATTTTCATGAGCCAGAAGGCCTGTTCCTGTCCTGTACTGTTCTGTTTTAATTCTTTCACTCAGAAGGGGCTTGGAACCTGAAACTCACCGCCTGAGGGGTTGTGGAAGCAGGGCCTCTCACATTTAAATAGTGTCTAATTGAGTACTCAAATTATCATAGAATAAATAGCTCTGGACTTAATGTAGAAGTGAAGTTAGTGTAGATGGTTACAATGGGGTGAAGGACCTCTTTATGCACTGTGCAACATCAAACACGGCCCCACAATGTCCATGGTCCCGGAAGCTCCCTTCAGCCACTCTGCTATAACTAAATGCCTGGTACCTCAGTAGTCAGCTTAAAGTTTTGGCATCTTGTCAGTCACATGGTTGTTTTGCCTAGTCAGTGCTTCTCCCTGAGCTCCCAGTGCTCAGTGCACCCTGACACTTTCCCCTGTATGCGATTGTACTCACTGGGTGAGTTCTCGGCTGCGAGCCATTGTGCTGGGTGGAGAAGCTGTAGGTGTGACTGCGTGTGTGAAGATGCCCTAGTGCCAGACCGGGGGGGCAACAGTGTTCATAACAGTCTGGTGGTTTTGAGCTCACGGTATCAGACGGAGGCATTGTGCTGTAGCTGACACATTAACAAGGCTCGGGACCAAATGCAGGTAAATGGGTCTGGTATTGACGGGGATTTTATACAATGTGTGACAGTGTGTTTCTGTGCTGTGTACCCTGTAATTGCCGCCACTGTGCAGTCACAGCAGAATAGCGCTGTGGACCCGAGTCACCACGGGCATGGAGGTCTTCAACGTGTCGGGGTATCACCTCATACACAGGTCCACCACCACTCCCATTCACACCTCAGGTACCTTGTTACAGTCCCACTGTGGCCTAAAAGAAATGCTGATCTATGGGAGTGTTCTGGCTGCTGGGACTTCCATTTTTCTCTCTCTAAACACTGCTGCCTTACTAACGCCAGGTGGAGAACACAGCCGGATGTTGGTATAGTCAGATATCTACCTGGTTCCAACTCTACCCGGCTGTTGCACTGTGAGAACTGAGCAGTCAGTTGTGGCTTTTCCTGTGGTGCCCAGCTCCAGGAGTGCATGAAGAGCTATCTGATGTCCCTACTGGATTTCCAGAGCCTGAAGACCCCTGTCACCGAATGGGTAGTGTGATGGCGAAAGGCCATTCTGTCCACCCAGACACTGTCACCTATAAGAGATGGATTTCATTAGTTCCACTGGCTGAGCCTTGTACCCCTCCTGCAGATTATTTCCTCTCCACCCTGATGGGCCCAGTGTCTACAACCTCACCAAGTTTTCAGTCCCAGGCCACACTGCCTATGGCAGACAATTCCTCATGCTATAGTCACACTGGCCCACTGAGTCTGCGCCAGCCATTACCCATCTACGTATGGAAATCCTATCCTCATCCCATTTTTCTCCTGATATGCACCTCAACTTCACCCTCTCCCACTACCCCCAGACTCTACCACTCTCCTCCACATGAGGGGCAAGGTAAAACAGCCAGCTTACCAATCTACAAATCTCTGGGAACGTGGGAGGAACCCTAAATAGTCAGAGAGAGAACGTAACGTATCAGCTATACCACTTGTATTAGATGGCCTAAATATTAAATCTGGGCCCCTGGTTGTTGAACCTTCTGCAAATCTGAACTGCCTCTTTCTTATGTATTTTATAAACTTGTCTTGATTTTGTCAAAACTTTCACTTTATTGCAAGATGAACAATCATAGTTTCTGCAGACTAACCTTGCAACAAGATTCAAATCCTTGAATCTCACCATGCCCTGCCAGTTGCAAGGATTAGTTCACGTCTGCATTCGAATCCCTCTACTCCTGACTTCTTTTATACCTGTGCCATATCGTCAATATTACCTCTTTTTATGCCAAACTCATTGCAAATTTTACTCTGCACTTTAGTGTCCAATTACTTGCATACGTCAAAGAGTTTGGTACTAGCATTAACCCTGGGATCACCACTGTTTTCCACTACTGTCTCTTTAACTCCACTGTGTTTAGTTTTGCTGATAAAACCTTTATATAGAACTTTGAGGTATCTCACGTAAACCACAGTTGTTTTTCCTGCGGCAACTTCCATCAGGCAACCAAACACAATTTGCCTTTTAACACCTTTGTGCTGAATCTTTATCATCAACAAACATCTCCAAGTGCCTGATACTGTTTCTCTGGTTATTATTTCTGACAGTTTCCCCCACGCCTGGTGTTAAATTACCTGGCATATCCTTACTAAAGTTCTCACTTTCCAGCTCTGTATCACAGGAGATAGAAAGGTTTTGCAGGCCCTCTTGTAGCTTTCACCAGACCTTCCTTGTGTCCCACACAAACCTGGTCACCTGGTTGCACAAAGCCAACCTTTCTAAATCTAATCACTCTCACCCCATTCACATTTTTTCTCCTGAGGTTCTGACACAGCATATTCCAGCTATGCCTTCTGTCTCTGCATTTTCATTATTTTCAGATTTCTCAGTCCCAGCCTCTTTACGGTACATTTTCTTCACCTATACCAATAGGAGACTCAGGTTTTGCTCTCAGTTCACTGCTCGTTCCCATTCTCTTTGTTTATTTGTTGTTCTATGTCCCCTCATATGGCTGTGAGCTACTCTCTCCTTTGTGAGCCCAGGGGCTTGGGCTTTAGCTTTGGTGTGCTCCCTCTTCTCCCCCCCCCCCCCCCCACCAAACCTTTGAATGTATTCAGCTTGTGCCTAATGTGTTTGTCATTAAAGGTCAACCACTCTTCCTCCATACTTTTACCTGTCTATTTTTGGTTCCATAATATCCGAGATAGATCTGTTCTCACCCCCTCTGATGTTAGAAATCTTTTAATTTACAAGTTCCTTTCTTGACCCTCAGCGTTTTTAGCCTAAACTTTATGATCTCATGCTCACTGCTCCCCAAGTGTTCCTTACTGACAATTTTTTCACGGGCCCTCAAGAACCAGAACCAATAACGCCTCTTTCCTAATTAAGTTAATAAAAGTTTTGTCAGTGCTCTTCTTCTATACTACTGTAACCATTCCACTGTAGAGTTTATTGTGGCAAGACTAGGCTGCTTTATTGCTCCAGTCTGCTCCAATGTCACCCTGTGAATATATCACTAATTATTATAGATGTTACTTTGAAATGAGCCAAAGGGTAGCAGCTGGTGTATATTAATGATCCTTCTTAAATTCTGTACATTAAGTGGTCAGATGACCATCCCAGATCCAGCTAACGGCCTATGTGTTTCCATCAAATGTACCCTTGCTTACTTAGCCAACAAAGACAACATTAAATGAAAGGTTATCGGAGGAACAGATGTGAGTGAAGGGTGTAAGGCTGAACATGCTACTCAACTCAGAGCTGTTAGTATTATGTTTCACTTCATGGGGTTTCCCGCCTCGTTTGTAACAATAGCACAGCCTGTTTAGGAAACTTAACTATTTTGTATGCATAGAGGTGTATTTTTTAAAAAAAGTCATTTTGTTATAAATAGCCTTTTGTCCTACATTTATTAAGCCTGATGTTTAATGTGTCTGAATAATATGCTTTAGCCCACAGTACGGTCTGGTGTCCGTTTATTGAAATCTCACTTGCAGTCAACTTCACTGCAAAATACCAAGGTAACAGGTTGTCTAATGATCTGAAAATCAAAATCAGGTTTAATATCACTGGCATGTGTCGTGAAATTTGTTTTGCAGCGGTACATTGCAATACGTAATAAAAACTATAAATTACGAGAAGCATATTAAATAAGTAGCGCAAAGGGAGAGGATAAAAATAGTGAGGTGTTAAACGTGGGTTCATTGTCCATTCGGAAATCTGAAGGCAGAGGGGAAGAAACTGTTCCTGAAACATTGAGAGTGTACCACCACCTTAACCAGGGCATGTCTTGGGTGATGGCATCCACGGTGTGTGTAAGCAGCAGCTTGCTAGGCGTAACTGGAGACACGGATCACTTTCCAGGCAGTCATAAACAACAGAGATCCTGCAGATGCTGGAAATACAGAGTAACAGATACGAAATGCTGGAGAAACTCAGCAGGTCAGGCAGCATCTAGGAACAAAGGAATAACCAGCTGACGTTCCGCGCAGAGACCTTTCATCAGAACTGGAAAGGAAGGAGGACAAGCTGGACAGGACGGATGGAGAAGCCAGCTGGGTGAGGGAGGTGCAATGAATTGAAAAGGATGAAGGTAAAAGGCGGAAAAGCTAAAGAACTGAAGAAGGAGTCTGATAGGAGAGCTCCATGGACCAAAGGAGAAAAGGAAGGAGGAGGTGAAACTTGGGTGAGGAAAAGCCAGAGGGGGGAAATGGAAAAAAAGAGAGAAAGGGAGTGGGTGGAAAAGTACTAGACGTTGGAGAAATCTATACTCATGCCATCAGTTTGGAGGCTATCCAGATGGAATAAGAGGTATTGCTCCTCCAACCTGAGAGTGGCCTCGTTGTGGCAATAGAGGAGGCCATGAACTGCCGTGCTAGAATGGGAGTGGGGATTGGACTTAAAATAGTTGGGAAAAAGCCACTGGGAAATCCTGCTTGTTGCAGAGCCTCCAACCTGTTGGCATGAACACTGATTTCTCTAACTTACGGTAACTTTTCCCCTCCCCTCCTTCTCTCTTCCATTCCCCACTCTGGCTCCCCCTTGCCTCTTCTCATCTGCCAACCACTTTCCCTAATGCCTCCCTCCCTCATTCCCTTTCTCCATTGGTCCAGTCAGCTACTCTCTTCATCCCCCTCCTCCAACAACCTGACTTAACCTAACACCTTCTAACTGGTACTCCTCCCCCTCCCTCCACCTTCTTATTCTGGCTTCTTTGCCCTTGCCTTCCAGTCCTGATGAAAAGTCTCGGCTCAAAATGTCGACTGTTTATTCCTCTCCACAGGGCCTGACCTGCTGAGTCTCTCCAGCATTTTGTGTGTGTAGTTCAGTTCCAGGCAATGATCAACCAGGAAATTCAAAGCAAAGCCCAGCAATTGTGTGCTGGGACACAGACCAGTATGTAGGGTGTGTGCTGGCAACAGACCAGTGTGTACGGGTCAACAGATCGGTGTGCTGGTTGTGTACGGGACAACAGATCGGCGTGCTAGTTGTGTACGGGACAACAGATCGGCGTGCTGGTTGTGTACGGGACGAAGGATCGGCATGCTGGCTGTGTACGGGACAAAGGATTGCCATGCTGGCTGAGTATGGGATATGGACCGGTGTGCTGGCTGAGTATGGGATATGGACCGGTGTGCTGGCTGAGTATGGGATATGGACCGGTGTGCTGGCTGAGTATGGGATATGGACCGGTGTGCTGGCTGAGTATGGGATATGGACCGGTGTGCTAGGTGAGTATGGGATATGGACCGGTGTGCTGGCTGAGTATGGGATATGGACCGGTGTGCTGGCTGAGTATGGGATATGGACCGGTGTGCTAGGTGTGTATGGGATATGGACCGGTGTGCTGGCTGAGTATGGGATATGGACCGGTGTGCTGGCTGAGTATGGGATATGGACCGGTGTGCTGGCTGAGTATGGGATATGGACCGGTGTGCTGGCTGAGTATGGGATATGGACCGGTGTGCTGGCTGAGTATGGGATATGGACCGGTGTGCTGGCTGAGTATGGGATATGGACCGGTGTGCTGGCTGAGTATGGGATATGGACCGGTGTGCTGGCTGAGTATGGGATATGGACCGGTGTGCTGGCTGAGTATGGGATATGGACCGGTGTGCTGGCTGAGTATGGGATATGGACCGGTGTGCTGGCTGAGTATGGGATATGGACCGGTGTGCTGGCTGAGTATGGGATATGGACCGGTGTGCTGGCTGAGTATGGGATATGGACCGGTGTGCTGGCTGAGTATGGGATATGGACCGGTGTGCTAGGTGTGTATGGGATATGGACCGGTGTGCTAGGTGTGTATGGGATATGGACCGGTGTGCTGGCTGAGTATGGGATATGGACCGGTGTGCTGGCTGAGTATGGGATATGGACCGGTGTGCTAGGTGTGTATGGGATATGGACCGGTGTTTGGCTGAGTATGGGATATGGACCGGTGTGCTGGCTGAGTATGGGATATGGACCGGTGTGCTGGCTGAGTATGGGATATGGACCGGTGTGCTGGCTGAGTATGGGATATGGACCGGTGTGCTGGCTGAGTATGGGATATGGACCGGTGTGCTGGCTGAGTATGGGATATGGACCGGTGTGCTAGGTGTGTATGGGATATGGACCGGTGTGCTGGCTGAGTATGGGATATGGACCGGTGTGCTGGCTGAGTATGGGATATGGACCGGTGTGCTGGCTGAGTATGGGATATGGACCGGTGTGCTAGGTGTGTATGGGATATGGACCGGTGTGCTGGCTGAGTATGGGATATGGACCGGTGTGCTGGCTGAGTATGGGATATGGACCGGTGTGCTGGCTGAGTATGGGATATGGACCGGTGTGCTGGCTGAGTATGGGATATGGACCGGTGTGCTGGCTGAGTATGGGATATGGACCGGTGTGCTAGGTGTGTATGGGATATGGACCGGTGTGCTGGCTGAGTATGGGATATGGACCGGTGTGCTGGCTGAGTATGGGATATGGACCGGTGTGCTAGGTGTGTATGGGATATGGACCGGTGTGCTAGGTGTGTATGGGACTCCTACATCCCTCTGTTCCATTACACTGCTTAGTGCCCTACATGTGCAGTATAAGTTCTGCGCTGGTTTGACTTTCCAAATTGGATCACCTCACAGTTTTCTGTATTAAAAACCATTTGCCACCCCTTGGCCTTTTGTTCTTGCACCTTTCTTCCGTAGGTGGGCATCAGGGGTTTGAACTGATGGCCCAGACCACCATGGTCTGTCTAGGATCGACACCAGATATCTGTATACCGATGGACAAAATTCTCCTGTCCACTTCTCCAACTGCTTCTCTCCCTTCTCTTGCTTGTCACGCCCTCATATCATTTCACTCTCGTTATTGCTCTTCCTCACTCCCCTCTCCTTCCTCTTTCCCTCCCTCTCCTTTTCATCCACCCTTTCAAACTGTCAGCCTCACTCCCTCCTCCTCACTTTCTCCTGCTTGTTCACTGTCTCTCTGCCTGCCTCTCCCTCTGCCATATCTCCTTCAGTCTCGTCCTTTTCTACTTCTCATTCTCTCCTCCTCCATTTTCTTCCCTCTAGCTCCCAACCTCACCACCACTTCATCCCTCCTCTATATTAATCTCTCTCACCCTATTAGTCTTGCCCATTCCCCACCACTATTTTCCTGATACATCCCTTTCTCACCTCCATCCCCTCAATGCCTGCTCCCCCCTTCTTTCACCATCCATTCCCTCTCACTGACCCATCCCTCCTTCTCTCACCCTCTTGTTTTGCATGGTCCTTCACTTCCCCTGTTCTACCTTTCCACCTCCCCCAACGTCTTCCCTTCTCCCTCCCCATTTCTCTATTCCCTACCCTCTTTCCTCCATTTTATCCACTTCCAATCTCCCATTCCCTTCTCACTCTCCTCTCCCTGTCCAGCCCTTCCCTGTCTTTTTCCATCTCACTCGTTCTTACCTGTCACATCGCCTCCCACCCACTTTATCTTTCTCCTCTCCTCCTCAGTTTTCAATTCCATTCTCTTCTCAACATCCATCAGTTCCTTTCCCTTCCCCTTGAAACTGTCTCTCCTCCCACCCCATGCTCCTTCTTCTCCTTCCTGCTCGCTCTCCTCCATTGTTTTTGCCCACTGTTACTCATCCTCATCTTCCCCTCTCTCTTCTACTCCCAATCACCTCCCTGTCTCCTCTCCACTGATGCTCTCCCCACCTCTCTCACACTCATCCTCCACCAACCTTCTCCTTATTCATCTCTCCTGCATTCCTTTCTCCCCATCATCTTTCTCTTCCCACTCTCACTTTATCCCATTCTGACCCCCCAGCCTCTTCTTAGCTCTGCCTTTTGACCTACTCCCTTCCGTCACTCCCTCTCTTTTCCATTATCACCCTTCCACTCTCCCTCTCTCTTTTTCATACTTTTTCTACTTCTCTATGCTTTTCCTTCCTTTCGGGCTCTCTTTGTTCATTACATTGCTTTGGCATCTATATCAATAAGTTAGGTGAGAATGCATCAGACATGGTTAATAAATTTGCAGATGACACTAAATTTGGTGATATAAGCATTGAGGATGGTTAGCAGGAATTACAGAGGGAAAGCTTGGGTAAGTAAGGAATTGCAAGTGGTTTAAATTGGATATAAATGCAAGATGTTGCACTTTAGGAAAACAAAGAATGGTAGGACAGTGAACAGTAGGACCCTGGGGAGTGTTGTAGAACAGAGAGACCCAGGAGAGATGTACTTGGTTTCCTGAAGTTGGCGTCACAGGTAGACAGTGATGAAGAAAGCTTTTGGTACGCTGGCCTTCGTCAGTCATGGCATTCGATATAGAAGTTGGGATATTATGTGACAATTATACAAGATGTTGGTAGGCCACATTTGGAATACTGCGACCGATTTTGGTAACCCCGCCAAAGGCAAGATGTCATTAGGCTGAAAAAGTGCAGATTTTTGAAGAGGGATTTACAAGGAAGTTCTGCAAGTTGGGTCTTTGTTCATTGGTACATAGGAAAGTGTGGGGTGATTTTATAGAGATGTATAAAATCACGAGGGGCAGAGATAGGGTGAATGCACCATCTTTTTTCCAGGGGAGGCAAGAACTCTAGTGGACAGGTTTAAACTGAGAGGGGAGAACTTAATAGAAATCTGAAGGGCAAACATTTTCTCCCCAAGGATGGTCTGTATATGGAATGAGCTGCCAGAGGAAGTGGTTGAGGCAGGTTCATTAACATTTAAAAGATATCTAATAGGAAAGGTTTAGAGAGATATGGGTCAGGTATGGGCAAGTGGGATTCAGTTAAAAGGGAATCTTGACCATGATGGAACAGTTGGGCCTGTTTTTATGCTCTATCATTCCTGCTCACCTTTCCTCTCACCTCTCCCTCTGACCGGCTCCTTTCCCCACCCTCTCCCTTCTCCCTTTGTTCCAAATCCACTTTCTCCCCTCACTCCCTTGCCTCTCTTCTTCAACTCTCCCTCCTCGCATTATCCCCCTAATGTTTGTCTTCACCTCTTTATCTCCCTCCTGCCTTCACATGGTCTTTCTCCTCTACTCTCCCCATTCCCCAAATCTCTCTCCCTCATTACTGTTCTCTCTGTCCCGTCCATACTTATTCTTTCCTTTCTCTCCCTTCTCTTCCTCCTTCCTCTTTCCCTCTCACTCCACCTTTCCACTCTGCCTTCCCTTTCCTGCTCCTCCACACACCTTCATCTTCTCACACTAATCCACCCCAGCCTTGGGAGGCTAAAGGAATTTGGCACATTCCATTGAACCTCAACAATTTTTACAAATGCACCATAGAAAGCATCTGATATGGAGGCATCTCAGTTTGGTATGACAATCATTCTGCATGGGACCACAAGAAACAGCAGAAAATTGTGCACACATCTCAGAAAATCAAGGAAAAAGCCTCTTCTCCGTGGACTCTAACTACAGATCCTACCACCTTAGTAAAGCAGCCAGCACAAAGACCACACCCTTCCCTGACATTCTTTCTTCTCCCCCTCACCTCAGGCAGAAAATGGAAAACTCTGAAAGCAAGCACTGTGAGGCTCAAGAACAGCCATTATAAAATAACTGAGTGATGCTATAGCTCAATTGTTCAAAAGAACATGGTAAGTATATTATCAAATAACATGTATGTCACCATATACTACCCTGAGATACATTTTTGCAGGCATTCACAGTAAATACAAAGAAATACGATGGAATCGATGAAAAACTACACACAAAGACGGACAAACAACTGATGTGCCAAAGATAACAGCTCGTGCAAATACGAAAAGAAAAGCAAAATAATAGATACAATAAATAAGTGCAATGCCCTGGTTCGTTTTTTTTTTACTGTTATGCTGTATGAATTTCATTTTGTGTTCTGTGAGAGCTGCTTGTTTTCAGCTTATGTTTGGGTTACTGTTGAAGATAAGAGATGAAGAGAAATGTTAGGATGGTGGAATTGAAGGGGAGGTTTCTCTGGCGAGGGACACTAAGGTTGGGCCTGGGGCTCTTGTGCGAGAGGAGATGAAGAGAGAAGATGCTGGGGAGAACCGGTTGTAGCTTACGATCCAGCGGGAGACCCGTTTGTTCGAGATGGATAGCGAGCGACGTTTGGAAGGTGGTGTGTGGTTTCGCGTTGACTGAGGTGCCCAGTGCATGAGTGACCGCGAAGTTCAAGTTGAGCTCCAACTTGTGCACATTTGACTGTTTAATTAGAATGGGCCATTTTTCTTTCTGTTATTCTTTACTAACCCTTTAGTTAAGATTCATAATTATAATTCCTTTAATCAGTGCAGTGCCTGTTATTTCATGGCATTAATTTGTAACAGGGTGGTAAATGACACAGCATCCACACAAACGGGTTTGGGGTGGGATCGAGTGCGCCTCAATCTTACTAGTCTGGCGAGGCCAGAGGTTGTCTTCCCTACGCTTAAGCGGCCCAGGAAACTGGGGTGTTTCACAAGTTATAAACTACATTTAGAATATGAGTTGTAGAGTCCTTGACAGTGAGTCCATAGGTTGTGGGAACAGTTCAGTGATGGGGCAAATAAAGCTGAACATAGAATAGTACAGCACAGTACAGGCCCTTCGGCCCACAATGTTGTGCTGACCCTCAAACCCTGCCTCCCATATAAGCCCCCACCTTAAGTTCCTCCATATAGCTGTCTGGTAGTCTCTTAAATTTCACTAGTGTATCTGCCTCCACCACTGACTCAGGCAGTGCATTCCACACACCAACCACTCTGAGTAAAAAACCTTCCTCTAATATCCCCCTCGAACTTCCCACCCCTTACCTTAAAGCCACGTCCTCTTGTATTGAGCAGTGGTGCCCTGGGGAAGAGGCACAGGCTATCCACTCTGTCTATTCCTCTTATTATCTTGTACAACTCTATCATGTCTCCTCTCATCCTCCTTCTCTCCAAAGAGTAAAGCCCTAGCTCCCTTAATCTCTGATCATAATGCATACTCTCTAAACCAGGCAGCATCCTGGTAAATCTCCTCTGTACCCTTTCCAATGCTTCCACATCCTTCCTATAGTGAGGCAACCATAACTGGACACAGTACGCCAAGTGCGGCCTAACCAGGGTTTTATAGAGCTGCATCATTACATTGCGACTCTTAAACTCTATCCCTTGACTTATGAAAGCTAACACCCCATAAGCTTTCTTAACTACCCTAGGTGTGAAGTAATCTCCCTGGTTTAGGAGCCTGGTGCATGAGGCATAATGATTTCCTGAACCTGGTGGTATGGGTCCTGAGGGTCCTGTCCCTCCTTCCTGATGGCAGCAGTGTGAAGACAGCGTGGCCTGGATGGTGGGGGTTCTTGACGATGGCTGCTACTTCCCTGGGCTCACTGGTGGGAAGGGCCTTCACCTGCGATGTACTGGGCTGTATACACTATTTTTGTAGGCTTTTCCATTCAAGTGCATTGGTGTCTCAATAGCAGGCTGTGATGCAACCAGTTAGTATACTCTCCACCTTGTATCTTTAGAAGCTTATCAAAGTTTTAGATGTCATGCCAAATTTTTGCAAACTTCTAAGAAATCAGAGGTGCTGCTGTGCCTTCTTTGTAAGGGCACTTACTTAGGAGCTGGACCCAGGACAGATCCTTTGAAATGACAATGCCAAGGAATTTAAAGTCTAACTCCACATTTCTTCCCCATTCTGATGTTTGGTCTGAGTAACAGTGACCCTCTTAACCATATCTGCAGGCTTTTATGCATTGAGTTGCTGCCACATGATTGGCTGATTAGATATTTGCGTTAACAAGCAGGTGTACGAATAAAGTGGCAATTGAGTGTATATCACAAACAGCAAAAATCCCAGTACCGATTCCCGTGGAACACCACTCCAGCCAGAGAAAGTCTCACTGATCATCACCTTCTGCTTCTATGGGGAAGCCGGTTCTGAATCTAAACAGTCAAGTCACTGTTGATCTTTATCATGCATGAGGAACCTGGTCAAATGCTTCACTGATGTAGACAACATCCATTGCAATATGCTTACCTTTGTCACTTTTTCAAAAAAAAACTCAATTCAACTTTGTGAGAAAGGATCTCCCCTGCATAAAACTAGGCTGACTTTTTCTAACAAGTTCACGCTTTTTCAAATGTTATTAAATCCTGTCCATATGTATCTTCAATAATTTCCCTACAGTTCACTAGTCTCTCGTTTCCAGTTCTCTCCCTCTCCCCCCCAACCCCAGGAATATCATTGACTGTTCTCCTACTGTCTCGAACCATGTCTGTGGTTGAAGAGGATACATGGATCTCTTTTGAGGGAGGCTGTATATAGTGTATACAGCCTCCCTCAATATCTTGCAATGAATCTCAACAGACCATCACAAAGTACGTACCTCATGTTTTCAACAGACTGAATGAACACCTGCTCTTCCTCAATATTGACGTGCCTCTCCTAGATTGCACTATCCTCCATGTCCTTCTCCTTGGTGAACATTGTCAAATTTATGAGAGGTTTATGAGGGAGGGGTATGCTGATATTCCAGAGCATGTCAATATTTAGGAGGAGGTGCTGGGTCTCTCAAAATAAAAACTTTAAAGTGGATAAGGTCCATGGATAAAACTGATGCAAAGCACTTGCTTAGTACCTTGACCACTACATCTGGCTCTAAGCGTAATTTTTTTGTCTTTAAGTTGTGCTATCCTTTCCCGAGTGACCCCCTTGTTTTTGTTGTATTTATAAAATGCCTTAGGATCTTCTTCATTCTTCGGGCAACTTTAGCTATCAGAATTCCCTGCCTGAGTTCTTTCCTACTTTCTTTCCATTTCTGAAGGGCCCTGTCTGATTCCAGTTTCTTCACCCTCCCATGTGCTCCCGTCTTTTTCACTAAATTTACATCTCTCATCACTTGATGGCATGAACATCAATTTCTCCAACTTCTGGAAATTTTTCCCCTCCCCTCTCCTTTATTACTCCACTCTGACTCACTTTCAGGATCTCTGCAGTTATCGTTATTTGTTCACTTTTTATTGTTTGCATGATATATTCTTTTTTCTCACATTGGGTTTTTGATGGTCTTGTGTGGGGTTTTTCTTTAAACAGTTTCTATTGTGTTTCTTTGTTTTTGAGGCTGTCTGCAAGAAGATAAATCTTAAGGTTCCATAATGTAAACATACTTTGAAAATAGATGCACTTTGAACTTTGGCCTCTTTTCTCTTCACCTGCCTATCATCTGCTCCTGGTGTCTTTCCTCCTTCCCTTTTTCCCATGATCCAGTTTTCTCTCTTAATCAGATTCCTCCTTCTCCAGCCCTTTGCCTCCCTTCTTACTTCATCTCCCTCCCTCCCCAGCTGGTACACCTATCACCTTCTAGCTGGTACAACTTTCCCTCCCACCACCTTCTTATTCTGACATCTTTCTCCTTCCTTTCCAATTCTGATGAAGGGTCTTGGCTCAAAATGTTTACTGTTTAATCTTTTCCATAGATGTTGCCTGAACTGCTGAGTTCCACCAGTACTTTGTGTACGTGTGTTGCTCAACATCTCTCATCATCCAAGTTTCCTGAACCTTGCCATCATTGTCTTTCTTCCTCACAGGAACCTGTTGGTCTCGATTTCTGACCAGTTGACCTTTAAATTACTCCCAACTACTTTAACCTACTGTTTCTGACACCATCAGTGCTCTCATCAACTTCGGAGAACTGCCACCTAACTCATAGTTCCCTTACCCCACACTGCTTGCTTCTACCTCTTACTGAAGGTCCACTAGCCTGACTGTCCAGGTTTCTCCCTGCTCCTCATATCTTGACTCAATTCAATTCCATTCCACCTTGGTTCAGTCCCTTCCCACCTACATCATACTCTTGACCTTCTCATTAACTTTTTATTCCCTGGCCCTGACTGCCTCATTTTTACCATGCATGTTCAGTCCCTGTACACTTCTTTCCCCTATCAAGAATGCCTCAAAGCTCTCTGCTTTTTCATAAAAGAACCAACCAGCTCCCCTCCGCCAATACACTCATCTGTCTGACAGAACTGTCCCTCACCATCAACAATTTTCCCTTTGGTTCCTACTGATTTCTTTAGACTTGAGGGCTAGCCATGGAGACCTTCCTGTGCCCCAGCAATGCTTACACCTTCATTGGTAATGTAGAACATTCCATGTTCTAAGCCTTCCCTGGTAATGCTGCCAACTCTTCCTCTGCAACATTCACGACTGCACTGGTGCTGCTTCACGTAGCCATGCAGAGCTCGTCAGTTTAATCAATTTTGCTTCTAACTTCTACCCTGCCCTTAAGTTCACTTGGCCCTTCTCTGACACCTCCCTCCCTTTCTCGATCTCTCTGCTTCCATCTTTGGAGACAAACTGTCAACTGACATTTTTTATAAACCTACCGATTCCCATGGGTATCTTGACTATACCTCTTCCCACCCTATCTCCTGTAAAAAAAAATGCTAATCCCTTTTCTCAGTTCCTTTTCCTCTATCGCACCTGTTCTCAGGATGCAGCATTCCATTCTGAGACATCGGAGATGTCCTCCTGCTTCAAAGAAAGGTGTTTCTTTTCCTCCACTATTTATACAGCCCTCACCCCTCCACTGTTTCCGAACATCTGCAATTACCCCATCTTCCTGCCACTTTAACAGTGATAAAGTTCCTCTTGTCCTTACCTGCTATCCCATGAGCCTCTGCATCCGACACATTATCCTCCGTACCTTCCGCCATCACCAAAGAGATCCTACCACTAAACATAACTTTAACTCCCTCTTTGCTTTCCACAGGAATCACTCGCTCTGTGATTCCCTTGTTTGTTCATCCTTCCCCACTATTCTCCCTCCAGGCACTTATCCCTGCAGGTGGCCTATGTGCTACACCTACCCATTCACCTCCTCCCTCACCTCCATTCAGAACCCCAAACAGTCCTTCCAGATGAAGCAACACTTCTCCTGGAAATCTGCTGGGTCATCTACTGTGTCCAGCGGTCCCGATGTGGTGAGACTTGTCGCAAATTGGAGACCACTTCATTTTGCACCTCTGTTCCATCTGCCAACAGCAGAACTTCTCGGTGGCCAAACTTTTTAATTCTGATTCTGACATGTCGGTCCTAGATGAGGCCACCCTCAGGGTGGAGAAGCAGCACCTTTTATTCCATCTGGATATATCCAACCTGATGACGTGAATACTGATTTCCCCTTAGTAAATATTTCCCTCCCCCTGCCCTCTTCTTCTATTCCCCATTCTCGCCTCTTTTACCTGTTCTGCTCGTCTGCCTAACACCTCACCCTGGACCCCCTCTCCCTTTCCTTTCTCCTATAGTCCACTCTGCTCTCCTATCAGATTGCTTCCTCTCCAGGCCTTTATCTTTCCAACTCACTTGGTTTCTCCTATCATCTTCCAGCTAGCCTCCTTCCCTTCTGCCTGCCTTTTTTTACATCAACTGTTTATTCATTTTCTTAGATGCTGTGAGACCTGCTGAGTTCCTCCAGCATTTTCTGTGTGTGTTGCTTTGGATTTCCAGCATCTGCAGAATTTCTTGCATTGATACTTTAACCTATTGTCTTATATTATTGTAATTAGTCCTTGTCCCAATAGCCAGTCTTATCCTTATATCTATCTGTAAACTTACAGAGTTATGATTACTCTACCCAAGAAACTCTCCCGCTGAAACTCTGATCACTTGGCCAGGCTCATTTCCCACTACAAGGTTTCTTATGACCCCTTCCCTGGTGGGATTATCTACATATGGCATTAAAAAACCCTCCCAGATGCATCTACTAAATTCAGCCCCGTCTCATTCTCCGGCACTAAGGGAGTCCCAGTTAATAGTGGGGAATTAAAGTCATCCACTGCAAGAACCTGTTGTTTTTACAGCCTCCCATAATCGGTCAACATTTCTGTCCTTTTATCTTCCTCAGACCACTGGGAGATCTATATGGGAGGTCCCATTATAGCGACTGCATCTCTCTGACTACTGAGCTTTATCCACACTATCTCACCAGACGAGCCCACCATGTGCTCTTTAAGTGCCGCTGTGAAATTGTCCCTAATCTAATGCAACTCCACCTCTTTTAAAAACCCTGTCATATTTGAAGCATCTAAATCCCACAGAAAAATACATCACAGGGATAGTGTCACAATGATATTGAGTGGAATTGTATATCAAGAATAGTGTCACAGGATTGTTGAGTGGAATTGCTAATCAGGGATAATGTCACAGGGATGTTGAGTGGAATTGGGAATCCGGGATAGTGTCACAGGGATGTTAAGTGGAATTGTATATCAGGAATAGTATCACAGGGATGTTAAGTGGAATTGCTAATCAGGAATACTGTCACAATGATGTTGAGTGGAATTGCTAATCAGGGATAGTGTCACAGCTGTAGAAAGGAAGACATTGTGGAAGGGTTGTCGACTGAGTCAGTGTGGTTGGAAGTCAGAAACAGAAATGGAGCAATCAGTCAATTGGGGGAATTCTATAGATTCCCCTCTAATAGAAACAGAGGCACCTGTACTTTATTTCAGTGTTCACCAGAGAGATGGACAGCTTAAAAGAGGCTGATGTGCTTGAACACATTGATGTTAAGACAGGGAATGTGCTCGAGCATTTGAAAACATTGGGATAGATATGTCTTCATTTCTTATTGAAATGCACCGCAGAGTAGTCCCTTCTGGCCCTTTGAACTGCGCAAACCAGCAATCTCCCAATTCAATCCTAGCCTGATTATGGGGCAATTTATAATGACCACTTAATTTACCAACCGCTACATCTCTGGAGTGTGGGAGGAAACTGGAGCACCCGGAGAAAACCCATGCGGTTACGGGAAGAACATACAAACTCCTTACAGACAGCAGCAAGGATATATCCATGTCGCTGGTACTGTATAGGGTTGTGCTGACAACTGTGTTACCGTGCCACCCCAGGTATACACCAGGTTACCACTGGGAGAAAGGAAAGGAATTGTTGTGCCTTTGGTGATGATTTGTGTGTCTTTGCTGGCCACTGGAGTAGAGGTTACAGGGTGGAAAATGTTATTCCCTTGTTCAAAAAAGGGAGTAGGGATGACCCTGGGATAGTCCAGTGAGTCTTACTTCAGAAGTGGGCAAATTATTGGAGAAGATTCTTAGAGACAGGATTTATGTGTATTTGGATAAGTATAGTCTGATTAGGGATTGTCTGCAAAGCTTTGTGAGGGGTAGGTCATGCTTCACAAGCCAGATTGAATTCCTTGACAATGTGACAAAGCCCATGGATGAAGGAGAATGAGAGGTGACTTGATAGAGATATACAAGATAAGAAGAGGCATGGATTGAGTAGATAGTTGGAGACTTTTTCCCAAGGCAGAAATGGCTCAGACAAGGGGACAGAATTTTAAAGTGATTAGAGGAAAGAATAAGGGGCAAAAAGTCTTTATACAGAGAATGGTGGGTGAATGGAACATCTAGCCAGGAGTAGTGGTAGAAGCAGATACATTAAAGGCATTTAAGAAACTTTTAGATAGATGCGTAGATGATAGAAAAATTGAGAAATGTGTAGGACAGAAAGGTTAGATGGATCTTAGAGTAGATTTAAAGGTCGGCACAAGATTATGGGCTGATAGGTCTGTGCCTTGCTGTAATGTTTTATCTGAGATTTTAGGAGAGACTGGATAGGATTGGGGCTTTTTCTCCTAGAGCTAAGAGGTTTATAAAATCATAACCAAGCTGGATTATCACAGTATTTTTCCTAGAGTAGTTGAGTCTGAAACTATGAGGCATGGAGTTGTGAGAGGGGAGAGATTTAAGGAGAACCCGCAGGAAAAGTTTTCCACATACGTGGGATCTGCTGCCAGAAAAGGTGGTGGGTTAAAAAAGATACGTGGATAGGAGAGATACAGGACAAACACAGGTAAATGAGAACAGTTTAGTCATAGTCATACTTTATTGATCCTGGGGAAAATTGGTTTTCGTTACAGTTGCACCATAAATAATTAAATATACTAAAACCATAAATCGTTAAATAGTAATATGTAAATTATGCCAGGAAATAAGTCCAGGACCAGCCTATTGACTCAGGGTGTCTGATCCTCCAAGGGAGGAGTTGTAAAGTTTGATGGCCACAGGCAGGAATGACTTCCTATGACGCTCTGTGTTGCATCTCGGTGGAATGAGTCTCTGGCTGAATGTACTCCTGTGCCCACCCAGTACATTATGTAGTGGATGGGAGACATTGTCCAAGATGGCATGCAACTTGGACAGCATCCTCTTTTCAGACACCACCGTCAGAGAGTCCAGTTCCATCCCCACAACAGCACTGGCCTTACGAATGAGTTTGTTGATTCTGTTGGTGTCTGCCACCCTCAGCCTGCTGCCCCAGCACACAACAGCAAACATGATAGCACTGACCACCTCAGACTCGTAGAACATCCTCAGCATCGTCCAGCAGATGTTAAAGGAAGGCACCTTGGTCAGCATGGACGAGTTAGGCCGAACGGCCTGCTTCTGCGCTGTCTAACTGCACAACTCTGAGGGTAAATCCCCGTCCAATGTGTGGGAGTCTGTTAGATAAGGAGTGGGTTAGATAAAAGTGCTAGTTGGTTAGGATTCGGGACCAGCATGTTCCTGTGAGGGTGACTAAGTTGGAGAAACTTGAATGAGAAGAAATCTGTACGTTTACAAACATGACAAGATGTCCTGCCGAAGGGAAACGTCGACTGTACTTTTTCCCCATAGATGCTGCTTTGCCTGCTGAGTTCCTCCAGCATTTTGAATGAGCTAGTTTACAAACGTGGCTGTTTCCATGGCAACAGCTGGTCCGCGCTGAGTATCTTCCCCGGAGCACTCGCTGTCGTTGCCATGGCCCAGCCGGTCCGCATTGACTGGTCCCCGGAGCACTCGCCGTCGTTGCCATGGCCACAGCCGGTCCGCACTGATTATTTTCCCCGGAGCACTCGCTGTCGTTGCCATGGCCCAGCCGGTCCGCATTGACTGGTCCCCGGAGCACTCGTTGCCGTTGCCATGGCCACAGCCGGTCCGGCCCCGGGGGTTCCCGCCGCCATGTCTCTGAGCAGGAATCTGGTTCTGTCGCGGGCGAAGGCCTCGGACCTGGACACTGTTAGAAAGCTAAACTGTTGGTGAGTGCCACCTCAGGCCGCTACTGAGGCCGGAACAGATCACAGAGAAGGATGTGGGTGACCCCCTAATGGAAGTGAATCTCACCCGCCGGCGGCCCTCTGCTCCGGTGGAGGAACGAGCTGCGGCCGCCGCCGCCGCCGCCGCCGCTCCAATGTTCAGGTGGCACCGTGGCTGAGAGCCCTGTGCACCTTCCGTTGGAGCAGGAGTTTGGCTCGTTTCATCACAAGGGCCATGTGGCTCCCCGTGCGAGGCCTTGAGGTTCCCAATACCTTTTCCATTTTCAGTTGTGAAGGGCCAGGGATTCACAGGAGGCAGTGACGTTCCCATCCTTAACATTTTCCCACTGCTGCTTTATAACCTTCGCCCATGATGGAGCAAAATAGAGTATCTGTTTTGAGAATCTCGCATCAGGCAAATCTAACCAACATATCTGCCGGAGATTAGGTAGGACTTCGATGCTGAGGTATTTAACGGTATTTAGGTAGTGCCTGTAGGAGAACAGGTTATAACCAGTTAAAGTTTTAAACTGAAGGAAGGCTGATTTCGAAAGTGCAGGTAAAAATGTAGCGGGCGTAGATGCTTGCGGTAAAACAACACTTGACATTTGGGAATCATCTAAAAGCGTCTCAGAGACGGATGAACAAAATGGCAAGATTAGAGATAATCGGATGACAAAGCTTTGATCAGGGAAAAAGAAGAAAATATATGATAATTGTATGCGTCCTTCATTAGATGAAGGGTTTTGTACTGAAATGCTGATTATCCAATTATTTGCATAGATGTTGTCTGACCGGAATTTCTCCAGTACTTCGTGTGTTGCTCTAGGTTTTAGCATCTGCAGTTTCTTGTCTCCTGATTGATAGGAAGCAGAGGGTGATGGTAGAAGGTTGATTTTCGGACTGAAGGCCCATGTGTGACTAGTGATGTACCCCAGGGGTTGGTGCCTAAGCCATTGCCATTTGTTATGTATGTCAAGGATTTGGATGATTTGTACAAGACATGACTGGTACCATGTTTGTCAGGAATTCTGGGTAAGTGTGCCAAGGAGTAGCAAATGGAGTTTAATTTAGGTTTGGGGTATTGCATTTTGGGAGGACAAATGAGGGTAGGACTTTCACAGTGAACTGTAGGGAGTGTTGTAGAACAGAGGGACCGAGGGATACGAGTACATGATCCTCTGAAAGCGGTGGCAGAGATGGACGGGATGCTAGAAAAGGTTTTTGCATGCTGGCCCTAATCAGTCAAAAGTTGGGATGAGAATAGACGTCAGGATGTTATGTTGCAGTTATACATGTTTTAATAAATGTGAATATATATTAAGTTTCATTTGGAATAACTTTTGGTTACTGTGCTAAAGGATAGATGCCACGATGCTGAAAAGAGTGCAGATGAGATACATGAGGATGTTTTTGGGACTTGAGAGACTAAGTTAAGGAGAGAGGTTGAGCAGGTTGGGATGTTATTATTGGAGCATAGGAGAATGAGGGGTGATGTGATAGGAGTGAATAAAATCAGAATCTGGTTTGTATTACTGACATATGTCATGAAATTCAAAGTATTATGGCACCAGTACAGTGTAAGACATAAAAATTCTAATTATTACAAGATAAATAGTTTGAAAGATGAATAATGAGGTAATGTGTTCAGAAATATAATGGTGGAGGAGAAGAGGCGGTTATTAAAACAGTGAGTGTGAAACTTCAGGCTTCTTTACCACCTCCCTGGTGGTAGTAGTGCAACAAGGGCATGTCAGTTTGTTGAGGTTCTTTTATAATGGCAGCCACCTTCATGATGCACTGCCTCTTGAAGAGGGAATTGTTGCACCATGATGGAGCTGTGGTGAAATTACAAACTTCTTTAGTTCCTTATGATCAGCTGCACTGGGGCCGCCATACCAGATAGTGATACATCCAGTCAGAATGCTTTCTCCACTGCACATCTATAAAAATTTGTAAGAGACCCTGTATCTGGCAGCTCATTCTAAATATGCATGATCCTACATGTGATGAAGCTACTACTAATGTTTTTCTCACGCCCTCCCTGGAAAATGACTGTGTGCTATGTCTCCCGTGATCTGATACTGTATATCTCTATCAGGTTACCCCCTCAATCTCCTACACTCTACAAAATAAAGCCCTAGCCTGTCTAACCTCTCTTTGAAACTTGGGCCCCCAGGTCCAGAAAATATTCTATTAAATCTGTCTCATTTAGTAATATCCTTTCTCTAGGAGGGTGACCAGTACTGCACACAACACTCCCAGTTGTGGCCTCACCAACTGCTTGCATAACTGCAACTAACTTCCCAACTCCTGTAGTCAGTGTATGAAACATCTTCACTACCCTATCTACCTGTGATGCTACTTTCAGTGAACTATTCACCAGTATTCTTAGGCCTCCCTGTCCCTAACACTCTCCAGAGCCCCACCATTCACTGTAAGTCCTACCCTGATTTGATCTACCGAAATGCAATACCTCACATTGATCTGAATTGAAAGCTATTTGCCAGTCCTTGGCTTACGTTCCTAGCTGAACAAGATCTCCCTGTAATTTTTCATAATCTTCCACATTGTCTGCAACTCCACCTGTTTTAATATCAGAATTTGGGAATTTATTCACCTTAATGTACTTTAAGGAGTCTAATGCTCCTCCCTGCTAACTTGTATGTTGTCCAGGACATCACCACTCATTTCTCCTATTTCCTTAGCTTCTATCGTTTTCCCAACCATTCTGTCCAGTTCATGCCTTCTAATCAGGCAGCATCCTGGTAAATCTCTTTTGCTGTCTTTCCAAAGACACCACATCCTTTCTATAATGCAGTGACCAGAACCACATACAGTAGTCTGAGTGTAACCAAAACAAAGGTTTACATAACTGCTAGATGCACCAGCTATTGAAGGCGAGCATACCATAGGCCTTCTTTAGCTCTCAATTTCCTGTGTAGTTACTTTCAGGGAACCAGGGTATTTAGGACTGAGGTGAGAAGTTTCTTCATGCAGAGGATTATGAACCTTTGGAATTCTCTACCCTAGATGTTTGTAGATGATCGTTCTGTGTTCTTTCGAGACAAAGATTTCTGGGCATGAAGGGAGTTGCAACAGTAAAGGAGCTGGGCTAGTTGATCAGCCATAATCTTAATAAATGGCAGAGCATATCTGAAAGGCTGAATGACTTACTGTTCCTTTTATATAGAGTCATAAAGTGATAACAGCACTGAAACAGCCTGTTAGGCCCAACTTGTCTATGTCGGCCAAGATGCCCACCTAAACTAGTCTTATTTTCCTGTGTTTGACCTGTATTCCAACAAACTTCCTATTTCTATACTTATCCAAATGTTTTTAAAATGCTGATTTTGCACCCACCTCAACCACTTTTTCTGGCACCTTATACCATATACTCACCACCCTCTGTGTGAAGAAGTTGCCCTTCAAATCTTTCCCCACTGATTTTAAACCTATGAACTCTATTTTTGGTTCTTTTTACCGTGGGGGAAAATACTGTGTGTACTCACCTTGTCGAGTTCCACACATGATTTTATATATCTCTGTAAAATCACCCCTCTGTCTCCTGTGCTCTGAGGACTAAAGTCCCAACTTGCCCAACCTCTCCCTGTAACTCAGGCATTTGAGTCCCGGTGACACTCTCAGAAATTGTCATTGCTCTCTTTCTAGTGTGATAATGTCCTTCCTGTAACAAGGTGACCGAAATTGTATGCAGTATTCCAAGAGTGCCCTCACCAACATCTTGTACAATTGCAACATAACATCCCAACCTCTATACTGACTAATAAGGGAAGCCCGGTGTGCCAAATGCCCTCTTCACCACCCTGTCCATCTGTAACACCAGTTTCATGAAACTATGTACTTGCACTCCACAACACTTCCCAGGGCCTTTCCATTCACTGTGCAAGTTAAGTTTGACTTACAAAAGGCAACACTTCACACTTATCTGACTTCAAAGCCATCTGCCAGTCTTCAGCCTACTTAACTACCTCATCAAGATTTCCTGTAATTTTTCTTTGGTGAACTGGATGATTACATTTCTTCACATTCTATTCTGTTTGCCATGTCCTCTCCCATTCACTTACCCTGACAATATTCTCTTAATGCCTACCTGCATCCACTTACAATTCACACTCTCACCTTGCTTTTCGTTGCCCTCATTCAGATCAGTGATATAGGTTGTGAGCAGCTAGCATCCCGGCATTGAGCCCTTTTGCACCCCACCGGTCATACCCTCTCAAGCCAAAATTACCTTTTTATTTGTGCTCTGCTTTTTGTCTATAAACCAATCTTCAGACCATGGAGTCGTAGAGTTGTGCAGCAGAAGAAAAAGGCCTTTCAGCCCATCTTATCCACTATGCCTATCTATGCTAATCCATTTGCCTGTGTTGCTGGTGCTTAATATTTCCAACATTTTCTGTTTCATTGCAGAATACCAGCATCTACATTCTTTGATTTTTAATAACATTTTATATTTGCTTTGTACCTTTAACATTGCAGTAATGTTTTAAGGCTCTTAATATGAGTATTTCCAATTAGCATTCTGACACCAAGTTACTTAAAGAAATCAGGGTACATACTAAGGAACGGCTTAAGGATGGAGAGGGAAGTAGAAAGGTTCACAAATGAATTCCAAGCCTGGAGCTTTGTATCTGTAGATACAGCTACCAAATCAGGAGCAATGTAAACTTGAAAGTGGTAAAGAGGACTGAATCTGAGGAATACAAATATCTTCAAAGTTCAAAGTAAATTTATAATTGGAGGTGATATACATTACCATATATTCTATCTTAAGATTCATTTTCCTGCAGGCATTTACGGCGAAAAATAGAAATACAATAGAATTCATGGAAAACTATACATTAACAAAGATTGACAAACAACCAACATACAAAAGAAAACCAACTCTGCAAGTAAAAATAGTACTGAGAACATGAGTTGTAAACAGTCCTTGGAAGTGAGCTTGTAGCTCATAGAATCAGTTCAGAGTAGTGGTGATTGACTTTATCCATGCTAGTTTTTTGCTCCTGACGTTGATAATCAACTCTTTGACATTGAGTAAAGTTTGTTGTTTTTAAGGCCTTGGCATGCCAAACTATTTCTCTCTTCTATCCCCTGCACTGATACGTGCAGCTCTCCCTTTTTTGGCAGTCCAGCTCCCTCCCACTCAGCACCCACCTACCTACTGCATTCCTGTCCCAGCCACGTACATACACAATGTCCTGCCTGCCCATGTGTACCCCACCTCCTCAATCTCCGCAGCTGTTGGATAGTTGGATGAAATGTCATCAGTCTGAAAGATTAAGTTAATTTTTCACTGCACAGACAGTGTTTGATCTGCTGAATACTTCCAAGGTTTTCTACCTTTATTTCAGATGTATAGCGTTTGCAGTATTTTGCTTAAGTGTAATTTAAATGCCTTTTCAGAAGGCAATTGGCAGAGCCTCAAAGTAATTTGTGATAAGTCTCAATTCCTTGCATATTTCTTTAGTATGGATATACTGAAGAATATATTAATTTTAAATGATTAACTGTTGTTGACATGCAGATATTCAGAAATTCAACCTTAAACTTGTGTTATATGGGAGAGAACTTAATCTGTTTCTTTGAATCCCATGAGATGCTATTCAAAAACTGCTAATCCATTGGTAATCTTTCTTACTTAAGCCCATTATCCCTATTGGGCATAGGTCGCCAACGGAACCCATAAGAATAGAAGAGATAGAAGCAGAATTAAGTCATTTGACTCATCAAGTCTGCTCTGCCATTTCATCATGGCTGATCCATTTTCCCTATTAACCCCCTTCTCCTGCCTTCTCCCTGTTATCTTTCACACCCTGACTAATCAAGGACCTGTCTACATTTTTTTTGCCATGGAGCCTTACCATTAACCCAGGTTGGGAACCCCTGTCCTAATTTGTCTGAATTCTTCTTCAGCCTCCATGTTTCCTCAACACTACCTGCCCCTCCACCTATCTTTATATCGTCCGCAAACTGGGCCATAAAGCATCAACTCCGTCATCCAAATCCTTGACATATGACGTAAAAAGAAGCTACCCAACACAGACCCCTGCGGAACACCACTACTTACCTGCAACCAGCCAGAAAAGGCTCCCCTTATTCCCACTCTTTGCTTCTTGCCAATCAGCTTCCTGTCTCTATCCAGGTTAGTATCTTTCCTGTGATACTGTGGGCTGTTGTCTTGTTAAGCAGCTTTAAGTACAGCACCTTGTCAAAGGCCTTCTGACAATCTATGTACCCAACATCCCCTGATTCTTTGTCTTATTATTTCCTCAATGAATTCCAACTGATTTGTCAGGCAAGATCTTTTTTTAAGGAAACCATGCTGACTTTGGCCTATTCTATCATGTGCCTCTAAGTACCCTGAGACCTCATCCTTAACAATCGACTTCGACATCTTTCGAACCGCTGAGGTCAGGCTAAATGCCCTATAATTTCCTTTTCTGCCTCACTCCCTTCTTGAAGAGTGGGGTGGCATTTGCAGTTTTCCAGTTCTTGGTAATCATGTCAGAATCTAGTGATTCTTGAAAGATCATTACTAAAGCCTCCACAATCTCTTTAGCCACTTCTTTCAGGATCCTAGGATGTACACCATCTGGTCAAGGTGACTTATCTATCTTAAAATCTTTCAGTTTCCCACGCACCTTCTGCCTATTAATAGCAATTGCACTCACTTCTGACCCCTGACATTCAGGCATACTACGAGTATCTTCCACAGTGGAGATGGATGCAACATACCTATTTAGTATGCCTTCTGTTTTCTTGTTCCACATTACTATTTATCCAACGCCATTTTCCAGCAGTTGGTGCGTGGCCAAGTGGTTAAGGCGTTCGTCTAGTGATCTGAAGGTCACTACTTCGAGCCTCAGCTGAGGCAGCATGTTGTGTCCTTGAGCAAGGCACTTAACCACACATTGCTCTGTGACGACACCGGTGCCAAGCTGTATGGGTCCTAATGCCCTTGGACAACGTCGGTGTCATGGAGAGGGGAGACTTGCAGCATGGGCAACTGCCGGTCTTCCATACAACCTTGCCCAGGCCTGCGCTCTGGAAACCTTCCAAGGCGCAAATCCATGGTCTCACGAGACTAACGGATGCCTATTTCCAGCAGTCTGGTATCAACTTTTGCCTCTCTTTTACACTTTATATATCTGGAAATTGTTTTGGTATCCTCTTTGGCTAGCTTACCTTCATATTTCATTTCACCTCACCTCCCCATGGCTTTTGTAGTTGCCTTATGCTGATTTTTAAAAGTTTCCCAATCCTCTAACTTGCCACTAATTTTTGCTCTGTTATATGCCCTCTGATTTTCTATGTTGTTTTTGACTTCCCTTGTCAGCTGTACATTAGGGTTAGGGGTGCATCATCCTGCCTTTAGAACACTACTTCTTCTTTGGGATGTATCAATCCTGCCCCTTCTGAATTTCTCCCAGAAACTTCAGCCATTGTTTTTCTGCTGTCTTCCCTTCTAGTGTCCCCTTCTGATCAACCTTGGCTAGCTTCTCTCTCATGCCTCTATAATTCCCTTTACTCCACTGTAATGCTGATACATTTGACTTTAGCTTCTCCTCTCAAATTTCAGGTTGAAGTCTATCATATTGCGATCACTGCCTGTTAAGGTCTCCTTTACCTTTTGCTCCCTAATCAAATCTGATTCATTACACAACACCCAATCCAGAATAGCCCTACTAGTGGGCTCAACCACAAACTGTTCTAAAAAGTCATCTTGTAGGTATCCAACACCAAACTGATTTTCCCAGTCTACCTGCATATTGAAATCCACAATGACTATTGTAACTTCGCCCTTTTGACATGTGTTTTCTATCTCCCATTGTAATTTGCAGTGCGCTTCCTGCTGTTTGGAGGCCTGTATATCAAGGTCTTTTTTTCCCTTGTAGTTTCTTAACTCTACCCACAAGGATCTATATATTCCAATCCTATGTCACCACTTTCTAAGAATTTGATTTCAATTTTTAGCAACAGAACCACCCCACTCTCTCTGCCTACTTGCCTGTCCTTTCAATACGATGTGGTATCCTTTTTTGTTAAGCTCCCAACTATGATCTTTCAGCATGACTCAGTGATGCCCACAACGTCATACCTGTCAACCTCTAATTGCGCTGCAAGATCATCTACCTTTTTCATGTACTGCGTGCATTCAAGTATAACACCTTCGGTCCTGTATTTGTCACCCTTTTCGATTTTGGCCCCGTGTTACATTGTGTTACGAACTGTAACGTTTTAGAAACGAACCAGCAGCAATAGATTACACATGGAGTCTGGTTTTGATGGTAGAACCACTACCTTTATTAGTAACTACTTATAATATAGTAACTCAACCAAGATAAACAAAAGTTAACAGTGTTATGTGTGTATATGTGTGTAAATATAACTCTCAAACTATTGAGCTTGGGGGAATGAGGCTTAGAGTCTTGAGATGGTAATGTAGGAAAGTTCAGTAATTCACGAGATAAATGATGGGAGAGAGATATTTGTAATCCAAGGTGAAACGTAGAGAAAAGGTAAGTATGAAGTATTCCACAGATTCCACGATGGTAAAACGAGATAACAGTCGCTGTAGGTCTTGTCCGACGTGTTGTTCCAAATCCACGTACGAGTTATCACCGAAAGTGACCTGTCACAGGAATATCATCTTCCAGGAATATCATCTTCCCAGGCAAGGGCTACAAAAGTGGTCCCACAAGATACCCCAAAATCCACTCCTATCGATTGTACGAAGAGACAGTCACACATTCGTTATGCACTCTGTGCTAATGTTTAACCCACCCTAAGAGAGTTCCAAGCCCCAGCTGCGACAAGCTGAAGCTACCGGCTTCCCCTGCCTCTCTCTCCTCTCCCCCCTCTCCCCCTTCTGAAGGTCGCTCTCTGTATATGAGTTTTAACTTTGCAGCAGCCTGTAACTGACATCATAGTCCCGCCTCACTCAGGTGTTTTGAAGAAACAGTCTCAATAAACGAAACCTGTGGGTTCGTAACACATTACAACTCGTACTGCAAATTTGTCCTATGATTTGCTTGTCCTTTCTGGCAGCTTCACTTCACACTGCATCTAGTTGTATACCAACTGCAGCATCCTCAGTCCTATCACTATTATTCCCATTACCCTGCCAAATGATTTTAAACCCTCCCAAATGTCTGGCAAACCTGCCTGCAAGGATATTGGTTCCCTCGGGTTCAGATGTAACCTGTCCTTTTTGTACAGGTTTCACCTTCCCCAGAAAAGATTCCAATGATGAATTTTCTGTCCTGGGGTCAGTCTTTCACATTATCTCCAGTTGTAGCCTATCCTAGTGTATCCCTTTTCTCCCAGGGATGAGGCCTTTGGAGCTTCTGTTGGCATTTCTGTAGCACTAGGCTTTTACAGGATGTGGCTGCTGGCCCCATGCCTGACCCTCTTCCTTTTGCAGGTGGGCATGGGACCATCTATGGTGGAGTTATTGGTAATCTGGTGTTATTGAATTTTAGTGGAGACATAATTTAACAGGATTGTTGTTACAGTTAATGTACAGAAAGTGTCTATAAAACTCATTTTGGAATTAATCATTTTCCTTTTTCTTGTTCCAGGGGTAGTAATCTGAAAGATGTAAGTATGCCATTCTATGCTATTTTCCAGGTTCTGTTCTCTGTCATGTGCTTGGTATTATATGTGAAGTGATATCTGTCTTACAAGATCATTGACTTTGTGGAGGGGGATATGTCAATTCCCTTCCAAGGAAATTGAAACAGAGCAGGAAAATGACCTCTGACTCCAACTTGCTCTTTAAATTCAGATACTACTAAAGCACACCTTTGGAATCTTGTAGTAATGCAAAACAGCTCTTTAATTTAATTAATAAATGTACCTCTAACATATTTTAGGAATTAGGTTGAGGAATAATCTTTCATTCAAAAATGTGCTGCAAACGACAATGAATATGTCAGCGTGATGAAAATACTGAGTGTTGTTGAGGGATATTTTAAGAGAGTGGCATTGTGGAACAGTATTAGGATGGAAGGTGTGAGTGAAGCTGGGATGGGGAGGGAACGTCAAAGGAGTGAAAATGGTGAGTCTGAGGGAAATAATGTGAAGTAGTGTGTTCACACGCTCAAGAAATGCATGAGAAGTTTGGATGGAAGGTACTAGCATAGGTGGATGGAAGGTGCCTATCTAAGCCAGTCTCATTTGGCCCTATCCCTATAAACCTTTTGTATTCTGTCTTTTAAATGTTGCTAATGTATCTGCCTCAACCCCTTCCTCTAGTAGCTCATTCCATGTACTGACGTTCGACATTATTATTGGTACTAACTCACAAGCTTCAATACCTCTACCCCCCGTGCACATTCACCAGATCTATGCTTCTCTTGATATTATATGCCTTTATAATATCACTCCTGTTTCACTGTAATCTTGTGCATCTTAATCTTCTGGATGAGCCTACCATGAGGGACCTTATCAAACATCTTAATAAGATCCATCTGGACAACATTCCATATCTCGACCCTCATCTGTCACTTTTGTCATCTTCTCAAAAAAAAACTCAATCCTGTTGGTCAAACATGACTTGTCCCACACAAAGTCATTCTAACAGTCCTTAATGAGATCGTGGTTTTCCAAATTTTCATCAATCCTATCCTTAAGAATCCTCTTCAATAGCTTCTCAACCACTGATGTGAGATTTACTGGTCTATAGTTTCCAGGATTATCCCTATTTCCTTTTTTGAATAATGGAACAATATTAGCTGCTTGCCAATTCTCCAGAATCTTGCCAGTGGCTAGAAGTAACACAAAGATGTCAAGGCCCCCAGCAATCTCAACTCTTGACTTAATAACCTGTGGTGTATCTCATCAGCCCTTGTGGCTTATCTACCTTAATGTTCTTTAAGAGACTCAACACTACTCCCTTTTTATTCTCGCAATGCCCTAGCATACCAGAAAACTCAACAGTGATCCTCCACGTCCTTCTTAGTAATACTGGTGCAAAGTAATAATTTAGGACCTCACCCACATCCTCCACCTCCAAGCACGTTCCCTCCTTTATTCTTGAGTGGTCCTACCTGCTCTCTACTTATCCTTTTGCTCTTGATGTATTTATCAGAGCAATATGGATGTGAGGAAAATCAAAAGAGATTTTGTAAATGCATTGTATGGAACCAGCACTATGGCAGATAGAAAGGCTCTACAATGGGTAGTCAAAACTGCCTAATGTATTACTGGCACCAGCCTACCAAATATCAAGGACACGTATACAGAAAACTGCTGGAAGAGGGCCAATAACATCATGAAGGGTCCCACCCACCCTGCTCATGGACTGTTTATCTCACTCCATCAGGGAAGAGGCTATCCACGGCAGGACCACCAGACTGAAAAACAGTTACTTTCCTCAAGCAGTAAGGTTGATCAACACCTCTACCTACTAACCTACCCCTCTACACTCCACTCCCACCACCACTACTTTATAATTTCCTGTCGGATTCACCTTGTGTATTGACACTCCTCTACCAAGTGTCACTTAATGGACATAAAATCAATTTACATATATAAGCTAGCTCGTGTATTTATTTATCGTGTTCTTCCTTTTTTTTTGTGCTCCATCGGATCGGGAATAACAATTGTTTCCTTCTCATTCACACTTGTGTGCTGGAGATGACATTGAATAGTCTTGATTATTAAGGGAAATAACTTGAGAACGAATAGAGTCTTTCAAAGACCAAAGTGGACATCTTCATGTGAAGCTGGGACTCAAGGGACTGAACTATCAAGAAAGCTTCAGCAGTTGGGACTTTTTCCATTGGAGCATTTGCGAAACAGGTTTGATGCTATAAAGGGTATAAAATCATGAGGGGCATAGTTAGGGCGAATATACACGGTTGTCTCCAGCGCTGGCAAATTAAAAATAGAGGTCATAGGTTTACGGAAAGAGGGGAGAGATTTAATAGGAATAGAACCAATTTCCCCCGGGATCAATAAAGTATGTCTATATGAGGACATCCCTTTCACTGGTCAGTATCGGAAAAGAACTGTCAGAAGAAGTAGTTGAGGCAGGTACATTAACATCTAAAAGGCACTTGGACAGGTAACTGGACAGGAAAGATTTAGAGAGATGTGGACCAAACGTAGGTAAGTGGGACTAACTGAGGTGAAAACATAGACTGCATGGACCAGGTGGCCTGCAACATCTGCTTCTACAATGTGAAAATTGGTGGAGTTGATAAGGTTGTTTTAGTCTACAAAATGATATTGATCAGGTGGTAAATTAGGCAGGCAATGGCCGAAGAAATATAATATTAATGCAGGAGGAAATGCACTTTAGGGATAGTGTTTAATATAGGTAGCTCATATATCATAAATGGTAGGATCTCAGTGGGTAATGGGGAGCTTAGACAAGTCCAAAGATCTGGGTAGATGCAGCACGTGTAGATAAGTAGTGAAGCAGACCTACAAAATGCTTGCCTTCATTAGCTGAGACATAGGATGTAAAAAAGTGATGCTAAAAAGTTTGTGAACCTTGTAGAACTTTCTCTATTTCTGTATAGATATGGCCAAAAATGGGATCAGATCTTCACATAAGTCCTAATGACCAATATTGGATCAAATAAGTAAACAAACAAGTGTAATGTCTTTCTGTTCTGTACTTAACTGGGTTTTCTTTATCTAGTTTTAGGACTTGTGTGAAGATCTGATCACATTTTAGATCATACTTATACAGAAATAGAGAAAATTCTACGAGGTTCACAAACTTTCTAGCACCAATGTAAGTAAAATGCATGGCGGTCCTGGTACAACTTTATAAAGCTGCTCAAAATGAGGGAACAGATTAATCTGACAATATGTATCTGTAAAAAAAAATATAAAAATTTCTTTCCAGATCATTTTATTGTTGACTGACAATGAATTCCGCAGTGCTCAGCTGTGGAATATAGTAGATTCCGGTTAATTGGGACACCAGGAATGGTACATTTAGGCCCAATTAGCTGAAGTTTCATGGAAATAGTTAAAAGGTATAAAAAGACAAACTACCGTTTAACTGAGGAACAATTTATGTATTTAAATGTAATACAGGACAAATAAGTACACCAGCAATACATCTGCAATACTATAACACTGTATTAGTTATCAGTGGAGGAATTCATCTGTCGTGTTCTTATGATTGAATCTAAATGAACAAAATCAGTGCAGACACCTAGTGCAGATAATAGACTGCCTTCACACAAAGCTTTAGACGATTGCATCCTCCAAATCATTGTAACATTCAAGATGCTAGTCTCTGTACCTTCACATTCTTCGTAATTCTAACTTGTTGAAGTGATGATATTGTTTCATTTTCACTCCTAGATGTTTCTGGCATCTTCAAGCCTGAATGCTTGAAAGCATGATGAGCCAAATAGTTCTGAATTGTCTTGCTGCTTATTTCTCACCAAATATTGGTGACAAAAATCACTGCTTTTTGAACACAAACACAAGCAACTGACGCTATTTAAATTTTTTTCACTCTAAGCATGGTGTACTGTCTAACAGCCATGCAAGTGCACATGACTGACATCAGTTAGAAACTGTTTATCAACAGTTTCCTGCCCCAATTAAGCAGCATAATGTCCGAAATAATTGAATGGAATCCTAGCTATTTTCTTGATTTAGGTTTTGTCTCAAATAAGTGACTGCCCAATTAACCAATGGCCCAGTTAACCGGAATCCACTGTATTTGAAACAGAAGTTTATAGTGGCCATTAATATTGGGCATATATTTTTATTCTACAGCTGTCTGTATTAAGGGACATGCCCAACATAGAGGTGATTACCTTAAGGTAAGAATAACTGGATGTGCAGTAGATAAGTTGGATCTGATCATATAGTGAAGAATACTTGCAAATGATTAAATCCCGTCAGAAGGATTGCAACTTTGTTTAATAGTATTACCTTGTTATCTGGAGTAAATCTGGGGACTCAAAAGAGTAAAATCTAATTGTCTTGTTCTTATCTTGTACCTCCTGTAAGTAGGATTGTGATTTTAAAAAAAAAATTGCCTAGTCAGAATTGTGGCAAAAGTAAACTAATTACTTATAAAATGGTGCAGGCTTGCACCACAGGGATCAATGGTTTGTCTTCTTTAGTTCTTTAGCATTCTTTCTTCCATAGCCCCGCAAGTTTCAATCAATTTTCAGTATCATTTATAGTGACAAGAATAAACTTCAATTTGAACTTAAATTAAAATGGTTCATGGCAACTAGGAAAGTGTTTATTTTTACCTTCCTGTAGATCTTTAGGCAGTGATTTAATTTATCATTTCTGATTTTGAACTCATTTGCAAGAGATAATAATTTTCTCTATCCATTTTATCAATACATCTTGAAAGTGTCTGATCTTCTCTTAACCAGAAGTGTTAACTTTTCAAAGTATTTGTTTTCATAACTGAACTCCCTTCTTTCCTAATAACTTCTTGGTAGACTGCCTCTGTAATTCTTATTGTAGTGTAATATCCAGAATGTATAGTAGTTGCTGAGGCGTTACTGTTGACACAGAAAGTTCACTAGCTTTCATTTCTACACCTATATTTTACAATGCAAGTACTGTAGTCTATATTACTTTATAACCTCCTTAACAAGTTTGCAGATGGAAATTAGTAGCATTGCTGATAGTGGTGAGAATAGTAGTGCGGTGCAAGATCATATTTTTCAGTCACTTCGATTGGTAGAGCAATGAGACGTGGAATTTAGTTCTGACAAGTGCAAGGTGATACACTTTGGGAGGACTAATAGAGTTAGGACATTGACAATAGATGAAAAATAGATCTGAGGAAGTATTGACGGACAGTGTATAATTCCAAATAATTCTTAAGGCGGCAAGAAAGGTGCAAAAGATATGTAGGATACTTGCCTTTATTATCTGAGAAATAGAATGTAAGAACAAGAAGGTTTTGATAATATTTATTAGGTCATGGTTTAAGTATTTAGTAAATTTCTGATTACACACCATAAGAAGAATGTGATTGTACTAGTCCAGAGGTGATTCATCGTATGTTAACTGGCTTGGAGCATCTCAGATATGAGGAGAAACCGGGTAGACTATGTTTCTTGGAGTAGGAGGCTGAAGGAAGACCTTATGGTGGTATACTGAATTGTGAGGGAAAACTTTCCCCATTGAAAATTAGAGAAGCTTTTTCTTATAAGGAATTATTGGAATGTGGAATGCACTGCCTGAGATGATGGTGAATGTATTTATCAGAATCAGGTTTAATAACACTGTTGTGATATTTGTTGTTTTGTGGCAGCAGTACATTGTGATATATAATAATTTAAAAATACCTATAAATTACAATAAGAAATATACACTACTGTGCAAAAGTCTTAGGCACATTTTTAGCTAGGGTGCCTAAGATGTTTGCACAGTAGTGTATTTGACAACGCAGAGCGAAGAGCAAGTTTGTAAATCTGGCGGAAGCAAAGGATGTTGGGAATGGCGAGGGTGGAGCACCACTGGAGGGGTGTGGGACAGGTGGCAGAAAAGAATGACTGGGGCTGAGGGGTGCCACAGGTGCAGACACACCCAGCTCTGAGTCACCAGGGAAGGTCATTTGATTCCAAACAATTTATTGATCATTACAGAATTTCTCTCTAGTGCTTCTCACTCCCACCCTTGTCCCTTCCCCTTTTCCCAACCATGATTCTCCTCTCCCTACCTCCTTCCCACTCTCATTCCACAATAGAGACCCATATCAGAATTAGGTTTATCATCACTCACATGTCATGAATTTTTTTTGTGGCAGCAGTACAGTGCAGTACATAAAATTATTACAGTACTATGCAAAGTCTTATGACACCACTGAATCAACTAATCTATCCCACTCCTGTACACCACCTTGTCACCATCTGAAATTCTGCCAACAATGGTTGTGTTATCAGTAAACTTATAGATAGCATTTGAGCTGTGCCTAGCCATACAGTAAGTGTACTCTCAAAATTGAACAAATACCTCAATGTTCACAGAATTGCCAATGCATAAACATCTACAGGCCAGGTACTGGTAAATGGAATTAGTGTAAGCTTGATAGTCAACATGGACACTTTGGTGGAAGGGGTTAGGACGGGAAGCGAGGGGAGAGATTGCTGTGACATTGGTGGTGATCTTTCTAACCTCGCTGGTCACAGGAGAGATGTACCAGAAGACTGGAGGATGGCAAATGTTATTCCTTTGTTCAAGAAAGCTTATAGGGAAAATCTTTGGAATTAGACCAAATGAGTCTTACATCAGTGGTGGGTAAACTGTTGGAGAGGATTCCTAGAGGGGGATTTATGAGCATTTGGAGAAGCATAGTCTGATTAGGGATAATCAGTATGGCTTTGTGAGGGGCAGGTAGTGCCTCACGGGCCTGGTTGACTTGTTTGGAAGTGATTAAGATAAATTGAAGGTAGAGCAGTGGATGTGTGTATCTGGATTTTAGTAAGGCAATCAATAAAGTTACCCATGGAAGGCTCATTTGGAAAGTCAGTAGGCAAGAGATCCAGGGAAACTTACTGTGCCCACAGAATCCAGAGTGTGGTAGAAGATGTTGTGCAAGTTGATAGGGTGGCTAAAAAGGCATATGGTGTGTTGACCTTCAGGGGCTTGAGTTCAAGACCTGGTTAGACCACATTTGGAATAAGGTGTTCTGGTTGTTTCATTGTAGGAAGGATGTGGAAGCTTTAGAGAGGATCCAGAAGGGATTTGCCAGGATTAGAGTGTGTGTCTTACGAGGAAAGGTTCAGCAACCTAAGGTTTCTCTCTTCATAGTGAAGGAGGATGAAAGGTGACTTGATAGAGATGTATAAGATGATAAGAGGCCAGCCAGTGCCTTTTTCCCACTAATACAAGGGGACATATTTTTAAGGTGACTGGAGAAAAATACAGGGGAGATGTCAGAGTTAGGCTTTTAACACAGAGAGTGGTAACTGCATGGAATTCACAGCAAGGGGTGGTGGTAGAGGCAGATACAACAGTGGCATTTAAGAGATTCTTAGATAGGTACATGGATGAAAGCAAACTAGAGGGCTATGTGGTAGATTAATCTTGGAGTAGGTTAAAAGGTGGGAGGAAGGACCTGTACTGTGCTGTAATGTTCTTTATTCTAAGCAACATAACTTTGACTATAATTTAGTATCCTGGACATGCCCTCTGCCGCTTCTCTGATCAACTCTACGCCTCCAGTGGATGACACTCTAATTTCTTTCAGTGTGAATGGGGTCAAAGTTCACCATATGCTACCCTGAGATTCACAGTAAATACAAAGAAACACAATAATATCAGTGAAAAAAATGCGCATGACAGATGGACAAGCAACCAAGGTGCAAAAGACAAACTGTCCAAGTACAAAAATAAAAGTAATAATAATAATAAAGCAATGAATGTCAAGAAGATGAGCTTTAGAATCCTTAAAATTGAGTCCATATGGGTTGAGTGAAATTATCCCCTCTGGTTCAAGAGCTTCATGGTTGAGGGGTAATAACTGTTCCTCAACCTGACAGTGCAGGTCCTGAGGCTCCTGTACCTCTTCCCTATAGCAGCAGCAAGAAGGGAGCATGGCCTAGATAGTGGGAGGGGGCAGCCTTATTGATGGACATACTTTCCTGGGAAGGTGCTCCTTGTCAATGGTAGGGAGGGCTTTATCTGTGATGTACTGGACTGTATCCAGTAGTTTCTGTAGGTGTTTCCATTCAGGGGCACTGGTGTTCCCATACCAGGCCATGATGCAAGCAGTCAGCACACGCTCCACCTCGCAACTTCAGAAATCTGTCAGCGTTTTAGGTGACATGCCGAATCTGCACAAATGTCCAAGAAAGCAGAGGTGCTGCCATGCCTTCTTTGTAATGGCACAATTGTGCTGGACCCAGGCAGATCCTCTGAAATGTTAACACTGAAGAATTTAAAGATGGTTGGTTGATGGTCAGTTCATACTCATGTCTCTATTACTGAGACAAGATCTCCCATCAATAAAACAGCACTATCTCTAAACAATCCCTTACTGTCCAAGAGTAGATTAATCCTATCTGTCAGAATTCTTTTTCATTAACTTCCCCACTTGGATTCACTGTGCTTTTTCATGAGCTGATTTCAGCTCATCATCTTCTGCTGGCTTCCACTAATTTTAAGTGAACTGTTCTCCCCATGTTCCTGTCAAAACCCTCCAGATTTCACAACTCACCCACACATTGGGCAGAATTTACAGCAGCCAGTTAACCTACAATGGCTTGTTATGGCAACTGCTCTGACTGCAAGAAATACAGAGAGCTGTGGAAACAGCTCAGCACATCACAAAAACTAGCCTCCCTGCTCTGGACTCTGTTTGCACTTCTCGCTGCCTCAAAGATTCAAAGTACACATACAGAATACAACTCTGAGATTCATCTTCCCGCAAGCATACACGAAACAAACTCATGGAACCTGTTCAAAGAAAGTATCACCCACCACGTGACAAATGAACAAACTGCACAAAAAGCAAGTGAAGAACACGTAGAATATCAAACTCCAATCCAGGTGTCCAGGAGCATTCAGTTTAGTTTTGTTAGCACTGCTAGCCAACTGAAAGCCACAGAGCCAGTCATACCAGAATCTCAAAAACACATGCAACATGAACCCCAAAGTCCCCCAAAACAAGTCTACAGCCATGAGCTTCGCTGATTAATCTTTGTAACATGAAACCCAAGGCTCCTACACTTTCCTCCGACAGCAGCTTGTGAGAGGGCAAGGAGGACCAGTCAAATGCAGACAGACTGCGCCGAACCCCCTCCTGCACTCTGCTCTCATCTTCATCGACTTCAGCCTGGCTCAGTGCCTCAATCAGAGGAAAGCAATAAAGTCGATCATAGGCTCATGCCTTGCGTCCAAGCCTTCAAACCACCAGGCTGCACATTCTACTCCAAACCTCACTGAACTCCCTTGGAGACAACAAAGCACCGGATTGCTCAATCAGCCCAAAAATACACCATCAAAATGTAAATTCAATTGCGCGCAGCTTACTAGTAGAATCATATTTGAAGGAAGTAGTTTCGTGAACCGTCTGCAGGACATCACCGTTGGTCGTGTCGTTTGTTGGTGCCATCTTGAATATGTGTTTGCCCCCACCATCCCAGACACTCTCTTCTCCTCTCTCTCTTGAGGTAGAGGATATAAAAGCTTGAAAGTACATACACCAGACTCAACATCAACTTCCACCCTACTGTAATAAGACTATTAAATGGTTCCCTTGTATGATAAAATGGATTCTTGACTTCATAATCTAACTTGTTATGATCTTGCACTTTATTGTTTACCTGCACTGCACTTTTTCTATAGCTGTTACACTTTATTCTGTATTGTTATTGTTTTACCTTGTTCTATCACAATGCACTGTGTAATTATGTGATCTGTATAAAATGCATGCAGGATTAGCTTTTCACTGTATCTGGGTGCATGTGACAAGACTAAACCAATACCAATACCAACCCATGACTCTGAGACGTGGGAGGAAACTAGAGCACCCAAAAGAAACTCAAGACAGTGATAAAGTCCATCTACACAGACAACACTGGAGGTCAGGTTGGTGCAGCCATGAGGCAGCGGCTCCATTAACTGTGCCAACTGTACCACGCTGAGTCTAACTTGGATCCATATTGCCAATTATATTGACAGCCTGCTTGTTGCCCTATCAAAGAAATCACCTATAACTATGAGTGGTATAGATAAAGTCACAGTATTTTTCCTGGGGTAAGTGTCTAAAACTAGAAGGCATAAGATTAAGATGAAAGGGAAATGATTTAAAAGACACCGGAGGGACAAGCTTTTCTGTCTATTGGCTACTTAGTAAAGAGCGATTACCTCCTGACACATGCTATCCATGTAGATCCTAGCTTACATATGCGCTTCACTGATGATAGATGAATTTTAGCTATAACAAAAAGGCCCTCAGTACAGTAGTGCTTTATCTTGACTTAAGTTGGCAATCAAAGCATTCAACTAGATAAACCTTGAGTAATCGTGGCAATCAAGTTGGATTGAAATGTCTCACCTTCACAGTTATTATTAGTAGCCACGTTTACAGTGCCTATAAAAAGTATTCACCACCCTTTGGAAGTTTTCATGTTTTATTATTTTACAACATTGAATCACAGTGAATTTAATTTGGCTTTTTTGACACCGATCAACAGAAAAAGTCTTTTGTGTCAAGGTGAAAATGGATCTCTGCAAAGTGATTTAAATTAATTACAAATATAAAACAAAATAATTGATTCCATATTATTCACCCCCTTTAATATGACACACCAAATCATCAGTGGTGCAGCCAATTGGTTTTAGAAGTCACATAATGAGTTAAATGGAGATCTGCTCTTGGAGACCTGTGTGTAGCCAAGGTGTTTCAATTGATTGTAGTAAAAATACACCTGTATCTGGAAGGCCCAACTGCTGGTGAGTCAGTATCCAGGCAAAAACTACACCATGAAGACAAAAGAACACTCCAAGCAACTCCGCAAAGAGGTTATTGAAAAGCACAAGTCAGGAGATGGGTACAAAAACATTTCCAAGACACTGAATATCCCTTGGAGTACAGCTAAGTCAATCAGGAAATGGAAGGAATATGGCACAGCAGCAAACCTGCCAAGAGCAGGCCACATTCAAAACCTGAGTGACTGTGCAAGAATGGGACTAGTGAGAAAGACCACAAAAAGACCTCTGACAATTCTGGAGGAGTTACAAGCTTCAGAGGCTGAGATGGAAGAGACTGTGCATACAACTGTTGCCCAGGTACTTCACCAGTCACAGGCTTATGGGAGAGTGGCAAAGAGGAGGCCACTGTTGAAAAAAAAACTCACTTGAAATTTCAGCTAGAGTTTGCCAGAAGGCATGTGGGAGATTCTGGAGGTCAGCTGGAAGAAGGTTCTATGGTTTGATGAAACCAAAATTGAGCTTTTTGGCCATCAGACTAAATACTATGTTTGGTGTAAGCCAAGCACCTCACATCATTAGACACTAGAATACTACAGCACAGTACAGGCCCTTCGGCCCTTGATTTTGTTCCAACCCATATATTCCTTAAAAAAAAGTACTAAGCCCACACTACCCCATAACCCCCTATTTTTCTTTCATCCATGTGCCTGTCCAACAATGTTTTAGCCTCCACCACCATTCCTGGAAGTCATTCTAGGCACCCACAACCCTCTGAGTAAAAAAACTTACCCCGATGTCTTCCCTAAACTTCCCTCCCTTAACTTTGTACATATGCCCTCTGGTGTTTGCTATTTGTGCCCTGGGAAACAGGTACTGGCTGTCCACCCTATCTATGCATCTCATAATTTTGTAGACCTCTGTCAAGTCCCCTCTCATCCTTCTATGCTCCAAAGAGAAAAGTCCCAGCTCTGCTAACCTTGCCTCTTAAGACTTGTTTTCCAATCCAGGCAAAATCCTGGTAAATCTCCTCTGCACCCTCTTCATAGCTTCCACATCCTTCCTATAATGAGGTGACCAGAACTGAACACAATATAATTCCCAGGATTCTCCCTATTAACTTTTTTAAACAAGGGAACTACATTTGCCATTCTCCAATCCTCTGGCACCTCCCCTGCAGCCAAAGAGGATTCAAAGATCATAACTACTGCTCCAGCGATCTCTTCTCTCACTTCCCACAGCAACCTGGGGTATATCACGTCCGGCCCTGGGGACTTATCAATCTTGATGTTTTTAAGAAGATCCAACACTTCTTCTTCCTTAATCTCCACATTGTCCAGCACACAGGCCTGTTCTATTTCGACCTCACCCTGATCAAGGTCCTTTTCACTTGTGAATACTGAAGCAAAGTATTCATTTAGGACCTCCCCGACCTCCTCCGCCTCCAAGCACATGTTGCCTTCTTTATCCTTTAGTGGCCCCACCTTCATCCTTGTCATCCTTCTGTTCTTCACATACACATAGAACACCTTGGAGTTCTCTTAATCCTACTTGCCAAGGCCTTCTCATGCCCCCTTCGAGATCTCCTAAGTCCTTTCTTAAGCTCCTTCCTAGCTACCCTATATTTCTCATGAGCCCCTCCTGCTTCCTGCTTCTTATTTCTAACATATGCTTCCTTCTTCCTCTTGACAAGTTGCCTCACATGTTTTGTCAGCCACGGTTCCCTTTTCCTACCATTTTTTTCTTTGTCTCAGTGGGACAAACGTATCCTGAACCCAGCACAACTGGTCACTAAACTTCCTCCACATTACTTCTGTGCTTTCACCCTTGAACATCTGTTTCCAATTTACTCTCGCTAATTCCTGCCTCATCCCTTCATAGTTAGCCCTTCCCCAGTTAAGCACTTCCCCATTTTGTCTGTTTTTATCCTTTTCCATAGCTATGCTGCAGCGAAGTAGTCACTCTCACCAAAATGCTTCCCCACCAAGAGGTCCCCACCAGGTTCATTACCCAGAACTAGATCCAGTATGGCCTCTCCTCTTGTTGGCCAGTCCACATACTGTGTCAGGAATCCTTCTTGAACACACCTGACAAATTCAGCCCCATCTATCTCCCTTGCAGTTAGGAGGTGCCAGTCAATATGAGGGAAGTTGAAATCACCCATAACTACAACCCTGTATTTCCTGCACCATTCTATAATCTGCCTTTGGGGGCCTATAGACTACTCCCAGCACAATGATTGATCCCTTCCTATTTCTGACTTCCATCCACACTGACTCAGTGGACACTCCCTCTGTAGCGTCCTCCCTTTCTATAGCCGTGATACTATTCCTGACAGTAATGCTACTCCCCCTCCTTTTCTATCTCCCATCCTAGTCCTTTTAAAACGCCTAAACCCTGGTACCTGTGTCAGCCAATCCTGCCCTTCCTGCAGCCAAGTCTCAGTAACGGCCACAACATCATAGTTCCACGTACTGATCATCAAAAACACACACATGAAGCATGGCGGTGGCTGCATCACGCCGTGGGGATGCTTCACTGCAGCAGGCCCTGGAAGACTTGTGAAGGTGGAGGGTAAAATGAATGCAGCAAAATACAGGGAGATCCTGGAGGAAAACCTGATGCAGTCTGCAAGAGAATTGTGACTTGTGAGAAGATTTGTTTTCCAGCAAGACAATGACCCCAAGCATAAAGCCAAAACTACACAGGAATGGCTTAAATACAACAAAATTCATATCGTGGTGTGGCCAAGTCAGGTCCAGACCTCAATCCAGTTGGGAATTTGTGGCTGGACTTGAAGGAGGCTGTTCACTCACAATCACTATGCAATCTGTCAGAGCTTGAACAGTTTTGTAAAGAAGAATGGGGAAAAATTGCTTTGTCCAGAGTACAAAGCTGATAGAGACACATCCTCACAGACTGAAGGCTATAATTGTTGCCAAAGATGCATCGACTAAATAATAACTTGAAAGGGGTGAATACTTGTGCAATCAACTATTTTTTGTTTTGTATTTGTAATTAATTTAGAGCAATTTGTAGAGATCTGTTTTCACTTTGACACAAAAGAGTCTTTTTCTGTTGATCATTGCCAAAAAAGCCAAATTAAATCCACTGAATCTTAATGTTGTAAAACAATAAAACGTGAAAACTTACGGAGGGTGCTAAATACTCATTATAGGCAGTGTATTGTGAGGTTCATGGCAGAAACCATCTGGTTGAGGTATTTAATAGCTGTTGGAACTATTGTAACATTGTACTTAGTGAGAGTTGATAGACAAGAGGCTGCATGGTAGATTGGAAATTTCTGTGAATTTTCATTTTTGGTGCGGTGGATTGAAATGTGTTCTTTCTGTTGTACTTTTTTGTAAAGTGTGAACAATATCTCATCTTTGGTGGATTTCCAGTACTGTCAGAATATCAGTGAACTTTACCTCAGGAAGAACAATATACAAAATCTGACAGAAATCTGCTATCTAAAAGGACTACACCGCCTAAGAGTATTGTGGTTGTCAGAAAATCCTTGCTGTGGGACAGATCTCCACAAATATAGAATGACTGTGCTCCGGAACTTGCCACAACTGCAGAAGTTGGATAACCAAGGTAAGGAGTCATCAGTTCTAGTGCTACTAAGTTGAGTGTAAAAATAACGCAATTGCTTGTCAAAACTTGATTCAGGACATCAGTGTTATTCACTGTTGAGAGCTTCTGCTAATAATGCTGTCTACACACTTTAAAAATACTTTATGATTGTCTATAAACTGTTGTTGAAACTATTAAAAAACCTGGTATCAAATTCCTTGTAGTATTTAATTACTGTACATCCTCAGAATGTGCCAAACTAACAAACAGCTATCCCTTCACTGAAATACTATCCATCCTTTGTAAATGCTCTCAGTGTCTGGGTGGATGATATTATAGGTGAATGTGTTAAACCTAATTTTAATAAGCACAATTAACAGGTCCATTAGCCCACTGAGCCCATGTTGATTATTAACCACGCAATTACATTCACCTTACATTGGTTATTGTTATTCTCCACACATTCTCTCAACTTTTCTCAGATTCTATCATTTACCTATATAGTGGGGCAATCTTCAGTGGCCAGTTAACCTATTAACTCGCATGTTGAAAGGACTCAGTAGGGTGGATGTAGAGAGGATGTTTATTATGGTGGGGGAGTCTAAGACCTGAGGACACAGCCACAGAGTAGAGGGCTATCCTTTTAGAACAGAGATAAGGAATTTCTTTAGCCAGAGAGTGGTGAATATGTGGAATTCATTGTCACAGGCGGCTGTGGAGGCCAAGTCAAAGGGTATAGTTTAAGGCAGGGATTGATAGATTCTTGATTAGTCAGGGCATGAAGAGATACAGGGAGAAGGCAGGAGATCGGGGCTGAGAGGAAAATGGATCAGCCATGGTGAAACAGCAAAGCAGACTCGATGGGCCAAATGGCTTAATTCTGCTCCTATATCTTACCGTCTTGTGTCTTTGGGATATGGAAGGAAATCCACACAATTTCAGCTGTAGTTTTGAAATTTTTAGCTGATGTCCAACTCAACAGGTTTTTGGTTGAAGAATTGAGTAGAATTGGGAGGAAGAAAAAGAGTTCACTATCTTGTCGTTAATGAAACTCAGTAAGTTATTTTGTTGACAATTTCTTGTAGCGGTGACAGAGGAGGAACTGGCTCAAGCTTTAGAGGATGGAGACGAGATTGCTTCTGTGTCGGGCAAAGAACCAATGGAGTCAACAATCAGCCACTCGAGGAGAGAATCCGGCACTTCTGAACCAAGCACTGAAATAGAAAGCGACCTCTTAAGCTTCAGAATGGAGGAAACAAAGTAAGGAGTGACAGGATTAACCTCAATCAGCATTGTCAGACCAATTTCCAAAAGCCTTCATTTACCAATAAGTTTCAGATATTGGGCTGAGATTGTCCTGTTATAACGTGCTTCAAATGCTCAATCTAAGTCCTCTCTGGCAGGTGCACTACCTGGCATTCTGACTTCCTACTTTTTGACTTCCTTGTGAGCCTAACGATGAAGGCATGTGTGTGGTATGCCTCCTTTGCCCCTCTGTTTACAGTTGCAAGAAAAAGTTCTTGAGCCCTTTGGAGTTACCTGTTTTTCTGCATTAATTAGTCATAAAATATGGTCTGATCTTCATCTAAGTCAAGCACAATCTGCCTAAGCTAGTAAAACACAAACAATTGTACTTCTGGTCAGTACTGAATGCACCATTTAATCAGTCACAGTCTAGGTTCAAAAAAGTATGTAAACCTTTGGGGTAATGCCTTCCACAAAAGCTATTTTGAGTCCAGTGTTCCAATCAATGAAATGAAATTGGAGGTGTGGGTTGTCAAGGTGCCCTGCCCAATTTAAAAAAAAAAGACACACAAAGTCAGGTTACTGATAGAGTCTGCTCTTCTCAAGAAAGATCCTGTTTATGTGCAACATGCCTCGATCAAAGCAACTTTTGGAGGACCTTAGAAAAAGAATTGTAGAGATGCATGAAGCTGGAAAAGGCTACAAAAGCATTTCTAAAGACCTGAGTGTTCACAGTGTGAGAAATTGTCTACAAATGCAGGAAATTCAGTACAATTGCTACTCTCCCTAGGAGTGGACGTCCTGCAAAGATCACACCAAGAGCAAAATGTGCAATGCTGAAGGAGGTAAAAAGAACCCAAGGGTAACAGCAAAAGACCTGTAGAAATCTCTAGAACTTGCTAAAATCTCTGTTCATGTGTCCACTATAAGAGAAACACTGAACAAGAATGGTGTGCATGGAAGAACACCATGGAAGAAACCACCGCTCTCCAAAACAAAAATTGCTGTATGTCTCAAATTTGCAAAGGACCACCTGGATGTTCCACAATGCTTCTGGGACAATGTTCTGTGGACAGATGAGACAGAAGTTGAACTTTTTGGCAGAAATGCACACAGCTATGTTTGGGCACTGCACGCCAACACAAAAACCTCATCCCAACTGTGAAACATGGTGGAAGGAGCATCATGGTTTGGGGCTGCTTTGATGCCTCAGGGCCTGGACAGCTTACAGTCATTGAGGGAACAATGAATTCAAAATTGTGTCAAGACATTTTACAGAAGAATGTCAGGGTAGCGGTCTGCCACCTGAAACTTAATAGAAGTTGGATGATGCAACAAGACAATATATGAAACAGAAGAGTAAATAAACAACAGAATGGTTTAAAAGGAAGAACATTTGTGTTTTGGAATGGTCGAGTCAGAGTCCAGACCTTAACCCAATTGAAATGCTGTGGCATGACGTGAAGAAGGCTATTCATACAAAGTATCTCAGAAACACTGATGAACTGAAACAGTTTTGTGTGGAGGAATGGTCTATAATTCCTCCTTGACATTGTGCAAGTCTGATCAGCAGCTACAGGAAATGTATGGTGGAGGTTATTGCTGCTTAAGGAGGTCCTACCAGTTATTAAGTACAAAGGATCATATACTTTTTCCAGCCTGGACTTTGAATGATTAAAAAGTGTATTCTATAAAGACATGAAAATTACAACTGTTTGTGTGTTATTAGTTTAGGCAGATTGTGTTTTTCTATTATTGTGACTTTGATGAAGATCAGACCATATTTTATGAGAAATTAATGCAGAAAACCAGATAATTGCAAAGGGTCCACAAACTTTTTCTTGCAACTGTACTTGCGTTGTCATTTTCAGGACTTGGCTCCAAGATCCCTCCATATATCAATGAATCATAGAATTATACATCATGGAAAACACAGATCTCTCAAGGTTGCAGTGCGAATTGATATGGTTGTTAAGGAGCCATGTGGTGTGTCACTTAGTCAGAGAATTTGTTGGGGGATTGAGTTCAACAGCTGGGAGGTAATATTGCAGTTCTTTAAGACCTTGGTTAGTCCACACTTGGAATATTGTGTTTTTCTAGTTGCTTTATTGTAGAAAGGATGTAAAAGCTTTAGGAAGGGTCCAGAGGAAATTTACCAGGATGCTGCCTGGATTAGAATGCATGTCTTAGAGGATAGGTTGAATGAGCTAAAGGTTTTTTCTTTGGAGCGAGGGAAAATGAGAAGCAACTTGATAGAGGTGTGCAAGATGATAAGAGGCACAGATGGAGTGCATTGCCAGAGACTTTTTCCCAGATTGGAAATAGCTTGTACCAGAGGCATAATTTTAAGGTGATTGGAGAAAAATATGAAAAATATGGTGGGGTGGTGTCAAAGGTAAGTTTTTACACGGGGAGTGGATGTGTGCATGGAATGCCCTGCCAGGGGGTGCTAGCAAATGCTGATGCAGAGTCATTTAAGAGGCTCTTAAGTAGACATATGAATGATAGAAAAGTGGAGGGCCTTATAGTAAGGAAGGGTTAGATTCATCTTAGAGTGGGTTAAAGGATAGGCACAACATTGTGGGCCAAAAGGCCTGTACAGTGCTGCAGTGTTTTATGTTCAATGTTCCTTCGCCTAGCTTGTCCATGCCAAACAAATCAGCCTGAGCTAATTCTATTTGTCCATGTACAGTACCCTCTCCAAATGTCTTACAACTTCTGTTAATTGTACCCACCTGTAGCCCCTCCTATGGCAGCTTGTCCACTTAGTCACCTTCCTCTGTGAAAATCTCTCTCCTCTAACATCTAGCTTTGGATTGATTCCCTTACACTGGGAAAAATTACTATGCTAATCCCAATTACGTACTTATTAATATTTTCTGCATCCTCTCTAGCTTAATCACATTCTTTCAATATTGTGATGACCAGAACTGCACACAATATTCCAACTGCAGTCTCACTAATGCACCACCGTAACATGACCTCCCATCTCAGTGTCCCCTGATAAAGGCAAGTATGCTATATGCCTTCTGCACCACCAGGTCTTCTTCACCATCCATTTTGAGGAATGATGTACCCTAAAGTCTCTGTTCCACAACACTCCCAGGGTCCCTTAATAATCTGTGTATGCCCTGCTATAGATTAACTTTCAAAACTACATCACTTGTCGGAGTTAAATTTGACCAGCCACACTTTGTTCCACTTTCCCCAGTGCATCTAGATCTTGTAGCCTTGTGTTGAAAGGAAAATCCTTGATAAAACAGTGGAGGAGGAAAAGGCCAAGAACAGATGTGCTATGGAGTAGTCTCTGCTCAGTAAATAATTGACATTCTATATCTCTGGTGTCTGATGGAACATAAAACATGGAGGCAGAGATTGTTTTGTCTCTGTTTAAGAATATAGAATGGAGGCAGTTGTAATCCATACCTTAAAGAGAAATATCTTAAAGAAAACTAGAAGATGCTGTTAACTCTAAGCACATCAGTGTCTGTGGCTTTCCTCATTCTGATACAGAGCTCACATCAGGTAAATTAACTCCTTCCACGGGTGTTGCCTGAGCTGCTGAGTGTTTGCAACAGTTTCTGGGTTTAGTTCAGATTTCCAGTATCTGCAGACTTTTGATTTTCATCTTCTGATAATGATTGGTAAGAGATGAAACTTCAGAGTTTGCAATTGAACGTGATAGAATTTAGGACTGCTTACTCTTGGTGCTTTGTACAATTGTGGCCCTGCTGCTGTAGAGTTGACTCAGTTGCTGAGAAGCAGTCATACCCCAGTATCCAAACGTTATGTCTTCATATTCTGCTTCATTTTCTGCTCTACTTACAGTATGTCATTAACATTCAAGAGATACAACGTCTTACAAATTGGCTGCTTATAAAAGCAAGAGTATTTTTTTTTTCATTTTGTTTATCTTCTCTTGTAGACTATAGCTTTGGCATGAGGATATCATCCTGACCAATGTGACCTAACTCATTTCCTCAAATGTGAAGGTTGGAGAGTTTGAGGTTAGCGATAAAAATTGGAATAGTCTAGCTGATGGTGATAAAGACACTTGAAATAGATGGAAGGAGGACAGAGCTTTAGTTAGATTATGGAACCAAGATAGGTGAATGAAATTGAGGGAAGCATGACCTACTATGAATAGGCCTCAGAGGAGGACCTGTTTCTGTTGCTAAAACAACAATAAGCAACCTGTTATGAAGTGCCTACAGCGCAGTATAGGGTTGAGTAAAATTTGGTTCAACTTGAGACATTGATCACGTAGAGGATTGGAACTTGTGCCAAAATTAAAGTTTGTATGCTGCTTGACCTGCTGAGTATTTCCAGTATCTTATGTTTTTATTGTAGATTTCTAGAAGCTGCAATACTTTGGAAGTGTAGAGGTTTGTTGTAACCATCTGTCTCTCACTATTAAGTATTTAATTTTTTTTTCTAGTAAAATCAGAGAGGAGCTTGGAATGAAACCATTGGGAAGAGATAAATTTTCCTCCTCTGTTGTATTGAAGGAAATAAATGCAAGCAACAACAGCAGAAGGGTGAGTACAGTGTGACAGTAGAAAGCGAAGCAATGTAATCCCATGAGCACCAAGTGTTTTGATGAGCACTTTGAAGATTTCTTCAACCAAGAAAATATTGAAAATATTGCCCCCATTTCCAGGTTCTTTTTTTTGGCGTGTGCGTGCGAGTCTGTGCATCTATGTGTGCGTGCACGCGTGTCTGTGTGTCTGCATCTGCGTGTGCGTCCGTGATGATGTCTTTTTCATGGCTTTTATAAGGCACGGAGCGAGAGAGAGACTGTGTGGCGCGTCACTCCTCACACAGACATTTTTGCAGTATTTTTCTCTTTATTTTATGAGGTCGAGTTGTGATCTCGACACTCAATCCGGCACGGATGGAAAGCGTACTCGGGAGTGGATCCGACTGGTTTCGAACCCGGGAACCTCCGCTCCCAGGTCCGGCGCCAATGTCACTGCACCAGCAGCCGGCCCCATTTCCAGGTTCTTCATAAAATGACATACAACAGTACAGCACAGGAACAGGCCCACAGTGTTGTGCTGAACCAATTTACTAGTAATTAAATGCCAAACTGAACAAATTCCATCTTTGGGAACCAATGTTTATATCTCTCCACTCTCTGCACATTCATGTGCCTATCTATGGCCCTCTTAAACCCCACAATTATTTTTGTCTCCATGACCATCTTTGCCAGCATATTCCAGGTACCCACCACTGTCTGTGTAAAGAAAAAACAACTTCATATTTCCTTTGAACTTTCCCCCCTACCTTTAAATAGATGCCCACTGGTATTAGACATTTACACCCTGGGAGAAGGTTACCAACTGTCCACCCTATCTATCCCCCACATAATATTTTAAGGCTCTATCAGGTCTCCAATCAGCCTCCGTTGCTCCACAGAAAATAACCCAAGGTTTGTCCACCCTCCTTAATAGTATGTGCCGTCTAATCCATTACCATCTTGATAAATGCTTCTACATCCTCTCCAAAGCCTTGAAGTCCTTTCTTTAATGGGGAGACCAGAGCTGAATACCCTAAAATAGATTTAAGTTCAAAGTACATTTAATATCAAAGTATATATACGGTTTATCACCATATACAAACCTGAGATTTGTTTTCTTGTGGGCATGCCAAGAAACACAATAGAATCAATGAATGGCCACACCCGACAGGACAGGCAATCAGTGTGCAAAAGACTATTAACTGTGTAAATCAATAATAATAATGAATAACGAAGCAATAATATTGAGAACATGACTTGAAGAGTTGTTGAAAGTGAGTCCATAGCTTGTGGAAACAGTTCAGTAATGGGGTGAGTGAAGTTATCTAATTTGGTTCAAAAGCCTAATGGTTGAGGGGTAATAATTGTTCCCGAACATGGTGGTATGGATCCTGAGGCTCCTGTACCTCCTTCCTATGGCAGCAGAGAATGTCGCCTGGGTGGTGGAGGAGTCCTTGATTATGGATGCTGCTTTCCTGCAACAGCCCTCTGTTGCAACATAACATTCAGATTCTTGAATTCAATGCCTCAACTAATAAAGGCAAGCATGCCATATGCCTTATTTGCCACCCTATCAAACTGTATAAGCTATGGACCTGAACCCTAAGACATCGACACTGTTAAGGATTCTGTCATTAACTGTACTATCCCTTTACATTTGATCTTCCAAAGTGCAAAACTTCACACACAGATAAATTAAACTCCATCTGCCATTTCTCTACACATATCTCTAACCCAGTGATTCTCAACGGGGGCAGTGCTGCCCTCCCCAAGGGGGTGGTTACATGTCCTAATGGGGCATTAAAGCAAAATAGAAGTCATCGAGGGCGTTCCAGAATCTTGGGGTGGAGGGGGTGGTAAGCGGCACCCTAACTTGAGGCACGAGACCTGACCAACCGTGTCAACTTGCTGCCCTCGTCAACTTCCAATAGGTACTCCCAGTTTGTGTTAATTTTTGATTTTAATTTAGCGTTAATGATGGATAAATAAGTATGGCGCAACCTGGGGTATAGTTTTACTCGGTTCCCATCAGATCAGTGATGCCCCATGTATCTTATTTGTAGTACTATACTGTCTAATGAAGCCATGAAACTGTCAAGATTGCAGGAACACTTCTGTAAAAGACACCCTGAAACAGCTACTTAGGCTATTACTCAGTTCTGGAAGATGAAAGAAGCATTTGAAAAATGTTGCACACTTGAGTCATTTGCCGAGAAAGCTAAAAGTGACCTTGATTGTGGTCTCATTGCTTCTTATAGCATTTCCAAAATGATAACAAAGTGTGGAAAATCTCATACAGTTGGTGAAAGAGTAATAATGCCTGTTGTATCAGACGTGCTCACCACTGTTCTCAAAATGGATACTAGTATTGTAAAATCAATTCCTCTGGAGTAATAACTCTGTCGCTTGTTGTATTGATGAGATGAGTGAAGACATTGAGTATCAACTATGCACAGCTACAAAAAACAGAATTTGGGATACAACTGGATGAGTCAACTGTGTGAGACAACGAGGCATTGCTAGTGGCATATGTACGGTTTATCAAAAATGGAAAAGTTAAGAATCTCATTCGTAAAAGGTTAAAAACAAATATCAACGGAGAATCAATCCATGACAAGCTCAAGATGTATACTGAGGATAAAAGTATTCTGATTAAGAACATGATTTCTTGTGCAACAGATGGAGCACCATATATGACAAGTTGCGAGTCTAGTTCAGTGGCATTATGAAAAAACAAATTCCAAGTCTGTTTGCAATTCATTGTGTAGTTCATCGTTAACATCTCACAGCCAAAAACCTCAGCCAGCAACTTTTTTCAAGCATAACTGTTGTAATGTCTTCTGCCAACAAAATTAAAGCTCATCCATTAAACAGCAAAATATTTCGTCATTTATGTAAAGATAACAATGAAGAATTTGAACACTGGCTTCTTCACACTGAAGTGCATTGGCTGTCAAAAGACTGCTGCTTAAAATGTTTCTTTGATCTTTTTGACACTGATTGTATTTTTGCTCAAAGTTGATAAGAGCTTGGGAAACAAGATTGAACCTCAACGTGGAGATGTGGCATACCTAGCTGATCTGTATGACAAAATGAACATTCTAAATATAAAATTGTAGGGTGAGAGTTTCAACTTTAATCCAGGCAAAGAGTGCAGTGTCCACTTTTATTTGAAAATTGGAAATATATAAGCAAAACATTGGGAAAAGAATTTTTCCACAGTCTCTCTGCATGGAAAGTATGGCATTCTCTTTCACAGACGGTGATTTCCAAGAGTACTGCTTACACATGCAGTCACTGAAAAAGGAATTTCAGAATCTATTCAAGGATTTGAATGATCTGGAAATTCCAGACTAGGTAATTAGCCTATTTCTTTGCAAGTTGGAAGAACAGGAAGACAGCTTGCTTGAAGAAGTTATTGACACTCAGAATGATGAAGAAGCAAAAATGCTTTTCAAGAAATGTTGGCTTTTGTGGTATGTGGCTACACTGTCATGCAAAGTTTCCTGGTTTTTGGAGAAGAGCATTTCCGTCCTCCTAACTTGTTGAATGAGGTTTCAGTGCAGTGAACCACATAACTCATAAAAATAGAAACTGCTTGGCCACTGTTACACGTGGGGACTTGAGGCTTTTGCTGTCATAACTTGAACCAGATATTTCAAGTCTTGCTAAAAACCACCAAGCTCAAGGATCACAGGGCACAGGCACTGTGTGTATTAGGTTTAAAGACAAATTTAAAAAAAATTAAAATAGAATACTTTTTTCTCATGTTAGCATATGGTAGATATGTTTTTACACTATGGGGGCACTGGGAAGTATATTGTTCCTAAGGGGGTGTTGGCAAGTATGAAGATGCTTGGGGGGGTGCTTTGGGCTGAAAAAGGTTGAGAAACACTGCTCTAACCGATCTATATCCCATTTGTATCCTTTGGCAATTTTCTACACTATCTGCAATGCTACCAAACTTCTTATTACCTGAAGACCTACTAACCCATCCACCCACATTTTCATCCAGGTCATTAACAGTTGAAGTCAGAAGTTTACATACACCTTAGCCAAATACATTTAAACTCAGTTTTTCACAATTCTTGACATTTAATCCAAGAAAACCGAGATGGCCAGTTTCCATGCTGTAATTGTTATATGGTTATAAAACATTCCCTGTCGTAGGTCAGTTAGGATCACTACTTTATTTTAAGAATGTGAAATGTCAGAATAATAGTAGAGAGAATGATTTATTTCAGCTTTTATTTCTTTCATCACTTTCCCAGTGGGTCAGAAGTTTACATACACTTTGTTAGTATTTGGTAGCATTGTCTTTAAATTGTTTAAGTTGGGTCAAATGTTTTGGGTAGCCTTCCACAAGCTTCTCACAGTAAGTTGCTGGAATTTTGTTCCATTCCTCCAGACAGAACTGGTGTAACTGAGTCAGGTTCGTAGGCCTCCTTGCTCGCACACGCTTTTTCAGTTCTGCCCACAAATTTTCTATCCGATTGAGGTCAGAAAATGATGTCAAGTCTGGTTCATCATTGGGTGCAATTTCCAAACGCCTGAAGCTACCATGTTCATCTTCACAAACAATAGTACGCAAGTATAAACACCATGGGACCACGCAGCCGTCATACCACTCAAGAAGGAGACACATTCTGTCTCCTAGAGATGAATGTACTTTGGCGCGAAAAGTGCAAATCAATCCCAGAACGACAGCAAAGGACCTTGTGAAGATGCTGGAGGAAACAGGTAGACAAGTATCTATATCCACAGTAAAACGAGTCCTATATCGACATAACCTGAAAGGCTGCTCAGCAAGGAAGAAGCCACTGCTCCAAAACCGCCATAAAGAAGCCAGACTACAGTTTGCAAGTGTACATGGGGACAAAGATCTTACTTTTTGGAGAAATGTCCTCTGGTCTGATGAAACAAATATTGAACTGTTTGGCCATAATGACCATTGTTATGTTTGGAGGGAAAAGGGTGAGGCTTGCAAGCCGAAGAACACCATCGGAACTGTGAAGCATGGGGGTGGCAGCATCATGTTGTGGAGGGGGTTTGCAGCAGGAGGGACTGGTGCACTTCACAAAATAGATGGCATCATGAGGAAGGAAAATTATGTGGATATATTGAAGCAACATCTCAAGACATCAGCCAGGAAGTTAAAGCTCGGTTGCATGTGGGTCTTCCAAATGGACAATGACCCCAAGCATACCTCCAAAGTTGTGGCAAAATTGCTTAAGGACAACAAAGTCAAGGTATTGGAGTGGCCATCACAAAGCCCTGACCTCAAACCGATAGAAAATTTGTGGGCAGAACTGAAAAAGCGTGTGCGAGCAAGGAGGCCTACAAACCTGACTCAGTTACACCAGTTCTGTCTGGAGGAATGGAACAAAATTCCAGCAATGTATTGTGAGAAGGTTGTGGAAGGCTACCTAAAATGTTTGACCCAAGTTAAGCAATTTAAAGGCAATGCTACCAAATACTAACAAAGTGTATGTAAACTTCTGACCCACTGGGAAAGTGATGAAAGAAATAAAAGCTGAAATAAATCATTCTCTCTACTACTATTTAGACATTTCACATTCTTAAAATAAAGTAGTGATCCTAACTGACCTAAGACAGAGAATGTTTTCTAGGATTAAACATCAGGAATTGTAAAAAACTGAGTTTAAATTTATTTGGCTAAGGTGTATGTAAACTTCTGACTTCAACTGTATATATATCATGCACAGCAGAGGTTCCAGTACAGAAGTTTGTAGACCACCACTAGTCACAGATCTCCAGTTAGAATAAGTCTCATTGACCACAACCTTTTGTCTTCAATGTGGAAGCCAGTTCTGAATCCAAATGGCCAAGTCACCATAGATCCCATGCATCTTAACCTTCTGTATCTGCCTTACATAAGGGACCCTGTCAAGTGCCTGACTAATATCCATGTAGACAGCATCCATATGTCTGGCTTCACCAATAAGCTTTGTAACCTCCTCAAAAAACAATCAAGAGTTGTATGACACGACTTGCCGTGCACAAAGCCATGATGACTGCTCCTAATTAGGCCATGGATTTCCAAATGCTCCTAGATCCTATTCCTAAGAATCCACTCCAATAGTGTCCCTACCTCTGACATGATAGTCAACAATCTATAGTTTGCAGACTTTCCCTAGTTCACTTCTTGAATAATAGAACAACATAAGGTACTCGGCAATCCTCTGGGATCTCACCTGAGGCTCGAAAAAACTTGAAGATCACGGTCAAGTCCCAGCTTGCCTCTCTCAGTAACCTGGTGTGTATCTCTGGGGGCTTATCCACCTTAATGTTCTTTGAGACTCAACACTGCCTCCTTCTTTATCTCAAAATATTCTACCATACTGTCACACTCCACGCTAATCTATTCCCCATGTCCTTTTCCTTAGTAAATGCACTTATTTAGGGCCTCACCCACAGCCTCTGCCTCCAAGCACATGTTCCTTCCTTTAACTTTGAGTGATCCTACCCTTCCATTAGTTATCTTCTTGCTCTTGATGTATGTATAGAATGCCTTGGGATTCTCTTTAACCCTAGTTGTCAAGCACTTTTTATGACCCCTTCTGGCTCTCCTAATTTCCTCCCTGAATTATTTGCTAGCAACTTCATAACACTCGAGCTGTTTGATTTTAGCTTCATAAACATTTCATTTTCTTTTTCTTCTTGACTAAATTCATCACCTTGCTTGACATCCAAGTTTCTCTTAGCTTTGAGGAGAATTCAAAGTGATTTTCTAAGTATATTAAGGGATATAAATATATTAAGGTCTTTAAACATCTTACACCTGTCAGATATGGTCAAAAACAGCTGTTCCCAATTAACTTTCCCTAGTTCCGTTTAAATATTGTCTTAATTTACTCTGCTCAAATTTAATATTCTCCCTCAAGGTTCATATTTTCCTTATTTGTAGCCATCTTAAAACTTAAGGAGTTGTGATCACTGTTTCCTAACTGCTCACCCACCTGGCCAGGCTGATTTCCCAACACCAGGTTCAGTAAAGCCCCTCGTTTAGTTGGTTATCCACATACTAATTTAAGAAACCCTGCTGGATGCACCTAATAAATTCTGCCCTACTAAACCTCTTACACTAACGATGTCCAGCTCTGAATTTGGGAACTTGAAGCTTCCCATGTCAACAACCTTATTGTTTCTGCATCTGATCTGTCTGCATATCTGTGCCTCAGCTATTGATGGTCTGAAGTATAATCCCAGCAGAGTGACTGAACCTTTCTTATTTTTGAGTTCTACCCATGTAAGCTCTGAATGAGCCCTCCATTGTTTCCCAATCTGAGTGCAGCTGTGTTATTGTTTCTAATTAAAAGTGCAACTCCATCCCCTCTCTCCTCTATATTTTCTATAACATCAAAACCCTGGAACATCAAACATTCAGTTCTGTCCCTCTCTCATCCACATCCGTCATAGTTCATAATTCCATGTATGGTCTGTGTTCTAAGTACATCTCACTTATCCTTAAAACTCATAGCTTTAAAATAAACATCCTTCAACCCTTCTTTCCTATTGTGAAAATATCTTGATGCTGCTTGTTCTTCCTTACAGACTTAATGGTTGTGAAATGGGAAGGCGTTTTCAGCAGCTTCCTTCTCAATCCCCCTCGGAATATCACATATTATATATTTTGCACCGGACACTAATGTGGACCCAGTGTTGTTTTTCATTTATGTAAACAATTGGATGTTAATATACGAGGTATGATTAGTAAGTTTGCAGATGACATTTAAATAGGTAGCATCTTTGACAGTGAAGATTACCAAAAATTAGTGACGTACCTTGATCAGATTAGTAAGAATGGCAAATAATCTAAATGGGTAATTTGGCAGGGCAAGCAGCATCCATGAGAGGAAAGGAATTATCAATGTTTCAGGTCAAAACTAAGGGTCAACAGATGTTGCTCAACCTGCTGAGTTTCTCGAGGAGATTGTTTGTTCCCCCAGATTCCAGCATTTTATATCTCCAAGAATGTCAAATGGCATTTAATTGAGATAACTGTGAAGTGTTACATTTTGGGAAGCCAAACCAGGGAAGGACAGGGTGGTGAAGAATTTATTTAGTGTGTAGGCCTTTACCATTCATTGCACAGGATGTTATGTTGTAGTTGTAGAAGATGTGGTTAGACCACAAATGAAGCATTGTGTTCAGTTTTGTTGACGCTGCATGTCATTAAGATGCAAAGCAGATTTACAAGAATCTAAGAATACAAGCTAAGACTTGAAGGACTGGGTTATAGGCAGAGGTTTACTTCATTACTTTACTTCATTAATATTTCCAAAATGCATCTTCTCATTTTTTTTGCTGGAATACACTCAACCTGCTATTTCTTATTTCATTTCACCAATACATCAATATTACCCTGTAGCCAAAGTCTCCTTTGTATAATTCTCGACTCCACTAATCTTTGTGTCATCTATGAACTTACTGATTCACATTCAGATCATTCATGTATAATACAAATATCAAAGGTCCCAGCACTGATCCCTGTGGAACACTGCTTCTCATAGAGATCCAGTCACAAAAACAACCTTTACCACGCCAATGTTGGATCGAATTTACCACCTCACCTTGAATCCCATTGTCCTTATTCTTCTGGACTAATTTTCTATATGGGACCTTGTCAAAGTTCTTGTAAAGCACGCCTAATACACACGTCTGATCAATTTGTTACCTCTTCAATAATAATTGGTCAAATTGGCCGGACAGGATCTGCCCTTGAAAAACTATCTCTGACCAGTCCCTGCCTTTCCAATGCTTCAAGGATATCTGCAAACTCATTAAACATAATCCACTCCAACTCCAGGGAATCCTTGACCCAAAAAAAATCTTGGTTGTTAAGAGGCATCCAGGAAATCTGGATTGGAGGGTTTGAGTTATCAGGAAAGAATGGATAGACTGGGTCTGTTTTCCCTTGAGCGAAGGAGGCTGGGAAATAAAAAGACAGAGGTGTATAAAATTATGAAAGGTTATTTTCCAGTGGCTGTTTCTCAGGGTTGTGATGTGTAGTGTAAAAACTAGAGGGTTCAGATTTGAGGTGAGAAGAAGGTGGCATAAAGGAAATTGAAGGTAAGTTTTTTCACATAAAGAGCACTTGGTATCTAGTATGAGCTACCAGAGGAGGTAGGTAGTGGAGGTATGAACAATAACAACATTAAGAGGCATCTGGACAGATACCTGAATTAGCAGAGCACAGAGGGATATGGAATGAATGCAGGCAAGTGGAATTAGTACTCTCAGGCAGTGTCCTCCATGTACTCAATACTTCTTCCTTAAAACAGTAGCCCTCAGATCCCCTCTTTCTCTTTAATCTAAATCTACCGTACAGGCACAGTGAGCCAGCATGATTGATTTATTTATAACCTAGAGGGGAACACCAAAGGAAAGGTTTTTTGGCCCACAATGTCTGTGAAAACACAATGCCAAATTAAACTAATTTTTTCTGGCCATACATGGCCCATGTCCCTGCATATTCATGTGTCTATCTAAAACCCTCTTAAATGCCACTATCGTAGCTGCTTCCACTGCTACCCAACCGCATATTCCAGGCATTCACCACTCTGTGTGTTTTTTAAAAACAGGCACCCAGCACATCATCTTTAAGCTTTCCCCATCTTGACTTAAATGCATGCCCTTTAGTTTTGACATTTAAACCCTGGAGAAAGGACTACCCGATCTATGTCTCTCATCATTTTATAAATGTATGTCAGGTCACCCCTCAGCTTCTCCCGATCCAGCGAAAACACCCAAGTTTGTCCAACTTTTATAGCACATTCCCTCTAGTCCAAGTAGCATTCTGGTAAATCTCTTCTGCACCCCTTAAAAAGCTCACACATGCACACTATACTCTAACCAAAGTTTTAGACGGCTGCTGTATGACTTCCTGACTCTTATACTCAATGCTGTGACAGCAAATATAACATTCTTTGCCACCCTATTTACTTGTGTAGCCACCTTCAGGGTGCTGTGGACTTGGACCCGAAGATCAGATGCTGTGTTCTACCATGCTTTACAACTTCTGCACTTTGAGTGTCTCTGATAACCAAATGCCGTGCATTCCCTACTGTACTGCAGCTCAATCAACCTGCCCTTCAGACTCCATCTCTGCCTGTATCTGTGGATCCCAGTTGGAATTTAGATAGATTTTTGATGCTTTTATCAACTTTGATTGTGGATATGAGGTCACTTTCTTCAGCCTGCTGTCTAAGTTTGGGTCATTGAGTCTTAGAGTTAATCCAGCTGGTGACTTTGTCCCATTCAGGCTTCATCTGTGTTTATGAGGAACCAAGATTCCTTCCTGGTTCATTGACCTTCTCCTACCTTTTCATCTCTTCCCTGACAGGGCTGATATGAAAATTAGGATTTTCACTCCTTACTGTGTTCTCCTGCATTCCTCTGCTGGTAAAAAATTAAGTTCTGTTAACTGAGTAAATTTAGAAGTAGAGAGCTTGATTTCAGTGGAAGCAAATACATAGTTAATGATTTATTGAAATAAAGTCAGTGTCAACCCTTCTGTCAATGTAAGGAATGCAAGCCCAGGCGTTTAATGACCTGAAGAATTGGAGTCTGAGAGTTGCATCATTTATGAATCACTAGGAAGGAATGAGAGGCTGCAAATTGTGAGATGTGCGTCAGAATCTAGGTTGAGAAGTGCCAGGAGCGGAGGCTGTGTGAGGATTTCGAGGGGTCTGACATCCGAATTTTAAGCTGACTTGCCGCTCCTAGATATGAAATTGTAGTTATTTATAACTGTTTTCCTTTTTCCAGCGCACCTCAAATGTGTTGAACGCTGTCCTGCTGCTGTTGAAAGAGCTCGATGCTGACGGACTGGAGATTGTGCACAGAACAGCAGAACATAAACTCAGAACATTACACAGGAAAGAGGCTGAACAGGAGAGATGAATGCAAGTGACCTGGGCAATTTGAGTTCCATCTTTGTGAACATGGTTTCAAAATTCACTAGTCATATCGCAGGAGTTTATACAGAAAATATATAAGATCAAGTACCTGCAAATTATCTATCTGCATCAACCCCTGTGGAGACACTGCCCTCTGTAATCACCAAGCTTGGCCTGATGGGAGAATCGGGACTCACCAGTCGCATGTGCAGGGATGGAGTTTAGGTGGGAGAGTTAACTTCACAATACGAAAGAGTGGGTACAGGGAAAAAAAAACAACAGAGTGCTATTTAATCTAAATTAACACCTGAGAGAGAGAATTAATGAACAGAACCTGTCACAGTACATATATTGGGCATGGGGAGGTGGAAGAAAGTAGTGACTTAAAATTCAAGTTTTCTACAAGAGGTTAAATCTACACTAGTGGAACTTTGCCATCCAACAGGTAGTGATCTGAATTGAGCATAGAAATTGTAAGCTCAGATATGATATACTGTTTACCTGGTTACTGATAGCACTATACTGCAGATTCTCGTTCAGATCGTATCAGCAAATAAGTTCTTTAGATCACACCAGCCGACATTGCATGAAGCTTTATCATTATCTGATCAAAATAAAATTATTCTAGAATCATATTTAATCGTAATCTTCATGTTTGACTGCTAAATTGAACAACTGTTTCAAAGCTATGATTTTCATGTGCTGAGGTTTCTGGATTTTCTGCCAATGCTACTGAACCTTTACAGAAATACTAATGAAATTCTGAGGAAGATTTATTCAGTGAACTTACTACTTTGAATTCAAAGGTATGAAGATAAACCAACTGGGGAATCACAACTACTTTAGAGAATGTAAAGATTTATTAATGAAATTGAAATGACCAGTCTTCTGTAAATTCTTCTAAATCTCTGTTAGTCCAATGTTAGTTTACAGTTTATATATTATGGTTCTTCCCAGATGTTCTACATATTTTTTCCTTTTCAATTTTACAACCTTTTCAATGTATTTCACCTTAATGAAAAGCACTCAACTGAGGCCTTGAGGGAATATGGTGGTTATAGTCTAGAATGAGAAATTGCAGTTAAAACTTGACTTATCATTCTTCTAACAGAAGAAATCCTTTTGGCCCATCAAATTCATGGCAATCTGGAGTCATCCCATCACTCTATTACCTTACTTATTGTATGGTAAACTATTCTCTCAACTGGCATAAACTCCACCCTGAATCTCTTGTATTCACCTAAACTAGACATTTACAAAAGATGATTCATCTACCAACCAAATTTACTGAACCCTCATTTTATTCTCTTGGATGAATTTGTACTCTGATGGTCAAGATGGCGCCAAGCTGTGATGTCTGTCGATATTCTGGCTCAACTTAGTTGGTTTTGTTTAGGTTTGCAGAATGGTTTTAGGGACAGTGTGGGGAGTTCAGGGACAGGAATGAGAGAGAATGAAGAGTCAGGGGCAGGAGCCGGTCTTTGAATGCACAGCCAGGTTTGAATGCACCATGGTTAGTCAGTAATCCTGCAGGTCAGGTCAACAGGCAGTGAGGAGACCAGCAATTATAATCTTATACACTTCTATAAAGTTACCTCTCATCTCCGTTGCTCCAAAGAGAAAAGACCTACTCATTTAACTTGTCCTCATAGACGTGCTCTCTAATCCAGGCAGCATGGTAGTCTCCTCTGCACCCTTTCTAAAGCTTACATATCTTTCCTATAAAGAGGTGATCACAACTGTACACGATACTCCAAGTATAGTTTAACTAGAGCAGCACACACAACATGCTGGAGGAACAAAACAAATCAGGCAGCATCCAAGGAAAGCAATAAAGAGTCTATGTTTTGGGCTGACCTTCAAGAAGACCACAACCTTGTTACAGGGTTTGGAGGTTTGCGTGCCTCAATGACCCAGAGAGCTACGTTGGCTGGAGTCAGGGCCTTGTGCTTTGGCTCTTGTTAGGGTCACCCATGCCAAACAGGTCAAAGGGTAGATACTGGACTAAGAGTGGTCCACCAATCCTCTAACAACCTTGACTGGTCAAAAAATAATTGTTATGGAAACAGCAGCGAAAATCCTTCTATACAGACAGATAGAGGAGCTTCATTGCTGCCCTAAGTGCCAACGCCGTAATGGGCAGTAAATAGGTAAATAAATTTCAACTGAGACCCTTCATCAGGATTAACCAGAATTTACAGAACATTACCTTGCAGCTCTTGAACTCAATCCAGCTACTAATGAAGACTAACACACCATGTGCCGCCTTAACTATTCCATCAACTTGCATCACGGCTTTAAGGGATTGATGGACTTTGACACCAAGCTGTCCCTTGTTCCTCCACCTTGCTAAGATTCTTGCCATTAACTTTGTACTCTGCCTTCACGACTATCACCTTCAAGTCTATCACTTCACACTTTTCTGGGTTGAATTTTACCTGCCACTTCTCAATCCAGTTCTGCATCCTGTCAATGTTCTGTTATAACCTACAATCTTCTACACTATCTACAACAATACCAACCTTCCTGTCATCTGTAAACTTACTAACTCACCCTTGCATCTCCTTATCTAAGTCATTTATAAAAATCACAAAGAGCAAGAACGGATTACCGGCCTCCAGGCAGAATATGTTCTATCCACTAATTCTAAATCTGCTCAACCAAGTCTCACTGGATCCCATGCCTCCTGAATTTCTGAATGACTCTATCATACAGAACCTTGTCGAATGTCTTACTAAAACCTACCAGGTTACCTGCATCAATCAGGTTTGTCACCTCCTTGAAAATGTCAATCAAGCTCATAAGGCACAGCCTGTCCATCACAAAGCCTAATCGGAGCAGGCTCCACCAAATACTTGTAAATCCTGTCTCTAAGAATCCTCTCCAATTGTTTACCCACCACTCATGTAAGACTGAAGTCAGAATTCTCAGGATTATCCGTGTTACCTTTCTCAACAAAAGGAATAACATTCCCCATCCTCAATTTTAGTAAGATGTTTGACAAGGTTTCTCATGGTAGGTTAATCCAGAGGTTAAAATGCATGGGATCCATAGTGACTTGGCGTTTGGATTCAGAATTGGCTTGTCAAAATCTTGTAGACCCTTTATCCATCATCCTCCTCACAATCTACATGTTAAGTCAGTTTCTTTCCAGTAAAATTATCTTCAGCTTGAAAAAAAAATACTGTTTTGCTCTGTAGATGCTGCCTGACCTGCTGAGAGTTTCCAGCATTTTCTGCTTTCATTATAAATAATTACAGGAGTTGGCACACTTTGGTGTTGGGGAGATTATTAAGAATTTGTGATATTTGGACAAAATTGTAGGTGGACTGATTAGTACATTTGTAGACGGCACAAAAATTGGCAGTTGTTCACAATGAGGACGGTCAAAGGATGCAGCAGGGTATAGGTCAGTTGCAGATATGGGCGGAGAACTGGTGGATGAAGTTTAATCCAATTAAGTATGAGATGTTGCACTTTGGGAGGTCAAATGTTAGAGGAAAATATACAGAAAATGACAGGACCCTGAAGAGTATTGATAAACAGAGTGACATTAGTGATAACACAAGTAAATATGGCGATAAAGACAGTGAATGGTATACTTGCCTTTATCAGTTGCGGCAATTAGTGTGAGAACCAGGAAGTCATGCTACCGTTGTATAAAACTTTGATTAGGCTATATTTGGAGTACTGTGTGCAGTTCCAGATAAATGTGTAAGTTATGGAGAGGATTGTAAACTTGTATTTAAAATGGTACTTGATCAAACCCAATACAGGGGTTTGATCTTTTGAGAAAGTAACAAGAAAGGTAAATGAGAGCTGTGCACGTCAGTGTTATTTGAACAGATTTTAACCAAACCTCTAGCAATACACACAATGTGCTGGAAGAACCCAGCAGGTCACTTTCAGGCAGCATCGAGAAATGGAAATCAACGTCTTGGGCTGAGATCTTTAATCAGGACTGTTTATTCTCATCCATTGATGCTGCCTGACCTGCTGAGCTCCTCCAGCACATTGTGAGTATTGCACTAGATTTCCAGCATCTGCAGTATCTCTTGTGTCTATGATTAACTAAACCTTGACATGGTAACATAGTAGGCTGGTGAAAAAGAGTCCAAAAGGCAGTGGCAAGTTATCTATAAAGCTAACAATGGCAGCGAGCAGATTAATGGTTGATGGTGCTGTTGTAACAGAGGGTGTTAATACAAAAGTTCCACAGAGAGCCACAGCTTGTGGTTTGCAGTTCACTTGAATAGTTTTAACTGGTGAGTAAGTTTTTACATCATAGAAAAATAGCAGTGTAGGTGACAGTAATGAGGAAAGCCATTGATTGAAGATATTCACAGTCTGGACAAGTTGTGCAGAAAACAGGCATGTAGACTGTAAGATGATACAGGAGAACACACATTTAGTGGCAGGATATTGAGTGATGTTGAAGAATAAAGGGGCCTTGGGGTTTATCCAGACAGGATTAAAATATCAGGACAGTTCTATAAGTCATAGATTTATGAAGAGATACCACATAGACAGAGGCCCGTTAGTCCACACACTATGTGTTGACCACCAACCATCTATTTACACTAATCCAATTTTGTTCTCCCACAGCTTACCTGGGGTAAGCAACAGTGGCCGTGCCTCTGGCACAGAGTCCGGCCCTGTAGCTCAGAAGGGTAGGGAAAGGAAGAGGAGGGCAGTAGTAATAGGGGACTCGATAGTTAGGGGGTCAGATAGGCGATTCTATGCATGCAGTCAGGAGACCCGGATGGTAGTTTGCCTCCCTGGTGCCAGGGTCCAGGATGTTTCTGATCGCGTCCAAGATATCCTGAAGTGGGAGGGTGAGGAGCCAGAGGTCGTAGTACATATAGGTACCAATGACATAGGTAGGAAAAGGGAAGAGGTCCTGAAAGGAGAATATAGGGAGTTAGGAAGGGAGTTGAGAAGAAGGACTGCTAAGGTAGTACTGTAATCTCGGGATTACTGCCTGTGCCACACGACAGTGAGAGTAGGAATGGAATGAGGTGGAGGATAAATGTGTGGCTGAGGGATTGGAGCGGGGGCAGGGATTCAAGTTTCTGGATCATTGGGACCTCTTTTGGCGCTGGTGTGACCTGTACAAAAAGGACGGGTTGCACTTGAATCCTAGGGGGACCAATATCCTGGTGGGGAGATTTGTGAAGGCTACTGGGGAGACTTTAAACTGAAATGGTAGCGGGGTGGGAATCAAATTGAAGAGACTAGGAGAGAGGAGGTTAGTTCACAAATAGAGAAAACTAGTAGACAGTGTTTGAGGGAGGATAGGTAGGGGACAGAGAATGGGAGCACTCAGACTGAAGATGTAGGGGAGAAGGAAGAAAAAGATAACAAAGTTGTTTGCATCATTAGGGATAAACAGAGAGTAAGAGGTGGAGAGTTTCTTAAATGCATCTATTTTAATGCTAGGAGCATTGTAAGGAAGGTGGATGAGCTTAGAGCATGGATTGATACCTGGAAATATGATGATGTAGCTATTAGTGAAACATGGTTGCAGGAGGGGTGTGATTGGCAAATAAATATTTCTGGATTTCATTGCTTCAGGTGTGATAGAATTGGAGGGGCAAGAGGGAGAGGTGTTGCATTGCTTGTCAGAGAAAATATTACAATGGTGCTTTGGCAGGATAGATTAGAGGACTTGTCCAGGGAGGCTATTTGGGTGGAATTGAGGAATGGGAAAGGTGTAGTAATGTTTATAGGGATATATTGTAGACCACCTAATGGGGAGCGAGAATTGGAGGAGCAAATTTGTAAGGAGATAGCAGATATTTGTAGTAAGCAATTTGTGTGATTGTGGGAGATTTTAATTTTCCACACATAGACTGGGAAGCCCATTCAGTAAAAGGGCTGGATGGTTTGGAGTTTGTAAAATGTGTGTAAGATAGTTTTTTGCAGCAATACATAGAGGTACCAACTAGAGAAGGGGCAGTGTTGGATCTCCTGTTAGGGAATGAGATAGGTCAGGTGACGGAGGTATGTGTTGGGGAGCACTTTGGGTCCAATGATCACAATGCCATTAGTTTCAATATAATTATGGAGAAGGAGAGGACTGGACCCAGGGTTGAGATTTCTGATTGGAGAAAGGCTAACCTTGAGGAGATGCGAAAGGATTTAGAAGGAGTGGATTGGGACAATTTGTGTTATGGGAAGGATGTAATAGAGAAATGGAGGTCATTTAAAGGTGAAATTTTGAGGGTACAGAATCTTAATGTTCCTATTAGGTTGAAAGGAAAGGTTAAAAGTTTGAGACAGCCATGGTTTTCAAGGGATATTGGAAACTTGGTTCAGAAAAAGAGAGAGATCTACAATAAATATAGGCAGCTTGGAGTAATTGAGGTGCTCGAGGAATATAAAGAATGTAAAAAGAATCTTAAGAAAAAAATGAGAAAAGCTAAAAGAAGATATGAGGTTGCTTTGGCAAGCAAGGTGAAAATAAATCCCAAGGGTTTCTACAGTTATATTAATAGCAAAAGGATAGTGAGGGATAAAATTGGTCCCTTAGAGAATCAGAGTGGACGGCTATGTGCGGAGCCAAAAGAGATGGGGGAGGTTTTGAACAACTTCTTTTCTTCAGTATTCACTAAGGAGAAGGATATTGAATTGTGTAAGGTAAGGGAAGCAAGTAGGGTAGTTATGGAAACTATGATGATTAAAGAAGGCGAAGTACTGGAGCTTTTAAGGAATATAAAAGTGGGTAAGTCTCTGGGTCCTGACAGGATATTCCCTAGGACCTTGAGGGAAGTTAGTGTAGAAATAGCAGGGGCCTGTGAGTTTGACGTCAGTGGTGGGTAAATTGACGGAAAGTATTCTTAGAGATGGTATATATAATTACCTGGATAGACAGGGTCTGTTTAGGAACAGTCAACATGGATTTGTGCGTGGAAGGTCATGTTTGACAAATCTTACTGAATTTTTTTGAAGAGGTTACTAGGAAAGTTGGCGAGGGTAAAGCGGTGGATGTTGTCTATGTGGATTGCAGTAAGGCCTTTGACAATGCTCCACACGGAAGGTTAGTTAGGAAGTTTCAATCATTAGGTATTAATATTGAAGTAGTAAAATGGATTCAGCAGTGGCTGAATGGGAGACGCCAGAGAGTAGTGGTGGATAACTGTTTGTCAGATTGAAGGCCTGTGTCTAGTGGTGTGCCTCAGGGATCTGTACTAGGTCCAATGTTGTTTGTCATATACATTAATGATCTGGATGATGGGGTGGTAAATTGGATGAGTAAGTATGCAGATGATACTAAGATAGGTGGAGTTGTGGATAATGAAGTAGGTTTTCAAAGCTGCAGAGAGATTTAGGCCAGTTAGAAGAGTGGGCTGAAAGATGGCAGATGGAGTTTAATGCTGATAAATGTGAGGTGCTACATTTTGGTAGGACTGATCAAAATAGGACATACGTGGTAAATGGTAGGGCATTGAAGAATGCAGTAGAACAGAGGGATCTAGGAATAATGGTGCATAGTTCCCTGAAGGTGGAATCTCATGTGGTTAGGGTGGTGAAGAAAGCTTTTGGTATCCTGGCCTTTATAAATCAGAGCATTGAGTATAGGAGTTGGGATGTAATGTTAAAATTGTACAAGGCATTGGTGAGGCCAAATTTGGAGTATTGTGTACGGTTCTGGTCACCGAATTATAGGAAAGATGTCAACAAAATTGAGAGATTACAGAGAAGATTTACTAGAATGTTACCTGGGTTTCATCTCCTAAGTTACAGAGAAAGGTTGAACAAGTTGGGTCTTTATTCTTTGGAGCGTAGAAGGTTGAAGGGGGACTTGATAGAGGTATTTAAAATTATGAAGGGGATAGAGTTGATGTGGATAGGCTTTTTCCATTGAGAGTGGGGGAGATTCAAACAAGAGGACATAAGTTGAGAGTTAAAGGGCAAAAGTTTAGGGGTAACATGAGGGGGAACTTCTTTACTCAGAGTGGTAGCTGTGTGGAACGAGCTTCCAGCAGAAGTGGCTGAGGCAGGTTTGATGTTGTCATTTAAAGTTAAATTGGATAGCTATGTGGACAGGAAAGGAATGGAGGGTTATGGGCTGAGTGCAGGTCGGTGGGACTAGGTGAGAGTAAGAGTTCGGCACGGACTAGAAGGACCGAGATGGCCTGTTTCCGTGCTGTAATTGTTATATAGTTATTCTCATCAACTGGTCCCAGATTTCATCACTCTCCTAAACACTCAGGCAACCTACCACGGCCAGTTAATTTACCAATCCACATATCTTAGGAGGTGGGAGAAAACCCATCTTGTTATAGGGAGAATCTGCAAATTCCACAGAGCACCAGATATTGGCATTGGACCTGTGGAGTGAGACAGTGGCTCTATCAGCTGCATCTCTGTGGTGTTTCAATAAGGTTGTAAAAATCATTGATATGCTTTCTGTTATTGCTGGAGCCATAAAACATAAAAATGGAGGTGATGCTGGAACTTCAACATTAATCAGAGACACGAAGGACTGCGGATGCTGGGATCTGGAGCAACACACAAAGCTGATGGAGGAACTCAGCGGGCCAGGCAGCATCTCTGGAAGAAAATAAACAATGTTTTGGGTGGTAGACCACCGCATGAACATTAGACCCAGATTTTATAAGATCATAGAGTCATACCGCGCAGAAACGGGCTCTTCAGCCTTTCCATCCCAACCACCCGAGGAGTGTAAATTGAGAACTGATGTACTCAGGGAAATACACGACAGAAATGTGGAGGTTGTTTAGGGCGCACCTGCATGGAATTTTGGATAGGTTTGCCCAATTGAAGTGGGGCAAAGATGGACAAGAAGGCACCACGATTGACAAGAGATGTGGAAAACATAGCCAAGAGAAAGAAAAGCTTACTTAATGTTTAGGGAAGCAAGGATCAGACAGGGCTCTGGAAAGCTACATGGGAGCCAAGAAGGAGCCGGAGGATGTGTGTGAAGAATGGGATGACCAGAGTGATGGATAACAGAAGAAGCATATGCCTGGAATCAGAGGAGGTAGGGGAGGTCTCTAATGAATACTTGGCTTCAGTATTTAGCAGTGAGAGAGATAGTCCTTGATGTTTGTGAGGACAGTGTAAAACAGTGTCAGAGTTTAACAACGTTAAGAAAGAGGGTGTGCTGGAATTTTTGAAAACATTAAGGTAGACAGGTTCATCACCTTTGCTCCTGATACTTCTTGCATTAAAATGGACACTTCAACCCATCCAACTAACTGCAATTTTGCCCTATCAACTGCCTACCTTTCCTTACAGATTCTACGTGCTGCATCCATCTTTGCACCAACTGCCCCATCCTCTGACAAATCACTCAGCTCCCACCCCACTGCCAAACTAATTTAGACACTCCCCAACAGCTCTAGCAAACTGCCCACTAGTTCAGATGTAATCCATTCTTTTTGTACAAGTCATACCTTAGAACTTAGAACATAGAACAGTACAGCACCGGAATAGGCCCTTTGGCCCACAATGTTATGCTGAACCAGCTAAAAAGCAAATCAAAAACACCCAAATACTAATCCCTCTTATCTACACAATGTCCATATCCTTCCATCTTCTCATCCATGTGCCTATCCAAACATCTCTTAAAAACCTCCAATGTATTTGCCTGGATTACACATACCAGACAGCACATCCACCACTTTCTGAGTAAGAAAACTTACCCTCATATCTCCTTTGAACCTATCCTCCCACCTTCAATGCATGCCCTCTGATATTAGACATTTCAACCCTGGGAAAAAGACACTCCCTGTCCACTCTATGCCTCTCATAATCTTATAAACCTCCATCAGATCTCCCCTCAACCTCTGCCGCTGTAGAGAAAACAACCCGAGTTTATCTAGCCTCTCTAGAATCCACAAACTAGGTGTTGGTATTACGCCCATTGCTGTTTTTGTCACCTATACCAATCCATTTGGATGAGAGAGGAGAGATTTAATAGAAACTTGAGGAGTAATGTTTTCACCCTGAGAGTGACCAGCATATGGAATGAGTTAACACAGGAAACAGTTGAGGCAGGTAAATTAACTACATTTAAAATATTTGGACAGGTACTGTGGTGATATGACGTGTAAGAACATGATTGGAGAGAGTTCTGAGCATGCGTAGGAATGATAGAAAGATTGAGAAAACATGGCATTGCATGACACGTGTGGTTGTTGTTAAATAAGTTCTGTTCTTCCAGAAAATGTTTCTTTATTAGTAACCCACGGTACATATAAATATAAAGAACACAACATGGTGTCAGAAGTCGGTCTGGAAGAATAATATGTTTCCTAACACGGGAGAATCGAAAAAAAGAGTTTGAACTGTTTTAATGTTTGCTAACAGTTTTTCAAATGGAAGGGCTGCAGCCTCCACCGACACTTCAATTGTCTGGGAACGTAGCTGAGAACTGGAGAAAATTTAAGTGTTTTGAAATGTATTTATCGGCGATCGAAGTGGATAGAAAACCAGAAAAAACGAAAGCTGCACTCCTACTTCACGTAATAGGTGAAGACGCAATTGGGTTATATTATCAGCTAATTTTTGAAGATGGAAATAATTTAAATTTAAAATCGATAATGGACAAATTTGAAGCATTTTGTATACCGAAGCGTAATGTGACATATGAGCGGTACAAGTTTTTTACATGTGTGCAGAGAGCTGCTGAAACTATTAATCAGTATGTTACTGAGTTGAGACACGCGAGTTTGGAGAACTGACAGACTCTCTCATTAGAGACAGAATTGTTTGTGACATTCTGGATAATGGTTTAAGAGAAACACTGTTAAGAGAACAAGACTTAGACTTGGATAAAGCTTTGATGCTTTGCAAAGCTTCGGAAACCGTGATGTCACAGGCTAAAGAACTTTTCATTGAGAGCAACGTAGACGCCGTGAGGAAGCATGAATATGTTAGAAAAAATAATAAAACGACAACAAAACTGACAGAGAGCAAGATGTCATCAGAGAGAAAAAAGCTATGTGGTCGCTGTGGCGGCAGCATCAACCAAAACAGTGTCCAGCGTATGGGAAAATGTGCAACGACTGTGGTAAGAGAAATCATTTTTCACGCTGTTGCAGAAGCAGAAAGAAAATAAAACAAGTAAATGCAGTGCTTGAAAATGAACTTGAGGAGTTTTATATAGATGTACTTTGTGAAAACAGACAAAGTAAGAATGATTGGACTATTCCATTTCAAGTGAACCAAAACAATATTCTGTTTCAAATTGATACTGGAGCACAAGTAAACGTTCTTGCAGAATCTGAGTTTAATGCATTAATGCCAAGACCAAAGTTACAAAGCTTGACAGAATGGAACAGTTAGGAGCCATAAAAAAAAATTGATGAACCGACTGAATGGGTCAATTCGCTTGTCATTGTTGATAAGAAAAATGGAAAACTGAAGATTTTCTTAGATCCAAGAGACTTGAATTGGGCCATTAAAAGAGAGCATTTCAAATTGCCTACTCGTGAAGAAATTATGTCAGTCTGCTAATGCAAAGTACTTTAGTAAATTAGATGCATCCTCTGGATTCTGGCAACTTAAACTAGATCAAGGGTGTCAAACTCATTTTAGGTCGCGGGCCGGATTGGACAAAGTGCGACTGCATGCGGGCTGGATCAGTTGTGCATGCGCGCGTGCTCCCACAGCTTTTGTTGCCTTCATTTCTTCAACCTGCTCTCATGTGTCTCAGTCTCTGCTATAACTAAAGTGTTTCACTTTAAAAATTTCATTTCTTATGAAGAAGATTGCCTAGCAAGCATTATTTTTATGATTGGTATTAACTTACAGTGTCACGTGACCGGCAACAATGAATATAGAATTGAGTCAGGTTTTATAAAAACAAACAAACATTTATTAAACTCGGCTCAAAAATAGTGAAATGTATTTAAACAACTAACTTAACTGGAAGTTAACTGCTATACGGCAACTCTGGAACAGTTCTTAAAAGGGTAAATGCGAAAACAGTTCTTAAAGTGGTAAATTCAAACACAGTTCTTAGAATAGTAAATTCGAAAGTCCAAGAGATTTATACAGTCAATTAGGAGAGACTGTCCTGAAGTAAAGAATTCCTCGAAGACGTGACGTTACTGCTGATCCCAGCCGGCACCTGCCTTGTCCGCAGGATTCACAACGACGGAAATAAAACGGTTTAAAGGAACTGACCTTTTCCTCTGGAGATTAGATACTGTGCAATCCTTCCTGCTTTAGCAGAAGATATCTCAGATGCAGGTCACTTTTTCTTGAACGTAGATTCAATAAAGGTCAATCCTCTCCAAAACCACCAAACAATATCAGCAATATCAGGCGGCGAATTCCTGTACTTTGGTAAGGTCTTCACTCTCCAATACTACTTACAATAGAAGGTAGAACTCCACTTTAAAATGAAACTGCATCATAAGACGAATACACAGCATAACGGAGTATCTGACGAATTAAATAACAAACTAAACTTAAAACTAACTGCGTCACTCCAGGGGTCTCCCTTTTATACCCGTGGTGAACTTGTCATCACGTGACCTCACACTGGCGGGAAAATTACATCACCCCACCATCACATGACCATTACCTCATGCTCATAAGATACTCAATTACATCATGGTCATAATACAGTCACAAGATATCCATGAGGTATGTAATAACAGGCTACAAGGAAGTTGTGATGAGAGAGAGAAAAAACTATGCTCTTTTGGCTAAGTTTGTTTTGGGAGCCACACCCTTTATTAATAAACGTTGAAATTGAACATTAGCAGACACAAATGTAGACCTCATGAAACAAATTGTAAATGTAGGCTACACAACTGCACCTAATTATTATTAGCCTGCTTCCAGCAATCAAACTCAGACAATGAACACAGTTAGCCTCTAAGTTTTATTGAAGTGATCACATTTACAACAATAGTCAGAAAATGAATGAATCACAATATTACCACAATATTTCATAATGCATTTTGCTTACATGTCGCAGTGCATCGAACAGTGTCACTCATTTTTCACTTGCTGCTTCCAGACACCTGACATCTCTCGGCTTTAACCAGCCTGTCAACATCAGGGACCGGTTTCTGGGCAGTTGTGATTTGCATAATGTCACTTAGATGTCTGTGTGTCAGCTGCGAGTGCAGTTTGGACTTGTTGATGTTCATTATGGAGAACGCCTGCTCACAGAGATGTATTGTCCCGAACATGCAAAGGATCTTTGAGGCAAAGTCTGTCATCTTGGGGTACATCGGTCCCAGATATTGGTAGAATGAGTCCAGACCCACAATCTCAAATTTATATTTCAAAGCCCAGTTACACTGAATTTCAATTAGTTCCGTTTGGAGTTCCTCCGGCACATCTGATGCTGTGTTGACGCAAACGGTGAGCAAAATAGTGAGAATTCCTTCTCGAGCTGAGTGAAGACTTGGAAACGATTCTGAAACTCACTTTTCAGCCATGATATTTTGTCCTTGTACCTGTCCATGTTGTCATTATTCGCATGAGCAACATGCACAGACTGCAAAGAGGAGAAATGAGCTGGGTTGCTCCGGGATAGTTGTATCTCCCACAGGCCTAATTTAATTTGAAAGGCATGAATGCTGTTGAAGTATTTCGTAACAAGTTTGTTGCGGCCTTGCATGTTAACATTAAGTACATTTAAGTGCTCTATGTTATATCCACCAAAAATGCAAGATCATGAAACCAGTCTGGGTCATCCAACTCTGCCACTGGCTTCCCTTTCTCGTTCACGAATAGTCCAATTTCCGCAGGTAATTGAAAAAAACGTTTGAGCACAACCCCTCTGCTCAACCAGCGGACTTCAGTGTGGTAAGGTAGGCCATGTCCAATATTATTTTCGGACAAAAGAATGTCAAATTGCCGATGGTTGAGTCCCTTGGCTCTAATAAAATGAACCGTTTTGATTACTACATCCATGACATTGTCCATTTTCAGGCTCCTGCTGCATAATGCCTCTTGGTGTGTAATACAATGAAAATTCCAGAATTTCTGCTCTGGATTCTCTCTCTGAACGTTCTCTCTGAGTTTCACAACAACACCTGCCTCTTCCCTGACCATGGACGGTGCACTATCTGTTGCCACGCTGACAGCGTGACTCCAGTCAACCCCCAATCTGTCCAAGGCCTCAACGAGGCTGTAGAAAACGTTGTTCGCCGTTGTGGTGTTCGTCATGGGCACCATCTCCACAAACTCCTCAGTGACAGTCAAAGAAGCATCAACACCACGAATAAATATTCCTAATTGAGCTACATCAGTCACGTCGGTGCTCTCAACAATTGCAATAGAGAAGGCAATAAATGACTTCACTTTGTCTTTTAGTTGACTGTTCAAATCTCCTGCAAGGTCCCCGATTCTCTCTGCCACAGTATTTCTTGACAAGCTGATATTACCAAAAGCCTGTCTCTTCTCAGGGCACACCAGCTCAGCCACTGTCAGCATGCAATGTTTGATGAATTCCCCCTCTGAGTATGGCTTCGACGCAGCAGCTATTTTGCTGGCAATAATATAGCTGGCCTTGACAGCTCCATCATGAGTCTCTCGACCTTTAGTGAACACTGATTGCTGTTTTTTCAGAGCTGATTCAAGATCATTTACCTTTTGCATTCTGAGTCGTCCTGCGTCCTTGTCATATTTTTCTCCGTGTGATGTCTCATAGTGTAGTTTGATATTGTACTCTTTTGCCACAGCCACGTGTTGCGAGCATATCAGACACACAGGTTTGCAGTTGACCTCACAGAAGAAAAAAAACGATCCTTCCAATTATCGTTGAATATCCTTCCTTTGATGTCAACTTTCCTTTTCTGGGAAAGCATTTTGAACCACAGCTGCAAACAGTCTCAGCCTTGCTACAGGTGTTACTTACCTGAGTACTCTGTGCGTTTATACTGTGTCTGATGATGTAAGTGGGGCCCCAGTGGTCTTCAGTGCAGGGTGGTAGGTGCTTATGCACGGCGTGTGGTTAACAGTCGCCTATTGTTTTCTAAGTACACACAACAAGCTGCCGGCACAGCAGGCGGCACAGACAGCAGTGGGAGAGAGAGCAGCTGCCATACAGATACATAATAAATAGTCGTGAATATAATTTTTCTTCCCCCAAATCATCCAGTGGGCCGGATTGGACCTCTTTGCGGGCCGGTAGTTTGACACCCCTGAAATAGAGGAACCGAGTTCAAAGTTGTGTACCTTTAACACTCCTTTTCCCAGATACTGTTTCCTTCGGTTTCTGTTTGGAATTGTATCAGCTCCTTAAGTGTACCATAAAACCATTCACATGCCATATGAGCACTTTGAGGGCCCGATACGTCCATGGACGATATTTTTGTTTGGGGATCATCTAAACAAGAGCATGACGCCAGACTCAGACAAGTCTTTGAGGCAACAGGCAAGGCAAACCTGAAGTTGAATAAAGACAAATGTCGGCTAGGAATGACTGAACTTACATTTGTGGGTGATATCATCAGCAATGAGGCTGTGCTCATTGAGAACATGCCAAGACTGCAATGTAAAAAGGATGTTCAGAGGTTTATGGGAATGGTCAACTACCTGGGAAAATTCATACCCAATCTCTCTGAACAGCTTGCTCCAATGAGGCAACTAACAGAAAAGAAAAACGTATGGAGCCGGAATCATGAACAGAAGGCATAGCAAAATCTCAAGAAAGTGCTCACTAAAGAACCTGTGGTGAAATTCTATGATGCTGAGAGACCCATCAAAATCTCATGTGATGCATCTCAAGCAGGCTTAGGGGCAGTATTATTCCAGAAACATGAGAACATTATGTTTTCTGCTTTGCTTTGTGTTCATCTTTCCATCTTTTCACTTGTTCACCTTCCTCTGTTCTCAGAAGGCTCTCATCCGTTGTCAGATTGGATCTCAAACGACATCCCATCAAGAGCTGAGCAGGCAAAAATCCAGATTCAAGTGGAGTACTGTGGTAGACTAACAAGGCTTTATAAAAAATCACTTCCACTATCTTTTGCTTTGTGCATCAGTTTCTTGACAATTCCTACCAATTTCTCAACCAATCCATTAGACTGAGGGAAAAATGGACTAGATGTTGTATGAACAAAGCCCCATTCACAAGCAAAATGTTTCATGCATTCACCACTGAATTATGGACCATTGTCTGTGAAAACTTCATCAGGTACACCATGTCTTGAAAAAACTGATTTCATGCATGTAACTACATTTTCTGCAGTCATTCTGTCCAGACAACACGCTTCAGGATACAATGAGTAGTAATCTGTTATTAATAGATAGTCTTTGTTGTTAGTTATAAAAAGATCAACGCCTACTTTCTGATAAGGACTCTGAGGACTAGGATGTGGATGCAGTGGCTCCTTAGGGTTGCTAGGTTGGTATTTAAGGCATATTTGACAAGAAGACACCAATTCTGCAATCTCTTGAAAAATCCTGGGCCAAAACATCATTTCCCGTGCCCTTCTCTTATATTTTTCAATGCCTAGGTGGCCTTCATGAATTTTATTAAGCATTTCTTTATGGAGACTTTTAGGTATAACAATTCTATTACCTTTGTACAATATCCCATTACAACGGACAGTTCTGATCTGTGGTTCCAATATTCTTGTACTTCTGAGATACAGTCATGCCTATTAGTTGGCCATCCATCCATCACCACTTGTATTACCTGACTGAGAATTTTGTCCTTCTCTGTCTCAAGACACAGCAGTTCCAACTTTTTGGAAGCAACAGGTACAGTTTCTATGACCATATCAATAAATACCTGAACATCAATAATGTTCCCGTGACTGTCTTTTGTCATTGGATCCACAGCTCTGGAAAGTGTGTCAGCCGTGTACATGAATTTTCCAGGTGTGTATGACACATTCAATACATATCTTTGCAATTTGATCATTTGCTGAATTTGCAAAGGACAGTCGCTTAAAGGTTTGTTAAACAATGCAATCAAAGGCTTATGATCAGTTTCAACATCAATAGATTGCCCTGACACAAACTGATGAAATTTCTCACAAGCAAACATAATGCTGAGCAATTCTTTTTCAATTTGAGCATACGTTGTTTCTGGATCAGATAATAAATGAGATGCATATACCACTGGGCCATTCCTGATCATGTTTCTGGAGTAATACTGCCCCTAAGCCTGCTTGAGATGTATCACTTGAGATCTTGATGGGTTTTTCTTTTGTGAGTACTTTCTTGAGATTTAGCCATGCCTTCTCCTGTTCATGATCCCAGCTCCATTCATTTCTCCTTTCTGTTAGCAGCCTCAATGGAGCAAGCTGTTCCAAGAGATTGGGTATGAACTTTCCCATATAGTTGACATTCCCATAAACCTCTGAACATCCCTTTTTCATTGCGGTCTTGGCATGTTCTCAATAGTAGAAACCTTCAATGGATCAGGACGCACTCTGTCTTTGCTGATCATATCACCCACAAAGGTAAGTTCAGTCACTCGTAGCTGACATTTGCCTTTATTCAATTTCAGATTAGCCTTGCGTGTTGCCTCAAAGGCTTGCCTGAGCCTGGCGTCATGCTCTTGTTTAGATGATCCCCAAATAATAATATCATCCATGGATGTATCGGGCCCTCAATGTGCTCATACAACATGTGAATGGTTTTATAGTACACTTCAGGAGCAGATACAATTCCAAACGGTATCTGGCAAAAGGAGTGTTAAAGGTACACGACTTTGAACTCGGTTCATCTAGTTTGAGTTGCCAGAATCTGGAGGATGCATCTAATTTACTAAAGTACTTTGCATTAGCAAACTGTGACATAATTTCTTCACGAGTAGGCAATTTGAAATGCTCTCTTTTAATGGCCCGATTCAAGTCTCTTGGATCTAAACAAATCCTCAGTTTTCCATTTTTCTTATCAACAATGACAAGTGAATTGACCCATTCAGTTGGTTCATCAATTTTCATTATGACTCCTAGCCTTTCCATTCTGTCTAACTCTGTTTTCAGTTGATGACATAATGCAAAAGATACTTTTCTGTAAGATGTATTACGGGTTGCAATGTATTATCAATTTTAATCGAGTGCTGTCCTGGAAGCCTGCAACGTCACGGTCTCAGAAGCTTTGCAAAGTGCCAAAGCTTTTTCAAGATTTAAAGCAGCACACACAAAAAATGCTGGTGAACGCAGCAGGCCAGGCAGCATCTATAGGAAGAGGTACAGTCGACATTTCGGGCCGAGACCCTTTGTCAGGACTAGCTGAAAGAAAAGATAGTAAGAGATTTGAAAGTGGGAGGGGGAGGAGGAGATCCGAAATGATAGGAGAAGACAGGAGGGGGAGGGATGGAGCTAAGAGCTGGGAAGTTGATTGGCAAAAGGGATATGAGGCTGGAGAAGGAAGAGGATCATGGGATAGGAGGCTGAGGAAGAAAGAAAGGGGGAGGGGGGAAGCCCAGAGGATGGGCAAGGGGTATAGTGAGAGGGACAGAGGGAGAAAAAGGAGAAAGAGAAAAAATTAATAATAAATAAATAACGGATGGGGTACAGATGGAATATAAGGTGTTATTCCTCCAACCTGAGTGTGGCTTCATCTTGACAGTAGTGGAGGCCATGGATAGACATGTCAGAATGGGAATGGGATGTGGAATTAAGATGTGTGGCCACTGGGAGATCCTGCTTTCTCTGGCGGACAGAGCGTAGGTGTTCAGCAAAGTGGTCTCCCAGTCTGCGTCGGGTCTCGCCCATATATAGAAGGCCACATCGGGAGCACCGGATGCAGTATATCACCCCAGCCGACTCACAGGTGAAGTGTCGCCTCACCTGGAAGGACTGTTTGGGGCCCTGAATGGTGGTAAGGGAGGAAGTGTAAGGGCATGTGTAGCACTTGTTCCGCTTACACGGATAAGTGCCAGGAGAGAGATCAGTGGGGAGGGATGGGGGGGATGAATGGACAAGGGAGTCGCGTAGGGGCTGATCCCTGCAGAAAGCAGAGAGAGGGGGAGAGGGAATGATGTGCTTAGTGGTGGGATCCCGTTGGAGGTGGCGGAAGTTATGGAGAATTATATGTTGGACCCAGACGCTGGTGGCGTGGTAGGTGAGGACAAGGGAAACCCCATTCCTAGTGAGGTGGTGGGAGGATGGGATGAGAGCAGATGTGTGTGAAATGGGAGAGATGCGTTTGAGCGCAGAGTTGATGGTGGAGGAAGGGAAGCCCCTTTCTTTAAAAAAGGAGGACATCTCTTTCGTCCTGGAATGAAAAGCCTCATCCTGAGAGCAGATGCGGCGGAGACGGAGGGATTACGAGAAAGGGATGGCATTTTTGCAAGAGACAGGGTGGGAAGAGGAATAGTCCAGGTAGCTGTGAGAGTCCGCAGGCTTTTAGCAGACATCAGTAGATCAGCTGTCTCCAGAGAAGGAGACAGAAAGATCAAGAGAGGGGAGGGAGGTGTTGGAAATGGACCAGGTAAACTTAAGGGCAGAGTGAAAGTTGGAGGCAAAGTTAATGAAGTCAACAAGCTCAGCATGCGTGCAGGAAGCAGCGCCAATGCAGTCGTTGATGTAGCGAAGGAAAAATGGGGGACAGATACCAGTATAGGCTTGGAACATGGGATGTTCCACAAAGCCAACAAAAAGGCAAGCATAGCTGGGACCCATACGGGTGCCCATAGCTACACCTTTAGTCTGGAGGAAGTGGAAGGAGCCAAAGGAGAAATTATTAAGAGTAAGGACTAATTCCGCTAGATGGAGGAGAGTGGTGGTAGAGGGGAACTGGTTAGGTCTAGAATCCAAAAAGAAGCGGAGAGCTTTGAAACCTTCCTGGTGGGGGATGGAGGTTTGCCGAGGCACAGCGGCAGCTCACGGATACCTCCTCTTATTTACCCCTGGATCATGACCCCACTAAGGAGCACCAGGCCATTGTCTCCCACAGCATCACCGACTTTATCCGCTCAGGGGATCTCCCATCCACTGCTACCAACCTTATAGTTCCCACACCTCGCACTTCCCGTTTCTACCTCCTACCCAAGATCCACAAACCTGCCTGTCCAGGTAGATCCATTGTCTCAGCTTGCTCCTGCCCCACCGAACTCGTTTCTGCATACCCCGACACGGTTTTATCATCCCTTGTTCAATCCCTTCCCACCTATGCTCGTGACACTTCTCACACTCTGAACTTTTTCAATGATTTTAAGTTCCCTGGCCCCCACCGCTTTGTTTTCACCATGGATGTCCAGTCCCTATATACCTCCAACCCCCACCAGGAAGGTCTCAAAGCTCTCTGCTTCTTTTTGGATTCCAGACCTAACCAGTTCCCCTCTACCACCACTCTGCTCCGTCTAGCGGAATTTGTCCTTACTCTTAATAATTTCTCCTTGGCTCCTCCCACTTCCTCCAAACTAAAGGTGTAGCCATGGGCACCCGTATGGGTCCTAGCTATGCCTGTCTTTTTGTTGGGTTTGTGGAACAATCTATGTTCCGTGCCTATTCTGGTATCTGTCCCCCACTTTTCCTTCGCTACATCGCCGACTGCATTGGCGCTGCTTCCTGCACGCATGCAGAGCTCATTGACTTCATTAACTTTGCCTCCAACTTTCACCCTGCCCTCAAGTTTACCTGGTCCATTTCCGACACCTCCCTCCCCTTTCTTGATCTTTCTGACTCTTTCTCTGGAGACAGCTGATCTACTGATGTCTACTATAAGCCTACTGACTCTCACAGCTACCTGGACTATTCCTCTTCCCACCCTGTCTCTTGCAAAAATGCCATTCCGTTCTTGCAATTCCTTCGTCTCCGCCGCATCTGCTCTCAGGATGAGGCTTTTCATTCCAGGACGAAAGAGATGTCTTTCTTTTTTAAAGAAATGGGCTTCCCTTCCTCCTCCATCAACTCTGCTCTCAAACGCACCTCTCCCATTTCACGCACATCTGTTCTCACTCCATCCTCCCACCACTCCACTAGGAATGGGGTTCCCCTTGTCCTCACCTACCACCCCACCAGCCTCTGGGTCCAACATATAATTCTCCATAACTTCCGCCACCTCCAACGGGATCCCACCACTAAGCACATCATTCTCTCCCCCCCTCTCTCTGCTTTCCACAGGGATTGCTCCCTATGTGACTCCCTTGTCCATTCGTCCCCCCCATCCCTTCCTACCAATCTCCCTCCTGGCACTTATCCTTGTAAGTGGAACAAGTGCTACACATGCCCATACACTTCCTCCCTCACCACCATTCAGGGCCCCAGACAGTCCTTCCAGGTGAGGCGACACTTCACCTGTGAGTTGACTGGGGTGATATACTGCGTCCGGTGCTCCTGATGCGGCCTTTTATATATTGGCGAGACCCAACGCAGGCTGGGAGACCATTTCGCTGAACACCTATGCTCTGTCCACCAGAGAAAGCAGGATCTCCCAATGGCCACATATTTTAATTCCACGTCCCATTCCCATTCTGATATGTCTATCCACGGCCTCCTCTACTGTAAAGATGAAGCCACACTCAGGTTGGAGGAACAACACCTTATATTCCGTCTGGGTAGCCTCTGACGTGATGGCATGAATATTGACTGCTCTAACTTCCGTTAATACCCCACCTCCCCTTCATACCCCATCTGTTATTTATTTATATACACCCATTCTTTCTCTCACTCTCCTTTTTCTTCCTCTGTCCCTCTGACTATACCCCTTGCCCATCCTCTAGGTTCCCCCCCACCTTGTCTTTCTCCCTGGGCCTCCTGTCCCATGATCCTCTCATATCCCCTTTGCCAATCACCTGTCCAGCTCTTGGCTCCATCCCTCCCCCTCCTGTCTTCTCCTATCATTTTGGATCTCCCCCTCCCCCTCCCACTTTCAAATCTCTTACTACCTCTTCTTTCAGTTAGTCCTGACAAAGGGTCTCGGCCTGAAACGTCAACTGTTCCTCTTCCTATAGATGCTGCCTGGCCTGCTGCGTTCACCAGCATTTTTTGTGTGTGTTGCTTGAAATTCCAGCATCTGCAGATTTCCTCGTGTTTGTGTTCAAAATTTAAATCTTGCTCTCTCAACAGCCTTTCTCTCAGAGCATTATCTCGAAAGCCACAAACAATTCTATCTTTAATGGGAGAGTCCGTGAGCAATCCAAACTCACATGCTCTACTACCCTTTCTTAACTGTTTCTTCAATTGTTTCAGCATCTCTCTGCGCACATGTGAAGAATTTATATCAATCATACGTTAAATTACACTTAGGTATATAAACTACTTCAAATCTGTCCATTATTGACTTTAAATCAAAATTATCTCCATCTTCAAAGACAAAATTATTATATACCTCTAATGCGTCATTCCTGATTACATGGAGCAAGAGCGCAGCTTTGTTTTCTTTTCCTGATTTTTCTTCATAATCGATCGCCGATAAGTACAATTCAAACTGTTGCTTGAATATCCTCCAATTCTCAGCTACATTGCTAGTCAGCTGGGGGTTGTAGATCTTCCACTTTACCGTTTACAGTTCGAACTTTTTTCTTCTTTTTTCGATTCTCGCATATTATTCTTCCTGAACCACTTCTGACACCATGTTATGTTACTTCTGTTTAAATGCACTGTGGGCTAACAGTGAAGAATCATATTCTGGAATAATTAGAGAACTTTTATTTACAGTGATAATTTACAGTCACACTCACGTCCCCATCTACATCAACGGAACGTACTGGAGTGTGTATCAAGCTTCAAATTCCTTGGTGTCCACATTTCCGAGGATCTCACCTGGTCCCTGAACTCCTCCATCCTGATAAAAAAGGCGCAACAGCGCCTTTATTTCCTACAGAGCATGAAGAAAGCTCACCTCTGTCCCAGGATACTGACGGACTTTCACCGCTGTACCATTGAGAACACACTCACCAACTGCATCTCAGTGTGGTATGGCAATTGTCCCGTATCAGACCACAAAGCACTCCAGTGTGTGGTGAAAACCGCCCAGCGGATTATCTGCACCCAATTGCCCACCATTGAGAACATCTACCATAAACACTGCCTGGGCAGGGCGAAAAGTATTATCAGGGATGCATCTCACCCTAACCATGGACTTTTTACTCTCCTCCCATCTGGTTAGGCGCTACAGGAACCTCTGCTCCCGCACCAGCAGGCACAGGAAGAGCTTCTTCCCTGAGGCTGTGACCCTGCTGAACCTCTCATCACAGCGCTAAGCAGTATTGCACCCATATTGTACTGTCTCAGTACTTCTATATTTGTGTGCTGTAGCACTTACTTTCTATTCGCAGTTATTTTGTAAATAACACTATTCTTTGCGTTTCTGGTCAGATGCTAAATGCATTTCATTGGCTCTGTATCTGTACTCGGCACAATGACAATAAAATTGAATCTAATCTGATCAAAACAAACAAACAGGTCTTAAACCACAAGCTAGCAATACCGCGCATGCTCAGTGCTCTGTCCAATCCTGTATTGGCACATCATTGCACGTGATATTACCTCACTAGTGACCTTATGGTGATGGCGGACCTAGTGTTGTTGACCTCACCATGATGTTGGCCGTAACGCGGTACGTCACCGGGATGACAGGCGCTGTTGCCACACTTTGAACGGGACGGATGGAGGTGCCGGGCGTGTGCGGGGCCGTGATGGCACCGATCTTACAGCGCTATGTGGCGGCTATGGTGCTGAGCGGAGCGGCCGACGCGCTCGGCTACAAAGGTGGATCCTGGGAATTCTGCCGCAGTGGCCTGCAGATCCATGGCGAAGTACGGGAGGCAGGCGGCGTTCAGGGCCTTGACGTGAAGGGGTGGATGGTCAGCGACGACACGGTGATGCATCTGGCGACGGCCGAGGCCTTGGCGGCCGCCTCGCATCCTGAGGAATCGCTGGAGAAGCTGTACCCGCGGCTGGCTCGGGATTACAAGAAGAGCATGAATGACATGGACGGGAGAGGGCCGGGTACAGGCGTGGTGGGGTGGGGTGGGGCGTGGAGGTAACCGGTGTGGGGTGCTGGGGGGTGGAAAGGGGAGCAACATGGTGAGGGCGGGGGAAATGGAGCGAGCTGTGGGTGAACCGTGTAGTGTGACATTCTGAGGGGAGAGGGCTGGGGTGTGGGGCGGTTGATGGATACTTATTGATTCCAAAGGAAATTACTGTGTCACAGTAGCATTACAAGTGCACAGATATAAATCTTAGAAGAGAAGTAGAAAGAATTTAAAAAGTTACCACAAATAGTCTAACGCTGGGGTGGGGTGGTCATCACTTCCCCAGTTATGTTGACTCAATACAGAGCCTAATGGCCGAGGTTAAGAATGACCTCCTGTAGTTCTGTTTGGAGGAGAGCGGTTGTCTAGTAAGTCTCTTACTAGAAGTGATCCTCTGTTCAGCCAAGTTGGCATGCAGAGGGTGAGAAACATTGTCCAGAATTGCCAGGATTTTCCACAGGGTCCCTTGTTCTACCACAGCCTCCAGTCTGTCCAGTTTGACTCTTTTAACAGAGCCACCCTTTTTAATCAGTTTATTGAGCCTATTGGCATCACCCGTGTTGATGCCATTGCCTCAGCACAGACCGCATAGAGGATTGTACTGGCGACAACAGAGTGGTGGAACATGTGAACAGTTGGTTGGGGACCAGGTACAGTGATGGTTGACAAGGGAAGGGACCCCCACCCCCTTCATTGTGGGCGGTAGTAAGCCCCTGGGACCATGAACCTCCAGTACTCAGGAGAAATGCACAAGCTCTGTAAGTTCCCATCAGTTGGTCACTGAGACTCAGCTGTAAACTCGTGCTGACTCGGACACTTGGGTTCAGAGAAACCAATTATTTCAGGTGGAGCTTTTGTCGAACAACTGATCTTCTTTGGATGGTGAACCTGGTCATTGAATCACTTTGGTCATAGACTGATTCCTTTTGTCAGGACTAACGTGTATGAGTGCTGCCTTGCTGCTGAAACCAGACATTCCTGGCGGATGGAAGATCCCGTTTAACCCGAAAGGCGGTGGCTGCGGTGCTGCCATGCGGGCAATGTGCATTGGGCTGCGGTACCCCCAACCCCACCAGCTAGAAACGCTGATCGCGGTGTCTGTCGAAAGCGGTCGAATGACCCACCACCACCCTACGGGTTACCTGGGGGCAGTGACGGCCGCATTGTTCACCGCATATGCTGTCAATGGGATGCCTGTGGAGAGCTGGGGTAAAGGCCTGATGGAAGTGTTGGAGAAAGCCAAGGCATATGTGCAGAACTCTGAGCAGTATGTTGAAGAAAACCTGGCTGCGTGGTGAGTGTGAAATCATGCACTCTTACTTTCTATTCTTAAGAGCACGGTGTGAGTGGTTAATTTGTAATTACTAAATCTATGCATCTGATTATAGCAGTACCACATATCTCTAGGGTGACTGGAATTGCCTATCAGATAGAGGGACCTTCAAATGGCCGGTTGTCAGGTTCTCTGTTGGGACAATGAAGGACGATGTGGGTGAGGTCCTTAATGAGTACTGTGCATCAGCATTTACCACGGGCGTAGAAGGTAGGGAGGGCAGTGCTGAGCATATAGATATGCTGGTGTATTTTGAGGTCAAGGAGATAGTATTAGCTATCTTAAAGAAAATTAAGTTGGATAAGTCCCCAGGCCTAATGGGATATAGCCCAGGTTATTCAGAGATTGCTGGGGCCTTGACCAATATTGTCTCCAGCCACAGGTGTGGTCCCAGAGGACTGGCGAGCAGCTAATAGCAGGGATAACCCTAGAAACTCTGGACCAGAGAGTCTCATGTCAGTCATAGGGAAGTTACTGGAGATAATTCTTAGGGATAGCATTTGGAAAGCCATGGCCTAATTAGAGAGAGCGAGCATGGCTTTGTGTGGGGAAGTCGAGTCTTACTAATTTGATTGAGTCTTTTGACGAGGTGTTGAGGGTGATTGAAGGTAGAGCTGTGGATGTTGTCTACACCATTGGATTTTAGTAACGCGCCTGACAACATCCCTCGTGGGATGCTCATGATTCTCAGATTCATGGGATCAGTGGTGAATTGGCCATTTGAATTCGGAACTGGCTTGCCCACAGAAGACAGGGTAGTGGTTGAAGGTACTTGTTCTACCTGGAGGTCTGTGACTAGCGGTGTTCAGCAGGAATCTGTGCTGGGACCTCTGCAGTTTGTGATGTGTATAAGTGACCTGGATGAAAATACAGATGGGTGGGTTAGTAAGTTCGCAGATGATACAAACACTGGGGGTGTTGTGGATATTGTGGAAGTCTGGCAAAAAAATACAGTGGGCCAATCATGAACGAGAAAATCTGCAGACTCTGGAAATATAAGCAACGCACACAAAGTGCTGGAGGAACTCAGCAGGCCAGGCGGCATATATGGGAAAGAGTAAGTAGTCGATGTTTCAGGCTGAGACGCTTCATCAGGTCTGGAGAAGAAAGGTGAGAAGTCAGAGTAAGAAGGTGGGAGGAGGGGATGATCAAGGTAGTATATGATAGATGACCAACACACACACAATGCTGGAAGAACTCAGCAGGCCAGGCAGCATCTATGGGGAAAAAAAAGAGTTGACGTTTTGGGCCGAAACCCTTCAGCAACACTGGAGAAAAAAAGCCAAGGAGTGGATTTAAAAGCTGGGGGAGGGGAGAGAGAACCACCTGGTAATAGGTGAAACCTGGATGGGAAAGATGAAATAAAGAACTGGGTTCTTTCTCCCTTCTCCCCCACCTTTTTTACCTATTCTTCAGCTTTTTTTTTCTCCAGTCCTGCCAAAGGCTTTCGGCCCAAAACGTCGACTTTTTTATCCATGGATGCTGCCCAGCCTGCTGAGTTCCGGCATTTTGTGTGTGTTACTCAGACTTCCAGCATCTGCAGATTCTCTCTTGTAGGTGATGGGTGAAACTGGGAGAGTGGGAGGAGTGAAGTAAAGAGGTGGGAAGTAGATTGGCAAAAGAGATAAAGGGCTGGCGAGGGGGGGAATCTGATATGAGAATGCAGCAGGTCATCGATCAGTTGCAGATAAGCGTGGAGAAATGGCAGATGGAGTTTAACCCAACCTAATGTGAAGTGTTGCAGCTTGGTAGGTCAAAGGTAAAGGGACAGTACACTAATATAGACAAGATCCTTTTTAACACAGAGTGGTGGGTGCCTGGAATTCCTGGGGTGTTGGTAGAGGCAGAAACATCAGAGGCTTTTAAGTGAGGTTTAGATAGGCATATGACTGTGAAGAAAATGGAAGGATCTGGACATTGTGTAGGCAGAGGGTATTAGTTAGGTTGGTCAATTGATTATTAATTTCATTGGTTCAGCACAAGATTATGGGTCGGAAGGCCGATTCCTGTGCTGTACTGTTCTGAACCTTAGGCTCCACACACCTATTGTCCCTGTTGTGTCTAATGAGGCCTATTCTTACCCTAGTTATTCTTTTGTCCTTAATATGTTGCTGGAATGTCTGTGGACTGACCTCCATGTCAAATGGCGATACAACCAATTAGAATGCTCTCCACCGTACATCTGTAGAAAATTTGCTGGCGTCTTTGGTGACAAACCAGATCTCCTCAAAGCCGTAGTAAAATATAGACACTGTTGTGTCTTTGTAATTGTATTAATATGTTGGGCCCCGGATCGATCTTCAAAGATGTTGACATGCAGGAAGTTGAAACTGCTCACCCTTTCTACTGCTGATCCCTTGATGAGGTCTGGTGCGTGTGCCATTGTTGATTGTTAGTGAGGAGGAGATTTTATTTCTGATCCACACTGACTCTGGTCTCCCGATGAGGAAGTCAAGGATCCTGTTGTAGAAGGAGGTGCAGAGCCCCAGGTTTTTGGAGTTGTTCTTGATTAGTACTGAGGGGATGATGGTGTTGAATCATCAGTGAACTGTAATTGATAAACAGTAGGTATTGCTGTTGTCCAACACAAGGCTGAGTGGAGAGGCAGTGGGATCGCTTTTGCTGGAGATAGGCAAACTACGGTGGGTATAGGTCTTTGCTGAGGCAGGAGTGGACTCTGGCCATGACTAACCTCTTGGAGCACTTTGTCACGGTACGTGTGAGTGCAACTGTTTGTCCTTCAGCTCTGAATCAGAATCAGGTTTACTATCACTAATGTGTCATGAAGTTTCATGTTTTCCGGCAGCATTATGGAGCAAGGCATAAAAAAATACTGTAAGTTAGAAATTTAAAAATAAATAGCGCATAAGAGAGAGTGAGGTAGTGTTCATGGACCATCCGGAAATCTGATGGCGAAAGGAAAGAAGAGTGTGGGCTTTCGGGCTCCTGTACCTTCTCTGTTATGGTAGTAATGAGAAGAGGGCATGTCCTGGGGGATGAATGCTGTTTGAGGCACCACCTCTTGGAGACGAGCTCAATGATGGACAAGTTTTTATTAATGTCATAATCAGCCTGTGAGTGCCGTGTGCTTCCCCATTCTGATTGTGAACTGGGTGAGAGTGGTGAATACTCTCTCAGTATTTACTAAGTATCTTGAGAATACCTGAATGGCCAAGACAAGGGCTGCAAACTGTGCTGGTGGATGGAAGTGGTTTGGGTTGAAGGTTACTGTCTCTGTGCCCTGTGACTGAGTGGCCACTCCCTGAGTGAACATAGTTGGACTTCGCACAATAACATTGTGAACGTTTGAGAAAAGATACTGAAGTTACTGTATCAGTAAAATGATTGTCAAATTACTTCCACGTATTTGGCTTAAAAAGAAAAACACTTGACGCATTGCAGACTGAAGGACCCTTCTATAAGATAAATAACTTCGCTCTTTTCTTATTTTAGGTCCTATTTTCAAAATAAATGGAATAAGTACCTTCAGGACCGAGGCATTATGGATGGGGTTTCAAAGCCGATTTTCCCAGAGCCTTATGGTGTGGCTGAGCGTGATGAATTCTATACCTCTGTCAGCTATGGCGGCTGGGGTGGAGCCAGTGGGCATGATGCCCCCATGATAGCCTATGACGCTATCCTGGGCTCAGGCAAGTCATGGGAGGAGCTCTGTAACAGAGCAGTTTTCCACGGTGGCGATAGTGACTCTACTGGTGCAATAGCAGGGGCCTGGTGGGGAGCCATGTATGGCTTTCATGGGGTTCCTGCATCCAACTACGAAGGCCTAGAGTATCGTAACAGGTTGGAGTCTGTGGCAGCGAAGTTGTTTGATTTAAGCCACTCAACTTCTGAGTCAGAACACTCACGGAAGACTTGTGCAAGCTTTTAACCTCTGACTTACTAATTGCTAGTTAATCAGAAATTGTTAATCCAAAATATAAAAGCCTGTCAGCCTGGGAAAAGGTTTGCTTTTGTACCTGCCGCCTGTCTCCTTTCTAACCAGCAGAATGTGCCATATGTTACCAAGTGGATTACGGTGAACTAAGGTCTGAATGAAAGGCCACCTCAGACTGTCTAAATTCTGAATAGTAGAAGGAACGCACAGTGCATTGTTTTCACAGGAGAGATCAAGACTTAGCTGGAGAGAAGATAAGTTCACTTGCAAATGAATCAAAGTTGAGAATTTATAAATAGAATGGTGTAATTTTGACATGGGCAGAGGAAGTGGAAATAATAAAATTTAGAAGTCTGTTTCTTAAAAATAAAGTTCTAGGCTTTATGCACCTTAATTATACAACTAAGAAATATTTGTTGTGCAGTTCTAAGCGTTATCTGTTAAATTCACAACTGCTGGACGGGGTGGACTCGGAGCACGCGTCCGAAGGGCAGCGACGATCGGAGGAGGTCAGTGGGGACCGATCGGCCTATTGAGTGAGCTCCAACTTTGTGCACCGACTGTTTAATATGATTTGGGCCTTTTTAAAAATATTTCGTTTCTTTACAAACCGATAGTGTGATCCGGACACGGGAACAGAAACTGTCGGAGTGCAGAAAGATACGGGAACAGAAACTGTCAAGAGTGCAGAAACAGTCACCTTCCTCATGACCCATTCCTGGTGATTCTGCTGCCTTCGCACTCATAATTCTACGCCTTTGCCTTGGACCTGAATCACTCCAGACGCATGCCACCATTTACACCATTGCTGTCCAGTGCTTGTTCACGGTATTCATTGTTGCATTTATTACTCTACTCTGTTTAACGTGAGCAAGGAATTTCATTCCTTCATGATGTATGTGACAGTAACCTAATCTGAATCATTCAGTGCCTTTCTTCCCTTGATCTTATCCACTGCCACAGACGCCCAACACCTCATTCCACCTGAGAAGCCATAGTGTCATGCAACATAGAAACAGGCCAGCTCTTCCATGTCAACTTGAGCTAGTCCCATTTGTCTATTGCTTGGCCCATAGCCCTTTAAACCATGTACCTGACCAGCTATCTTTTAAATACGTACCTGCCTCTACCACTTCCTCTAGCAGCTTGTGCCATTTACCAGCACCCTTCTATGGAAAATGTTGCCCTTCGAGTGTCTAAATCTTGCACCTTTCACCTTAAATCTATGCCCTCTAGTTTTGGATTCCTATGAGAAAAAAGATCGTGATAAATCTATCTTACCTCATGATCCCCTCATGATCTTACAAACCTCAGGAAAGTTACTTATATTCCAGGGAAAAATGTCCCAGCCTCTCCATATAAATCAAGCTTTCCCCATAATATCCTTGTGAGTCTTTTCTGCACCTTTTCATGCTTAATGTTATTCTTTGTACAGCTGGACAAGCAGAACTGAACAGAAATGTGGTCTCTGCAGCACCTTGTAATAGCTGTAACATAACATTCCAACTTCTGTACTCAGTATATTCACCGCCCTATGTAGCTGAGACGCTGTCTTCATGGCACCACGCCCTTGTACCCATAGATCTCTATGTTCTACAGCAGCCCCCAGTGCCTTTCATACACTGTATTCCTGTTATGGTTTAACTTACTAAAATGCAACACTTGTCTGAGTTAAATCCCATCTACCAGTCTATGGTCCACTTTTACGGCTGTAATCTTAGATAACCTCTCTGCACTAAATTTGGTGTCATTGCAAACTTATCAATTGCGCAAATACATTCCAATAAAAATTGTTAATGTAGATGATTAACAATAGAAGACCTAGTACTAATAGCTGCAGCACACCATTGGTCAAAGGCCTCCATTTTGAGAAATAACGCTCCCCAAATCACCCTCTGTGTCCAAAATCCGGGCCTACCGTTCTATCCCTTCCACCATCTGCTCATCATTCCCCACTTCACCTGGTTCCACCCATCACCTCCCAGCCCCTGCCTCACCACTCCCTCTCCTTCCTATCTGTACCAGTTACCTTTTTATCTGCTCTCAGTCCTGATACAAGGCTGTGAACTTGAAATTTTGACTATCCCTCCTCATACACAATCGCTGCTCGACCACTCATTTCCTCCAGCAGATTGTTTATCGCTTCAGATTCCTGCACCTGCAGTCTCTTGATTTTCCTGGTACTACCAGTCCTGCTTGTATGTCTCACCCTCCCAAGGTCCCAGAAATTTAGTGCCATGCCTGTTTTCTTGTCCTTGTACTCCACTGTGTCACACAGGGAAGAATTCTGAGAATGCTAACTTGGTGTTCCTAACCCTTAAATGTTGTCACTGTCCCTGCCTTCACCACCTCCTCTCATTCACAGAGTCAGACAGCATGGAAACAAGACCTTCAGCCCAACTATATTGCCCAGGGAGTTAATCCCAGCCGCCCACCTCGCATATCCATGTACTTATCTAGATATCTTTAAAGGGATGCTAAATGTGCCTGCCTCAACCACTATTTCTGGCAGCACCTTCCATATATGCTCCTCTCCCCTTTGCATGAAGAAGCTGTCATCAGGTCTCTCTTCAATCTTTTGCCTTTGATCTTAAACCTAATCCTCTTTTTAGTACTCACTCCTGGGAAAAATACTATGTCCCTGATGACTTTATATACCTCTGTCAGCTCCCCCTTCAACCTCCTACATTCTCAGAAATAAAGTCCTAGTTTATACAACCTGTCCTCCTCCTTCAGTCTGCTTACTCCAGACAATATCCTGTTGGTCTTTTCAGCACTCTAATAATGTCCTTCGTATAATGGTGAAAAAAAACTTTGTTGTATGTAACCACAACATAACTTCCCGGGGGAAGAAGCAAAAGATGGCAGGTGATGGGTGAAACAGAGAGAGGGGGAGGGGTGAAGTAAAGAGCTGGGAAGTTGATTGGTGAAAGAGATAAAGTGCTGGAGGAGGGGCAATCTGAAAGGAGAGGGTAGAAGATCATGGAAGAAAGGGAAGAGGGAGGAGTACCAGAGGGAATTCATGGGCAAGTAAGGAGATAGGAGAGAGAGGGAAACAGGATGTAGGCTACACAGAATATGAAGTGTAGCTCCGCTAACCTGAGCGTGGCCTCAACATGGCAGTAGAGGAGGCCATGGACTGGAAATGGGAAGTGGAACTGAAATATTCTCATGAATCTTCTTGGCACCCTTTCTTGCTGAGTCACATCCTGCAGCTGAGGAAATTTCCCCAACCACATCCCCTTGTGTTGCTTTGTTTCTTCAGTCACCAATTTACTTTTGACACCCGGTAATTAAGTATTTCTGCACTAACAGCATGGTGCCAGTTTCCTTCATCTCATCCAAGGAATTTGGGTCTATTGTTCTGGCTGTAACCGTGGTATTAGGTCTAGAGTCAAGTGGTTGCCCAGAGAACTATTAGTAAGCAGGTTATTGGTGTCAGATTGCTGCGTCAGCTACTTCAATATCATTCATACTGTCACACTGGAACTAACAGTGGTAATGCCACAATAGACAGGACAACCAGGCAACAGTCCATGTTGAACACACAGTCACAGTTCTTGCTCATTATGTGACTTTCATAAATAACATCAGGTTGACCAGCAACGATGTTCTAGAACATGGAACATAGCACAGCAAAGTTGCCATTTTGCCTACAATGTGCTAGCTAACTAACCCAATCACTTCTGCCTGCACAATATCAATATACCTCCATTCTCTGCTCATTAATGTGCCTATCCAAGAGTGCTGATCGCATCAGCCTCCACCATAGTCCTAGTGGTGAATTGCAGGCACCCATCCCTCACTGTGTAAAATAAGCTGCACAGTACAGTTCCTTTCAACTTGCCCCCTTTCTCATTAAATTTGTACCCTCTAGTATTACACATTTCACCCTGGGGAAAAAAGATGCCAACTCTATGTCCTTCAACATCTATCAGGTCTCTTGTCAACCTCTACTGCTCCAGAGAAAACAATCTAATTTTGCCCAACCCCTCCTCTAATCATACCCTCTAATCGGACAGCATCTTGGTAAATCTGCTCTATACCCGCTCCAAAGCCTCCGCATCCTTCCTACAGTGAAGCAACCAGAGCTGAATGCAATACTTCAAATCCAGCCTAACTAGACTTCTAAAAAGCTACAAGATAATTTCCTGATCTTTGAACCCAGTGGTTCAAATAATAAAGGCAAGCATGCCATATGCCTTCTTAAGTGCACCTCCTCACTCTTGTCCAGATTAAATTCCATCTGCATTTCTCCACCCTTATCTACAGCTGATCTATATCCAATTGTATTTCTCGTGGCAACCTTCTGCACTATCTTTGCGACATCTTGCCTGGTGGGAGCCACTTGAAAACAGCAAGTCTCATGGGGACTGACTCTTATATGAGCCAATGAAAAAGAGTGTGGTGTAAGTGGAGCAGCCATTGTTGTAGTGGGCCACTGTTAGAGTGATCAAGCTCAACAGCCTTCAGCGAGAACAGGCGAGGTGTGTGGAACACAAAGGTTTCACAAAGGAGGCACAGGTAAGATTTTTTTTATTGTCTGTAAATCGTTAGTTGCTATTACAGTGTAGGCAGGATGTTCTTCCTACAACACGTGGGATTTCTGGTTACATGACCATCTCTCTGATGACTACATCTGTGGGAAGTGCACCCAGTTTCAGCTTCTGACTGACAAGATCAGTGAACTGGAGCTGGGTGTACTCATGTCCAACTGGAAGGCTGAAGGCCTCATAGATGGAACTTTTACCGAGGCAGTCACATCCAGCGTGCAGGCTTCAGATAAAACCAGAATAAGTAAGGGGAATAATCATTCAGTGCAGATTTCCCCTCTGACCGTTCTCCTCAGCAACATGTATACCCCTTGGGATACTGCTGGGGGTTGACCTATCAGGGCACAGCAGCAGCAGCCAGGCTGGTGGTACTGTGGTTGGTTCTGAGCCTCAGCAGAGAATGGTACAATCAGGCAGAACGATAGGGGTTTCCAACTTTTTTTATGCCATTAACCATTAACCCCTGTTCTATAGTTAGGGTAAAGGACAGGAGATTTTGTGGTCTGGAAAGAGATGCCAGGATGGTGTGTTGCCTCCCAGTTCCTAGGATCCAAGATATCTCAGAGTGTCTGCAGAATATTCTCAAGGGGGAGGATGAACAGCCAGAGGTCACGGTGCACATTGGCACCAATGACATACACAGAAAGGGGGAAGAGGCCCTTTGGGAGTATACAAAGACAGGACCTCCAAGGTAGTACTCTCTGGATTACTCCCGGTGCCATGTGCTGGTCCTGGCACGTCCACATCTGACATGCGGAGGATGTTTAAGAACCAACTGCACAGAGTACAGGATGGGTATCATGAACATGAGAAATTCTGCCGATGCTGGAAATCCAAAGCAACACACACAAAATGCTGGAGAAACTCAGCAGGTCAGGAAATGTCTATGGAAATGAATAAACAGTCAATGTTTCAAGCCATGACCCTTTTTCAGGACTGGAAAGGAAGGGGAAAATGCCAGAATAAAAAGTGGGGTGAAGGGGATGGTGAATTCATCGTAGCACAAGAGAAGGCCATGAACCACCATGTCACAATGGAAATGGGAGTCAGAATTAAAATATTTGACCACAGGAAGTTCTGCTTTTTGTTGGATGGAGTGGAGGTGTTCAATGAGGCGGTACCCCCAATTTCTCACCATTGTAAAAGTGGCCACAACAGGAGTACAGGACACCATAGGCAGCCACAGAGCATTCACCAGTGAAGTGTTGCCTCACTTGGAAGGATTGTCTGGGAATCTGAATGGAGATGAATGAGGAGGTGAATGGTCAGGTGTAGGACTTTGGCTGCTTGCAGGGATAAGTGCCGGGAGGGGTGAATGGAAGAGGGAATCACAGAAGGAGCGATCCCTGCAGAAATAAGAGAAAGGTACAGATATACTTGGTGGTAGGATCCCTTTTGAAATGAAACATGTTGCAGAGAATAATGTGTTGGATGCAAAGGCTTTCGCAGTAGATAAGAGCAAGAAGAACGTTATCACTGTTAAGTGGGAATATGGGTGTGCACAGATGTCTGGGTGACCTGGGTGAGGGCTTCATCAATGGCGGAGGAAGGGAAACCCTTTACTTTTAAGAAGGAGGACATCTCCAATGTATTGGAAAGGAGAACCATATTCTGGGAACAGATGTGGCAGAGGCAAAGGAACTGAGAAAAGGGAATAGCAATTTCACAGGAGATGGGGTGGGAAGAGGTATAATCAAGATAACCATGAGAATTGGTAGGTTTATAAAAGATGTCGGTCGATAGTTTGTCTCCAGAGATGGAGAAAGAGACACCAAGAAAGGGAAGGGAGGTGTCAGAAATGGACCTAATGAATTTAAAGGCAGGGTGGAAGTTGGAGGCAAGGTTGATGAAATTGATGAGCTCAGCATGGGAGCATGAAGCAGCACCGATGTAATCAGAGGAAGAGTTGGGGAGCATTACTGAGGAAGGCTTGGAACATGGACCGTTCCATGCAGCCAATGAAAAGGCAGGCATAACTGGGGTCATGGCCAGGGAATTGAACGTTAGTGAGGAGATCAAGAGCATGAGAAGTGTCACAGATGTAGGTGTAAAGGACTGAACCAAGGAGGATATAATGGAGTCAAGATATGAGGACACGATTTCAGTGGGCAGGAGTAGGCAGAGACAATGAGCCTACCTGGACAGGTACTTTCCATTCGGAAGGAAGGCCAAGGATGGAAAAGTAAGAAAGAGAACGTTGGCTGTTGGCAGAGCTGATGAATTTAGTTAGGAGAAAGTATGTAAAGGAGAAAGTATGTAAAGCTTAGGAAGCTAGAATCAAATTGAGTCCTTGAAGATTGTAAAGAAGCCGACAAATAACAGAAGAAAGAATTAGGAAAGCCAGAAGGGGCCATGAAAAGTTGTTGGTAAGTAGGATTAAAGAGAATCTCAAGGCATTCCATACATACATCAGGAGCAAGGGGATAGCATGGGAGAAGGTAGGACCACTCAACAATACAGGGGGTAACATTTGCTTGGATGCAAAGGATGTGGGTGAGGTATTCAAAAAGTACTTTACACCAGTATTTACAAGGAGAGGGACATGGAGGATAGGAAGATCAATGTCAAAAGTACTTGTATGCGAGGGCATTTGGAAGAAAAGGCCTAACCTGCTGAGTTTCTCCAACATTTTGTGTGTGTTGCTTTGGATTCCCAGCATTAGAAGAATTTCTCATGTTTAGGAGAAGACAATGTTGGGTGTCTTGAAGAGCATTAAGGTGTATAAATCCCCAGGGTCTGATGGGATATCCCACAGGTTATTGAGAAAGGCAAGCGAAGAAATTACTGGGGCTTTGACCAATATCTTTGTGTCCTCTCTCACCACAGGCAAGGTCCCAAAGGACTAGTGAGTAGCTAACGCTGTTCTATTATTCAAGAAGGGAGCCAGGGATAATCCAGGAAACTATTGACAGTAGAATCTAAAGTCAGTAGTAGGGAAGTTACTGGAGAGAATTCTCAGGGATAGGATTTATGAGTAAGAGCATTGATCTGTTGCAGGTATGGGCAGAGAACTGGCAGATGGAGTTTAGCCCAGCCAACTGCAAAGTGTTGCACCTTGAGAGGTCAAATTTAAGGAGATAGTACACTTAAGGGCAGAAGCAGAAGTAGACCAGACAGGCAGTATCTTCATCTCAGGGTTGACATGTCTAATATCAGAGGGCATGCATTTAAGGTGGGTGGGGGGGGGGGTGCGGTGTAGGCTCAGAGAAGATGTGAAGGGCAAGTTTTGTTTGATTGTTTTTTTTTATACACACACACACACACACACACACACACACACACACACACACACACACACACACACACACACAGTGTGAGTTGCCTGGAATGTGCTGCCTGAGGTGGTGGTAGAGGCAGATACATTAGAGATTTTTAACAGATGTTTAGATAGGCACATAAATACGAGAAAAATGGAAGGATATGTCCATTGTGTAGGCAGAGGGGATTAACTTATTTGCTCATTTCATTACTAATTTATTTGGTTCGGCACAACATTGTGGTTTGAATGGCCTATTCCTGTGCTCTATTGTTCCCTGTTCTATACACAACAGCACCAACCTTTGTATTATCTGCAAATTTCATAAGCCACCCATCTCAATTTTCAATTGTCATATAGACAGCAGAGGCTGCAGTATAGTGTGGAACACTATTACTGAAGGACCTTCAGCTAGAATAATTCCCATTGACCACTAACCACTGTCTTCTCTGGGGAAGCCAATTCTGAATCCAAAGGGCCAAGTCACCGTAGATCTCATGCACCTTAACCTTCTGGTTGAGCCTAACATGAGGCAGATTGTGAAATGCCTTACTAAAATCCATGTAGACAACATTCACCACTCTACTTTCATCAAGTACTATCCATTCAGTAGCACTTACGTCCATGGTGATAACATGCTTTGAGATGTTGTTGATGAAATATATCAACTCCTGCCTGAGAAGTAATTTGGATCTGCTCCAAATAGCCTATTGGCACAACAGGTCCACAGCATTTCATTGGCTCTTCACTCAACCCTGGAACAGTGAAGACGCATACATCAGGATGCTCTCCATTGACTACAGCTCTGCATTCAGCATTATCAGCTGCTCAAAACTAATCAATACGCTCCAACACCTAGGCTTGTGCAACTGGGTCCTCGATATCCTCATGTGTAAACTCAGTCAGTTTGGATTGCAAACGTCTCCTCCTCAATCAAGGTGCATTGCGAGGTTGTGTGCTTCATCTCCACCCCACTCCCCATTTTTTCCTGCTCTACTCACTTTATACTTATGACTGTAAGGCTAAGTACAACTCTAATGCCATATTTATGTTTGCTGACACCACCACTGTTGTTTTGTGAATCAAAGGTGACGATGAGTCAGCATATGGGAGGGAGAATGAGAATTGGCTGATGGTGCTACAACAACAATCTGTCACTCAATGTCAGCAAAACCAAAGAGCTGATTATTGTCTTCAGGAACAAGGGTTTCTACCATTATATTAATAGCAAAAGGATAGTGAGGGATAAAATTGGTCCCTTAGAGAATCAGAGTGGACAGCTATGTGTGGAGCCAAAAGAGATGAGGGAGATTCTGAACAATTTCTTTTCTTCGGTATATTGAGGAGAAGGATATTGAATTGTGGAGAAGGATATTGAATTGTGTAAGATAGGGAAACAGGTAGGGAAGTTATGGAAACTATGATGATTAAAGAAGAGGAAGTACAGGCGCTTTTAAGGAATATAAAAGTGGATAAGTCTCTGGGTCCTGACATGATATTCCCTAGGAACTTGAGGGAAATTAGTGTGGAAATAGCAGTGGCTCTGACAGAAGTATTTCAAATGTCATTAGAAATGGGGATGGTGCTGGAGGATTGGCGTATTGCTCATGTGGTTCCATTGTTTAAAAAGGGTTCTAAGAGTAAACCTAGCAATTATCAGCCTGTGAGTTTGACGTCAGTGGACGGTAAATTGATGGAAAGTATTCTTAGAGATGGTATATATAATTACCTGGATAGACGGGTCTGATTAGGAACAGTCAACATGGATTTGTGCGTGGAAGGTCATGTTTGACAAATCTTATTGAATTTTTTGAAGGGGTTACTAGGAAAGTTGAAGAGGGTAAAGCGGTGGATGTTGTCTATAAGGCCTTTGACAAGGTTCCACACGGCAGGTTGGTTAGGAAGGTTCAAGCGTTAGGGATTAATACTGAAGTAGTAAAATGGATTCAGCAGTGGCTGGGTGGGAGATGCCAGAGAGTAGTGGTGGATAACTGTTTGTCAGATTGGAGGCTGGTGACTAGTGGTGTGCCTCAGGGATCTGTACTGGGTCCAATGTTGTTTGTCATATATATTAATGATCTGGATGATGGGGTGGTAAATTGGATGAGTAAGTATGCAGATGATACTAAAATAGGTGGAGCTGTGGATAATGAAGTAGATTTTCAAAGCTTGCAGAGAGATTTAGGCCAGTTAGTCTTAGTCATAGTCATAGTCATACTTTATTGACCCCGGGGGAAACTGGTTTTCGTTACAGTTGCACCATAAATAATAAATAGAAACATAGAAAATAGGTGCAGGAGTAGGCCATAGTAATAGAACCATAAATAGTTAAATAGTAATATGTAAATTATACCAGTAAATTATGAAATAAGTCCAGGACCAGCCTATCGGCTCAGGGTGTCTGACCCTCCAAGGGAGGAGTTGTAAAGTTTGATGGCCACAGGCAGGAATGACTTAATGACTTCCTATGACGCTCTGTGCTGCATCTCGGAGGGATGAGTCTCTGGCTGAATGTGCTCCTGTGCCCACCCAGTACATTATGAAGAGTGGGCTGAAAGATGGCAGATAGAGTTTAAAGCTGATAAATGTGAGGTGCTACAATTTGGTAGGACTAATCAAAATAGGACATACATGGTAAATGGTAGGGCACTGAAGAATGCAGTAGAACAGAGGGATCTAGGAATAATGGTGCATAGTTCCCTGAAGGTGGAATCTCATGTGGATAGGGTGGTGAAGAAAGCTTTTGGTATGCTGGCCTGTATAAATCAGAGCATTGAGTATAGGAGTTGGGATGTAATGTTGAAATTGTACAAGGCATTGGTGAGGCCAAATTTGGAGTATTGTGTACAGTTCTGGTCACCGAATTATAGGAAGGATGTCAACAAAAAAGAGAGAATACAGAGGAGATTTACTAGAATGTTACATGGGTTTCATCACCTAAGTTACAGAGAAAGGTTGAACAGGTTGGGTCTTTATTCTTTGGAACGTAGAGGTAGAGGGGGGACTTGATAGAGGCATTTAAAATCATGAGGGGGCTAGGTAGAGTTGACATGAACAGGCCTTTTCCATTGAGAGTGGGGTAGATTCAAACAAGGGGACGTGAGTTGAGAGTTAAAGGGCAAAAGTTTAGGGGTAACATGATGGTGAACTTCTTTACTCAAAGAGTGGTAGCTGTGTGGAACGAGCTTCCAGCAGAAGTGGTTGAGGCAGGTTCGATGTTGTCATTTAAAGTTAAATTGGATTGCTATATGGACAGGAAAGGAATGGAGGGTTATAGGCTGAATGCAGGTCGGGGGGACTAGGTGAGAGTAAGAGTTCGGCACGGACTAGAAGGCCTGAGATGGCCTGTTTCCGTGCTGTAATTGTTATATGGTTATATGGTTAAGATGAAAACCGGAGGTCCATGAGCTAGTCCTAATCAGGGAATCAGAGATGGAGAGCGTCCTTCCTCTACATTAGCATTTCGGAGGATTCTTCCAGCACATAACTGTCATTACAAAGAAGGCACTGCAGCACCTCTACTTTCTTAGAAGTTTGCGAAGATTCGGCATGTTATCTAAAACTTTCACAAACTTCTACAGGTGCGCAGTGAAGAGTATATTGACTGGTTGCATCACAGCCCAGTGTGGAAACACCAATGCCCTTGAATGAAAAAGCATACAAAAATTAGTGGCTACAGCCCAGTCCATCAGACATAAAACCCTTCCCACCGTGAAATCATCATGTCTGTGCACCATGATGAGTCAATAACACAAGACGACTTTCCCCCTATTTAACACACAGTCTGATCCAACAATGGAAGGTAAAGCCCTCGTCCAGAGTGCTGGGATTGAATCAGAGTACACAGCAGTCCATGATGTCCCTCCAGTACAGTAGTCTTGCTCTGAGGTCTTCAATTTTATTTTCCAGGCTGCGCACGTTAGCGAGGAGAACGGGGGGATGAGTCGAGGGTAGTTGTCTTTAGGGCTGTGATGAACTTGCAGCAGCCCTGATATGTCACCGTGGGGATTGCAGGATATTCTGCGGGAATGTGGGAGTGAATGTCTTCTTAAGCAGTCATCTGCAGAGTCCTGTCATGGTTCTGGGAAGTGAAGAGCCACCCCACATCTGTCCATTGACACTATCCCCATTTGCCCAGAATAGGGCCACAACCTTCTGTGCCTTTGCTATTTACATGTCAGTTGAGGGCCTCTTAAACAGCCATTGTATCCAACTCCACCATCTCCCCTGGTGCACGTTCCGGATATCAACCTCCTTATATATATTAAAAAAAAACTCGGATCCCCTTTAAAGCTCCTTCCTCTCACCTTTTGTTTTTCATAGTCCTGCTGTGGAAAAAAATAGTTCAGCTTAACCTAAAGGCAGGAGGAGAAGATGGCAGCGCGCCGTGCGTGCACAGCCCTCCGGTGAAAAATGATATTGTATGTTAAATAGGGGCTGTGGACAATTCTGGTTTGATGGAGAATGAACGTGAAAGCACGGAGGAACGGCTGGAGAAATTTCTGAAATGCCCGTTTGCTGCTGTCGTTACTGTGTGGTCAGGAATCTTTCAGAGGGTAGGCCTCAAAATCCCCGGCCTTCCCTGCTTTTGGCGACCAAGAAGGAGGTCAAATCGTTCAGACAGAGATGGCGCTCAGTACTTGGTGTCAGAGAGCGGATCAGAGCTCGAAGTTTTCGGATGACTCAGAGTCGGATTGTGGCCGGCATGGCAGGGAGAGTTTTTCTTCCTTCCCCTGTCTGCGTGAGATGTGGGACATTTGAGAAACTTTGAACTTTACCGTGCTCACGGACTTCATCAGGTTATGGTATTGTTACACTGTTGTATCTATATGTTATAATTATGTGGTTTTGTCAGTTTTTTCAGTCTTGGTTTGTCCTATGTTTTGTGATATCACACCGGTGGAAATAAAGTATCATTTCTTAATGCATGCATTACTAAATGACAGTAAAAGAGGACTACGTGTCTTCATAATCAGATATCTGTGACTCCCATATTCACAGAAGCACGGTGGCTAGCGTAACGCTTTACAGTGCTAGTGATCGTAGTTGAATTCCTGCCAGTGTCTGTAAGGAGTTTGTATCTTCTCCCCGTGACTGTGTGGGTTTCCTCTGGGCTCTCCAGTTTCCTCCTGTACTAGGGATAGGGTTCGTAATTTGTGGGCATGCTCTGTTGGCGCAGGAAGCACAGCGACAATTGCAGGCTGCCTCAGGCACATCTTGAACTGTGTTGATGTAAACACTGTATTTCACTGTACGTTTTGATGTAGATGTGACAAATAAAGCTAGTTTCTTTGCCTTTAATCTTATGTAATTCTTTTAGGTCACCACTTCAGCCTCCATAGACCCAGGGAAAACAAACCCAACCTATCATGCGAGTAGATTGGAAAACTCAGGTCAGCACTGGATCTCAAGAGAGAGAATTTGTAGAATGTCTGCGAGATGGCTTTTTAGAACAGCTTGTTGTTGAGCCCTCTAGGGGATCGGCTGTACTGGATTGGGTATTGTGTAATGAACCGGAGGTGATTGGAGAGATTGAGGTGAAAGAACCCTTAGGAGGCAGTGATCATAACATGATTGAGTTCACTGTGAAATTAGAAAAAGAGAAGCCGAAATCTGATGTGTCGGTGTTTCAGTGGAGTAAAGGAAACTACAGTAGCATGAGAGAGGAACTGGCCAAAGTCGACTGGAAAGAGACACTGGCGGGAAAGACGGCAGAGCAGCAGTGGCTGGAGTTTATGCGAGAAATGAGGAATGTTCAAGACAGGTATATTCCAAAAAAGAAGAAATTTTCGAGTGGAAAAAGGATGCAACCGTGGTTGACAAGAGAAGTCAAAGCCAAAGTTAAAGCTAAGGAGAGGGCATACAAGGGAGCAAAAATTAGTGGGAAGACAGAGGATTGGGAAGTCTTTAAAACCTTACAAAAGGAAACCAAGAAGGTCATTAAGAGAGAAAGGATTAACTATGAAAGGAAACTAGCAAATAATATCGAAGAGGATACTAAAAGCTTTTTCAAGTATATAAAGAGTAAAAGACAGGTGAGAGTAGATATAGGACCGATAGAAAATGATACTGGAGAAATCGTAATGGGAGATGAAGAGATGGCAGAGGAACTGAACAAGTATTTTGCATCGATCTTCACTGAAGAAGACAGCAGGATACCGGACACTCAAGGGTGGCAGGGAAGAGAAGTGTGCGCAGTCACAATTACGACGGAAGTCACAAGTACTCAGGAAGCTGAATAGGCTAAAGGTCGATAAATCTCCTGGACCAGATGGAATGCACCCTCGTGTTCTGAAGGAAGTAGCTGTGGAGATTGCGGAGGCATTAGCGATGATCTTTCAAAAGTCGATAGATTCTGGCATGATTCCGGAAGACTGGAATATTGCAAATGTCACTCCGCTATTTAAGAAGGGGGCAAGGAAGCAAAAAACAAATTATAGACCTGTTAGCTTGACATCAGTGGTTGGGAAGTTGTTGGAGTCGATTGTCAAGGATGAGGTTACAGAGTACCTGGAGGCATATGACAAGATAGGCAGAACTCAGCATGGATTCCTTAAAGGAAAATCCTGCCTGACAAACCTATTACAATTTTTTGAGGAAATTACCAGTAGGCTAGACAAGGGAGATGCAGTGGATGTTGTATATTTGGATCTTCAGAAGGCCTTTGACAAGGTGCCACACATGAGGCTGCTTAACAAGATAAGAGCCCATGAAATTATAGGAAAGTTACATACGTGGAAGAGCGTTGGCTGATTGGCAGGAAACAGAGAGTGGGAATAAAGGGATCCTATTCTGGTTGGCTGCCGGTTACCAGTGGTGTTCCACAGGGATCAGTGTTGGGGCTGCTTCTTTTTACATTGTACATCAACGATTTGGATTATGGAATAGATGGCTTTGTGGCTAAGTTTGCTGACGATACGAAGATAGGTGGAGGGGCCGGTAGTGCTGAGGAAATGGAGAGTCTGCAGAGAGACTTGAATAGATTGGAAGAATGGGCAGAGAAGTGGCAAATGAAGTACAATGTTGGAAAGTGTATGGTTATGCACTTTGGCAGAAAAAATAAACGGGCAGACTATTATTTAAATAGGGAAAGAATTCAAAGTTCTGAGATGCAACGGGACTTGGGAGTCCTCGTACAGGATTCCCTTAAAGTTAACCTCCAGGTTGAGTCGGTAGTGAAGAAGGCGAATGCAATGTTGGCATTCATTTCTAGAGGAATAGAGTATAGGAGCAGGGATGTGATGTTGAGGCTCTATAAGGCGCTGGTGAGACCTCACTTGGAGTACTGTTGGCAGTTTTGGTCTCCTTATTTAAGAAAGGATGTGCTGACGTTGGAGAGGGTACAGAGAAGATTCACTAGAATGATTCCGGGAATGAGAGGGTTAACATATGAGGAACGTTTGTCCGCTCTTGGACTGTATTCCTTGGAGTTTAGAAGAATGAGGGGAGACCTCATAGAAACATTTTGAATGATAAAAGGTATGGACAGAGTGGATGTGGCAAAGTTGTTTCCCATGATGGGGGAGTCTAGTACGAGAGGGCATGACCTCAGGATTGAAGGGCGTCCATTCAGAACAGAAATGCGAAAAAATTTTTTTAGTCAGTGGGTGTGAATCTATGGAATTTGTTGCCATGGGCGGCAGTGGAGGCCAAGTCGTTGGGTGTATTTAAGGCAGAGATTGATAGGTATCTGAGTAGCCAGGGCATCAAAGGTTATGGTGAGAAGGCGGGGCAGTGGGATTAAATAGGATAAAATGGGTCAGCTCATGATAAAATGGCGGAGCAGACTCGATGGGCCAAATGGCCTACTTCTGCTCCTTTGTCTTATGGTCTATCCAAGCTCTCTGCCCAACTAAAAACCTACAATCCTTGCAACATCCTGGCACATCTCCTGCAGAGGGCAACACCCAGTTATAGTAGAACTGGTGCGGGACTGAAAAGCACAGGAAGAGCAAGGACTTCATCCAGATCATGACCGAGATCATGTTAACGACTGAGCTTGAAAATTGGAAAATAAGACTGCAATTACAAATTTCCACTTGACAATGTTTCCTTTATTGTGCTGGTTGATTTACCAACAACGTTTAGCATCAGACTCTCCTGACTGGCTTGGTGAGCATCAGATCTGATAGAAACTTTTACCATCAGACCTTCATGAATACAGCAAAAGCCAGGAGTCCGTGCAGATCAGAGGGGCAAACTGTGTTTGGGGGTAGATAACCAATCAAGGTTCTGTCAGCTCACCAGTGCAAATGATAGGTTCTAGACTGCTAGGCACCAGATGGTCCAGTACATAGTGTTGCACTTACATCATTGGGGACTGAGTGACTTGCTTAGTGTTGTGTTTAGTTTGCTGAGTGTTGTGTTTCAATTTTTGGTTACTGTGTGATGTGTCAGTTTAGATTTGAACGCCGTTTCGTGCTGACCATTCTCTCATCAATCGACCTTTCCCATTTTCTAGGACTCGGATTTAGTTTCATTCCTAGGTTTAATCTGTCCAACAGCGTCAAGCAGAGATTGAACGTCAACATGATCACCAAACTCCGTCTCTTGGTGCTCCAACAGGACCCCCTGCGTGGGCAAAACACGAACACTTCAGCACAAGCGCGAGGCAGCATTCTGTCAAAATAATTTCCTTCTTCCTCTGTCCTTACACACCCTCAAAGTTTTAGATGTCAGGCTGAATCTACACAAACCCCTGTGGAAGTAGAGGTGCTGCTGCACTCTCTTCATAATTGCACTTGCGTGCGAGGCCCGGCAGAGATGTCTACATCATGATGCTCTACATCAACTACAGCTCAGCACTGGTACCATCATCCTCTCAAAACAAATCAATAAGCTTCAAGACCATGGCCTCAGTACCTCCTTGTGCGATTGGCTCCTCAATTTCCTCACCTGCACACCCCAGTCAGTTTGGATTTCCAACAACTTCTCCTCCACCGCGATCTGCATCAGCGCAGGTGCACCCCAAGGCTGTGTGCTTGGACCCCAGCTCTACTCACTTTATACTTAAGACTGTGAGGCCAAGCACAGCTCCAAATCCATATTCGAGTTGGCCGATGACACCACTGTCATCAAAGATGGGGACGAATCAGCATATAGGGGGAAATGACTGAAAATCTGGCTGAGTGGTGCCATAACAACACCCTCTACTCAAAGTCAGCAAGACCAAGGAGCTGATTATTGACTTCAGGAGGAGGAAACCAGAGGTCCACGAGCCAGTCCTCAGCCAAGGATCAGAGGTGGAGAGGGTCAGCAACTTTAAATTCGGAGGACCTGTGCTGGGCACAGCACAGCAGTGCAATTATGAAGAAAGCATGACATTACCTCTACTTCCTTAGGTTTTTGCATACATTCATCATGGCATCTAAAACTTTGACCCACTTCAGTGGATGTGTATGGCTCTGTCCCACTCCCCCACTCTGTGCCACACCCCTACCTGCTCCCCAGGTCCGATGACGAACACTCCTCCCAGGATGAATCCTTCTCCAGCAGTGTTCCCGGTGAATCCGTTCCGCCAGGCTCGGAAAAAGTTCCTCCAGACACTCAGACGGACGAGTCCCATCAGTCCCAGCACCCTCCTCCTCGGACCATAGAAGTGTTTCTGCAAATGGAGCATCGTTTACAGTGAGGATACAGGGTGCGGAGGGTGGGGAGGAGGGAGTGTGAGGGTGGGAGCCCACAAGTGTGGTAGGAGGGAACACGTGGGAATGGGAGGGCAGGGATGGGGGCAGTGCGATGTTCAGGACAGATAAATGTGCAAGTGGGGAGGAGGGATATGGTGGTTGGTTCACTGCCACATAGTTATGGTCACGGTGGGTGTGGGTTGGATGCTGTGGGGGTGCCATTGGAAAGACAATCATCTCACCAGCTCTCTGCTGGCCTGGTAGTCCATGTTCTCAATCAAGAGTGGGGAAGAAACTTTGGGAAGAAGTGATGCCTCCTCTGCCCTGCTGCATCTGAGCACCCAATAGTCACCCTCAGACCTCCTTACAGCCCACTGTCACCGATTCCAGCTGCATGCAGTCTGCATCTGCGGAACCAGGTTTTGCCAAGGCCCATCCTTGTTCCAAACTTGGGGGCACAAAACAATTCTGAGCTCAGTTAATGAGGGAGCCAAGCTGCGTCCCAGGGAAATGCAAGATAAGCCACTAACACTCAACATGAAACTCCAATTTGTGCTCCCGTTGTCCAGCACTCCTCTCTTCCCCATTCCTCTCGTGGGGAGGGACTGCCCCGATAACTGTTCCCCTTACTTCCCAACAATCGGACATCCAGTACATACATTGACATCCAGAAAGATCTCTCCTTTGAAATAGGGTTGGAAGGCCTCCAATTCAGGTTCGATGTTTTCTTTGACGACTGCATGAAGAGCGACACCCAACTCATCGAGCTGGGGTCTCAGGGAGGAGATCTTTGCAGCCTCCTGCAGGAAGACACAACAAAAGTCAAACCAGCATGAGGTATAAAGGAAACTGAAAGGAGACTGGGAACGCGCATCCCAGAGAGCATTGTACCAGTTATTTACTGAAAAATAAAGATAAAATAAAACTAGAAAATGCTGGAAATACTCAGCAGCTCAGGTTGCATCTGTGGGAAAAGAGAGAAGGGCGTTTGATAAAGAAACATTAACTCTTGCCACAGATATTAGCATCGGTTCATTGGTATTAGTTCATTATTGTCACATGTACCAAGACACAGTGAACAGCTTTCCTTATCAACAGATTAATCATTATACAGGACGTTAAGATAGAACAAGGAAAAAGAGTAACAGTGCAGAATGAAGTGTAAAAGCTGCAGATAAAGTTCTCTCCAGGCAATCGACAGAGTGCAAGATAACGCGGTAGATTGTGAGGTCAAAGTCCATATTATTGTAGAGAGACCCATTCAACAGTCTGACAACAGCTGGCTAGAAGCTGTCCTTGAGCCCGGTGCTATGTGCTTTCAGGCTTGTGTAATGTCTACACAAGAGATTCTGCCAATGCTGGAAATTCAATACACACACACACACACACACAAAGCGTGGAGGAACTCAGCAGGCTTGGCAGCACCTACGGAAATGAATACATCAGTCGACATTTCAGGCTGAGACCCTTCTTCAGGGCCGAGACGCTTCTTCAATCCTTTCTTTGTATCATTGACCTGACAGGAGAGGGAAGAAGAGAGAACGTTTGGGGTGGGTGAGTGGGGTTGCTGATTATGCAGGTTGCTTTACTGAGCAGTGAGAAGTACAGACGGAGTCCATAGAGGGGAGCTTAGTTCCTGTGACGTGCTGAGCTGTGTCCGCATCTCTGCTGTTTCTTGTAGTCACGGGCAGAGTAGTTGCCATACCAAGCTGTTATGCATCCAGATAGGGTGTTTCCTATCGTGCATAGATAAAAATTGGTAAGGGTGGATAGAGACTTGCCAAATGCGGCCTCACCAGCACTTTGTCTCTGTGTGAAAACCAGCCAGAATTAGCAGAGTCCTGCTATCTCCCTGAAGAAAGGGAGTTCACTGCTTCAGTCTGGAACCTGGGAGGGGAGACTGACTGGAACGTTCTGGGACGGGAAGGGAGGAGCCAGAATACATTGCTGAGATTTGTTCTCATGAAATCAAGGATGGTGGACGTAAGAGTAATTGAAAATTAGAGCACAGAAGTAGGTCTTTCAGCCCACCTCGTCCATGTAGAACCACTTAAAGCGTCTACTGTTGACTTGCACCCGAACCATAGCCCTCCAAACTCCTATCATCTGCATACCTATCCAAGCTTCTCTGAAAGATTGAAATCAAGCTTGCATGCAACACTTGTGCTGGAAGCTCGTCCCACCCTCCGAGTGAAGAAGTTTTCCCTCAAGTTCCCTTTAAACTTTTCACCTTTCACCCTTACTCCATGACATCTAGTTGTAGTCCAACCCAACCGCAGTGGAAAAAGCCTGCTTACATATACCCCATCTATATTCCTCATAATTTTGTATACCTCTATCAAGTCTCCCATCAATCCTCTACATTCCAAGGAATAAAGTCCTAACCCATTCACTCTTTCCTCATAATTCAGGTCCTCCAGACCCAGCAATATCCTTGTAACATTTCTCTGCACTCTTTCGGCCTTATTTATATCTTCAACATAACATTCCATCTCCAGTAATCATACATGGACTAGAAATGCCAAAATCTTTCTTAACGACTCTATCTACACTTTCAATCAATTATGGATCTGTATTCCCATGTCCCTTTGTTCTACCACTAGCATTCATTGGTAGGACCAAGCAGGGTAGGTCATACACAAAGTGAAACCCTTTGCACTTGTCTGCATTAAATTCCATCTGCCATTTTGTAGTCCATTTTCCCAGTTGGTCCAGATCCTGCTGCAAGCTTTGATAGTCTTCCTCACTGCCCACTGCACCCCCAGTCTTGGTATCATCCACAAATTCGCAGGTCCAGTTCACCACATTGTCATCCATAATAAATGATCTGGATGATAAACAAAAATGAACTCAGCCCCAATCCCTGCAGCATTCCATTAGTCACGTCACAGGCCTCCAGTGAGAAAGGCAACCAACTACCACCATTCTCATGCTTCTCTCACAAAGCCAATGTCCGACATAATTTATAAAAGTTACTACCTTTCTTGAATGTCAAGTGACTGACCTTCTTAACGATTCTCCCATGCGGGACCCTGCTAAACACCTTGCTAAAGACCATATCGACAACATCCACAACATCCACAACATCCACAACCTTGCCTTCAACTTTCCTGGTAACCTCCTCAAAATGCATTATAAAACTTAGTTAGACATAACCTACCATGCACAGAGTCATGTTGACAATCCCTAATCAGTCCATGTCTATACAAATACTTATATGTCAGTCCCTTGGAATACCTTCCAGTAACTTTCCCACTACTGATGTCAGGCTCACCAGGTTATAACTCCTGGTTTATTTTAAGAACCCTCCTTAAACAGCGGAACAAAATTAGATATCCACCTTTTGCTAAGGGTGGTTTAAATATCTCAGCTAGAACCCCTGCAATTTCTGCACTTGCCTCCCACAGGGTCAGAGGGAACACCTTGTCGGACCTTGGGGATTTATCCACCCAAAATTGCCTCACAACAGCACACACCTCCACCTCTGTAATCTGTATAAGGTCCATGACCCCATTGTTGCTTTGCCTTACTTCTATAGGCTCTGTGTTCATCTCCTGAATAATACAGATGCAAAAAAAAAAAAAAAATCCTTTTAAGATCTTCCCCATTTCTTTTGGCTCCAGGCATAGATTGCCATTCTGATTTTCCAGAATACCAATTTTGTACCTTGCAATCCCTTTGTACTTAACATATCTGTAGAATCCCTTGGGAATCTTCTTCACCCAGTCTGCTGGAGCAACCTCACCTTCCTTTAGCCCTCCTCATTTCTTTCTTACGTGTTTTTTTTGCATTCCTTATAGTCCATAAGCGCCTCATTTGTTCCCACCTGTCAACACCTGCTATACATCTCTCTTTCCACTTAACCAGGGCCCCAATATGTTTTGATAACCAATGTTCCATAACCTGTTATCTTTATATTTTATTCTGCCATGCACATTCAAGATTTGTACTCTAAATTTCACCTTTGAAGGCCTCCCACTTAGCAAGCGCTGCTTGGCCAGAAAACAGCCTGCCCGAATCCACACTTGCCAGATCCTCTCTCATAGCATAAAGATTGGCCTTTCTCCAGTTAAGAATATCAACACGTAGACCAGACTTGTCTTTTTGCATACTTACTTTGAAGCTAATGGCCCAGACGAAATTCTGCAACTTGCCCAGTTCGTGGGTGGTGGGGGGGGGGGCGGGGAGGGAGGGTTGGGGACAGACACCCTCTAAGGGGACATTAGAGGCAATGTGAGATGGACAGATGGGGAAAGGAGGTGGGGTGTGAGTGGATGGCACAGGCAATGGATGTGGAGTTGTAGGGAGAAGACAGGTGGAGTAGAAATGATGGTGAGGGACTTCTGGCGATGCCATAATTCAGCGTTGACCTGCCTCGCATTCCCTCCCATGAAACATGAGGAATAATAGCTGTTAAGTTATTTTTGGCCATCTATGAAAGATATTTTTGCTAAGTAAAGAGTAGAAGAACAAGAGTATGGCATCTCAGACTTCATAACATGCTGGAAAACAAGAAATACAAAGAGAAAGCAAAGACAAAAAGATACAGCTGGCCCCAGAACAGGCTGAAGCTAGCAAAGCTGATGAGGAGAAAGATATGGCCGTGATACTATGCGAGTTGAAAGAGCTGAGCAAAGAAAAATAAAGAGTCATTTTCGGACACCAAAGCATCCCTACCTAGACTGGAGACCTCGATGACAGACCTGAAGGAGCGACTGGACCAACTTGAGCAGAAATCTAATGAGTCTGAGTCTAGAATTAGTGCTAACGAGGACGCACATTTCCGGCATGAGAGAGCACTTAAATACCTGTTGAAGCGAGAAGCCGCTCTCACCGCGGCTTGCGATGATCTCCAGAACTGCTTACCAGGAAACAACCTAAGAATTTATCAGATACCTGAGGGTAGTGAGAAAGGAGACATGGTGGGGTTTGTCAAAACAGTTAATTAAAATGATGCTTTGGCTGTCAGAGGGCTCACTGAGAGAGCCCACTGATCCCTGATCACAGAGCCGGCGCCCTCTGCACTAGCGGGCTCTGTCATTGTACACTTCTTGGACTATACAGTAAAAGAGGCAGTACTGCATCAAGCATAGGCACAAAAACAAGTTATCTTCCAAGGCAGAGTCATCTATTTTGATCAGGACTACTCTCCTGAGGGCCAGAAAAGAGGAGCAAAAGTCCGCACCGTGATCAAACAGCGAAAGGAGAAAGGTGAGCAAGCAAGTTGTCGCTTCCCAGCGCAGCTGAGAATAAACTCGGATGCTGGAGTAAAGACGGTTCCTTCCTTGATTGAAGCTTTACCTACACTGAACAACCTGGGCATCTCTGTGCCGGTCAGTGGGGGGGAAGAAGCTGGAGCAACGACTCATCAGCGAGGTACGGCAGGTGCAGCGGAGGGCGGAGCACTGCGCTGTCGGAGGCAGACGTGAGAGCTTTCCTGACATAAGAAGAGGACGATTATATTTTTTTTCTTTCAAAGGAAGAGGTATTACGAACAACACACATCAAAGTTGCTAGTGAACGCAGCAGGCCAGGCAGCATCTCTAGGAAGAGGTACAGTTGACGTTTCGGGCTGAGACCCTTCATCAGGACTAACTGAAAGAAGAGATAATAAGAGATTTGAAAGTGGGAAGGGAAGGGGGAGATCCAAAATGATAGGAGAAGACTGGAGGGGGAGGGATGGAGCCAAGAGCTGGACAGTTGATTGGCAAAAGGGATATGGGAGGATCATAGGATGAGAGGCCCAGGGAGAAATATTGGCAAAAGGGATATGAGAGGATATAACTTTCCAGCTCTTAGATCCACCCCACCCCTCCTGCCTTCTCCTATCATTTTGGATCTCCCCCTCCCCCTTTCAAATCTCCATCTCTTCTTTCAGTTAATCCTGACGAAGGGTCCCGGCCCGAAACGTCGATTGTACCTCTTCCTAGAGATGCTGCCTAGTCTGCTGTGTTCACCAGCAATTTTGTGTGTGTTGCTTCAAATTCCAGCATCTGCAGATTTCCTCATGTTTGAGGTATTATGAACGGTGTCTTCTTTGGACTGATTAATAATTTCTGGGTGTGAGTAATATTTAACTGTCTTCACCAACATGTACAGCTATTTATCAGCACAATGACATTTTGATATACAATGCAGTTTCGTGGTGGGGGTTGGGAAGAGAGTTAAATTTTGTTAAGCAGACAGAAAAGGAAAAGGAATCACCAAGGGAGGGCAACAACTCAACCAGGGGGATATGTTTTCTCTGTTGTTTGTAGCTATGATAGCACTGTGTGCGTGTTCCCCAGAGAGAAGCAGGGGTCATTACTCCCTGGTTAATTATTATCAGGGGTTGACCTTGATAAGAGAAAAAGCAGTTAAGACAATTTGTTTTATCAGGAATTTAAAAAGACCAGCTGGCTTTCTGGAAGTCTTGTTTGGTTTTGTTATACCTTGTGGGTTACATTCTTTTGTAAGTAGTTCGCCAGGAATTGGCAGGTCATCACAAGTTTTTCAGTTATTATACTATAAAAATTCAGATTTCATCGTTTCCGATCTCCCCCTCCCCCCTTTCAAATCTCTCACTAGCTCTTCTTTCAGTTAGTCCTGACGAAGGGTCTCGGCCCGAAACGTCGACTGCACCTCTTCCTAGAGATGCTGCCTGGCTTGCTGCGTTCACCAGCAACTTTTACGTGTGTTGCTTGAAATTCCAGCATCTGCAGAGTTCCTCATGTATACTATAAAAATGCTGGGTTTGGTTGAAGGTGGGAGGGGGGTGGTGATGTAGTAAGTGATGTACTGTATCATGGCCATTTTGAACATAATTAATTATAACATTAATGGAATCAATAACCCCATTAAAAGGGAAAAAAATTGGCTCTGTTGATAAAACTTAATTGCTCTATAGCTCTACTACAAGAAACACATTTAAGAGACATGGAACACAAAAAATTAAAAAGAGAGTGGGTAGATCAAGTCTATTATTCATACTGCCCTAATAGTAGAAAGAGAGGAGTTGCAATATTAATTAACAGATCAGTTTATATTGTGGTGGAAAAAGAGGTTAAAGACAAGCAGGGTAGATGTGTGTTAGCTATGGGCTCGATGGGAGGTGAAGAGTTTACTATCATGAACATCTATGTACCGAGTGAAGATAACCTCCATCTTTTTTAAAAGAAGTAGCTTTATTACTTGCCAGGGAAGCTAGAGGTACTGTTTTAGTGGGAGGAGACTTTAATTGGTATTCTTAATAGGAGTTTGGATAAATTACCTGGGAATGGGGAACCGCTGAGCAAGAAGTCTAAAGCAGTAAAAATTATGTTGGATGAGCTTTGGCTAGTTGATGGCTGGAGAGCATTGAATCCAGGTGCCAGGGGTTTTAGTCACATCTCAAGAGCCCATGGCTCATATTCAAGAACTGGCCTTACTTGCATCCCAAAGAAGAATCTACATCAGGTGAAGGAATGTGTTATTGAACCCATTACATTGTCAGATCATGCTCCTGTTAGGCTTGTACTGAAAGTAGGCTCTGAGCGGCATTTCAAATATTGGAGACTCAATGTTTCCACGTTGACGGACCCCTCTTCTTTTAATCAACTAAAACAATGCATTGATGAATATTTTGTGACAAATGGCAATGGGGAGGTTTCCCCCTCGATACTGTGCAAAAGCTGTGATTAGGGAAACATGTATTGATGTGGCTGTTCAAATGAAAAAATACTGAAATGAAAAATATAATTAGTTACAAAGTGAAATAAAAAAGATTAGAACAAAGGCACAAATTAACACTGAACAAGGGTGATTGGAAAAACTTCCAAAAGCGCAGGGATACCTGGAATGAGTTGCTCACGTATAAAGCAGAAGGTGCACTTAGATACACAAATCAAAAGTATTACGAGATAGGGAACTGGGCCAGCCGTCTGTTTGCATTTCAGTTGAGAAAGGCACAATCTAACAGAGTTGTACCAAAAACTAGACATCCTTTAACTCTCTCCGAGGTATCGAACCCAAATGACATAGCAGAGGCATTTAGGGCCTCCTATAAAGATCTGTATGATTCTTCGGACCCACCAGAAAATAAAGGCAAGCTGGACGAAATTTTTAAGAGACATCTGTACGAACAAACTTTCAGAAAGTGAGATTGTTTCACTGACACAACCAATCTCAGAACTAGAAATAAAAGACGTTATTAAAGCATTCAAAAAATAATAAATCTCTGGGTACGGATGGATTTCCGGGTGAGTTCTATACTTACAACAGAACTTACTCCAGCTTTATGTACAGTTTTCCAATTATGCTCTGAATGAACACGACCGCCCGCCCCCCCAAAGAGCTGGTCAGAGGCAATCATATCAGTAATCCACAAGGACCCTATAGCACAGTTCATATAGACCAATCAGCCTGCTTGGTACTGATGTGAAGATTCGTTGTTCTACTTTAGCAAAGAGACTACAGAAAGATATAGGAAAATTGATTAATCCAGATCAAACTGGATTTATTCCAGGCCGCCAGGGAGCAAATAATGTTAGAAGAGCTTTAAATATCCAGTCTTTAGCACAGAGGTCCTTCCACGCTTCAATGCTTCTTTAGCTTAGATGCCGAGAAGGCATTTGCGAGGGTGGATTGGATATACGTGGACTATGGTTTTTAATGCAACATTTCGAAGTTGGATGAAGACACTGAATAGCGATCCAATTTCCAGGGTTAGAGTAAATGGATACTGTTCCAATTTTCTTCAGGCTCAAAAGGGGAACCAGACAGGGGAGTCCCCTATCCCCGATATTATTTGCCTTAAGCATTGAACCACTGGCTGAGTTAATGACACAAAATGAACAAATTGAGGGTATAACAGATAAAGGTATAACCCATAAGACAGCTTCATTTGCAGATGACATTCTTCCCTTTAAAAAGAACCCTCTTTCATCAGTTCCCCCGCTTGTGCAATGCTTGAGAAGCTATGGCAAGGTCTCTGGATACAAAGTTAACAAAGTGAAATCTGAAGCTATAATGATTACAGGGACCTGACCAAGTGGATGATGAAGTGACTTTCTGTTGGCCAAAACAGGGCTTTAGATACTTGGGGGTTAGTTTACCTCATAGTTCCTTCCAACTCTTTGCAGCCAATTATGTTAAACTTATTAACCAAGTGAGGAGAGATCTTGAACATTGGGAGATGCTTCCTTTATTGCCGATAGGTAGAGTAGAAGTGATCAGGGTGAATGTTTTGCCCAGGTTTCTTTTTCTTTTCAGCGCTCTACCCATAATAGTTCCTATATCTGCTTTTAAAATGTTGGATAGACTTATCAGTAGGTTTATATGGCAGAAAAAGAGGCCCAGGGTGAGACTAAAAGTGTTATACTCAAATAAAAAACAGAGAGGTTTAGCTTTGCCTCATTTAAAGACCTATTATTGAGCTGCCCAATTAAGAGCAACTGTGTCATGGATCAGAGAAGATGTGGATTCAAGATGGGTTCACATAGAGCAAAATTCAATTGGTGAGTTATCTTTAGCAGATCTTCCCTTTTTTAATCCAAACGTGTGGAAGAATGTTGAGTCTCAGAATGAATGGGTTAACTATACATTGAAAGTATGGGATAGAATTAGGAAAAAATTAAATCTTCCAAGGGCTATATCAAGGGCAACCAGAATTGTACATATTTCAGATTTTATTCCAGCAAGACTAGATTCTGGTTTTAACAGGTGGGCGCAAAGAGGCCTGGTTCTTGTGGACCAAATGTTTGATGGTGAGAGGCTCAAATCTTTCCCCCAACTCCAAACTGAATATGACCTTGTATCAAGTGACTTTTATAGATTCCTCCAAATTAGGCATTACCTTACATCACACAAAGAATGGAACAATCTTAAAATACAGCCAAATAACTTAGAAAAATTTTGGATAGAGATCATCATGGGTAAGTCACAATCCCAGAAAATTGTATCCTGTCTATATAAAAAAAACACCTGGATACAATGGATAACACGTTAGATGTCAAACATAAGTGGGAATTGGAGGTAAATACCATAATAGAAGAGGAAGAGTGGGAGAGGTCTTGGGACTATTCAAGCACTTATGCCATGACTCCCAACTGGAGGGAATTTGCTTGGAAAATAAGGATGAGGTACTTTAAAACTCCGTTAGTAATATCATTATGTGCAGAAAAATACAGCAGACTTTGCTGGAGAGGCTGTGGCCTAGTGGGAGATTTTGCACATATATTCTGGGACTGTCCCCAAATTAAGGAAATTTTGGTACAAGGTTACTGAGGAAATAAGAAGGATTTTAGATACATGTATACCCTTAGAACCTAGTCATTTAATTTTAGGCAACCTCCCGCAATCTGCATTAGAGAAGAATAAACTATACATATTAAGAGTCTTGATTCTGATTGCTGACAAAATGATAACTCAATTGGCTTAAATCTCGCCCACCCACTTTGGAACAACGGATACAGAGACTGAAAGAAGTGAACTGTATGGAAAATATCACTGCAAGTTTACAACTGAAAATGGACTCTTACTTGGAAAGATGGAAGCCTGTTATAGTGTACCTGGCGCAGTGAAAGGTCCATACAGGGGCCTGGTAAAATGTTGGATCTGAGTTGATTTCTGAGGACTATGATTTTATTTAAATTAGATGTAAATCTACATTGAGGGGTGTTGTAAATTATATAGATCATGTGAATGTTTGTATGTAATTGTATGTTTGTGCTCTGATTCTTCTTTCTCTTGCTCCTGCTCTCTTCTACCCCTGGTATTGTTAATATAGGTATTCATTGTGCAGTGAATTGTGGACTGATAGCCAATGCTTGTTCTTAGATAATGTGTTTGTTCAATAAAGTTTATTAAAAATTTAAAAAATTAATGATGGTGAGGGAGAGAGAAAAAGAATGAGAGACAGGGGTTGGTGAGGTGATTATAATTTTATTGCATTTATTATACTTTCCTGTTGTTGTTTAAGTCTTCAAATGTCACGCTGATTTAAAGATGGCTCTATGGACGGTAGGCATCGGTCCCTGGGAGCTGCAGTCAGTGGTATATTGCTGGCTAACACTGACGTTTTGATGCCCAAGCCTGAGACTGCATCACTGTCCTATCGGTCAGCAGGGGACCTGAGGATGCTGGATCAAGGCAAGTGTGATATTCACCACACATTGTAGTCTTTCTCATTTCCATTCCCATTGTGGCTCAACCCTCACATGGTCTCCCAGCAACTGGATTGTACCTCACCTTTGAATCATTGTTGGCTTTCAACTCAATATTAAGATTCAAGAGAGGAATGGCTCCAGCGATGAGAACATTTCAGCTAGACAAGCTGGTGTTGTTCCCTTAGGGGCAAAGGAAAAAAAAGTTGCCCCATTACTGATCGGTTCAGGGGGCCTAGAAGACAGCTGTAAATTTTGAAAACAGGAGGATGAGAGGAAGTTTTTTTTTTGTATTACCTGGTAGAATAACTTTGAGGTAAAGTATTTACAGGTTAGAAGCACTCCATTTTTATTATAAGGTCATTTTTATTGCAAATTAAGCTAAGCATAGATTAATAAGTACTTTATTGATCCTGAGTGGGATCATTGTACAGTATTGTACAGCTCTTTCAGCCCACAATATTGTATCAAACCAAACCCGACTCTTAATTAACCTAATCTCACTTGCCCACACATTGGACTCATCCCTCCCTTCTCTTCACGTTCATATGCTGAAGGTCTCCTTAGCCCTATTTCACTCTCGATGTAAACAAAAGCTCGCCTCCCACAGCTCCTTTGTACTCTCCCCTCCCCCACCCCCTCAGCTTACACACATGCCCACTATGAAACATTTCAATCCTGGGAAAAAGATGTTAAACACCTACTCTATTCCTTACTCAATTTTATAAACTTCTATCAGATCTCCCCCTCCACCTTCAACACTCAAGAAAAAACAGCTCGTTTGTCCAACCTCTCCTTACAAGCGTATGCCCTCTAATCTAGACAGCATCTTATTAAAACTCCTCTCCACCCTCTCCAAAATCTTCACACCCTATAATGACATCACCAGAATTCAGTGCGATATTGTACGGCATATATGGCCTTACCAGAGTTTTATGAAGCAGTCTTTCCTGCCTCTGCTAACATAGGCAAACATGCCATACACCTTCTTTACCACCCCATCAAGGCTCAGCCACTTTCAGGGAGACCAAGATCATTCCGCTCATTAACACTGTTAAAGGTTCAGCTATTAACACTGTACTGTCCCCTTACATTTGATCTCCCAAATTTCAATGCCTCTCATTTGGCTGAATTAAATTCGAACCTGCAACTGATCTATATTCTGCTCTATTCTTTAGCAATCATCTATGTTCTCTGCAACACCACTAACCATTGTACTGGTTGCAAACTTACTTAACCCACCCATCTACCACTTCATCCAAGTTACTTTTTATATCTCAAAAGGCAGAGGTTCTAGTATGGATCCCTGCCAAATGCCCCATCAAACCCTGTATGTTCCAGAAGCACGAGAACTCTGAATCCAAATGGCCAAGTGACTGTGGATCGCGTTCATTTTAGTGTTCTGGATTTGCCTCTTACTTGGGAAATTGTCAAATGCTTTACTAAAATCTATGTGGATATCATCCACAAACCTTCCTGCATCAATTACCAATCATGATGCAGATGTACAAATCTTTGGTCCTGTACACAGTTCTGATTGCCACACTACAGAGATGAGGTAGCAAGAGAAAGTACAGAAGTAATTCATCAGAACATCACATGGAAAGGAAGATTATCGTTATAAGGAGAGAGTTCATTTGCAGTGGAACCCAGGAGGCTGATGGGGTAACCATAGAGAGGCACGGATAGTCAGAATCTTCTTCCAAGGCCAGGTTTCTGAGAGTGGAGAAATTTAAAAGGAGGTGCAAGGGGCAAATGTTTTCACACACAGGGTGGTGCACGTCTGACCCAAGCTGCCGAAGGAGGTTACAGAATTTGGACAAGTACTTAGAGGAAAGATGTACAGGGATATTGGCTCGAATGTGGGGAAATGGAGGAAGTGTAGATGAGCAGACTGTCGGCATGGGCTGAAAGGGCACATTTGAGTGCTCCACGTTTCAGTGACTTTGGACCATAAGATTAAGACATGGGAGCAGAATTAGGCCATTCAGCCCCTCATGTCTGCTCTGCCATTCCGTCTTGGCAATTTATTATCCCTCTCAATCCCATTTTCCTGCCTTCTCCCTGTAACCTTTGATGGCTGATTATTCAATAACCATCAACTTCTGCTTTAAATGCACATTCCTCAATTCTGAGGCTGTGCCAATGGACCTAGACTCCACCACTACAGGAAACATGCTCTCCACACCCACTCTATCTGGCCCTATCAATATTGGATGGATTTCAATGACATTATTCCTTTTGCCAAAGTGCATGACCATATAGGTTTGCTGAGTACTCGCACAGGAAAATGAATCTCAGGGTTGTACGTGGTGACATGCACGTACTCTTGATCATAAACCTTACTTTGAACTTTGAAATGCGTTGAGTCCCTCCCTACTGCATACAGAAGTTTGTCAAAGTGATTGGTGACTTGCTGAATTCAGACTTCTCAGGAAGTATTTCTACAATTTTATAATTAGTCAGAATAGATTTGTCTGGCTTTTTGTAAACAGGACGTATTTTGGAATTTCGCACACTGTTGGGTACATCTCAAAGTTGCTGCTCTACCAGGCCTGTTTCGTGAGGGGCACAGATAACCGTGGACCCACAGACCTTGAGCACTGCTGCTGGGAAGTGGTGCTTTTGTATCCAGTGTGCTCATAGTCATTTCTTAAAAATCATGTGAACCGAATTAAGTTGGCTGAACACTGGCTTCTTTGACGGAGGGGAAGTTCTCAAGAAAGACTTGTCTGTTGATCTGGCTGCTAGCATGCACATGGTGAAAGGAAATTCCTTATTATCCTTTTTTTTTACAACAGTTGAAAGCTAAACCCATTCTGTGTTACCTTTCCTGAAGAATTAACTCGAGACCCGTGGGTGCCACAGCAGTGCAGTGGCCAGCGCAATGCTATTACGGCTCGAGGTGTTCTGCAGTTCGGACTTCAATTCTGGCACCATTCTGGAAGGAATCTCTCTATGTCCTCCTGTGGAATGCCCAGGCCCTTGGGCAGCCTGGCTCAAAGGCTGGGAGGGCCTACTCCTTGCTAAAATTAAAAAATAAAATCATTTCCATAGCTGGTTTATTCTCTACTTGGTGTACACGGGGTGGAATTTCAAAGCTCAAAGTTCAAACTTAACTTATTATCAAAGTACAATATGTACGAAGGATCACAAGAGTATGCCTGCTTATCATGCATGAATGCCTCACAGAGTGTCCTCAGCCAGCTTGAGTCCATTCAAGGAAAGGCCCTCAGGATTAGAGGTGTAGATAAAGCCACAGCTCGTGAGAAGCTAGCCATCAGTAGCTTACACCATAGACGACAGGTTGCTGCAGCTTCTGTGCTATACAAAGTGCACACCAGCCACAGCCCTGCAGACCTTCGCACCATGCTGCCTTCACCTTATGAGAGACGGCGCACTACACGATCGAGTTTATCTATGCCTGCTCATGCTGTTTCTATGCCTGATGCAAGAACCTACACACTGGATGGAAGCTTCCTTCACCATGCTATCAGAATTTGGAACAGCCTTCCGGATGCTGTGGTTGGAAACATCTGCGACGATGGGGTCCAAGCCTTCAAGAGTCGAGTGCACAAACTCCAATCATCTCTGGGAAGGAAGTTACATGCTTCTTCATAAGCTATCATGAAGGGGACCAGGATGGCAATGCTTGGTTGTTGGTAGGTAGAGTTAATACCTGACTTTCAAGAGCACTTGTGAGTAATGTTCTGGCTGGACTTAGTCCTTAAACTGCTGGAGAACAGTGCGGAAAGAATAGGTGCTGTTTTCTCCCGGTAGGGATTAGTTTTTAGTTCCAAGTGCTCCTGTCACGTTTTGTCACCCTGCAACCTGATCCTTCAATCTCTTTGAATTATGGAGGACAGCATGTGTATAAATGTCTCTCTCCAGCAGACTTCATCATGATCATCATGACCCCAGTATTTCTACTATTTTTAAATGTTTCTTAATTGTACATATGATTTTTTTGTGTTCTATCGCTGAGCAGCAGTGAACCATCTGATTGGCCTGTCAAAGTTCTCTTTGGGAACCAGTTGACTTGATCAGCAGTTCTGATCTGGCTATTGTTCACGATTGCACTTAATAAAAAATTAAATAAAAAATGTCACCATACACAAGCCAGAGATTCATTTTCTTGCAGGCATTCTCAATAAATACAAAGAGACACAATACCTGTGCAAATACAAAGAAACCAATACATCACTTTAGTCCTGAAGAAGGATCTCAGCCTGAAACGACGACTGCTTACTCTTTTCCATGCTGCCTGACCTGCTGAGTCCCTGCAGCATTTTGTGCGTGTTACAATAGAATCGGCGTTGGCAAACAACCAACGTGCTAAAGACAACAAACTACAAATACAAAAAGAAAAAAAGAAAGCAACATAATAATGAATTTAAAAAAAAGAACATAAATATCATGAACAAGAGATGACGAGTACTTGAAAACGGGTCCATAGGGTGTGGGAACAGTTCCCCATTGGGGTAAGTTAAATTTCTCCCTCTGGTTCAAGAGCCTGATGGCTGAGGGATAACAGCTGTTCTTGGAGCTAGTGCTGTGGTTTCATTTAAACAGAACTCAGCAAAGGGAAAGGGAGGTGTCACCTTAATGAACTCACTGTCAGGAAGTTTATGTTGTGATGGGCCTTGGGTCACCCACACCAATTTGTGGTTGTCCAACCACACCTTCGGTAAAAGCAAAGTACTTCCGTTCTTTAGAAATTAATTGTTTAGCAGCTGCTTGCCCCATTTTCATGTGAAATCTGAGCTGAGAGACCACTGCTGAACAGCAATTGCTGCATAGAGGCAAGATTTATAAAAGCAATAGGCAGAAGTAATCGGGTCAGAATTTGTTTAGAACCTGGAAAGAGATATTGCAGTGGTAGAGGGCTGGAAAGGCCCAGGATGCGGGCAGAAGAGTGCCTTCCAATACCCGCCTTCCTGTCCTGTACCACATTCCCACTGAGCATAAACTGCAAGATCCACAAGACCCTTTCCAGCGCCAGGTCCACCACTGTTCTGTGAGGCTGCAAACTGCAGGAGTCTGGGTGCAGAAGGGTGACTCTGGAAAAGGCAGTTTGTAGTGTGTAGTCGTCGCAATGATTTTTCCAGCTTCCCTTGTTGTCCTGGAGGCAGAAACAGTACAGACTTTTAAGAAATGTTTAGGTAGGCACAGGGATATCAGGAAAGTGGAAGGATATGGACATTGTAGGCAGTGGGGATTAGTTTAGTTGGACAGTTGATTACTAATTGAATTGGTTTCATTGCACAACATTGTGGGCTGTTGTCCTCGACCTGTACTGTCCTCCCCTATGTTCTGTATCAGCACATAGTTTAAAACAGTGATTGAACATGTTTGTGAAGATTGCTGACAACAGTTTAGTTCAGTGCTCAAGGATGGCAGGAAAGAGAGTTAGGGCCAACTGGCCATGATGAAGGGTCTTGGCCCGAAACCTCGACTCCTCATTCATATCCACAGATACTTTGACCTGCTGAGTACCTCCAGCATTTTGACATGAATCTTGATCAGCAAGGACCAGTTGGGTCCTTAATTAAACAGAGTTCACTTAAAAGGTACTAAAGGAAAAAGAATTCGCTCCATACCTCCCGGCACAAAGATCATCCTGGTCTTCGAACCGCCATGATTACTGCTCCATTGTGCTGCCACAGATCACTTGCTTTAAATGTACGCCCCTCTGGAAACAATATAAACGGTGATTAAACCATTGAATGAGAGGCAAAGATCTTTACAGGAAGTTGGTGAATAATACAGTACAGGGAAGTCCCAGGTTGGGACAAGTTCCATCCCCGAGGGCTGCTTGTGACCTGAATTCTTAAGTAGAAAACAGCCTACGCAACAGACAAATCTGCTGGAGGAACTCAGCAGGTCGAGCAGCATCTGTGGGAGGAAAGGAAAAGATAATGGTTGGGGCCAAAAACCTACTCCCATTCTGTAGGGTTTTGACAAGAAATGACAAATCTTTCCTCTCGCCGATGTGACTTCACCCACTGAATTCTCCCATTACATTCTTTGTTGCTCCAGATTCTAGCATCTGCAGTATCTTGAGCCTTCGGTGTCTCTTAATCTCCCTCCTTATAACTCAAGCCTACTAATCCAGGCAACTTTCCACGGATGCTGCCCGACCTGCTGAGTTCCTCCAGCGTGCTGTGAGTGTTGCTCTGACCCCAGCATCTGCAGAGTATTCTGCGTTTACGAACCTCTTTTTTGAATCTTTTCTGCGTCCTCTTTAGCGTCATCACATTTTTCTTGCAGTGTGTTGGCCAGATCGACACACAATACTCCAGCTGCAGCCTGACCAAGGTTTTGCCCATCTGGAACAAGATGTCCTAATCCTTCTACGCAGTGCCTCAGTTGTTGAAGACAAGCATGCCACGTGCCTCCCACGCTACCTGTGTTGCCACTTTCAGGCATCTATGTACTTGTACCCCGAGGTCTCTGTTCCACAACGCTCCTGAGAGGTCTGCTACTGGGCTACATCACCTGCCCTGCTTTAGCTTCCCGAAGAACACACTGACATTTGCTGGAACTAAATTCCATTTCCAATTACTTTACCCACTTTTCAGTTCACCTAGACCCTTTTGTAATCTTAAACAACCTTCGCAGTCCACTCCACCATCAATATTGTGCAACACACAGCAGGAAGCATCAAATTCTCTTAACAGAGGGGTTAGATTTAATGTATAAAGCATTGTGGGGAGGCGAGGAAGAGTTTTCCCCACAGAGAAAGAGGGACAGAAAAATGACATTGTTTGCTCTTTCCTAAATTCTGTTGGAGTAGAATCTCTGGATTGCTGCCAGTGCCACTTGCTAGTGAGGGTAGAAACAGAAAGAACAGATGAACATATAGTTGAGAAACAGGTGGGACGAGGGGTGGGGTTTCAGGGTTCTAGATCAGAGCTCCTCAGGGCAGGGCTGATCTGAAATAGGTGGACGGCTTATACCTTAAAACCCCAACAGAATTACTATCCTGACAGGGAGGTTTGCTGCTGCTACCTCGGAAAGTTTAAAGGTCGGAGATGGGCACCAGAGCACCAGGTTACAGATGGATTGAAGCCAAGTCAAATGTCATGAGCAGCAATATTGTGAAGTCAGACAGACAAGACTAGCAGATATAAACAACATGATAGAGACTGAGGCGTTTATTTCAATGCAAGTGTACATAGAAACATAGAATAGTACAGCACAGTACAGGCCCTTCGGCCCTCATTGTTGTGCCGACCCTCAAACCCTGCCTCCCATATAACTCCCCCACCTTAAATTCCTCCATATACCTGTCTAGTAGTCTCTTAAACTTCACTAGTGTATCTGCCTCCACCACTGACTCAGGCAGTGCATTCCACGCACCAACCACTCTCTGAGTAAAAAACCTTCCTCTAATATCCCCCTTGAACTTCCCACCCCTTACCTTAAAGCCATGTCCTCTTGTATTGAGCAGTGGTCCCTGGGGAAGAGGCGCTGGCTATCCACTCTATCTATTCCTCTTCATATCTTGTATAAAGAACAAATTGCCTACTTCTACTCCTATGTCTACGCTCATGAACAGAGCATGGATCAGTACATGGAATTATGACCTTTTGGCAGTTATAGAGAACTGGTTGGGAGGGGAACAGGACTGGTTGCTTAGATATTCAATGTTTTAGAAGAGACAGCGAGGGGTTGCATTATTACTGAGGGACAATATCACAGCTGAACTTGGAGGGGAAAAAACTCAGGCCTGATCAACTGAGTCAATACAGGTAGATCTGAAAAAGTAAAAAAGGTGCCATCACTCTTGATGGGTTTATACTATAGATCTCCAAATAGCCATTGGACATGGAGGAGCAAGATTCAAAGTACATTTATTATCGAAGAATATATAAATTATACAACCTTGAGATTTGCCTCAGGGAACAAAATCAACAGTTACTGTAGCCAATTTTGACTTCCCCAACATAGACTGGTTAATGCAAAAGGTTTAGATGGGGCAGAGTTTGTTAGCTGTGTCCAAGGAGGTTCTTAGAAGCTGTATGTGGATAGTTCAACTAGTGGGAAAATAAGCCTGGACAGGTAAGCAAGCTGTCAGTGGGTGAACACTTAGGAAATAATGATCATGACTCCTTAAGCTTTAAGATAGCCATGAATAAGAGTCAATCTCGTAGAAAGTAGGACAAGTGGAGGCTGTTTATAGTCCAGTTTGCTCCAGTGAGAAAGGAGGACAAGAATAGCAAGGTTCGAAAACCTTGAATGATGAAAGATGGAGTTAGTTTAGTTAGGAAGGAAGCATCTGCAAGACTTTGGAAGCTGGGATTGGATAGGGTGCACAAGGTAAGTAAAGGAACCAGAGGAGAAGGAAGGATGAGACGAAAGGGGCCCATGAAACATCCTTGGCAAGGATTAAAGTAAACCCCAAGGCATTCTAACTAACGATAGGGTAGGATCGCTCAAGGGTAAATTGGTAATTTTTAAAATTGGTTTTGTGTTTCATATTCTGAGGTACAGGGACAATCTGTGTGTTGTATGCTGCCCACTACATCATTCACCACATCAGTATATTGAGATGGTAGTGAATGAGGTACAGTATTACAGTTACAGGGAAAGAGCAGTAGGTGCATGGCCATAATGAGGTAGATTGTGAGGACTAGAGTCCATCAAACAAGGGAACCATTCAATAGTCGTATAACTGACAGAGAGAAGTTGCCTTTGAATTTGGAGATACCATTCAGTTGCTGGGAGACCATGTGAGGTTGAACCACAATGGGAATAGAAATGAGAAAGACTACAATGTGTGGTGAATATTACACTTGCCTTGATCCAGCGTCCTCAGGTCGGCCGCTGACAAATAGGACAGTGATGCAGACTCTGGCTTGGGCATCATAATGTCAGTGTTCGCCAGCAATATACCACCGATTGCAGCTCCCAGGGCACCGATGCCTATGGTCCACAAAGCCATCTTCAAATCAACATATTTGAGGATATAAACAACAGGAAAGTATAATAAATACAATATAACCTTCTCACCAACCCCCTCCTTCCTCACCCACTCCCTCACCATTAATTCTATACCGCCTGCCTTCTTACAACAATGCAACATCCATCGCACCTGCCCCCTCCTGATTGCCTGTGTCATCCACAGATGCCCCCATCCCCCTTCTCTAGTGCCTCACACCCCAGTCTCCTCGATCTCAACCCACTCCACTCACTGTCCTCTTCCCACTGCCTCCCACGTTATTCTACCACATCCCCTCCTCCTTCCTTTCTCCTCCCCGCTCACCCTCCCCACTTCTCCCTATCCCTCTCCCCTCCTCCTCCCACTTCCCCCTCCCTCCCCTCCCACACCCCCTCCTCCCCCTCGCCCCTGCCCCACTCCTCCCCTCCCCTTCTCCCCTGTCCTCCCCCTTCTACCCTTCTCCCCCCTCCTCCTCCCTCTCCTCCCCTCCCCCTCCTCCTCCCTCTCCTCCCCTCCCCCTCCTCCTCCCTCTCCTCCCCCCCTCCTTCTCTCCCTTCTCCTCCCCCTCCCGTCCCCCCTCCTCCCCCGCTCGCCCCCACCTTTCTCTCTTTTCCAACTCCAGCACCCGGCTCAGTTTCTGTTTTAATAAATTCCTACGATTTGCTGATCTGCCGCGGTATGGTCTAGAACGTTACTGTCTACCTGCCTGGCACTTCCTGTGTAAATGTCGCATCTCATTCTGCCCTCCCTTACTGGTTTGCCTTCTACTAACCACATCGCACTGTTTTGATGTCCTTGAAAAAACGCCAGAGTTTATGTGACAAACAAAAAACAATTCTAATTACCATACCAATCTTCTCTCTCCCCCCTTGTTCTCTCTCTCTCTCACACACAGAGTATCCCCTGCTCTCTCCCACCGTCCACCTACTCGTCTTCTTGTCGCCCCTCTCTCCAAAACCCTCTCAAGAAACACAGCCGAGCCCAGCTCCCACCCTTCGCTGTTTCCTTCCAACCTGCTGGTAACTGGGCCGACGATCACAGCTCACGGCCGGAGAAGCAAACCCCTGCCCGGAGCCCGAGGTCGGCAGCTAAATGCAGCGGCATCAGCTGGGTGGACAGTCCCTGCGGTCAGACTGAGAGGCGGGACCAGACGCTCCAGCCAATCATGGTGGCCGGCGTAAAGGAGGAGCCACCTACTGTAACCAATCGCGGACGAAGTTTGTAGAGGCGGAACTGATGGTAGCCAATCGCTGCAGTCGGACGTGGAGACCGGGTGCCGGGCAGCCAATCGCTGCCGCCAGGCGGAGAAGCAGGATCACGACCCATAGATAATATCTGCCGAGGACTGGCAGCCGATCTCCCTATCCGACGGCGAGACAGGACCTTCGTATCCTTTAGCCAATCGCGGCCGACACGTTGGCCAGGCCGTTAGCCAATTGCGGCTAAAGGAAAGGGTGGCGGTCAACTGGCATCGAGTCAGCGGGCGAATCAGTGCACGCCGAGCTCGCAGGTCGGGATGCTGTTGATTTGATATCTCAGCCTTCAACATCGTCGTCTCCCCAAAACATGTCAACAAGACGCATGTCCACCCAGACCTCCAGCCAAAATAAGTCCCATTGTCCACTACAGTGTGTCTTCTGTGATCAAACCAGCCCTGAACCCAAGTACCCAACTCACCATGGACTATAACCTTCCGAATGAGCGTCCCATAAGGGACCTTAAAAGGCAAAATAAATTGCCGCAGGAGTATTTGCGGCACACTCCTCCTGCAGGATGTTGCATGTCTGTGAGACTCACAGTATCGCTGACATCTACAGAACACCCGGCTCCAGCTCCTGATGGTCAGGGAACTGAAGCTGATGCTGGACATACTTAAGATCACCCAGGTGTCAGAAGCTGCAGAGGTGAGAGTTTTAGGGAAGTGATGACTAATAAGGTTCGGGCTGCACACGGTGGGTGACCTCCAGAAAGAGCAAGGGTAGACCGAGAGTGCAGGATTCATCTGTGGCCATTCCACTCAGTGATAAGTAGTCTGTATAGGATACTGCTGGGTGCATGTCATATGACGAGGATGCTGCAGTAGCACTGCCACTGGCTGCGAGGCATAGTGTGGAAGTATGAAGCCAGACAGGTCTTTAATGGCAGGAGACTCAATAGTCACAGAGACAGGCAGGAGGTTCTGTGGTCTCACATGGGAACCCAAGCCTCTCTGGTTCCAGGATCCAAGATGCCTCCGAGCTCAGAACATTCTCAAGGGGAGGGTGAGCAGCCAGGAGTCATTGTGCATGTTGGCTCTGATTACATAAAACCAACATGCACAATGTGTGGATATAAATAACTATCATCTTGACAGTAGAGGAGGCCGTGGATAGACATATCAGAATAGGAATGGGACATGGAAGCCACACTCAGGTTGGAGGAACAACACCTTATATTCCGTCTGGGTAGCCTCCAACCTGATGGTATGAACATCGACTTCTCTAACTTCCGCTAATGCCCCACCTCCCCCTCGTACCCCATCCGTTATTTATTTATATACACACATTCTTTTTCTCTCTCTCCTTTTTCTCCCTCTGTCCCTCTGACTATACCCCTTGCCCATCCTCTGGGCCTTCCCTCCCCTCCCTTTTCTTTCTCCCTAGGCCTCCTGTCCCATGATCCTCTCATATCCCTTTTGCCTATCACCTGTCCAGCTCTTGGCTCCATCCCTCCCCCTCCTGTCTTCTCCTATCATTTCGGATCTCCCCCTCCCCCTCCCACTTTCAAATCTCTTACTAGCTCTTCCTTCAGTTAGTCCTGACGAAGGGTCTCGGCCCGAAACGTCGACTTCCTGGAGATGCTGCCTGGCCTGCTGCATTCACCAGCAACTTTTATGTGTGTTGCTTGAAATTCCAGCATCTGCAGATTTCCTCGTGTCGGTGAGATAGGGAGTTGTCTATCCCAGCATGTGAAGACAGACTCCGGCAGATTGAGCGGACGAGGCCAGTGGTAGGTCCAACGGTCAAGAAGGTGGTCTCTGCATGCGTCGTGGTACGCGTAGATCAGGACAAGACATAGAAGATGTCCTGGTCATCCATTGCGCCTAGTCCCATCTCCAGCCGTCTTATTTCTGTCTTGCCTCTGGATCCAGATGGGAATTGGGAAGAGAGAGTGAGGCTGACGCTGCGCAAATCTCCCTCACTTAAATCCAAATCAAGCGCTAGTCTCGGCACCATCAGCCAGCTGGTGGCGCAGTGACATCAGCGCCGGACTCCGGAGCGAAGGTTCCCGAGTTCGAATCCAGTCGGGCCGCTCCTGGGCACGCTTTCCATTCGTGCCGGGTTGAGCGTCGAGCTAGCAACTCGACCTCGTAAAAAGTACTAATGGTGTCGAGGTCTTCATCGATGACGATGGACGGGCCTTATATAAGATTGAAAAGAGTTCCATAGTCCATAGTCCAAATCCATATTAAAATGCAGGAAAACCTCTGGCCACACAGGCTCCCCTCTCTGGTAGCTCTGCGATCCCACTGGCGATCAGTTGGCGGCTCACCTTCCCCATTCACCTCGATGGTTCAGTCTCCCTCGTCACTTTAAGCAGTGAACAATGGAGTCGAACATCGGCTTGCAACCCCCCTCACCACGAGGCTCACGCTCGCTGCCTCCCGGAACCCTCTCATAGACAGCAAAGCACTGGATCACCTAAACGGTCTCCAACCAGCCAATCACAGGCTTCAACCGTTCCAGAAACACATTCAGACATAAAAGAAGTGAAATGAACAGTTCCCATGGTTTATCCAGTATACGTCAACTGAGGGAGTGTTGTACGCAGGTGCCATCCGTGGTGCAGATGAGGTGGACAGTGCCAGGCAATAGAAAATTGGCATGGAGATCATTGGCATGTGAAGTGTCTCAGAATTGAAGGTGAGAAGGGATTGAACCAAGGGGATGAGAATGGAATCAAGATATGAGGACGTGAGTTCAGTGGGGCAGGAGCAGACAGAGACAATAGGTCTACCCGGACAGCCTGGTTTGTGGGTCTTGGTAGAATGTAGAAGCCGGCAGTGTGGGGTAAGGGAACCATGAGCTTGGTGGCAGTGGTTGGGAGTTCCCCAGAGAGGCTGAGGTCAGTGATAGTGTCAGAAACAGTCTTCTGATGCTGTGGAGAGGGGTAGGTATTAGGAGGTGTCTCAGCAGCTGTCTGGCCTCAGCAAGGTAGAGGTCAGTGCACCACACCACAACAGCACCCCCTTTGTCTGCGGGTTTGATGGCAAAGTTGGGGTTGGTGCAGAGAGAGTGGAGAGCAGTGCATTAGGAGGGGTTATACTTGGAGGAGGAGAGAGGAGTGCTGAAGTTGAGATGGTTGATGCCTCATCGGCAACTTGAGATGAAAAGATCGGGAGCAGGTAAAGAACCAGAGTGGGGTGTCCAGGAGAAGGGGGGGGGAGGTTGAAGACAAGAGAAGGGATTATCAGCATGGAGTGTGGAATCCTTGTCAAAGGAGTGGGCTCGGAGATGGTGGTGATGGAGGAAGAACTCGATGTCGCGGTGGGTACGTAACTCAGTAGGGTGCGGGTGAAGGGGACAAAGGAGAGGCCCTTACTGAGGACAGAACGTTCTGTCTCAGAGAGGAGAAGGTCGGAGGGAACAGTGAAGCCACCTCAGACTTGTCCAGTTGCGCTCCATCTGCCATTTCCACACCCATATTGCAACTGATCTATATCCTGCTGTACCCTACTATGCTCTACAAAATCCACAATGCCACCAGTCATTGGATCATCATCATCATCATCAGGTGCCGTGCCCAGTTTGAGCTTTGACTGCCATGGCCCACACACTCCTGTTTCGGGTCAAGTGGATCAATTTATTGGTATTCATTTCTGGTTCTCTGGTTTGTCTTTGTCTTCCTCTTGCTTTCCTCCCTGTGTGATAGGGAAATTAATATAGAAGGTGGGATGTTATACAAGATGTTAGAGTCTTGTGTTTAGCTTTGGCAATACTGCTATAGGAGAGATGCCATTGAGCTGGAAAAAGTGCAGAGGAGAGTTATGAAAACATAGCCAAGACTCGAGGACCTGTGTTCTGGAGACAGACTGAATAGGCTACGAACGTAGGTGACAGAGAGGTGAGCGCGTAGATGTGTATAAAATGATGAGCAGCATAGACAGTGTGGATGCACATAGTCTTTTTCAGAGTGGAAGGAAATTAAAGACCAGAGCTGTAACATGAGAAGGGAAAGAACTAAAAGAGCCCTGAGGGGCACCTTCCTCACGCAGAGGGTATATGGAATGAGATACCAGGGCAAGTTGTAGAGGTGGGTATTGGACATGGATGGGAAAGGTTTAAAGGGATATGTGAGCAAATTGAACTTTCTTGGATAGGAATCTTGGCTGGCATGGAGCAGTTAGACCAATGGGCCTGCTTTGCACTGTGTACCTCTCTTTAAGCCAAGACATTAACAGAAACTACCTTGATACTTTTCCCCTGGACATACAGATGGCAATGACCAGGGGCGCAGTGACAAAGGTTTTTGTTGTACACATTGCCTGTCTTTCCCTATTTGTGTACCACAGACACACCTTCATGTTTGTGATTGCACCCTCTGGATGCAGGGAAGGGTGAAAATGGAATTCTCTGCATTGATCCATTGAGAACAGTAACATTTGTTATAACAAGTGGCTCACCATGTCCAGAACTGTCAAGCCTGCCCAAGCAATCACCTCCCAGTCACCACCCAGCTAAAAGGAGACACCTGCCGCTTGTTGCCAACTCATAACCTGCAGCCTATTTAAACCCAGCTCTCACCTGCAGACCTTTCACCCATTGGACCAGCCAGCCTCAACCAGTTGCTCTTAGCCATCAGTTATCTTGTTGCCTTGTGTGTTAAGTATGTGCTCTCTCTTGTCTTGGGGCCCCTTGTGGCTTGTTATTTTATGGGGTGTTAGCTTTCATAAGTTGAGGGATAGAGTTTAAGAGTCGCGAGGTAATGATGCAGCTCTATTAAACTGGTTAGGCCACACTTGGAGTACTGTGTCCAGTTCTGGTCGCCTCATTATAGGAAGGATGTGGAAGCATTGGAAAGGGTACAGAGGAGATTTACCAGGATGCTGCCTGGTTTAGAGAGTATGCATTATGATCAGAGATTAAGGGAGCTAGGGCTTTACTCTTTGGAGAGAAGGAGGATGAGAGGAGACATGATAGAGGTGTACAAGATATTAAGAGGAATAGATAGAGTGGATAGTCAGCGCCTCTTCCCCAGGGCACCACTGCTCAATACAAGAGGATATGGCTTTAAGGTAAGGGGTGGGAAGTTCAAGGGGGATATTAGAGGAAGGTTTTTTACTCAGAGAATGGTTGGTGCGTGGAATACACTGCCTGAGTCAGTGGTGGAGGCAGATACACTAGTGAAGACTACTAGACAGGTATATGGAGGAATTTAAGGTGGGGGCTTATATGGGAGGCAGGGTTTGAGGGTCAGCACAACATTGTGGGCCGAAGGGCCTGTACTGTGCTGTACTATTCTATGAGTCTATGACTCTATTATTAAAATTATTACTCACCGCTAAACTGTTCCTGCTTCTCTGCATTTGGGTCAAGCTTCCTCCGTATTTCCTGACAACACCCAATGTAAGGCCTAATCGTTGTTACCTTACCTTGGGGGGGTCACTGATCATTGGTGAGGGCTCTCCACAAACGGGTTTTCAGAAGTCCACCGGCCCAGAGAGCAGGTTTGGAGTTTGTGCCGAATTGCCCAGGGAGACATAGTTGTGGGCAATTCATAAATGGATATTCTGTGAGCTGTATTGATTGTTGGTAGGCGCTCTAAGTGGGATGGCAGGTAGACAGTTGAGGCAGGTACATTAACATCATTTAAAGTGTATTTGGACAGGTGCTCAGATAGGAAAGATTTAGAAAGATGTGGCCCAAACCCAGGCAAAAGGGACTAGATTAGATGGGAATCTTGGTCAGGATGGATTCATTGGGTTGAAGGGCCTGTTCCCGTGGTTATGACTCTCCAACACTCAAGCAGCATAGGGAACATTGCCATCTGTTATAGAGTCAATGAGTCACAGAACACTACAGCACAGTGTCAGGCCATTCGACCCATCTAACCCATACTGAACTATTAATCTGCCTAGTTCCATCGGCCGAGCAAAGCTCTCCATACCCTTTCTGGCCATGTATTAGAATCAGCTTTTATATCGCTGGCATGTGTCATGAAATTTATTGTTTTGCAGCAGCAGTACATCGCAAAGGGATTTATAGGAAGATGTTATTTCCTGCTTGGCACTACTACCTGCCATCCTTAGGTCATCAGCAGGATCATCAGCCAGGGGTCACCACTAGACACTAGACACTGGAATACTACAGCACAGTACAGGCCTTTCGGCTCTCGATGTTGTGCCGACCCATATATTTCTTTAAAAAAATGTACTAAACCCACACTACCCCGTAACCCTCTATTTTTCTTTCATCCAGGTGCCTGTCCAACAGACACTAAAATACTCCCAATGTTTTAGCCTCCACCACCATCCCTGGCAAGTCATTTCAGGCACCCACAACACCAACTCTGCATCCTGTCTATATCCTCTTGTAACCTTCGACAGCCTATAGCTCCATCCACAACTCCTCCAATCTTCATGTCATCTGCAAACTTACTCACCCATCCTTCCAGGTCATTTATAAAAATCACAAAGAGCAGGGGTCCCAGGACAGATCTTTGCGGCACTCCACTAGTCACCGACCTCCAGGCAGAACACTTTCCTTCCACTACCACCCTCTGCTTTCTTCCTTTAAGCCAATTTTTTATCCAAACAGCCAAGGTTCCACTGATCCCATGCCTCATGACTTTCTGGATGAGTCTCTTGTGGGGGACCTTGTCAAATGCCTTACTAAAATCCATGTAGACCACACCTACTGCCCTACCCTCATCAGTTTCTTTTGATACCTCTTCAAAAAACTCAATCAGGTTTGGGAAGCATGATCTTCCCTTCACAAATCCATGTTGACTATCCTTGAATAGACTGCACTTCTCTAGGCAGGAGGAGAAGATGGCAGCGCGCCGTGAGCGCGCAGCCCTCCAGTGAAAATGATATCGTATCCGTTAAATTCTGATTTGATGGAGACAGACGTGAAAGCACAGAGGAACATCTGGAGAAATTTCTGAAATGCAGGTTCGCTGCTGTTGTTACTGTGCGATCGAGAATCTTCTGGAGGGGAGGCCGCAAAATCCCGGCTTTGCCTGCTGTTGGTGACTGATATTGGGGTCGAATTGTTCGGATAGAGATGACGTTTGGTACTCGGTGTCGGAGGGCTGATCGGAGGCTCGAAGTTTTCGGGTGACTCAGAGTCGGACTGTGGTCGGGCATGGCAGGGAGAGTTTTTCTTCCTTCTCCCGTCTGCGTGAGATGTGGGCCATTCGAGAGACTTTGAACTTTTTTACTGTGCCATGGACTGTTCTTCATAAAGTTATGGTATTGTTGCACTGTTGTAACTATATGTTATAATTATGTGGTTTTACTAGTTGTTTTCAGTCTTGGTCTGTCCTATGTTTTGTGATATCACACCGGAGGAATATTGTATCATTTCTTAATGCATGCATTACTAAATGACAATAAAAGAGGACTGCGTGTCTTCATAATCTAATCTAAAAACAAAACGCTCGTACATCCTATTCTTAAGAATCCTTTCCAATAGTTTGCAGACCACCAACATAAGACTCACCGGTCTATAGTTCCCAGGATTCTCCCTTTTACCTTTTTTAAACAAGGGAACTACAGTTGCCATTCTCCAGTCCCCCGGAACCTCCCCTGCAGCCAAAGAGGATTGAAAGATCATAGCTACTGCTCCAGCGATCTCTTCTCTCACTTCCCACAGCAACCTGGGTTATATCACGTCTGGCCCTGGGGACTTATCAATCTTGATGTTTTTAAGAAGATCCAACATTTCTTCCTTAATTTCCACATTGTCCAGCACACAGGCCTGTTCTATTTCGACCTCACCCTGATCAAGTCCTTTTCACTCGTGAATACTGTAGCAAAGTATTCATTTAGAACCTCCCCGACCTCCTCCGCCTCCAGGCACATGTTGCCTTCTTCATTCTTTAGCGGCCCCACCTTCATTCTTGTCATCCTTCTGTTCTTCACATACGCACAGAACGCCTTGGGGTTCTCTTAATCCTACACGCCAAGGCCTTCTCATGGATCTTTTGCTGCCTTAGCCCTGGTACGTCACCTAGCGGTGGAGCAGTGACAGGGTTAGTCGGTCCCCCAATTTCTGTCCTCCCTCCTCAGCTACAGCCAAAAGCTTCCCATTTCGGTCTCTGGTAGCCCTCCTGAGCCTTGCTCCAGTCACTGCCATATCACGCAGTAACCCTGTCGTCAATGCGCTGACGAAGCCCTGGCATCCTACCTCCACAGGGTAGGTGGCCGTCCAGTCAGTTCCTTACACTCAGCTGCCAGGTCTGAGTACTTAAGCCTCTGCACTTGTGGGCAACATCCACTCCTTCCTCCCGCGGGATGGTTAATTCAATGAGAAGGACTATCTCGGTGGCTGTGAGCTATAGTGCTATGCCTGGGCAGAGAGACGTGGTGGTGGTTTCCATGGGGAACTGTAGCTGTCTGCTGAGATCTGCCTTCATGTTCCATTCCTTCCCTGTGGAGAGGAGTCCTGAAGGAGCTCTTGGGCAGCTGTGATCAGCGCTCTGACCAGCCTTAACAAAAACTAATAAAAATATAGATTTCAATAAAACAGCAAATATGAAAATAAATTAAATAAGTAGTGCAAAAATAGAGGGAAAATTCTATGGAACTGTTCGGGGGTTCACTGTCCATTCAGAAGTCTGAAGGCAGAGGGGAAGAAGCTGTTCACGAAACGTTCAGGCTCCTGTACCTCCTCCTTGATGGCAGCAATGAGAAGGTATGTCCTGGGTGATGGGGGGTCCTTAATAATGGATGCCACCTTTTTGAGGCATTGCCTTTTGAGGTGTCCTCAGTGCTGGAGATGCTAGCGCCCATGATGGGGCTGGCTGAGCTTACAACATTGTGGATCTTTTTCCAGTGGCCCCTCCATATTAGATGGTAATGCAACCAGCTAGAATGCTCTCTACAGGACATGTGTGGAAATTTGCGAATGTCTTTGGTGACGTACCACTTCTCCTCAAACTATAGCCACTGTTGTGTCCTCTTTGTAATTGCATCAATATTTTGGGCCCAGGATAGATCTTCAACATTTCCCTTCTGGTCCCTCGATAAGAACTGGTGTGTGTTCCCTTGGCTTCCCCTTCCTGAAGTCCAAAATCAGTTTCTTGGTCTTACTGACACTGAGTGCAGAGCTGTTGCTGTGACACTACTCAACCAGCTGATTTATCTTGCTCCAATACACCTCCTCATCACCATCTGAAATTCTGCCAAGAATATTTGTGTCATCACCAGATTTATAGATGCTATCTGAGTTGTGCTTAGGCACACAGTCGTGGATGTAGAAAAAATAAAGCAGTGGGCTAAGCACGCATCCTTGAGGTGTGCCAATGTTGATAGTCAGTGAGGAGGAAAGGTTATTTTCAATCTTCACAGACTGTGGTCTCTCTGGTGAGGAAGTCAAGGATACAGCTGCAGAGGCCAGGTTTTGGAGCTTTTGATTAGAACTGAGGGTATGTTTGTGTTGAACGCTGAGCTGTAGTCAATAAACAACAGGCTGATGTAAAAATTACTATTGTCCAGGTGATCCAAGGCTGAGTGGAGAGCCAGGGAGATTGCATCAAAATCTATGCAGCTCAGGACAATGGTTGCACTATGCTCAATGTTTTGATTCCTGACATTGTCTGAGATCTTAACAACATCTGTATCCGTACCCTCTTCAGTATCTCTTCTGTCATTTTGGTTCCCGTCCCTCTGCAACTCTAATTTAAGCCCCACACCCATGCAGCACTAGCAAACATTCCCACTAGGATATGATCCCCTTCTAGTTCATGTGCAAACCGTCTCTTCTGTACAGTTCTCAGCTTCCATAGAAGAGAGCCCAATGATCCAAAAAGCTAATGCCCTACCTCCTACACCAACTCTTAAACTACTTGTTAAACTGTATAACTTTCTTAATTCTGGGCATACTAGCATGTGGCACGGGTAGCAATCCTGAAATCACAACCCTGGAGGCCCTGCCCTTTAACTTAGCACTGAACTCCCTGAACTCACTTTGCAGAACAAGATCACTTTTCCTACCTATGTCATCAGTACCTACATGGGCCACGACTTCTAGCTGTTCACCCTCCCACTTAAAAATGTGACGGAATCAATCCAAGGTAACCCGCAGCCTGGCACCCAGGAAGCAACATACCATCCGGTATTCTCGTCCTCCTGCACAGAGCCTTATTTCCGTTCCCCTAACTAACAAGTGCCCTATCACCACAGCTTGTCTCCTCTCTCTACTTCCCTCCTGAATTACAAAGCCAGACTCAGTGCCAGGGACCTGACTGCTGTGACTTTCCTCTGCTGGGTCATCACCTGATGGTATACCTGTTGCAGCGGGGTACCCTGTACTGGCAATTTACCCCCTTTCCACTTTTTGACTGTCACCCAGTTTCCCATGTCCCGCACCTTGGGTGTAACTACCTCTCTTTATGTCTTATCTATCACCCCCTCAGCCTCCCAAATGATCCAGGGTTAGACCGTAAGACCATAACACATGGAAACAGAATTAGGCCATCCACCCATCGAGTCTCCTTCATGGCCGTTCCCTGATCCCACTCAACCCCATACAGTGACCTTCTTGCTACGCCCTTCGTTACCCTGACCGACCAGGAAATGATCAACTTCCATGGACTTGGCCTTCACCGCAGTCTGTGGCAGACAATTCCACAGATTCACTACTCTCTGTTAAAAAAATTCCTCCTTACCTCTTTTCTGAAAGGTCACTCCTTAATTTTGAGGCTGTGCCCTCTTGTTCTGGATACCCCGACCATAGGAAACATTCTCTCCATATCCACCCTATCTAGTCCTTTCAACATTCGATACATTTCAATGAGATCCCCCATATTCTTCTAAATTCCAGTGAGTCCAGACCCAAAGCTGCCAAACACGCCTCATATGTTAACTCCTTCATTCCTGGAATCACCCTTGTGAACCTCCTCTGGACTCTCTCCAACACATCCTTTCTGAAATATGGGGCCCAAAACTGTTGACAATACTCCAAGTGTGGCCTGACTAGTTACAAAGCCAGACTCAGCATTATCTCCTAGTGTCTTATAAAGCACAGCATTATCTCCTTGCTCTATTACTCTTGAAATCAATGCCAACATTGCATTTGCCTTCTTTACCACAGACTCAAAGAGTAAATTAACCTTCTGGTAGTCTTGAACAAGGATCCCTAAGTCCCTGTGCACCTTTATTGCTTGAAATGTCTCTCCATTTAGATAATAGTCCACAACATTGTTCCTTTTACCAAAATCCATTATCATACGTTTCCCAACACTGTATTCCATCTGCCATATTTTTGCCCATCCTTCCAATTTGTCTAAGTCGTGCTGCAATTGCATTGCTTCCTCAGCACTACCTACCCCTCCACCTATCTTTGTATCATCTGCAAACGCTGCCACAAAGCCATCAATCCCATAAGTTCATCCAGTTCCAGAACCAATTCCTTAATGCGCAGTGTTAGAAGATGCAGCCAAATGGACTCCTTGCAAGTGTAGTCATCAGGGATACTGGGGATCTCCCTGCCTTCTCATATCCCGCAAGAGGAGCATTCCACTGTCCTGCCTGGCATCTCTACTGGTGCTAAGTGAGCAGCTATGAAGAAGGAAAAACAATGAACAGTGAGAAAAATATCTCTAACCATGGCTTTTATTTCCTTCCTCTTACTGAAGCCTCTTGGGGAAGCCTCGACGAGCTAAAGCCTCCAAATCTCTGACCACTCCAATGATGGCCACTCTGAAAATGGCCACTTCGCTTGCCTCACCTTACTTCAGTTAGTTCTTGTTAGTTAATTCCAAATGCTGATTGGGCACTACTCAAAGCTCCAGACTGCTGTGAGCCATTGCCTTTTCTACTCAATTGGTGAACCTGAGTGAACTGCATCTTCTCAGGCTTCCGATCTCTGATTGGATGCTACTTTTCTGAATTAAAGTCTATTTTCCAATCCTCAGCTCACCTGACTCAGCTGATCAAGATTCTCCTTTAATTTTTGATAACCTTCTTCATTGTCCACTATTCCACCCATTTTAATGTTATCTGCAAACTTCTTAGCTATGCCTCGTACAATTTCATCCAAATCATTGATATAGATGACAAACAGAAATGGGGCCATTAGTGACCCTGAGGCACACCAATTACGGGCCTCTAATCTGAGAACCAATCTTCCTTCATACTGTTTGCCACCATGAAGCCAATTGTGTATTAACTTAGCCAGCTCTCGCTGGATTCCACGCAATCTAAAATTCCTGAGCAGCCTATTGTGTGGAACCTAATCCTATACTTTACTGAAGTCTATATAGATCCCATCTAGCATCTTGCCCTCATAGACCTTCTTGGTTACTTAATCAAAAAGCTAAATCAAATTCATAAGACCTGATTTCCTACACACAAAGCCATGCGGACTACTCCTAGTCAATCCCTGTGATTCCATATGCATGTATATCTTATCCCTCAGAATCTACTCCAGAAAATTCCTGGCGTAGATGTTAGGTTTACTCTTCCATAGTTCCATGGTCTTCTTGCCATTCCGGTAAAATGAAAATCTAACATTCATTACTCTCCCATCTTTCAGCACCTCACTCATGACTAATGGCAGTGCAAATATCTCAGCCAGGTCTTACGCAATAACTTCTGCAGCCTCCCACAGTGCTAGTATACTAACTTTGTTCTCAGTGGCCTGAATGTCAGCTAGCAGTATGTTGTATTTGATGCCACGGACAAAAAAGCACACAGCTCCTCCAATTTCCCATATTAAGGAAATTTAATATGTCCCCTTTGACTGTCATCAATTTTTATCCCACCCAGATGCATCACAGTTTGGTATGGTAACTGCTCTGCACATCATTGCAGAGTTGTGGGCATAGCTCGGCACAACACAAAAACAAGCCTCCGTCTACACTCATACTTCCTCGGGAGGCGGGAGGAGAAGATGGCAGCGCGCCGTGCGTGCGCAGATCTCTGGTGAAAAATGATATCGTATCTGTTAAGTAGGGGCCGTGAACAATTCCGATTTGATGGAGACAGATGTGAAAGCACAGAGGAACATCTGGAGAAATTTCTGAAACGCTCGTTCGCTGTTGTTGTTACTGCACGGTTGGGAATCTTTCAGAGAGTAGGCCTCAAAATCCCCGGCCTTGCCTGCTTTTGGCGACCGAGAAAGAGGTCGAATTGCTCGGAAAAAGATGGTGCTCAGTACTCGGTGTCAGAGAGCTGATCAGAGCTTGAAGTTTTCGGATGACTCAGAGTTGGATTGTGGTCGGCGTGGCAGGGAGAGTTTTCCTTCCTTCTCCCGTCTGCGTGAGATGTGGGACATTTGAGAAACTTCGAACTTTACTGTGCTGATGGACTTCTTCATCAAGTTATGGTATTGTGCACTATTGTAACTATATGTTATAATTATGTGGTTTTGTCAGCTTTTTCCAGTCTTGGTTTGTCCTGTGTTTTGTGATATCACACTGGAGGAAATAATGTATCATTTCTTAATGCATGCATTACTAAATGACAATAAAAGGGGACTACATGTCTTCATAATCTAAATCGGCTAGCAAAGTCAAATAAATCACTCATCAAAGACCTTTTTTCTTCCCCTTCTCCTTCTTCCCATCAAGTGGAAGATGGCATCAAGCTCAAGGAATGCTTCTGTCACACTGGTGTAAGTCTATAGAATGGTGCCTAGCACGATAAGATGGATTGTTGACCTCTCAATGTACCTTCTTGTGCCTTTGCACCTTACTACACTTTCTTTGTACTCTTAGACTATTCTGCACTCTGTTATTGTTTTACCCCGTATTTCTTGAAAGTGGCATTCCAGGCAGATAGGGTCGTGAGGCCTAATTTGGTCATTTTGGTCACCTGCCTACAAGAAACATGTAATAAGATTGAAAAAGTTCAGAGAAGATTTACAAGGATGCTATCAGGACTTGAGGACCTGAGTTATTGGGAAAGGTTAAATATGTTAGGACTTTATTCCCTGGAACATAGAAGATTGAGGGGAGATTTAATAGAGGTATACAAGATTATGAGGGGTATAGAAAGGGCGTTTTTTGCATGGTGTTCTTTCCACTAAGGTTGGGGGAGACTAGAGCTAGAGGTCATGGTTCAGAGGGAAAGGTGAAATATTTAAGGGGAACATGAGGGGGAACTTCTTTACTCAGAGGGTGTTGAAAGTGTAGAAAAAACTGTCAGCACAAGTGGTGGACATTTAAGAGAAAGTTGAATAGGTTCATGGATGTGAGGGGTGTGGAGGGCTATGATCAGGATGCTAGTCCATGGGACAAGGCAGACTAATTGTTTGACATGAACTAGATGAGCCAAAGGGAGTGTTTCTGTGCTGTTCTATGACTTTACGATGTTAATGGACCATTGTAAGGAATTAATCTGTAAGGATAGTATCAGTTTTCACTGTATCTTTGTACACGTGACAATATCAAACTAATTTATCTATTAACTATGCCACAGTGGGAAGCTGTACAGTCCATCCAATCCCTGACAACTCTCAGGGTAATAAAATCATCAGCCCCATTTGCCACCCTATCTCCCCTACAGCTGCATATTCTCTCCCTCACACATCCATCCACTCCCCTTTAGTGCCTGTACACTTCCCACACCAGGAATCATCTACAGTTGACAATTAACCTATGCTCACATCTTTGGGATGTGGTAGGAACATGGCACACACAGGAGCTGGAGTTTAAAAATAGGGAAGCAATGCTACAACTGAACAGGGTGCACCTGGAATTCTGGGGACAGGTTTGGTCTTCTTATTTCTGAAAGGAGAAACCAGCAGTCCAGTGGAGATATACTGGATTCAGCAAACAATCTGATGGAACAAAGCATTGATTATATGTGAAATACTGGCAATTAGTTTTCTCCCAGAGATGCTGCTCAACCAATTGTATTCCTCCAGCAGATTGCTTGTTGCTTCAGAGTAGAGCACTCACAGTCTCTTGTATCTCCATTTTACTGAGCTCAGTCCTGGGATGAGTAGATAGTCTTCTCATGAGTGGCTAAAGCATCTGAAAGCATTTTTTTTTTTGGAATTTGAAGAACAATGGGTTATTTTATTGGAAGATGCAAGATGATAGGTGGGCAAGAGTGGGTAAATGTTGAGATGTTTCCATAAGTGAGGCAGTCTCCACTGAGGAGATATCTTTACAAGATAGGATGGTGATTTCTAAATGAGCTGCTTAGGAACAACTTCTCTCAGGGAGGTGGTGAATCTCTGAAATTTTCTACCCTGGAGAACTGTAGACCATCGGAGGTATTTAAGGTAAGTATTCGAAAGTTCAGGGAACTGCCGACTGTGGGGAACAGGAGATGAGGGCCATAATCACGTTCAATAATGGAACAGGTCAGGGGGTCATGTGACCTATCCCTGCTCCTCTTTTGTTCTGAAACAGAGGACAAAGAAACCACACAAAGCCAGCAACTGAGGTCAGGATCGATTCCTGCTCTCTTGAACTGTGAGACAGTGGCACTAATTTAAGCATCATCCTGCTTCCTATTGTGGCTTTTATTATTTACACACTGGAGTATTTGTATCAACAAAGGACAGTGTATTCTATGGAGAGAAATGTTTCTTCGCTTTCAGCGGGAGAACAGAATGCAGGAATGAGTCGACACTCACACTGTGAAAATAACTGACAAATGGAACTATATGTACTAGACAGTAAAAAGACGAACTGCAAGGGCCCTACCTGAATACCAACAGTCTGCACTGAATATCAAATGACCAACACCAATCTATCACGAGAGGGGTTAGGAGGGGGGGGGTTCATCTTCGGCAGGGGACTACAGCAGTGTTCTTCTCGGAGGAAGATTGTTTTGCTGAGTTTTGTTAAGTCTGCTCTCGGGTCGTGGCAGCGATAAGTGCTAGCGGCTTATCAAGTTTCGTGTCTGCAACTTTTACTGGAGCTTGGACGGACATCTATGAATGTCAACATCGGTACTCCCACCTGGAGCACTTCGCCTGGGACACCCGAGCGAATGGTTTAGTGGCGAATCCATTGGCTACAGATTGAAGAAAGGAACATCGGAGCGGCCCGGCGCTGTAGTTATGCTCAGGCTCCCTGCCTGTCTGGAACAGACGACTATCCTTCCTCTCTTGTCGGGACTGCTCTTCGTAAGACTGATAAGTGTTGTTAGTGAGTTAATTTAGCGGTGTTTGATTTCTCACAGTGTGAAGCTTTAACATGGCGGGCTGCAGCTCCAAACGGTGAGACCTAGTTCCTATTCAGGAGGCGTAGCCTCTGGCGAAAGAATTCCTGCAGAGCCACCACCTTTCAAACTGATAACTCTAAAGGACGCGGTACAGTGTGATATCGGTGCATCTTTGAGTGCTGGCAATTTAGCTGTCATGGCTGTGTCTGTGGAGTGGGAATGAGGGTTATTTGGATTGGAAAGATGCATCGTTTACCTATGGTCCAGTAGAGAGGAGCCCCCCGCTCCCCACCCCGCCGCCCGAGAAGGGGTATAAACGTGGAAGGTCGAGCAGGCGTCAGGTCCAGATAGACGGTGACCCTCTATAACGTGCACCTTTACCTCCTCCCTCACCCGCGTTCTTTGGGCGGGGTTATGTCGCCAATGAACCTTATTCTGCTCAAGCCAGACTCGTTTTGGGCGCAAACGTTACAGGCTTGGACGCATAACTTAACGTCCCCATTAATACCCGGCCACCAATAAGAGCTCTTTATAAATTCCAGGCTGCTTCTGGATGCCTGCCCCCACTTGAGGACCTCGATCTAAGCTGCCACGCTGTGGTAATGGTGACGAGGAAGAGCTGCTCTGTAGTACCGGGGGCGAGGGAGCACGAGATTGTGTGAGGGGTGGAGAGGGAGATGTGAGGGTACACTACACTGCAGAAAGGGCATTAAGACAGTTCTCCCACCTGTAGACAAATCCTAAAGGGCCCAATGTAGTGAGAAGCTCACTTCTGGGATTCTATTTTAAGGGGAAGGTCTTGGGTAGAGAGATAAACCCGCTGACCGATGCAAAAACAAGGACGCAGACATCTTCTCTTGTTGGCATGTCCACAGCGCTAGACCAACTATATAGCGGAAGGAGCACAGAAACATAGAAAACCTACAGCACAATACAGGCCCTTCGGCCCACAAAGCTGTGCCGAACATGTCCTTACCTTAGACCTCCTAGGCTGACCTATAGCTCCATGTCCTCATCCAGGAGTGTCTTAAAAGACTCTATTGTTTCTGCCTCCACGAACGCCACTGGCAGCCCATTCCACGCACTCACCACTCTCTGCGTAAGAAACTTACCCTGGCATCTCCTCCGTACGTACTTCCAAGCACCTTAAAACTATGCCTTCTCATGCTAGCCATTTCAGCCCCGGGAAAAAGTCTCTGACTATCCACACGGTCAATGCCTCTCATTATCTTGTACACCTCTATCAGATCACCTCTCATCCTTCGTTGCTCCAAGGAGAAAAGGCCAAGTTCACTCAACCTATTCTCATAAGGCATGCTCCCCAATCCAAGCAACATCCTTGTAAATCTCCTCTGCACCCTTTCTATGGTTTCCACGTCCTTCCTGTAGTGAGGTGACCAGAACTGAGCACAGTACTCCAAGTGGTGTCTGACCAGGGTCCTATATAACTGCAACATTACCTCTCGGCTCTTAAACTCAATCCCGCGATTGATGAAGGCCAATGCACCATATGCCTTCTTAACCACAGAGTCAACCTGCATATCAGCTTTGAGTGTCCTATGGACTTGGACTCCAAGATCGCTTTGATCCTCCACACTGCCAAGAGTTTTACCATTAATGCTATATTCTGCCATCTTATCTGACCTACCAAAATGAACCACCTCACACTTATCTGGGTTGAACTCCATCTGCCACTTCTCAGCCCAGTTTTGCATCCTATCAATGTCCCGCTGTAACCTCTGATGACCCTCCACACTATCCACAGCACCCCTAACCTTTGTGTCATCAGCAAATTTACTAACCCATCCCTCCACTTCCTCAACCAGGTCATTTATAAAAATCACAAAGAGTATCGGTCCCAGAACAGATCTCTGAGGCACAAAACTGGTCGCCGGGCTCCATGCAGAATATGACCCATCTACAACCACTCTTTGCCTTCTGTGGGCAAGCCATTTCAGGATCCACAAAGCAATGTCCCCTTGGATCCCTTGCCTCCCCACTTTCTCAATAAGCCTTGCATGGGGTACCTTATCAAATGCCTTACTAAAATCCATATACACTACGTCTATGGCTCTACCTTCATCAATGTGTTTAGTCAAGTCCTCAAAACATTCTCAACTTACCACCCACTGAAGTAAGACTCACTGGTCTATAATTTCCTGGGTTATCCCTACTCCCTTTCTTGAATAAGGGAACAACATTCACAACCCTCCAATCCTCCAGAACCTCCCCCGTCCTCATTGATGATGCAAAGATCACTGCCAGAGGCTCAGCAATCTCCTCCCTCGTTTCCCACAGTAGCCTGGGGTACATCCCGTCCAGTCCCGGTGACTTATCGAACTTGATGCTTTTGAAAAGTTCCAGCACATCCTCTTCCTTAATATCTACATGCTCAAGCTGTTCATTCTGCTGCAAGTCATCACTACAATCACCAAGATCCTGTTCTGTAGTATTCATTAAGTACCTCTGCTATCTCCTCTGGTTCCATGCACACTTTTCCACTGCCACACTTGATTGGTCGTATTCTCTCATGTCTTATCCTCTTGCTCTTCACATACTTGTAGAATGCCTTGGGGTTTTCCTTAATCCTGTCCGCCAAGGCCTTCTCTTGGATTCTCTGACTCTCCTAATTTCTTTCTTAAGATTCTTCCTGCTAGCCTTATAATCTTTCAGATCTCTATCATTACCTAGTTTTTTTGAACCTTTTGTAAACTCTTCTTTTCTTCTTGACTAGATTTACAACAGTCTTTGTACACCATGGTTCCTGTACCCTACTATCCTTATCACCGACTTCCACCTTGTGCTCAAGAAAGATAGGAGGCTTGAACCTAAATTGATATTTGAGAAGAGACCTGTTAAGCGAAGAAGTGTGGAAGGTGTTACGGGCTAACACTATCCAAAATAAATGGTCACTCCAAGAGGATTGGTTACCAGAAACAAGGGAACGAATATTGCATTCCAAATTTTGTCTAGTCCTCTTGGATAGCCATTCGTTTGTTGGCGAAAACCAGAAAAGATGTTATAAGTAGCTCCACTAAGTTTACAAAATGCTTGCCAAAACTTTGACATACATTGTGGGCCCCTGTCAAGAGACAATATCAGAAGGAAATCCACCTATTCTAAACAACCTGCTGCAATAAACATCCGCAGTTTCACGGGATGTGGGCAATTTAGTGAAGGGAAAATATTGTAAGCTTTAGAAAATTGATCAACAACGGCTAAAATAATGGACAAGTGGCGTTAAGGGAGTAAATTCGTGATACAATCCAGAGAGACAAGTCACCGGGGCAGGAGGTGATGTCGAAGACCCCAGGGAAGAGGATTGAAGTCTTTGGAAGGGGCACAAATGTCACTGGCTTGGACAAATTTCTTGATGTCCCCATTAATACCAGGCCAACAATAACATCACTTTATAAATTCTAGTGTTCAGGAAATCAGAATGCAGGCTGGGCCTCGACGCATGCCCCCATTTGAGGACCTCGAGCTAAGTTAGGGCGGCAGAAAAGCTGCCACACTGTAGTAATGGCAGCGCGGGAGCACGGTGCTGTGTGAGTGGCGGAGAGGGAGCTGTGAGGGTCCATCACACTGTAGAAAGGGCATCGAGACAGCTCTCCTACCGCACTTTCGCTCTCTCCGTCACCGCCCCTCCCACAGCGTTACGCTCTTTCCCCACTGTTACTACACGGTGACGCACTCCGACAGTAGCCGTGGCGGCGAGAGTGAACTACATTGTAGTGAGGAGGGGGGCGTGAGGGAGCACAGCACTGAGGGAGGGCTGGTCAGGAAACGCTACAGCACAGTCAGCTGATTGAGGGAGTGGTACACTGAGAGAGGGGCAATGTGGGAGTCCTAAATGTGGGGAGCCAGGGTAAGCTACACTGTAGGAACGGTGGTGAGGGGTGGTAAGGGACATTACTCTGTTTCCTAGCTGGGAAGTGTTACACCCTATAGCCATCACAACCTTCTTGGGCTTCAAGTATCTGTTGGCAGAATCTTAAAAGAGTTTGTTATACAATACTGCAACGTTCTATTTTAAATGGGGAGTAGCAAATGGTAAATGCAGAGAATATCTCAGTACTAACTCATGCAGAGTTAGACCGGTCACATGAGTTGGAGCACTGTGCATTGGCATGAGAGCCAGTGAAAGAGCTTTTGGTATTTTAGTTTGGCGTCTTCACGCAATCTAGCCAGTTTACTTTTCAGGGCCTCAAGCCATTCAATACAATTTCAATAGCTACGATGACATCTCTTGCATTCAATATTTTGGTTTGACAATGCTTCCTTTGAAGTACATGTCAACAGTGAGAGACTCTCTGAATATTTAAAAACCTTTGCTGGGACAAAGTAAATCACAGACATGGTCTAAAAGCATTTGGGGACAGAGATCCCAAACACCCAAAATTGATGTTGTCAGTGTTGATTCCATGATTACACAAGAATCCAAATTATTGATTGCTGAACAATATCTGTGATCAGTTTTGATGTGCTTAGTGAGAAAATCAGTCTGGCCTGCAAACTTTATTGAACTCAGTCACAATGGTGCAAATTGCTTAACTAGTGCTGCGTGGGTTGATACAGACCAATTCACATGGCCCCATTGTCTTACGTTTGGCTGATGCAGATGAGGCCCTCTCATGGACACTTCAATTTGCAAAACATACTGTATATCTTGGCCTCCAGCCTCCTGCTGTGGGCCAGCAATTTGTACTGAGCTGTTTATTTGCAAAACTCTCCTTATTGCTTCAGGCTGATTATTACTTCCAATTTACGAGAAAAACCGAAGACTGGTTCTCACTTGAATTAACATCTGCTATATTCACATAGTTTTATAACTCCAGAATAATCCCTCATGGCCCCGGGAAGAAATCTGAAGGCCGAACATAGAGGAGGATCAAATTAATGAGGGTGGAAAAATGCAATTTATTCAGGTTTCCTTTCCAATTACTAATCTACCATAACTCTGTGTGGACCTGCATCTGTATTATCATCTTTAACTGGCTGTCTGCAAGCCTCTAGGAGAGGGAACAATAAAACGTTTTAGAAATATGATCACACCCTCTCATGGACACGTCTTCTCGATTTCAACCAGCCACTAAAATGCAGTTTTGTCATTTATGATACATAGTACATGGAACATAGAACATAGAATAGTGATAAGGGTCACAAGCAAGTTCCAGTGGAGGGCTCACAGAGACTTCAGCAATTCAAACAAAAAGATTTTGGACTGAAATTAACCAGGAAAACTAACAAGAACTCGAGCAAACTATACTGAATCAGGAAGAACTGAAATGACTCACGATACAGATAAGTACTCGGCTAGGATTTCACCAGAAAAGGATCCAAAACGGCAGAGCTAAGAGTGGTTGGTATGCCCGCTGAAATACATTTCGGAGCACATAGGAATTCGGGACCAGTCAGCAACCCAGGTGTCAAGACGAAGCAATAAACCCCAAAAGACAACAATTGCAATGCAAGGTATTGAAAATACCATGGTAATTAACTTATGCCAGACTGAATAAATGTTGATAGAACAAAGGTTGCTTAAAATCCACATGATAACAAACGAGACATCTACAAAAAAAAGTGAAAAACCAGAGCTAGACAAACAATTAGATATAAAATGTGAACAATCCAATGAACTCGGCATACCCACTAGGTGGCACTGAGAAAGCACAATCCACATACGAACTGGAAAAAACACTTTTTTTGACAACGATTTCTTCTGTAACCGAATCCCCGCCATCTTCTAAAACCGACTCCTGGCAGCTTGGGGCCGGCGGGGTGAAGCCGATGAAAATTAGTGATCCGGTCAGGACCCAAAAGGTCCTAAACAGGAACACCACTCTTTTCCTTCCGACTTTACCCTTCCCAATCGACGAACTACTGGAATTGCCCTTTAACCTGCCGGGAGTCAGGCAATTTCTGAACAATGTAAACAGTGCTCCATCTATGATTCTAGAACGAGGGAGAGGCGTAGGTGCAGGGTCTAGAGGACTACAGAGACGTGAAAGGTGGGATGAATTTGGAGAGACCCGTGAAAATGTAATCTATAAGCTGCAATATTGATTCTCTTAACAATCCTAAAGGGCTCAGTGTACTGAAGAGCTCACTTCTGGGATTCTATTTTAAAGGGAGGGTGTTGGGTAGTGAGACAAACCCGCTGACTGACGCATAAAGAAGGATACAGAAATCTGCTCTTGTTGGACGTACATTGTGGACGTACATTGTGGGTCCATGCCAGAGACAATATCTGAAGAAAAACCATCTATCCTCGATATTTGCTGCAATAAAAGGTCCACAGTTTCACGAGATGTGGGCAATTTAGTGGAGGGAAAAATGTAAACCTTGAAAAATCGATCATAATGACTAAAATAACAGACAAGGGGCGTTAAGGGTGTAAATTAGTGACACAATCCAGAGAGATAAGTGACTGTGGCAGGAGGTGATGTGGAGGAGACGGAGAACACTCTGGGGAGGGGAATTGAAATCTTTGTAAGGGGCACAAATGTCACTGGCTTGGACAAATTTCTTGATGTCCCCATTAATACCAGGCCAACAATAACATCACTTTATAAATTCTAGTGTTCAGGAAATCAGAATGCAGGCTGGGCCTCGACGCGTGCCCCCATTTGAGGACCTCGAGCTAAGTTAGGGCGGCAGGAAAGCTGCCACACTGTGGTAACGGCAGCGCGGGAGCACGGCGCTGTGTGAGTGGCGGAGAGGGAGCTGTGAGGGTCCATCACACTGTAGAAAGGGCATCGAGACAGCTCTCCTACCGCACTTTCGCTCTCTCCGTCACCGCCCCTCCCACAGCGTTACGCTCTTTCCCCACTGTTACTACACGGTGACGCACTCTGAAAGTAGCCGTGGCGGCGAGAGTGAACTACATTGTAGTGAGGAGGGGGCGTGAGGGAGCACAGCACTGAGGGAGGGCTGGTCAGGAAACGCTACAGCACAGTCAGCTGATTGAGGGAGTGGTACACTGAGAGAGGGGCAATGTGGGAGTCCTAAACCGTGGGACGGGAGTGTAGTAGTGCGCTACGCTGTAGGGACGGTGGTGATGGAGGGCAACACTGTGTGAGGAGCGGTGAGGGATAGTACCCAGACCTAGCTGCAAGGTAGTACTCACTGCAGGCATCACAGCCTTCTTGGGCTTCAAAGCAGCTGTTGACAGAAACACTCAAGAGTCTGTTTTAGTGCTATACAATCGTTCAACCTGCCTTAATTCAAGGAATGGATGGCCATCTATTAAAATGGGGAGAAGAAACTATTAAATGCATAGAATATCATAATACTCCCGCATGCAGAGTTGGCGGAGTTGGAGAAATGTGCATTTCTATGTGAGCCAGTGATAGCACTTTTGACATTTCAGTCTGGTGTCCTCACACAATCTAGCCCTCTCTCCTTTCAGCGCCTCACGTGGTTCGATTCAACTTCAATGGCTACCATGACATCTTTTACATCCAATATTTTGAAACATAGAAAACATAGAAAATAGGTGCAGGAGTAGGCCATTCGGCCCTTTGAGCCTGCACCGCCATTCAGTATGATCATGGCTGATCATCCAACTCAGAACCCTGTACCTGCTTTCTCTCCATACCCCCTGATCCCTTTAGCCACAAGGGCCATATCTAACTCCCTCTTAAATATAGCCAATGAACTGGCCTCAACTGTTTCCTGTGGCAGAGAATTCCACAGATTCACCACTCTCTGTGTGAAGAAGTTTTTTCTAATCTCGGTCCTAAAAGGCTTCCCCTTTATCCTCAAACTGTGACCCCTCGTTCTGGAGTTGGGTTGATAATGCTTCCTTTGAATTACATATCAACACTGAGAGGCTCCTCTGAGTGTTCAAACAACATTGCTGAGACAAAGTAAATCACGGAAATGATCTAATAGCTCTTGGGGACAGATATCCCAGACACTCAAAATTAATGCTGTCTGGGATGACACTATGAGTACACAAGTATCGAAATTATTGATTGATAAACAATATCTGTGACCAGCTTTGATGTGCTAAGCGAGAAAATCAGTCTGGCCTGCGAGTTTCATTGAACTCAGTCACAATGGTGCAAATAACTTAGCTAGTGCTGCCTGGTTTGATACAGGCCAATTCACATGGACCCATTACCTTACGTTTGGCTGATGCAGATGAGGCCCTCTCATGGACACTTCAATTTGGAAAACATACTGTATATCTTACCCTCCAGCCTCCTGCTGTGGGCCAGTAATTTGTACTGTGCTGTTTGTTTGCAAACCTGTCCTGATAAATTCAAACACAAGGAAATCTGCAGATGCTGGAATTTCAAGCAACACACATAAAAGTTGCTGGTGAATGCAACAGGCCAGGCAGCATCTCTAGGAAGAGGTACAGTCGACTTTTCGGGCCGAGACCCTTTGTCAGGACTAACTGAAAGAAGAGCTAGTAAGAGATTTGAAAGTGGGAGGGGGAGGGGGAGGGGGAGATCCGAAATGATAGGAGAAGACAGGAGGGGAAGGGATGGAGCCAAGAGCTGAACAGGTGATTGGCAAAAGGGATGTGAGAGGGTCATGGGACAGGAGGCCTAGGGAGAAAGAAAGGGGAAGTGGGAAGCCCAGAGGATGGGCAAGGAGTATAGTGAGAGGGGCAGAGGGGGAAAAAGGAGAGAGAGAAAAAGAGTATACAAAAAATATATATATTCTTTTTTTCTCTCTCATTTTTAACAACGAAGAGGAGTACAGTCACAGTCCTGCCCCTGCTCTTGATCTCGAGGTCACTGCGGTTCTTCCTCTTGTTCTAACCCCACAGCCTGCCGGCCTCTATGATGTGCCGGGGCGACCCGCAGCGAGAGGGGAGATCGGATCTACACCCGTTTGCAGCTCAGTCCCATTGCGCCTACTCTCATTCAGTGCAATAACTTCCCTTCTGTGGCTGCGTGAATACTAAAGCAATTTTCCTAAAGCTGTACCTATCACCACCAGTTCAACCCTCACGCAGAGAATCTGACGCTGCACGGCCTGCAGAGAGTTCCTGCATTTCGTAGGTTTATGTCAGATTCCGTTTATCTGCAGTTCAAAGGATTTCCGTCCAAATCCATATTCCCGCTTTCCTTTCCTTGAATTAATTAATGCACTTCTACTGCTATTCTAAGTTTCCCATTGACTTCCCTGGTGTTTTTTTTCAATGAGAGTTGAACGGAATTCCTGATTCCTCATCTTTCCAGTCACAGCAGAACCCCTCGACCATCAAATGTCCCTTACTCGACGACATAGTTTTGAGGTTGTGGGGGTAGGGTTGGGGGGCGTGAGTCCCTCCAAGCATTTGTTTTCCTCATTGTCCAAAGTCCGTCTCTGCGCATTATCCAGTTCTATTCTGTGGGAAGATTCGCCTGGGCGTCACACTCTCCTCCGACCTCGTCTGGCCGGTTTCATGGACCGAACTGTGTCACCTCCACAGATTCTTTGCTCCCTCTCACCATGTCCATGCATCACACTTAGGGACAGACGCTGTGCCTACCAGCGGTAAAGACAGTCTGCTGGAATTTGGCGGTTAACTAAGATCCACATCTCAATGTGGAGTCAATCACAGTCGTATTCTACTGTCAGTTGGTCAATAATTGGGTCCGATTATCTGAACCAGTATCCACGGATCTGTTGGTATTTGTTATTGAATTGAAATGCGCTGTGGAATTTATCCATGAAACGGAGCCACACTGCTGCTGATGACTAAGATATGCCTTACTCCGCCCGAAGACAGCGCCCGGTCGCATCAGATGCTGAATTTCAACGGGTCTGGTCCTTCACAGTTAATTCAGTAAAACCGGGCCGCTTCAGCGACTGGAATCAGGATTAGCACCGACTGGACAATTTCGGTCGCTGTCGTACATGGCAGTTCCTTTTATCCCCGCCGTTTGCCCCGCCTATCGCCTTATCTCTTCATCTCTAAGGCAGGCGGGATGGATTGCGTTGGATGTGTCCGATTTTGTTGGATTTGCAGCCTCTCACTTACTCCAACACTCCTGATCTTTAGCCGCTCATGTATGTTCACTTCTCTTCCTCCAGTGAATTTAGTGCCTATTGCGACCCTGTCTGTCCGGGGGAAAGTGCGACCTCTACGTATGCACAACTCCCTACCTGGTGGCCGGGCCAGCAGCGGCTTTCCTCTGAATTTCCGGGATATCACATATGTGTGCGGGGTTATTCCTGTCCTGAGGTCCACACCTACACGCAGGTTCCCCTTTGCTTTCACCTTTGATCGGTTTGTCGCCATGCGTTGCGAGAAGCTGAAAACGAAATAGAGGCCGCGCACACGGAGGCGGTTTGGGGAGGTGCGTGAACACACCAGACACTGGTGCACAGAGGGACGGTGTTGGAAGGCAGGTGTACTCACCAAACACCAGTACAGATGGCGACGGTGCTGGGAGGTGTGCGTATACGTCAGACACCAGTAAACAGGGAAGACAGTGTTGGAAGGTGGATGTACACAGAAAAACAGTACACAGCGTGGGCTGTGTTGGTAAGCGTTAGTACACACCAAGCAAGAGTACACGGAGGACAGTGTTGGAAGGCGGCTGTACATACCAAACGCCAATACAAAGTGATGGTGTGTGTAGGTGAGCGTACGCATCAGGTACCGTTACACAGCGGGACGGTGCTGAGAGGAGTGTACATAGAGACGTTTACAGACAGGAGACACTGTCGGGCTGTGTATCCTCATAGCTGACAGCAGTACACTAGGGATGGTGTTGGGAGGTACCGTATGTGCACACTCCAGACACCAGTAAACAGTTAGGAAATGTCAAGATTCAAGATTCAGGGCTATCTAATGTCATTTCATGTGCGCAAGTGTAAACGGGGACGATATAATTGCTATTCTGTGCCGATGCAGCAGAAAAAAAAACACACAATAAGGTAAATAACACAATAATAGAAGCAGAATAGACATAAATATACAAGATAATGTATATACATAGATTGATGCATGTCCATAAAGTTGCACTGGGCACAGGTGTGACGGGATCCTGAATTATCCCTATGAACTGTGCTTTTAAAAAGGGAGAGAGCTGTACAGCATAAACAACTTGTTATTAAGAGAGAGAGAGGTGAAGACTGCTCACAGTTTGTTTGGAATTTCTGCAAGGACACTGCCAGCTTCTGAGTTCCTACAGCGAGAGAAGGGAGGAGCTACTTGATGGATGGACAGCTGGTCTTCAGCATGCTGAGACAAATACAAGGTCAGCTGGTTGTCAGACACACATGATTCTGGACACTGGATGAGCTTTGTTGTGCCACAGAAAGGTGGATTTTTAGAGGATCGATCAGGAGAATCGATCAGTGGCTCTCACAGTGCGGAAAAGGTGTGACCGGTGGGAAGTTATTGGTGTGTCCAACCCTCGCCTGGGTTGATAACTCCACCACAGAAAATGGACCCCTTGTTGTGGTCACATTCGGTGACTTCTAAAGGATTTCGGAGGATAATGGAAAGAATCGACGGCATCGGCTTACTCGGACAACCACAACACCTCTCTCTCCATCACTACTCAACTCAATATCACGAACTGAACTGAACTTTACGTATCATCGTAAGACTGTATCCATTTACCCCTAGGCTTGAAGAAGCTTGTTTTTTATATTTCCACACTTATATATATAATCATTGCTAACCTGTTTGATTTATCTGATTTTATATTACTGTATTGCGTAGTTACTAATAAAATAGCATTAGTTAACACCAATACCAGACTCTGAGGTGTTTTCCATTTCTGCTGGTTGTCTGCTGCTCCCGATGCGGCCTCCTCCACAATGAGGAGACGCGTCATTAATTGAAGGAACTCTTCGTTGAACACCTCCGCTCCATCCGCCAAAAGCGGAACATCCCGGCGGCCAAACATTAGAATTCCGAATCCCACTTCCACTCACAATGAGGCCACCATTAGGGTGGAGGAGGAACACCTTATGTTCCGTCTCGGTACTTTCCAAACTAATTGCATCAATATCGATTTCTCCTTCCGGTAAAAAAAGAATTCCGTCCCCTTCCCTTCTTAAGGGGACAAAATTAGTCCCCTGGAATATCGGAGTGGTAATGTGTGCGTGGAGACGAAACAGAAGGAAAAGATCTTAATTGGATTTTTACATCTGGTGAATAAATCCCCAGGGCCTGACAACGTGTTCCGTTGGACCCGGTGGGAGGGTGGCGTAGAAATGAAAGGACCCCAGCGGAGATATTTAAATCATCCTTAGCCACGGTTGAGGTGCCGGAGGATTGGAGGATTGGTTAATGCTCCATTGTTTAAGAAAGTCTCTGAGAATAACCCAGAAAATTATAGGCTGGTGAGACCGACATCGGTAGTAGGAAAATATTGAAAAGTATTCAAAGGGCCGGATAAATAAGTGTTTGGGTAGACAGAGGGTGATTACAGATAGTGAACATGGTTTTGTACGTGGGAAGTCGTGTCTAAACAATCTTATAAAGTTTTTCGAGGACGTTAACAGGAAAACTGATAAAGGCAATGCAGTGGATGTTGTTGACATGCACTTTAGCGAGGCCTTTGAAAAGCTCCTGCATGGGAGGTAGGTCAAGAGGGTTCAGTTGCTTGGCGTTCAAGACATGTAGTAAATTGGTTAGGCATTGGCTTCACAGAAGAAGCTGAAGAGTGGTGTCATGAGATCAGCGGCGAGCCGTAGCCCGTTAGGCTTCTAGGTTTCTCAATCACCTGTACTTATTAATTATTGTCTTTACTAAATCAATTAAGCCCTTGTACTTTCTGTTCAATCTTGTCAATTTAAATGTGATTGCCATTGATGTTCCGCATTCTGTGATTATTAAAAGCGGACTCTCAATGAGCAAATCGTGGAGTCCTTGTATTGAGTATGGTTTGTCTCGTGGTGCCGAGAATGATTTGTCTCGTAGTGTCCCTCGGTCGCGCCACTAATGCTTTCTTGGAATTCCCATGCATACCTTCTTGTTTCCGCCCCTACACGGGAATCCACATTTCCTCCACACACTCAGTCGTTGCCAGCACTCGCCGTGACAGAAGGACCCAGTGAAGGTACAAGGGTAGCTTGGACATCGGTCAGCTGGAGGCGAGCGTGCCCTCTGTACTTAGTTCACGTTCTGAGTGTATGTTGGAATTCCTACGTATGAGCACTTGTTTCGGTCTAAACATGAGCGTCCGCCGTTCTCCGCACCTGGGTTCAGTCGTTACCAGCCCTCGCCGTGACACGTGGTTGTAGATGGCTGCTTCCCTGACTGGAAGCCTATGACTAGTGGTGCGCGACAGGATTCAGAGCTGGATCCGTTGTTGTTTGTCATCGGATGTTAATGTGGTAAACTGGGTAAGCAAATTTGCGGATAACACCAAGACAGAGAGTGTAGTGAACAGGGGGAAAGACTATCATAGGTTGAAGGGCAGCTGGACCAGCTGGGAACATGAGCTGAAAAGTGGTAGAAGGAATGCAGATAAATCTGAGGTGCTGCACTTTGGGAGGACCAACCGGGGTAGGACATTCGCTGATTAGTAAGGCACTAAGGAATGTAGTAGAAAAAAGAGATCAAGAAATACGAATCCATTACTCTTTGTAGGTGGCGTCACAGGTACAGTAGATAAGGGCTTAAAACAATTTTTGGTATTATAGACCTGTCATAAGGGGCGCACTGGTGGCGGACCCAAATGCAACACACAGACGCTGAAGTACTAGGAACAGGACTCGGTGTGACAAGAAAGCAAGGGAAGTGGGGAAGAAAGGACGCTGGACATTGACACAAGCCCTGGACGAGACTGGGATGCAGGGCCTGGGCTAGGACATGGACAAGAAACACGGAACCCAGACAAGGAACTAGGAACGAGGAGCCTGGACTAGGGACACAGGACTCCAGAACTAGAGCCTGGACAAGGATCCAGAACCTGGGTCTTGGTTGGAACCAGAATCCAGGTTTAGGCTAGGACAAGACGTGGCTACAGGACAGGATGTGAGACTCCTGGACAGGACGAGGGAACTCCAGCACAGGGCTGGGCGAGGTACTCCCGGGCTGGGCGAAGCACATGGCCAGGACGAGAACACGAAGCCTTGACTTGGTCTTGGGAGACAGGAACCTTGGAGCCTTGGACTTAGAACTCAGGAACTTCGGAGTCTCGGACTTGGAACTCAGGAACCTCGGAGCCTTGGTCTTGAGCACGGGAACATGGAACACAGAGCCGGGACCCCTCCTTGAGAGCAGGACGTAGGGCGGGACTCGTACACAGCACACAGAGCCAGCACCCCCTCCTTGGGAACAGGACTAAGGGCCGGGGCTCTTTCTATACACAGTACGTTGAACACGAAGAGACAGTTCTCCACTCAGGGTAGCGGGAAACGACCGGACCTACCCAGCGGAGGCGAGGTCACAAAGAGACGGCTCCCAACACAAGATAGCAGCAAATGGCCGGACCTACCTAGCGAAAGCGAGGACACAAAGAGACAATTCCAAATTACGACAGACTGTTCCTTATCTTGACAAAGCAAGGCCCCGGTCTTGCTCCGGCGGTTGAACTTGACGGCGGTGCAGGCGAGGCTTCAGGAGGAAGGGGAAGGGAAGGGAACAGTCCAGCAAATGAAGCTGAATCCAGGAGCTAATTATGTAGCCATCCCAAAATGAGAATCAGGTGCCTCAATTGAGGCACCCCAACAGAACAAGGGAAACCCGGAAAACCTGGAATAAGGATCAGTGGACCAGACCGTGAACAGGAATGCGGACTTCAGGGGCAGGACCATGACAGACATAGCCTGTGCATAAGGTCAATAGCAGGATGTAATAAAGTAGTCATTGAGTTAGTGGACGGAGGTCTTGATCGGCCTTACTGCTTGAGGAAAGTAACTGATTTTGAGTCTGGTGGTCCATGAGCAGGGTTGGTGGGATCCTTCATGATGTTACTGATGACACTTTGCCTGCACCTTTCTGTATATATGTGTCCATGATTATGGGTAGGCTGGTGCCGGTGATAGGTTGGTCAGTTTTGACTACCTGTAGAGCCCGTGGACCCTCCTGCCCGCTGCAGTAACGATGGCAGAGTTTGTCATCGAAACGTTGGTTATAATCGATACCTGTACCCGGCTGGAAGCACAAGAAGAGTTTATTTGTTCCGGTGGATATGTTCTACAAAGGGTTCCGCAACAGTCTTAAAGATGAACTGGCAAATCGCGATCCTGTACCGGACCTTCATGGGCTATTCGATGTAGCCATTCGTCTGGACCTCCGCCTGACAGAACCGCGGTGAGAGCGGCGCCAGGAGTTCCCGAACGCCTAATGCCTCCCACGCTCGCCCTCCACCAACCTTACCATCTCCTCCTACAGATCCTTCGCCAACCTACTCGCTGGATACCGTGGAAGCTGTGCAGTTGGGCAGCACACACCTCTCCGTTGCCGGACGCAAAGGACGTAAAGAGAGACGTTGTTTGTACTGTGGGGAACGAGGACATTACCTTGTCATGTGCCCCAAGAGTTCGGGTACTCCAGGGGCCGTCCAGTGAGCAGAAATCTGTGACGGTCCCTGAGCTTCTCTCAGAAGTTCTTCCTCAAGATTACATTTATCTCTTTGTTTGAAATGGAATCAAAAGTAGTTTCCCACTCGGACATTTGTTGACTTGGGTTCAGCGGGTAACTTTTTAGATCTAGGGATGGCACGACAAATGGGGGTCCCTTCCCTAAGCTTGATTCTCCTCGTACCGCCACTGCACTGGATGGTAGGCCTCCTGAGCCCTGTAATCGTTTTTAACATTTCCGTACCGTTTGTAGTTCGGACAGGGAATTACATGGAAACATTAAAGTTCCACTTGATTCATTCTACAGAGATATCCCTTATTCTTGGGTATCCATGGTTGCTCCGCATGTCGCTATGATTGTCTGATCTGTGGTGATTGTTGACGGGTGGTCTCCTAACTGCCCGAGTATCCGCTTATCATCGGTTTCCCAGAATCACGAGTCTGTGTCCCGAGCGCCCGAGGTCAAGACGAAGATCCCTGAAACTACATCCGACCTTCCTAAATTAGATTAGGAGAGTCTCTCTTGAGTACGCAGATCTCCTGGGTGTTATTAGCAAGCTATTGCCTGGTTCCTGTCCTTCCCGAGGGAGGCTGTTTTCCCTATCTGGTCCTGAGAGATGGGCTATGGAGAATTACCTCAAAGAGGCGTTGACAGCGGGTTTATCAAACACTCGATTTCCCCTGCAGGGGCGGGATTTTGCTTTGCTGCGAAGAAGGACGGCCGTCTGAGACCCTGTATTGATTATCTTGATCTTACTATTAAAAATTCGTCACCCCTTCCATCAAAGAACTCAGGCTTTGATTTGTTGCAAATAACCATATTTTTCACTAAACTGGCTCACAGGAATGCCTGCAATTTCATTCGGATTCGTCAAGGTGATGAATGGAAGACCACATTATGAATATCTACTTCTGTCCTTTGGGCTTGTAAACGCCCCAGCAGTTTTTCAGGCATTCATTAATAATGTCTTTAGGGAGATGTTACACAAGTTCGTCTTTGTGTACATTGACGATATTTTGATTTTTTTTTAATCAGGAACATGTCTCCCATGTTCATCAGGTTCTTCGGTGTTCATTAGATAACAACTTGTTTGTCAAGCTAAGGAATTGTGAATTTCGTTCCTAAAGTCTCCTTTCAGGGATTTGTTATTTCCCAGGCTCGGATAAAACTCGTGCTGCTCGGGACTGGTCCACTCCCACGTCTGTCGAACAGATTCAGAGATCCTTGGGGATTTCCAACTTTTATAGGAGATTTATTAAGAGTTTTAGTTCCGTGGCTGCTCTCCTGATTAATCTCACCAAGTAAAGATCGGCCCGTTTCTGTTGGACGGCAGAGACTGAGTCAGCCTTTAACGTTTCGTCGTTGCTCCCATATTGCGCCCACCCAACGTTGATCTGCGCTTTGTTGTTGAGGTATAGCTGCTCCTGACATGGGAGAAGTGGCAGTCTTGTCCCAAGATTCTAGAACCGATAAAACCTTGCATTTCTGTGCTTACTTTTCAAAACGGTTGTCACCAGCAGAATCCAACTATATAGATAACCGGGAGTTGTTGGCTGTTAAAACGGCTGCAGTGGGTGGAAGGAGCTGAGCATCCGTTTAGTTTTGGACGGATCATAAGAATTTTGTTTATATCCGGAATGACAAGAGACAACTCATGACAGGAACTTTGGTTATTTTTACCCGTTTTAATTTTATCATAACTTATCGTCCGGGTTCCAATAACCTGAAGCAATTTTATCCTTCCGATTTGATTGATAGGCCAGAGTCGATACTTTCAGAGAATTAGATTAGATTATGAGGACACACAGTCCTCTTTTATTGTCATTTAGAAATGCATGCATTAAAAATGATACAACGTTCCTCTAGAATGATATTATAACAAAACACAGGACAAACCAAGACTAAGACTTACAAAACCACATAATTATAACACATAGTTACAACAGTGCAAAGCAATACCATCATTTGATAAAGAGCAGACCATGGGCACGGTAAAAAAAAGTCTCAGAGTCCCAATAGCCTCATCATCTCACGCAGACGGTAGAAGGGAGAAACTCTCCCTGCCATGAACCTCCAAGCGCCGCAAACTTGCCGTTGCAGTACCACTGGAAGCACCCGATCGCAGCGGACTCTGGTCTGTCCGAAAACTTCAAGCCTCCGACCAGCCCCTCCGACACAGCCTCTCCGAGCACCATCCTCTGCCGAATGCTTCAACCCCGCCCCGGCCGTCGAGCAACAAGCAAAGCCGGGGACTCGGGCCCTTCCCCTCCGGAGATTCTGAACCACACAGTAGCAGCAGCAGCTACTGATGCCATGATGGAGTGAATTGATGAAATAAAAATGATTCCCACTCAAGAGCACGGGGAGGCTCTTCAGTCCATCATGGCACCGACCACATTGTCAATCTAAACCAATCCCATCTGTCTATATATGGTCTAAACCCCGCATTCCCCGCGTGTTCATGAGTCAGTCTAAATGTTTCTTCTACATTGCTGTTCTTCCTGTTTCCGCAATTCACTTGGAAGCCTGTCTCAATCACCTGCCACCTTCCGTGTAAAACAAAACTTTTCCCAGCACATTCCCTTTATCCCTCGCAATTTGTTCACTCTAGTACTGAACATTTCTACACTGGGTAAAATATTCCGACTTTCTACCTACCAAACGTCCCATAAACTTCTATATTTTCATCTGTTCACCACTCCACAGGGAACATCCCATCTTTGTCCAAGCTCTACTGAATAGCTAATACGTTATGAATCAGACGGCAGCCTGGCCAACCTCGTCTGCACCCTCTACAAAAGCTGTACATCCTTGCTGAAATGCGCCGACCAGAGATACGCACAGTACCTGGAACTGCACCCGCTCTGGGATTGAAATTAGCATTTCCACAATAAGGAACTTAATGTCAATGGAATCCCCACCTCTCCCCATATTGAATGATTACATTAACCAGCTCCATCCCTTTGGCATTTACACACGTATGTTCACTTAAATTAGGATTAGGAACTGATGCAAAGAAAGGAAGAGGGGAGAGAGGGAGGTAGGGAGGGAGGGAGAGAGATAGAGAGAGGAAGAAAGAGAATTATAAAGAGAGAGGAGAGATTGTGAGCAGGGGAGAGGGACGTCGGAGGGAAGGATCAAAAGGAATAGGAGAAAGAGAGATGGGGAAAAGGAAGTTACAGAAAGGGAGAAAAATGTGGAGTAGGGAAGAAGAGTAAATTTGTGAAATGGCCACAGATATGAGTTGAGACGCGGGGAGAAAGAATGGACGAAAGCAGAGAAAGAGAGGAAATGAGAGAGAGGAATGGGAGGGTGGAGAGGGGAGCAAACAGGTTAGAGATGTGTGAGAGTTGAAAAGAAGAGAGATAGAAAAAATGTTAGATCTGTGGTAAATGGTGATTAGAAGACGTGGTAGAGAGAGGGAGATTATGGTAAGGTGATGTGGGTGAATGAGACAGGAGAAACAAGGTTGTGGAATGATGGTGAGAAGGATGTGTGAGTGAATGGGGACAACGAGACAGAGAAGGAAACTGAAGACCAAGAAAAGGGGAGAAGATAAAAGGAAGAAATTAGACAAATGGTGTGAGAGTTGTGATTGAGAAAGTGTTAAGCAGAGAGGGAAGCGGTAGACGATTAATAGGGAGAAAGCTGGTCAGAGATGGGTGGGGGAGTGAGGAGGAGAGTGATCCTTGCATAGAAACTGGAGGCAGAAAAGGACAGAAAGAGTGGAAGCAGAAAGCGCGAGATAAAAAGTAGAAGGACAGGGATAGCAATAGAGAGTAGGGGGGAAGAAAGCACAATGGTCCAAAGTGGAGACGAAATCAGAAATACAAGTAAACGAGGATACAGAGGTATCTCGAAGGTGTGAGCAAGATAGGGAGAGGGGGAGAGGTGAGACAGAATGGCAGCGACCGAAGTAGGGAGAGTAAGGGAGGAGAGAGAAAGGAACCGGGATGGGGAAGTGGGAATGCTGAGACGAACAGAGCAAGGGAAAACCAACAGGGATGAGTGGAAAGACAAACAGGAAATGGAAATAAATCTGGAGGAAAGGAGAGAAAAGAGAGAGTCAGAGGTTATAGTGAGAGAGATAGAGAGAGCAAAACAGAGGTCAATTGGAAGTGTGTGTGTGTGTGAGAGGGAAAACGATGGAGGGAGAGGAATGGATGAAGAATAGGATAAGAGGGACAGGCAGAGGGATATATATGCTGGAAGTTCGAGAGTGTCGGGGGCGGAAATGATTGTAGTTGCTGTTACCAGGGAGAGTGAGTTTGGAAAGCTGAAATGTGTGAAAGTAGATAAGGTACTGGACCATATGGACTACACCTGACAGCTCTGAAAGAGGTAGCTGAAGGGATTGTCGAGGCATTGGTAATGACCTTTAAAGAAATTCTGGCATGGTTCCGGAGGACTGGAAAATTGCCTGCCTCACTCTACTTTTCAAGAAGGGAGGGATGTAGAAGAAAGGTTAGGCCATTTAGCCTAACTACGGTGTTTGGAAGATGTTGGAGTCGATTGTTAAGGATGAGGTTTCGGGATAATTGGAGACACATGATAAGATGAGTCAAAGTCATCATGGTTTTCTCAGGGGAAACGTTGCCTGACAAATCTGTTGGAAGTATTTGAGGAAACAACAACTAAGATAGACAAAGGAGAATCGGCGGAGGTCGTGTATTTGAAATTTCACGAGAACGATTCCGGAATTGAAAGGCTTATCATGTGAGGAGCGTTTGATGGATTTGGGTCTGTTCTCTGTGTAATTTAAAAGAATTGGGGGGCGGGGGGAATCTCATTGAAAGCTATCGAATGTTGAAAGGCCTAAATAGAGAAGATGTGGACAAGTTGTTCCCTATAGTAGAAGAGTCTACAACCAGAAGGCACAGCCTCAAAAGAGAGGGGTGTCCATTTAGAACGGAGATGAAGAATTTCTTCACCCAAACGGTGCTGAATCTGTGGAACTCGTCGTCTGAGTGTACTTAAGGCTGAGCTTGACAAATTTTTGGTAAGTCGGGTCGTGTAACACAGAGGATAAAGCGGTGGGTTATCGGAAATGAACTCTCAGCCCAGCTCTGCATCCTGTCGGTCCTGTTGAAGCAGCTGTCCATTGAAATCCTCGATATCATGGAATAAGTGTGAATAGAAATGTCTGACACGGGTTTACTAGTATCTACTACATTTGTGGGAACCAGATGTCCTTCTGTGACTTCGCCCGTGAGACCGAGCGAGAGTGATTTGGGTGATAGGTTCATTGGACAACACAAATCGCTTAATATATTTTTAACAGTCGGAGCCAATTCAGCTGCAGATGTTGATTTCCTTCGATTCATGATGTACACAAAGCCAGTGACACTGGCATTTAAGGTCCATCCCTTATTGCGTCTGGAGAAGCAGTTAAGCAATTTGCGTTACGCGGCTTTGTTACCCAGATCTGACCCAATTATTCATCTCTCTCAGTGCTATCACTGTCTACACCGATAGTGCACCCTCTCCGTTTTTTCACATGGGTCTACTCCTGTTTCTACTCCTTGAGGCAGCAAAACAAAGGAAGAAAAATTAAACAAGATCTAATGTGATCCCGTCATCATCTCCCTGTTTAGTCAGTAATTATTCTGCTTCCCTTCTCCTGTCTTATATTCAATTTGGTGGCGATTGTGGTCCTGTCTCGAGGAAAGTATGGCTTCTCCAAATGTATCACTCGCTACCAGCTGGGAATGGCAGCAGCCGATATCCTGCTTGTTATCCTCTGACCCTCTGCTGAGCTGGCCAGCGTACCTATATTTTCAGTCTTCATTGCTCCGTATGACTCCCGTTTATAGAATTGTTTATTGCGCGCTGTTGCGAGCACCACTGTCTGTCTGGTTCAAAGTTGCTTTCACCTTTGGGCGATTTGAGGACATTTGTCGTGAAAAGCTGAAATCACAATTTTGCATCGAGAGACCAGTGGCTGTGTTATAGGGACAGCGAGTGTACTGATGAAACTTATCTATTTCTACTTCACATTGAGTCTGGCATTAGTGGATGGTGTTTTCTATGGCTGTCTACTGAAAAAAAGCTTCAATATGTCCGCTATCGTTGGCTGCCTTTCAGATGTTTCGCCACACTTTAATGCCCCGTCTTTCGTTAATCCTGGTTTTATTGCTCAAGTGCATCTCTTGCATCTCTACCAAGATAGCGCCGGTGAACCACGGCAGCGTTCAGCGGACTATGTTATTTGATGTAATTACAAAGAAGGAGCAACAGCCGCTACATTCCATTGGAAGTTTGAGGAAACTTGTTACGTCACTTCAAAAAACCCTCGCAAATTTCTGCAGATGCACTGTGGAAAGCTATCTAAGCGGTTTCATCACCGGCTGGTGTGGAGGGCCCACAGCAATAGGATCGGAAGAAGCGCCAGAAAGTTGCAAGCTCAGCTAGGTCCATCAATGGCAAGAGCACCCCCGACGCCGTGGACATCTTTAAAAGGCGATGCCCGAGCAGGGTGGTATCTATCATGAAGGACTCCCGTCATTCAGAACACGATTCTGATTGTTACCATCGAGGAGGAGATGCAGGATCATGAAGGCACACGCTCAAAGATTTAAGGAAAAAAAGTTTTTTTCTTCTCCTTCTGCCATCAAAGTTTTGAAAGGACAATAGAATGATCCACGAACGCTATCGCACTATCTTTATATGTATGCTGTATTTTTTCTTTTTGTAATTTAAAGCTGATTTATTTTGTCTTGCAATGTACTGCTCCCGCAAATCAACACGTTTCACGACACAAAGTGCTTATAAAATGTGCCCTTGGAAATTTTCATATTTTATTAATTTAAAACATTGAATCACGTGGATTAAATTTGACACTGAACAACAGAAAAGACTCTTTCGTTTCAAAGTCAAAACAGAATCAAGTTTATTATCACCGGCATGTGTGGGGAAATTTGTTAAGCTGGCAGCAGCAGTTCAATGCAATACATAATAATAGAAGAAAAATAAAATAGTAGCAACAATAATAATAACAAATGGATACATAAATATAGTTTACGTATATTGATAGATCAAAATCGTGCAAAAACATAAATAACATATATTAAAAAAGTGAGGTTCAATGTCCATTTAGGAATCGGATGGCAAAGGGGAAGAAGCTGTTCCTGAATCGCTGAGTGTGTGCCTTCAGGCTTCTGTACCTCCTACCTGATGGTGAAAGTGAGAAACAGGCAGTCTCTGGTGCTAGAGGTCCTTAATAATGGAAACTGCCTTTCTGAGACGCAGCTCCTTGAAGATATCCTGGTATTTTGTAGGCCAGTACCCAAGATGGAGTTGACTAAGTTTACAACCTTCTGCAGCTTCTTTTGGTCCTGTGCAGTAGCCCCGCCCCTACCCCCCATACCAGAAAATGATGCGGCCTGTCTGAATGCTCTCCACGGTACATCTATAGAAGTTTTTCAGTGTATTTGTTGATATACCGGATCTCTTCAAACTCCTAATGAAGTATAGTCACTGTCTTGCCTTCTTTCTTACTGCATCGATATGCTGGGACCACGTTAGGTCCTCAGACACCCATGAACATGAAACTGCCAACTCTCTCCATTTCTGATCCCTCTATGAGGATCGGTATGTGTTCCTTCGTCTTACCCTTCCTGAAGTCCACATTCAGCTTTTTCGTCTTACTGACATTGAGTGCCAGGTTGTTGCTGCGACACCACTCCACTAGTTGGCATATCTCACTCCTGTACGTCCTGTCGTCTCCATCTGAGATTCTACCAACAATGGTTGTATCGTCAGTAAAATTATAGATGTTATTTGAGCTATGCCTAGCCACACAGTTATGGTTATAGAAAGAGTAGAGCAGTGGGCTAAGCACAAACCCCTGAGGTGCACCAGTGTTGATCGTCAGCGAGGAGGAGATGTTATTACCTATCTGCGAAGATAGTGGTCTTCCAATTGCGGAGGGACGTACAGAAGCCCAGGTTCTGCAACTTCTGAATCAGGATTGTGGGAATGATGGTATAAAATGCTGAGCTGTAGTCGATGAACAGCATCCTGACACAGATGTTTGTGTTGTCCAGGTGGTCTAAGGTATAGTGAAGAGCCATTGAAATTGCATCTTTCGTTGACCTGTTGGGGCGACAGGCAAACTGCAATGGGTCCAGGTCCCTGCTGAGGCATGAATTCGGTCTAGTAATGACCAGCCTCTCAATGCATTTCATCATTGTAGATGTGAGTGCTACCGGGCGATAGTCATTAAGGCAGCTCACATTATTCTTCTGAGGCACTGGTATAATTGTTGCCCTTTTGAAGCAAGTGGGAACTTCCGTCTGTATCAGTGAGAGGTTGAAAATATTCTTGAATACTCCCGCCAGCTGGTTGTCACAGCCTAATAGCGACCTCTGACTCAGAGATCACGGGGTTATCAGGTGCAGCAGGGATCTTCACAGCCGTAGTTATATTCTTCCTTTCAAAGCGGGCATAGAAGGCTCTGAGTTCATCTGGTAGTGAAACATCGCCGCCATTCATACTATTGGGTTTTGTTTTGTAGGAGGTAATGTCTTGCAAACCCATCCAGAGTTGTCGTACATCGGATGTGCCTCCAACCTCGTTGGAAATTGTTTCTTCGCCCTTGAAATAGCCCTCCGAAAGTTATACCTGGTACAGGCCTCGGTCGCCAGACTTGAATGCCACAGATCTAGCCTTCAGCAGATGACGTACCTCCTGGTTCATCCATGGTTTTTGGTTTGGGAATGTACAGTAAGTCTTTGTGGGTACACACTCATCCACACAGGTTTTAATGAAGTCAGTAACAACTGCAGCATACTCATCCAGGTTCAAAGATGAATCCCTGAATACAGTCCAGTCCACCGATTCAAAGCAGTCCTGTCCGCTCCCATGCTTCCCTTGTCCATTCCGTCTTGATCCTCAGTACTGGTGCTGCAGTCTTCAGTCTCTGCCTATACTCTGAGAGTAGAAGTACAGCCAGGTGATCAGACTTCCCGAAGTGAGGGCGTGGAATAGCACGGTAGGCATTCTTGATGGTGGTGTAACAGTGGTCCAGTGTGTTGTTTCCTCTAGTATTGCACGTGATCTGTTGATGGTAATTGCTTAGTGAATTTTTTTTTCAGACTGGCCTGGTTGAAATCCCCCAAAACGATGGTGAAACCGTTAGGCTGCGCTGTTTTGCGCATGTTGATCCTATTGCTTAGATCATCTAAAGTCTGATTGACATTGGCCTGAGGTGGAATGTATATCGTTACCAAAATGATCCCGGAAATCTCCCGCGTTAGGTAAAAAGGAAGGCACTTAACTGCTGGATACTCCAGGTCTGGTGAGCAGAATTGGGACAGTACTGATACATTTGTACACCAAGAGGAGTTGAACATGAGGCATACACCTCCACCTCTGCTTTTGAGATCTCTACAAAGTGATCGAAGTTAATTACAAATATAAAACACAAAGTAATTAATTGCATAAGTATTTACCCTCCTTTAATATGACACAACAAATCATCACTGGTGCAGCCAGTTGGTTTTAGAAGTCACATAATTAGTTAAATGGAGATCTTCTGTGCATTCAAGGTGTTTCAATTGATGTGGTAAAAATACGCCTATATCTGGAAGGTCCAAATGCTGACGTGTCAGTATCCTGGCCAAAACTACACCTTGAAGACAAAACAATACTTTAAGCAGTTCCGTGAAAAGGTCACTGAGTCATGAGATGGATACACGAAAATTTCCATCGCTTGGTGTACAGTTAAGTCAATCATCAAAAAATGGGAAGAATATGGCACAGCTGTAAATCTGCCTAGAACAGGCCATGCTCCCCTAGGAATGAGTGACCATGCAATAAGAAGGCTAGTGAGGGAGGACACCAAGAGACCTATGTCAACTCTGGAGGAGTTAAACTCTTCAGTGGTTGAGATGGGAGAAACTGCGAATACAAAAACTGTTGCCTGGGTGTTTCACCAGTCACAGCTTTATGGGAGAGTGGCAAAGATAAAGCCACTTTTGATAAGAACCTCAGCTAGAGTTTGCCAGAAGTATGTGGTAGACTCTGAAGTCAGTTGGAAGAAGATTCTATGGTCTGATGAAACCAAAATTGAGCATTTTGGCCATTAGGCTAAAGGCTATGCACTTCATCAAAAGCACAGCTCCCTACCATGAGGCATGGCGGTGGCTGCATCATGCTGTGGGGATGCTTCACTGCTGCAGGCCCTGGAAGGCTTGCAAAGGTAAAGGGTAAAATGAATGCAGCAAAATACAGGAAAATCCTGCGGGAAAACTTGATGCAGGCTGCAAGAAAACTGGGAATTGGGAGAAGATTTGCTTTCCAGCAAGACCATAACCCCAAGCAAAAAGCCAAAGCTATACTGGAGTGGCTTGAAAACAACAAAATTAATGTCCTGGTCTGGCCAAGTCAGAGTCCAGACCTCAATCCAATTGAGAATTTGTGGCTGGATTTGAAAAGGCTGCTCACGTTCTATCCCAATGCAATTTGTCAGATCTTAAGCAGTTTTATAAAGAAGAATAGGGAGAAATTGCAGTGTCCAGATATGCAAAGCTGTTAAGAGACCTAGCCACACAGACTCAAGGCTGTAATTTCTGCCAAAGGTGCATTTACTAAATACTGACTTGACGTTGGAGGTGGTGGGGGGGGGGGGGGGTGAACTGTAAACAGTTACTCAATCAATTATTTTGTGTTTTATATTTTTAACTAATTTAGATCACCTTGTAGAGAAACGTTTTCATTTTTACATGAAAGACTCTGTTGATCACAGTCAAAAAGCCAAATTAAATCCATTATGATTCAATGTTGTAAAACATTAAAACATGAAGACTTTCAAGGGGAGAGAGTACATTTTATAGGCACTATATGCTAGTGATATTAATCTTGATTCTGATTCCATTCCTGTTTGATTCCTACCCCGTGACCTGCTGGAACGTGGAATTTGCCTTGTTTCGGTCAAATGCTACATATTGCGTAATAGAGAATGAATTACCTTCCGTTTGGTCTGGTGCAGTTAACATGGTTTGGAGAACAATTGTTTGAAGAGCAACAGGACTGTGGACACAGTTTTTTTCTTATCTGAATTTTGAATACGTCTGCCCGAAGTGAGATTCTTAAGGAGAGTGTTTTTGGGAGGCTACAGGCAACGCAGCAGCGCATCAAAATTTGCTATTGCGGCTTTGAAGTGCATCTGGAGAAATAAAGGCCACCGTAGTGTAACAGTTAGCGCAAACCTATTACATCTCCCAGCGTCGGACTTCGGAGTTCTCTGTTTCCTCCTAAAGCCCAACTGGTCATTGTAAATTATCCCATGATTAGCATCGGGTTATAATGTGGTCTTTGAGTTTGCTGGCTGGCGCGAAGGGCCGGAAGGAACTATTCAGCGCTCCATCTCTAAATAAAAGGATAAAACTGCGACAGTACTGCCACGGAAGGTACGTGGTAAAACGTCATCCATCCTTTCATGGATAGATAAAATACCAATTGACTTCTCACTGTATAGCGACACCTTGCGAATTGTCCAAAAGGACACACACGTCTTGGTATAACCACGCTTACAATTTCACAATACATTTCCGTGCGTAGCCATTGGTATTCTCGGTTTTGTCATCAAAAAGAGAACCACACTATGATCAGCATTATGCTGTATACTTCCTAACATTTGGCATGTAATCAAGTCACACTACAATATATTTGCATCGATTTTATATCTGGGATTTTCAGCTTGGAGTAGCGTGCAAGCACGGGACATGTTGCTTTAATTCAGTCTTCTAAGTATTTGACATACAGTGTGGATTATTGTAAACATATCGGTACAATAGTGATTGCTTAGAGTTGGAAAAATACTTCCTCGTGTTTTTTTCTGGCAATCAGCTCAATGTCCATATTAGTATTTTGTCAGTAATATCCCACATTCTTCGCACGCTATAATTTGTTAAGTGGGACCTAATTGTAAGTTTTCTGAAATATAAAAGTTACCGCAACTAATTCTTTTGATATGCTTGATAAAACTTAATAAAACAGTCCTTGTATAGGGCCATAAAGCATGGAAACAATCCTCTGTCTCAACGAATCCACTCCATTAGGTGCCATTGACCTGCGCTTGACATATAGCCTTCTAAAGCTTCCACATCCGTGTACATATTCAAATCCCTTACTCGTGTTGTTAATGAAACTTCCAAACCACTTCCTCTAGCTCATTATTCAATATATGGATTAAATACTGGGTAAAAAAGGGGGCGTCCGGAGTTCCCATCAAATTTGCTCACCCTCTCCAAAATCCGATTCCTGCGTGATTTCCAAAACGTGGACAAAACGTTTATATTCAGCTAACCCATGCGCCTTATGGTTCGTACGTATCGCACCTCTTCCTACTACTCTCCAAAGAACAAAACATTAGCCTGATTAATTTTTATAACTAATTTTAAACTTTTTAATTATTAATTTTTTATAATTAATTTTTATAACCTCTCGAGTCCTGGCAACATTTTCGCAAACATTTTCTGCACTATTTCAGCTGAATAGGATTTTCTTTTCCTCTCATTGCGAAGTGATGTAAACTGACATAATATTCCGAATATGGTCTATCCAACGTCGCGTGTATTTACAACATAATAATCCCAAATCGTGTACCGAATGGAATGGCTAATAAATGCTGAAGGCCTTCTTCACCACCACTTTCTTATGCACAGTTTCCTTTCCGGAAATTATCGCGACTTTGCCTTTTTTAAGCTATCACAAACAAGCTAAAGGATTTAGATTTCACCACTTTCACCGCTCCCAAAACCAATCTGATTGTTTGTAATCCATTGTTTTCCACCACTTAACATTTTAAACAGAAAAGTAGCTTAACTTTAACTGCTGACGTGCGCCCTAGAGCCTACATAATAGCGGAAGACTCGAAAAGACACATTTGATATTTCTGTAATAAGGTCAGATTAGTTTACATTATTATCATATAGACAATGGTGCAATAAAATCCCCTGGTCCTCTGCGGACAATAGTAGAACATGGGGTTTATAGCCCTTTTCTTTAGTTAATATCCTTTCAATCCGTCTCTGCTAACAATAAATTTCGCTGACTACTCCTCCACCCCACTCCTTTTTCACAGGGTCCTGCATTACCAAACATGTGTGTTTCAATGTCCTCCTATGTGTAAGGACAGGAAGAAAAAAATAACATCTTCCTCTTCCTTGTCAGTCCTGAAGAAGCGTCTCGGCCCAAAACGTTGACTGTTTACTCTTTTCCATAGATGCTGTCTGACCTGTGAGTTCCTCCAGTCTCGTGCGTATGTCGGTGTTGGTTTGAATTTCCAGCATCTGCAGAGTTTTTCTTGTTTGTTTTTAATTAGCCTCCAATATCTATGCAGCATCGAGAATGAGTGTTCACGAATGCAATAAAATTTATTAAATTTACAACAAAAGATAGCTCATTTTTAAATTCACGTGGCGGTTTGGTCAATTGTTTCTTGTTTAAAACAGAAAAAGAGAAATTAATCACTACTGTGAAAAACCCGAGCCAATATTTATTTGTGATTTTGGAGAAGTTTGTAGATCATTAGAATTTAAGTGAAACACACTGATTGCCTTGTCATGCAATTAAGATACAGTATATTTTCCTCTCTTTCTCGCTCTCTAACATTCATCAGTCAGCTCTCAGATTACGTAGCAGATTTTTAAGTAGAACTTGTTAGTTCGCCACTTTTCCGTCAGCATTGTCACCCCTAGCTTTAATCAAATGACCGTATGATGAAGAAGAACTGATTTTTTTCCCCAACATGTCTTCAGTAAAGTCGCTGGAGAAGATGCAGACCCGCCTGACCAGAGATAAAGGAGATCTGACTCAGAGCGTAGACTATGTATTGGAGTCCAGCCGACAATACACGTGGAACAGGAAACCTGTTACTGTTTAGGGTCAGATATCCTTCCTCGTCATTGGAAATTCAGGGGAATAAAAGCTAATAAGTAACCAACGGTTCAGGTAGCTTATGGCCCAGAGGTAACGAGCATTGCTTGGTATTTGTTTGCGTGGCAGAAGGAATTTCTTTGGCAAAAATGCAGTTCATCCATTCTGTGGAAAAACACGAAGGAGTGGCATTTTTTTTCCTAATGAGGATAATCGTGAAAATGGACATTGCAGCGAGACATTATGATGTTGAAAACGAGACCAAGAATGTACAACTTATATGTGCAACCGACCTTCATTGCAGGGGAGGCGGGGAGGTCCAAATGCGTACAGTGCTATGACTATCAGGCGTGTGGTTGGTACTCGTAGTATTTTTCATAGAATGCGGAGGTCTGAAATTAATGGAAATGGGGTTAACATGGAAGATAACACATAGGGACATACAACAGAGAAAAATGCCCTTGGGCACACAATACCTATGCCCATTATGATTCCAAATTAAGCAAATGGCTTCTGCATGCACAAGATCCGTGACCATTCATTGCCTGCCTGTCCAACGCTACTACAGTATAAGCTCCCACTGGCAATACGTATCGCGTTCCAGGGTTCAACCACAATGTAGACCCCGGAAATTTCGTTTAAATATTACGCCATAAACGTAGTCCTCGATATTTCTGTACTGCAAAAACGAATTTTGCTGTTTACCCTTTGTATGCTTCTATACAGGAGTATACACAAATACACGTTTGTTGTAAAGTTTAGATGCTACAAGAGGCATACATTGTACACAGGAGCTGATTGTATATTCGAAGCGTGTTGATTTAGACAGTGACAATTATGTTAACACTTAGAGTTCGTCTTCCTTCCGGGGAGACAAATAATACCTACAGAGATAAGGTGGAAGACACACACATACATAGCGTACGCCGAGGCAATCATTGCAGGTCTTTTGAACATTCGAGGAGACAGATAGTGTTACCGGGTTGATAATAACGCAATCCGACTCTTACTGTTGGAGACACACATTGTGTTCATGAAATGCATTCGTACTCTTTTGTCAATAATTTAGTGTAGCGTAAAGCGTAAACATCTCCCTGTGAGATGTCACCACTGAGTCGCCGGGAAAGGCATCGCCTTGTCTAATGCTGCTTTGCGGTTTGTGGGAAGTGAGAATATGAAAAGGGGCTGAATTCTGACACAGTAAGAATCTAATGAAGGAATTGTAACGTTCGCCAAGCGAATGAATATCAAATACTAAGTTTTCTTTGGCAGATTCCCGGGAAATTCGAAAGCAGATAATTCCCTAGAGGCATTAAACACATAGTAGTGTCTTTTAAAAAGCTGAGGAATGACACAATTTCCCCATCACAACCGTCGTTCTCTCGGTGCCATGCCCGGCTTTCAGTTTCTGAAAACAAATAACGACGAATCGATGGAAGGTCACTGTGACGTTCAACAAGACGGAACACTCTGTGACTGTGAACAATAGGATAGCTTGTATGTTGCACACAGGGGCAAACTCCACGGATTGGATAGTATTGAAATAAGGAACGGGAACGTGTTTCGGTATGGCAGTTAGCAGATATGCCATTGTTATGGTAGTGACAAATATAGAGAGACAACACTTACCCCGAGAGAGCGTCATAATCTGTTCTGCTGTTTTCCTAGCTAGTGTTCGCGTCCAATAAAGTTTGGCCATCTCAACTTCAATGTCTCTGTAATTCCATTTTCTCCACAGTAACTTTGATACATCTTACTTAAGCTCCCCCTCAGAAACTGAAGGATGAATTCTATCAGGTTATGATCACTGTCTCATAAGGGTCCCCTTACCTTAAGACCCCTAATCAAATCAGTTTCATTAGACAACACTCAGTTCAGAATTGCCCTTCACCAAGCGGACTCAACCACAAGCTGCTCTAAAAACCCACCTTCTAGGCAATCTAAACTTCGCTCTCTTTGCATCTAGCAACAACCTGATATTCCCAATTTTCAAGCAGAAGAAAATTTCCCTTGACTAATGTGACATTTCCCCTTTTACACGACTTTTACATCTCCCGTTATAATTTGTAGGCACGTCCCGGCTAGCGTACAGAGACTGTTTATAACTCCCATCAGAATCTATTTACCTTTGCAGTTTCTGAACCACACGTACTGAACAGCTTCCAAACTAATGGCATCTCTTTCTAGAGATTTGATTTCATTTTTAACGTTAGAGCCACCTCTATCCTTTTGTCTTTCCGCCTATCCTTTTGATACAATGTGTATCCTTGGATGCTATTCTCTCAACGATGTCTTTCTTTTCGTCAAGTCTCAGTGATGCCCACAACGCCATACCTGCCAATCTTTAACTGCACAGTGAATTGATCTCTCTTCGTCCACATAGTACGTTCATTCACAAAAAGCGTCTTGAGTTCTGTATTTATCAGTCTTTTCGATTTTCCCTCAATGTTACACCTCGACTCCTCCCACTGAATGCAATTTTGCCTTATCATTTTCCCGCCTTCCTCACAGTCTCACTACACACTGCGCCTGCTTGGACACCAGCAATCCTATCATCAGCCCTAAATCTCCTCTTTACATCCCCATGTCAAATTAGTTGACGCTCTCACCAGCAGCGCTAGCAAACCTGCCCGAAAGGATATTGATCACGTTGGGTTCAGGCGTTACCTGTCCTTAGTTTATACAGCATGAATTCCCCAGAAGAGATCCCAATGATCTAGAAATATGAAACCCTGACCCCACACCCTCCCGCTCTAATTCATCTGCCAAATCATCCACTTGTCCGTGACACAGGCAGCAATCCAGAGATTACTGCTCTGGATGCCTAAACTTCAGGCTTCTACCTAACTGTCTATGTTATTTCTTCAGAGCCTCCTCCCTTTTTTCTAGTCATGTTGTTGGTACCGATATATACTGCGACGTCCGGCTGCCCACTCTCGCTATTTTGAATGCTGTGGACTCGATCCTTGCACCGGAGAGGTAACATTTTGTCCGGGTGTCTCTTCCACGCCCATCCATCCTCCTGTCTGATGTGCTAACTATAGAATCCCCTGTCACTGCTATACTTTTCTTCTCCCCCTTCGTTAGTGAGCCACAGAGCCAGACTCAGTGCGAGATAATTCAGTAATTGCAGCTTCCCCCTAATGTTTCTCAACACCACCACCCCCCAACGGTATCCAAAGTGGTATACATTATTGAGGGGAACTGCCACAGTGGTACTCTGCGCTGGCCGTCTATTTCCTTCCCATCTCCTGTGGTAGCCAGGTACCTGCCTTCTGCAACTTGGGGGTAACTACCCTCCTATAGCCCCTATCTATCACCTCTTCATTTTCCCTTTCTTTGTTGAAGGTCATCCAGATGCAGTTCCAAATCCTTAATGTGGTTTATAAGGAGCTGCAGCTAAATGCAGTTCATGCAGCTGTAGTTATCCGGGGTTTCACACGAAGAATATAGCACTAACCCTGTGCCAATTCGCATCACATAAGCTATCCACTAATAGATAAAGCAAGAGGAAATAAAACCTTATTGGAAATTTACTTACACCCTTCACCTGTTCTCCCCGAATTCTGTTGATCCAAAGCCTGGACCACTCTATCTCTGATTCCAATTCATTGTTTTCAGACTCGAATCCTCTACTTTCAGATTCAGATTATCATTTTAAGATTCCGATTTCTATTTTCCTGTTACCTTGCGAGTTGATACGCCCGAGGTGCAATGTTGAACAAGTTGAAATGAATGTCAATGCTTAGACAATAGACAATCGGTGCAGGAGTAGGCCATTCGGCCCTTCGAGCCAGCACCGCCATTCACTGTGATCATGGCTGATCATCCACAATCAGTATCCAGTTGCTGCCCTATCCCCATAACCTTTGATTCCGCTATCTTTAAGAGCTCTATCCATCTCTTTCTTCAAAGCATCCAGAGACTTGGTCTCCACTGCCTTCTGGGGCAGAGCATTCCATATATCCACCATTCTCTGGGTGAAAAAGTTTTTCCTCAACTCCGTTCTAAATGGCCTACCCCTTATTCTTAAACTGTGGCCTCTGGTTCTGGAATCACCCATCAGCGGGAGCATGCTTCCTGCCTCCAGCGTGTCCAATCCCTTAATAATCTTATATGTTTCAATCAGATCCCCTCTCGTCCTTCTAAATTCCAGTGTGTACAAGCCCAGTCGCTCCAATCGTTCAACATATGACAGTCCCGCCATCCCAGGAATTAACCTTGTGAACCTACGCTGCACTCCCTCAATAGCAAGAATGTCCTTCCTCAAATTTGTCGTAGTCATACTTTATTGATCCTGGGGGAAATTGGTTTTCGTTACAGTTGCACCATAAATAATAGATAGTAATAGAACCATGAATAGTTAAATAGTAATATGTAAATTATGCCAGTAAATTATGAAATAAGTCCAGGACCAGCCTATTGGCTCAGGGTGTCTAACCCTCCAAGGGAGGAGTTGTAAAGTTTGATGGCCACAGGCAGGAATGACTTCCTATGACGCTCTGTGTTGCATCTCGGAGGAATGAGTCTCTGGCTGAATGTACTCCTGTGCCCACCCAGTACATTATGTAGTGGATGGGAGACATTGACCAAGATGGCATGCAACTTAGACAGTATCCTCTTTTCAGACACCACCGTGAGAGAGTCCAGTTCCATCCCCACAACATCACTGGCCTTACCAATGAGTTTGTTGATTCTGTTGGTGTCTGCTACCCTCAGCCTGCTGCCCCAGCACACAGCAGCAAACATGATAGCACTGGCCACCACAGACTCGTAGAACACCCTCAGCATCGTCTGGCAGATGTTAAAGGACCTCAGTCTCCTCAGGAAATAGAGACGGCTCTGACCTTTCTTGTAGACAGCCTCAGTGTTCTTTGACCAGTCCAGTTTATTGTCAATTCGTATCCCCAGGTATTTGTAATCCTCCACCATGTCCACACTGAACCCCTGGATGGAAACAAGGGTCATCGGTGCCTTAGCTCTCCTCAGGTCTACCACCAGCTCCTTAGTCTTTTTCACATTAAGCTGCAGATAATTCTGCTCACACCATGTGACGAAGTTTCCTACCGTAGCCCTGTACTCAGCCTCATTTCCCTTGCCGATGCATCCAACTATGGCAGAGTCACCCGAAAACTTCTGAAGATGACAAGACTCTGTGCAGTAGTTGAAGTCCAAGGTGTAAATGGTGAAGAGAAAGGGAGACAAGACAGTCCCCTGTGGAGCCCCAGTGCTGCTGATCACTCTGTCGGACACACAGTGTTGCAAGCACACGTACTGTGGTCTGCCAGTCAGGTAATCAAGAATCCATGATACCAGGGAAGCATCCACCTGCATCGCTGTCAGCTTCTCCCCCAGCCGAGCAGGGCGGATGGTGTTGAACGCACTGGAGAAGTCAAAAAACATGACCCTCACAGTGCTCACTGGCTTGTCCAGGTGGGCGTAGTCACGGTTCAGCAGGTAGGCGATGGCATCCTCCACTCCTAGTCGGGGCTGGTAGGCAAACTGGAGGGGATCTAAGTATGGCCTGACCATAGGCCGGAGCAGCTCCAGAACAAGTCTCTCCAGGGTCTTCATGATGTGGGGGGTCAATGCCACCGGTCTGTAGTCATTGAGGCCGCTGGGGCGTGGCGGCTTCGGCACAGGGACGAGGCAGGACGTCTTCCACAGTACAGGAACGCTCCGGAGCCTCAGGCTCAGGTTGAATACATGGCGAAGTACTCCACATAGCTGAGGGGCACAGGCTTTTTTCTCACCTGTTCAGCTGTGAAGCCCACCATGGTGGTTTCGTGTGGGGAAGGGGTATAGTCATGACAGCAGGGTGGGGGACTGTGAGGAGGGGTAGGAGGGGAGAGTGGAATATGTGTTGGTTGGGGGGGCCGACAACAGATGGCTCATGTGGGGGATGGGCAGCGCCACAATGTCAAATCTGTTAAAGAACAGGTTAAGTACATTGGCTGCACACAATACTGCACACAATACTCCAGGTGTGGTCTCACCAGGGCCCTGTACAGTTGCAGAAGGACCTCTTTGCTCTTATACTTAATTCCCCTTGTTATTAAGGCCTGCATGCTATTAGTTTTCCTCACTGCCTACTGTACCTGAATGCTTATAGAAGGAGTGAGTCGTCTTGTGAGCTGGTGAGATTCAAAGGAGTTTTCTAACAATTAAGGAAAACAATGCATGATTTCCAAGCGTCATGGAAGATTGAAGCATCGAGGCGAATGCAGAAGAGCTCATCGGTCGATACCCACGGAGGCCACGGGATCGACAGTGGTCGGTAACCATCTCAACGGCGAAAGGGTCGCTCCTCACGGAAGGACTGATTTCCAGAGGCCTCAATTCCGACTGGAGGTTGTTTTCGAAATTCTGAGATCTATCTGATTATTAGACTGTGGTTTATACTGGTGTCCTTCAGTCTTCGGTGCTGTCTTTCTCGTTGCCGATTGGTGGGTGGGCTATATGTTACTTTCTGTAAGAGGGAATGGTAGAGGATTTAGGGTCTAATGGTCTTGTTGGTGATCTGTGTAGGCGGTCTGTTAGTTTCTCTGCCTGTGAGAGGGATTCCGAGCTTAATGCTAATTTTCGCTGTTCTTTCTTTGCGAGTGAAGGGATGTGTGTGTTGGCGGGTGGGTGGGCAATTTGATGTTCTAGCTGCCATTTTTCGGGTGGGCGAAGTTTTAGATTTTGTGCGTGGGAGGGGCGGAGGTTTTGGGGATTTCGAATTTTGTTTCTTTTTTTCTTTTTCGTGCGTGTGGGAGAAGGTTGAAATCTGTATTTCATGGCTGTCTGGAGAAGACGAATATCAGAGTCATAATTTACATGCGTAATTTGACAATAAAATACACCTTAGAACCTTTGAATAAGTTCCATTTTCCACCACAAAGCACCTCGTGCAATATTTTTCTTGTTTCAAAAATAGTTACTGTATTGATATTGTTGAGAAAAAAAAAGGTAGAATAATCAAGTCCGAATCGGCACTTCTCAAATGATGTATAATGTGGCTTTCCACAAAACATTAACGTAGCATATTCTTGTCATAACGTTTCATTCTATTGTGACAGAAAGCAAGTCGATCTGCGGAACATAGCGGTAATCAAGCACAGATAATGATCATTTGGAATCAGAAATGTCGACCAGCACAGCTAAGATATACCCAAGCATTTGCCCACAAATTCCACCGAACAATTTATGGAAAACAAGAGGAAGTTAACAAGGATATTATGTTTGACACATTACAGTTTATCATTGAAAATTATAGGAAAACAGTTGAAGTTTTGCCATCTGTAGGTCAGCGAACCGGTGATAGGACATGTATGGGTTTGGCAAAGAGAAAAATGGTTCATCCAGTCCCGGAGAAGTGGAGGAGCTTCCTAAAGGAGTGAAGATGAAACCTCTGCTGGATGTTGGAATGCGCAGTGTACCACCCAGGCCGAAATTGTGGAATTGTCCACATTTACAGTCCCCTTAGTTCAAAGAATAAATTTCAGCATTGGAAGTAGCACAGAATTGATTAACTGATCTATTTTCCGGGGAGAGGGTGTAATCCTATCACCATCAGAAAACGAAATAATTCCTATATACCTTAGGGTTCAGAAGAGCGGCCTGTTCTCTTTCAAGTATAAAAAAATCAGGGGACATGCAGGACAGGTGCCAGAATGTTTCCAGTTGATAGCGGGGCGCCAAGGCGCGCCTCAAGGCGACTCGGGTGGCAGCAGAACTCTCAATAGATTCGATTAAGTAGTCTTCTCGTTTCAGCCTAATACAGCTAAAAAACAGAATTGCTTCCAAGGTCAGTACAGTTAACAAAGATGTCTTAATGAGATTGAATTAACCTTCGCTGCTAAAAACTGACGGAAACAATGCTTATTGTGGACGTACTCCGCGCCGAACCACGCAGGAAGCGTGGCTGCAGATCGGGGATACAAGTGCGTTTAAGGAAACGGGGTTTGAAACTCCCAGTGCCGACTACCTTGTTGGAAAATGTGCAGCCTCTGGTGAATAAATTCGATGATCTCAGAGCTCGGGGGCTGAATCAGAGGGACATTAGGACCGCGTGCGTCTTACGTTTCACGGAATCCTGGTTAACCCCTCAAGTATCGGATGCAGCGATTCACATCGACGGGTTTACTACACTGCCGTCTTTACTATAGATCCGTAGGGTCTCACAAAAGCAGTGATGAAGGAGTATGCCTCATGGTCAACTCCTCTTGGAACACAAATACATGAGTGCTGTCCCAAATCTACTCAGCAGACCTGGAATATCTCGCGGTTAAGTGCCGCACATTTTCCCCATCACGGGAGATTTCCATGATCATTTTGGGAACGGGATACATTCCACCACAGGCCAATGTCTATCATGCTTTAGATCATCTGAGCAATGGAATTCACGTGCACCAAACAGCGCACCCTAACACTTTCAACATCGTTTTGGGAGATTTTAACCAGGCCAGTCTGAAAAAAAAGCACTAAGCAATTACCACCAACAGATCACTTGCAATACCAGAGGAAACAACAGACTGGACCAGAATGCCTTGTGTGCTATTCCACGCCCTCACTTTGGGAAGTCTGATCACCTGGCTCTACTTCTACTCCCCGAGTATAGGCAGAGACTGAAGACTGCAGCACCAGCAGTGAGGACCAAGAAGGTATGGACAAGGGAAGCACAGGAGCGCCTACAGGACTGCTTTGAATCGATGTTCAGGACCGTATTCAGAGATTCATCTTCGAACCTGGATGAGTATGCTGCAGTTGTTACCGACTTCATTAAAACCTCCGTGGATGAGCATGTGCCTACAAAGACTTGCTGCACATTCACAAACCAAAAGCCGTGGGTGAACCAGGAAGTATATCGTCTGCTGAAGGCTAGATCTGTGGCATTCAAGGCTGGCGACCCAGGCCTGTACCAGAAAACCGGTTGCGACTTGAGGAGGGCTATTTCAAGGGCAAAGAGAAAATTTCTAACGAGGTTGGAGGCGACATCGGATGTACAAGAACTCTGGCAGGGCCTGCAAGGCATCAATTCCTACAAAGCGAGACCCAATAGCATGAATGGCAGCGATGCTTCATTACCAGATGAACTCAACGCCTTCTATACCCGCTTTGAAAGAGAGAAAATAACTACATCTGCGAAGATCCCTGCTGCACCCGGTGACCATGTGATCCCTGTCTCGTATGCCGATGTTAGGCTGTCTTTAAAGAGGGTGAACCTCCGCAAAGCGGAAGGCCCAGACGGAGTACCTGGTAAAGTCTGAACACCTATGCCAACCAACTGGCTGGAGTATTCAAGGGCATTTTCAACCTCTCACTGCTACGGGAGGAAGTTCCCACTTGCTTCAAAAAGGCAACTATTATACGAGTGTCTGAAAAGAATAAGGTGAGCTGCCTTAACGTCTATCGTACATCTACGGTGCCTCAGCAAGGACCTGGACCTACTGGAATTTGCATATCGCCACAGCGGCAGACGTAATCTCAATGGCTCTTCACACGGCCACTTGGACAATACAAACACCTATGCGGTTTATTGACTATAGCTCAGCTTTTTAACACCACCATTCCCACAATGTTGATTGAGAAGTTACATAACTTGGGCCTTTGTACCTCCCTCTGCAACTGGATTCTCGACTTCCTAACCGGAAGACCACAATCTCTGCGGATTGGTGATAACATCTCCTCCTCGCTGACGATCAACACTGGTGCACCTCAGGGTTGTGTGCATAGCCCACTGCTCGGCTCTATCTATACCCATGACTGTATGGTTAGACATAGCTCTAATACCTCTGTAAATTTGCTGATGATAAATTAGGCAATGCTGGTAGAATCTCAGATGGAGACGTGAGGGCGTACAGGAGTGAGATATTCCAGCTAGTGGAGTGGTGTCGCAGCAACAACCTGGCACTCAACGTTAGTAAGACGAAAGAGCTGATTGTGGATTTCAGGAACGGGAAGACGATGGAACACATACCGATCCTCATAGAGGGATCAGCAGTGGAGAGAGTGAGCAGCTTCAAGTTCCTGGTTGTCGAGATCTCTGAAGTCCTAACCTGGTCCCAACATATCGATAAAGAAGGCCATAAAGAAGGCAACACAGCGACTATACTTAATTAGGAGTTTGAAGAAATTTGGTATATCAACAAAAACACTCAAAACCTTATAGAGATGTACCGTAGAGAGCATCATGACAGGCTGCATCAGTCTAGTATGGCGGGGCTACTTCACTGGACCAAAGGTAGCTGCAGAGAGTAGTGAATTTAGTCAGCTCCATCTTGGGTACAAACTACCCAGGACATCTTCGAGGAGTGATGTCTCAGAAAGGCAGCGTCCATTATTAAGGACCCCCAGCACCCAGGCATGCCCTGATCTCACTGTTACCAGCAGGAAAGAGATACAGAAGCCTGAAGGCACACACTCAGCAATTCAGGAACAGCTTCTTCCCCTCTGCCATCCGATTCCTAAATGGACATTGAACCCGTGAACACTAACTCACTTTTTAAATACTGTATATATTATTACTGGTTTCGCACGTTTTTAATCTATTCAATATACGTATATTTTAATTCATTTACTTATTTATTATTATTATTTTTTCTCTTCTATATCATGTATTGCATTGAACTGCTGCTGCTAAGTTAAGATTTGCACGACACATGCCAATGATAATAAACCTGATTCTGATTCTGAACGATCAGGCACTGCAACCAAGTTCGGATAGACATTTAAAATGACATATCCAGAAAATTATCCCTGAAAGAGCTAGTGCATCTCTGCAAAATCTAAAGCATAGAGCGTGGTCGACTAGATCATTAGGGACATGTAAACATGTCGTCGATATATATTATAATCTGATATTGGGTTAGGGTTAGGGTTAGGGTTAGGGTAATCTGAAATATACGATATATATTATAATCTGTAATTGATTGTCATATTCATTGATTGAGAAGGCTACAACAGGCCTGAGACAGATCTGTCATTGTCAGCTTGGATGGCGTACCCATCACGAAAGACTTCTCATGTTCCTTTTTAGATAACTTCTTCAAGGGACACAGGGCCCTTCGGATGATCCAGCTTTTATCTGTCGACCCAGAAGTGCCCTTGAGAAAATATATGGAACCGCTTTTTAGAAAAGGTTACTGATGCAGGCAAATGATTACGTTTAAAGGACACGGACGGGTACATCGAATGGGGATTGTTTGGAGGGATATGAGTCATAAACGGGCAAAGATGATGAGCTTAGAGTGGCACCTTGGCCGTCAGAGATGGGTTGGGGGCGAGGGGCATGTTGTAGTGCTGTATGACCCTCTGGGCATAACGTGTGATTAGATTCCGTGTTGGACTCTGCAATGCTGAGGAGTGCGTACATCCTCTGGGAAGGATGGTCTTGGATTTCCACCGAGCGGCGCTGACTGAACAGCGATATGAATTCTGCGCAGTTTCGCAGTAACACCAATGTAGAGCTGTTCTCAAGCTTCAGATGCTCACATTCGTCTATCTGGTAGATGTCGTGGGTTTGAAGTGCGCTATCGATTTTCTCCTGCCTGTATAAACATACCACTTCACTTCTCATCCAGTTACCTCCAGAATGAATAGGGGATGATCACATAGTTAATATCTTCCATATCCATTTCGAAACGTGCGAGACATAAAGCAAAAGATACTGCATCCTTGCGCTGACCCGCCACTGCCTCTAAAACACTCTAAACCTGTTGCTGAATTCGCATTTTACGGCTGCAGTTACACCAGTCACCTGCAGACCAGATCTGAGGCCGTTTAACCGAAAGGCAAATTTTCCCTATACCTATATTTCAGACACCTGCACGAATCATCTAAAATACTCAGGAGATTGCAGAGGGAGTGGTTGGTCAAGTATCAATGGAGGGCCATCTAGACCGGTCTTAATTCCGGTCACTGGCACACGGTTCAGCACCTAAGAGAGGAATTCTGACCATATACTATCGTTGGTGTGAGCAACTGAATCCGCATGAACGGCCGCGACTGTAGAATACAGCTCGGTTTTTTAAATGCTATTATATTCTGAACGTGACCACCGAAATCCCATAGTGCAGCTGTAATAAGGTTATGATTGACGTTTCTTACCTTAATGCAATGAGATAGTTTTAATTCATCAATTTATGAGATTCTACACAATGATAATATGCATTGCTTTATGGAAGAGACAGATGGAATTCAACCAACTAATTTTTAGACGGAGAGCTGGACCTGGTGATATTTGAAATCGGATCTCTATTGTGGCAGAATGATTTTCCAATTTTTACTCATTCTTCTGCTTATACTTTCAAGTCGTTTGAGTATCTCAGTTAATTTCCTGAAGTGCATACGTTGTATTTTATCTTGGAAGGATCTACAGTTGTAGGTTTGCGAAATTATTTCAAAAGTATGTATCTTTAAAAAAGCTAAAACCTCAGTCAACCATGGGAAAAATAGTGTGGATTTCTACAAAATATCGGTCTCGAACTTTCATTCAGAGCGCTTATATATATTTCCGTGTGGTACTGTCATTGGTGGTTCCGTTACGTGCATACAATACCTCATGCAATAACCCTTGGAGGAATGTATGGTGGAAAGCGAATAAAACTGATAAATATTGCAGAGTTACGGAGTCATAGAGCACAACAGCACAGAAACATTCACGGACCAGAGAAATGGTCTGAGCCACCTGTTATTCTGCGCAGTCCCACGGAACATCAACTAGCCCATAGTCCTCAACACCTCTCCCAACTTTGTACTTATCCAAAGTTCTCTTAAATGTTGCATTCGGAGCCGCATGCACTATTTCCGCTGCCAGCACGTTCTACATTCCCAACGCACTTAGAGTGAAGGATTTCCTCCTCAGAGTCCCGTTAACTATTATACCTCTTACTTAAACATATGCATTCCAGGTCTATTCTTACGCAATTGCATAGAAAAACAAAACCTGCTTGCTTTAATCCTATCTATTCCCCTCATAATTCTGTGTATTTCTGTCAAATCTCCTTTCTTTCTCCGTCACTGCAGGAAATGAAATCCTGATTTAATTTTTTTTCCTGCAGCCTGTCTCCTCAAATCCTGGAACATCCTTACAAATTTTCTGTCACGCTGCATCTTTGGACCCAAGCGCAGGATTACACAGAGAAGGGAAAGTAAAACGAAACTAGGAATTTTATTAACAAAATAGACAAAACAAGACGGTACAATTTAAAAGACTTGGAGAACTCGGAATAACTGGACCATAACATCACTAAGCCAAGGATCAGGGCCATCGCGAACCCCGAGGTCCTAGCACTACCCCTTCAAATACACTCCAGGGTGCGAAGGGATCCATACCCAGCTAATTAAAACCACATGCTATTGACAATCTAAAAGGCAACCATTCTGATAAGAGACAAAATTCCAAGAATACTTAATTGGACACATGCAAAGTCTTGAGGAACATTAAATGGAAGCATCCAAGGGCAATTGCAACTTAAAAGTAAACCAGAGAATACCCAAATAGAACACATAAAAATCGAAGTGCTACAATGCATTATAATTCTTGTTAATAAAAAGCCGAGAATACAAAAACAATCAAAAGGGAAAACCTCAGCCCCGTTAGAATACACCACTGGCCACCCGAGGTCGTGACATTCCTATCTTTCTTGAAGGTGGGTGACCAGATTAGCTACAATACTTCAATTCCGCCTCATGAACGCCTTACACAGCTACATCATAATAGCTCGTCTCTTGTATTCATTGCTCAGCTTTATGAAGGCCAATATTCCGAATCTCCCTTTACTAGCCTATCTGCTTTCTGACCGACAAGGAATTATCGCTCTGAACTCTCATATCTCTCTCTTCTAGCCCTGTCCCCAAGGAGAGGGTTATATAAATCCTACCCTGGTTTTGTCCTCCCAAGGTGTAATACCTCAGCCCTCTCTGCATTATATTCTATCTGCAATTTTCAGTCCATTTGGTCCAGATCACACAGCAAACTTTGAGATCCTTTCTCACTGTCCATTAGGCAGCCACTTATGTTGTCATCTTCACAAATGCTAATCCACTTTGTTACATTTATCATCTCAGTCACTGATATGGACGGTAAACTAACAATAGACGTAGCACTGTTACGTGCGGTACAGTCCTAGTCACAGGCCTCCAGTCATGAAATCAACCATCTACCGCTCTCTGTCTTTTTTCCATAAGCTGAAGTTGAATCCAATTTACGACCTCATCTTGAATTCCAAGCAACTAAACATTTTTGACTAGTCATCCGTGTGGTAATTTATCAAAAGCTTTGCTGAAGACCATGGGGCCAACGCATACTGCCTTTCCGTCATCAACATTCCTGGAAACCTCCTCGAAAAAGTTTCTAAATTTAGCGAGATTTGACTACCACACAAAATGTGAATTTCTAATAGTGCCCTGTACCTTCGATCAGCTTCGCGAGAGAGGTACTTGAAAGTACTGTAGAGCAGGATAATTTAATAAAACTAAAGACTATGAAACCTCCCAAACTTGTTAGGCTGCACCGTGAATACAAACAGGGGAATCCGCGGATTTAATGGACCCTATAGATATTCCCAGTTATTAAAAATAGGAAAAACGTAGGTCCCACAAAAAGCAATGAAGGCATGCTGAAATTCATGGTAAAATATGCCTTGCTAAAATAGTGCAATGCTTACTGCATGTGATAATGCTTTTCCACAAATGTTCTCTGCGTGTTTCAGTCAGTTTGTGGTATATACAATATTGATTGTGAGGGAAATTGCCAGATTAGTGTGCAAAAGGTATGTCGTTTCACGCATTTTCCGTCAACGCGACTCTCCATATCGGCAGGATCAAACATTTTCATAAAACCATATTTATAACACTTCTTCCTGGAATAGTGAAATGCAAAATGACTAAAGAGAAATGACATACATATTTTCATTTTCCGTTCATTCTATTATCTTTTCATCTTCCTCTTTGTTCAACGCCAGAACCACAACTCTAATTCCCGATGTTGTGCTGGTATCCCAGTGCACTACGGAGATTTCATCCATTTTAATTAAATATTGTTTAAATTAAATTCATGCAGATAGCTGTGTAGAAAGTTGTTGTGATGTTCATTCAACGACTGCAATTAAAGCCAAGCTTCAGTGAAGCCTGTAAGATATCATCTGGGATTCTTCCCTGCTCCATTTAAGGATCTGCAGATACCGAGTTCCCTCACAAAGTAAGCGTGATGTCTCCAATAGGGATACAGTCCGCCTACCATGGAAGTAAAGCAATACTGCCAGGTAACATCGTTGCAGCTCTTTACAGACTGATGGCAATGAAGGAAATATTTATGAAGATACAGAAGATATTCTACCCTGTTCTCGCTGCCATGGGCGTCCCCGGTAAGTAGCAATGTTCGTTTGGTGATTCTGTGATATATTTCAAATATTAGTGTGATTAGCGTCAAGGATGCCATTGATTTTAATGTTTGTTATTGCAATCCTATAGGAACAATAGCACAAAATTTCTCCGGCATTATAAAAAAAAACTAGCATGTCAATCTATTTATTATTCTGATCTCATCTTTCTCCATTTCAACCTACCACGCAGAAGGAGAACATGTACATACAAATTTTCTTTGTTGTTATTCTACTTTTGTAGCTATCCCAACGGTGCTTTTGGCGGTGACAATTTATTTGTAGATCCCTTGCCCTGAACACCGGTGTTGGTTCTAATTAATAATTTCTTCAACGTTCTTGACGTGAATGGCGAACTTCTCTTACTTTCATCCTGTATCATTCTTCGCACAGCTGGTGGAGATAATCAAGCTTTTCCAGTATGTTTTATTTCTTTCTTTGATGTCTGATATAGTCCATTTTGCCATCCGCACAATGCTAAATATATTCAAAGCTTTATTAAAGTCTCCTGGCTGATCAAATAAATATCCCGAATAAGAAGTCATTGGCAGTTAGAACGTAAGAGCCACGTGTTTACCGCCGTTTCACTACGATTCCTTGGTTCTGAGGGCTGGACAGATAGCTGAGAGCCATTGATTCATCGGAAAATACACACTTTATTCAGACACACTTTCTCGCATTCATTTAAGGTTTACTTTCTCTTCTCACTGTAACATGTACGCCATCTCTGCCTGTTTCAGTCCTGCAGATATCCGAATTAACCCGTTGTCTAATGTTGCAAAAGGAAAAAAAACAATCTGAATACAACTGAAGCAAAAGCCGTTTGTTTCCCTGTGTTCTCTCCAGTCGCTACATCTGCCACTTCATGAGAAAATCGTTGAGCTTCCTTTCTCCTGAAACACGAACGGAAAGTCATCTGATTGACCAACGGTTGTTGGAAATATCACCAACTTGCGAAACTAGGAACTGAATTCAATTGATTATTACTTTGTGAATAATAGAAACAAAGATTAAAGTTAAACTCCTGCATGATTGGTGTTTCTGTAATTTCACTGCAAAGCGCAGCTTTCCTCGTAGTTGTGGTGCCTTCCACATTGCAAAGCTACGTGGCTTGGTTTTTGAATTATGCTTGACCCTAATATCTCGGATGGTCACGGAATCTGAAGGGGCAGGGGTAATGTGGGGTAGAATAACCATAAGACCGCGTCGGTGCTTTTCCGTTCTCGAATAATCTAAGACGCCCCTCTACAAAAAGAGCCGTCTAAAAACTACTTCATATACTTCAATTGAATGCAATGTAGAGGGACACCTACAATTCTCTGCTCAGGACCAAAAAATATTATTTCGAAACTTACTGCAGCTGAGAATTTCATCTGCACTGCATTTTTTTACATTTTTGCTAGTCATTTATAAAACGGAGTAAATTCTGTAAAGTTCCGGCGTTGAAGCACTATTTCTCGCTCCATAAGGTGAGAACGTGAATTGCATCAGCACAGTGACAATCCCCGCGTGCACAGTTGTACTTCAGATTGTTCAGACCAGTGCTTTTATATCATTAGACAGCCATCCGAGTAACTTGCAGCGCGTTGCTACTGGGACGTTTGAGCTTCCGCGTATTCTCGTGAAGCCAGGAATGTATGCTGATCATTGTTACATTGAGCTTTTCAGGTGTGATCCAATAATGTGGTTGTTGAAAGCATTAACTCGGAGATATCACTGTGCACTGAATTATTTTTTGCTTCTTTTCGTTCTTTGCAGCTAACATACTGATGATGGTGATTTTGTCTCGGAGAAAATGTGGCCTTTCGGCGTGTATCACTCGCTACATGTTGTCCATGGCAGCGGCGGATTTACTGGTGATTATCACCGACCTCATTTTAAGGCACATACCGATTGTCTACCCGGATAAATTTCGTTTTTTGCTGCGTCTCCCCGTGTGTAACATCCATTCTGTGCTGGTTTACGCAGCCACAGACTCTTCTGTCTGGTTCACAGTCAGTTTGACATTTGATAGATTTGTGGCCATCTGCTGCTCCCAAAAGGTAAAAACTAAATACTGCACCGAGAAAACGGCAACTGTGGTTCTTGGCACGGTGACAGCGTTCTTCTGTTTAAAGGACACGACTTGGTACTTCCTACATATGAGAAAGTATCTCCTGGCCAATAACCCCTCATTTTGTGCAATGGAAAGTCGTGTTAGCGTTTCAGCTGTGTGGGGAGCAATCGAGATGTTTAACGTGATGCTCACCCCCTGTGTCCCATTTGTACTCATCCTGCTGCTGAATGCCTTGACCATCAGAAACATTTTTATCGTCAGCAGAGCCCGAGCTCGACTCCGTAGTCACGGCACCGCGGAAAGTTTGAAAGACCCGGAGATGGTGAGCCGAAGGAAGTCTATCATTTTACTCTGTGTTATCTCGGGGAATTTCTTGCTTTTATGGACACTGTTTACGTTCAGGTTAATTTCGTATCGAATGTGGTGGTTGGGGTATAACAGAAGCACTCCTATGTTTGATGTTCCTGTACAAGAAGTGGGATTTATGCTTCAGCTCTTGAGTTGTTGCACGAACACAATGACTTATGCCCTGACACAGAGCAAGTTTAGAGACCAGTTGAAAAATATATTGAAATCCCCCTTTATTCGAAATAAGAAACATTAAATAATAATCCATTTTCAGCGTCAGAAGCCCATCCCTGCTGCTCTCCTTTCAGTGATGTAAGTGCGCGAGATATTCGGTGTTATTTCCCTGTTAGTAAGTGCGGTAAAATTGTTGCGATCCTTTCCACAAAATTTGAGAGATCCGTTACGTGTCATATGCCCTGAGTCTGGCCTGGCCTGAGAATTAACATCCAGTGATCCTACTGAGACCTGCGGGTCATATGTCCAACTTCAGTCCAATGTAACCGACACAGTCATCATCTATACAATCCATCCGGTCATAGCTTGTTATCTGAAGTTGAAAGTTCAGCCACGATCAAAGATACCCAATCTCTCCCGGGCCTTACCCACGTTCCAGGCTCGTCTGCCTTCCCTGACTCAAAACACAATCTGGGGGAAGAGCAAATAATGTAACGTTTAAATAAATTTCAAGACGTTTAAATAAAGATGCTCTCTAGCAATGATGAAATGTACGGACTATCAAATGGAATTGGGAGGCCTTCATGGCGCAGATAATCCACAGTTGGCCCATAGTCACGCTCGAGATATTGCAGGGACAATATCCCACCGTGAAAGCGATTCATTTACATTCCTCTGAGCTAAGGAGTGTGCGGGGCAGAAAGATGAGATGCGTTTCCCATTAGCCATCCTGCCTATATTTTGTTGCAGTTCGATGCTCGTAGAAATAGGATGAACAGATCCGTAGCAGTTCAAAACCATTTAATCTCCATCTACAGCATTTTTGTGCAATGACTTGATTTTCATAAAACAACATGCACCACTTCTTCATTGTTACACTATCACATTCTGTTTCCAACTTTGTATAATCAGTTATGTATTGGTCAATTTTCAACATCAGCTAGCTCCAATCCTTTTGAGAAACTGATTTGCCTTTAAAAACGCACCTAAAGTCTTCACCATCCTGTAGCAGCTATCTAGCTGCTCTGCAAATATATCCTCATAAAAAGTCACCCCCTTGTAGTCATTTGCCTCCTACCTTTGTGAGCTTGTTCCGTTTGCTCGGCTTTCGTCCATATTCCTCTAAACCTTTTTTTTTGTCCCTGTAACTATGCAAATCCCTTTTAAGCATTACAAATAATTCCGTGTTTATCTGGCATGTCGTCCCACGTAGCCGCTTTACAGTACGTCAAATTGTTATCCCTCAATTCGCTTTTACATCTTTCCACTATTGTCGTAAAGCTACGATCTCTAGTTTTGGACACAAGCCTTAAGGAATATCTTTTAACTATGCATCTGGTTTCATTCCTCGTGATTTGGTGGTTCACAATATAACACTTCATACTTACCAGAGTTCCAGCAGCGATAACCCTTGTGTTTCTGTTTGACAGCTTCTTACTTGTGTCAGCAGGCAGAAAAATATCGAGCGCAGGAAGGTTCACTACATTATGTTCCATTCATTCCGATCGAAACATTCGGCATGATCACACCCTTGTATTTTCTTACAAAGACGCTCCAATTATGTTGCAGTTTTTGGGTCAATTGGATGCAAAAAGCTCCCCATTTACTTGCATATCTATTGGCGGGGAATGAAGGCCAATAAATCGTACGAGCCAAATGGTCACGGTTGCTCATGGCCCGTGAATAACAAACTCTTTGTTGGGTGTATTACTGGGTTATAGGCTCTGTCATAGTTATAGATGTTATTTGCAGCAGATTGTCAGCGGACTGAGCATTTAAAGCTGCAGAAAAAAATACAATCGCAGAAAGTTTGTGAACCAGTGCCAAAATCAGACAAGCAAAGCATGGTTTACTGAGATAAGGTAAAGGCAGCCTTAGGAAACAGCGATCATAATTAGATAGAATTCACCCTGCAATTTGAGAGGGAAAAGCTAAAGTCAGATCTATCAGTACTACAGTGGAGTAAAGGGATTTACGAGACATCAGAAAGCAGCCGGCCAAAGTTGGTTAGAAGGGAACACTAGCAGGGCTGGTGGCACAGCAGCATTGGCTGGAGCTTCTGGGAACAATTCGGAAGATTCAGGGGAGATACATCCTGATGAAGAGGAAGTATTCTAAATGATCTAACCATTGCTGACAAACGAATTCAAAGCTAACATAAAAGTGCAAGAGAGTGCATATAATATCGCAAAAAATGTGGGAAGTTAGAGGATTGGGAATGTTTATAAACCAACAGAAGGCGACTAAAGAAACATAAGGGGTAATCGAAGAAATATCAACTTATGCTAGCCAATAATATACGACACGACACAATTTTCCCCCCATATAAATAAAGAGTACAAGCGATGCAGGACTGAGTATTGGACCGCTGGGAAATTACACTGGAAAGATAGTAAATGGGGACATGGAAATGGTGGACGAACTGAATAGGTAACTGAACTGAACATGAATTTGCAACCGTCTTCACTGTTGAAGACAGTAGTAGTATTTCAGAAGTTCGACAGTGTCAGGGGACTGAAGTGCTATTACTATGGAGCACAGTTGCTATTACTATGGAGCTCGTGCTTGGGAAATCGAAAGGTTTTAAGATAAGTAGGTTTACTGACCCTGATAGACTACACCCGAGGTTTCAAAAGGTGGTAGCTGGAGAGATTGAGGAGGCATTAGCAATAATCTTTCAAAACACAATAATTGCAGATAAGGGAAAATTGAAAATGTCATTCCACTCTTCACGAAGGGAGGGAGGCAGAAGAAAGGAAATTATAGGCCAATTAGCCTGTACCCAGTGGCTTGGAAGATTTTTGAGTCGATTGCTAACTATATGGTCTCGGGGTACTTCAAGGCACTTTGAAAAATAAGCTAAAGTCAGCATTAAGGGAAATCATATCTGACAAATCCGTTGGAATTATTTGAAGAAATAACAAACAGGATAGACAAAGGAAAATCGGTGGATGTTGTGTACTTGGACTTACTGAAGACCTTTGATAAGTTGCCATACAACAGGTTGCTAAACAAGATACGAGCCTAGGGTGTTACAGGAATTAGCTGATTGGCAGGAGACAGAGACTGGGGAAAAAGGGATCCTTTTCAGATTGTCTACCGGTGCTTATTGGCGTTTTACAAAGGTCTTGTGTTGTAAACACTTTCTTACATTGCACGTTTACGAGTTGGATGATAAACTTCATTGTTTTGTGGCTATGTAAGCGGCCCGATATGAAGATAGATTGAGGGGCATGTAGTGATGAAGAAGCAGAGAGGTTGCATAAATCCAGAAGACAAAGGAGTAGAATTATGCCATTGGGACTTAGACAAATTAGAAGAATGGGGAACGAGGTGGAGGTAGAATATAGTGTCGAGAAGTGTACGGTTATGCACTTCGATCGAAGGAATACACGTTCGGGCTATTTACTAAATGGGGAGAAATTTTGTAAATATGAATAGAAAATTGATTTGGAGTTCTCGTGAACGATTCCGTAAAGATTAATTTGCAGGTTGAATTGGTGGTGAGGAAAGCGAATACAATGTTAGCATTCATTTCAAGAGAACTAGCATATAAAAGCAAGGATGTAATGCTGAGGTCGTATGAAGCACTGGTAAAGCCTCACTTAGAGTATTGTGAGCAGTTTTGGGCCCATTATTTAAGACAGTGCGTGGAGAGGTATCTGAAGAAGTTCATGAGAATGATTCGGGAATGAAAGAGTAACCATGTGAACAGCGATTGAAAACATTGGGCGTGTACCCGCTTGAATGTAGAAAAATGAAGGGTTATCTTACTGAAATCGATAGATTGTTGAAAGGTCTAGATAGAATAGTTGTGAAGTTTACTTTGATGGAAGAATCGAGGGCCAAATGCCACAACTTCAAAATAGAGAAAACTCAATTTAGACAAGAGATAAAGTTCTCCTTTAGCCAGAGGGTGGAGTTCGTCGCCACGGGCGACTGTGGAGTCCAAGTATATTTAAGGCGCAGTTTGATACACTCTTGATTAATCAGGTTGTGAAAGGATAAGGGGAGAGGCAGGAGAATGGTGTTGAGTGGGAAATGGATCAGCTGTGATGAAATGGCAGAACAGGATTCATGGGCCGAATGGCCTAATTCTGCTCCCTTGGGTTTATGGAGCTAGGGTCAAGTACCGTGGACAATATTCTAACTGTTTGTATCACATGGAAGGACCAATGCAGAGGATCGGGGAAAGCTGCAAGTCTATCATAGGCACTAGCCCCCTTCAGAATCTTCTAATGGTTATGCATTAAAAAGGTGGCTTCTATCACCCAGGGCATGCCCCCTTCTGACTGTTATCAAGGAGAAGACAGAGGAGCCTGAAGACATACATCAACGTTTTTCTTCCCTTCTCCAATGAGACTTCTGAATGGATGCTGACTCGTGTACACTACCTCATTAGTCTTTTCTAGTTTTGTGTTTGTTATATATATACATATATATCTTAAATAAGTATCTTGCAATATATATCTTAAATATTGGTCATCTCTTGCAATGTACTGCCTCCACAGGACAACAGATTTCAAGAAACATGCCAAGGATATTAAATATGATTCCGATTCTGCTTCAGTCCTGACCCGTGACCAGCTGGGACGTGGAATTTGCCTTGTTTCGGTCAAATTCTGCAAACCACCTAATAAAGAACATAGAAAATAGATCGTAGAAATCTACAGCAGATGAAGGACCCATCGGCCCACAATGTTGTGGCGACCATGTAACCTGCCTCTAGAAACTGCCGAGAATTTCCCTGCCACATTACCCTCTATTTTTCTAAGTTCCATGCACCTATCTAAGAGTCTCTTAAAGCAGCGGTCCCCAACCACCGGGCCGCAAAGCATGTGCCACCGGGTCGCGAGGAAACGATATGAGTCAGCTGCACCTTTCCTCATTCCTTGTCACGCCCACTGTTGAATTTGAACATAGGGTTGCCAACTATCCCGTATTGCTGGGACGTCCCGTATATTGGGCTAAATTGGTTTGTCCCATACGGGATCGCCCTTGTCCCGCATTTTCTCCACTAAGGTAGAGCGTTCCTATGAAACCTTTCGTGCTTAAATGACGTAAATTGAAGAAGCAATTACCATTAATTTATATGGGAAAAAATTTTGAGCGTTCCCAGACCCAAAATATAACCTACCAAATAATTCCAAATAACACATAAAACCTAAAATAACACTAACATATAGTAAAAGGAATGATATGATAAATACATATCACAGCCTATATAAAGTAGAAATAATATATGTACAGTATAGTCGGGAAAATTAAGCCAAAACGAATTTGTGGGGGGAAAAAATCGGCACGTACGCGCACATCACGCATGCACACACACGTGCCCGCGCAAGGCTTCATGGTCATGATAGTGTTTTCGGGGTAAACACTGTCTCTATTTGACTGCTACTTTTGTCCCTTATTTGAGAGTGAGAAAGTTGGCAACCCTAACTGTAAAAGACATAAACATGAGGAAATCTGCAGATGCTGGAATTTCAAGCAACACACATAAAAGTTGCTGGTGAACGCAGCAGGCCAGGCAGTATTTAAAGGAAGAGGTACAGTCGACGTTTCAGGCCCAGACTCTTCGTCAGGACGTCGACTGTACCTCTCGTCTGCTAACCTAGCAGACGCTGAAAGGGTCGCCACCTCTTTCTCATTAAGTAAGTCCTTATTTTAAGAGGGACGCAGCTTTTAAACTCTTCAATCAACATCAACTCTCTGAAGTTGCTAATATCCTCATTCGCCCCTTTTGAGGTACACCAACGATTGAAGTACATCTGTTTTTCATGGGCAAACTCCACATACATTTGGTTCCAAGACTTCCTCAAACCTCGAAACTTTTGTCTGTATGCCTCTGGAACCAACTCCTAAACCTTGAGCACAGCATCTTTCACTGTGTTATAATCATTTGCCGCTTCATGTGTCAGAGCAGAATACGCTCGCTGAGCCTTCCCCTGAATCACACTTTGTAACAGGACAGCCCTCTGCCCCCTCGGCCACTTTTACCAAATGCAGGAAGTACTTATCAACTTCTCCTTCATCAAACGGAGGTACCAACTTAATTTCTTGGCCGGCATTGAACGGTGCAACCAGCTCATTACCACGGCCTAGCACTTGACCTGTTCGCTGCAATCTCTCCCTCTCTAACTCCCTCTGTTGTTTTGCGTCTCCCCTTTGTTCTTCTGCCTCTTCAGCCTCGAACCGTTTTAGTTGCACCTCGTGCTGTCTTCGCCTATCCTCAGTCTCCATCTCTAATTTAAGTCTATCTAACTTTATTTGTTCCAGTTGGAACTGGATCTCCTCTTTACCTACAGGAAACCCCTGTAACGCCTTCTCATCAAATTGCTTCATAGAGACATAGTATTCACCTATTTTCCTTCGAATTTCTGCCTTTTTAATACTCTTCTTTACCTCCGTAAGTTTTAGTTCTTTAGCAATGTCCCGCAACTCATCCTTTCTAGCTTTCTTCAAAGCCACAGGGTCTGGCGAGGCCAGAAAATCCCTAACATCCATTTCTGCTATTTTTCCACACAAGCAAATCAAAAGGGATTTGCCCCAATCAAATCAACTAAGCCCCCAAAACTATTTTAAAATTGCTCCAAACAATTTTTTCATATCCCGGATGCAGGCCCCAAATCTTGTTACGTATCCCGCAATAGGTTAAAAGAAACAGCAGAAATGGAATATACCTGGAGTCTGGTTTTGTTGTTAACTAATACTATTTTATTAGTAACTACGTAATAAAGTAACATAAAACCAGATAAATCAAACAGGTTAGCAGTGTTTATGCATTTATGGGTGTGAAAATACAGAACCCAAACTTCTTCAGTCTTAGGTGGTAATTGATACAGTCTTACGGTGGTATATAAACAAGTCAGTTCAGTTCGTGGTATTGAATTGAGTAGAATTGAGGAGACAGAGATAGAGTTGGTTTGTTGTCCACGTAAGCCGATGTCGTCGATTTTTCCCGCTATCCTCCAAAATTTCCAAGCTAGCCAAACTTGATCACTTAAGAGCGCCGTCCTTGAGTGATAATCTACCCACCTAGGCAAGGGTTAGACACACTGGTAGACTCCACAGGATCGCTTTTTCAAGCACTAATAATCACAGATCGATTCACCTTAGTCGATCCCCAGTCCCACACTCGTGGGCACCAGAAATTGCAGTGGTAATTTCACCACACCTTAGGGAATCTGCGTGTCCTGTGAAACAAGCAACTACGCTGGTTTAAATACTGTTGTGCTAAACGTCAGCTGTCTGTCATGTAGCTCCTCCTCTCTATCACAATAGCGGCTCACGAGCTGCTCGGTGCCTCTCTCTCTCTCTCTCTCTCTGAATTCAGCGGCACTCTCTCTCTCTCTCTCTCTCTCTCTCTCTCTCTCTCTCTCTCTTTCTCTCTCTTTCTCTTTTTAAAGGCATAGTCCATAATGAATAATCCTGAAGATTTCATCACAGGATATTTAACAAGAATATTATGCTTGATGTATTACAGTTTAGGATTGAAAATTATGCTTTACCTTTTTAAATTCTGGCAGCTCCAGGTCAAAGTGCCTAGAGAAAAGTGGAGGAGCTTCGTTACGAAGCTATAGTAACGCCACTGATGGCGTAGGAAGTGCAGCGTACTGCTGATGCTGAAATGATTGCACTGTGCATATTTGTGGACCTCATAGTTAAGAGATATAATCGGACATTGTAGGCAGCACAAAGAAGATTAAATAGTCTAATTACTGGAAGACAGAGCAGACCTATCACAATCCGGGAACGACATAATTTCAATATAATTTCAGTTTCAGAAGAGAAGGGTGCTTTCGTTGAATAATAAATAATAAATCAAGGGCCATGTAGGACAAGTGCCAGTATGTTTGCTGATGAAAGAGGAATCACGATCGATTGGACACCGTAAATATGAAAGTGCTAGAAGATATATGCAGTAACCCAACGCATAAAGTGAAGTAGACTAGATCTTTAGTGATATTTTAAAAGGATGTCGACATTTTGTATTGATCTGGAAACTGATTGCCATGTGTATCTTCTGCAGAAAGACAGATCAATTATCCTCTCTTTAGATACTGTGTACAGTACAAATGGGCTGATGGAAATGTGCAATCTTCACTTTAGATGGCGTGCCCAGCACGAACAGCATGAGGCAGATCAGATATCAGCATTGGAGATGGCGTTTCCATCACCGTACCCTCCTCCAGTTCCTCTTTAGATCATTCTTTCAAGGGATTCAGGCCTCGCAGAATAATCCAGCATTTAACTGTCGATCCACAAGTGCCCTAAAAAAGTATATGCAACAGTATATGCAAACCGAAGTGGTTGGTACTTCATTAAATTTGCATCTGATTGTTTGCTAAGAACAATCATGGTCTTGCGACCATGATGCCTACGTCACACGGCACGGCACCTAATGACGATGGGGACGATATTGCTCGAAGTATTGATGTAGGCAAGAGGCAACATGCAAACGCCACGTACCGGTGGATGGAATAGGAAATGTTTGGAGGGCCAATGGCCAAGCTCTGGCAATGATAAGTACTTCAGAATGGCGGCATGTCAGACCTGGATGGGTTCGGCTGAAGGATTTGTTTTTGTGTTGTATAACCCTATGGGTATTAGGCGTGATAAGATTATTCTACCGAAGGAACAACAATATATTTCCAAATCAGAATACTGAATAGTTTCGACGGAAAACCTGGGTAGTGGTGCTCCCGTGTTTCAGCTGCCCATATCCCTCTATCTAGTAGATGTCATCGGTTTGGAATTCGCTGTCACCTTTTCTCCTGTCTTCATAAACAGACCATCTCACTGCCTATCGAGTTTCCACCAGAAAAAACAAACGATAAACAGAGTGAATACTACTTGCGATGATATTCCCAGAATCGTTGCTACCGTTTCCAAACGTGTGATATGTGAAGTGAAAGATGCTCCCCCTCTGCATTGCACCACATTACCCCCGAAATCGGAACCTAAACTTATTACCCAGTTTGCAGTTTATGTCTACACTGTTCACTGCAGACCGATTAACTGAAGGACAAATTTGTCCTATACCTATATTTTAGTCACTTGCACAGTATGTTGAAATCATATAACTTATTCGGAAGATTGCAGATGGAGCTCCTGATCAGGTTTTAATGGAGTGAAGAATCTGACTATACTATTTTCGGGTGGAGCATCTGAAACACGGACGAACTGTCGCGGCAGTGGAAGACGGCTGCAGCTTAAAACGCTATAACATTCTGAACACAATCCACCGAAATGATTAAGTGCAGGTTTTACAATCGTCTGAAAGACGTCTTTACATTGATGTCATGAGATAGTTTCGATGGATCTGTTGATTGGAATCTACACATTCACAATACAGTAACTGAGCATGCCCTCAGAAATTAAAATTATATTGCTTTATAAAATTATTTAGACTTCCACCAATCAATTATGATTGAGTGCTCGGGCTGATGGCATCTGAAACTGTTTCTCCATCGTGGCAGCATGGCTCCAAAGTTCCCTCATTATTTTGAGAATAATTTCTTGTCTGTTTGTTTTCTCAATTACTTGAATACTGGTGATTCCAGTACGTGCACGAAATACTTCATGCAATACCCCTTAGACTAATGTGTGATGGAAAGCACAAAAAATTGAAATCATTTCTGGAGTTATATCTCCAGAGCACTGCGACGCAGAAATCTTCTCTTTGGCCCATTCAGCTCGTGCCAACTATTATTCTGCCAGGTCCCACTGACCCTCTACTGTATCATAGTTCCCTTCACTTCTCCCAAATACGTGCTCATACAACATTACCTCTTATAAATCTGTATACTTCTATCAAATCTCCTTTCATTCTACTATGCTCCAGAAAATGAAGTACTAATATATTCATCTTTTTTCTTTTAAATTAGCTCCGCGATACCTGGAACATCCTTAAAATTTTTGTGTGTAGTTCTTTGAGTCCTATTTCTATCCTTCCCAGAACAGGTGATCAGAAAAGCAGACACTTCCCAAATGTGGACTCGCCGATTCTTATTCAACTATAGCATTTTCATCTCGTCTTTTATATTCAATACTCAGATTTATGAAAGTGAATGTGGCGAAATCTCCCTTTACCTCCCTACCTAACTGTAACGTCACCTTCAAGGTATTGTGGATCTCTACTCCCATGTCACTCTTTTCTAACGCACTCCCCAATTTCCTAACACTCATTATGTAAGTGCTACCCTAGCTTTGTCCTTCTAAATTTGAACATCTCACATCTATATTCATTGCATTCTATTTGCTATTTTCCGGCCAGTTTTCCATCTGGTCCATGTCTCCCTGCAAACTTTGATAGCCTTCCTCATTTTTTTGATTGCACGTCACGTTATGGAGCCATCTATAAACCTCCTAATCAACTATTTCACATTTTTCATCAAATCACTAGATAGACGGTAACACAACAACGGATAATGAACTGTTACATGCAGTATAGTTCCATTCACAGGCCTCCAGTCAAGAAGGCAACCACCTGCCACTCTCTGACCAAAAGTTGACTCCAGTTCGCTACTTTATCCCGAATACCAACAACAGATCCTTCTACGCGAATACGAGGAATTCTGCAGACGCTGGAAATTCAAGCAACACACATCAAAGTTGCTGGTGAACGCTTACTGGCTCTTCTTTCAGTTAGTCCTAACGAAGGGTCTCGGCCCGAAACGTCGACTGTACCTCTTCCTAGAGATGCTGCCTGGCCTGCTGCGTGCACCAGCAACTTTGATGTGTGTTGCTTGAACAGATCCTTTCTAGATCAGCCTTAATCACCGTATCTTGTCCAGCATTTGGCTAAAGTCCATGTGGATAACGTCGACAGCTTTTCCTTCATCAACGTTCCTCGAAAAAGTCTCTAACACTGGTGAGATACGACGTGGCAAGCACAAAGTCAATTCCTGATAATATTTTGGGCTAGATTCGCGGAAGAGATCATTGATACCTTCACAGAACAAAGTGGGAAACAAGGCTTAAACAAATTAACTGGAATGACAAAAAAGACTAACATTAGTTAAATATAGCGCTAGAGCATTTCATAAAACTAACGACAATTAAACATCCCAGCTTCATATACCGCACCCACAATAAAACATGGGAAGCCCACTGATCTAAGGGATGCTCCAGATTACTCCAGTAATCGAAAATTGAATAAACGTGGGTACAGCAAATTGCAATGAATGCATACTGAAAGTCATGGCAAAACATGACTTAGTGAAATAATGTCGTGCCTTATCGAATGTAACAATGTTATTTCGTAAAAGCACTCTCCGTGCTTTAGCCAGTTTGTAGTCTATGCAATATTAATTGTGATTTAAGTTGCCGCATGTGTGGGCAAACGCTATATTGATCTCTGATTGTTCCATCAACGTGTCTTCCACTGTGAGAGTTTGACACAAATCAGGAAATAAGAATAACCCAGGAAACAATGGGCTTTTGGGCCTAACACCTGTAGTTATTGGAATATATCAGAGAGGATATAGAGTATTTGAATGGACATTGAAATTAAAGATAGTCAGCGTGGCTTTGTGCTTGGTAGGCTGTAACTAACCAATCCCTACAGAATTCTTCGAGCGAATTAGCAGAAAAGTTGATAAACGCAAGGCAGTAGATGTTATCTACACGGACTTCAGGGATGCTTTTTACGAGGTCCCACGTGAGAGGTTGGACGTGAAGGTTTAATTAGGCAATTAGGATGAGAAAGTAAATTGCATTAGACATCCTTTTCCTGCGGGAGAACCGAAAAAATGATAATAGATCGTTGCCTCTCTGACTGGAAGACAATAACTAGCGGAGTTCCCCATGAAGTGGTGCTGTATCCGTTATTGTTTGTTAGGTATATTAGCGATCTGGATGATAATATGATACTTACTGGATCAGGAAATTTCGAATGACTCGAATTTGGGGTGTAGTGGACAGTTAGGGAGATTATCAAAGCTTGCAGTGGAACCTCTAACAGTAGGAAAAACTGGACCGAAAAATTGCAGATGGAACTTCATACGGACAGTGTGAAGTTTTACACTTTGGGAGGGCCATTTAGGGTAGATCTTACACAGTGACCCGTAATGTACTGGGGATATCGTAGAATGAAGGAAACTGGGAAGATAGGTCCAAAATTCATTGAAAGTGGCGTTACAGGTATCTAGGGTCGGAAAAGAAATCTTTTGGCAGATTGATCTTGGTAGATGAACCTACTGAATAGAGGAGTTGGGATACTATGTTGTTGTATACGACGTTACTGAGGCCGAATTTTGAGCGCTGTGCGCAGTTTTGGTCACCTAACTATGGAGAGATGTAAATAAGATTGAAAGAGTACAAAAGAAGTTTCGTCTAGCGAATAGGCCGTTGTCAGAGCTGAGAAGGAGAGGATTCTCGGGCTTTTTCAGATTTTTAAACGGCCAACCGATTGGGAACGGAGGAGCTGAAGACAGCCGGTCAGCTAGCTCAGCGGTCCCCAACCACCGGGCCGCGGACCGGTACATGGCCGCAGAGCATTTGCTACCGGGCCGTGAGGAAACGATATGATTTGGCGATATGAGTCAGCTGCACCTTTCCTCATTCCCTGTCACACACTGTTGAGCTTGAACACACGCGAGGTCATTATCAGCGCGTCATCCATGTCAGCGCGGGAAGAAGATCAACTCCTCGAGCTTGCAAATGACGGCGGGCTGAAAAGTATGTTTGACATAACATCTGTGCCGGCATTCTGGATCAAAGTCAAGGCTAAATATCCTGAGATAGCCACGAAAGCACTAAAAACGTTGCTTCCATTTCCAACATATCTCTGCAATGAATGCGACGAAAACTAAATAGACTGGACATAAGGAACCTCCTTCAAATATCGCTGTCTCCCATCACCCCTCGATAGGTCCGTCTTGTTGCAGGGAAACAAGCCCAGGGCTCCCACTGATTCAGCGATATTGGTGTGTTGCAATGATTTTATATGTTCATACGGGAAAAATATGTGCTGTGCGTTTAATGTCCAAATGTTACTTAAAATTTTATGATGCTATTGGCTGATAAGTGACTTAGATAACCATATAACAATTACAGCACGGAAACAGGCGATCTCGGCCCTTCTAGTCCGTGCCGAAAGCTACTCTCACCTCGTCCCACCTACCTGCACTCAGCCCATACCCCTCCATTCCTTTCCTGTCCATATACCTATCCAATTTTTCTTTAAATAATATCGAACCTGCCTCTACCACTTCTACTGGGAGTTCGTTCAACACTTCAAGCTCCCCGTCCTCCCCTGACGATTGACTTATCACTATAGTCATGCGAGGAAAATATGCGCTGTGTGTTTAATATTAAATTCGTTAGATAAACCCTTTTAGAAACGAAATTGAGTGTATTAGGCTCTTATTACCATTATTCCGGTCGTGATGAACACCCCCCTCCCCCCACCGAACAGAATCGCCAAAAACGCTTTGCAGGGAATAATATCGGCAGGTACACGCATGCGCAGGTCACGCATGCGCACTGGTGCCCGCGCAAGGCTTCATGGTCATTGTAGTCTTTCACTGACTGCTACTCGTCCGTTGGCAACCCTACTCCCCCTACCCCCCCGGGTCAGCCAGCCCGCAAGAATATTGTCAATATTAACCCAGTCCACAGCGCAAAAAAGGTTGGGGACCCCTGACCTAGCTCACTATCAAAGAAGTTTCGTCAAGCGAAGCGGCCATCTTCGGAGTTGACTGAGTCAGAGCGGCACGGCTTAGGCTCAACAGGCTTCAGCGTAAACAGGCAGAGGCGAGGGTAGGTCCCGGTAGGTATTGTTGTTTTGTTCTGTTTGTTCCTCTTGCAGGATATGGGAAGTCAGGAAGACTCCCTGTGTCCCTGACAACGACACCTGCAAGAAGTGCATCCAGCTTTAGCTCTTAACAAACCGCGTTAGGGAGCTGGAGCAGAAGCTGGATGACCTCCAGATCATTCGGGAGAATGAGGAGATTATAGATAGTAGCTACAGGGAGGTAGTTACGCCAAAGGAGCAGCACACAGGTAATAGGGTTACCGTCAGACGAGGGAAGAGAAAAGGGTAGGCAGAGCAGGGTTCCCCTGTGGCCATTCCCCTCAACAATAAGCATACCGATTTGGATACTGTTGGGGGGGATGACTTACCTGGGGCAAGCTGCGGCAACCGGATCTCTGGCACTGAGTCTGGTTCTGCAGTGCAGAAGGGAGGGTGGAAAAAAGGAGAGCGGTAGTGATAGGGGACTCGATAGTTAGAGGTACAGACAGGAGGTTCTGTGGTCGTGACAGAGACTCCCGGATGGTTTGTTGCCACCCGGGTGTCAGGGTCAGGGACGTCTCTGAGTGCGTGCACAGCATTCTGAAGTGGGAGGGTGATCAGCCAGATATCATGGTACTCATCGGTACCAATGACGTAGGAAGAAAGAGTGAGTATAGAGAGCTTGGTAGGAAGTTAAAAAGCAGGACCTCGAGGGTGGTAATCTCAGGATTGCTCCCTGTGACACGTGCCAGTGAGGGTAAGAACAGGATGCTCTGGCGGATGAACACGTGGCTGAAGAAATGGTGTAGGGGACAGGGTTTAAGATTTCAGGATCATTGGGATCTCTTCTGGGGCAGGTCGGACCTGTACAAGAGAGACGGGTTACACCTGAACTACAAAGGGACCAATATCCTTGCAGGGAGGTTTGTTAGTGCTATTGGGGAAGGTTTAAACTAGATTTTCAGGGGGATGGGAACCAGAGTGCCAGAGCAGATAATGGACAGGGGGTGAAAATAAATTGTTAAAAGTTCATGCAAAGTCACAAACAGAAAGGTTGTGTGTGATTGTGTGCTGCAAGTCTCCCCTCTCCACGACACCATTGTTGTCCAAGGGAAGGACATTAGGACCCATACAGCTTGGCACCAGTGTCGTCGACCTTCAGGTCGCTAGTCCAATGCCTTAACCACTTGGCCACTAGAGGAATGCAATATTAGATCTCCCATTAGGGAACGAGTTCGGACAGGTGACGGAAGTGTGTGTAGAGGACCACTTTGGTCCCAGTGATCATAACACCATTAGTTTTAACTTGATCATGGATAAAGATAGATCTGGTCCTCGGGCTGAGGTTCTAAACTGGAAAGGGCCAAATTTGAAGAAATGAGAAAGGATCTAAAAAGTGTAGATTGGGACAAGTTGTTCTCTGGCAAGGATGTGATTGGTAAGTGGGAGGCCTTCAAAGGACAAATTTTGAGATTGCACAGCTTGTATGTTCCTGTCAGGATTAAAGGCAAAGTGAGTAAGAAAAAGGAACTTTGGTTCTCGAGGGATATTAGAACTCTGATAAAGAAGATGTATAAGATGTATAGGAAACAGGGAGCAAATAAGGTGCCTGAGGAATATGAAAAGTTCAAAAAAATTACTGGCAGATATATTTAAAGTGTCGGTATCCACGGGTGAAGTGCCGGAGGATTGGAGGATTACTCATATTATCCTTTTTTAAAAAAAGCTCAAAAAGTAATTGGAGAAATTATAGGTTGGTAAATTTGACATCGGTAGTAGGTAAAGTATTGGAAAGAGTACTGACAGATAGGATCTATAAGTATTTGGATAGACAGGGACTTATTAGGGAGAGTCAACATGGCTTTGTGCGTGGTAGGTCATGTTTAACAAATCTATTAGAGTTTTTTCGCGGAGGTTACCGGAAAGTGGATGAAGGTAAGGTGGTGGATGTTGTCTACATGGACTTCAGTAAGACCTTTGACAAGGTCCCGCATGGGAGATTAGTTAGGAAGATTCAGTCGTTAGGTGTACATGGTGAGGTAGTAAATTGGATTAGACATTGGCTCAATGGAAGAAGCCAGAGAGTGGTAGTGGAGGATTGCTTCTCTGAGTGGAGGCCTGTGACTATTGGTGTGCCACAGCGATCAGTGCTGGGTCCATTGTTATTTGTCATCTATATCAATGATCTGGATGATAATGTGGTAAACTGGATTAGCAAATTTACTGATGATACAAAGATTGGAGGAGTAGTGGACAGTGAGGAAGGTTTTCAAAGGGATTGCAGAGGGATTTTGACCAGCTGGAAAAATGGGCAGAAAAATGGCAGATGGAGTTTAATACAGACAAATGTGAGGTATTGCACTTTGGAAGGACAAACCAAGGTAGAACATACAAGGTAAATGGTAGGGCACTGAGGAGTGCAGTAAAACAGAGGGATCTGGGAATACAGATACAAAATTCCCTAAAAGTGGCGTCACAGTTAGATAGGGTCATAAAGAGAGTTTTTGGTACACTGTTCTTTATAAATCAAGGTATTGAATATAGGAGTTGGAATCTTATAGTGAGGTTGTATAAGACATTGGTGAGGCCGAATTTGGAGTATTGTGTGCAGTTTTGGTCACCAAATTACAGGAAGGATATTAATAAGGTTGAAAGAGTGCAGAGAAGGTTTACAAGGATGTTGCCGGGACTTGAGAAACTGAGTTACAGAGAAAGGTTGACTAGGTTAGGACTTTACTCCCTGGAGCGTAGAAGAATGAGGGGAGATTTGATAGAGGTATATAAAATTATGATGGGTATAGATAGAGTGAATGCAAGCAGGCTTTTTCTACTGAGGCTAGGAGAGAAAGAAAAACAGAGGACACGGGTTAAAGGTGAAGGGGGAAAAGTTTAAAGGGAAGATGGTGGGGGGCTTCTTCACACAGAGAGTGGTGGGAGTGTGGAATGAGCTGCCAGATAAAGTGGTAAATGCGGGCTCACTTTTAACATTTAAAAAAAACTTGGACAGGTACACGGGTGAGAGGTGTCTGGAGGGATATGGTCCAGGTGCAGGTCAGCGGGACTAGGCAGAAAAATGGTTCGGCACGGCAAAGAAGGGCCAAAAGGCCTGTTTCTGTGCTGTAATGTTTCTATGGTTTCTATAGTTTCCAGTGCAGAAAAAAAATTACAAGGCTGTTGCCAGGATTGAATATACTGATTTAAAAGGAAAGATCGAATAGGCAATAAGTTATTCATACCACGTAGAAGATTGAGAGGAAATTTGATAGAGATATACGACATCGTGAGAGGGATATATAGGATATGTGTAAGTATGCTTTTTTTCTCTGAGACTCGGTCAGACTACAAATAGATTCATGGGTTAGGGTTGAAAGGTGAAATGTTTAAGGAACACAATGAGGGGGAATGTCTTCACTCAGAGGCTGGTGAGAGTGTGGAACGAGCTGCTAACCAAAATGGAAGATTGGATTTCAATTCCAATTTTTAATGGAAGTTTGGATTTTTTCATGAATGGGTGAGGTATAAGGGGCTGTGGTCCGGCTACAGGTCGATGGGTGTAGGAAATTCAAATGGTAAAGCACCAACGAGATGAGCCGGAAGGGACAATTCTCTGCTGTAGTTTTAAATGATTCTATGATTCTATTTTAATGAAAACCACATTTTAATACATATTTTTCAGGAATATTGTAACGGAAAATTTTCTGAAGAATAAAGACGTGCAGATGTGCACCTCCGTTCTTTCAATTTTTTTAAACTTCCTCTTTGTTCAACTGAAGAACCAAAGCTCTGTCTCCAGCTATTGTCCTCGTACCTCATTGCGCGTTGGATATTTCATCCATCTTAATTGAATATCTGTTGTTGAATTCAGGTGGGTAGTCGTGCAGAAAATTATTGTGATGTTCAATCAACGACAGCAATTAACGCCACGCCAAGCTTCAGTGAAGCATGAAGGTGACATCTGGGATCCTACCCTGCCTAATTTAAGGAGGTACCGGTACTGAATGCCCTCACAAAGCAAGATGTCTCCAATACGGATACCGTCCGTGTACCATGGAAGTAACGCAATACTGCCAAGAAGCATTGTTGAATCATTTTATAGAATTGCTCGAATGAAAGAAGTATTTCGGAATATACAGAAGATATTCTATCCTGTTCTCGCTGCCTTTGGTGTCCCCGGTAAGTTACAATGTTAGATTGTTCATTGTACGATGTATTTCAACTTCTGATTAACCTGAAGGATGTCACAGATGTTATGATTTTGGTTGTTTGTTATTCCATTCTTATAGTAAATACAGCGTAAAATTTTACGGTTATAATGAAAAAAAAGCATGTTAATGTACTTATTACTGACTACTGTGTCTGACCTCGTTGTTCTCTGTCACAAATTATCAGATTGCTCTGCTCGTTTAATTCGGGTTTTATTTTTGCTAAAACTCGTATTTTGCAGCTATCCCAACGGTGCTTTTGGAAGCGATAATTTATTTGTAGATTCTTTGCACTGAACAACAGTGTTGGCTCTAATTTATCAATTCTTCTAAGTACGGTATTTAACCCCGACAGTAAGGTATTTAAAACTTCCCTTACATTCATCCGGCCTAATTCCACGTAAATCACATCGATTTCACCGAGCGTTTCCAGCATTTCGTCATTTTAATGTTTTTTTACCCTTTGTTTCTGTTGTGGTTTAATTTGCCATCCGCATAATGCTAAATCTATTCAAAGCTTCAGTACCGTTGCCTGGCGGATCCAATCGATATTCTGAATAAGAGTAAATTGGCAGTAACAACCGAAGGGCAATGGGTTTATCTTTCAACCGCACATCTGTTTCACTATGATTCCATGGTTCTACCGGTTGGACACATACCTGAGAGCCATTGATTCATCGGAAGGTACTTTATTCTAACAGACTTCCCACATTCATTTCAATTTTTGCTTTCTGAATTCAACATGTATGCCTTGTCTGTGGGCTGTAGTTTTGCAGATATATGAATTAACCCATTTGCTTGCGAGGCAAACGAAATGAGCGATTTCAATACAACCGAAGCAAAAGGCGCTTCCTTAAGCTCATTCCACTGCATCATTAGTAAAGTCGGGAGTTTCTTTTTGCCTAAAACACTAATAAAAAATCATCTGGCTCAGCAGGAATTGAATCCAATTGAATGTGACGGTGTGAATAATGCAGCAAAAAGATTGAGATTATACCCCTGCATGACCAGCGTTTCTGTGATTTCACCGCGAAACGCAAGTTTTCTCATGATTGTTGCCTTCCACGTTGCAAAGCTATGTGGCTTCGGTCTTTTATTATGCTTCTTCCTAATATCTAGGTTGGTCATGGTCTCCAAAGGGTGGTGGTGGCGGGGGTGGGGGGGGGGGGGGTAGAATAACCATAAACCGGAGTCTGTCTATTTTCCATTTTGTAAATTCTTCTACAAAAATTACCATCCTAAAACTACTACATGCATTCCTATTGAATGCAGTATAACGACCTTCTTTGAACTATTCCGATTCTCCGTTCAGGACCACAAATACAATTGCGAGACTTAGTGCAGGTGAGAATTTTTACTGCACTCCTCTTTTCCATTTGCTATGCATTCATTACACAAAGTTGATTCTGTCAAGATCCGGAGCTGAAGCATTCTTTTACTCTCCATCAGCTGAGAACATGAATCCCATTTAAACAGTTACAATATTCGGGTGCACAATCATAATTATTTCTTTAGACAACCATCCGAGAAACTTAAGCGTTTTACTACTGGGGAGTTTGAGCTTCTGCGCATTGTCATGAAACCAGTAATAGGTGCTGATTATTGTTTCATTGAACTTTTCAGGTGTGAACCAATAATGTAGCCATTGAAAGCATTTACCTGATCACTGTGCATTCTAACAACTGCATCGAATTATTTCTGCTTCTTTTCGTTCTTTCCAGCTAACATACTGGTGATGGTGATTCTGTCTCGCAGACGATGTGGCCTCTCCAGGTGCATCACTCTATACATGTTGGCCATGGCAGCGGCGGATCTACTGGTCGTCATCACCGACCTCATTTTAAGACACATTCCAATTGTGTTTCAATTTCGTTTCTTGTTGAATTTCCCTGTGTGTAACATCCATTCTGTCCTGGTTTATGCAGCCACAGACTGGTCTGTTTGGTTCACAGTCAGCTTGACATTTGATCGATTTGTGGCCATCTGCTGTTCCCAAAATGTGAAAACTAAATACTGCACCGAGCAGACGGCAACTGTTGTTCTCGGCACGTTGACCACGTTCTTCGGTTTAAAGGACACGACTTGGTACTTCCTACATATGAAGTATTATCTTTTAGGCAACAATCCCTCATTTTGTGCCATGAAAACGCAAGTTAGCAATTCACGTGCGTGGGGGGCAATCGAAATCTTTAATGTGATTCTCACCCCCTGTGTCCCATTTGTGCTCATTCTGTTACTGAATGCTTTGACCATCAGAAACATTTTTATTGTCAGCAGAGCCCGCGCACGACTCCGCAGTCCGGTCGCTGCGGAGAGTTTGAAAGACCCGGAGATGGAGAGTCGAAGGAAGTCTATCATTTTACTGTGTGTCATCTCGTGGAATTTCATATTGTTATGGGCACTGTTTGCATTCAGGTTAATTTCGAGTCGACTGTGGTGGTTGGGATATAACAGAACTACGCTTATGTTTGGTCTTCCTGTACAAGAAACGGGATATATGTTCCAACTCTTGAGTTGTTGCACGAACACAATGACGTATGCCTTGACACAGAGCAAGTTTAGAGAACAGTTGAAAAATATATTGAAATCCCCGTTTACTCGAATAAATAAACTTGTTAAAAGATAATACATTTCAGCTTCAGAAACCTATCCCAGGTCCTAACCGCCCTGCTCTCTATTCTGTGATGCTCATGCACGAGATAGTCTCTGTTATTTCCCTGTTGGTAAATGAGGTGAATTATTGCGACCCGTTCTACCATATTTGAAAGACACCTTTCGTGTCATCATCCCCGAATCAGCCTGGCCTGGGAATTACCATCCAGAGAGATATACTCACAGGCTGCAGGTCATATGTCTGATTTCAGGGATCCACACAATCATCATCTACACAATCCATCCAGTTGTAGCTTGTTACCTAGTCTTAAAAATGAAGCCGTGGTCAGAGACCCCCTGTCCATCCCGGCGGTTACCCACTTTTCAGGCTCCTCTGTGTTCGCTGACGGTTCTATCAACACTGGAAGTGCGGATGTGCCACGAAATGCGAACCATAAGAAGTAGCTCAAACCAATAAAGACTTCGTGTGGAGTCGCCCTGTCTAAACAATCGTTGTATCAGTTTATTGTCCTAACACTATGTCCTGTGATTGGCTAACTCTATTTGGACCGATGATCCGCATTGTTTTTGATTGACAATTCAAAATCGTCACTGACCTCCAGAATTATTTCATTTAAAATTGAGGAAATGCCATCATCTGGGCCCCGTTACCAAAGTTCATTTTAAGTTAGCATGGAGCAGGAGCTCATTCCTGTAATGCTTTTAACAAATCTGTTTCTGTATCTAACGTTTCGTCCAAAATTAACACATTTTTCCTTTGAACTCATCTCAGCAACTTTTTTTTTGCGCTTTGCTTAAACTATCTGTGCTAGGTTTTAGACGCGCGTTCAGAAGACATGGGGGTCAACTGGGGGAAGAACAAATAATGGAACGTTTACGTAAGTTACAAGAAGTTGAAATAAAGACGCTTTCTGGCAATGATTAAATAAACGGTTCTACTAATGTTATTGTCCGTCAGCCGCGGTCGGGAAATTGTAGATACCAATGCGATTCATTTGCATTCTTCTGACCTAAGAAGAGTGCGGGGGATACACTCAGTTATAAACATATAACAATTACAGCACGGAAACAGGCCATCTCGGCCCTTCTAGTCCGTTCCGAACGCTTACTCTCACCTCGTCCCACCGACCAGCACTCAGCCCATAACCCTCCGTTCCTGTCCTGTCCATATACCTATGCAATTTTTCTTTAAATGACAATATTGAACCTGCCTCTACCATTTCTACAGGAAGCTCGTTCCACACAGCCACCACTCTCTGAGTAAAGAAGTTCTGCCTCGTGTTACCCCTAAACTTTTGCCCCCGAACTCTCAACTGATGTCCTCTTGTTCGAATCTCCCCCACTCTCAATGGAAAAAGCCTATCCACGTCAACTCTATCTATCCCCCGCATAATTTTAAATACCTCTATCAAGCCCCCCTCAACCTTCTACGCTCCAAAGAATAAAGACCTAACGTGTTCGACCTTTCTCTGTAACTCAGGTGCCTAACGTGTTCGACCTTTCTCTGTAACTCAGGTGCTGAAACCCAGGTAACATTCTAGTAAATGTTCTCTGTACTCTCTCTATTTTGTTGACACCTTTCCTATAATTCGGTTATGTATTGTCAAAGATGAAATACTCTTCCCATTAGCCATCCTGGCTACTTTTGTTGTAGTTCCATGTTCCCGGAAGTACAAAGGACAAACCTTCATCAGTTCAAGTCCATGTAATCTCCCTCTACTGTATACTGCGACATGACCTGGCCTCTGTCCATCAACTTGCACCACCTCTGCATTGTTAAATTATCACACTCTGGCACGAAATTTATATAATCCCTACCCATTGGTGAATTTTTCACATCAGGTAGCTCCGACCATTTTGACAAACCTAATTTGCTTTTAATTAATGCATATATATTTTTCACACTTCTGTTACAGCAGTCTAACGACTCTGTAAATATACCCCAATAACAAGTCAATTCTTTGTTGTCAGTTGCCTCGTACTCTTACAGTTATGGAATATGCCACCAGGCCAGTGAGCCAGTTATGATCATGCCGACTAAGACGTCCACATCAGCTTGTGAAATTTGCTCATTTTTGTCCCTGTAACTGTGCAAGTGTCTTTTAAACAGTACAATTGATTCCGGTTCTGCCGCTTCCTCTGGCATCTAGACCTATGTAGCTATCACACACAATGTCAGTTTGTTACTCCTCAATTTGTTTTTAAATCTTTTCACTATTCAGCTCATTTCGCCAACTTTTAAATTTGCTTATTTTCCCACATCCATATCCTTCCGGCGTTTCCTGGTTCCGACCACATGTATCCTACGCACTTCCTCTACCGGCTCCCACTGCTTCCCCTCGTTCTGTTCCTATGCGTTCTCGGTGGTTCACAGTATAGCGTTTCATGCTTATCAGATCCCAGCAGGGACAGCCGTTTTCTACCTGTGCGTCCCCTTTGCACTTGTGTTAAAAGGCAACAAAATTATGACAGTAGGACGTTTAGTGTATTGAGCCCCGTTCATTCAGTCCGAGGCATTCAGCATGATCAAACCCTTGTGTTTACTTACAAAGACGCAATAATTATTTTGCAGCGCACACAAAATGCTGGTGGAACGCAGCAGGCTAGGCAGCATCTATAGGAAGAGGTACAGTCGACGTTTCGGGCCGAGACCCTTCGTCAGGGCTAACTGAAAGAAGAGACAGCAAGAGATTTGAAAGTGGGAAGGGGAGGGGGATATCCGAAGTGATAGGAGAAGACAGGAGGGGGAGGAATAGAGCTAAAAGCTGGAAAGTTGATTGGCAAAACGGATACAAAGCTGGAGAAGGGAGAGGATCATGGAACGGGAGGCCTAGGGAGATAGAAAGGGGGAGGGGAGCCCAGAGGAAGATGGAGAGCAGGCAAGGAGTTATAGTGAGAGGGGCAGAGGGAGAAAAAAGAGAGAGAGAGAAAAAAGGGAAAAAAATAAAAATAATAAACAAACAAATAAATAAATAAATAAAGGATGGGGTGAGAAGGGGAGAAGGGGCATTAACGGAAGTTAGAGAAGTCAATGTTCATACCATCAGGTTGGAGGCTACTCAAACGGAATATAAGGTGTTGTTCCTGCAACCCGAGTAAACGCCATGACTTAAGATGCACAATCCTCTGGAAACTACCTGAGAATAAACAATTTCTAGAGGCAATGAAGGTCCTGGACTAGAAAACTGTATTGCAGATGGTTGGGCAGAAATGACTGGATATAAAATTAGAATCCTTCTAGGACATTTTAAACCTCCGTTGACAGACATTAAAGAAAAAAAAACGGATTCCGACGCTTAAACGTTAAAGAATGTGAAACAAGCTGGGTCAAGTAAGTTGTGATAGCAGAATTAATGGCAATACTGAAGCTGGAGCAGATTCATTCAAGTACGAGAGGGGAAACGTTGATTAGAAGTGGACACTAGCATGGATTCTGACAGAACAGCAATGTCTATCATTTCCGGGAGGAATTGAGGAGACGCAAGATAGATCGATCCAAAAGACGAAGAATTGAATTGACTTTATTTCTTACATCCTTCACATACGTGAGGAATAAAAATCTTTACGTTACGCCATCGTCTAAATGTGCAATGTGCAATCATAGTAATTTATAATTTATGATAAATAGAACAGTTAACAACATAGAAATACACTCAAATCAGCGCGAGTTAATCAATCTGAATGCCTGGTAGAACAAACTGTCCCGGAGCCGGTTGGTCCTGGCTTTTATGCTGCGGTACCGTTTCCCGGATAGTTAGCAGCTGGAATACATTGTGATTGGGGTGACTTGGGTCCGGAACGACTCTTCGGGCCCTTTTTTACACACTTACAATGTCCTGAATCAAGGGAAGTTCACAACAACAGATGCGCTGGGCTGTTCGCACCTCTCTCTGCAAAATCCCACGATTAAGGGAGGTACAATTCCCATACCAGGCAGTGATATCGCCAGTCAGGATGCTCTGAATTGTGCACCTGTAGAAAGTCTTTGGATTTGGGGCCCCTACCAAGTTTCCTCAATCGCCTGAGGTGAAAGAGGCACTGTTGTGCCTTTTTCGCCACACAGCTGGTGTGCACAGATCATGTGGGGTCCTCGGTGATGCGGATGCTGAGTAACTTAAAGCTGTTTACCCTCTCATCCCTATTGATGTCAATAGGGGTTGGCTCGTCTCCATTCCTTCTGTAATCCACAACCAGCTCCTTTGTTTTTGCGACATTGAGGGAGAGGTTTGATTTTTGACACCACTGTGTCAGTGAGATGACTTCTTCCCGCAAGCCATTCTAAAGTGAGGATGTGGCAACAGTGGAAGTGGAAACGAGGGAAGTTGAGGACAAAAAAAAAGGAAGCTAGAGGACTGGGATTCTCGAAATATAAAAAAAATCTACAAAAGGCAACTAAAAGGCATTAAGGAAAAAAAAGAAATATGAAAGTAAGTAAACCAATAATATAAAAGCGAATACATATACTTTCCCAGATATACAGAATTAGATTAGATTATGAGAACACTCAGTCCTCTTTTATTGCCATTTAGAAATGCATACATGCATTGAGAAATGATACAATGTTTCTCCGGAGTGATATCACAGAAAACAGGACAAATCAAAGACTAACACTGACAAAACCACATAATTATAACATATAGTTAGAGCAGCGCAAAGCAATACCATAATTTGATGAAGAACAGTCCATAAGCACAGTAAAGAAAATAGTCTCAAAAATCCCCGAGTCGATCGACTCCCGAGTCCCCGATAGCGGCGGCAAAAGGGAGAAACTTCCTGCCATAAACATCCAGGCACCGTCAACTTGGCCAATGCCTTGGAAGCAGCCGACCACAGCCGACCCTGAGTCCATCCGTCCGAAAACTTCCAGCTTCCGACCGGTCTCCGATACAGACTCCCGAGCGCCATCCTCTGCCGAGCGCCTTCGACCTCCGACCTCTCCCCGGCCGCTGAAACACGCAAAGCCGAGGATTTCGAGGCCTTCAGCTCCGGAGATTCCGGTTACCACACAGTAGCAGCGGCAGCGAAGCGGGCATTTCAGAAGTTTTCCAGATGTCCCGCCATGCAGTCACGTCTGTCTCCATCAAATCAGAATTGTGCACGGTCCCCTACTTGACAGATAACAGATATCATTCACCGGAGAGGCCGCGCGCACCGCCGTCGCGCCGCCATCTTCTCCCGATAAGGAGTAAAATTGAGGCGGGAATGTATATCAGAGGGGTAAATGACGCTGCTGAGGTATTTATAGACGACAAAGAAATGCTGGATGATCTCAATAAGTATATTACGCCATTCTTCACTGTGAAAGACGCCAACAGTATGCCAAAATGTCAAGACTGTCAGAGGACAGAAGAGAGTGTAATGGCTGTTACTATAAAGCAGCTACTTAGAAAGCTCAAGGGTTGAAGATAGATAGGTCACCTAGACCATATGGACTACATCCCAGGGTTCCAAAAGAGGTAGCTGAAGGAATTGCGGGGGCATTGGTCACGATCTTTAAAGATGCAGTAGAATCTGGAATATCTTAGAGACCATTACAAAGGTCTGTTGTCTGGAGCGTTCGGTTAGCAGCACTGGATGAAGCTGGACACTGCAGGTGCACTTCGGAACTTATATTTAGGCGCATGGATATTTATGGAACAGAGGGGTACAGAACATGTGCAGGCAGAGTAATTAGTTTTAATTTGTTATCATGTTTGGCCCACGCGTAGTGGACAGAAGAGCTAACGATTGCTACAGCAGTCTAATTTACCTCCGCGTGTTGGTTGGGAGAACCTTGCACTCAGCGTCATTAAGACGAAAGAGCTGATTGTGGATTTAAGGAGCGGTAAGATGCAGTTAGGAGAACCAATCTTTATAGAGGGATCAGAAGTAGAGAGAGTGAGCTATTTCAAGCTCCTCGGTGTCAGTATCTAACATGGTCTCAACTTACCGATTTAAGTATAAATAAGGCAAGACAGAAGATATATTTTATTAGGTGTTTGAGACGATTTCGTTTGTCACCTAAAACAGTCGAAAGGTCTGCAGATATACCGTGGAGAACATTCTGACAGGTTGCATCACCGTCTGGTGCGTGTGGAGGCTGGCGCTGTGGGGTACTGCACAGGATCGAAATAAGCTATAGAAAGTTGAAAAATTAGTCAGTTTCGTGATCTATACTAGCCTTCGTAGAAGGCTTCAAGGATCGGTGCCTCAGAAAGGCAGAGTCTATTATTAAGGTCTCCCATCATCTTCACATTGTTACCGATTCAGGAAGGAGGTATAGAAGCCTGAAGGTACACTCTATCGATTCAGGAACAGCTTCTTCCCTTCTGCTATCCTATTCCTAAATGGAATAATAACCCAGGAACAATACCTCTCCCGCTTTATTTCTTCTGCTTTTGCCCTACTATTTTTATATAACAAGCGTAAGGGGGTTTCGACTTTTATGTTACTGCAGAGGCTAACTAAACTGGCGTCTTTGTTATGTTAATGTGGGGAATGCGACTTTGTTCTGTTAAACGCTGAGAATGTTTGCGCTAGCAGCTTGTTTTGGTTTAGAGTGTGATAAGAGGATAGATTAACCAATTGGGATAGTTGTTATGGTTTTGGTGTATTTGAAGATACTGTATGCGCGGGGTTTTGGGGCAGAAGGCGGGAGAGCGAGACAGAGAATGGACCAGGTGCTGTGAGTCCGCTAACGGGGTCGGACCCCGAGCGGGACGTTCGGAGAGGAGACGGAGACGGACTCGTGTGGAGCGTCTGGTCGACCACCGTTGTTGGTCCCAGGCGGCCGGTCGAGGTGATCCGAGAGGTTGCATGGTGAAGAAGAAGGTCCTTGAGCTCCAACTGTTTGGTGCACGAAGAGATTGAACTTTGATAAGTGTGGCACCTTTTATTTTCCTTTTATATTTTATTCTCTATTAATTATATAGTTCCAGTAATATCTATAAACTGTAAATCATTTAATCATACCTGGTGTATTGTCTGTTATTTGGGCGGGGTGGGGTACATCACACAGCATTCACACAAACTAATTACCCAGTTTGGCGGGGCCGAGGGTTGTTTCCCTAGACGACAGCGAGCCGAGCGAACATGAGGGTGGCCGGCGGGGTGGGGGGGGGGGCGGGGTGGCTACACAAGGTTTAGGTAACATTGGCTTTCAAGAAATAGTGAAGCGCTGGCTAATAATAAAAATGAGGTACATTGCCGATGAGGCAAATAGGAACAAATGTGGTATTTATGGAGTCTAATAAATACGAGAGAACACTTTGGAAAGGAATCAGGATGGCTGAAATAAACAATGAGTTTGTCCTAGCAGACAAGTTGAAGGAGAATCATGTCGGACTCTACAGATATGTTAAGAGCAAAATTATTGCTGGGGGCAAAATTGGTCCTCGGAAAGATCAGAGTGGTAATCCGTGCGTGGAGCTAAAAGAGATGGGGGAGATCGTAAATGGAGTTTTTGTTTTGCACCTGTATTTACTCAGGAAACGGACTCAGTGTCGCTGGAAGTGAGAAGCAGCAGCAGCGAGATCATGGACTCCATTCAGTTTACAGAGGAAGAAGTGCTTGGTGTTTGGAGGCAGATTAAGGTGGATAAAAACCCAGAGCATATAAAGACATTCCTCGGACCTTCTGCAGAAATTACAGGGGCCTAGCAGAGATGTTTAAAACATTGTTCGTGACAGGTGTGGTACCAGAGGATGGTGGATAGCCAATGCTTTCCATTGTTTAGGAATGGCTATAAAAAACCCGGTAAATTGGATATATGAGTATTGGAGTAGACATGAACTGAATAGGGGTGGTCAGCATGGCTTAATGCGTGGTAGGTGGTGCCTAACCAATCTTATAGCTTCGTGGAAGTGACCAGAGAATTTGATAAAAGCAAGGCAGTGGATGGTGTCTGCATGGACATTAGCAAAGCATTTGATGAAGTCCCGCATGGAAGCTTAGTCAAGGAGGTTCAGAGACTTGGAATTCAAGTTGAGGTAATAACTTGGAATAGACATTTGCTTTTTGGGAGATGCCAGAGAGAGGGGCAGATGGCTGCCTCTCTGAGTGGAGGCCTATGACCAGTGGAGTGCCACATGAATCGGTGCGGCGTCCTCAGTTGTTTGTCATCTATATCTAAGATACAAATGATAACGTGGTTACGTGGATTAACGATTTGGAGAATGGCGCCGAAATGGGACTGTGGTAGACAGCGAAGAGAAAATCAGAATTTGGACCAGCTGGAAAAAAATAGGCTGAAATATGGCAGATGGAATTTGTTGCAGACAGGTGTGAGATTTTGCACTTCGGTAGGATAAACCAGAGTAGGTTTTATACATTAAAGGATAGGGTACTGAGGAGTATAGTGTAACAAATGGATTTGGGCTTACAGGTCCATATTTCCTTTAAAGTGGCGAACTGGTAGATATGTTCGTTAACCCCAAAAAAAAAAGCTTTCGACAGATTGGCCTTCATAAATTAAAGTGTTGTATACAGGAGGTGGGATGTTGAAGTTGTGTAAGAGGATGGTGAGGTCTAATTTGGAATATTGCTTGCAGTTCTCGTCACCTCCCAACAGGATTGATGTAAGTATGGTTGAAAAATTACAAGGATGACTTAAGTTACAAAGAAAGATTGAAAACGTCAGGAGTTTATTCATTGGAATGTAAAGACTGAGGAAGATATGATGAAGTTATACACAATTATGAGGGTACAGATAGTGAAAATAGATAATGGGGGGTATAAATGATTTTCCCACTGCCGGTCGGTAGGAATACAACTGGAGGTCATTGGTTGAAGAGTGAAAGGTTAAACGTTTAAGGGGAACATGAGGGTAGACTTTTACCCTCAGAGGTCGGGAGAGTGTGGTACGAGTTGCCAGCGCACGTGGGGCATGCAAATGCAACCTGGATTTAGAGGTTTCCGAGAACTTTCGATAGGTACGTGGATGGTATGAGTATTGAGGGCCATGGTCCGTATGCAAGTTATGGGGAATAGACTGTTTAAAAGTTTCGGTACGGACTAGATGGACTGAAGGGCCTCCTTCTGTGCCGTTCTTTTCTATGACCCTGTGACTCTATCTTCGGATGATGTACAAGTCGGAGTGAGGTCATTCTAGGCCCAAAATTACTAGATGGTAATTTTGGACATAGTCATAGTCATAGTCATTGTCATACTTTATTGATCCTGGGGGAAATTGGTTTTCGTTACAGTTGCACCATAAATAATAAATAGTAATAAAACCATAAATAGTAAAATAGTAATATGTAAATTATGCCAGTAAATTATGAAATAAGTCCAGGACCAGCCTATTGGCTCAGGGTGTCTGACCTTCCAAGAGAGGAGTTGTAAAGTTTGATGGCCACAGGCAGGAATGACTTCCTATGACGCTCTGTGTTCCATCTCGGTGGAATGAGTCTCTGGCTGAATGTACTCCTGTGCCCACCCAGTACATTATGTAGTGGATGGGAGACATTGTCCAAGATGGCATGCAACTTGGACAGCATCCTCTTTTCAGACACCACCGTGAGAGAGTCCAGTTCCATCCCCACAACATCACTGGCCTTACAAATGAGTTTGTTGATTCTGTTGGTGTCTGCCACCCTCAGCCTGCTGCCCCAGCACACAACAGCAAACATGACAGCTCTGGCCACCACAGACTCGTAGAACATCCTCAGCATCGTCCGGCAGAGGTTAAAGGACCTCAGTCTCCTCAGGAAATAGAGACGGCTCTATAACATTGGGTATTATGATGACAACACGAGGTAACAGCGAGCCTACTGTCCTAATATCTATACAATTATACCTCGTAGTCTGTACTTATTAGTAGAGTCAAGTTATAGACTTCATGCCTTTAGTTTCTCCTCCTATGCAGTACAGCATGGAAGAGCAAAATGCATGATAGGGTCTGGAATGCTGGTTAACGGTTCTCTGGTATAAATTAAGATCATAAAGCTTCAATATTTCTCAGCACACCACAACATTGGTAAACAATTGCATATGCCAACAGGCAGCAGCGTTCAACTGTGAGTTGTGGAAGTTGTGTTGACAACAGTGCTACTGCCTTAATGGCCAGTAAGATTTTATACAATTTTACTTACTTATTTGGAGTGGTACCTGGAATTTGGAATGCATCAACGTGTGTGGTGAGTCTGTGTGATGGGTAAAGGAATGGACATACTTTTCGTCTATGTCAATGCATGTGTGGACGTAATGCGTATCCATGAGTTTATGTACATGTGTAGATGGAGCAGGCACCAGCCTTCCTCTCTTCCTCAATGCTGGCAGCATCAACTGATGTAAGGTGTCATTTTCATTGTTATAGGGACCTCTGAAGATTGTCATGGAATCTGGCTCTTCCATCACCGTGCCTTCGAGAAAAAGGGCCGAACTCTCCGTATCGCCTCAGAAAGATGCCTGGAAACGGTGTTAGTACTTTCTTCTCCTCGGCATTGGGAAAGTTGCAGTGAATGATAGGAGAGTTTACAAACGTAGCAACCGGAATAAACATGTTTCTTCAAGAGCAACGGCCGCATAGTTGTAACCTGTAGCTTCCTTGTAACAGTACTGGGCGCCGTGATTGACATTCATTAGATATTGAGTGGTCTTAATGCAAAGCGACACTACTTTAGCATTTGGGGTAATCGACAACTACGTGCTTTTAAAGGCCCCATTATTCAGATTGTGCCGAAGATTTTTCTTTCTCTCAGACGGGAATTGGTGTTAAGAAATCTCGTAGTCAGTAAAAGGTAGCCCTAACATGTTTCAAAAAACTAAGATTTTCAGAAATATAATTCTGACAAATACATGGCGAATTGTTACCGTTTAGGCCGTAATGTGACTTTACAGCGAAAATCGTATTAGATGCATTGATGGTGGAGCAGGCAAAACATGCCGCAGCAGGAGCCATGTGGGAGAGTGAGTTTTCTCCACACTGAGGATTTTATATATGTAACGAAAACCGCATTCACGATCTGAGCTTACTAGCAAAGCTCACGTGTTTTGTCCTTGTCCATCTTCCCTTAGGAAGATTGTCGAGATCTTTTGGTTCGTACGGCTCTATCCCTTCCGCTAAATGAATGCCAGGAAGACTTTGGGTAGGAGTTTCACGATAAGGACAGATAATAAACAACCACGTCACTATTGTGTTAAGTGCATGGGAATTTGTTCATGGTGTCGATGATGTCGACAGATAAACTTACCAATCAGAGACATAAAGCTCCGCTAACAAATAAAACGTTTATTTGAACAACGCAATCCAGGAAGGCAAAATAAATTGATGCGATAGAGCAATCCCAATTCCTTGTCCCTCATGTAAATAATGAAATGATAAGCACGGTATTCTCTGTCATGTACCGATCCCGCTCTGTATGCCACCGTATTCTCCTTCTTCTGCAGTAATAAAAAAAACTCAAGTACCTTGGGCATTACCACAGTAGCAGTGCTGGAAAAATAAAGAAATAAGGCCGGGACCACCAAACATGCCCGCATCTCGAAATAAGGCCACATCACCATATTGCCAACAATTAGCAGGACACACACACACACACACACACACACACACACACACACACAGACACACAGACACACAGACACACAGACACACACACACACAGACACACACACACACACACAGACACACACACAGACACACACACACACACAGATACACACACAGACACACACACAGATACACACACACACACAGACACACACACACACAGACACACACACAGACACACACACACACAGACACACACACACACACACAGACACACACACACACAGACACACACACACACAGACACACACACACAGACACACACACACACACACACACACACACACACACACACACACAGACACACACACACACACACACACACACACACACACACACACACACACACACCCAAGCAAGCAAGCAAACGCCAGTGCAAGTGTTAAATTCTTTCTGGTCTCCCCTTCAGCGCCTTCCTCCTCCTTGTTGATCAAGTTAAGCAAATATTTTCCAGTAGTGTCAAAACAATATCAGAAAATTGGGAGAGTAATTAGAACAGTACCGTATGTAATGGCTTGATTCATATTTACACTGTCATGCTGTATGTATTTCATAAAACAGTTTCGTACGAGCTGTCTGTTCTGGAATCATTAGATTCTGGAATAGTTCAGGAAGAGTGGAAAATTGCAAATGTTACTCCACTCTTCCAGAAGAGGGAGAGAGGCAGAAGAGAGGAAATTATAGGCCAGTTACTCTTACCTCGGTGGTTAGGATGATGTAGGAGTGGATTGTTAAGGTTGCGTTTTCGGGGCACCTGGAGGCACATGATAAAATAGCCCATAATCAGAACCCACCGCTTGATACCCCTCGTAATCAAAGGAGTATCTTGCCTGGCAGATCTGTTGCAATACTTTGAAGAAATAACGAGAAGGATAGACAAAGGAGAATCTGTTGATGTTGTTGTACTTGGATTTTCAGAAGGCTTTTGAAAAGGTGCCATGCATGAGGCTGCTTAACAAGTTATGAGTCTCGTCATATGGCAAGTATTGCAAGAAGGAAACTTACATGAATAAAGTAGTAGCTAATTGGCATGAGTCAAACGGTGGGAATGAAGGGAATCTTTCCTGGTTAGCTGCCCGTGGCTAGTGGTGTTCCAGAGGGATCACACGCAAAATGCGGGAGGAACGAAGCAGGCCAGGCGACATCTCCGGAAAAGAGTACAGTTGAGGTTTCCGGCCGAGAGCCTTCATCTCGAAATTCCTACGTGCTGCAGGTAGTCTGTAATTATATTTGTGATCAGCTTCAAACCATTAAAAAAGAATAATGCTTTGTGTAATTGTTTGCATAAATGTACTTAGATTCATCCATGCTTATATCAGCAATTTTCTTAAACATCCTGAACATACGGCCGATTTTTGATTGAAGGTAAAATATGTCTCCTAGCTAAGGTGAAGTCACAAAGAACCCATCAAAAGTTGTCCTAATACTTGCTTGTAAACTATATATAAAATTGTAACATCATGCCTCTTGGATGTTATCACCACGCATTTAGATAACCACAATATACTTCCAGAAGAGCAGTACAGGTATTGCAGTTTAGGCCCCTGATCATAGGAAGGATATTCGGACACTGGCGAGAGTTCAACGTTGTTTCACGGAAATGATTCCATGGTTGAACTGTTTGCCATATGACGAGCGTTTGATGGTTTTGGACCCGTATTGACTAGGATTCAGAAGAATGAGGGCTGACCTATTGGAAACCTGATCTAATGTTGAAAGACGTTGACAGAGTGGATGTGGATAGGAGGTTTCCTATTGTGGGAGACTCCGGGACCTGAGGACACTGCTTCAGTATAAAGGGGCGTCCCTTTAGTGTAATGATGACCTAGAATTTCTTCAGCCAGAGAGTGGTGAATCTGTGGAATTTGTTGCCACATGCGACTGTGGAGACCAAGACTACGTTTATTTAAGGCAGAAGTTGAGGTTGTTAGATTTTTGAGTGATCAGGGCATGAGGGGACAGGGGAGAAGGCAGGAGATTGGGGTTGAGAAGAAACATGGAACAGCCATGATCAAATGGTGGAACGGAGTCGGTGATCCAAATGACCTAATTCTGCTCCTGTTTCTAACGTTCTTATATGTTAATTTAAAATCGATGGATATATGGATGAAACTACAAATTATAGAACAAGTAAATAGAAATAAAGATCCTAGACGCAGCGCGTTTCAGTTTCCATCAACAATAATTTCCCCTCAGAAATTGTATTAGTAGCTGCCTCCTGCACTAGATTTGATATGCTTTCCACATGAGGACTTTGTCATCCGTTCCCCAGTGTACCCTGGAACAAGAGTTCCTTTGACAGCTGGCCCACTCATAAGTTCCATAACTTTTTGATAATAGTATAATATTATTTGAAAGCTTAGGACTGGCCTATCGTGTGCCGTGCGATTTTAGTTAATTAAATTGAGATGCACTGTGCTGTGCATAACTTTGGAAAGTTGTGAGCTATAATGTCAAGGAAACTCACTGTCCAGTAGCACTGATGAGAAATTGTCAGCGCAGTCTGCACCACATTTAATCACCGGCAATAGTCTTCCAACTCTCCGCTTTTGTGATCCGCTGGTAGCAGCATATTTTCACCTTTTATTAAATGACCTATGACAGACTGAAACTCTAGGAAAATCAGAACGATTTGAGTCCACTAGAGCATGGTCCATAACAGGTCGGTTTGCAAATAGCGCTGATGTTACCAAAATGGTAAAATATCTTGCTTGTGAAATTAACAGAAAAGCAGGGAGCTACAGGTTTAATGTGAAAGGGAATATTTAATGTTAAATCAGCGGTACCTTGCTCTGTGTAACTGAATAATTTCCCTGTTTGGGAATGTTAGGCCTTAGAAACCAGTTCAGCCAAGTTTCATTCGCCAAAAGCTGTAATGAGCATGTTGCCAGATGAGAAACGTGCGCTGGCATTGTGTTTACATTGTCTGGAAAAAGAAGACTGAGTAGTTTGATGACTGAAACTCGCTGGTTCATGGGTACTCTGAATAGGTTGGCGTAGAAGCTCTATTTCACGTTTGAGAAAATATGGGAAACCTAATCGTTAAATGAATGAAGGCGACTACATTTTTTTCACCCTGAGGCAACCGTGAATCGATGGAAGATTTCCCTAAGATGAATGGAGGTTGTGGATTTGTCATTTTGGAGCAGAGTTAGACAGCTTACAAGCGTTGGATCGTAGCACGACAGCGGATGTGCGTGGACGTCAGGGAGTTTGATCGGCGGGAAGAATTTAAAAGGAGATCATTTTTTTTTCAGCTGTTTGATCAAAGCATGACTGAGCAGGCTCGCAGACATCAGCGAGTTAGACCAGCCGGAAGAATTTTAAAATAAGATGGATTTACAGAGCGGGCTTCGGAGTAAAGGAAATCAAAGTAGGATGGCTTTGGCTCATGGGGGCTTCGGCTTCGGTCGAGGCGAGGTAAGTTATTCTGAAGAATAGGAATAGGAAGTATGTCTGTGAGGCTGGTGTTCTGTATTGGGTGTCGGATGTGGCATGTCCGGGAGACTCCCAGCCTCCTGGACGGCCACATCTGCGCCAGATGTGTCGAGATGCAGCTCCCAAGGGACCGGGTTAGGGAACTAGAGGTGCAGCTCGATGTGATAGAGAGGAGCTATAGGCAAGTAGTCACACCGGGGCCTCGGGAGACAGATACGTGGGTAACAGTCAGGAACGGGATGGGCAACAGTCAGATACCAGAGAGTACCCCAATGGCTGTCTTCCTTAACAATAAGTACTCCTGTTTGAGTACTCTTGGGAGGGACGACCTAACTGGGGGAAGAGACTGGCACAGAGTCTGGCCCTGTGGCTAAGAAGGGTAGGGAAAGGAGAAGGATGGCAGAAGTGATAAGGCACTCTATATTTAGGGGGGTCAGACAGACAATTCTATGGACGTAGGGAAGAAACACAAATGGTAGTTTGCTTCCCAGGTGCCAGGGACCGGGATGTTTCTGATCGCGTCCAGAATATTGTGAAGTGGGAAGGTGAACAGCCAGAGGTCGTGGTACATATTGGTATCAACGATATAGGTAGGAAAAGGGAGGAGGTCCTGAAAACAGCCTACAGGGAGTTAGGAAAGAAGCTGAGAAGCAGGACCACAAGGGTAGTAACCTCGGGATTTCTGCCTGTGCCGCGCGACATGGGATTTCTGCCTGTGCCGCGCGACAGTGAGTATATGAATAGAGTGAGGTGGAGGATAATTGCGTGCCTGAGGAATTGGAGCAGGGAGCAGGGATTCAGATTTCTTTATCATTGGGGCCTCTTTTGGGGCAGGCGTGACCTGTACAATGAGGATGAGTTTCACTTGAATCCAAAATGGACCGGTATCCTGGCAGGGAGGTTTGTTAAGGTTATTGGGAAGCGCTTAAACCAGAATTGCTGGGGGTGGGAACCGACCTGCAGAGACGGAGGAAAGTGTGGTTGGCTTACAAATTGAGGAAGATTATAGGCAGTGTGAGAGGGAGGATAGGCAGGTGATAGGGAAGGGATTCGTTCAGACTGAATGATCGAGATGTGTCTATTTAATGCAAGGGGTATCATGAATAAAGCGGATGAGCTTAGAACATGGATCAGTACTTGAAGCTATGATGTTGTGGCCATTACAGAAGTTTGGATGGCTCAGGGACAGGAATGGTTACTTAGACTGCCAGGCTATAATGTTTCAGAAAGGACAGAGAAGGAGGCAAAAGAGGTGGGGTCGTGGTACTGTTGATCAGGGATAGCGTCACGGCTGCAGAAAAGGCGCAAATCATGGAGGGATTGTCTACTGAGTCCCTGTGGGTGGAAGTTAGAAACAGAAAGGCGACAATAACTCTACTGGGTGTTTTCTATAGACCACCCGCTAGTAATATGGACAACGAGGAGCAGATAGGGAGACAAATTCTGGAACGGTGCACTAATAACAAGGTTGTCGTGATGGGAGACCTTAATTTCCCCAATATTGATTGGCAATTCCCTAGAGCAAGGGGTTTAGATGGGGTAGAGTGTGATAGGCGTGTTAAGGAAGTTTTCTTGTCGCAATACGTAGATAAGCCTACAAGAGGAGAGGCAGTACTTGAACTGGTTTTGGGAAATGAAACTGGTCAGGTGTCAGGTCTCTCAGTGGGAGAGCATTTTGGAGATAGTGATCACAGTTCTATCTCCTTTGCCACCGCATTTGAGAGCGATAGGAGCAGACAAGCCAGGAAAACGTTTAATTGGAGTAAGGGGAAATATAAAGCTATCAGGCAAGAACTTGGAAGCATTTACTGGGAGCAGATGTTCTGGGGGAAATGTAAAGCAGAACTGTGGCAAATGGTGAGGGGATATTTGCGTGATGTTCTGCATAGGTATGTTCCAACGAGACAGGGAAAAGATGGCAGGGTACAGGAACCATAGTGCACAAAAGCTGTTGAAAATCTAGTCAAGAAGGAAGGAAAAGCTTACGAAAGGTTCAAAAAACGAGGTAATGATAGAGATGTAGAAAATTATAAGGCTAGCTGGGAGGATCTTAAGAATAAAATTAAGAGAGCCAGAAGGGACCACGAGAAAGCCTTGGTAAACAGGATTAGGGAAAACTCCAAGGCATTCTACAAGTATGTGAAGAGCAAGAGGATTAAGACTGGAGACAATAGAACTAATCAAGTGTGACAGTGGAAAAGTGTGTATGGAACCAGAGGAGATAGCAGAGGTACTTAATGAATACTTTGCTTCAGTATTCACTACGGAAAAGGACCTTGGTGATTGTAGGGATGAGCTACAGTGGACTGAAAGGCTTGAACATATAGATATTAAGAAAACAGGTGTGCTGGAGCTTTTAGAAAGCATCAAGTTGGATAAGTTACCGGGATGGACGAGGTATATTCCAGGCTAATGTGCGAGTCGAGGGAGGAAATTGCTGAGGCTCTAGCAATGACCTTTCCATCATCAATGTGGACGGGGGAGGTTGCAGCGGATTGGAGGGCTGCGGATGTTGTTCCCTTATTCAACAAAGGGAGTAAAGATAGCGCAGGATATTATAGATCAGTGGGCCTTACTTCAGTAGTTGGTAAGTTTATGAAAGGGTGCAGAGGAAATTTGCAGGGATGTTGCCTGGATTGGGGAGCATGTCTTATGATAATAGGTTGATTGAATTTGGCCTTTACTCCTTGCAGCGACGGAGGATGAGGGGTGACCTGAGAGGTGTAGAAGATGATGAAAGACGTTGATCGTGTGCATCGTCAGAGGTTTCTTCACAGGGCTGTAATGGCTAACCCGGGAGGATACAGTTTTTAGGTGCTTGGAAGAAGGTACTGAGGAGATGTCAGGGATAAGTTTTTTACGCAGACAGTAGTGAGTGCGTGGAATGGGCTGCCGGCGACGGTTGTGGAGTCGGATACCATAGGGTCTTTTAAGAGACTCCCGGATGGGTACATGGAACTCAAAAAAATAGAGGACTATGGGTAACCCTCGATAAGTTCTCAAGTAAGTACATATTTAGCACAGCATTTTGTGCCGCAGGGCCTGCACTGTGCTGCAGATTTTCTGTGTTTCTATGTTTCTAAGATGTTCTGCTGAGGGAATTTGTGCATCTAGAGACTAAATTAGGCTTTCTGTGTTTCTTTTCTAGATACTTAATGACCAACAGAGTGAAAGGTTACCACGAGATCATGGGAATATGGAATTACTGTCGATATGAATCCTTAAGTACTCGCACTGTGTGGAGAAGAAGCGGCTCTAGCTCCTAACTCGAATATCGTGACGTCCGCGCGTCACTTCGTTTGGTACACAATGTTCTTGCGGTGGCCCAACTTGTGCTTACGCAATATTAGTTGATTTCTCTGTTTCAGCGCCTTTCGTCAGCAAAAACATGTCTCAAATCTGCCGTCTTAACCACTGACAGACCTATCATCCTACCTTCAGATGTATGCTCACATGCTCTACAAGATCCCTCTGCCCCTCTACATTCCTTGAACTTTTTTCCCTGTACTGTTTTAACTCCTGTTTTTCTTCATATTTGCTGATAATATTCTCGCAATTTGACCTGCTCCAATTGAATACTCTTCCGCCTAATGTCTATACTTATCCGAATCTACAACCTTCTTAACGGTCATGGTCACGGTACGGTAAATATTGTCCGACTGGAAGTTTAGTCACATGGCGCATTTCTCAACTTCGTAAGTGGTATAGCCTTGTCTCTCATCCGAATATTTACATTCTGATTTCAGAAACCCACAGGGAATGTCATGAACAAATGCTGCTGCGTCTAAACCTCTTGTATTGAGTGCGTCGCAGTCTATACTAGTTAAGCTGGAGTCAGCCGCAACATCAATTCTATTGCTTTCCCATCTTTCACGAGGCTTCATGCATATCTGAACGTCAATATTCCGGTAGACGATTGAAAGTAGCTCTTCCGTTCTCCCTTATGGCACTCCTCACCTCACACGCCATCTCTCTTTATCACTCTCTCTCAAACACACACCATACATATACCGACACAGACTTGCACACGCATTCCACGGCCCTGTGTTCTTCACATGGAGATATTGTCTGCTCTGCCGCAAACTTTTTTGTCTGCACTACCAGTACCCAGAATGAAACACACCTGTACTGAGGTTCTTGTATTTCCAAGGATTCCTCATCGATCGTTCAGAACGTTATTCCCGCCCGTGTATATGACTTCCGAGATTAGAGGGCCTTCTTAAATTCTCCCCTATTGGGTTATGCTAGTTCTCCAGTGTGCTCCGATGGTAAACATTACTTCCTCTTCAATTATGTCAGTTGTTTCAATGGTTCATTTTAATATCAGAGAAAGGATACAACATACAACCTGAAATTCTTACTCTCCACAGACATCCTCAAGAACAGAAGAAAAACCCCAAAGAATAAATGACAGAAAAAAACACATAGACCTCCAAAACCCACTGATCCCTCTCACGCACAAGAAACAGCAAACAACGTCAACCCTCCCCTCTCCCTTCCAGTAGTTACGCTAGCATAAAGCATCAGCATTCCCACCACTCACCACTGAAGCGACAGCAAAATTCCCAAAATAGAGCCCGTGGTTACAGTACATCAAAGCATAATTGTTCACTCCAACATCTCGACATACTAGTCTCTCTCTCTCACGAACAAGGGAGTGACAGGCATTGCTCCTTTCACAGCGAGAGGGGAGACAACAGTCGCTGTTTCCATGTTAGTCAGTCTAAAGCGTTGTTTTATAACGGGCTGATTTCTTTAATTCCATTAACACACAGAGATTTCTGTTTTACGTCTTTCACAGGACATTCTTAGATTTCTCTCAAACACAAAATAATCTGCAGATGCTGTGTCAAAGGAACACACACAATGCGCTGGAGGAACTCAGCAGGTCAGTCAGCATCAGTTGAAAAGATTAGTCGACGTTTCGGGCCGAAACCCTTCGTGACGAAGGGGTTCGGCCCGTAACGTCGACTAATCTTAGATTTCTCTCGTTCGAGATGATCAACCAACTGCTCCGGAGAACATTTTAATAATTTTCCTTCCTCCTGGCGTCAAATTTGTAAGACTCTGGTTTCTCCGACCGGCTTCGAATTCTAGAAAATTTTGGAAGGTGACCGATAATGATCCATGGGAGCCTCATCTCTTACACCACCACTACCTCGGAAGAAGCGCCCGCGTCCTGGTGAGGCCACTGCTCCCTAACATACTCCTGACTAACGTTCAATCCCTGGACAACAATCTGTGCGAACTGAGAGCCAGAATCTCCTACCAGCGGGAAACAAAGGAATGTTACGTTTTGTGTTTCGTAGAGACCTGGCTGACAAAAGAGATACCGGACCTGTCACATGGGGGTGCTGGGAGCGGACACAAATGCAAGGCACAAACAGATCTTGTGAGGTTAACTTAATTTGAGTTTATTGCTCGTTACAAGGAGAGCAAAGCAGAAGCGGGAATAGGTAATAGACAAGGACTCAGGCCCTGGACTAGGCTGGGACTAAGGGTCTGGGCTAGGATTCGGGAACACGGGCCTCGGAGTCAGGACTCGGGACATGGACCTCGGAAGCCAGGACTTGATACTTGAAACCTCCGGAGCCAGAACTTGATACTTAATCCTCCAGAGCCAGGAACTCTTCTTATTCACGGGACAGGACATAAAACACCGAGCCGGGAATCCTCTTTAGACACAGGACAAAGCCGGGACTCTTCGTGACACAGGGTCAGGACCCTTCCAGGGTACAGGGCTGGGACCCCTTTTAGACGCAGGACACGGATACAGCGACCACACAACGCTGGACAGTACTATAACTGGGCGCAGTTACGCCCCAAGCAGCGGCGAGTTCTTGACTCACCTCGGCGGGTTTACTTTGACTGACCCGCTCTGGCAAGAGAAGGCGGCTTGCTGGCACTTGCTTCGGGAGGAGACTAGGCCTGCTCCGGCCACATGACATTGGCTGCCAGTACCTTCGGTGACTTTGTTCACGCTCTCGCGCCGAACGGCTGAAAGCCGGAGACTTATAAACTGCCAGTTCAGCCGACAGTAAATTGCCTCCAATCAACAAGCGCGAAGGGCGGAAAACAGGGAACCAAAGGGAAACAGGGAGTCAACGGACCCGATCGAAACACGAGGTAGAATTAAAGGGAACCCGATCCGGACAATGACAGGACCACGCTATTGAACCCTTTAGGTACTTCCTGTTCCGGGGGGACAGGTAAAAAAACCTCTGTGGAAAAAGTAAAGAAGCTGGGGTATGCTTCATGGTCAAAAATGCTTGGTTCGACCCGCGAAATGTGCACGCAGATGTTCGATGTCGCTAACTCTGTGCCTCTGAAAAAAGCCACCGCTGGAATCTGCAACCCGGTCATCTCTGAGACTGAGGTTACGCAGATGCTTCCAACGGGTGGGAAGTGGCAAGGATGCGGCTCCAGACGGCATCCCAGGGCGAGTGCTCAGGATGTGCACAGAACAACTGTCAGATGTGTTTACAGACATTTTTAATATCTCCCTCTCCCAGTGTAGAATGCCCTCCTGCATCAAATTATCCACCACTGTCCATGTACGAAAAAAGACCTTGGTAACATGTCTTAACGTCCGGCGTCCTGTCTACTCCATTTAATAATAAGCAAATGCTTTGAGAGGCTGTTTGAGGACTACATCTGCGGCTTGCTGCCACCCACACTGGACCCACTACAATTCGCTTACCGACACTACCGTTCGACAGACGACGCAATAGCCACTACTCTACATACCGTCCTTACACATCTGGAGAAGAAGGGTGTAATGCGGGAATACTCTTTTTGGACTAGAGTTCAGTATTCAACACCACAATTCCATCCAGGCTGGACAGGAAGATATGAGACCTCGGCGTTGTCCCTGCCTTGTGCAGCGGAATCCTGGACTGCCTGTCAGATCGCCGGTGGTAAGAGTGGGCTCCGTCACCTCCACCTCTCTGACTCTCAACACAGGTGCCCCTCAGAGCTGTGCACCAAGTCCCCTCCTTTACTCCCTCTATACCCATGACTGTGTCACCACGCACAGCTCCAATCTGCTAATTAAATTTGCCGGCTACACTACATTGATTGGCCTAATCCTAAAACAATAACGAGGTGGCTTCCAGTGAAGAAGTCATCTCTCTGACACAGTGGTGTCAAGAAAACAAACTCCCCCTCAATTTCGCAAAGACAAAGGAGCTGGTTGTGGATTACAGGAGGAATAGAGACAGGCTAACCCCTATTGACATCAATGGATCTGGGGTTGAGAGGGTAAACAGCTTTAAGTTCCTTCGCATCCACATCACTGAAGACCTCAGGTGGTCTGTGCACCCCAGCTGTGAGGTGAAAAAGTCACAACAGCGCTTCTTCCACCCTAGACGGTTGAGCAAGTTTGGTATGAGTCCCCAATTTCTTAGAACTTTCTGCAGGGCACGATTGAGAGCATCCTGACTGGCTGCACCACTGCCTGGTATGGGAACTGTACCTCCCTCAATCGCAGGATTCTGCAGAGAGTGGTGTGGACAGCCCAGCGCATCTGTAGCTGTGAACTTCCCATGATTCAGGATATTTACAGAGACAGGTGTGAAAAAAGGATCATTGGGGAAGCGAGTCACCCCAACGACAATCTATTCCAGCTGCGACCATCCGGGAAAATGTACCGCAGCATAAAAGCCAGGACCGGCAGGGTTCGGGACAGGCAGCTTCTCCTACCAGGCCAGCAAACTGATCAACTCACGCTGATTTGAGTGTACGTCTATGTGACATTGATTGTTCTATTTATTATAAATTATTATATATTACTTTGATTGTACTTTGCATGTTTAGACAGAGACGTAATATGAAGATTTTTACTCGTCATGTATGTGAAAGATTTAAGAAGTAAAGTCAATGCAATTCAATTCATCCAGGTTTTCAACGGTCACTTCATTTAATACTGTATATTTGGAAAGGTGATTGCTGTTGAAATCGGGTAGAGGCTGGATTGAACAGATGTGTTCATTGGAAACAACAAGAATGAATGAAATAAGATTACAGAGTTAGGATTCCTATCCTGGTCAATGCAGAGTGGTGTCCTTCAAATTAGTGAATAATTCTAGCCTGTAGGAGCACGGCCGAGTCATTTTCTTGGAGCGAACACCTGAAAATTCCTCATCAATGACATTCGCTCAAATATTAAGGCCGGGAGTGGTGTGGTCTGAATGATCACTGATGGTAATGTTGTTCAGTCCCAGTTCTTACTTCCTATAATATAAGTCGGCGTCGACAGCAGTCAGCAACAAAAAGAAATGCTCTACATGCTCACAACAGAAGGAACCACAGGTCATGACCGTCTCCGGCAAGAGAGGGTCGAATCTTTTAGTACTGACAGTCTATTGCATTGTAGTTAACAAGTGTGAAAGTCTTGGGAGCTAAACTGACTTACAGTAGAGTGAATTCAAGAATAGAGTGTATTTCTTCTCGCTCCAACTCTACACCAGCTTCGATTCGAAATGTTCCTGGTGAGAGAAGCATTATCGCAGTGAAACCTTGGGAAATCATAGTGTTCCTTTCGTCAGCCTTGTTCCCTAGTCCGGACTCTATTCTGTTCTCTATTTCTCTCGTATTTTCTCCCTCTTTCGCTTTGTCCATAACTCTCTTTTGGGTCACAATCTGTTTCAATACTTCTCCCTTTCCTTCTCTCTGTCCACACGTTCGACTCCGTTCTGAGGGAAATATATCATACTGTAGTCTGGAGTAACGTATATGTACATAATTGTTTGAAAAATGTACTTTCAAACCTATTTTTTCAAGCAACAGGATTTTGTTCATTCCCATGGATAATTAATACTTTAGGCATTTGCGTTCATCACTGAACACATGGAGAAAACCAAACATCCTGTGTTAATTCGAGGACAGGGTCTTTTCCAAAGGGTATCTGACACTACAGGCTACACAGAGAAACAGGGCGGAACCCATATAAATGATGATGTCCCACTTGCTGACGGAACATTATTCATTGCTGCATTTCCTATTCGGTGCAACTGATGCCCCGTCTTCCAAATGATAGAAAATGCACAGCGGCCGGGGATTATTTGCCTTCATTGGACTGCAGAAAGATTTTTTTTAGAGAAGTATAGATTCATGCAGTTTCCCTCAGTCATTGGCCAATAAACATGCTTTTATAAGTTATGTTTTAATAATATGTAGCAGTGTCTAGAGTTGTCCAACCTCTGGTCACCCCATGAAAGTAATAACGGAGTGAATCTCAAATGAGACTCGAATTCACTCTAGTCTAAGTCAAATTAACGCTGAAGACCTCCGCACTTACTGGGTTATTGACTATAATCCAACAGACTGCCAGTATTAAAAGATTTAAGCCTCTCTTGCCGGAGACGGTCATGACCCGGGTGTGCAGTTAGCGCAAAGCTTTCTGTTGCTGACTGCTGTCGACGCCTTGGCGTGTAAGCCGCCTCATGAAATAGAAAGTAAGAACTGGGACTGAACAACATTACCACCAGTGGTCATTCGCACGACACCACACCCGGGCTTACATTGGAATAAAGGTCATCGATGAAAATTTTTAAGGTGATTGCACTAAGGAAAAGACTCTGCGGCACTCCTACAGAGATGTACCAGGCTGGGATCTTTGACAACTTTGAAAGACACCACTCTGCATTGACCGGGATAGGAATCCAAACTCTGTAATCTAATTTGATTTCGTCTTGTTGGTTTCCTCTGACTTCATCTTCCCTCGCTCCGATTGAACAAGCGGTCACTTCGAAATGTACACATTAAATGAAGTGACATGGAAAAACTGGCTAAATTATTGGTCATCTTCCAAAATTCCCTAGAATCTGAAGCCGGTGCATGAATCCGGAGTCTGACGCAGGGAGGAAGGAAAAATATTAATACAGCATGTCTTTCTGGAGCAGTTGGTCGATAATGGTGAAGGAGACAAATCTGAGAATGCCATGTGAAAGACGTAACACAGAAATTTGAGTGTGTTAAATGTATTTTAAAAAGTGCTGTTTTTAAAATACCCTTAACACCCTCAAATTTCTGAGTTACGCCTTTCACATGGCATTCTTAAATTTGTGATTCTTTAGACTGACTGACATCGAAATAGCGAATGTTGTCTCCTCTCTCGTTGTCAAAGAAGCAATATTTGCATCTCCATTGTTAGTCAGAGAGACAGCCTCTGGGATGTCGACATGGTGGAGTGAAGAGTAATGTTCTGATGTACTGTAGACCATGGTCTCCCTTTGGGGACTACGCTTTATGCTAGCGTAAGTGTTGGTGAGGAGAAGGGTAGGTTGATGTTGCTTGCTGCTGCTTGTGCGTGGGAAGGGTCAGTGCGCTTTGGAGGTCTATGTTTTTCTGTCATTCATTCTTTGGGTTTTTATGTTCTTGAGGATGTCTGTGAAAAACAAGAATTTGAGGTTGCATATTGTATAATTTCTCTGATATTAAAAGGAATCATTGAAACAATTGAAATAATTGAAAACGACGTCATATTTGGCATATGTGTTGTAGAATGTTGGACAACCTGCATAATGGTTAATAGAGAGTCAACAAGTGAGAATTTAAAAAGGTCCTCTACTCTCGGAAGTACTGTACACGGGCGGGAGTAACAATCTAAAAGATCGACGGGAAACTCTTTGAAATACAAGAATCGGAGTACAGGTGTGTTTCATCTTGGGTAGTGATTGTGCAGACGGAATAAGTTGGGGCAGAGAGTGAGGACGAGAGAGGGGTCAGGCTGACAGACGGACAGGGGGATGGACTGGCATATAGATAGAGGTTTCCAGATGGATTGTATTGAGGAAGTGATAAGACTTGTAAATGCATGTAGAGTAGTTGATGTGATGTATATGATTTTTGTAAATAATTCATAACTTTCAATGGTAGGTGCATTCAGAATTGTAGGAGGCATTTTATCGGGGGAACGGCTGCATGGAGTCAGAGTGCCCTGACAACATAACACAGAATGTGATAGTAGATGGAATGTGTTCCGCTTGGAGGTTGGAGACCGGGAAACTGTTCTGGGGCTCCCTGCTCTTTCTTATTTTATAAAGACCTGCACAAGGAAGTAGGATGAATGGATAATAAATTTAAAGATGACAAGCAGGATATAGGTGTTGTGGATCGTGTAGAAAGTTTACAGAGATTATAACAGGGCATTAATAGGACGTGCAGCTGGTTTGAAATGTGGCAGTTTGAGTTATGTCCAGAAAAGTGTGAAGTGCTTCACCTTTACAGGTCGAACATGAAGGCTGAATACAAGGATAATGGCAGGTTTGATGTTGTTGAGGGAAGAGGAAATTGGGGGCCCGTGCTCAGCTCTACAGTTTAGGTTTTTAGAGTGCTTAAAATGGTGAATGGTGTGTTGAACTTCATTTCTTGAATGATTGGGTTCAAGAATCGCGAAGTTACAGATCTATAAAATACTAGTTCATGCATACTTCGAATATGGTGTCTAGTTCTGGTCACCTCAATTTATGAATGGCTTGGAAACCCTGGTGGGTGCAGAGTAGATTTACTATGGTAATGTCTAGACATAAAAACATGTCTTCGTAGAATAGGTCGATCGAGTTAGGGCTGTTATATTTGAACAAAAGGATGATGAGAGGTGTACAAGATGGTAAGGCATAGATCGTGTGGATAGCCAGATGTTATTTTTCCACTAGTGCACATATGGATAATACCAGGAAGCATAACTTTAAGTTGTTTATCGATTGCATATATGCATGTGGAAGTTAGACCTAGTTTTCATTCGTACAGAGTGTGGTGAGTGTGTTGAACATGCTGACCAAGGTAATCAAAGAGGCATTAGGCACATTTAGGAGTCTCTTAAATAAACATATGTAGGAAAGAGAAATCACGGCAATATTGAAGGGAAGGGTTAGATGGGTCTTGGGTAAGTTAAAGGGTCATCGCAACATTTGTCTGTAATATGTTGTACTGTTCTTCATTGTATCATACTGTGTGCGTGTGTATGTGTGTGTGTGTGGGTGGTGTGTGTGTGTGTGTGTATGTGTGAGTGTGTACGTGGGAGAGAGACATACAGAGAGACGGAGAGAGAGAGAGAGAGAGAGAAAGAGCGACAGAGGAAGAGAGATGGCGTTAACGTGAGGAGTGTGACATTGGAATTCAGATAAGCATGAGGACTGGTAAAATTAAGGAAAGCAGTAGAGTTGATTTTGTGGGTGACTCCAATTGGATAAGTATGGACATTGCGGAAAAGTATTCAGCTGGAACAGGTCAAATTGCGACAATATTATGAACAAATATGAAAAAAATCAGGGACAAACAATATCGGGGAAATATTTCAAGAAAAGTAGAGGGGCAGGGGGACCTTGCAGATCAAACAGACATACCTCTGCAGGTAGGAAGATAGGTCTGTCGGTGGGTAAAGACGGCAGATTGGAAGCAGGATTTGTTGACTGAAGTCACAGAATTTTAAAGCAAAGGTATCAACTAGAATTGCGAGAGCACAAGTTGGGCCACAGCGGGAACGTTGTGTACAGTCCTGGTTACCGTACCAAACGAAGTATTCGAGTTAGGAGCACGAGACCCTACTTCTCCACTTACTGTAATTACTATAGGAATATCAACAGCAACTCCATATTCCCATGATCTCGTGGTAACCTTTCACTCCGTTGATCATGAAGTGTCTGTCTAATTCTGCTCCAAAATGACAAAACAGCAATCTTGTTACGTACCAGCAGCAATAGACCACAAATTGAGTCAGGTTTTGATGTTAAAACCACTACCTTTATTAGTATCTACTCATAGTATAGAAAATTAAGCGAAATAAACAGAAGTTAACAGTGTTATGCGTGTGTGTGTGGCTCCCAAACAATCAAGCTTAGGAACAGTTCTTAAAGTCTTAAGATGGCAAACTAGAAAGGTCCAGTAATCCACGGAATAAATGAGCGGAATAATTTAGCAATCCACGTTATTGTGTAGAGAGGAGGATCAAGAAGAATTCCACAGGTCCATACTGGGAAAACGAAGTAACAGTCGCCGAAGACCTATCGGTCGAGTCGTCCCGAAATCCACGCAGAAATATCACAAGTTGACATTCACGGAATATTCTTTAGCATAAATAGTTGCCACATAACATACCCGAAACTATGTAAGGGTTAACAAAAGTGGTTGCCACAGTATACAACAACAAAATCCATATATCGATCCCATTGGGCATGGGAAAATATCAGACTTTTGCCATTTTTACAGCAAGCCACTCCAGCAGCTTCCGGTCCAAAGCATTTCTCTCTCCCTCTCTCTCTCTCTCTCTCCCCTAAAGTCCTAGCGGTCCGTCGCAGCTTGTTATACTAACGTCATAGTCCCTCCTCGTTTAGGCGTTTTAAAGTGACACGCACAGTAAACGAAACATTGGTCACATAATAATCTCCATCCATCTTAGAGAACACTTCCGTAGACTCAAGGTTGTCTCAGGGGAAAAAAAACTTCGCCCCGCATTGTTTGACCGATTAGGTTTGACTCATCTGCAAGGTTAGTATATTCCCTCAAACTACATACAGGGCTTCGACGCCAACCCGTCCAGAACGCCCAGAATCCGACAAGTTTCAGTTAACAAAGCACTCGGTCTTCTATTTCCAGAGGATGTAAACACAATATCAGCACACGTTTCGCATGTGACAATCTACCTATTGCAGCTTTTAGCGAATAAAGCCATTCTGAACTGGTTTCAATGCTATAACATTCCAAACTGGGTAATTATCGGTTACACAGAGCACGGTCCCGCCGACTTAACACTACGTATCTCCTTTCACATTAAACAATTGCTCCCCGCTTCACTTTTAGTTTCACAAGCAATATATTTTACCGTTTTTTTTAAAATTCCGCAGTATCAGCAGTATTTGGAAATCAACCTGTTATGACTCATGCCGCAGAGCATGAAAAGACGCTCTGATTTTCCGAGCATTTCGTTCTCTCGTAGGGGAGATGGTGCCAGTACCAGCGGATCACAAAAGTGGACTATTGGCAGCGATGAAATGTGAAGTAAACTGCGTTGGTAATTTTTCATCAATCTCCCATATTCTGTAATGTGACGCATAGGATCAGTGCTGCTGGACAGTGAGTTTCCTTGACATTCTAGCTCACGGCTTTCCAAGGCGTTGCACAACACAGCGCAGTCTCAACTTAATTAAATAAAATCGCACGGCACACGATAGGCCATTCTGACGCTCTCCTATATCATAATATTATCAAAAACTTCCGGTATTTATGAGTGGGCCAGCTGTCAAATGAACCCCTGTTCTAGGGTACATTGGGGGAACGGATAACAAAGTCGTCATGTGGAAAGCATATCAAATCTAGTGCAGGAGGCAGCTACTAATGTAATTTCTGAGGGGAAATTATTGTTGATGGAAACGGAAACGCGCTGCGTCCGGGGTCTTTATTTCCATTTATTTAGTTATTTGTTGAATAACGTGCATTGTATCCATATATCAATCTGTAAGGCCATAAGTACAGGAGCAGAATCATGATGTTTGGATCATGGAGTCCGTTCCACCATTTCGTCATGGGTGATCCACGTTTCCACTCGACTCCAACCTTCTGCCTTCTCCCTGTGTCCCATCATGCCCTGATCAAGCAAGAAACTGTCAATCTTTGCCTTAAACATACATAGCCTCGGCCACCACAGTCACCTGTGGCAACAAATTCCACAGATTCACCACTCTCTGGCTAAAGAAATTTGTCCACATCTATATACTGAAGGGATGGCTGTTTATTGCGAGGCAGTGTCCTCAGGTCCTAGGGTCTCAACCAAAGGGAACATCCTCTCCACATCCGCTCTATCAAGGCCTTTCAACATTAGATAGGTTTCAAATAGGTCACCGCCCATTCTTCTGAATTCCAGTTAATACAGGCCCACAGCCATCAAACGCTCTTCATGTGGCAATCGTTCAACCTTGGAATCATTTTCGACAAACCCCTTTGAGCCCTATCCAGTGTCAACATATCCTTTCTATGACAAGAAGCCCACTGCTCACAATACTGATCATACTGAACTTCTGGAAGTATATTATGGTTATCTAAATGCGTGGTTATTAGCTGTCAGATGCATGATGTTGCAATTTTGTATATAGTTTATTAACAAGTAATGGGACATTTTGATGGGTTATTTGTGCTTTCTCCTTCAGCTGAGACATATTTTACCTTCTCTCAAAAAATCGAGCATATTTTCAGGATGTTTAAGAAAATTGCTGATATAGGCACGGATGAATGTAAGTATATTTTTATGAAACCAATTACACAGGGCAGCATTCTTTTTCGAAACCTCAGGTTTTCTTTTTGTTTAAGATAGATGGTTTGAAGCTGAACACAAATATAATTAGATACTACCTTTTTCATGTCGGAATTTGGAGATGAAGGGACTCGGCCAGAAACAACAAGTATCCTCTTTGCTACAGATGCTGCCAGGCCTGCTTAGTTCCTCTGGCATTTTGTGTGTGTCTTCCCTGTGGAACACTACTAGTCACGGGCAGCCAACCAGAACAGGTTCCCGTTATTCCCACTCGTTCACTCCTGCCGGTTAGCTACTACTTTATCCAACCAACACACATCAAAGTTGCTGGTGAACGCAGCAGGCCAGGCAGCATCTCTAGGAAGAGGTACAGTTGACGTTTCAGGCCGAGACCCTTCGTCAGGACTACTTTTTTGCGTTTCCGTTACTACTTTATCCATGTTAGTTTTCTGCTTGCACTACCATGGATTCATAACTTGTTAAGCAGCCTCATGCGAGCCGCCTTGTCAAAGGCCTTCTGAAAATTAAATACACAACATCAACCGATTCTTCTTTGTTCATCCTGTTCGCTATTTCTTCAAAGAATAGCAACATATCTACGAGGGCTACTGCTACCCTAGTTTTGTCCTTCTAAACTGTAACATCTCGCTTCTATCCTTATTACATTCTATTTGCCATTTTCCGTCCAGTTTTCCAGCTGGTCCAGATCTCGCTGCAAACTTTGATACCCTTCCTCATTGTCGATTACACGCCCAATTATGGAGCCATTTGTAAATTTCCCAATCCACTATTTCACATTTATCATCAAAATCACTAATAGAAGGTAGCACAGCAATGGATTAAGAATTGTTCCATGCAGTGCCGTTCAATTCAGAGGCTTCCAGTCGAGAAGGCAACCATCTTGCCTCTCTGCCTTGTCTCGCTAACCTAAAGTTGACTCCAGTTCACTACCGTATCCAGAATTCCAAATCAGTTCCTTCTAGATCAGCCTTCATCACCGTACTTTGTCAAGCTAAGGTCCTTGTGGATAACGTTAACAGCCTTTCCTTCATCAACGTTCCTCGAAAAAGTCTCTAACGTTAGTAAGATGCTACGTTGCACGCACAAAATCAATTCCTGATAATATTTTCCATTAGGTTCGCGGAACAAATTGGGAACAAGGTAACTGGAATGACAAAAAAAAGTCTACAATCGTGAGATATAGCGCTGGATCATTTCATAGAAATAGTTACAGTTAATCCTCCCAACTTCAAAAACTGCACCCACAATAAAACAGGGGAAACCACTGATGTGATGGATCCTTCAGATTACTCCAGTAATCAAAAACTGAATAAACGTGGATCTAGCAAATTGTAATGAATGCATACTGAAAGTCATGGCAAAACATGATTTACTAAAATAATGTAGTGCCTTACCGAATGCGATAATGTTATTTCACAAATGCACGCTCCACGTTTTAGTCAGTCTGTAGCCTGCGCAATATTGATTGTGATTTAATTTGCCGGGTGTGTTGGCAAACGCTATATTGTTCTCCGATTGTTCCATGAACATGTCTCCATTGTGAGAGGTTAAAACAAAGCAGGAAATAGGAATAACCCAGGAAACAATGGGCTTTTTAGCCTCACACCTGTAGTTGGAAAGATATTGAAATATATCAGAAAAGGAGGATCACATGGACGGATTGTCTACAGAGTCTCTGTGGGTGTAGGTTGGAAAAAGGAAGGGATCAATAACAGTACTGGGTGTTTTTTATAGACCACCCAATAGTAACAAGGACATCGAGGAGCAGATAGGGAGACAGATCCTGGAAAGGTGTAATAATAACAGGGCTGTCGTGGTGGGAGCTTTGAAGTCCCCAAATATCGATTGGCAAATCCCTAGAGCGAGGGGTTTAGATGGGGTAGAGTTTGTTAGGTGTGTTCAAGAAGGTTTCTTGAGACAATATGTAGATAAACCTACAAGAGGAGAGGCTGTACTTGATCTGGTATTGGGAAATGTCGGATCTCTCAGTGGGAGTGCATTTTGGAGATAGTGACCACAATTCTACCTCCTTTACCATACTATTGGAGAGGGATAGGAACAGACAAGTTAGGAAAGCGTTTAGTTAGAGTAAGGGGAAATATGAGGCTATCAGGCCGGAACTTGGAAGCATAAATTGGGAACAGATCTTCTCAGGGAAATGAACGGTGGAAATGTGGCAAGTGTCCAGGGGGTATTTGCGTGGAGTTCTATATAGGTACGTTGCAATGAGACAGGGAAAAGATGGTAGAGTACAGGAGCAGTGGTGTACAAAGGCTGTTGCAAATCTCGTCAAGAAGAAAGGAAAAGCTTACGAAAGGTTCAAAAATCTAGGTAATGATAGAGATCTAGAAGGTTATAAGGCTAGCAGGAAGGAGCTTAAGAATGAAATTTGGAGTGCACAAGGGGTCATGTGGAGGTCTTGGCGGACAGGATTAAGGAAAACCCCAAGGCATTCTACAACTATGTGAAGAGCAAGAGGGTAAGACGTGAGAGGATAGGACCAATCAAGTGTGACAGTGGAAAAATGTGTATGCAACCGGAGGAGATAGCACATGTGCTCAATGTGTACTTTGCTTCAGCTTTTACTACGGAAAAGGATCTTGGCGATTGTAGGGGTGACTTACAGAGGACTGAAAAGCTTGAGAATGCAGATATTAAGAAAGAGGATGCGCTGGAGCTTTTGGAAAGCATCAAGTTGGATAAGTCACCGGGACCGCACAAGATGTACCCCAGGCTACTGTGGGAGGCGACGGAGGAGATTGCTGAGCCTCTGGCGAAGATCTATGCATCATCAATGGGGACTACAAAGGTTCCGGAGGATTGGAGGGTTGCGGATGTTGTTCCCTTATTCAAGAAAGGGAGTAGAGATAGCCCAGGAAATTATAGACCAGTGAGTCTTACTTCAATGGTTGGTAAGTTGATGGAGAGGATCCTGAGAAACAGGATGTATGAACATTTGGAGAGGCATAATATGATTAGGAATAGTCAGCATGCAGTAGATGTAGTGTATATGGATTTCAGCAAGGCGTTTGATGAAGTACCCCATGCAAGGCTTATTGAGAAATTAAGGAGCCATGGGATCCAACGGGAGATTGCTTTGTGGATCCAGAACTGGTTAGCACATAGAAAAAAAGAGCAGTTTTAGACGGGTCATATTCTGCATGGAGGTCGGTCATCAGTGGTGTGCCTCAGGGATCTGTTCTGGGACCCCTACTCTTTGTGATTTTTTATAAATGACCTAGATGATGAAGTGGAGGGATGTGTTAGTAAATCTGCTGATGATACAAAAGTTGGAGTTGTTGTGGGTAGTGTGGAGGTCTGTCAGAGGTTACAGCGGGACATTGATAGGATGCAAAACTGAGCTGAGAAGTGGCAGATGGAGTTCAACCATCTTGGTAGGTCAAATATGATGGCATAATATAGTATTCATGGTAAGGCTCTTGGCAGGGTAGGGGATCAGTGGTATTTTGGGGTCCGAGTCCATTGGACAGTCAAAGCTGCTGATCCTTCCCTGCCTGTGGTTAAGAAAGCGTACGGTGCATAGGGACATAGGAGATCTCAGAGGTAAGTTTTTTACGCAGAGAGTGGTGAGTTTACGATAGGGTCTTTCAAGAGACTCCTGGATTGGTACATGGAGCTTAGAAAGGTAGAGGGCTATGTGTAATCCTAGGTAATTTCTAAGGTTAGGACATGTTCAGCACAGATTTGTGGGCCGAAGGGCCTGGATTGTGCTGTAGGTTTTCCATTTTTCTATGTTTCTATTTCGGACAGGATATAAAGTATTTAGATGGACAATGACGTTAGAGATAGTCAGCGTGGCTTTGTGCTTGGTAGGCCGTCACTAACCAATCTTGTAGTAATTTCCAGCAAGTTACCAGAAATGGCGACGACGGCAAGACAGTGGATGTTATCTACCCAGACTGCAGGGAGGCTTTTTACGAGGTCCCATTTGGGAGGTTGATCAAGAAGGTTTAATCGGTTGGCATTTATAGTAAATTGCATTAGGTACCCTTTTTTGTGTGATAAGCGAGAGAGTAATCGCTCGTTGCCTCTCTGACTGGAAGATTATAACTAGTCGGGTACCCAATGGAGAGATGCTGTGTGCGTTACTGTTTGTCAACTATATCAGCGATCTGGATAATAATATGATATTTACTGGATCAGGAAATTTCGATGGACTGTAATCTGGGGGATACTGAACAGGTAGAAGGACTATCAAAGCTTGCAGCCGTACTTCTACCTGCTGGGGAAAAAAGGACTGAAAAATGGCAGGTGGAATTTAATACAGGCTGTGTGAGATGTTACAGTTTGGGAGGGCCATCCGGGGGGTGGGGTGTGGGAGGATGAAGGTGTTACACGGTGAGCAGTAAGGCACTGTGCATGGTGTAGAATGAAGGAAATTGGGAATACAGGTCCATAATTCATTCAAAGTGACGTTACAGGTATATAGGTTCGAAAAAGGAATCTTTTGGCACATTGATTTTGATAGATGAACCTACTGAGTAGAGGAATTGGGATATTATGTTGTTGCTGTATACGACATTATTGAGGCCTAATTTTGAGCACTGTGTGCAGTTTTGCTCACCAAATTCTTGAAAGATGTACATAAGATAGAAGGAGTACAGAGAAAAACGACAAGGCTTTTGCCAGGACTGAATATCCTGATTGATAAGGAGAGATCGAATAGTTTATAACCTATTCCCTACAATGTAGAAGATTGAGAGGAAATTTGATAAAGATATACAACGTCGTGAGAGGTATAAATAGGGTATGTGCAAGCTGGCCTTTGCCTCTGAGGCTCTGTAAGACTACAACTAGAAGTCATGGGTTAGGGGTGAAAGGTGAAATGTTTAAGGAACAAGATGAGGGGTAATGTCTTCTCTCAGAGGCTGGTGAGAGTGTGGAACAAGCTGCCAGCTGAAATAGAAGATTGGATTTCAATTCCGATGTTTAATAGAAGTTTGGATGTTTGTATAAAGAGCTATGATCTGGCTGCAGGTCGATAGGCGTACGCAATTGAAACGGTTCATCACCAACCAGATGGTCTGGGAGGCACAATTCTCTGCTGTAGTTTTCGATGACTCTATTATTCTATTTTAATGAAAGCCACATGCAATATATATCTTTCCGGAATATTGGAACCGAAAATATGCGAGGAATAAAGACATGCATATGTGCACCTCCGGGCTTTCAATGAGTTTTTAATTTAATCTTTGTTCAACTGGAGATCCAAAGCTCTATCTCCAGATATTATTCTGGTGCCCCATTGCCCGATGGATATTTCATCCACCTTAATTACATATCTGTTGTTGAGTTCAGGTGGTTAGCCGTGTAGAAAATTCTTGTGATGTCCAATTAACGGCTGCAATTAACGCCAAGCTTCAGTGAAGCATGAAGGTGACATCTGGGATCCTACCCTGCCTAATTTAAGGAGGTATCGGTACTGAATGCCCTCACAAAGCAAGATGTCTCCAATACGGATACCGTCCGTGTACCATGGAAGTAAAGCAATACTGCCGGGAAGCATTGTTGAATCATTTTATAGAATGGTTCGAATGAAAGAAGTATTTCGGAATATACAAAAGATATGCTACCCTGTTCTCGCTGCCTTTGGTGTCCCCGGTAAGTAGCAATGTTAGATTGTTCACTCTGCGATACATTTCAAACTTGCTTGTGATTAACTTCAAGGATGCCACCCATACACGAGAAATCTGCAGATGCTGGAATTTCAAGCAACACACATAAAAATTACTGGTGAACGCAGCAGGCCAGGCAGCATCTATAGGAAGAGGCACAGTCCACCCAGGTCCTGATGAAGGGTCACGGCCCGAAACGTCGACTGTACCTCTTCGTATAGATGCTGCCTGGCTGCTGCGTTCACCAGCAATTTTTATAGATATGACCCATGCTGTGATTTTGAATGTTTGTTATTACATTCTTAAGGTAAATACAGCGTAAAATTTTATGGTCATAATAAAAGATTAGTATGTTAATGTACTTATTACTGACTACTGTTTCTGATCTCATCGTTCTCTGTCACAACCTATCACACTGCTCTCCATGTGTATTTTAATTCGTGCTTTCTTTTTGCTAAAACTCGTGTTTCTGCAGCTATCCCAACGGTGCTTTTGGAAGCAATAATTTGTTTGTAGATTCTTTGCACCGGCGTTGGTTCTAATTTATCATTTCTCCTAAGTACGGTATTTAACCCCGAATGTACGGTATTTCAAACTTCCCTTGCATTCATTCGGACTAATTTCACGTAAATCTCATCGAGATCACCGAGCGTTTCCAGCAATTTTGCATTTTAATGTTTTTTCCCCTTTGTTTCTGTTGTGGTTTAATTTGCCATCCGCATGACGCTAAATATATTCAAAGCTTCAGTAATGTCGCCTGACGGATCCAATCCATATTCTGAATAAGAGTATATTGGCAGTAACAACCGAACGGCAACGGTTTATTTTTGAACGGAACATCCGTTTCACTATGATTCCATGGTTCTACTGGTTGGACACAAATCTGAGAGCCATTGATTCATCGGAGAAAAACTTTATTCTAACACACTTCCCACATTCATTTCAGTATTTTTTCTTTTCTGTATTTAACATGTATGCCTCGCCTGTCTGCTGTTGTTTTGCACATATATGAATTAACCCATTATCTAGTGTTGCAAAAGAAATCAGCAATTTCAATACCACCCACCGAAGCAAACGGTGTTTACTTGAGTTCTCTGGTGTTGCTCTTACCGTTGTATCATTAGTACAGTCGGACAGTTTCATTTTTCCTAAATACTAACAAAAAATTCATCTGACTCAACACGAACTGAATCCAATTGAATATGACGGTGTCAATAATATAGAAAGAAGATTAAAATCATACCCCAGCATGACTGGCATTTCTGTAATATCACTGCGAAACGCAGGTTGTCTCATGATTGTTGCCTTCTACATTGCAAAGCTATGTGGCTTCGGTCGTTTATTATGCTTGTTCCTAATATCTAGGTTGGTCACGGTATCTAAGGGTGGGGGCGCGTTTGGGTAGAATAATCATAAACCGGGGTCTGCCTATTTTCCATTCGCGATTACTCTAATACGTTCCTCTACACACAGTACCATCCTACAACTACTCCATGCATTCCCATTGAATGCAGTATAACTAACTTTTCCGATTCTTTGTTCAGGACCGAAAATATAATTGTGATACTCAGTGCAAGTGGGAATTTCATCTGCACGCATTTGTTTCCATTTGCTATGGATTCATTACACAAAGTTAATTCTGTCAAGATCCAAAACTGCAGCATTGTTTTACTCTCCATCAGATGTGAACATGATTCCCATTTAAACGGTTGTAATATTTGCGCGCGCAAGCGCAAATATTTCATTGGACAACCATCCGAAAAACTTACAGAGTTTTACTACTGGGGCGACTGCGCTTCAGTGTATTGTGATGAAGCCAGTAATATGAGCTGATTATTTCTACATTGAGCATTTCAGGTGTGGTCCTGTAATGTAGCCATTGAAAGCATTTACCCGGAGATATCACTGTGCATTCTAACAACTGCATCGAATTATTTCGTCTTCTTTTTGTTCTTGCAGCTAACATACTGGTGATGGTGATTCTGTCGCGCAGACGATGTGGCCTCTCCAGGTGCATCACTCTATACATGTTGGCCATGGCAGCGGCGGATCTACTGGTCGTTATCATCGACCTCATTTTAAGGCACATTCCAATTGTGTACTCGTTTCAATTTCGTTTCTTGTTGAATTTCCCTGTATGTAACTTCCATTCGGTCCTGGTTTATGCAGCCACAGACTTGTCTGTTTGGTTCACAGTCAGTTTGACATTTGATCGATTTGTGGCCATCTGCTGTTCCCAAAATGTGAAAACTAAATACTGCACCGAGCAGACGGCAACTGTTGTTCTCGGCACGTTGACCACGTTCTTCGGTTTAAAGGACACGACTTGGTACTTCCTACATATGAAATATTATCTTTTAGGGAATAATCCCTCATTTTGTGCAAGGAAAACGCATGTTAGCAATTCACTTGCGTGGGGGGCAATAGAGATCTTTAATGTGATTTTCACCCCCTGTATCCCATTTGTGCTCATTCTGTTGCTGAATGCTTTGACCATCAGAAACATTTTTATCGTCAGCAGAGCCCGCGCGCGACTCCGCAGTCCGGTCACTGCCGAAAGTTTGAAAGACCCGGAGATGGAGAGTCGAAGGAAGTCTATCATTTTACTCTGTGTCATCTCGTGGAATTTCATATTGTTATGGGCACTGTTTGCATTCAGGTTAATTTCGAGTCGTCTGTGGTGGTTGGAGTATAACAAAACTACTCTTATGTTTGGTCTTCCTATACAAGAAACGGGATATATGTTCCAACTCTTGAGTTGTTGCACGAACACAATGACGTACGCCTTGACACAGAGCAAGTTTAGAGAACAGTTGAAAAATATATTGAAATCCCCGTTTACTCGAATCAATAAACTTGTTAAAAGATAATACATTTCAGCTTCAAAAACCTATCCCAGTTCCCATCCGCCCTGTTCTCTATTCTGTGATGCTCATGCACGAGATAGTCTCTGTTATTTCCCTGTTGGTAAATGAGGTGAATTGTTGCGACCCGTTCTACCATATTTGAAAGACACCTTTCGTGTCATGATCCTCGAATCGGCCTGGCCTGGGAATTACCATCCAGAGAGATATACTCACAGGCTGCAGGTCATATGTCTAACTTCAGGGATCTACACAATCATCATCTACACAATCCATCCGGTTGTAGCTTGTTACCTTGTCTTAAAAATACAGTACAGCCGCGATCAAATATCCCGTCCATTCCGGCGGTTACCAATTTTTCAGTCTCCTCTGTGTCCGCTGACTGTTATATCAACTCTGGAGATGCCGATGTGCCACGAAATGTGAACCATAAGAATTAGATGAAGCCAATAAACAATTAGTGTGGAGTCACCATTTTCAAACAATCAGTTTATTGTCCTGACACTATGTCCTGTGATTGGTTAATGCCTTTGTTTTTGATAGAGAATTCAAAATCCAAAATCGTCACTGACCTCCAGAAACACTTCATTCAAATTTGAGGAAATCTCATCATCTGTGTCCCCTTTGACAAAGTTCATTTTAAGTTAGAATGGAGCAGAGCTCGTACCTGTACTACTTTTAACACATTTGTTTCTGTACCTAACGTTTCCTCCAAAGTTACCCCGTTTTTCCTGTTCCCTTTGAACTCATGTGAGCAGCATTCCTTCTTTGCGCTTTCCTTAAGCAATCCGTGCCATGTCTTAGACGCGCGTTCAGAACACGTGGGGTCAACTGGGGGAAGAGCAAATAATGGACGGTTTAAGTAAATTACAAAAAGTTGAAACAAAGATGCTTTCTGGCAATGATTTAATATACTGTGTTCCTAATTTTGTTGTTAATCTGTGGCACTATGAAGATTTTCATGTCCCGGATGATGCATAGTTGGTCCATCACATATTGTAGATACCAACGCGATTAATTTGCATTTCTCTGAACTGAGAAGAGTGCGGGGTTTACACTCAAGTATGAACCGCCAAAGATGAAATCATCTTCCTCTGAGCCATCGTAGCTACTTTTGTTGTAATTCCATGTCCCCTGAAATACGAAGGACAAATCTTCAGCAGTTCAAGCCCATTTAATGTCCATCTATTGCATAAGGCGTTCGGACCTGGCCTCTGAACATCAAGTTGTACCACTCCTGGATTGTTAAGTTATCACACTCTGGCACCAAATTTGTATAATCCCTTACCCATCGATCAATTTTTAACATCAGGTAGTTCGGATCCATTTTGAGAAACCTAATTTGCTTTTGATAAATGCATATACATGTTTTTCACACTGCTGTTACAGCAGTCTAAGTACTCCGTAAATATATCCTCGTAACAATCAACTCTTCGTCGGCAGTTGCATCCTACAGTCACTGTTATAGAACATGCCGCCAGCCTTTCAGCCAATCATGTTCATGCCGACTAAGACGTCCATATCAGCTTGTGACATTTGCTCGTTTTTCTCCCTGTAACCGTGCAAATGTCTTTTAAACAGTACAATTGATTCCGGTTCTGCCGCTTCCTCTGGCATCTGAACCCACATAGCTACCGCGCACAATGTCAAATTGTTTCTCCTCAATTTGTTTTAAAATATTTTCACTATCCACCTCGTTCTGCTCCTATCCGTCCTCCGTGGTTCACAGTATAACGCTTCATAATGATCAGATTCCAACAGCGACAACCGTTGTCTACCTGTCTGTCCCCTTTGCACTGTGACAGAAAGCAACAAAATTGCGAGAGTAGGACGTTTAATGTATTAAGCTCCGTTCATTCAGTCCGAAGTATTCGGCACGATTACACCGTTGCATTTACTTAGAAAAACAGAACAAATATTTTGCGGTTTTTGTTTCAATTGCAAGCACGAAACTGGCCTCCACTTTGTTACCTATCTATTGACAAAGCTGAAATTTAATTTTCTTTGGCTCTCCCATGCACTTTTACATTTGTCAGTCCGCAGACCAAACTGCATAATGACTCAAGTCCTAAAAGTTGGAAATAACTGATATACTGGGAGCAGAGGGCACAATGAAGTTGCTGATTAGTTATTTCTTTGGCTCAGCTGACTATTTCCCGTCCTTTCATTTGTACCTTCCATTATTCGAGTAAACGCCTTTATTTAAGATGCACATTTCTCTAGGAACAACCTGAGAATAAGTAATTTCTGGAGGCTCTGAAGGTCCTGGACTGGAAAATAGTACTGCAGATAGTCGAGCAGAAATGATTAGATAAAAAATAAAATCCAGCTGAGACATTGAATCCTCTGTTGACAGATTTTAAAGGGGAAAAAAAAACAGATTCGGACGCTTAAATTTTACAGTATTTGAAACACGTTAGGTGAAATAAATTGTGATAGCAGAATGAATGGCAATATTGAAGCTGGGGAAGGTCTTTTCAAAAACGAGATGGGAAACGTTGATTAGATTGGATTGTTCACAAAGCTAACAATTCCATCATGTAAACCATTAACCATATAAAGTGAAAGAAAGCGGTTCCAACACCCATCTCTGTGGAATACCACTAGTCATCGGTAGCCAACTAGAAATTAGCCCCTTTATTACGGCTCTCTGTCTCCTTCCAGTCAGCCAATCTTCCACACGATAGTATCTATAGAGTCATTCAATGAGGTCTCAACTTGTTAAGCAGTCTCACGCCCGTCATCTTGCCAAACGCCTTCGGAAAATACAAGTCAACTATATGAAAGTACAGGAAAACAGCATCCTCTGACTCTCCATCTTATATTCTACCTGTTATTTCTTCAAACAATACCAACGGATTTGTCAGACAAGATTTTTCTGTATGGAAACCATGCCTACGTTAATAGTGTATTTCCACTGTGACAAGAATACACATAGATTAAGATGTAGCTGTCCTGTGCTGGCACCAGTGGAATCAGCAGTTGGTCTGCCACCTGTCTTCAGGAGAAAGAGAGATAAGGAAAACAATGGCGCAGCACTTGGAGATGTTAATGAAGGGGAAGGAGAGCTGTCAAGATCGGCTCCCCCTTTGAACCCTGAACTGTTTGAAGTGATGGACAGCCGATACCCCAGCAGGGGGATAAAAAGGGACAGGTTCGCTAAGGCAAGACACACACGACACCCGAGGTAACAAGACCCTGGAAGCGGTGCGTCTCTCAGAAGTCGGTGGGAAGTACCGGGCCATAAACGCACAGGGTGGAAAGGCACGATCGGCGGGAACCTGGTGTGTGTCCACCCTTGCCTGGGTGCCAGGTTCACCGCAGGGAAACGATCGTATCTGGAAACGGAGGGGTCACGGTCGGTGACCTCAGATGACATCACAAAGGACTCGCCCGAAAGCTGACTGCGGAAGGTCTGTGTCTGGAAGCCCTGAATATTCATTCGTTTTTGCTCTCTCTCTCCTTCCCCCCACACTGTCCATCTCCCACGGCAGCGATTACTGCGAACTGAACTGAACTAAATTGAACTGCACTTTGCGTCACTTTGAAACTGGTCATTTACCCCTAGACAACGATAGAGCTTGATTGATCCTGTTATCTTAATTCTGTGTACATGTGTGTTTATCATTGCTGAACTGTTGCATTCATTATCCTTTTGATTAGAGTACTGTGTTGCTTGTTCTTTAATAAAACTTTCTTAGTTCTAGTAATCCAGACTCCAACTGAGTGATCCATTTCTGCTGGTTTGGCAACCCAATTACGGGGTACCTAACATAAGTGGGGGCTCGTCCTGGATTTTGAACGCTAAATTTGGGACGGAGTAAATTGATTGGGTCAAAATTCCCGAAAGAAAGAAAAGACAAACAGCAGAAATGGAAGCTGAGGAAATTATAAAGGTGCCGACCTTGGAGGCATTAGAGGATGCCAGGAAATCGGAATTGGTAGCTGTGGCCAAACGGTTGAATCTTGCTAAGGGGAAGTCGACAATGAGGAGAGAAGAGATACACAGAGCTATCGTAGAGCACTATGTATCTAAAGGCGTGTTTCCCCAAGGCGAGCTGGAGGTAGTGTCTGTTGAAAAACCTGCTGGAGACGCGGTACAGGTGCAGCTTGAAAAACTGAGACTCGAGCACGAGTTCCGGGTAAGGCAGTTGGAGCGAGAAGAGAAAGAGAGGGACAGACAGTTGGAGCGAGAAAGGAAGGAGAGAGAGTTAGAAAGGCAGGAGAGAGAGTTAGAAAGGCAAGAGAGAGAGAGGCAGTTGGAGCGAGAAGAGGGGCACTTGGAGAAACAGAGGGAAAGGGAATTCGAGCTGGAGAAGTTAAAGATAAGGGCAGAGCAGGGACCTGTGCCAAACCAAGGTGGAGGGTTCCAGGCGACCCAGGAGGTTAGGCTGGCTCCCCCAGTTGACGATACTGACGTGGATCGGTACTTTCTCCATTTCGAAAAAGTTGCTACAAGTCAGGACTGGCCGAGGGATAAGTGAGCTGTTTTGCTTCAGAGCGTACTAAAAGGGAAAGCCCAAGAAGCTTACTCAGCTTTGTCCGCGGAAGATGCTCAGAGGTATGAGGTGGTGAAAGAGGCCATCCTCAGGATTTATGAGTTGGTCCCGGAGGCATACCGGCAGAGGTTCCGGAATGCGAGGAAGCAGTGGGACGGCACGTATTTAGAGTTTGCCCGTGAGATGCAGACAAATTGTGAGCGTTGGTGCTCCTCGAAGGGGGTAGAGGGGGATTATGACAGACTGCTACAGCTGATCCTGATTGAGCAGTTTAAAGGTTGTGTCCCTGAGGGTATGAGACCCTACCTAGATGAGAAAGAGGCAGCTACATTAGCCGCAACTGCTAAGTTAGCGGATGAGTATGCGTTGACGCATAAAATGAAGTCTGCCCCGAGTAAAGGCTACCAGAAGGGTAGTCAGGACGGCGGGGAGAGTCCGCCAGAAAAGTCAGAAAGTAAGCCGGGGACTAGTGAGCGGGATAAGGTAGACCGCGAGCAGTCTGGTAGGAAGTCTCCTGGGGTCGTCTGTTATAATTGCGGGAAAGTCGGACACTTTGCGTCCAGGTGCTTTGCCCCAAAGAAGGAGACGGGAAAAGGACAAACGGCGATTTTGACTGGCTGTATCGAGCTGGTAAACGAACCGCTAGGACAGGACAGGTCTGCCAAAGTTCAGGAAGGGCGCGAGAGGTTTATCTCGGTCGGATTGGTGTCAGTGAAGGAGGGGTTAAAACCAGTTCCAGTGCGGATCTGGAGAGACACGGGAGCGTGTCAGTCACTAATACTGAAGAGTGTATTAGAGTTTAGCTCAGAGACCCAGACTGGGGAGGTCAAGGTCAAAGGTGTTGAGAGTCAGTCTCTTTGCACCAGATACACTTACAAAGCAACCTGGTCTCTGGACTAGTCACGATCGGGGTGAGGTCCGAATTACCGATGAAAGACGTGGAAGTCTTGCTCGGTAATGACCTCGCCGGGGTAATCGTGTTCGAAGCAGTGAGGTTGACAGGTCAGCCTGCCAGCATTGAGGCCCCACAGGTTCATCACGGGACTGCGGTAGTAAATTTAGCTGAGACGTTTCTGCCAGCCTTGAACGAGAAGGGGGTAGAAAGTGAAAAGAAGGAGTGTAGTGAAACAAGAGGTAGTGAGGGAGCTGAGACAGACTTAGCATTAGCCAGGATGGAATTTGTGCAGGCGCAGGAGCGGGACGAGAGGCTGATGGTTTCGGCAGAGACAGCTCTCTCTGACACAGAATTAACAAGGGAACTAGTAGGCTATTGTGTGGAGGAGGAAGTGCTAAGGAAGAAAGGGAAACCAAGTACCGTACCCGCAGATGAGGAATGGGGGGTGGTGCAAAAGAGTTATGGGGATGAGTTTTTTAACCTGGCCCACAAGGTACCCCCCGGTGGACATTTTGCGGTACTGGAGGGAACAGTTGGTGGAATCATGAAAGAGGTTTACCGGCTGCACCGGAGGAAGGATGTTATTGATTATGGCCGACGCGACGGTCACAGGCTTTTGATATGCTAACAAACCTAGTCGGTGTTAGCGCGGAAATCAATGAAGCTAGGGTCCCCCTGATAAGAGAAAAAAAAATTTTGAAAAGATGAGTATGGTATCGACCAGATGGGAGAAGGCTATTGTTTTGGCCAGCTCTGCTGATAAGGTCTCTCCCTTAATCCCCGAACAAAGCGACTCTTTAGGAGAAGTAATTAAACGACTCGCACACGTGTGTTTGATTGTCCCGAGGCGATGCAAAGAACTGGGACGTTGGGTGGTGTCTGTTATACTAGGCCAGCCTAGCGAGTACCATTCCTATAGAATGAGTAATTCAGTGACTAAAGGGCTGACGAACACAGAGGTGTGTATTGGCGATGTAATACGGCTGTCTGAAGCCAGCTTGATAGTGAACCTTGGAAAAAAATGAGTTCGGCCACACGAAGGTCACTTACCTGGGAATTGTGGTGACACAGGGGCAGCTGGCAGCGATGCAAGCTAAAGTGCGGGCTATCTATGACATCCCAACCCCGACAGATAAGAGGGCCCTCAGAAGGCTCTTGGAGATGGTGGGGTACTGTAGGAAGATTTGCAACAACTCTGCGGTTACTACCCCTTCCCCTCCTACTAAGCCCTTGCGAGAGAAAACTAAGTCGGAATGGGACGACTCTTGTTATTGTGGTCCGGGACGAAACCCAATGAGAGGTTACATTGATCGCAATTCATCAGTGTTTTTAGCCACTATGAAGTTTGCTAAGTTGGAGTCTGGTCTAAGGGATTATTAATAACACATATAAAAGGAACAGAAAATGTGATGGCTGACTGTCTGTCAGGTGTTGACAACTTCAAACTCGCTGTATTAGCCAAATAGCTGATAAAGATGTATATTTGTGTGTGTATCAAATAATGTATTCATGTTTGTAATTTTTACCCCCCCGGTAAAAATCCTTAAAGGGGGAAGTGTGGCAAGAATACACATAGATTAAGATGTAGCTGTCCTGTGCCGGCACCAGTGGAATCAGGAGTTGGTCTGCCACCTGTCTTCAGGAGTAAGAGAGATAAGGAAAACAATGGAGCAGCACTTGGAGATGTTAATGAAGGGGAAGGAGAGCTGTCAAGATCGGCTCCCCCTTTGAACCCTGAACTGTTTGAAGTGATGGACAGGCGATACCTCAGCAGGGGGATAAAAAGGGACAGGTTCGCTAAGGCAAGACACACGACACCCGAGGTAACAAGACCCTGGAAGCGGTGCGTCTCTCAGAAGTCGGTGGGAAGTACCGGGCCATAAACGCACAGGGTGGGAAGGCACGATTGGCGGGAACCTGGTGTGTGTCCACCCTTGCCTGGATGCCAGGTTCACCGCAGGGAAACGATCGTATCTGGAAACGGAGGGGTCACGGTCGGTGACCTCAGATGACATCACAAAGGACTCGCCCGAAAGCTGACTGCGAAGGTCTGTGTGGAATTCCTGAATATTCATTCGTTTTGCTCTCTCTCTCCTTCCCCCCACACTGGCCATCTCCCACGGCAGCGATTACTGCGAACTGAACTGAACTAAATTGAACTGAACTTTGCGTCACTTTGAAACTGGTCATTTACCCCTAGACAACGATAGAGCTTGATTGATCCTGTTATCTGAATTCTGTGTACATGTATGTTTAACATTGCTGAACTGTTGCATTCATTATCCTTTTGATTAGAGTACTGTGTTGCTTGTTCTTTAATAAAACTTTCTTAGTTCTAGTAATCCAGACTCCAACTGAGTGATCCATTTCTGCTGGTTTGGCAACCCAGTTACGGGGTACGTAACACCACGTACCCCCAGAAGTTCAGTATTAACAATGGACTCCAACAACTTCCCAAACAGTGGGGCCACGCCACCTGGCCTTTAATTTATTTCCTTCAGGCTCCTTCTCTTCTTGAAATATCATAACCAATGCTTCCACAATCTCTTCAGGCACTATTTTCGAACCTCGGTATGGAGACCATCTGGTGAAGGTGACTAATCTTCCTTCAGACCTTTCAGCTTCCCAGGGAGTTTATCATTTGCAATTACAGTGAAACTCTTTACTGCCTACTGCTAGTGTCTTCCACAGTTAAGACTGCAGCAACCTACTTATTGGGAATTAGGAAGGAAGGTGAGAAGCAGGACTACAAAGGTAGTAATCTCAGGATTACTGCCTGTGCCACAGGACAGTGAGTATAGGAATAGAGTGATGTGGAGGGTACATGCTTGGCTGAAGGACTGGAGCTGAGGGCAAGGATTCAGATTACTGGAACCCTGAGACCTCCTTTGGGGCCGGTGGGCCGGTGCGACATGTACAATAAGGACGGGTTGCACTTGAATCCCAGGGTGACCAATGCCCTGGCGGGGAGATTTGCGAAGGCTAGTGGAGAGAGTTTAAACTAAAATTACTGGGAAGTGGGAATCGAACAGAAGAGATGGAGGAAGAGGTGGTTGGCTCACAAATAGAGAAAGCTCGGAAACACTGTGAGAGGAAGAGTATAGGCAGGTGACATAGAAGGGACGCGCTGAGACCGATGGTTTGAGATTGTGTCTATTTTAATCTAAGGAATATTATGAACAAAGTGGATGAGCTGAGAGCGTGGATCAGTACTTGGAGCTATGATGTTGTGGCCACTATAGAGGCTTGGATGGCTCAGGGGCAGGAATGATTACTTCCAGTGTCAGGCTTTAGATGTTTCAGAAAGAACACGGAGGGAAACAAAAGAGGTGGGGGCTTGGCACTGTTGATCAGAGATAGTGTCACAGCTGCAGAAAAGGAGGACGTCATGGAGGGATTGTCTGCAGAGTCTCTGTGGGTGGAAGATAGGAACAGAAACGGGTCAATAAATCTACTGGGTGTTTATTATAGACCACCCAATAGTAACAGAGACCATTGAAGTGCAGATAGGGAGACAAATTCTGGAAAGGTGTAATAATAGCAGGGTTGTCGTGGTGGTAGAATTTAATTTCCCATGTATCGATTGGCATCTCCCTAGAACAAAGTATTTAGATGGGGTGGAGTTTGTTAGGTGCGTTCAGGAAGGTTTCTTGACACAATATGTAGATAAACCTACAAGAGGAGAGGCTACGATTGATCTGGTATTGGGAAATGAACCTGGTCAGCTGTCGGATCTCTCAGTGCGGGAGCATTTTAGAGATAGTGGTCATAATTCTATCTCTTTAACAATAGTATTGGAGAGGGATAGAAACAGACAAGTTAGGAAAGCGTTTAATTGGAGTAAGGGGGAATATGAGGCTATCAGGCTGGAACTTGGAAGCATAAATTGGGAACAGATGTTCTCATGGAACTCTACGGCAGAAATGTGACAAATGTTCAAGGGATATTTGTGTGGAGTTCTGCATAGGTATGTTCCAATGAGACAGGAAAAGGATGATAGGGTACAGGAACCGTGTTGTAGAAAGGCTGCTGTAAATCTAGTCAAGAAGAAAAGAAAAGCTTATGAAAGGTTCAGAAAACTAGGCAATGATAAAGATCTAGAAGATTATAAGGCTAGCGGGAAGGAGATTAAGGATGAAATTAGGAGAGCCAGAAGGGGCTATGAGAAGGTCTTGGCAGACAGGGTTAAGGAAAACCCCAAGACATTCTACAAGTATGTGAAGAGAAAGAGGAAAAGACGTAAGAGAATAGGACCAATCAAGTGTGAGAGTGGAAAACATCGAATGGAACCGGAAGAGGCAGCAGAACTAATAAATCAATACTTTGCATCAGTATTTACTATGGACAAGTACCTTGGCGATTGTAGGAATGAGTTACAAAGGACTGAAAAGCTTGAGCATGTAGATATTAAGAAAGAGATTGTGCTGGAGCTTTTGGAAAGGATCAAGTTGGATAAATCACCGGGACCGGACGAGACGTACCCCCAGGCTTCTGTGGGAAGCGAGGGAGGAAATTGCTGAGTCTCCGGCCATGAAATTTGCATTATAAATGGGGACGGGAGGGGTTCTGGAGGATTGGAGGGGTGCGGATGCTGTTCCCTTATTCAAGAAAGTGGGTCGAGATAGCCCAGGAAATTACAGACCAGTGCGTCTTACTTCAGTGGTTGGTAATTTGATGGAGAAGATCCTGAGAGGCAGGAACATTTGGAGAGGCATATCATGTCATGTCTTATCAGCCTGATTGAATTTTTTGAGGATGTGACTAAAAACATTGATGAAGGTAGAGCAGTAGATACAGTGTATTTGGATTTCATCAACACATTTGATAAGGGAACCCCATGCAATGATTATTGAGAAAGTAAGGAGGCATAGGATCCAAGGAGATATTGTTTTGTGGGCCCAGAACTGCCTTGCCCACAGAAAGCAAAGTGTGGTTGTAGACGGGTCATATTCTGCATGGGGGTCGGTGACCAGCGGTGTGACTCACGGATCTGTTCTGGGACCCCCTACTCTTCGTGATTTTTTATAAATGACCTGCATGAGAAGTGGATGGGGTGTGTTAGTAAATTTGCTGATGACACAAAGGGTGTTGGGGATAGCGTGGTGGGCTGTCAGAGGCTACCGCGGGACATTGATAGGATGCAAGATTGGCTAGATTACCTTCATATATAATCTTGTCCTGTCTTATTGCTTTATAATTGCCTTCTGTGTTTTTTAATACTTCGTAATCCTCTTACATCCCACTATTTTTTTCCGATATTATATGCCCCCTCTTTTATTTTTATGCTGTCTTTGACTTTGTTTGTTAGCCATGGTTGTGTCATCTTCTCTTGAGGATACTTCTTTATTTTTGTTATGTTTCTATCCTGTTCCTTCTGAAACCGCCCCAAAACTTTGACAATTGCAGGTCTGCTGTCATACCTGCTAGTGGCACCTTCCAATCAACTTTGGACAGCTCCTTGCTCATGCCTCTGTAACTCCCTTAACTCCACTGGAGTACTAGTACAACTGACTCAGTTTCTCCCTCTCAACTTTTCAGGGTGAATTCTATCAGATAATGATTACCTCTCCTAAGGGTTCATTTAATCTAAAATCCCAAAACAAGCATGGTTCACAACAAAACACCCACTCCAAAATCGCCTTTTCCCTTGTCGGCTCACCATAAAATTCTCTACAAAGCCATCTTGAATACATTCTACAAATCTCTTCTCTGCAGAATCAGCAAAAAACCCGATTATCCTAATGTACCTGCAAGTCCAATTCCTCCATGACAATAGACAATAGGTGCAGAAGTAGACCATTCGGTCCTTCGAGCCTGCACCGCCATTCTGAGATCATGGCTGGTCATCTACTATCAATACCCGGTTCCTGCCTTGCCCCCATAACCCTTGATTCCCCTATCCTGTATGACTGTGGGCTTTGTCTTGTTTACACGTAATTTGCAGCCCACGTCTTGGCTACTGTTCGGAACCGATGTATAAACTCCCATCAGAACGTGTTTCACCTTCCGCTTCTGAACGCGACCCACAATAATTCAACATCTTCCACACTATTGCAACCTCCTTCTAAGGAAATGACTTTATTATATTAGCATACAGAGCTTCCGCACCCTTCTGCCTACCTGCCAGTCATTTCAATAGAATGTGTATCCTCTGATATTAAGAACCCAGCCATGATTATCTTTCATGCATGACTCAGTGGTGCACATAACATAATACCTGCCAATCTCGAGCCAGACTCTTAGAGCTTGGTCCTTATTCTACGTATATTCAAATCTAACACCTTCAGTTCTGTATTCATTGGCATTTTCCATGTTGCCCTTATTTTACAGAGACTGTAATTTTCCTCTGTCATCCTGCTTTCCTTAGAGTCACACTACACACTGTGTCGGCTTCGACACCAACTTCCTCATCCTCAGCCGTATCGTTCTGCTTCCCACTCTTTGCCAAATAAGTTTAAACCCTTCTCAATCCCTCTAGCAAACCCGCCCGATGAAAAAATGCTCTTCTCGGGTTCACGTATAACGCGTCTTTATTGTACAATCAAATCTTCCCCAGAAAAGCTCCCAATTATCCAGAAATCAAAGGATTTCCCCCTGCACCAGTTCCTCAGTCACGTATGCATCCACCATGTTATCCTATGCTGACCGTTACTGGAGCGTGGCCCAGGCGGCAATCCAGAGATTACTGCGCCGCATTTCAGCTTTCTACCTAACACCATATATTCTCTCTTCAGAATGTCCTCCCATGATCCTCTCGTATCCTTTTTGCCAATTACCTGTCCAACTCTTGGCTCCATCCCTCCCCCTCTTGTCTTCTCCTATCATTTTGGATCTCCCCCTCTCCCTCCCACTTTCAAATCTCTTACTAGCTCTTCCTTCAGTTAGTCCTGACGAAGGGTCTCGGCCTGAAACGTCGACTGTACCACTTCCTAGAAATCCTGCCTGGCCTGCTGCGTTCACCAGCAACTTTTATATGTGTTGCCTGAAATTCCAGCATCTGCAGATTTCCTCGTCCTCACCTTTTCTACCTACGTTACTGGTACCAATATGTACCACGACGTCCGGCTACTCACTCTTCCACTTTAGAATGCTTTGGACCTGATCTGAGACATTACTGACGCTGACACCTGGGGGACAGCTTACTATCCCAGTGTCTCTTTCACGTCCACACAATCTCCTGCCTGCTCCTCTAACTATGCAACCTCCAATCTATACTCTGTTCTTCTTCTCCCACTTTCCTTCTGAGACTTTGTACCAGAGACCGCGTAGCTGTGGCTTCCCCTTTTTAGCTCGTTCTGCACCCTCCCGCCACATCAGTATCCGAAGCGGTGTAGATAAAATTCAGTGGAATAGACACGGTGGTATTCTGCACTGTCTGTCTATTCCTTTTCACTCTGCTGACCTTCACTCAGGGACATGCCTCCAGCAACTTAGGGGCGACTAGATCCGTTTCGCTCCTCTCTATCACCTCTTTGTTTTCTGGGAAGAGCAGAAGATCATCCCACTAGAAGTTTCAGTTCAATGTACTTCACACAGATGTTGTTATCATGGAGAATGGAGGTTTAGCAGGGTTCCCACATCTCACACGAACATACAATAAACCCTTTTCCTATTACCCCATACTAGCTACGTACTCAAAGACAAAGAAAGAGAAAAACGGTATCCCTACTGGAAACTAACTTCGAGCCTCTGCCTGTTCTCACCCAAGCTCGTTGATCCACAGCCTGACTACTCTAACTATGATTCCAAGTCATTGTTTTCAGATTAGAATCCTCTGCTTTCATATTCAGGATATAGCCTGAATATTCTTATCTCTAATTCTCAATCGATGAAATTTCCTACGATTCCCATGACGTTTCTGATTCCTCTTACTTTTCTAGATGATGGGGCCCAGGAGGAAGTGTCCAACACGTGCAAAGGAATTCCAATGCTGATAGATGGAGGGAGCCTTAGAAACATAGAAACATAGAAAACCTACAGCACAATAAACTGTGACCCCTCGTTCTGGACTTCAATAAGATCCCCCCCTTAATCTTCTAAATTCTAGAGGGTATAAGGCTAATCGATCCAGTCTTTCATCATATGAAAGTCCTGCCATCCCAGGAATCAATCTGATGAACCTTGTTTGTACACCCTCTATGGCAAGAATGTCTTTTCTCCGATTAGGGGACCAAAACTGCACATAATACTCCAGATGTGGTCTCACCAAGGCCTTGTACAACTGCAGTAGTACCTCCCTGCTCCTGTACTCAAATCCTCTTGCTATGAATGCCAGCATACAACTCGCCTTTTTCACCGCCTGCTGTACATGCATGCCCACTTTCAATAACTGGTGTATAAAGATACCCAAGTCTCATTGTGCCTCCCCTTTTCCTTTTGGTCTTGAGTAGTTCCACGAGACATATGAGAAGGGAGTTTATTGTAGCACTGCACAAGAAAATATCGAGGTTAAAACATGGGGCAGTATAGCATAGGTACAGGCCATGTGGACCACAATGTTCGGTCGGGCCAGCCAAAATGCAAATCGAAAACACCCAAAGGCTTATCCTTCCTACCTTCATAATATCCATATTCCTCCATCGTCTTTACATCCGTGTGCCTACCGAAATGTCTCTTAAAGAGACTCTAGTACATCGGAAGTGCTAATGCAATTCCAATGGAACTATAATTAAAAAGACTCCAGTATTGTCAAACAACTGTGGTCAATAAACAACATCTGACATAACTATTATTTTATCCAGGTCATCCAATGCCACGAAAAGAGCCAATGAGGTCGTATCCGCTACAGACTTATTCTACCGAAAGGCAAATTGCAGCGAGTACAGGTTGTCACTGAGAAAGGAGTTAATACTAGCCATAACCAACCTCTTAAATCACATCAATAGTCGCTGCGACAGCTCATCCTGCTCTTCTGCAGCCCTTTTGAAGCAGGTGGGAACTTCCGACTGTAGCAATGAGAGATTGGAAATATCCTTGAACACGCCAGTGTTTTGATTGGTACAGATTAAGACGCTGAGCGAGGATCTCAGAGTGTCGCTTTTCACGCAGAGTCCTGGGAACCTGGAATACTGTGCCTGGGATAGCAGTAGAAGTGGAGCGGTTGGGAGCATTTAAGAACTGTCTCCAGATGAGTATTTTTCGCTTCCGCATGAAGCGTTAAGGCCCAAGTGCGGAACATAGAATTAGTACGGATGCGTTTGCAATACTCAGCGTTGATACGTTAGGCCAAATAGCATATTTTTATTCCATATATCTCTGAATCTATTTTACCTATAAATTTTACATATCTGATACAGCCATTAAACCACCCATCGTTATTTATTCATACAGCAATTTCGCCCTGTCTGAAAAAGTGTATATACGTTTCAAAATTGTAACTTTCGCAAAGGTACTCAGTACAACTGCAATGCCGAAAATTAGAACGACCGGCAGAATGGAGACGTCCAGAAGAGTGTAATTGCCCAGTGGCAAGCGTTTTCTTCGAACAGATTCTGCTGGTCGGTCACTATATTCTGTAATATTCAAGTAATTTGTCATCGCCGAAAGTACAACAGCGAACTGTCTAGTTAAAAGATCTCCAAATTCAACATTGAATAAGACTTGGAGAAGGAGCAGAGAAGCTGTATGTTGCCGACATCTGAAGATTTAAATTGCTTAACACACATTGCATCAATGCAAGACTTGTGCGCCATAGCGGGCCAGAGATTAAAACTAGGTACAGTATAGTGGTTTTGCAATTCTCAGCCTGCTACACGCAAGGAACGAAAATAATCATTCCCCTATTCCTACCTGCACGTACACTCACTGCAGCCCCAGCACGACCCCCCGAACTCTTCACCATTAACAACGTGACAACATCGGAAATAGAGAACAGGTTAGGTGGCGTCAAGCCTCTCCCGTCAATCGATATGATCATGATTAGTCTGATCCAGGCCTCAGTATTCTGTGCGAATTCCTCCGTAATGAACCTCAAGATTTTCATTTCCATCGTCTTTTTTTTTTAATTGAACTAAAGCATGTTGTAAAAAAATAACAATTATCCCGTTGTTGTGAACGTGACCTCAGCTTTTATCCTTCATCAGTTCGTCCACCAAGATGATACTCGTCGTCAATTCCTTGAGATTCTTGTGTAACTCTCTCACCAAAGGCTTGTAATGAGTTAGGTTGCACAGTGAATGCAAACTCCGGTAACATAACTCTGCAATGCACGGGGAGCAACGATCAAAAGGCAATTTCCAAGAAAAAACCACATCTTGGTTAAATACGATTCGGGTAAACAGAAAACCCAATATGTGTATGTTCCTTTAAGGGAAAGTAGGACTGCTACTTGTATCAATACTGACACACTCATGCAATTTTACTGTTATTCAGGAAGCAATAGTTAACTCACACCAGTATAGGCTTAGATTAAAGTTAAATTCACAAAATATTGTGAACTATAACAAACGCAATAAAGGAAAAAGGCCCATTACACATACAAATTAATCTATGGTCTGCACATAATCGTTAGAGCTCATTGCTGCGTAATCAATGCAACCTCTTCACTTGATTTTCTCATGGTACTGAACAATTATGCCTGAACAGTCTAAGTGCAGTATAAATAAATGTCAAAGAAATGTCCAAGGACAAGGAGTCTGGAATTTTCTCCAAATTCGTGTAAATACTAGATAATTAAGAGTTATCTGCAGATCCCTGTACGACCAAAGTCTGCTTCAGGATTTTACCGACAGCAGTATCTGTCAAATGAGTTCATGTTCGACACTCATGTTTGTTCTCCATTTCCATTTTCCTTCTTCCTCCAAAACACCTGCACTCTCTCCAGAAAGTGGCTAATTCTCCCCACGACCACCCATATCCCTCTAGAACGTTCTGGCTCAGCTTATACTCTAAATGTTAACAAGACCTGTTATATTGGTAAATTGAAAACGCCTAATTTATCAATCAATTGAATTGCTCAATTGTAAAATGTAATTAAAGGGCCACGTTGCATTTTGAAAAAATTTGGAGAAAATAATATACCTTGGTCCTGAAGTACAACCTCTTCTCCACAGAGAAAATGGAACGGATTGACCTTTGTTGCCCTGTCAGTGACCTGGGTCCATTCCATTGCTGTCTGTATATTCTCCACGTGATGGCGTGTGTTTATTTCAAGTACACCAGTTTCCACACACATTCCCAAAGACGTACAGGTTCGTCGGTTAGTTGCCCACGTGGGTGTAATTGGCCGACAAAGGCTTGCTTTACCAAGAAGTATTTAAAGTGCATCATGAGAAACTACGTGGAACCAAAAGTAGCGCGGCGTTGACTATATCTCTAAATGAATAAATAACTAAAACTGCCCGGTCTTTATGGAGATCGAGTCCTATCTGTGTTCAGAAACAACATTATTGTACAGAACTGTATCGACAGAGCAGTTATGACAACTTGACTTTGCGTACCCGTCAATTCATCTCTGGCTCTATTGAGTACAAAAGACCACATATACCTGAAAGTGAGGTGCCAACAAATTGAAGCTTCAAGACAAGATGTAAATAGCAGAATAAAAACGAATCAACTGTATATAGTATTTACTCTACGTGTTATATGCAGAAAGTTATAAATGTAGAGCTACAAAATCCCAAGATAGCGTAAAAATCCCGCAACTCTGTTACATTTGGTTGTGAATTCGGGCGGGTAATTAAACAATTACAGTCGAGCATTATTCTTACATCGGTGATAGTGGATCCCAAAGGTGAGTGCTACAAACACGGCCGGGGCTCTTCGGGGTGAATGCAGAGTGGACGTTCCATCGTGACTGCAGGCTGAGATACCTCTTCAGAAGTGAGCCAGGCATCTTGCGATGAAGAAATGCTGGAGAGTAGGAAACGGTGAAATTGACAGGACCAGACAACAGATTGATTATAGTAGGACCCACTTTCCAGAGCTTAGAGCATTTTTTGAGCAAGCGGCTGTAGTACAATTACAGGATTTCAATGCACCAAAAGCTGAGAAACGCACCATCATGAAATTCCTGTTCCTTCGTCATCGCTTGGCCTAAATCTGGAGCATCATTTCTCCCCTACTTCGTTGGAAAGATTAAAGCAGTTCAGGAATTATTCTTACTGTGTAATTTGGTGCAGTACCCGAAACTCGGTGTTAGGACCATTGGTATTTATCAAACATTTCCCGGAATTTCGATTTTGTATTACAAGTCATCAGGTAGTGAACATTTCATAAGAGTATTTAACCACAGCTTTCGCGATAATGTCGGCAGATTAGTAGAATATCTCCGCCTTGCAGACGAAATTTAAAACTGGGCAACGCAGTATTACGCTGTCTTGAGAAGAAAAGCAAAATAGAAATGTTATAAACCGGTTTCAGATGACGTCAGCGTCCAAAAAGGCAGCTCCTCCAGAAAAACACGTATTTTGCCCCATTAATCCATCAAATATCAGATCCTTCGAAAATACCTGAATTGATAAGGGGGGCAAGAATGGGGAAAAAGAATGGAGATAAAAAAGCATCAATGCCGAGCCTATGAGGGGTGCAACGAGCGGCTCTCCTACCCAACGCGTGGCAGCGAGGCTGACGATAAGCCTCATTCAGGCGAGGCGGTAAATATGATAAAAAATTCTGGAAGAGATACCGGATTCCAAAACGATATAAAACAGCAACTAAATGATATCAAGTCAGGACTCACCACCGTCAATCATAAATAGCGGTGGCAGAGACACGATTTGAGAAGGTGGAAGAACGCGTGCAAAACGTGAAACGGACACTAAGTAAGACGATAAAAATATTAAGTTAACAAGGAAGTAAATTGCTTGACCAGGAGGGCAGATCACGACGGAAAAATATCCGGATATACAATGTTTCCGAAGGAGCCGAGGGTTTACTTACGCTGGGGTTTGTAGGAAAGTTGCTGCGGGACGCGCTGGATATTCCCTCGACTATGGCGCTTGAAACTGAAAGGGCGCATCGTGCGCTTGTCCCGAGGCCTACTGGAGACAGAAAAGGTAAGCCACGCTCGATAGTAGTTAGATTCCTTCGATACAATACCAAGGGGGAAACTCTACGAGGGCTTGGGGAAAGAAGAGGGTGTTTTCGGACGGGAAATTAATATATATCGATCAAGGTTACCCCCCGCCCCCCGCCCCCGCGGTCCTGCAGAAACGTAAGGAATACTCTGAAGTAAAGCGAATATTAAAGCAAGGAAAGATTAGATTCCAAACTCCGTACCCTGCTAAACTGCGAGTGTTTTATGAAGATGAGACGAAACTGTATCAGACAGTGGAAGAGGCGACTACAGACATGAAGAACAGAGGGCTGCCACTCAGCGTGTTCAAACCAAGGGAAAGCCTGGCTGAGCAGTCATCCCCATCTGCTTGGGAAATAGCAAGAGAACCGAGAAAGCAGGGGACGGGAGGAGGGCGAAAGAAGATTATCTGGAAGATATTGTGAGTTTTCCGAAGACAACCCTCACCCCCTCCAGAAGAGCCATAAGGTTTGGCTAACTTTAAAAGTGTTGATAAGCTAAACGGAAGCAAAAATAGACTGTGCTATACCTATCTCAAGAAATACTTATTATAATATGGATTTTATATTACTCAATTTTTTAAAAAATCATTCATTCACTACTTTTTCCCCACCAAAATGTGAATATATATATGGGAGGCATACACAGGGAAATCTTCTTTGTGTAATGGACATAGATTTGTTCACTTACTCATATGGGTACTGCAGTGGGGGCCCTAAACTCACAGGGAGGAGGGGCTATCCCCCACAGCGAGACGTTTCCTCTAGTTCAACCCAGGGTCATCTACTAGAGACTTCAGCCTTGGAATCACACATTCGTTGCTTTTTTTTTAAAATTATTCGCGTTTCTTGGTTCTTATTTGTTCAGGGAGTAGATCGATTAAGTTTTATTCTGCTAATTTCAATGATATATTGACAGGTAAATACACATGGCTATAGACAAAGTAAAATCATTTCTTTTAATGTCAATGGACTGTTAAATCTGTCATGGCCCGGTCCGTGAAGTCAGCATTCCGGTTCACAGTCCGGTCCAATGTTCCTTATTCCAGGTTTTCAGATTTTCCCTTGTTCTGTTGAGTGCTTAAATTCAAGCACATGATTCTCATCTTGGGCTGGCTACATAAACAGCTCCTGGGTTCAGCCTCAGTTGCTAGACTGTTCCCTTCCCTTCACCTTCTGCCTGAAGCCTTGCCTTGCCTTGCCTGCAACCTCTGCCTGAAGACTTGCCTGCAACTGCTTCCTGAAGCCTTGGCCTAAGGACTTACCTGCAATTGCTGCCTGAAGCCTTGGCCTGAGGACTTGTCTGCAGCCTCGCCTGCGTTCTCGCCTGTATCGCTGTCAAGTTCCACTGCTGGAGCAAGACCGGAGCCTTGCTGTGCCTAGATAAGGAACTGTCTTTGGTTGTTTGGAACTGTCTCTGTGTCCACGCTTTCGCTAGGTAGGTCTGGCCGTTTGCCACTACCTTGAGTTGGGAACCGTCTTTGTGTCCATGCCTTTGCTAGGTAGGTCCGGCTGTTTGCCGCTACCTTGTGTTAGGAATCTTCTCTGTGTCCACACCTTCGCTTGGTAGGTCCGGCCGTTTGCCGCTACCTAGTGTTAGGAACTGTCACGTCGTGTTCAGCATTCTGTGTATGAGTCCCGGCCCTATATCCTGTTCCCAAGGAGGGGTCCCAGCTCTGTGTTCCATGCTCCTGTTCTCCGTCAACCAAAGTTCTGTGTTCCTCTCTCCCTCGACCAAAGTTCTGCGTCCCTGTCTCCCTCGGCCAAGTAAAGCTTCGTGTTCTCGTCCTGTCCATGTGCTTCGTCCTGTGCTGGAGTTACCTCGTCCTGTGCTGGAGTTACCTCGTCCTGTGCTGGAGTTCCCTCGTCTTGCCCAGGAGTCTCTCGTTCTGTTCTGTAGCCTCACCTAGTCCTGTCTCCCAAGACCACGTCATGTGTCGGCTAGTTCCAGAGTCCGAGCCCGAGTCGAGACTTCTGTCCAGTCTCTGGATCGGGGTCCGAATCCAAGCCTCGTCATGTTCTCGCCTGGAGGAACCCAAGCCTCGTGATGTCCTCTCCTCAAAGAACCCAAGCCATGTCCAGTCCTCGCCTCGTTCCGGGGACCGAGCCCAAGTCAAGACCCAGGTTCTGGGTCCTTGTCCAGTCTCCGGCTCCTAGTTCCCAGTTCCTTGTCCTGGTCCCGCTTGCCCAGCCGATGTCCTAACCCAAGACTGTGTTCTTGTCCCAGCTCTCTAGTCAAGTCCTGTTCCTAGTACTTCAGTGTCTGTGTCTTGTATTTGGGTCTGCCATCAATGCCCACTTTATGACAAAATCCAATGAATCGCAGTAATATTCTATCCAAAATGAAAAAAAGAACAAGCCCATGTAGTATATTTAATGGAAACTCACTGAAGTGATAATGAGCATGGGAAATTGAAGAGAATGGGCTTCACTAATTTGTTTTTCTCCTCATATATATCACGACATAGGAGAGGAATTGCTATTCTTACCTCAAGCAAGCAAAATTTTGAAAAAAGTATTTGAAATGGGAGTTTAGGAAGGCAGATATAATCAGGTAAGGAGGAATACAGATGGAAATTCAGTTACTCTATTGAATATATGTGCACCCCCAGGAAGTGGTATTAGTTTCTCTCAGAAAATTACTAATATTATGGTAATGGAAACAGAAGGTCTCTTGATATGTGACGGAGACTTAAATTTACAATTACAACTAAAGTTAGACTCTTCCAATAGAAAAACCTATGAAACAAAATTATTACATAAGAAAGTTGATACACTTTTTGAGGATGTTGGTCTAATTGAGAGATGGAGGGACATTTTCCCCGACAGAAGTGATTACACTCATTATTCTGCACTCATACTGTATATACAAGAATAGATTATTTCATGACGTTTGGAAAAGACAAAGACAAAATAAACACCTGTGGAATTGGGACAATAAATGTAAATTGCGATGCACCTATATATTTATCGGTTGGTTTTGACATACAACCAAAGAATACTATATGGAAACTATATTCAAGTCTTCTCAGTAACCCATACTTTAAGGAACTAATTAAAAGAGAAATTGGTCTTTACTTAGAATTCAATGATAATGGAATGGTTTCACCTCCCATTCTACTGGATACTCTGAAGGCGTCTTAAGAGGGAAATTTATAGTGATATCTTCATATCTGAAAAAAATAAGCAATAAAACATTAGAGGAATTACAAAATAGGCTGAAAGAGCTAGAAAAAAAAGACAAATTGAATTTGGCACGGGATACATTAGAGGAAATTTTTTAAAAATTAGGAATGAAGTTAGTAGGTTGGCTACACAAGAATTCAGGAAAAAAATTCAGTGTTTCTGAAGCAGAGACATTATGAAAGTGGACCTAAGTCTATGAAAATACTGGCGTAGAAACTTTAAAAAAAAGATAGGAGAAAATACAATTCATAGAATTAGGGATCCAAAAATAAAAATGACAAAAAATAAGCTAAGTGAAAATTCAAAAAGCTTTTGAAATGTTTTACAAAACTCTATATTCCAAAGTTCCAGGGGGGAGCATAACCCAAATTGACACTTTCCTGAATTCTCTAGAGTTACCCAGTTTAAGCGAAGAACAAAATAGAACATTGACTGCTGACATAACTGACGTTCAACTAAAAGCTGGAATTAGTAGGCTTAAATTAAGCAAGTCACCAGGATCAGATGGGTCTACAGCGGAGTGGTACAAAGAATTTAAAATTGAGTTAATTCCTGCCTTATTTCCCACACTGAACTGGGCTATAAAAAAGGCACAAATTCCACCCAGCTGGAAGGAAGCGATAATCTCAGCTATACCGAAAGAAGGCAAGGATAAAATAGAACGTGGGTCATTTAGACCAATATCCGTTCTTACTGTAGATTATGGATTATTTTCCTCCATCATGGCCAAACGATTAGAAGAGTTTGTATCCATACTGATACATGAGGATCAGACAAGTCTCATACAACGCCGCCAAACACAAGACAAGAAACGAGGGACACTTCACATCATTGGTCATTGTTGCAAGGACGAGGCAGAGGACGAACCCGAGTGAAGGACAAAGCGCGGAGGCAGCACGTGTTTCCCGTAAACTATAATTATTTAAATAAGACTCGCAGAAGGTGCCTTAAGGGGGTCATTAGACGGAGACGATGTATTATCTTTGGTATCGCTCATTTGTATCGCCGAGGCTCTGCTTCCGACCATTAAACCCTTGGTTCTGTCTCTTCCTGGGGATCCTGCCGTTCTTCCACGCCTGGGTCCACTCCTCCGTGAGCGCACCATGGCATTTCCACTAAACACGGCATAGCCATTAACGTAGCATATTCTTCCTGCGACTTTTTATTCTATGAAGGAAAAATAAGTCAATCTGCAGAAAATGGCCGTCGAGAATCTTCAGCAAGAATAGTCACAAAAAGGTGGTGTTTGACTGAGAATGATGGAATTATAATTGTTGGCCAGCGCAGTGAAGATATACCCAAACATTTGCCAACAAATTCCATCGAACTCTTGATGGAAAACAGGAAGAATTTAGCATGAATATTAGGTTTGACGTATTATAATTTAGCTTTGAAAATTATGCAATGCTTTTTTTTAAATTCTGCTAGTTTTAGGTCAGCGGCCAGTGATAAAACAGGTATGGGTTTCTCACAGAGAAATTTGGTTTATCTTTCCAAAAGAGCGACAATGAAGCGTCTGCCTCTGGTGGATTTTGGAAAGTGCAGTGTACCGCTGAGGCTGAAATTGTTGCACTGTGCATATTTGTGATCACCATAGTTATTGTAGGCAGCAGAAAAGAGATTAAATGATCTAATTTCTGGGAAGAGGGAGTAGTCCTATCGCACTCAGGGAACAAAAATAATTTCGATATACCTCCGGTTTCAGAAGCGATAGCTGTTCTCATTGAAGAATAAATAATAAATAAGATACATGCAGTACAGCTGTCGGAATGTTTCTAGTTGAAATTGGAATAACGATTGGTTAGACTGCAACCACGTGGACGTTTAAAATCTCTGCAATAATTTAACGCATTAAAATGAGGTAGACCAGATCCTTACCGATATTTCAAAAGGACGTGGATTTTGTTTTTATTGTTCTGGAAACTGATTGTCACGTTTATCTTACGCAGGCCTGATAGAGATGAGCGCTGGTCACGTTCGATGGTCTGCCCAGAACGGAAGGCCTGAGGCAGATCACTCGACGTCATTTTAGGTCGTGTACCCAGCACGAAGAGAATGAGGCAGATCAACCATGGTCACGTTAGAGGACGTAAACTTGGGACTCATTTTGCAGTTTATGCCGACACTGTACTCTAGTCACCTGTAGACCGGACCTGAGACTGATTGACTGAGGGACAAATTTGTCCTATTCCTGTACCTATATCTATATATTAGATTCCTGCACAATACATTGCAATCATATAATTTACTCAGGAGATTTCAGAGGGAGTTCTAGATCGGGGTTAAATGGAGTGCTAACTGGAGAGGTCTTGATTCCTGACATGGGCGCTCGTATCAGAACCAAGCTGAGGAATTCAGCTATAATATTTTCGCTGAATCCGTACGAACGGGCGTGAATGAGGAAGACAGCTCTAGTTTAAAATGATATAACATTCTGACCATATCCACTAAAGTCCCAAAGTGCAGGCCCTGCAAGGGTCTAACTGACGTCTTTACTTTGATATAATGAGATGGTTTTAACGGACCTGTTGACTGGATTCTGCACGATCACACCACCTGAACGTGTCCTTAGTATTTAAAATTGTATTGCTTTGTCAAGCAGACAGATAGATTTCTACGAACCAATACTGGATGGTGAGCTGGGCCTGATAGCATTTGAAACCGTATCTCAAAGTGGCAGAATAGTTTTCACAATCTTCATGCTTTCTAGCCTTTTCAAAGGTTCAAAGGTTCAATTTAATGTCATAGAAATGTATACAATATACATCCTGAAATGTTTTTTTCTTCGCAAAACATCCACGAAAACAGAGATGTGCCCCAAAAAATGATTGGCAGTTAAATGTGAGAACCCTAAATTCCGCGCCTCCCAGCTTCCCCCTCCCGCGCGTAAGCGGCAGCAAGGCAACGATACCCCTTCCCCCACCACCCTCGGGAAAAAAGCGCAACCGCGCTACCGAGCACAAGCGTCAGACCTTGCAGTTACCCCAAAGACTATCGTATTTCATCCGGCATTCGGCAACCGACAGGTTCCCTCTCTTCCTAATGAGGGAGAGGGAGGTGTCCCTCATTTTCACAGCGAACGGGAGTCATAACAACAACCCGCTGGTTTACGATGTTAAAAAGCCTGCTCGGTCGCTTTTTACGAGCTCTGTGCCCGAAGATAGCAAAGATCTCGGGTCTTCGGGCCCACAGCAAAAGACTTTCCGGCCTCCCCGACGACATAAAGATATAAAGATATTAAAGATGGTTTCTCAATTGATTTCCTGAACGACATGCGCTATATTTTATCAGATCAGGAATTACAACTGTATTTTATCTTAACGTGTGGCATTTTCCCGAAATTATCTTAAAAGTCTGTAATTAAGCAGGAACTTCAATTCACCCCTGGGAAAAAGTTAAAGAGCATAAAATTCTACAAGATATTTTAATTCGAAGTACATATATATTCCATGAGTGGAAATTATTGTACATGACAGTTACTGCCATTGGTGGTTCCGACTAGTGCACACAATACTTCATGTGATCGTCGTGGCTATCCCTCGAAGTAGAGGATGATGATCTTCGTCCTGTTGGTCTACTTATGGGCTCTCAAGTGGCTTATGAGTCCAATCTTGGCTTTGAAAGTTCTTCCGCATTCAGGACAGGTAGTTCCAGATAGCAGATCGGGCTTTGGTTGTTGCTGCCTCTCTTTCCATTTTCTTCTAACTTTGCACGTCTGTTGGCTTCGAAAGTTGCTGTTCCTTCTCGGATGATGGCTTGCCAGAGTTTCCTGTCCTCGGCATTGGTTTACCAACTTTTGATGTCGATGTTACATTTCTTCATGTTGGCTTTTAAGACGTCTTTGAGTCTCTTCTGTTATCCGCCTCCTTTACGTTTGCCTTCTTTAAGCTGGGAGTGGAAGATTTGTTTCGGCAGACGTTCGTCTTTCATTGGAAAAACATGACCGCTCCATCTTAGTTGGTTCTTGATGACGTAGGCTTCAATGCTTGTTGTTTTTGCTTCATTTAGCACACTGACGTTGGTTCTTCTATCTTCCCAGCTGATATTTAAGATGTTTCGAAGACAGCGTTGATGGAACTTTTCAAGTGCCTTCAGATGTCGTCGGTATGTTGTCCGAGTTTCTGATGCATACAGGAGTGTTGGGATTACCACTACTTTGTACACTAACATTTACCGCTTGGACGGATGTATGACATACAAAACAATTGAAAAGCATCGAGCCATAGAACACTACAGCGCAGATATATTCTCTTTGGTCTATTTGGTCTGTGCCAACTATATTCTGCATAATCCCACTGAACCTCGACTGGACCATAATCTTTTATAGCTCTCCCATGTATATATATTTCCAAAGTTACATCTCATAAAGCTATACTTCTATCAAATCTCCCTTCATTCTACTATGCTCTAGAATATAAAGTTCTGATGAATTCACCCTTTTACTATAAGTTAGCTCCTTGATACCTGGAACATCCTTATAAGTTTTGTCTGTGGCTCTTTGAATCCTATTTAAATCCTTCCTGAAGGCAGGTGACCATACCAGCAGACATTGATCGAATTTGGACTCACCAACTCTCATACAACTACAACATAACAGCTCAACTCGTATGACAATACCACAACAATGGAGCTAGCACTGATAAGTGCAGTACAGTTCCAGTCATAGGCCTCCAGTCAAAGGGGAAGCCACCTGCCATTCTCTGCCTTCTCTCGCTAAACTAAAGTTGACTCCGGTTTGTTACATCATCCTGAATTACAAGCAACGAGACCTTCTCGACCAGCCTTCCTTGAGGTACTTCGTCAAACGCATGGCTAAAATCCATGTGGATAACGTCCACTGCCTCTCCTTCATCAACGTTCCTCGAAGAAATCTCTAAAATTTGCGCGATGCGACCTACCAAGCACAATGTCATTTTGTAATAGTAGTCTGGATTAGATTCGCAGAAAAGGTCATTGATAACTCTAAAAGCAAACCGGGAAATAAGGCTTGAACAAGGTAACTAGGAGGACAAAAAAGATTGCCAATGGTTAAATATAGTGCTGGATAATTTAATGGAACTAAAGAGAATTAAGCTCCCAAATTGATAGACCGCACCAACAATTAAAAAAAAACAGAAGAAGCCACGGATGTTACGCATTCTATTCATTTTTCCAGTCATTAGAAGCCGAAAAAACGTAGATCCTGCAAACAGAAGTAAAGACGTAGAGAAATTGACGGCAAAACAGGTCTTACTAAAATAATGCAGTGGCTTAACGAATGTGATAAAGTTATTCAGCAGAAGCGTTTTCCCTGTTTTAGTCACTCTGTAGTCTATGCAATGTTGAATGAGTGAGGCCTCCGTCGGTCAGCGGCGACCATGGATTTTGCGTCCTAGCTGTCTAGACACGCAAACCTGGGCAGCACGATGTGGAGTGCAGGTTGTTGCCCATGTAGCAAACTCCCCCTTTCCACGCATCCAATGACCCCAAACGAACAGCAGAGACCGACTCAGTTTGGTAGGAGCAGCTTCTGTTGCAATGAACGAGGCGAACCCAAACGCAGGACACAGGCACGGAGATTGAATTAGTATGCAGGCGCGGGCGTGGGGGTTGAACGGCAAACTGGAGGAAGTGCAGGAAAGCAGGAGGTAGGCAGAACTTACCTTGATGCGGAGCGTAGAAAGGAAAGCGGCAGACAAAACTTTTCTCAGCACGGAGAGACGGAGTTACACAGGTAAACCTCGGTGCTGAAGTAAAATTAGAAAACTTATCTTGACACGAAGAGACTGAGTTTCATAGGTAAATCTCGGAACTGAAGCAAAGCTTAGAACACACAATCCTAAGCGGCCGGGAAACATTAATAACCACTCTGGCAGAACCAACGATCTGGCAACTAGTGGGTGCAAAGCCGGGGTTCTTATGCCGCAGGTCTTGATGAAAGCCAGGTGTGTCGCCAGCAAGTGAAATTAGGAGAAAATGGGATATTAATGGTCGGAACCGTGGCACAATCAAAGGGGATTAGGAGAAAATAGGGAATTAACGGTTGGGACCGTGACAGCTTCGAAGGATTTGCCAGTCAGCTTTGAACTAAACGTAGGACCACCTTATGGATTCCAACTCCGGATCCTCGGGGTTTACTCCCGAAGCCTCCCCCATGAGTGGGTACAACCGCAAGGTAGCTGAGGTTTAAAATCAGAGATTTTTTCCTGCTAAGTGAGCTGCCAATCACGGCTGACGAGCCCACCTGCCTGAAGCGACTGGTTTTCTGGCGCCCGTGACCCACCTTTGCCCCTTCTATCAGTAGAAACGGTTCCGCGGGGCTTAGCAGCTAAGACACGTTAAGACTAGGAGCTGGTTGTGGTTGTCAGAGGCGATTTGAGGCACACACTATTGGGAGAATTTAATAGGTAGTGGGAGCTTGTCGCCATTACCGCCCCCGACAACGACAACCTTAAGAAACCATGCAATATTGACTGTGAGTTAAATTCCCGGACTAGTGTGCGAAGCAATATTGTTCTCCGACTGTTCCATCAATGTGCGTCTCCGCTCGGAGAAGTTAAAACAAATCAAGAAATATGGATAAACCAGGAAGCTATAGGCCAGTGGGCCTAACAACTGTAGTTGGAAAGTTATTGGAGTATATTCTCAGGGACCAGATATGAATAAAGGGATAGACACAGACAATAGGGACAGTCAGCATGGTTTTGTACTTGGCAGGTCGTATCTAACCAATCTTATGGAATTTTCCGAGCAAGGTACCAGGAACCCTGTCGAAGGCAAAGCAGTGGATGTTGTAAACATGGCATGGCTTTTTACACGATCCAACATGGGAAGTTTATCAAGAAGGTTCAATCGCTTGGCATTCAAGACAAGGTTGTAAATTGGATTAGACTTTGGCGTTTCAGGAGAAACTAGAGAGTGATAGTGCTTGGTTGCCTCTCACTGAGTGGAGGCTATAACTAGTGGAGTACACCATGGATTCGTGCTGGATCCGTTATTGCTTGTCAATTATTAACTGGATCAGCAAAGTTTGTCAACTTATTAACTGGATAAGCAAAGTTTGTCAATTTATTAACTGGATCAGCAAGTGTCAGAAGACACTAAGATTGGGGAGTAGTGGACAGCTAGGAGGTCTATCAAAGCTTGCAGGGATAGCTGGAACAGCTGGAAAAAATGTACTGAACACGGCAGATGAAATTCAGTGCAGACAAGTGTGACGTGTTACCTTTTAAGGGGTCTAGCTAAGGTAGTTATTCCACAGTGAGCGGTGGAGGAGTGGGGAGTGCGGTAGAATAAATGGATATATGAAGACAGGCCTATAATTCGTTGAAACTGGCGTCACAGGTGCATAAGGTCGAAAAAGAAATCTTTTGGCACATTGGTCTTATAGATCAAAGAACTGAGTACAGGAGTTGGAATGCCATGCTGTAGTTGTATACGATGTTTGAAAGGCCTAGTTTGGAGTATTGTGTACAGTTTGGGTGAATTAACTATGAAAAGATATAAATAATATCAATAGAGCACAGAAAAAAAATTACAAGGATATTGCTGGGACTGAATGGCCTGATTAATAAGGAAAGATAGAATAGGTTATAACTTCATTCCCTATAAAGTAAACGGTGAGGGGAAATTTGGCAATGATATACAAAATTGTGAGGGGTATAAATAAGGTATATGCAAGCAGGGTTTTCCTACTGAGTTTGGGTAAAAATACAACTAGAAACCATGGTTCCAGAAAAACATGGGGGGAATCTCTTCACTCAGAGGCCGATGAGAGTGTCGAATGAGCTGGCAACGCAAGTGGTGGATTGGATTTCGATTTCAACGTTTAAGAGAAGGTTGATTAGGTACATGGAAAGGGGGTCTATTGTGGGTTATGGCCGGCTGCGGGTTGGTAGGAGTACGCAGTTGAAATGATTCAGCACCTACTAGACGGGCGAAAGTGCACGTTTCTGTGCTGTGGTTTTCTATGGCTCCATAACTCTATTTTAATGAAAATCACATTTAATACATTTCTTTCCGCAATATTGGAACGGAAAATGTCAAAAGAAAAGGGGCATACATATGTGCGTTTTCGGTTCTTTCAATGATTACGTAAGTTCTTCATTGTTCAACTCGAGAGCCAAAGCTCTATCTCCAGATGCTATCCTAGTGTGCCAGTCTGCAGTGAATATTTCATCCATTTTAATTAAATATCTGTTATTGAATTCAGGTGGGTAGCCGTGGAGAAAATTGTCATGGTGTTCAAAATACGACTACAATTAACACCATGCTTCAGTAATGCCGGAAAGTCTCATCTGGGATTGTTGGCAGCTCGATTTAAGAACCGAGCGGTATTGAGTCCTCTCACCAAGTAGGCGTGATGTATCCAATACAGATATCGTCCGCCTACCATGGAAGTAAAGCGATGCTGTCGAGTAGCATTGCTGAATCTATTTATAAAATGATTCGAACTAAAGAAATATTTCGAAATATACAAAAGATATTCTACCCCGTTCTCGCTGCCTTTGGTGTCCCTGGTAAGTAGCAATGTTAGATTGTTGACTCTGCGATGTATTTCGAACTTGCTTGTGATTAGCGTCAAGGGTGCCCCTGAGTTTGTGATTTTGAATGCTTATTATTGCATTCTTATAGTTACTGTAGTATAAATTCTCGTGGTCATAATAAAATAAATAAGATGTTTATGTAGTTACTATTGACTGTTGTTTCTGATCTCATCATTCTCCGCGTCAACCTGCTCTCCTAGTTTGTTTTAATTCTGGTTTTCTTTTGGGTCCAAATTGTAGTTTTGCTGTTTCCCAGTGGTATTTTTGGAATCGATCATTTACTTACAGAGCCTTTGCACTGGACAGCAATGTTGATTCTAATTCTTTATTTCTACAAAGTGCAGCTTTTCACCGAGGGTGTGTTATAAATTTCCCTTATGTTCATCTTGTGTCTTGCCTCACAAATGTAGTCGAGACCGTTGAGCTTCTCCGGCATTTCTTCATTATAATATGTTTTATTTTCTTTTCCTTTGATATCTGATGTACTGTAGTCATTTTGCCATCCTCACGATGCTAAATCTAATTAAAACTTCATTAATGGCGGAAAGAATAGATATCCTGAATAAGCAGGAACGGTCGAAGATCACTGTGCTTACCTTTTAACGGCACCTCCGTTTCACTACGCTACCATGCTCCTGCGAGCTGGAATAGGTATCTGAGAGCCACTGGTACATCCGAAAATACTTTATTGAGACGCATTATCCCGCATTCACTTCACTTCTCTGTTCTGAATTTAACATATATGCCATCTCTGTCTGCTGTAATATTGCAGATATCTGAATTAATCTGTTCTCTTATGCTGCAAACTAAATAAGCAATCTCAATGCAAGTGAAGCGAAGAGCATATCCCTGTGTTCTCTCCTATGTGCCCTCTGCGGTTTCATTACGAAACTCGTGACGGCAGCTGGAATTATAACCCACATTGCGAACTCAGGATCTGGGAATGGAGGTCAATTATTCGTTAAGTAGTACCATCCAATAATAGAAAAGAAAAAATAAAGTTAAACATCTGTATGGCAGACGTTTCTGTAGTTTCACGTGCAAATGCAGGTTTCCTCGCGATTGTTGCCTTCTACATTGGAAAGCCTAGCGGCTTCGGTCTTTAATGTTGAGTACGTGGTCTTTAGCAAGTCATTTGACAAGGTGCCACATGGCTTTCAGCTGAGGAGGTAAATTTTCTGAGGCGTTGAGTCCGTGGGAGAAGCCAGAGATTGATCGTATATGGTTGTCTCTGTGACTGGTGGAGTGCCGCAGGGATCAGTGTTGGTGTTTATCATCTATATCAAGGATCTGGATGATACTATAGTTATCTGGATCAGCAAATTTGCAGAATATACCAAAGCTATCATTGCTTGCAGAGGGATCTGGATCAGCTAGAAAAATAGGCTGGAAAATGGCCGACGGAATGTAATACAGATAATTGCGAGGTTTTGCACTTCGGCAGGACCAACCAGGGTGGGTCTTACACACTGAAGGATAGGGTACTTCAGCTGTGGTAGAACAAAGCGATATGAGAATACAGTTCCAAACTTCGCTGAAAGTTGCGTCACAGGCAGATAGGGTTATAAAGAAAGCTTCTGGCTCTTTGACATCTTACATCAAAGTATTGAGTACAGGAAGTATGACGGTATGTTGAGGTTGTGTAAGACGTTGATGTTGCTGAAGCGTAATTTGCAGTATTGTGTGCAGTTTTGGACACCTATCTACAGGAAAGATGTAAGTAAAGCAGAAAGGGTACAGACTAGTTACAAGGGTGCTGCTGTGTCTGAAGGACCTGAGTAATAAGGAAAGATTGATTGCTTAGAGCTTTATTCTTTAAGACGTAGAGGTTTGAGAGCAGATTGAATAGAGCTTTACAAAATTACCAGGACATAGATAGGGTAAATGCAAACAGGATTTTTGCACTGAGATTGGGTGGCACTACAACCAGACGTCATGGGTTAAAGGTCAAAGGTGAAAAGTTTAAGGCGAACATGAGCGGAAACATCTTCATTCAGAAGCTCGTTAAAGTGTAGAACGAGCTGCCAGCAGACGCGGTGCATGCGAACTCGAATTTAGCGTTTACGCAAAGTTTGGATAGGTACACGGATGGTAGGGGTATGGAGAGCAGTTGTCCCAGTGCAGATCGATGGGAGCAGGCAGCTTAAATGGTTTTGGCATGGACTAGATGAGCCGAGGGGCCTGTTTCTGTGCTGTAGTTCTCTATAACATTATGGCTCTGTAATTGGCATATGCTTATACCTAATATCGAGGGTGGTAACAGAATCTAAAATCGTGGAGGGAATGTACAGTAGAAGAACAATAATAACGACTTGGTCTACTTTCCATTCTCAAATAATCTTATATGTCCTTCCACTAAAATTACCCTTTGAAAACTACTTCATGCATTCTTATTGAGTGCAGGAGAATAACCTTTATCTTTGATACACAAACTACAGGAATTCTGCAGATGCTGGAAATTCAAGCAACACACATAAAAGTTGCTGGTGAACGCAGCAGGCCAGGCAGCATCTCTAGGAAGAGGTGCAGTCGACGTTTCAGGCCGAGACCCTTCGTCAGGACTAACTGAAGGAAGAGTGAGTAAGGGATTTGAAAGTTGGAGGGGGAGGGGGAGATCCAAAATGATAGGAGAACACAGGAGGGGGAGGGATGGAGCCAAGAGCTGGACAGGTGATAGGCAAAAAGGATACGAGAGGATCATGGGACAGGAGGTCCGGGAAGAAAGACAAGGAGGTGGGGGGGGGGCCCAGAGGATGGGCAAGAGGTATATTCAGAGGGACAGAGGGAGAAAAAGGAGAGTGAGAGAAAGAATGTGTGTATAAAAATAAGTAACAGATGGGGTACGAGGGGGAGGTGGGGCATTAGCAGAAGTTAGAGAAGTCGATGTTCATGCCATCAGGTTGGAGGCTACCCAGACGGAATATAAGGTGTTGTTGCTCCAACCTGAGTGTGGCTTCATCTTTACAGTAGAGGAGGCCGTGGATAGACATGTCAGAATGGGAATGGGATGTGGAATTAAAATGTGTGGCCACTGGGAGATCCTGCTTTCTTTGGCGGACAGAGCGTAGATGTTCAGCAAAGCGGTCTCTGTTTTTTAAGAAATTAAAAACACCATGCAGATATTATTTTTGCGCAGGAGACTCATATCCATAGGCAGGAAGAAAATCGCTTTTTTAAATTTTGGAAGGGACCCTTATTTCATTCTTTATGGATAAATAAAATAAGAGGGGTATCTATTTTTATTAATTCTAAAATACCCTTTGTTCATTTTAATACTGTTACTGATTTAATTGGAAGATATTTAATTGTCACTGGTTTGTTATGTGGTCAAAAGGTGGCTTTGGTGTGTGTATATGCACCCAATATAGATAGCCCTGAACTTTTTAAGAAGCTGTTTTCTGTATTGCCGAATTTAAATGAATATAAGTTGATTATGGGCGGTGACTTTAACTGCTGTCTCGATCCGTCGATTGACAGATCGGCCACCAATCCGTCACTTCCTAATAAAGCTGCAACTTGTATTAATTCTTTTTTATTAGAATACGGTCTGGTCGGCATTTGGAGATTTAAATATCCTAAAGAAAAAGATTTTTCTTTTTTTTCCACATGTATACCATAAATATTCAAGAACTGATTATTTTTTGTTGGATACGCGATTGGTGCCCTCTGTTGTTGAGTGTGCATATGATGTGATTGTGTTGTTAGATCATGCACCTATGAAACTAACATTTGAGCTCTCTGATAATATTCACATACCTCAGTGGAGGTTTGATATTTCATTGTTACAAAATTCAACATTTCTAAATGTTATTAAAGAGCAAATTTCTCTATTTTTTTGAATTAAATACAACTGAGGGAATTTCAAATTTGGTTATTTGGGATGCGATGAAATCTTTTCTTAGGGGGCAGATAATTTCATATTCGGTAGGTTCAAGAAGGAAAACTAAGACAGAACTTTTACTGATCACTAATGGGATTAAAGCAATAAATAAACTTTATTCAGTATGCCTAGTGAAGATCTTTTTAAGGAAATGGTGGAACTCTAAGCACAACATGGTTTGCTTTTGACTGTTCCCATTGAACAGCAACTTCTTAAATCCAAAAGCCAATCCTATATACATGGAGAGAAGTAAGGCAAATTATAAGCTAGTCAGTTAAAAGCAAATATGGCTAGAAAACAGATCCTGAAAATACAAAGACCTTATAGAACTGCAACGGTAGATCCTTATGAAATCAATAAGATATTTATGGATTTCTACTCTAATCTTTATGAGTCTGAATTTTCAAATAATATTACCTTTATGAATAGTTTTTGCAAAAATTTAATATACCTAAAAGCTCTATTCAAGATATGAATACATTAGTTACACCCATTAAACAAGAGGAAATAGCAAGGGGTATATCCTCTCTCCAATCAGCTAAGGCTCCGGGGCCGGATGGATATACAGTGGAATTTTATAGGGCTTTTACTGGTATACTTATACCTCATTTATGTCAAATTTTCACTAATTCTATATCCTATGGGACTCTCCCGAAAACTTTCTATGAAGTTTCAATCTCTTTAATTCCTAAAAAAGATAAAGAATTATCTGAATGCTCCTCTTATAGAACAATTTCTCTATTGAGTGTGGTTTTTAACATTCTCTCTAAGATCTTGGCTAATACAGTTGAGAATATTTTACCGACTGTTATTTCTAATGACCAAACTGGATTTATAAAAAAAAACAGATATTCACATTTTAACATTCGAAGATTATTAAATATTATTCACTCCACTCCATCTAAAGAATCTGAATGTGTTGTTTCTCTTGATGCAGAGAAAGCCTTTGAAAGGGTGGAGTGGTCTTAGTTATTTGAGGTTTTGGAAAGATTTAATCTTGGCCCGGGATTTATTTCCTAGATTAAATTGATCTATTATGTTGCTATGGCGCCTGTTATAACTAGTAACCAAAAATCTCCCTATTTTAGATTACATAGGGGAACTCGACAGAGATGCCTTCTTAGCCCTTAACTATTTAACTTGACCTTAGAACCCCTTGCTATTGCTCTTAGAGATTCTAACACTGTTCAGGGTATTAAGAGAGGGGACAAAATACACAAGGTTTCGTTATATGCAGATGACCTGTTAGTTTATATATCAGATCCTAGGAAATCTATTACTTCTGTGTTATCTATATTTTCTGAATTCAGTAGTTTTTCTAGGTATAAATTAAACTTACATAAAAGTGAGATATTTCCTATTAATAATTACTTGCATCCAAATCGTCACGTACCTTTTAGTATTGTTAAAAATTGCTTTACCTATCTTGGTATTAAAGTTACTAAAAGTTTTAAGGATCTCTATACATACAATTTTTTCCATTAATTGGCTACACCAAACAAATGCTTTCTAAATGGTCGCCTATCTCACTATCATTAATAGGTCGAATTAATGCTATTAAAATGATAGTTTTACCGAAATTTTTATGTATATTTCAGGCCGTTTCTTCCTTTGTTGCCTAAAAGTTCTTTGACAGAATAGATTCTATAATCTTATCTCATATTTGGAACGGTAAAAATCAGAGATTGAGTAAACCATTATTGCAGAAATTAAAAAAGGATGGTGGTATGGCTTTGCCTAACTTTAGAATGTATTATCGGGCAATTAATATTCGATATATTACTTATTAGATTCACTATTTAGACATACATGAATGTCCTTCATGGTTGGATTTGGAGGTAAACTCGGTGAAAGGATTCTCTTTGGCCTCTTTACTGAAAGCTCCTCTTCCCTTTTAGTTTTCTAAGATTAGTAGACAAGATTTTAATCCCATTATTAAACATACATTAAGAATTTGGTTTCAGTTTCGTAAATTTTCTTTGAGTTAAATAATTTTATTCTTTCTAGTAATATCCATCTCAATTATTTTTTAAACCATCAACTTTGGATAAGGCCTTTTTAATTTGGAAAACCAAGGGAATAATAACTTTTTCAAATTTGATTTTAGGGGACTGTTTAATGTCTTTTTTCTCAGTTAGTGGATAAATATGATTTATCTAATATATACTTTTTTAAAATATTTACATATTAGGATTTCTTTTACGTGGTTTGTCGCCAAATTACCCTTCTGCTTATCCATCTAATATGACAGACGCTCTCTTTCAGTTTAAACCATTTCAAAAAGGGTTGATAGCCATAAACTATAACTGGTTGTTGAACTCACGAATGATATCTAATGATAAAACTAAACGGGCTTGGGAATCAGAATTTCAAGAGCCATTTTAAGGTAATCAATGGAGTAAAATTTTTCATTTGGTTAACAACTCATCGATTTGTGCCTGTCATTCCTTGATACAGTTCAAGGTAGTGCACCGGCCCATATGTCAAAGGATAAACTAGCGCATATCTTCTTCAATATCAATCCTATTTGTGACAGATGTAATACTGAGCTGGCTACTTTAACTCATATGTATTGGTCTTGTAGAAAGCTAGATAACTTTTGGAGAGTTGTTTTTAAAATACTATTCAAAGTTTTGGATCTGGAGCTACAACCTAATTTGCTTATGGCAATTTTTAGGATTATCCCATTGGAAGCAGGAAATACTTCTGTTTCCGCTCAACGTATGATAGCCGTTTCGACCTTACTGGCTAGGAGAGCCACTTTATTGAAGTGGAAGGATTCTAATCCACCTATGGTCTTTTATTAGCTCTCCTCCATTATGTCCTGTTTAAGTTTCGAGAAAATAAGAAGTTGGACATTTGATACATCCTTTAAATTTGAGCAAATCTGGTGACCTTTTATCCAATATTTTCAGTTAATTTGATTTATTACTCTTTCAATCTTTTTTTTGAAGTTTTAGATTTGATCAAAAAGTCTTTTTTCTTTTTTATTTGGTCCTATCCTCAAAATGGACTGCTCAGTCTCGTTTTATTTTTGTTTTTTTAATATAGTGTAGTGTGTTTTTTCCTCTTCATTTAAAACTCAATGTTTGTTTTTCTTTCCTGTTCATAAACTGATGAGGAGAATTGCTATTTTCATTTTTTATTATATATTTTATACTAGTGTAATAATATCTATGATTTTGACAATGTCTATCTTCATCTCGGTTTATATTGTTACTGATATATATATTTGAGATAATTCTCCTCTTGATTGTATTTATGCTCCTCTTAAATCAATAAAAAGATTAATAAAGAAAGAAAGAAAGTGTCACACTGGGAGGCGTTGGAAACGGACCCAAATGCAAGACACAGACACTGAAGTACTAGGAACAGGAACGGACAAAACTAAATGACGGCACAGGACGCAGTCTAGGAGTAGGGACCAGGACACAGACAACGCTTGGGAAGCAGGACCAGGACGAGGGACTGGGAACAAGGAGCCTGGGCGTGGCTTCCGAGCCAGCGTCTGGACAAGGGCCCAGAACCTGGATCTTGACTCGGGCTCGGACCCCAAAACCAGGGGAAGACGTGGCGAGGCTTGGGTTCTCAGAGACCAGGCGAAGACGTGACGAGGCTTGGGTTCTTGGAGACCAGGCGAAGACTTGACGAGGCTTGGGTTCTTGGAGGCAACTCGTGGGCAGGACGCGGGACTCCACCCGACGGAGGCAAGGGACAGGAAAGGACAGAACCAACCGCAGGGTAACGGCAATCGGCCTGGCTTACCCAACGGAAGCAAGGGACAGGAAGGGAGCTAGGTCCGGGGTGGCTCCAAGACTCGAGGCGGCCGGTAATCTCGACGGGCTACGGAACAGCCAAATCCATATCTCGATGACTGCATTAGCCTTCCACCGGTGGGTTGCTCCAAGAGGAGACTGACGAGAGGACCCAACAACCACACTCGATCCCAGGGCCAGTTATATTCCCAGCCAAGATGAGCATCAGGTGCTTATGTTTAAGTCAAACCGAAACAAGGGACAGCCGGAAGACCCGGAGTCCGGAGTCCGCGGACCGGACCAGACCATGACAGAAAGATAGTTTAGATTCTCTGCTCAGGACCGAAAATATATTTGCGAAACATATTGCAGTTGAGCATTTTATCTACACTTCATTTTCTCCGCATTTCTCTTCATTTGAAATACAGCGTAAATTCCGTCAACCCGAGTTGAAGCATTATTTCACTCTCCAGAAGGAGAGACCATGGATCTCATTGGCACGGTGACAATGCCATGTGCACAATAATTGCTCAGGCTGCTCAGACAAGCGCTGTTGTTTCATTGCCAACCATCCGGGAACCTCGCAGTTTATTACTACTGGGTTGTTTGTTCATCCGTGTATTCTAGTGAAGCGCGCAATATATGGTGATTAATTTTGCATTGAACTTTTCAGCTGTGATCCGATAATGTAGCCATTGAAAGCATTTACCCGGAGATATCATTGTGCATTCTAACAACTGCATTGAATTATTTCTGCTTCTTTTCTTTCATCGCAGCTAACATACTGGTCATGGTGATTCTGTCTCAGAGAAGGTGTGGCCTGTCCAGGTGTGTCACCCGATACATGTTGGCAATGGCAGCGGCGGATCTTCTGGTCATTGTCATCGACCTCATTTTAAGGCACATTCCGATTGTCTATCCGAAGCAATTTCGTTTCTTCTTGTCGCTGCCGGTGTGTAACATCCATTCTGTCCTGGTTTATGCAACCACAGACTCTTCTGTCTGGTTCACAGTCAGTTTGACATTTGATCGATTTGTGGCCATCTGCTGCTCCCAAAAGGTGAAAAATAAATACTGCACCGAGAAGACGGCAACTGCTGTTCTCGGCACGGTGACCGTGATTTTCTGTTTAAAGGACACGACTTGGTACTTCCTACATATGAAAAAGTATCTCCTTGGCAATAACCCCTCATTTTGTGCAATGAGAACGCATGTCAGCATTTCACATGTGTGGGGAGCAATTGAGATCTTCAATTTGATTTTCACTCCTTGTGTCCCATTTGTGCTCATTCTGCTGCTGAATGCTTTGACCATTAGAAACATTTTTATCGTCAGCAGAGCCCGTGCGCGACTCCGTAGTCACGGCAACGCGGAAAGTTTGAAAGACCCGGAGATGCAGAGCCGAAGGAAGTCTATCATTTTACTATGTGTTATCTCGGGGAATTTCATACTGTCGTGGGCACTGTTTACGTTCAGGTTAATTTCGAATCGACTGTGGTGGTTGGGGTATGAGAGTCAAAGTCATCTTGTTCCTGTACAGGAAGTGGGGTATATGCTCCAACTCTTGAGTTGTTGCACGAACACAATGACTTATGCCCTGACACAGAGGAAGTTTAGAGAACAGTTGAAAACTGTAATGAAATCCCCGTTTACTGGAAATAATAAACTTATTAACTGATAACACACTTCAGCATCGGAAACCTATCCCAGTTCCTGCCCTTACTGCTCCCCATTCTATGATGTACGTGAACGAGTAAGTCGCTGTTATTTCCCCGTTACTAAAAAGGGTGGAATTGTTGCGAAACTTTCCACCCAGTCTGTGAGATCCCTTACGTGTCACATGTCCCGAATCGGGCCTGGCCTGGAAATTAAGATTCAGCTGAGGTCTGGTGTCCAACTTCATCTAAGGTGACAATAAGATCGGGACCGACACAAGAATCATCTTTATAATCCAACAAGTTACTGCTTGTTACCTTGTGTTAATGATGCAGCCACGATAAGGGATCTCCTATCCATCCTGGACCTTACCCACTTTGCTGTTTGTCTGCTCTCCCTGACTCTCCCATCAATTCTGCAGATGTCGATGTGCAACGAAACGGAAACCATAAGAAATAGATCCGGGCAATGAAGATATCGTGTGGAATCGGCCGTTTCAAATAATCATGGCATCAGGTTCATGTACTATCCCCAAGTCCCCTGACTGGCCAACATCACGGGGAATGGGATCCACATCATTTCTGATCGATGATTCAAGGTCATCTCTGACCAGCAATAATATTTCATTCAAATTTCAGAAAACCCCGTTATCTGTGTTCCCGTTAGTCATAAGAACATAAGAAATAGGGGCAGGAGTAGGCCATCTGGCCTGTCGAGCCTGCTCTGCCATTCAATAAGATCATGGCTAATCTGGCCATGGACTCATCTCCACCTACCTGCCTTTTCCCCAAAACCCTTAATTCCCCTGCTATAGAACAATCTATCCTTCTTTTAAATATATTTACTGAGGTAGCATCTACTGCTTCATTGGGCAGAGAGTTCTACAGATTCACCACTCTCTTGGAAAAGCAGTTCCTCGACATCTCCATCCTGAAATCTACTCCCCAGAATCTTGAGGATATGTCCCCTAGTTTTAGTCTCTTCGACCAGTGGAAACAACTTTCCTGCCTCTATCTTATCTACCCCTTTCATAATTTTATATGTTTCTAAAAGATCTTCTCTCATTTTTCTAAATTCCAGTGAGTTCAGTCACAGGTGATTCAATCCCTCCTCTTAATCTAACCCCGTCATCAATGGGGTCAACCTAGTGAGCCTCCTCTGCACCGCCTCCAAAGCTAGTATATCTTGCCTGCAAGCAGTGCTCCAGGTGCGGTCTCCCATTGCAGCTTAACCTCCCTGCTCTTAAATTCAATCACTCTAGCAATGAAGACCAACATTCCATTTGCCTTCTTGATAGCCTGCTGCACCTGCACCTGCAAACCAACCTTTTGTGATTCATCCACAAATACTGAAAGGCCCCTCTGAACAGCAGCAACTGCAAGTTTTTACCATTTAAATCATAATCTGATCTTCTATTCCATCTTCCGAAGTGGATGACCTCGCATTTACCAACGTTATGCTCCATCTGGTAGATCTTTACCCATTCACTTAACCTATCTATGGCTCTCTGCAGACTCTTTATATCTTCTGCACAATTTGATTTTCCACTCAGTTTAGTGTCATCAACAAACTTAGTTACGGTACACTTGGTCCCCTCTTCCATATTGTTAATGCACTGTATATGATGGAGAGTTGCGGGCCCAGCACACACCCCGCGGCATACCACTCACCATTGATTGCCTCCCAGAGTAACACCCATATATCCCAACTCTCTGCTTTATATTAGTTAACTAATCCTCTACCCATGCTAATGCACCACGCCCAACTCAATGCATCATTATCTTATGGATAAGTCTTTTATGTGGCACATTATCGAACACCTTCTGGAAATCCAAGCAAATAATATTGTCTGATTCCCTCCATCCACTGCGCTCGATATATCCTCAAAGAACTCCAGTAAGTTGTCAAACAGGACCTGCCTTTGCTGAATCCATGTTGTGTCTGCCTGATGGATCCACTTCTTTCCAGATGCCTCACTGTTTATTTTTTAATTAGAGCTTCAAGCATTCTCCCAAACACACATGCTAAACTAACTGGCCTACAGTTATCTGCGCTTTGCTTACATCCTTTCTGGAATAGTGGCGTGACATTTGCCGTCTTCCAGTCCGACGGGACCTGCCAGAGTCCAGAAAATTTTGGTAAATTATCACCAAAGTCTCTACTATAACTTCTGCTATTTCTTTCGGTACCCTGGTATGCATCCCATCAGGACCAGGGACCTATCTATCTTTGCTAGGCACTACCTCTTTAGTGATAGCTATTGTATAAAAGTCCTCAGCTTTCATCGCATCCATAACATCTCTCCTTGGCATGTTAGAAGTGTCCTCCACCATGAAGACTGAGCTGTGTGCTCAGTCCACAGCTGTTCACTCTGCTGACCTACGACTGTGCTGCAAAAAACAGCTCGAACCACATTATCAATTTAGCCGATGACACGACTGTGGTGGGTCTCATCAGCAAGAACGAAGAGTCAGCATACAGAGAGGAGGTGCAGCGGCTAACGGACTGGTGCAGAGCCAATAACCTGTCTCTGAATGTGAACAAAACAAAAGAGATGGTTGTTGACTTCAGGAGGACACGGAGCGACCACTCTCCACTGAACATTGACGACTCCTCCGTAGAGACCGTTAAGAGCACCAAATTTCTTGTTGTTCATCTGGCGAAGAATCTCACCCGGTCCCTCAACACCAGCTCCATAGCAAGAAAAGCCCAGCAGCATCTCTACTTTCTGCGAAGGCTGAGAAAAGTCCATCTCCCCACCCCACTCTACACATTCTACAAAGGTTGTATTGAGAGCATCCTGAGCAGCTGCATCACTGCCTGGTTCGGAAATTGCACCATCTCGGATCGCAGGACCCTGTAGCGGATCGTGATAATCATCGGGGTCTCTCTTCCCGCCATTACAAACATTTACACTACACGCTACATCTGTAAAGCAAACAGCATTATGAAGGTCCCCACGCACCCCTCATACAAACTCTTCTCCCTCCTGCCATCTGACAAAAGGCACCGAAGTATTCGGGCTCTCATGACCAGACCTTGTAACAGTTTCTTTCCCCCAAGCCATCAGACTCCTCAGTACCCAGAGCTTGGACTGACACCAACCTACTGCCCTCCAATGTGCCTATTGTCTTGTTTATTATTTATTGTAATGCATGCACTCTTTTGTACACTTTGTGCAGTCCGGGGTGGGTCTGTAGTCTAGTGTATTTTTTGTGTTGCTTTACGTAGTTCAGTGTAGTTTTTGTGTTGTTTTACGTACTTCAGTGTAGTTTTTGTGTTGTTTTACATAGTTCAGTGTAGCTTTTGTATTGTTTCATGTAGTACCATGGTCCTGAAAAACGTTGTCTCGTTTTTACTGTGTACTGTACCAGCAGCTATGGTCCAAAGGACAATAAAAAGTGTCTTGACTTGACTAAAAGGAATAAGGAATTGTTGACCGTTCGTCAATAGAACTAGGTTAGGAAATTCACTGCGCAACTCGCAATTAATCGATCCTCAGCCAGTTACTACTCAGTCTCTGGTTCAAATTCCGCCCATCCAAGGTGCGACCATAAGCACGCGAGAAAGCCAGCCACAGTCTGGTCACAGATGCAGAGGGCTGCTCCCCTTTGCGCTGTCTACACTAATGCAAAGCCTTCACCGGGTCTCCTTGATTAGCCCCTGCAGCTTCTAATATAGCCTCCTGCAAATCACCCAGTGTCCCCTGGCCTTGTGCCTGTTCCTCCGGCAGGGCTGAGTGTAACAGTGATGTTGAACATAGAAGGGTTAACTTCCGTTTCTCTACTTCATTTAAACCCTGAATAATCCTCTGCTGCCGATGCACGCGAAAAGTTCCCGAGGATCGTCTCCCAGTTCACACTTTCGTATACTGTATTCGCAGCTACCGCAGTTAATTGGGTCACGGCAAAAGGGGTTGATTGTGGACTTCATAAAGAGTAAGACGAGGGAACACACGCCAGTCCTCTTCGAGGAATCAGAAGTGGAAAAGGTGAGCAATTTCAAGTTCCTGAGTGTCGATATCTCTGCCGATCTATTTTGGACCAAATATAACGATGCAGTTACAAAGAAGGCACCGCAGCGGCTATATTTCATTAGAAGTTTGAGGAGACGTTGTATGTCACGAAAGACACTTGCAAAGTTTTACAGATGTACCTTGGAGAGCATACTAACTGGCTGGATTACCGACTGCTATAAGGGGAGGGGAGCCTACTGCACAGGATCGAAATAAGCTATAGAATATTGTGAACCCAATCAGCTCCGTCTCGGGCACTAACCTCCCCAGCATCTAGGACATCGATGCCACAAAACACAGAAGTGAAAGTTTGAAGACGTAGAATCCTCTCTTTTCAAGTTCAGTAAACAGTTATTTGTTCTCTAGTAAGCATTGAAAAAAAAAAGAACCCTGTACATCGCAGACGTGTTCTTGAAGCGACCGAGAAAAAAATAAGAATATTGCCTAACTAAACGAAGTGTTTAAGCATGTCCTGGAGTGCGTCGTTGATGAATATCTGGAAAAACTGCTGGAGCGTTAACTAAAATGAGTGATATTACCAGGTACTCATAGTGTTTGAAGGCCGACTTCCATTCATCCTCCTTTTGGCTCCGTATCAGACTGCAGGCATTCGGGAGGTCAAGTTTAGTGAAGACCGTGGCTCCTTCTAATAACTCAATTGCTGTGCCATTAGAAGAAGTGGGCACCAGTTCTTAATAGTAATTCTATTTTGACATTTGCCGTTGATACATACTCTCAGTCCGCCGTCTTTCATGGATACGAAAAAGAACCCAGCTCTGGCTAGCGAGGTGGACGGTCTGATAATCCCAGATGACAAAGTCTTCTTAATGTAATCCTCCATAGCTTGCCTCTCGGGAGGTGGTAGTAAAATGATAGAGCAATCGAACCCCCTATTTGGGGTAAGCATGCACTTCCAAGAAATCCAAATTCTCTGAAGTTACTCTAGATGACTATGTTGAGTTTAATTGCATTCTTGAGTAGTCTTGAAACAACTCAACGAGCGACTGGGAATTCTGGCAGGCTTTTCAGAAACTTCTGGTAGGCTTCTTTGGATCTCGTAAAGGCGTCTCAGAACCTTGGGAAGGCATCTCCGAACCAGGAGAAGACGTCTCGTATCATTTTCTGCCCTCTGCGAACGTCCAGGAAGGCATTTATCACGGCATAGGGTCTACCAACCTTGAGTGGTGCGAGAAGACCATTTAATCCGTGGTTTATGAAGATAACCAAGAAATAGGGGAATGTCTGGAGAATGAATAAGATGGAAACGAATGGCCTCCTTGTGTCTTTCAATAGTCAACTTGAGAACGATGAAAAATAAGAGTTATGTCCAGCTTCCAACCGCCTATTATGCAGGGCCATAGCAGAGATAGGCTGGTCGATGTGTACCTTAGTCATTTTGATTCTCTCCGCTAGTGCGATGTCTAAAAAGTTCCCCACCGAGCCAGTGTCAGAAGTTATTGCTAAATGTTGATGAATTCCCCAGGAAAACAGGGATGGCAAAATTACTCAAGGAGAGAGACGAGATGGCATGGTTGTTTCTTCACTGAGAAAATTCAAAAAGGTGAGGTGCAAATTACTTAGAAATGTTCGTGCAGGATTTCATAAAGGTTAATTTGCAGGTTGAGTCGGTGGTGAGTAAGGCAAATGTAATGTTTTAGATTATGAGGACACTCAGTCCTCGTTTATTGTCATTTAGAAATGCAGGCATTAAGAAATGATACAACGGTCCTCCAGAATGATATCACAGAAACACAGGACAAACCAAGACTAAAACTGAAAAAAAAAACACATAATTATAACATGTAGTTACAACAGTGCAAAACAATACCATAATTTGATAAAGAGCAGACCATGGGCACGGTAAAAAAAAAGTCTCAAAGTCCCTATAGACTCATCATCTCACGCAGGCGGCAGAAGGGAGAAACTCTCCCCACCATGTACCTCCAAGCGTCGTCAATTTGCCGATGCAGCACCATTGGAAGCACCCGACAGCAGCGGACTCTGAGTCCGTCCGAAAACTTACGAGCCTCCGACCAGTCCCTCCGACACAGCCTCTCCGAACACCATCCTCTGCCGAGTGCTTGTTAGCATTCATTTCCAGATGTCTAAGATGTAAAAGCAAGGCTGTAATGTTGAAGCTTTATAAGGCAGTGGTGAGGCCTTACATGGAGCTTAGGGATCAGTTTTGAGCCCATTACTTAAGAAAAGATATGCAGAAATTGAATAGATTCAAAGGAAGTTAACGGAAATTAGTCCTGGATTGAAAGGCTTATCATAAGAAGAGCCAATGACTCCGAGACTGTACTGTCATGTACCCCGTGACGGGTTAAAGAACCAGCAGAAATGGAAAACACTTTGGAGTCCAGTATTGCTATTACCTAATGGCATTTAATAGTAGCTACGCAATACACTAATATAAAATCAGATATATAAAACAGGTTAGCAATAATTATACATAAGTAAGTGTGGAAATATATATGAAAACCAAGCTTCTTCGAGTCTAGGGGCAAATAGATAGTCTTACAAAGATGAGTAAAGTTCAGTTCAGTTCGTGGTATTGAGTTGAGTAGTGATGGAGAGAGAGGGAGAGATTTGAGTCTTCAGGTGAGGTGACGCCGTCGATCTTCCCGTTGTCCTCCGAAATCCTTTAGAAGTCACCGACTGTGACCACAACAAAGGGGACAGTTCTCCTGTGGTGGAATTGTCAACCCAGGTGAGGGTCGGACACACGAATAACTCCCCACCGGTCACACCCTTTTCACACTGCAAGAGCCACTGATCGATCCTCCAAACCCACCTTTTCTGGGGCACAACAAAGCTCATTCAGTGTCCAAACCATGTGTCTGTAGATCTAACAGCTGACCTTCTAGTTATCTCACCGTGCTGAATACCAGCTCTCCATCAAGCAGCTCCTCCCTTCTCTCTCAGTAAGAACTTGGAAGCTGTCAGTGTCCTTGCAAAGTGTAAACATGCCGCAGTGAAACCATAACAACATTTCCAAGCAGTCTTCGCCTCTCTGTCTCTCTCAATAACAAGGTGTCTGGTGTTGAACAACTCTCTCTCTCTCTCTCTCTCTCTCTCTCTCTCTCTCTCTCTCTTTTAAAAGCACAGTTCATAGGGATAATTCAAGACCCTGTCACAGTACACAGAGGGATTCAGAAGACTGGGGGAAGGTCTCATGGAGTCCTAACGAATGCTGGAAGTGTCAAAATATCAAGGTCACGACTGTTAATTCCCCATATTCTCCTAATTCCCTTTGATTGCGGCACACCTGTTTCACATTTAGAAGTACAGCATAAATATCCCGACTTTGCATCCACTCATCGCCAGATCGTTGTTTCTGCCAGTGTAGTAATTTACGTTCCCGGCCGCTTAGGTGAAAAATGGACGTAAAAGAATTTTTTAAAGGACATTTTCGTTAGCTATCTGGAAGATGCCGACCGAGGGAGCGCTGTACGCTGGCGCTATCCTGACCAGATGTTCGTCCGACTTTTATCGCGAAAGTGGATGGGCCGTCCAAATGCAAACCGAGCTATGACTGGGAGGCTAGTGTTTGGTAGTCGTAGTATCTCTGCAGGATACTACGTTTGAAATTAATGAGCATGGGGTTAACGTGGAAGACGGAACATAGAGCTGTACAGAAGAGGGACTGGCCCTTGGGTGTACAATACCTATACCCACCATGATTCCAAATTAAGCAAATGATTCTTGCGTGCACGAAATCCATAGCCAACAATGCTCTGCCAGTTGAACGCTCCTGGTAGCGCGTCCGAGGTTCTACCATACTCTGTGTACACAATTGATGCCCCGCAAATCTCTGTTAAATATTCCTCCTTAATCTTAGTCTTGATATTTCTACACAGATAAAACGAGTGCGGCTGCCTAAACTATGTCTCGATCCATGCTTATATACAAACGCACGCTTGTTGCAAATTTCAGATGCTATAAATTTCGGAGCCATAAATTGTACACGAGAATTCATTCTACATTCAAAGTGCACAGTTAGAGACTGGGCGCTATGTTAACGTTTAGGGTCCGACTACATTCCAGAGAGACAAATAATCTCTATAAGGACATTTGCTAAACAGCTCCACTCTGGAAAACATGCACGCACAGAGTGTACGCCAGGCCAGTGTTACAGGTTTTGACCCCGCGTGGAGACGCACAAATGTTACCGGACAGATAATTACGCAGTCGGACTCTTACTGTTGGGACACAGCTGTGTTCAGGAAATACATTCGTGCACTATTGTCCATATATTTAGTGAAGCGTCAAGTTCAAAAATCTCTCTGTGCGTTTTCAGTATGGAGTCGCCTGGAAAGGTATTGTTGTGACGAGCGTTGGCTCTCCCAATTCGGAGTCTGAACCTGTAACGCATCCAAGATTAGACAATTCACATCACGCACTGGAAAGTGAGACGCCAGAAAAGGTGACAGATTGTGCGCCTGAAGAGGCATGTTTGGAGAGAGGGAGGGAGAGAGAGAAGGAACAGTACAGTTGTATGCGTGTGTGTGAAAGAGAAACGTAAAAAAGAGAAAGGGATTAATATCTCACTGTGATAAATGAAGGTTGCTATATTTTGATCCATATTCACAGCCGGCAACTGCAGATTTTATTCTGTATGTCCATCATTGTTATTTGTCCCACACAGTAGCTCATTACTCGGGCCACAAGCAGATTGTGGTTTGCCGAGAGTGGGGATATGAAAATGAACAGAACTTTCTGCAAATTCTTCTATTTCCATTTTAAATGAATCTTACAAAAAGAGGATATGCAACACACATCAAAGTTGCTGGTGAACGCAGCAGGTCAGGCAGCACCTCTAGGAAGAGGTATAGTCGACGTTTCAGGCCAAGACCCTTCATCAGGACTAACTGAAGGAAGAGTTAGTAAGGGATTTGAAAGTGGGAGGGGGAGGGGGAGATCCAAAATGATAGGAATAGACAGGAGGGGGAGGGATGGAGCCAAGGGCTCGACAGGTGATTGGCAAAGGGGTTATGAGGGGATCATGGGACAGGAGGTCCAGGGAGAAACACAAGGGGGGGGGGGGCGGGGAACCAGAGGATGGGCAAGGGGTATAGTCAGAGGGACAGAGGGAGAAAAAGGACAGTGAGAGAAAGAATGTGTGTATAAAAATAAATAACGGATGGGGTCGAGGGGGAGGTGGGGCATTAGCGGAAGTTAGAGAAGTCAAAGGGTTGGAGGCTACCCAGACGGAATATAAGGTGTTGTTCCTCCAACCTGAGTGTGGCTTCATCTTTGTAGTAGAGGAGGCCGTGGATAGACATGTCAGAATGGGAATGGGATGTGGAATTAAAATGTGTGGCCACTGGGAGATGCTGCTTTCTCTGGCGGACAGAGCGTAGGTTTTGAGCAAAGCGGTCTCCCAGTCTGCGTCGGGTCTCGCCAATATATAGAAGGCCACATCGGGAGCACCGGACGCGGTATATCACCCCAGCCGACTCACAGGTGAAGTGTCGCCTCACCTGGAAGGACTGTCTGGGGCCCTGAATGGTGGTAAGGGAGGAAGTGTAAGGGCATGTGTAGCACTTGTTCCGCTTACAAGGATAAGTGCCAGGAGGGAGATCAGTGGGGAGGGATGGGGGAGGGGGGAAGAATGGACGAGGGAGTCGCGTAGGGAGCGATCCCTGCGGAAAGCAGAAGGGAGGTGGGGAGAGAAAGATGTGCTTAGTTGTGGGATCCCGTTGGAGGTGGCGGAAGTTACGGAGAATAATATGTTGGACCCGGAGGCTGGTGGGGTGGTAGGTGAGGACCAGGGGAACCCTATTCCTCGTGGGGTGGCGGGAGGATGGAGTGAGAGGAGATGTACGTGAAATGGGGGAGATGCGTTTGAGAGCAGAGTTGATGGTGGAGGAAGGGAAGCCCCTTTCTTTAAAAGAGGAGGACATTTCTCTCGTCCTGGAATGAAAAGCCTCATCCTGAGAGCAGATGCGGCGGAGACGGAGGAATTGCGAGAAGGAGATGGCGTTTTTGCAAGAGACAGGGTGAGAAGAGGAATAGTCCAGATAGCTGTGAGAGTCAGTAGGCTTATAGTAGACATCAGTGGATAAGCTGTCTCCAGAGATAGAGACAGAAAGATCTAGAAAGGGGAGGGAGGGGTCGGAAATGGACCAGGCAAACTTGAGGGCAGGGTGAAAGTTGGAGGCAAAGTTAATAAAGTCAACGAGCTCAGCATGCGAGCAGGAAGCAGCGCCAATGCAGTCGTCGATGTAGCGAAGGAAAAGTGGGATGATGTGTGTTGCTTGAATTTCCAGCATCTGCAGAATTCCTGTTGTTTGCGTTGTTAAAAAGAGTATATGGTTGTTTCTCCGCCCTGTTTACCTGCTCTCTGAGTGTGTGTGTGTGTGTGTGTGTGTGTGTGACGGTGTATATGAAAGTGCTACAATCTGGAGCATAAAATCTGCAGCGTAAAACACAGCACTGACAGATCTTCAGCAGATACAGCAGTCTCCCTGAACATCAGCCGTAACGACCCCAGGTGGAAAACATCAGAAACTACACACTTAACAGAATGAAGTTCAAGGATATTACAAGTGTAAAACTAAGGATTTCCTTCCAATCTCTGTCTCCGTGCCACTGGGATTCACTCCATTGTTTAGACCTCGGAATGTTCTGCAAGCTCTTTGACCTCTATGCTGTGTCTGACTGTTGGAACATTGAACAGCAAATGCCAGTGTCGGAGCGAGGGTCTAATGAAGGAATTCTATTGTTCCCAAATAGATTTTACATCTTACACTGTTTTACATTGCAGATCCACGAGAGGGTTTTTAGTTGCTCCAGGTAACGCAGCAAGCCTAGATATCGTTCCTCACTATCCATCACTCAGCCAATTAATTATGTTGTCTTCTGTAAATTTGTTAATCCACTTTTCTACATTTGTCATCTCAGTCACTAATATAGACGATAAAAGAACAATAGACCTAGCACTTATGCATGCAGTACAGTCCTAATCACAGGTCTCCAGTCACAGAAGCAACCATCAGATCAACCACTCTGCCTTCTCTCGCTAAACTAAAGTAGAATCCAATTTACCAGATCATCCTGAATTCCAGGAGACCGAACTTTCTTGACCAGTTATCCTTTGATGATTTGTCAAAAGCTTTGGTAAAGCCCACTGTACTTCCTTCCTCAGAATTCCTGGTAACCTTCTCGAAAATATCTCGAAAATTGGTGAGACTCAACCTATCCCGCACAATTCCAATCCCGCACAAAGCCAATTTCCAATAGTACTTCAGATCAGATTCGCAGGAGAGGTAATTGAAAACTTCACGGAACTTACTGGGAAACAAAACTTGAAAAAGACAACTGGAATGACAAAAAAGACTGACATTAGTTAAATAAAATGCTTGAAATTTTAATAGAGGTAAAGACTATTAAACCTTCCAGACTTGACAGACTGCACCCAGAATACAACAGGGGAAGCCACAGGTCTAATGGATCTTATAGATTGTTCCAGTCATTAAAAGCTGAAAATACGGTACTGAAGACATACTTCATGGCAAAGCATATATTACTGAAGTAATACAGTGTCTCACTGTATGAAACAACGTTATACTGCAACTGCACTCTACATATTTTGGTCAGTTTGTGGCCTGCGCAACACTGACCGTGCGTGAAATTACTGGGCATGTGCGTGAATGTTATATTGTTCTCCGATTGTTCTATCAGCATCAGTCTGCATTTCGAGAGGATCAAACATTTTAATAAAATCATATTCAAACAACGAAAATAGTCGACTGTTCTATTTTCCTAGGTGCTGCCTGGCCTGCTGAGTTCCTGCAGTATTTTGTGTGTGTTGCTGGGATTTCCAGCAACTGCAGATTTTCTCTTACTTGTGTTTGGAATGCTGCACTGCGAAGTCTGTTCCGGGGATGCCTACCCTGAAGAAGTTTAAATCCTCCCTTCGACGGGAGTTCAGTGAAACCCTCTCCCACTGCTCCCACTCTGTGATCCCTGCTGCTCAGTCCAACCGAAGGGTTTCGACCCTCCTGCATTTTTGTGTGTTGCTCAGATCTCCAGCATCTGCAGATTTCCTCGTGTTCATATTTAAACATTAATTTCTGGAATGTTGAAATGGAAAATGTCTAAGTAAAAGAGACACGCATGTATTCATTTTTTCCTTCTTTCAGTTATCTTTTGTTCAACGCCAGAATCACAACTCTACCTTCAGGTTTTGTCCTGGTTTCCCAGTGCGACTTGGACATTTCATCCGTTTTAATTATATACTTGTTAAGTTAAATTCAGGTGGGCAGCTGTGTAGAAGATTGTTGTGATGTTCATTTAGCAACTGCAATTAAAGCCAAGTTTCAGTGAAGCCTGAAAATGTCATCTGGGATTCTTTCCTGCTCCATTTAAGGATCTACCGACACCGAATCCCCTCACGAAGTAAGCGTTATGTCTCCAATACGGATAATGTCCGCCTACCATGGAAGTAAAGCAATACTGCCAGATAACATTGCTGCATCCATTTATAAAATGATTATAATGAGAAGAATATTTCAGAATATACAGAGGATATTCTACCCCGTTCTCGCTGCTCTTGGTATCCCCAGTAAGTAGCAATGTTATTTTGTTGATTCTGCGATACAGATCAAATATGCTAATGATTAACGTCAAGGATGCCACTGCCTTTGTGATTTTGAATATTTGTTGCTGCATTATTATAGTAACTATTACAGAAAAATGATTGACTATTGGATCTGATTTCATCTTTCTCTATCTCAAGCCACAACGCTGTTTTCCTTATTTTATTTCTATCTTGCATTTCGAAGAGATAGTTTATTTGTAGATCCTTTGTACTGAATACCAATGATGGTTCTAATTACTGCCCTCTTCACACTGGTACCGTCAGAGAGGAAGTGCAGAAGTCTGAAGGCAGACACTCAACGATTCAGGAACAGCTTCTTCCCCCCTGCCATCCGGTTTCTAAATGGACATTGAACCCACGAACACTGCCTGACTTCTTTTTTTTATTTCTGTTACTTTTCAATTTTTTTAACCTTACTATTTAGTAGCCATGTATATGCTTAAAATAACTCAGTTTTTTTCTCTATATTTATTTATCTTGTATTTCATTGTACTGTTGCCGTAAAGTTTACAAATTTCAGGAAATATGCCAGTGATATTAAATCCGATTAGAATTCTGAATTAATCATTTCTTCAAAGTATGGCATGCCACCTGACGTGAATTGTAAACCCCTTACATTCAGCCGGTCTCATTCCTCGCAAATCTCTTCGAGATCGCTGAGTTTTTGCAGCTTTCCGCATTTTTTATGGTATATCTTCTTTTCCTTTCTAATCTGATGTAGTCCACTATACAATGCTAAATCTATTCAAGGCCTTATTAATATCGCCTGGCGGATCCAGTAAATATCCTGTAAAAGAGAACATTCGCTGTAACAGCCCAAGAGCAGTGTGTTTATCTTTTAACGGCATCTCTGTTTCATTGTGATTCCTTTGCCCCGCGGGCTGGAGCAAGTTTCCAAGAGCCACTGTTTGATCAGAAAATAATTGATTCAGACACATTTTCCCACATTCACTTCACCTTTCTAGTCTGAATTTAACATGCATGCCTTCTCTGTCTGCTGTAATTCTGCAGCTATCTGAATTAACCCGCTGTCTTGTGTTGCAAACGAGGTAAGCAATCTCAATACAACTGAAGGAAAAGGCGTTTCCCTGTGTTCTCCCGTGACGCTCCCTTCGCTGCTCCAATAAATAATTCGTGGAGTTTATTTTCTCCTGAAAGATTAAGATAAAAAAATTCATCTGACTCAACAACGGTGGTTGGATGTATCACCCACCTGTGATCCCAAGATCTGAATCTAATTGAATAGTAAGGGTCAGTTATACAAAATAATGGTAAAAGTTAAAACCCTGTGTGGTTGGCGTTTCTGCAATTTCACTGCAAAACGCAGATTCCCTCGTAACTGGTGCCATTCACATTGCAAAGCTATATGGCTTCGGTCTTTAATCGACATATGCTTGTCCCGAATATCCAGGATGGTCACGGATCCTTAAGGGGTGGCGGAATGTGGGGTAGAATCACTATAAACCCAAATCGGTCTTTTTCCGTTCTCGAATAATCTAATAAATCCCTTGACTAAACCTATCGTTTTAAAGCTACTTCATGCATTCTTATTGAGTGCAGGCTACTTATAGTTACATTGACACGTTCAGATGTGTTCCAATCACATGATTGTTGAAAGCATTCGCTGAGCATTCTAACACGGGCGTTTCTCTCTGGCTGATAATGGATTCTGCTTATTTTCGTTCTTTCCAGCTAACATACTGGCGATGGTGATTCTGTCTCAGAGACGATGTGGCCTCTCCAGGTGTGTCACCCGATACATGTTGGCCATGGCAGCGGCGGATCAACTGGTCATTATCATGGACCTCATTTTAAGGCACATTCCGATTATCTACCCGAAGCATTTCCGTTTCTTTTTGTCGCTCCCTGTGTGTAACATCCATTCTGTCCTGGTTTATGCAACCACAGACTTGTCTGTCTGGTTCACAGTCAGTTTGACATTTGATCGATTTGTGGCCATCTGCTGTTCCCAAAAGGTAAAAAATAAATACTGCACGGAGAAGACGGCGACTGTGGTTCTCGGCACAGTGACGGCGTTCTTCTGTTTAAAGGACACGACTTGGTATTTCCTACATATGAAAAATTACCTCCTGGCCAATAACCCCTCATTTTGTGCAATGAAAACGCAAGTTAGCATTTCACCTGTGTGGGGAGGAATCGAGATCTTTAATGTGATGCTCACTCCTTGTGTCCCATTTGTGCTCATTCTGCTGCTGAATGTGTTGACCATCAGAAACATTTTTATCGTCAGCAGAGCCCGCGCTCGACTCCGTAGTCAAGTCACTGCAGCAAGTTTGAAAGACCCGGAGATGGAGAGCCGAAGGAAGTCTATCATTTTACTATGTGTAATCTCGGGGAATTTCATGCTGTTATGGGCGGTGTTTACTTTCAGAGTAATTTCGAGTCGACTGTGGTGGTTGGGATATAGAAACAATGCTCCTCTGCTTGATGTTCCTATACAAGAAGTGGGGTATATGCTCCAGCTTTTGAGTTGCTGCACAAACACAATGACTTATGCCCTGACACAGAGCAAGTTTAGAGAACAGATGAAAAATATTTTGAAATCGCCGCTTATTCAAATTAATAAACTTATTAAGTGACACCATAATTCACCGTCAGAAACCTATTCCAGTTCCTATGCATACTGCTTTCCTTTCTATAATGTACGTGTACGAGATAGTGCCTGTTAATTCCCTGCTAGTAAATGGGGTAAATTTGTTGCGACCCGTTCCTCCAAATTCCGCCGTTCCGTCCTAAGGAACAGACCCAGCCAATACACAATTCGTGTGGCGTCGGCCGTTCCAGACAATCATGACATCAATTTATTGTTCTAGCCGTAAGTCCCGGGATTGGCTAACACTAATGGGAGTGTGGATTCTTATCTTTTTTGATAAAGAATATAAAAGTTTCACGGACCACCAGTAATACTTCATTCAAATTTCAGGAAATCCCGTCAACTGAGTCACCTTTACCTTCGCTCAGTTTAAGTGCGAATGGGGAGGGAGTAGTCTCCGTACTGCTGTTTAGCATTTCTGTTTCCTGTTTCTAACACTTCTCCAAAATGATCCCTTTTCTCATGTTCCCTTTGAACTATCTGAGCCGCATTTTTCGCGCGATGTATATGCAATCAGTGTTCGGTTCTCGACACGCGTTCAAAACAAATTGGATTGACTGTGTAGGGGGAGCAAATGATGTACCGTTTGAGTAAATTATAAGAAGTTGAAATAAAGATGCTTTCTAGCAATGATTAAACATATAGTTCAAAATGTTATTGTGCGGCACTAGGAAGATTTTCATGTCCCGGATAAGCCTTAGTAGGTTCATCAGCCGCGGTGGCATAATGCAGGTACCAATAACATTCTTTAGCCCAGAAGAGAGCGCAAGCCAACTAATGAGAAAGTCAAACAACAGGAATTCTGCAGATGCTGGAAATTCAAGCAACACACATCAAAGTTGCTGGTGAACGCAGCAGGCCAGGCAGCATCTGTAGGAAGAGGTGCAGTCGACGTTTCAGGCCGAGACCCTTCGTCAGGACTAACTGAAGGAAGTCCTGACGAAGGGTCTCGGCCTGAAACGTCGACTGCTCCTCTTCCTACAGATGCTGCCTGGCCTGCTGCGTTCACCAGCAACTTTGATGTGTAATGAGAAAGTCAGATGGCAGCCTTTAAATGGAGCAATCAACGACCCACACAGCGAAAGCGGCTTTAGAATGGAAAATAAGTTAACCCCCAACATTACAACTTCCCACGACTGGTGTGTAAATATAGCCTCCTAACTACTCACATCTCTGTCACCAGTTGCCTCCTACAGTCACAGTAATGAATGACCTTTCGGTCAATCACGTTCATGCCGAGTAAGACGTCTAACTCAGTTAGTCTCATTTGCCTGCGTTTCATCCAAATTCCACTTTTGTTTATCCCTGTAGCTGTGTAAATGTCTTTTAAGCGTTACAATTGATTCCAGTTCTCCAATTTCCTCTCCGATTTCGTCCTACGTAGCCAAAGCACACGATCTCAAATTGTACTCCCAGGTTCGCTTTCAAATATTAGCACCATTATCGGAAAACTATAACCTCTAGTTTTAGACACAAGCCCGAAGGAAAATACTTCGACTTTCTAGCTATCTTCATCTTTCGTGATTTATATACATCGGTAAGGTCACCCTTCAGCCTGCTTCGCTCCTTGAGGAAATATTCCTGCCTATCCGTTCTTACCCTGTAACTCAGTGCAACAGAAAATCCCAACTACTTCACTAAACACTCTGACGATGAATTCAAGCGCGCAAAAAGCCTTCTTCATTACCCTATACACCAAAACTGCCGATTTCATGGAACCAAACAATGGGACTCTCTGCTCCACGAAACTCTAGATGGTGCTAAGATCTGTCCTGATTTTAATTACCAAAATCACCCCGCACTATCGGGATAAATTTCATCTCTCTGAGACTCCTGGTCTTAAAGTCTCAATCCTCTTCTACTACCGTCTGATTCTTTCCGTTAAGCTATTCTTGTATCCAGATGGCAAGCTCGTTCTGTATCCAATCTGCATTCACCATCAGACCAAACGTCATGCTATATTCCAGTTAGACAGTGTCTGTTCCCTGCCCTCTTCAATCGGCTTGCTCACCTTCAGGAAAACCACGAACAAATTCGAGAAACATGATCTCACACGCATAAAACAATGCAATCCTTTGAATATCAGTCTCTACTTTTACAAGCCTTTCTCCTTAGAATTCGGCCCAACAGTTTTCCCATCACTGCTGTTCAGCTCTGCGATCCGTAGTTTCTCCCTTTGCACATGTAGCTCTTAGTAAATAATGGTACAAAATGAGCTCACGTAAGTCTTCCTGGCCAAAGTACATGCAAATGTCTCTGGCTAGACTCATGCAATTTCTTCTAGCACTTCCAAAATCAACCTGCGATACAGTAAATTTATCGTGGGATTGTTTTCCTCATTAAAATGCCTTAGGACAGCCATTACTTCCCATACTGTAATGTGCATATGCGCCAAACTATCATTAAATATTCCCCTTAATCACTCATTTCCCATACATTTGTTTACGGAAAATACAAATAGGAAGAGCTCACTTTCTGCCTCACTCATCCCTGCAGCCTACTTAAATCCAGCTCGCAACCATCGTCCCTGTTCACTCGTCGAACCAGCCTGCCTCAACCTCGCCTTCAGTTACCGAGTTGCCTGGTGTTTTGAGTATCTGTTCTCTCTTGCCTTTTGGCCCCTTATCGCCTTTTATATTGAAGTTTATAGCTAAATGCCGTTCACTACTGAATCGTGTCCGCCGCCCTGCTTCTGGGTCAAGCCTCCTCTCTATTTCCTGGCATCCTGGACACACGATATTAATGCAATCATGACTATGGTAGCCGGCGAAAATATTTCAGTCAGGTTGATCAGATTTGATATGGCATCAAAATCTCTAACAATTTTCAACTGATGTACCGAGGGAGAGCGTTCTCTCACTGTCTGCTTGTCTGTCTGTCTACCCATTTGAATGTCAATTTCCCTCTCCGTTTTCCTTCTCTATATGCGTCTGCCTCCAGGGAATCCAACCGAGGTCCCGACACGATGTGCAGTCTAAATAAAGAAAGACGTTTTCGCAGACAGCGGCAGGACAATCCGAGGTAGTGTCGGAAAAAAAACAGAGAAATTTATGGAGGGAGATATCTCAATCTCTTCCTGAATCTCAACGTTCAAAGTTTAAAGTAAATGTGCTACCAAAGTACAAATATGTCAGTATGATTCAATTTCTTGTGAGGATATTCAATAAATCCCATAACCATAATAGAGTCAATGAAAGACCGCACTAACAGGGTAGACAACCAGTGCACGAAAGACAACAAACTGTGGAAGTAGAAACGAAAGGAAAAAAAAGAAATGATGATAATAATAATCATAAATAAGCGATAAATATCGAGAATATGAGATGAAGAGTCCTTGAAAGTGAGTGCATAGGTTATGGGAACAGCTCTGTGACGCCGTGAGTGATTTAAGAGCCTGGTTTGAGAGGTAATAACTCTTCCTGAACATGCTGATGTGAGTCCTCTGTCTCCTTCTGTCTCTCTGTATCTCCCTGCCAATATACGCTGTGTTCCACACACTCTCAGAGTCTGGGTCTGTCTCTATGATTTATTCTGGCTGTATTAGTATCTCTGTTTACCTGCTCCGTACTTCTGTCTCATCTTAGTATTCGCAGGATTGACTCTCTGGAGCTTAATTCAAACATCCGCCGCCTCTGCCTCCGCTCTGTTCATTCATTAATTACACTGTTATTCGGAGCTCTGATTTACAGGTTGCCAGCCGTTTCTATTTCCCGGGCCCAGCTTCCTGAAGGTTAGCCCCAATACAGTGATTGCTCCCCTCCTGTTTCTGACTTTCACCCACACTATTCAGGGGCAAATCATTTACGACGCCCTCCCTTTTCGCAGCTGTGATAGTATCCCCGGGCAGCAATGCCACTCCTCAACCTCTTTTACCTCCTTCCCTGTGAAACATCTAAACTACTGAACAGTCAGCAGCTATTCCTGACCTTGTGACAGCCAAGTCTCTGTATGGCTCACAAAGACATAGTTCAAATTAATGATTCACGCAGTAGGTTGTTTGCCTACTAACTGGTTGCTAACTGGGATTCTAACTGGTTGTGTTAACGTCTGGTGTGGAGGGGTCACTGCACCGGATCGGGAAAAGCTGCAGAAAGTTGCAGAATCAGCCAGCTCCATCATGGGCACTGGCTTCCCCGGCATCGTGGCATCTATAATTGGGGACGTGCAAAACCCAGAACATGCCCTCTTCTCATTGCTGCCATCAGGGAAGAGGTACAGGAGTCAGAAAGCACACACACACACACACACACACACACTCAATGTCTGAACTGCTGTGGCAGTAAATAGCAGTGACCCTGTGGTCACAGTTTTTTTTTTCTTCTTTGTATTTTTAATACGTCCGCCCGAAGAAAGATTCTTAAGGAGAGTACTTTGGAGAAGCTGTGGGTAACGCAGAGGGTATATCCGGCAGTGCGTCAAAATTTTGTTCTTGTGTCTCTGGAGTGCATTTGGAACACTGAACGCCGCGGTTGCGTAGAGATCAGAGCGACAATATTACATCGGGCTTCGGGGTTCTCCGCTTCCTCCCACAGTCCAAAGACCTACAGTGTAGGTTAATTAGTCATTGTAAATCGTCCCTTGGGGTTATATCGGGATTGTCGGTGGTTGCAGGGTCGAGCGAGTAGCTTTAAACTGCTAGGTCAGGCAGCATCTATCTGAATGGTGGCCGATTAGGAAAAGGGGAGGTGCAACGAAACCTGGGTGTCATTATACACCAGTCATTGAAAGTGGGCATGCAGGTACAGCAGGCGGTGAAAAAGGCGAATGGTATGCTGACAGTTATAGCGAGAGGATTTGAGTACAGGAGCAGGGAGGTACTAATGCAGTTGTACAAGGCCTTGGTGAGACCACACCTGGAGTATTGTGTGCAGTTTTGGTCCCCTAATATGAGGAAAGACATCCTTGCCATAGAGGGAGTACAAAGAAGGTTCACCAGATTGATTCCTGGGATGGCAGGACTTTCATATGAAGAAAGACTGGATGAACTGGGCTTGTACTCGTTGGAATTTAGAAGATTGAGGGGGGATCTGATTGAAACGTATAAAATCCTAAAGGGATTGGACAGGCCAGATGCAGGAAGATTGTTCCCGATGTTGGGGAAGTCCAGAACAAGGGGTCACAGTTTGAGGATAAAGGGGAAGCCTTTTAGGACCGAGATTAGGAAGAACTTCTTCACTCAGAGAGTGGTGAATCTGTGGAATTCTCTGCCACAGGAAGCAGTTGAGGCCAGTACATTGGCTATATTTAAGAGGGAGTTAGATATGGCCCTTGTGGCTACGGGGATCAGGGGGTATGGAGGGAAGGCTGGGGCGGGGTTCTGAGTTGGATGATCAGCCATGATCATAATAAATGGCGGTGCAGGCTCGAAGGGCCGAATGGCCTACTCCTGCACCTATTTTCTATGTTTCTATAGGAAGAGGTACAGTCGACGTTTCGGGCCGAGACCCCTCGTTAGGACTTCACTTCTCCCGTCTTCAACTCTCCTCCTCTTCATTTCTCCCATCTTCAACCCTCCTCCTCTTCATTTCTCCCGTCTTCAACCCTCCTTCTCTTCATGGACACCCTGCCCTGGTCTTCCGCATTCAGCAGCAACTTTTATGTGTGTTGCTTGAAATTCCAGCATCTGCAGATTTTCTCGTGTTTGAGCTTTAAACTGCTCGCAGTTTCCACTGTTGTGTCGTCAAATAGAAAGAGGATTGTGAGTGGTGCAAGTTCTTCTGAAGTCTATAACCATTTCCTTTGTCTTGTTGACATTGAGGAAGAGGGTATTTGCCTGACACCAGGCGCTCAGCTCGTCCACTTCCTCTCTGTAGGCCGTCTCAACCTTGTTGGTAATGAGACCTACCACTGTCGTGTCATCAACGATCTTGACAATGTAATTACTCGAGTGCTTGGCCATGCAGTCATCTGCGAGCAGAGTGTACAGCAGTAGCCTCAGCACACCGCTTCAGGGGGCGGCTATATTGGGGGTGATAGGGAGGGAGGAGCATTGTGCATCCTGACCATCTGATGTGTGTTGAATAGGAAGTCCAACACCCACTTGCTCAGTGGTGTATATACACCAAAGAGTATGCGCTTTTTCACCAAGGTCTGTGGGGCAATAGTGCTGAATGCCAAAATGAAATCCAGAAACGGCATTCTAACATGAGTGCTCTTGCTTTCTAGGTGTGTCGGGGCCAGGTGCATGACACCTTGGGGAACATTGAGGACTGTGGGGACTTCAGAATCTCGAATAGAAACTGGCACCTTCTTAATGCAAGAAGTTTGGTTGGGGCAGGATTTATGCATTCAGGAGCGTTTGTTAAATGAATATGTAGACAGTGCAACAGGAGATTGTGGATGCGGTGTTGGGTGATAAGTCCAGCCGGGTGACTGACATTCTAGTAGTTAAGCAGTTAGAGAACAGTGACCACAACTCCTTAAGTCTTAAGAAAACTATAGATAAGGATAAGTATTAAATTGGAGCAGGGCAAATTATGAGAGGTTTAGGCAGGTGAATAATAGAGAAAAGCTGTTTTTGGGGAAGTCTATATCTGAACATGAAGGGAGTTTAAAGATCAACTACACCCAGGAGAGGACAGATATGTTCCACGCAGTAAGAAAGACAAGGATGACAAGGTAAGAGAAACACACATAAAAGTTGCTGGTGAACGCAGCAGGCCAGGCAGCATCTTTAGGAAGAGGTACAGTCAACGCTTCGGGCCGAGACCCTTCGTCAGGATGAAGGCCTGAAACGTTGGCTGTACCTCTTCCCAGAGATGCTGCCTGGCCTGCTGTGTTCACCAGCAACTTTTATGTGTTTTGCTTGAAATTCCAGCATCTGCAGATTTCCTTGTGTTTTCAAGGTAAGAGAACCTTGGATGTCAATTGTGGTGATGAATTTAGTCAAGAAGAAAAACAAAAAAAAAATGTGAAGCTTAGGAAGCTCGAATCAAACAGAGCCTTTAGGATTATAGAAGGTCCTGAAAAGAACTCAAAAGAAGACTAGGAAAATAGAGAGGGACCATGAAAAGTCCTTGCAAGTAGGATTAAAGAGAATCCCAAAGCATTTTATAGAAACATCAGGAGCTAGAGACTAACTAGGGAGAGGGTAGGACCACTCAAGAATAAAGGGAGAAACATCTGCTTGGATGGAAATTGGGTGAGGTCCTTAAATGAGTACATTCCATAAGAAGGATAGGGAGATCAGTGCTGAGTGTATTGATGTGTTTGGGCATTTTAAGGTAAAGAAGGAGGTAATGTAGACTTTCTTAAATAGCATTAAGATAGATAAGCACCCAGAGACTGATGGGATAAACCCCAGTTTATTGAGAGAGGCAAGAGAAGAAACTGCTTGGGCCTAGACCAGTATCTTCATGTTCTCCCCAGGCATTGGCAACATAGAAACATAGAAAACCTACAGCACAATACAGGCCCTTCAGCCCACAAAGCTGTGCCGAACATGTCCTTACCTTAGGTAATCCAGAGCCCTCTATTTTTCTAAGCTCCATATACCTGTCCAGGCCCTTTCCTATCCACCTCCACCACTGTCACTGGCAGCCTATTCCACACACTCACCACTCTCTGCATAGAAAACTTACCCCTGACATCCCTTCTGTACCTACTTCCAAGCACTTTCAAACTCTTCCCTCTTGTGCTAGCCATTTCAGCCCTGGGAAAAAGCCTCTGATTATCCACACAATCAATGACTCTCGTCATCTTATGCACCTCTGGCAGGTCACATCTCATCCTCCGTCGCTCCTAGGAAAAAAGGCCAAGTTCACTCAACCTATTCTCAAAAGGCATGCTCCCCAATCCAGGCAACATCCTTGTAAGTCACCTCTGCACCCTTTCTATGGCTTCCACATCCTGCCTATAGTGAGGCAAACAGAAGTGAGCACAGTACTCCAAGTGGGGTCTGACCAGGGTCAACGTTAGCTGCAACATTACCTCTTAGCTCCTAAAGTTAATCCTATGATTGAGGAAGGCCAATGCACCGTATGCTTTCTTAACCACAGAGTCAACCTGCACAGCAGCTTTGAATGGCCTATGGACTCAGACCCAAAGATCGCTTTGACCCTCCACACTGCCAAGAATCTTACCATTAATACTAAATTCTGTTATCATATTTGACCTACCAAAGTAAACCACCTCACACTTATCTGGGTTGAACACTATCTGCCACTTTTCAGCCCAGTTTTGCATCCTATCAATGTCCCACTGTGACCTCTGACAGCCCTCCACACTATCCACAACACCCCCAACCTTTGTGTCATCAGCAAATTTACCAACCCATCCCTCCACTTCCTCATCCAGGTCATTTATAAAAATCACAAACGGTAGGGGTCCAAGAACAGATTCCTGAGGCACACCACTGGTGACTGACCTCCATGCAAAGTATGACCCGTCTACAACCACACTTTACCTTCTGTAGGCAAGGCAGTTCTGGATCCACATAGCAATGTCCCCTTGGATCCCATGCCTCCTTACTTTCTCAATAAGCCTTGCAGAGGGACCTTGTTAAATGCCTTGCTGAAATTCATATACACCACATCTACTGCTCTACCTTCATCAATGTGTTTAGTCACATCCTCAAAAAATTCAATGAGGTTTGAAAGGCACGACATGCCTTTCACAAAGCCATGCTGACTATTCCTAATCATATTATGCCTCTCCAAATGTTCATAAATCCTGCCCCTCAGGATCTTCTCCAACTTACCAACCACTGAAGACTCACATGTCTATAATTTCCTGGGCTATCTCTTCTCCCTTTCTTGAATAATGGAACAACATCCGCAACCCTCCAATCCTCTGGAACCTCTCCTGTCCCCATTTATGATGCAAAGATCATTGCCAGAGGCTCAGCAATCTCCTCCCTCACCTCCCTCAGGAGTACAGGGTACATTGCGTCCGGTCCCAGTGACTTATCGAACTTGATGCTTTCCAAAAGCTCCAGCACATCCTTTTTCTAAATATCTACATGCTCAAGCTTTTCAGTCCACTGTAAGTCAACCCTACAATCACCAAGATCCTTTTCCGTAGTGAATACTTAAGAGAAGTACTCATTAAGTACCTCTGCAATCTCCTCCAGTTCCATACACACTTTTCCACTGTCACACTTGATTGGTCCTATTCTCTTACATCTTATCCTTTTGCTCTTCACATACTTGTTGAATGCCTTGGAGTTTTCCTTAATCCTGTCCACCAAGGCCTTCTCATGGCCCCTTTTGGCTCTCCTAATTTCATTCTTAATTTCATGCTGGCCTTATAATCTTCTAGATCTCTAGCATTACCTAGTTTTCTGAACTTTTCGTAAGATTTTTTTTTCTTCTTGACTAGATTTATAACAACCTTTGTCCATCACAGTTCCTGTACCCTACCATCCTTTCCACGTTTCATTAGTATGTGCCTATGCAGAACTCCACACAAATATCCCCTGAACATTTGTCATATTTCGTCCGTACATTTCCCTGAGAACATCTGTTACCAATTTATGCTTCCAAGTTCTTGCCTGATAGCCTCATAATTCCCCTTCCTCTAATTAAATGCTTTCCTAACTTGTCTGTTCTCATCTCTCTCCAATGCTATGGTAAAGGAGATAGAATTGTGATCACTATCTCCAAAATGCTCTCCCACTGAGAGATCAGTTTAACAATTAATTATCTGCTTGTAATTTTTATAATTACTTATAAACAAATATGCTTTTGAGTGATAATAGTCTGTCTATGCAATCAGTGTGCTCCCCTAGAGGTTATACAAAGTATGATTCTGGAAGCTTCTCTTGGTATTGCATTAATTGACAGGAATTTTCTCATGGTTAACTCTTATCTACAAATTTGAATGGAATTTTACTTATCTATGGGTATAACAGAGCTGCACCATGATGTCAAAGACATCTTAATATTAATCTCCTTTTGACTCTCCCTCCCTTCACTTAGTAGACTTCTATAACTGTTCATTTCACTTTGTTCTGTTATTGTTTAATAAAACAATTGTCAGAGCAACAGGTCTTTTTTCCTCTTTCCTGACTTCTGAAAGAACCTCGGTTTAAAGCATCAGAATCCAACACCACTCACTGAAATGGATTTCAACAGCCTATGTGTCAAACTGGCCAGGGGCACATTCCAAATTTAGTCTCAGAATAATGAGGATGTGGGCAGGGCCGAATCAGTAATAATTTAAAGCTCAACATAAGGTAAGTATAAATACAGGTGCACACAAGTGCACATCATGCACAAGAGGTACTGTTGTATCAACACGTTTAAGTTACCCTGATCAAACAATGCTAGACGTTGATTCAGTTTCAAGGCAAGGTTTCAAAACCTTGCTGTATAACCACAATTTGACTTGATATTACTTAAAAATATATGTAAGACTTGAAAAGACATTTAACATTTAACAACTGGCACTACTATACATAAATCGAAGTGGAATGGAAAACTGCTAAAGGCATAGAAATGTTGCAAGAAAAGTAGTTCATCCATGTAATGCAGTAGTTACTGATTCTAAGAACCTTCAAAAATTGTTTTATTGTCATCAACAGGAGCAATCTTTGAATAAAAAAAAAACAGGAAAAAGCAACTGAAGAAAGTATCAGAAATTGTCATAAGGGGGTGGCTGGGAATGGACCCAAATGCAAGACACAGACACTGAAGTACTAGGGACAGGACTAGGATATAGGGTGAGGGCAAGAACATGGACATGAAAACTGGGAACCCGGAACAGGACTGGACAAGAGAGCTAGGAGCCAGGGCTTGGACTCCGAGCCAGAGACTGGACTAGGACCCAGAACCTGGGTCTTGCCTCTGGCTCGGACCCTGGAACTAGGCAAGGATGTGACTTGGCTGGCAGGCAGGATGAGGCTGGAGTCTTCAGACTAGAGGCCAGGCTTGGCTAGAGACTTGAGGCGAGGCTGGAGACCAGAGCCTTGAGGCAAGGTGGGAGACCAGAGACTTGAGGCGAGGTTGGAGACCAGAGACTTGAGGTGAGGCTTGAGACCAGAGACTTGAGGTGAGGCTGGAGACCAGAGACTTGAGGTGAGGCTTGAGACCAGCAACTTGAGGCGAGGCTAGAGACCAGATACTTGAGGCGAGGCTAGAGACCAGCAACTTGAGGCGAGGCTGGAGACCAGAGGCTTGAAACTAGAGGCTTGAGGCTTGGGGTCTTGAAGCTTGGTGTGGGGCTCAGTTCAGCTAGAGACTTGAGGCAAGGCTTGGCTAGAGACTTGGGATCTTGAAGCTTCTCCTTGGCAGGGCACGGTATTCCTGGGCAGGGTGTGGATCTCCACCCGATGGAGGCAAGGGACAGAAAGGGATAGGACCCACCACAGGGTAACGGCAACCTGGTCTGGCTTACCGGACGGAGGTAAGGGACAGGAAGGGAGCTAGGTACAGGGTGGCTCCAAGACAAGACTTCAGGCAAGACGAGGCAAGAGTTACCAGCAAGACAAGGCAAGGCTTCAGGCAATGCAAGGTGAGACAAGAACATCGGGTGAGGCGAGAGTTACCGGCAAGACAAGGCAAGGCTTCAGGCAAGGAAACAGAAGGCAGGGGAAGGGATACTATGAGTAAGGACAAGAACAATCCAGCCGCCCTGGTCTCTGGAGGAGTTTATGCAGACGGCCCCAATGAGAATCAGCTGCCTCAATTAGTGCTCAACAGGAACAGAAACAGGGTAGACTGGAATACCTGGAGCAAGGGTCGATGGACCGGACCATGAACCGGAATGTGGACTTCACAGACCGGACAATGACAATAATAAAGTTTGAAGAGAATATTAATTTGACAATCATTTCAGAGAGGAAAGGGTTTGTACCTCACATTGGTTATTTGGGCTACTTGGAAGAGTTCAAACTATTTTGCATGTCGGAGACCACAGCATTAGGTCAACAGGTGGAGTGACTGAGCAGGAAGTGGAGGTTTAACCAAATGTATAATTGCAATATCAGGCAGGAGCGGATTAACGAATATGTGCATTTTGCAACAGGAGCACAAGAGGAAAAGCAGATGAACTTAGAGCTTGAATTAGTACATGAAACTATGATGTTGTAGCCATTGGTTGAAGCAAAGGAAGGACAAGATTCCACACGGTAGGCTTATTCAGAAAGTCAGAAGGCATGGGATCCAGGGAAGTTTGGCCAGGTGGATTCAGACTTGGCTTGCCTGCAGAAGGCAGAGGGTCATGGTGGAGGGAGTACATTCAGATTGGAGGATTGTGACTAGTGGTGTCCCACAAGGATCTGTTCTGGGACCTCTACTTTTCGTGATTTTTATTAATGACCTGGATGTGGGGGTAGAAGAGTGAGTTGGCAAGTTTGCAGACAACACAAAGGTTGGTGGTGTTGTGGATAGTGGAGAGGATTGTCAAAGATTGCAGAGAGACATCGATAGGATGCAGAAGTGGGCTGAGAAGTGGCAGATGGAGTTCAACCCGGAGAAGTGTGAGGTGGTACACTGTGAAAGGACAAACTCCAAGGCAGAGTACAAAGTAAGTGGCAGGATACTTGGTAGTGTGGAGGAGCAGAGGGATCTGGGGGTACATGTCCACAGATCCCTTTAAGTTGCCTCACAAATAGATAGGGTAGTTAAGAAAGCTCATGGAGTCTTAGCTTTCATTAATCGAGGGATAGAGTTTAGGAGTCATGAAGTAATGATGCAGCTCTACAAAACTCTGGTTAGGCCACACTTGGAGTACTGTGTCCAGTTCTGGTTGCCTCACTATAGGAAGGATGTGGAAGCATTGGAAAGGGTACAGAGGAGATTTACCAGGATGCTGCCTGGTTTAGAGAGTATGCATTATGATCAGAGATTGAGGGAGCTAGGGCTTTACTCTCTGGAGAGAAGGAGGATGAGAGGAGACATGATAGAGATATACAAGATATTAAAAGGAATAGGTAGAGTGGACAGCTAGTGCTTCTTCCCCAGGGCACCACTGCTCAATATAAGAGGACATGGCTTTAAGGTAAGGGTTGGGAAGTTCAAGGGGGATATTAGAGGAAGGTTTTTTACTCAGAGAGTGGTTGGTGCATGGAATGCACTGCCTGAGTCAGTGGTGGAGGCAGATACATTAGTGAAATTTAAGAGACTACTGGACAGGTATATGGAGGAATTTAAGGTGGGGGGGGGTATATGGGAGGCAGGGTTTAAGAGTGGGCACAACACTGTGGGCCGAAGGGCCTGTACTGTGCTGTACTGTTCTATGTTCTATGTTCTAAGGACTGGCAGATCAACAGTCTAGAACACAGATGTTTCAAACATGATAGAAAATGATGCAAAAGAGGTGTAGGAGTTACTGATCAGAGAGAAGGTTCAGCTGCACTTATTGAGGACATATTTGAAGACTAGTGCAATGAAGCCATGTGGGCGGAACTTGAGGATACATTGTGATGGGGTTATACTGTGTGTCTCCCAAAAGCCAGTAGTATCTAGAGTAGGGGCTCCCAACTTTTTTTATGCCACGGGCCCATCAAGCGAGGGGTCTGTAGACCCCAGGTTGAGAACCCCAGATCTAGAGGAACAAATTATGGAAAGGTTAAAAACAGCAGGGCTGTTGTAGTGGCTGATTTTTAATTTTCCCAGTATTAATCAGGAGACTGTTACTGTCAGGGCTTAGATGGGAGGGAGTTAATTAAGTGCGTCCAAAATGGTTTCTTCATAAAACATGTAGTGTAATACTATGTAGGTTTAAAAAGTTCTGTCCTTAGCAGGAGTTTTACCTTTGTCACCCTGTGCCTGCACCACGGTGAGTTCCACTTCAGTCATGACACCAAGCTCTTCCTCCATTGGTTCCAACTCCGGGCCCATTTCTTTGGCAAGGATTCCCCACTCTGCACCAATGGCCCCTTCTCCATATTTCAACCCTCCTCCTCCTGTTCTTGAACACCCTGCTTTGGTCGTCTGTCTGCTCTAGATCTTTTCACCTCTAACTGCTGACGAGACATCAACTGTCCTATCTGCAACACTTCTCTCTCCTATTCAAGCCCTACTCCCTCTGAGCTCACTGCCCTTCACCCTCTCTGTGCAAATCCCAACCTCACCATACAACCTTGCTGAGGCCAGGCAGCAACTCTCAGACACCTCCTCTCACCACTTGAACAGGACCCACTCAGAAGCATCAGGCCATTGACTCCTGCACCATCAGCAACCATCAACTCTGGAGATATCTCATGCAGCCTTAACATTCCCTAATCCCACACTGCTCATTCCTACCTCCCACCCAAGATCCATAAGCCTGATTGCCCATGTAGGCCCATTGTTCGTGCCTGCTCCTACCCCACTGAAATTGTGTACACATACGACGATTCCCTTGGTTCAGTACCTTCCATCCTACATCCATGACACTTCACATGCTCTCAGTGTCTTTCACAACTTTCAGTTCCCTAGCTCCGATCACCTCATTTTCACCAGGAATGTCCAGTCGCTATAAGCCTTTCTCCGTCATCAAGACCTTGAATCTCTCTGCTTCTTGCTAGTCAAACCAACCAGTTCCAGTCCACCAGTACCTTCCTCCATCTGGCAGAACTAGTCCTCACCCTCAACAACTTTTCCTTTGGCTCCTCCCACTTTCTGCAAACTCAAGGTATAGCCATGGGTATCCACATGGGCCCCAGCTAAGCCTGTCTTTTTGTTGGCTATGCGGAACAGTCCATATTCCAAGCCTTCCCTGGTAACTCTCCCTAACTCTTTCTGTGCTACGTATATGGATGACTGCATTGGTGCTGCTTCAGGCGCTCACACTGAACTCATAATTTTATCAACCTTGCCTCAACTTTTTCTGCGGGCATACTTAGCAAATCTATGGAACAGTAACTGTGAATTGTAAACATCAGGAACTGCTAACTGTAAACAAACCTAATGCAGATCACCTTGTCGATCTACTTGTCTCCATTTCTGGAGGCAAACTATTTACTGACATCTTTAATAAAAAATAGATTCCCACAGCTATCTTGACCATTCCTCTTCCCAGTCTTTGTCCAGTTCCTTCACTTCAGATGCATCTGTTCCCAAAATGCAGCTTTACTTCCCAGGACATCAGAAATGTTCTCCTTCAAAGAATGGGGTTTCACTCCCTGCACCATTGGTGCTGCCCTCACCTACAACTCTTCCATTTCCCAGACATCTGTCCTCGTCCCATCTTCCCACTGCCTTAACAGGGATAGATATCCTCGTTCTTACCAATCACCCCATAAACATCCACAACTTCCGCCATCTTCATTGGGATCCTGCCAACAAACACATCTTTACCTCACCCCAACTCTCCACTTTCCACAGCAATCATGCTCTCTGCGATTTCCTTGTCCATTTGTCCCTCCCCACTGATATCCCTGCTGGCACATCCCAGCGAGTGGGACAAGTGCTACACCTGCCTATTGACCACCTCCTTCACCACCATTAAGGGCCCCAAACAATTCTTCCATGTGAGTCATCACTTGACCTACGAGTCTATCAAAGTCATCTACTGTATCTGGTGTTCCCAGTACGGCCTCCTCTATATCAGTGAGACCCAATGTAGAATAGGGGGACCACTTTTGCTCCTAATGCAATGGGGAGGACAAACGTTTCAATTCCATTCCCCACTCCCATTCCAGCATGTTGCTCATGGCCTCCTCTACTGCACTTACTGATGAGGCCACTCTCAGATTGGAGGAGTAATGCCTCATATTCTGGCTACTCCCTCCCAGCCAGATTCTCTCAATTTCCATTCACCATTCAGGCTCCACTCTCACCCGTTCTCTTCTCCTCAGATCCCTCTGGCACCCCTCCCCCTAACTTTCTCCAATGGTCCACTATCTTCTTCCATTAGATTCTTTCTTCAGCCCTTTATCTTTTCCTTCTGCCTCCCCGATTCACCTACCTTCCCCTTCACCTGCCTTCAGCAACCACCTTACACAGCTTGTACTCCTTCCCCTCCCCCAGCCTTATTCTGGTCAGCCCTGATGAAGGGTTTCAACCCAAAATATTAACTCTTTATTCATCTCCATAGACGCTACCTGACCAGATAAGTCCCTCCAGCATTTTTAGTGTGTTCCTGTAGATAACGAAATATAGTGTAATGCTCAGGTCTATCAGCTCATGTTTATTTAGGGGAAACACCGTCCGCCCGCCAAACCGTATCTCACGTTTGCATAGTTGCTGTGTAATGCCACCTGGTACAAACTCACACATCAAATATCAGACAGCACACAATGTACGATTTACAGATTACGCTTTATAAATCTTACTGGAACTATGTAATTAACAGAGATACAATATAAAAGGGAAAGTAAAAGGTGCCAAACTTATCAGACTTCAACCACTTCGTGCACAACCATTGGAGCTCAATTAACGGGGTCTTCTTTCCACCATTCAATCCCCTCCGTCCCCCTCGACTCGCAGCTCGGGACCAACCACGGTGGTCAACCAGAGCGCTTCCAGCACGTCCTTCCTCTTCGGGTCTCCTCTCGAAAAGCCCGCCAAACCACACGGTTCTCACCCATATGAGATAGAATATCACCCACAAAAAGAATAATATGACACTCATTGGTTCGTTCCCTGTCTTATCAATAATAACCCAAACAAGCAGAGAGAGAGAGAACGCCTTACATTGCACTTATTATTACAGAAAAAACATTTTTATTCTAACATAACAAAGAAGCCATTTTATGAGCCTTCACAGTAACATAAAAGAAGAAACCCCTTGCAATAGGATTATGCCATACTGGACCTTGGATAGGGGATGAGCCTGGTTAGATGACTGAAGTTACACTGAGGAACATTCTAGGAACAATGATCATAATTTTGTAAGTTTTAAAATAGCTAAGGGTAAGGATATGACTGGTTCCTGGAGAGCAGACTAAATTGAGGTTGGGCTGATTGGTGGGTTGGGAGAGGCTGTTTGAGAGTAAATCCACTTCTGACATGTGGGCATTTAAACTTTAAAGGCCAACTAGTTAGAATTCATGACAATCTATTGCAGTGAAGATGAAAGACAGAGATGGCAAGGTTTGGCAACGTTGGATGTCAAGAGTACGTTTTGGACAAGAAGGAAAAGGAAACAATCCTAAGGTTTCAAAAGCTGAAATTGGATAAGACCCTTGAAGAATGTAAAAGAAGCAGTAAAGAACTTAGACTAAAGAATGACCATAAATTATCCTTGGCACAAGGCACTTATTAAGTATACTGAGATTAAGGTGATAGCTTCCAATAGCATAGGTCCACTCAATCATAAAGTAGGGATTTATGTGTGGACCCAGAGCATAGGGTGAAGTCCTTAATGAATATTTTGTATCTCTATTCACTAAGGAGGAAATGGGTTGTGGTGAGGTAAAGGAGAGAGAGCTTGATTTCTATGGTATGTCGATCCTAAGGAAGAGATGTTAAAGATTAATGTGCATGAGTCCCCAGCTCCTGATGTGTTCTATTTGAGGATACCAAGAGGGCCAAGAGAACAGGTTGCTGGAGCCTAGAGGAACTCTGTTGATTAGCAATTGCCTTATTTGGTTCCATGATCCTCCTTCTGATCAGCGTCCGTCATCTTCAGCCCTTGTAGCCTAGACCATTCACCTCCTAGTTTCTGTCACTATTCTCACTCTCCCCTCCAGAGATAGAGGGCTGTACCAGAGGGACATTAGGACCACTTGTTTTTTGTTTCATGGAATCTTGGTTAACCCCTTCCATTCCAGATGCAGTGATACAGATTGATGAGTTCATAGTACACCACCAAGATGGGACTGCTGAGTCTTTCAAAGGCAGTGGAGATGAAGCATGCTTCATGATAAACTCCTTGTCACCAGGTTCGGATATGGCTCAAGTGCGGAGTGAGAGACACTGAAGTGGATCGATAGTTCACAGACTTTAATGCCAATATTGTTAAAGGGAAAAGAAAACGATAAACGCTAGGCCAAACAGTGCTGTTAACTAAAACTCTCAAATGGAAAATGAAGTCTACACTGCGGCTCAAAAGAATATCTGGATATTAAATGAATGCTGCTAGTCTTCAGAGTCAGTTGACTCGACAGTCCCATTTCTCAGGCAAGGCCAAATACAAACAGGCAGCGAAGTGTTGCTGTGCTGTGTCCAAGTCTCGACGAGCACTACGACGACAAGTATGGAGTTAAATACTATCATAATGGAATAATAATTGGCCAACAAGTGCATATTCACGAGCGCAATTGCTGTATCTACTGTGCTGCCAAATCCGTGGTTGTGACAGGACACCCTTCTCTAGGCACAGTCCCTGAGGCAACACAGACATGTGTCTGCTGGAAGTCCCAGATCAGCATGTCCAGGATGTCCTTAAATGGGATCCAAGTACGTTCTTCAGGACCATACCCTTCCCAGTCCACAAGGTACTGGACCTTACCATGTAGCGGGCGAGATGCCAGGAGGTGCCACACAATATAGACAAGGGAATCATCTACCAGGCAGGAGAAGAGGGAGGTGGGGTGACTTGGGCCAGGGGAGAGGTAGTAACTGGCTTGAGCTGGGAAACTTGGAATACTAGGTGGATCTTCAGTGATGCTGGTAGACGCAATCTATAGGACACCTTATTAACAGCCTTTTTCACTACAAATGGCCCCACGTAGTGCGGTGCCAATTTCTGGCTCTCGGCTTTCAGGGGAAGATCCCTTGATGCCAAACAGACCTCCTTCCTGGTTTGAATGGCCTTACCTGTCGACGGAGCCGATCAGCCTGCCGGGAAAGCTGTATCTGGGCACGCAGCAGAGAAGTCCTGGCTTGCCTCCAAGTGCGCTTGTAGTGCTGGATCAGCTGTTCAGCAGCAGGAACTCCAGCGTCGATCTCCTGATCAGGGAAGAGCGGGGACTGGAATCCCTTCCGGCATTCAAAGAGAGACATGCCAGTGGTGAACGACTGGAGGTTCTCTGAATTGATTCTTGCTCTGGAGCAATCTAATCAGAGCAATTCAATGTGGACACAAGGAGCTTCAGCTAATGACCTGATAAACCATGAGATGATTCCCTTATGTCCACACTAGACCGGATAACTTTGAAAACACCGGTTTCGCGTAAAAACAGCAGGTGTCCACACCAGGTGTTTTTGAAAATACCTCCGTCCACATTAAAACGGGTATTTGGGGGAATTTCCTCCTACTGGGCATGCGCAGGACACATCTACAGAAAACAAGCGAGGAGGAAACGGTATACTTGGTGTGCATTTGTCCAGTTACAGACTAGAAAAACTTAAAATAAAATTGCCAAACAACAGACAGCTGTTAGCTCTTGTGCAGGAGAACTTAAAACAGAACAAAAAAAACAAATACCGGAGCGTATGGAGGCAACCGACAGGGAGTTCCCGGACAGTATGACCTGGCTGACGACAAACATTAAAAAACTGACTAACTCTGTTACAGAGGGATTTTCAATGATGAGGAAGATGATGACTCCCCCCCAGTACTTTTCACCGCCACAATACCAGCCTCACAGCCACTACAATAGCTACACATACGGACACACAGACCCCACCGGTGCCCCCACCAGCATCCTCCCCACTCCCACAGAAGAGTCACCTTGGAAACATTTCCTACAGCCATATTCTCTTCACTGATGAAAGGGACAACAGGTTTTTTAAAACCTCAGGTTACCCCGTGCACACTACAATGCCAACCGGCGTTTTCAGATTTAGAAAACTCTGGAGAGCGTTTTAGAAAAGCTCTGTTTTCAGGAGAGGAAAATGCCATTTCACGGTGGATGGAGAGTCAAAATGAAGAGAAAAGGCTTTGGTTACAGATTTATCTTGTCTAGAGTGGACGAACAGCTATTTATTATGTAAAGTGATAGACTTGCCAGAGAAGTGATCTGTAATCTCGTTAGATTCTGAGTCTAGTCACCTCAGCCACCAGTCAGTTGAAAGGAACAAAAGCACAAATCTGGGGTGGGGGGGGGGTGGCAGAAACCATACAACAACATTGACTGAATGTTGAGACAATAAAGGTTACTTGTCAGTAGATACAGATTCTCTCTGTGCCTCTCTGATCATTATTACAAGGGGTGATTCTTATAACACTATTGTATCAATCTCTTGAAGATCCCTTCAAAACTCCAGCATAGCTTTTATCTCAGTACTTTCTCATGATACACAAAATTTTGTACCTGCACAATGACCTCAACTTCCATGTATTCATCATTATCTACTCTCAAGGTTGTAGCCTTGCACTCGTGTAACTTTCTCCAGGCGAGCACCATTTTGTCTTACAGATTTCCATTTTATTTTATCAAGGAGCAATCATATTTAGCTTTTTCCTTGCAGTTATTTGAAATGGAACAGGAGAAAGTGATGCAAGATGGCATGATCATGACATAAAGGTAAGAGCTGAGTATGGGTGCTAATCATAGAAACATAGAAACATAGAAAATAGGTGCAGGAGTAGGCCATTCGGCCCTTCGAGCCTGCACCGCCATTTATTATGATCATGGCTGATCATCCAACTCAGAACCCTGCACCAGTCTTCCCTCTATACCCCCTGATCCCCGTAGCCACAAAGGCCATATCTAACTCCCTCTTAAATATAGCCAATGAACTGGCCTCAACTGTTTCCTGTGGCAGAGAATTCCACAGATTCACCACTCTCTGTGTGAAGAAGTTTTTCCTAATCTCAGTCCTAAAAGGCTTCCCCTTTATCCTCAAACTGTGACCCCTCGTTCTGGACTTCCCCAACATCGGGAACAATCTTCCTGCATCTAGCCTGTCCAATCCCTTTAGGATTTTATACGTTTCAATCAGATCCCCCCTCAATCTTCTAAATTCCAACGAGTACAAGCCCAGTTCATCCAGTCTTTCTTCATATGAAAGTCCTGCCATCCCAGGAATCAATCTGGTGAACCTTCTTTGTACTCCCTCTATGGCAAGGATGTCTTTCCTCAGATTAGGGGACCAAAACTGCACACAATACTCCAGGTGTGGTCTCACCAAGGCCTTGTACAACTGCAGTAGTACCTCCCTGCTCCTGTACTCGAATCCTCTCGCTATAAATGCCAGCATACCATTCGCCTTTTTCACCGCGTGCTGTACCTGCATGCCCACTTTCAATGACTGGTGTATAATGACACCCAGGTCTCGTTGCACCTCCCCTTTTCCTAATCGGCCACCGTTCAGATAATAAACTGTTTTCCTATTTTTGCCACCAAAGTGAATAACTTCACATTTATCCACATTAAATTGCATCTGCCATGAATTTGCCCACTCACCCAACCTATCCAAGTCACCCTGCATCCTCTTAGCATCCTCCTCACAGCTAACAATGCTGCCCAGCTTCGTGTCATCCGCAAACTTGGAGATGCTGAATTTAATTGCCTCATCCAAGTCATTAATATATATTGTAAACAACTGGGGTCCCAGCACTGAGCCTTGCGGTACCCCACTAGTCACTGCCTGCCATTCTGAAAAGGTCCCGTTTATTCCCACTCTTTGCTTCCTGTCTGCTAACCAATTCTCCATCCACACCAATACCTTACCCCCAATACCGTGTGCTTTAAGTTTGCACACTAATCTCCTGTGTGGGACCTTGTCAAAAGCCTTTTGAAAATCCAAATACACCACATCCACTGGTTCTCCCCTATCCACTCTACTAGTTACATCCTCAAAAAATTCTATGAGATTCGTCAGACATGATTTTCCTTTCACAAATCCATGCTGACTTTGTCCGATGATTTCACCGCTTTCCAAATGTGCTGTTATCACGTCTTTGATAACTGACTCCAGCAGTTTCCTCACCACCGATGGTAGGCTAACTGGTCTATAATTCCCCGGTTTCTCTCTCCTTCCTTTTTTAAAAAGTGGGGTTACATTAGCTACCCTCCAATCCTCAGGAACTAGTCCAGAATCAAGCGAGGTTTGAAAAATTATCACTAATGCATCCACTATTTCTTGGGCTGCTTCCTTAAGCACTCTGGGATGCAGACCATCTGGCCCTGGGGATTTATCTGCCTTCAATCCCTTCAATTTACCTAACACCACTTCCCTACTAACATGTATTTCCCTCAGTTCCTCCAACTCACTGGACCCTCTGTCCCCTACTATTTCCAGAAGATTATTTATGTCTTCCTTAGTGAAGACAGAACCAAAGTAATTATTCAGTTGGTCTGCCATGTCCTTGCTCCCCATAATCAATTCACCTGTTTCTGTCTGTAGGGGACCTACATTTGTCTTTACCAGTCGTTCACTTCTAAATTATTCAGTATACAAAAAATGCATTCCGTTTCTTTCTCCCACATACCTATTTGACCTTTACGACTTGTATTTTGACCGATTGTTTCAGATACTTCCTATATTCGCAGGTTCCACTATCTACTCAATTTCCTGTCTCAGAGGTTTGGAAATTATGACCTGCAGGTTCGGAAAGCATCTCTGGTGCAGGTGAGTTGTCTGCATGGAAAATGTTGCATATTGATGGATTTGTGAGGATAAAGACTTTTACCAAGAGGGTGCAGAGAGGGTTAGAAGCCTTGGGGATTTGAAGAAAAGATCGTGAAGATGGTCAGGCAGATATCCACAGGAATACAGGAATGACAGGATTGTTAGCAGCATGGAGGAACAGATGGAAATTGGGGTTCATGTCCATAGACCCTCAAAGTAGCCACACAAGTTGGTAGGGTTGTTAAGAAGGCATGTAGTGTCTTGGCCTTCATTACTTGTGGATTGAGTTCAAGAGCTGTGACATGACATTGCAGTTCTATAAAAAATGTGGTTACACCACTGTGTACAGTTCAGGTCACCTCAGTATAGGAAGGATGGAGAGGCTCTACAGAGGGTGCAGAGGAGATTTACCAGTTTGCTACCTGGATTAGAGGGGATGTCTTGGAGGATAGGTTAAGGCAGCCAGAGTTTTTCTCTTTGGAGTGAAGGAGATTAGAGGTGACTTGATCATGGTGCACAAGATAAGAGGCATATATGGAGAGGATAGCCAGAGACTTTTTTTCTCAGGGCAGAGATGGCTAAAACAATGGGTATAATTTTAAGGTGATTGGAGGAAATTATTTTGGAGGGGGAGTGGTCGTGTCAAGTGAATGTTACACTGTGGTGAGCGCATGGAACACCCTGCCAGATACATTAGAGCCAGATACATTTGGGGCATTTATGAAACTCTTAGACACACAGATTATAGAAAACTAGAGGGCTATGCAGGAGAGAAGGGTTAGATGGATCTTGGAGCAGGATAAAAGGTTGGCACAACATGGACTGGAAGGTCTGTACTGCACGATAATGTTCTATGTTCGAAGTGGATGGGCATATGGCTCGGTTGCTGGATAACCATCAGGCAGATACAGTATCATGCACAGGTATCATAATTGTCAATTTTCCAGTCTGAGAGCTCCTGGGGATCTATTATAGATTATGTACTCAAATTTAATAGCTTAATATCAGATCTCAGCAATGAAAACTCCATTGTGTAGTGGCTAATCTTACTCAATGCTCCAGGATTTAAATGCTTTAGTCATGATAAAGAGCAATGTAAAACAGGTGGTGGGGGAGTTGCATTATAGATCAGGGAGAATCTTCTAGTGTGGTCATATTGGTGGACTCCAGGAAAAATATGAGCTTTTACGTACGGATGGTACCATTGACTTTCTGACAGCCAGTAGAAGCCACAAAAACAAGTGTACAGATAGATGATGGAAAGATATCAACAATAACAAAATTTCAGTGGGTGATGTCAGATTTAACTAGGACTCCTTTTAAGCCAAGGGCTTAGATGGGGAAGAATTTACTAGATGCATCCAGAAGGCTTTCTTAGACAGTATGTTGACAGTGCAATTTGGATAGAGGCCTATTAAATCTTGAACTAGGAAATAAGCCTGGTCCGTTTCAATGGTCATTATAATTCTGTACATTTTGACAGTTATGGGTAAGAATAAGACTGGTCTTCAGAAGAAAATGTTAAATCAGGGAAAGAGAATATTAGGCAGGAACCAGGGAGAGTAGACTGAGAGTGGTTGTATGGGTGTCAATCTACATTTGATATCTTAAACCTAGCTGGTTGGAGTTCAGGACCAGCACGTGAGGATGAAAAATATGGATGACAAGGTGTTAAAAGAGCTAATTTGAGTTTAGTCAAAGGGAGAAAAAAAGAAGCATATATAAGGTTTAAGACAAGGCTCTTGTGGAATATAAAGGAAGCAGGAAAGAAACAATGAATTAGAAAGGACATAAAGGGTCATAGTGTCCTTGGAAAGTGGGGGAAAGGATAAACCCAAGGCATTTTATACTTAAATTAATGCAGGAAGGTAGCTGGAGATGACAAGGTTAACTTCAGGATGAAGTAGGGAAATTATATACGGAATCAGAGGAAATGATTGTGGCCCTAAATTATTACTTTGTACCAGTATTCACTAAAAGAGGCCTTTCTTTGGTTGGAGTTGTCCATGGGTGTTGCAACATTGCTGTCTACATGATACTCAAGCGAATACCCAAGATGGGGCTGTGCAAAATGCAGAGCAAGCTGTGCCCATGTAGCAGGTTCCCCCCTCTTTCCTCAGCTGAAGAATCCAAGTGAACCACAGAGAACAATATAGTTTGGCATCAGTGACCCTGCAGGGAGTTGCCAGTCAGAGTTGGATTCAATGTGTGACTGCCTTAGGGAATCCAGCTCTGGATTTTTCCTCGGGGTTTACTCCCAGAGCCTTCCCCATGAGTGATAACAGCCACAAGGCAGCCGAGGTTTGGGATCAGAATATTCTTTCTCCTAGGTGAGCTGCCAACCAGTTGCTAATGAGCTGCAGCTGCCTGAAACAACTGGTTTTGAGGCACCAATAACTTGCCTTTGCCTTTCTCCTGTTTAGAAATGTTCTGCTGGGCCTAGTTGCTAAACCACACATGAAGGCCAGGAGCTGGACTTGGATGTCAGAGGCTATTTGGGATACACACCATTGGAAGCTGTGGCAGTTACTGGCCCGTCTCCCTGTGCTACTAAAAAAACTACAGGAGTTTTTAGGTGAGGTAATTTCTATCATCGCTTCATTCCTTGAGCTGTTGAACCTGTACTTCCCCTGTATAGTGCACTTAAAGGCAACACCCCCTAATCATGTGCTTGACTGGTCATTGAACTTGACCAGGGCATTTGATGATACCAAACAAGCTCTTTCTAACGCGACCCTACTGGCACACCCGCTCCCCAATGCACCTGTAGTCATTACTACTGATGCCTCAGACTATGCCGTGGGTGCTGTGCACGAACAGTTGGTCAGAGGCCTGTGGCAGCAGCTCCGCTCCCCCGAGTAGGAGGTACAGCACGTTTGACCATGAGCTTCCTGGTCTCTATCTCACTGTCTTCCTTCTGTTTTCTTCTAGAGGGTCACAGTGTTCATTGAGCACAAGCCCCTCGTGCACATGATGGCCAAGTTATCAGACCCTTGGTCTGCAGGGCAGCAGCGCCACCTGGCCTACATATCAGAGTTCACAACATATCAAAGGGAAAACTAATGCAGTGGCTGACTGCCTCTCACATCCACCCTCTGAGGCCATACACACAGGGGTTGACTATGTGAATAAGGCAGCCGACTATATTGATGCAGCTATAAAGAAAGCAAGGCAGCAGCTATATTTCATTAGGAGTTTGAAGTGATTTGATTTGTCAACTAAAACACTCAAACTTCTTTAGTTGTACTGTGGAGAACATTCCCAGAGGCTGCATCACTGTCTGGTATGGGTGGGCTGGGGGCTACTACACAGGACAGAGAGAAGCTACAGATAGTTGTAAAATTAGTAGCTCTGTCTTGAGTACTAGCCTCTGTAGTATCCAAGACATCTTCAAGAAGCAGTGCCTCATGAAGGCAAAGTCCATTATTAAGGGCCCTCGTCACCCAGCACAGGCTGTCTTCTCATTATTACCATCGGGGAGGAGGTACAGAAGCCTGAAGGCACACACTCACTGATGCCGGAACAGCTTCTTCCCCTCTGCCATATGATTCCGAAATGGACGCTAAACCCATGAGCACCACCTCACTACTTTTAATATATTATTTCAGTTTTTGCACTATTTTAATCTACTTCATATTTTTACTTTTTCTCTATATTTTCATTATACTGCTGCTGCAAAGTTAACAAATTTCACGACGCGTGCCATTGATAATAAACCGGATTCTGATTCTGACCAAGCTACTGACCCAGAGGCCCAGCCTTACTGAACAGCAATCACAGGCCTGCGGTTGGCTGACGTTAAATTTGGGAAAGCTGGGATTTATTTCTCTACTGTATGATTTCTCAACCGGCTGCCCTTGCCCCATCATGCTGGCAAACTGGAGGGGGACTGTCTTTAACTTCGTACGTGGCCTCTTGCATCCAGGCCAGAAGACCTCACAGAAACTGGTTGCACTAAGGTTTGTGTGGCACACCCTTAGAAAGGACATGCGCGATTAGACTGTGTGAAGTGCCAGAGGCCAATAATTATCCCTCATGTCCGGGTATGATTGGCACATTTTGAGGTCCCTGAGCAACGATATGACCATGCCAATGTGGACCTTTTTGGTCATCTTCTCACCCACCCCACCCCCTATGGTTTCAAGCACCTCTTTCCCATGGTGAGCTGTACCACCAGATTACCAGAGGTCAACCTCTAGCATCAATGATGGCCACAGACATGGCTCAGGCGTTCATCGGCACCTTGGTTGCTCGGTTTGGCACTCCACTTGACATCTCCTCTGACCACAATTCATATCAGACCTCTGGACTGTGATAGCCCAGAACCTTGGTGTTAAGGCCAATTTATACTTCCGTGTCGAATCTATGCCGTAGGTACGGCATAGCCACGTACCCTACACCGTAGCCTGACGCACACCTCCCCAAAAATGTAACCACGTGTCGCGGCGATGCAGACCACAACAATTGTGATTGGTCTGCTTGGTAGCACCACATTTCCTCCTACGCATTTTCGGTTGCTTCTTCTTCTCCACCATTTATGAATTAAGAGAGAAGAAGAACGTGAGTTTGTAGCTGGCTGCTACAGCCTGTTGCCTTCCAGCTGAAGCTAAAACTCAAATGGTGATTACCAGTCTCTGAGTATACTGTGCGTACACTGATGCGAAATAAGTGATTGGAGACGATGAACCAAATCGTCAAATCTCCCTGCCGACATCCGAAAATATTTGAAATGCATTTTCTCGTCCATGTCTCTCAGTGGCCAGACAGGCACAGAAAATTCACCCTCCAGCCTCAATCCGATCAATGTTTGTACACACCATCTCCTTCGACATCTTCTCTCTTTTCTGCGTGGCAGTAATTTCAATAAAAGTAACTCTTGTTCAACATTTATTAGCTCCAACTCCAACATGATGCGCTCAGTTTCAGTCGCGATTGTTTGAAGTACACACAGAAACTCAACACAGTGGCATAGAAACCCCACTGCCAATTAAAATTTTGGCGGTGAATTGCAGAGCAACGCAGACACACCAACGCAAAGTAAAAAAGCTCACAACGGTGTAGGCTACGGCGTAGAGCCTACGCAGAAGTATAAATCAGCCTTTAGGCCACATCACACCATGCTGTGTCATGCACAGTCCAATGGCCTATGTGAGCATTTTCACCATTCCTTAAAGGCTGCTCTGGGGCTTCCCTGACCAAAGAGTTTTGGCATGATAATCTCCCCTGGGTTCTGCTGGTGCTCAGAACAGCTCCAAAAGAGGACCTGCAGTGTCCATGGCTGAAAGCCATTATAAGTGCCAGATGATTTCATTCCTGGCACCTGGTCAGCCTCCCCTCAGTAAATTCAATTCCTTCGCACCTATTCCTACCTCCCATCATGGCATACAGCACTCACGGGTTCCTGTTGACCTCCATTCCACCTCGTTTGTTGCACAGCAACGTCCTGTTAGGCATCCTTGTGATGGCCCATTCTGTATTTTAGAACGGGGAGAAAAGACTTTTATCATAGATAAGAGGGATAAACCTGAACGTATTTTGCTAGATTGCCTTAAACCAGCCCATCAAGATCTCGTGGATTCCACTACCATGCCCTGCCATCACCAAACGATCATCAGCGTGCCAACACACCTCTGGACGAGCCAGAGGAACCTGCTGTTCCTCCACCAATGGAACACAGGACCCAAGCCAGGCAGCTTATCTGAGCTCCAGACAGGCTCACAGTGCTGGGTTTAGTGAATTTTGGAGGAGGCTTGTGTAGGGTAATATAATTCACAACCATCGACATCGAGTTGCAGTTTAAGAGGCTGGTCTGCCGTGATGACGGAATTATTTGAAGTGTTTTTCAGCATGCTTTTATTGAGGGCTTTGGAGTTCAATAAAATGTGTTATGGCTTTTCTTAAACATCAAATGCCTCACTTTGTTTTAATTGTGAAAATCTATAGTGGAAGTAGATACAGCAGCAACATTCAATACACTCACATGAACCAGAAGGGAATGAATGGCTTGCGCAGGTAGTTGGGATTAGTAGTCAGCACTGACACAGAGAGTGAGGGATCTCTTCCAGTGGTGCACCGTTCTATGTTGTTTTAGTTCTATGAACAAATCTCCTCAACCAATAACTTCTACGATGAATGTGATGAAGTACACATTAAAAAATCCATGATGACTTTCACAGAACTGTTATCATTGATCTTATATTTCAAGGATGACTAATTCACCTGCATGTGGACATTAGAGTAGCGTGGTAGCACAGTGGTTAGCACAACACTTTACAGTACAGGCGACCCGGGTTCAATTCCCGTCACTGCCTGTAAGGAGTTCGTATGTTCTCTCCGTGACGGCGTGGGTTTCCTCTGGGTTTCTTCCTCCCACAGTCCAAAGATGTACCGGTTGGTAGGTTAATTGCTGATTTTAAATCGTCCTGTGATTAGGCTAGGGTTAAGTCAGGGGATTTCTGGGTGGCACGGCACAAAGAGTTTGTTCCGTGTTCAATCACAATCAATAAAAATAAATAAAATGAATGAGGATATCATGCAGGACATGCCACAGCACAGCGACTTCTCCTCCTGCTTTGCTTTATTTCATTTCTGTTTCCAGATGCAGCACGAATACTAGCTCTTCCAGCACAACAAACACACTCAATTTCAATCTAAGTCTAGTTACACCCACATGATCAAATAACCTCCTAACCCATATGTCTTTGGAATGTGGGCGAAAACTGGAGAATCCAGAGGAAATCCGCGCAGTCATGGGGAGAATGTACAAACTCAATACACACAGCAGAGGACTGAACCCGGATTAAGAACATAAGAAATAGGAGCAGGAGTAGGCCATCCGGCCCATTGAGCCTGCCCTGCCATTCAATAAGATCATGGCTGATCTGTCCGTAAACGCAGCTCCATCCACCTGCCTTTTCCCCATAACCCTTAATTTCCTTACTATGTAAAAACCTATCTAACTGTTTCTTAAATATATATAGTGAGGAAGCCTCAACTGCTTCCCTGGGCAGAGAATTCCACAGATTCACCACTCTCTGGGATAAACAGTTTCTCCTCATCTCCATCGTAAGTCTTCTCCCCTGAATCTTGAGGCAATGTCCCCTAGTTCTAGTCTCACCTACCAATGGAAACAACTTTCCTACTTCTGTCTTACCTATCCCCTTCAAAATTTTGTATGTTTCTGTAAGATCCCCTTTCATTCTTCTGAACTCCAGAGAGTATAGTCCCAGGCGACTCAATCTCTCCTCAGAGGTTAACCCCTTCATCCCTGGAATCAACCTGGTGAACCTCCTCTGTACTGCCTTCAAAGCCAGTATATCCTTCCTCAAGTGTGGAGACCAGAAATGCACATAGTACTCCAGGTGCAGCCTCACCAGATTGCTGGTGTTTTAATAGCATTGCACTATCGCTACACTACCATATACCCCCAATTTTGATTCTACAATAGCCATTAATTTATTTACCTTAGTGTTACCATATGAAAGAAATTGAATGCTCTTCCTATCTATTTTCATGGTCAGGATCGAATAGAATTTAATTAGTTTCTCATTTTCCAGAAGAGTCTGTGAAAAACCAAAGAGATTATAGATCATAAAGAGCAGTAACACAAGACAATAATCTCTCACCCCTCGTGTACAAGAAACTATTGACTTTTATCTTCAAGCTATTGAAAAAAATCTTCCACTGTTCTTTGAGGAAGAGAGATCCAAAGTCTCACAGTGCTGTGGGGAACAAGAATTCACATCATCTCCATGTTAAATGGTTTAATTTTAAATAGTGTCCATCTACTTGTAGATTCTCTTGCAGGAGAAGACATCCTGCCCACACTCACCACTCATGGTTTCATCTGTTTCAATCAAATCATCTTTCAGCTCCCTAATCTCTAGCAGATTAGACCATAGACAAGTTTGCTGATGACACCACTGTTGTGGACTGTATCAAAGGGGGTGATGAATCAGCACACAGGGGGGAGACTGAGCATTTAACTGAGTGATGTAATAACAACAACATCTCACTCAATGTCAATAAGACCAAGAAACTGATTATAGACCAGGAGAGGGAAACCAGAGGTCCATGAGCCAGTAATTATTGGAGAATCAGAGGTGGAAAGGGTCAGTAACTTTAAATTCCTGGGTGTCACTATCTCAGAGGACCTGTCCTGGACCCAACATATAAATTTTATTGCGAGGAAAGCACAGCAGCACCTCTACTTCCTCAGGACTCTGAGGAGGTTTGGCATGTCATCGAAAACCTTGGCAAACTTCTATAGATGTGTGGTGGAAAGTTTGCTGACTGGCTGCATTACAACCTGGTAAGGGAACACCAATACCTTTGATTGGAAAATCCTAAAAAAGGTAGTGGATTCATCATAGGTAAAACCCTCCCAACCACTGAGCACATTTATATGCACCGTTGTCATTGAAAAGCAGCATCCATCATCAAAGATCCTCACCACCCAGACCATGCTCTTTTCTTGCTTTTGTCATCAGGAAGAAGCTACAGAAGCTTCAGGGCTCAGACCTCCAGGTTCAAGAACAGTTACTACCCCTCAACCATCAGGCCCCTGAACAAAAGGATAACTCATTAAAGGACTCTGTCATGTTGTTATTTCATGCTCAATATTTATTGATATTTATTAATACAGTATCTGTATTTGTACAATTTGTTTACAGTTTATAGTTCCTGATGTTTACAGTTTACAGTTACTGTTCAATGAATTTGCTGAGTATGCCCGCAGAAAAAGAATCTCAGTGTTGTATGTGGTGACGTGGAGATACTCTGATAATAAACTTTACTTTGAACTTTGATTCAAGCCTAGCCTGTCCAACCTGACAACTGGGTCCACTCCCCCCACCCTACCATCTCTATCTGCCCACCCCAACTCCTTATTTGGTTTCATGCTCCACCTTCCTTTGTCAGATTCCATCATCTGACCTCTGTCAACTTTACCTACCACCTCTCACCCATCCCTACTACATCTGCTAATCATCCATTCTTCACTTATATTCACCTATTGCTTCCCAGTTCTTTACCTACCCCTTCCGTTCATTTTTCTAAACTGGCTATCCTCCCTCTATTCTTTCAGTCTAGATGAAGGATCTCGAGTTGAAATGTTGACTGTCCATCTTCCTCCACAGAAGCTGCCTGAACTACTGAGTTCTACCAGCAGTTTATCTTTTCATTACAAGATAACCCATGTGTTCCAGGTATAATCCAATAAAAGTTTTCAAGTCTGCTTCCAATGCATTAACTACCATCCTTAAAGAAGGAGGTCACTTCTGTATATGGATTTCAGATGTGATCCTAATAGCACCTTCTATACAGTAACTGAATTATAACCTCCTGACTTTTATACTAATTTCCCTAGCAATAGGCAGTAGCATTCTGTTGATGACCTGTTGTACCTGAAAGTCATGCATCAGAATGTCCTACAACTCAGAGCTCTGTATTTACTTAGATACTTAGAGAGTATGTTTTCCACTTTTTTGCCGATGGAAAAAATTATGTTTTATCACTTTACACTCCATTTGACAGATCTTTGCCCACCCACTTAACTTACTTATATAGACTCTTACGTTCTCTTTACAAATTATTTTCGCAGCATTGATTGTTTTGTGAGATATTTTAGCAACTCTACTTTGAAGTCATGTGTAGTAATGCAAAAATTTGAGAGCACGACACCATTCCTGAGGCACATGACCTTGCTAACCAGACAAAGGCCAATTCCTTCCTACATGCATGCGATCCTGCAGTTGCTGGAAACCCAAAGCAACACACACAAAATTCTGGAGGAGCTCAACAAGTCAAGCAGCATCTATGGAAATGAATAAAAAGTTGACGTTTTGGACCAAGACACTTCATCAGGACTGATTCATTCATTCATTCCTGCTCTGTTTCTCGCTAGCCAGCCAATTAAAACAATGTTACCTCCTGCACCATGAGTATTTATCTTCCACAATAATTTGTGAAGTGGCACTTTATCAATGCATTCTGAGATCTAAGCCCCTGAGATCCATTTCACAATAACAATGGTTATTTTGCCTGATTACCTTGAATTGCTTTCTAAGCGACCCTGCTATAACATCTTTAATAAAAGAATCTAATATTATACCTCTGAGAAATGTTGAATTAAATGGCCTGAAGTTACCTGCCTTCTGTCTGAACAGATTGAGTTACATTTGCAATATACATAGAATTTTCACCTCTTCTAGGCAATGTTGGTAAAATAAAACCAAATCCTCAATTTAGACAGTGGAATGACACATTCTAGGACCTCAGAACTTGTTTGTCTGCAGTGCCAACATTTATTCTGTATCATTTAATGGGAGACTACTTTTCTTGATATAGTCCCTCCCTTTCAATTCCAGGATTACAGTTGCTTCTTGTATTCACTACAGTACGACTGAGGGAGAATGCTTATTTATCTCATCCATTTATTTTCAATTAGAATACAATACCTACAGACACCTACAGTCGATTTTACATTTCCGACGAGTTTTAGTTGTGCTTTTTCCCCATTTCCTTATAGATCATTTAAACCATGGTTCTCGACCTGGGGTCCACAGGACCTAGGTTATCATAAACACAAAATACCCTGCAGATACTGGGGTCAAAGAAACACTCACAACACGCTGGAGGAACTCAGCAGGTCAGGCAGCATCGGTGGAAACGATCAGTCAACATTTCGGGGCAGAACATTGACTGATCGTTTCCACGGATGCTGCTGAACTTGCTGAGTTCCTCCAGTGTGTTCTGAGTGTTGCACAGACCCTAGGTTAATGGTTGGGGTCCATGGCATAAACAAGATTGGAAACCCCTGTTGTATACATTATTCACAGTATTCTATACCCATGTTCTCACCTGCTATTTGTTCATACGTAACATACTTATTTTAAAAGGTTGTATCAACATTTTTGGGCATAATTTGCATGACTCTCTCTCTTTCCACCTGGATATAAAGGGAGGCAGCAATGGATTTTCACTTCCAATATTAACCATTTTAAATTTGTTGTGCACCATTGTCCCAATGAATTCCCTTTACATGGCAAATTCTAAAGCATAATATTTTGTCACATAGTGCTCTTACCATTGATCAGGTGAACTGGGACAGAAGTGTTTATTAGTAAGTCCTTTCCAATAGCACACATGACTAGGGCCTGCAGTCCCAAACACGTTCCACATAAAGGAAAATAATCACTGGTATTAAATGTCTAAAGAAACAACACAGAAACGGCATGAAACACAGAAGAATGAACTTAATAAACATGGGTTACAAGCAGTAACCACATCTGTTATAAGCTTCAAATAGTTAGCAACTCCTGTCTTAATGGAGCCAAACAGAATTCACAACACTGCATGATGCTAAACTTTATCGCAAGGTCATAGAATATTTTTGCAACTTTAACTGCAATGTTAACTGCTCCACTAGGTAAGAGAACCCTAGGAGGAGGAAAGGGATATGCATGGCTGATGGAATGTTTTGTGCAACATTTTGTACGTTTTCTTTTTCCCTTCATCCCCAGAATATTTTAACCCATTCATTTGTCATGTGATTCATTGCATTGATTGCAAACACTGATACAATTCTTTATTCATATGTTAGAGAGGGACAAGTTGGAAGCTTTCTGCCCCTTCATTCAGCTGGTTTGGGTTAAAATTCCACATTCAGTAGATAATCATGATAAACAATTCAGTGTAGTATCGAGGAATATTAAATCAAAGCCCCATCTCTTAGATGGACATCAGTAATCTAGAGTGTGATTCTGGAGAGCAGCTAGGATTTTCCCAGTATCCTGTCCAATATTTAGAATAGTCCTAATTTTGAGTGGTTTTTCCCCAACAGGTGTTTCCATTTTCCATTCATTGCAAAGTGTTCCTTAGATTTGAGTTTTTCTATTAAATATTGTCAAATACTTCATTAATTATTAAATTGGATTGCTTTCCTCTGACCTCCAACAATTTTCTCTCCTAATCTTTAAAGCACATACTCTTGCTCACATAAAATTCTTCACATTAGAGAGCCTCCACTGGTAGTTATTTCAGGAAGGGAAAAATTCCATTGTTTCACTTATCATGACTGGAAAGACAGGAGCAATTCAAGATGGCTTACCACCGCCCACTGAAAGGCAGTTCGAGGGGCAGTAAGTGATGGTCTATCAACGACTCTCATGTCCCATAAGTTAGAAAGTATGTGAACGTAATATTATTAATACAGTTGTTATGTAGAATTAAAGAAATGAGGTTGGAGTAGGTGATTTGGACCTGACCTTGTTTTGCCATTGGATATGATCACAGTTGATTACTGAAGTTTAAAATCCTCTTCCTGCTTTATTCTCCTTTGCCTTTAGCCATTACTACTACATCTAACTCCTTTCTAAATATATGTAATGAATTGCCCTCTGTTACTTCCACTGGTTCAGAACCTCACCTTTGCTGAATAAATCTCTCCTCTGTTTTATTCTAAACGGCCTGTGACTCCTAATGCTGGACAATGTTTCACTGGTATACTTGAGGAACTCTGCAAGCCATGAATATGTCTGTGATCTTCTTGCACCTTGCTGGAGGTGGGGGTGGTGGTGGTGGGGGGGGGGGGAGGATGTGCTTCCATTTCAGTTGAATGATACCTCAGGTGGCTGTGGATGACATATGTGGGGGGGGGTCTACAAAATCAGCGGTAGGTGCCTCATGAGTTGGTTGGGCAATATGGGAGCCGGTGGGGTTCACTGATGCCGGGGCATCATTTGGACCGATGTGTGTAGCTGATCTGAACAACGATAAGAGGAAGTCACAGAATTACAAGAATTAAGAGTTGGAAAGGGTGGTGCGGCGGCAGGGAGAGCCCGTTGGCATTCCCCGCTGGTGGAACTTACCCATGATTGGCCTCTGCTCGACTTCCGGCGTCAAGAATCCGACGAGACATCTGCAGCTGTACCGCAGAATGAATAGTGCCGATGACGGTCGCTGTTCTTCTCATGAGGCTGCCACGGAGATCCAACAGCTGGAGGTACCGGCGACGTGGGTTACGTGTATCAATCACATCCTTTGGGGCTGTCGACGAGCTGAGGTGTCAGTGTAGGGGCAACCGGCTGGGGGTTGCCCGGGATCCCCCCCGCGGCTTGACGGCTGGTTACGTCACAGGGGTGGTATTGTAACGAAACGGCAGCGTGAAGCCAGTGGCGCCGCTCCTGCTGCCACGAAGGACCATAATTGACCAGGGGTGAGACAGTCTGGCTTCCCACTGATCGGACCAGAGCTGCTGCATCAAGGTCAGATGCTCCATTCCTCTTGCTTCCCTTAGTGAGAGCCTACGGAAATTTGAAACCGTGTTACTTTCCGAATCAGTCCCCTCAGCATCCTAATCACCGATTCCGCCGCAGCTCTTGTCCCACCTCGAACCGAGATCCGACCACTTACTCTCCCGGGTTGAGTTCGCACTTCGTACTCCGCTGGAAGTCTTTTGTTTAGGTAGCATTTTAAAAAATTATTTTGCAAGGTATTCTTTATTTACTACGTGTGGCCAATTTATGCAATTTAACGCTCCTTTCAAGACGCCTTCCTCTGCCCCAAGCCCTTTTCACTTTTTTAAACGCTTTTGAAGAGCAGTTATTGTTATAATTCAGGAATCACAGTTAATTTGCCCGTGACATACGCACACAAATGTTAAACTGGATAAAGTGGAAGTTGAGACGGTGGGAGAATCTAGCAACAGAGTGTAGAGCCTCAGATCAGAAGAAATGGATTATTAGGGGAAAATATGAACATTTATAGACAGATTCTTGGGCCAGTGTTCTTGTCCCCTTAAAAATACGCCATTTACCTTGTGCCCCTCCTCATTCTTCTCATCTTAATCTCTATAAAATGTTGTATGCTTATCATGTTTCTGTCTATATTTGGGTCAACTGAGTAGAGTAGAGAAGAAATGGTTGGTTTAAGAATGAAATTAGGAGAGCAAGAAGGGGCCATGAGAAGGCATTGGCGGACAGGATTAAGGAAAACTCCAAGACGTTCTACAAGTATGTGAAGAGCAAGAGGATAAGACGTGTGAGAATTGGACCAATCAAGTGTGACAGTGGAAAAGTGTGTATGGAACTCGAGGAAATAGCGAATTAATGAATACTTTGCTTTGGTATTCACTACGGAAAAGGATCTTGGCAATTGTAGGGATGACTTGCAGTGGACTGAAAAGCTTGAGAATGTAGATATTAAGAAAGGGGAAGTGCTGGAGCTTTTGGAAAGCATCAAATTGGATAAGTCACCGGGACCAGATGGGGTGTACACGAGGCTACTGTGGGAAGTGAGGGAGGAGATTGCTGAGCCTCTGACAATGAATTTTCCATCATCAATGAGGACAGGAGAGGTTCCGGAAGATTGGAGGGTTGCAGATGTTGTTCCCTTATTCAAGAAAGGGAGTAGAGATAGCCCAGGAAATTATAGGCCAGTGAGTCTTACTTCAGTGGTTGGTAGGTTGATGGAGAAGATTTTGAGAGGCAGGATTTATGAACATCCAGAGGGGCATAATATAATTAGAAATAGTCAGCATGGTTTTGTCAAAGGCAGGTCATGCCTCACGAGTCTGATTGAATTTTTTGAGGATGTGACTTAAACACATTGATGAAGGTAGAGCCGTAGATGTAGTGTATATGGATTTCAGCACGGCATTTGATAAGGGACACCATGCAAGGCTTATTGAGAGAGTAAGGAGGCATGGGATCCAAGGGGACATTGCTTTGTGGATCCAGAACTGGCTTGCCCACAGAAGGCAGAGTGTGATTGCAGTTGGGTCATATTCTGCATGGAGGCCGGGGACCAGTGGTGTGCCTTAGGGATCTGTTCTGGGACCCCTACTCTTTGTGACTTTTATAAATGATCTGGATGAGGAAGTGGAGGGATGGGTTAGTAAATTTACTGATGACACAAAGGTTGGGGGTGTTGTTGATAGTGTGGAGGGCTATCAGAGTTTACAACGGGACATTGATCGGATGCAAAACTGGGCTGAGAAGTGGCAGATGGAGTTCAACCCAGATAAATGTGAGGTGAGTCATTCTGGTAGGTCAAATATGATGGCAGAATATAGCAGTAATGGTAAGACTCTTGGCAGTGTGGAGGATCAGAGGGATCCTGGGGTCCGAGTCCATAGTTCACTCAAAGCTGCTACGCAGGTTGACTCTGTGGTTAAGAAAGCATACGGTGCATTGGCCTTCATCAATTGTGAGATTGAGTTTAAGAGCCGAGAGGTAATGTTGCAGCTATATAGGACCCTGATCAGACCCCACTTGGAGTACTGTGCTGAGTTCTGGTCACCTCACTACAGGAAGGATGTGGAAACCATAGAGAGGGTGCAGAGGAGATTTACAAGGATGTTGCCTGGATTGGGGAGCATGCCTTATGAGGATAGATTGAGTGAACTCGGTCTTTTCTCCTTGGAACGATGGAGGATGAGAGGTGACCTGATAGAGGTGTACAAGATAGTGAGAGGCATTGGTTGTGTGGATAGAAAGAGGCTTTTCCCCAGGGCTGAAATGGCTAGCACAAGAGGGCACGGTTTTAAGGTGCTTGGAAGTAGGTACAGAGGAGATGTCAGGGGTAAGTTTCTTACGCAGAGGATAGTGAGTGCATGGAATAGGCTGCCGGCAACGGTGGTGGAGGCAGAAACGATAGGTTCTTTTAAGAGGCTCCTGGATATCTACATGGAGCTCAGAAAAGTAGAGGGCTATGGGTAAAGCCTAGGTAGTTCTAAGGTAGGGACATGTTCGGCACAGCTTTGTGGGCCGAAGGGCCTGTATTGTGCTGTATGTTTTCTATGTTTCTATTTTTAATTTGTAAGATCAGAACCATATTAGACATTGGTGTCTCTCCCCTCCCCCCACCCTGGGGAACAATAAACCGAGAGGTACAGTAGCCAGACCGATTTCAGGCTGGGATGGAGTTCACCTTATGTAAAATGGACACGCAAAGTTTATCAGATTCAGAATAGCTTCCTAGTCTCGTTACAATTACATACCGTGGAGACAGAGAGTAATATTACATATTTCCACTCCAGCTTCCCTTTACCTGACTCTTCATCTTTTTTTAAATTTACGTAATCCTTGGAAGAACATGTATGCAGTGTTATGATGCCTGTACACTTGAATTATTTGGGGAACGTACAATGCCTATAAAATATATTCACCCCCCTCTTAGAAGTTTTCATGTTTTATTATTTTACAATATTGAATCACAGTGAGATTTAATTTGTTTTTTTTTGACACTGATCAACAGAAAAGGTTTCTTTCGCGTCAAAGTAAAAAGAGTTCTCTACAAAGTGATCTAAATTAATTACAAATATAAAACACGAAATAATTGATTGCATAAGTATTCACCCCCTTTACTATGACACCCCAAATCATCACTTGTGTAGTCAATTGGTTTTTGAAGTCACACAGTTAGTTAAATGGAGATCACTGTGCGCAGTCGAGGTGTTTCAATTCATTGTAGGAAAAATACACCTGTATCTGGAAGGTCCAACTGCTGGTGAGTCAGTGTCCTGGCAAAAACTACACCATGAAGACAAAAGAACACTCCAAGCAACTCCGTGAAAAGGTTATTGGAAAGCACAAATCAGGAGATGGATACAAGAACATTTCCAAGTCACTAAATATCCTTTGGAGTACAGTTAAATCAATTATCAAGAAATGGAAAGAATACGACACAGCTGCAAATCTGCCTGGAGCAGGGGTTCTCAAAAACTGAGTAACCATGCAAGAAAGGGGCTAGTGAGGGATGCCACCAAAAGATTTACGACAACTCTGGAGGAGCTGTAAGCTTCAGTGGCTGACATGGAAGAGACTGTGCATACAACAAGCTACCCGGGTGCTTCACCAGTTGCGGCATTATGGGGACATGGCAAACAGAAAGCCACCTTTGAAAAAACAGCTCACATGAAATCTTGGCTAGAGTTTGCCAGAAGGCATGTGGGGGACTCTGAAGGCAGCTGCATAAGGTTCTATGGTCTGATGAAACCCAAATTCAGCTTTTTGGCCATCAGACTAAACGCTATGTTTGGCGTAAGTCAAACACCGCTCATTATCAAAAACCCACCATCTCTACTGTGAAGCACGGTGGTGGCTGCATCATGCTATGTGAATGTTTTGCTGTAGCAGGCCCTGGAAGGCTTGTCAAGGTAGAGGGTAAAGTGAATGCAGCAAGATACAGGGAAATCCTAGAGGAAAACTTGATGCAGTCTGTAAGAGAACTGCAAATTGGGAGAAGATTTGTTTTTCAGCAAGAAAATGACCCCAAGCATAACGTCAAAGCTACACTGGAATGGCTTATAAACAAGAAAGTTAATGTCCTGGAGTGGCCAAGTCAGAGTCCAGCCTTCAATCCAACTGAGAATTTGCAGCTGGACTTGAAAAGGGTTGTTCACTCACAATCCCCATGCAATCTGACAGAGCTTGAGCAGTTTTGTAAAGAAGAAAGGGGAAAAATTGCAATGTCCCAGATGTGCAAAGGTGATAGAGACCTATCCACACAGACTCAAGGCTGTAATTGCTGCCAAAGGTGTATCTACTCAATACTGACTTCAAGCAGGTGAATTCTTATGCATCCAATTATTTTGTATTTTATATTTGTAATTAATTTAGATCACTTTGTAGAGATCTGTTTTTATTTTGACACAAAAGGATCTTTTTCTGTGGATCAGTGTCAAAAAAAGCCAAATTAAATCCACTGTGATTCAATGTTATAAAACAATAAAACATGAAAACTTCTGGGGGGGTTTGAATTTATTTTTGTTGTCGTCGAGTGGTCACGTTATTCAGATGAAAGAGGAACGTCTGCCGAGACAAATCTTCTACTCCCAGCTTAAAGAAGGCAAACTTAAAAGACACGGACAACAGAAGAGATTCAAAGACGTCTTAAAAGCCAACATGAAGAAATGTAACATCGACATCAACAATTGGGAGACCAATGCCAAGGACAAGAAACTCTGGCAAGCCATCATTCCGAGAAGGAACAGCAACTCTCAAAGCCAACGGATGTGCAGAATTAGAAGAAAAGAGAAGAAAATGGAAAGAGAGGCAGCAGCAACCGAAGCCCGATCTGCCATCTGGAACTACCTGTCCTGAATGCGGAAGAACTTTCAAAGCCAAGATTGGACTCGTAAGCCACTTGAGAGCCCATAAGTAGATCAACAGAACGAAGACCATCATCCTCAACCTCGAGGGATAGCCATGATGATGACGACGACATTGGCATTATTTGGGGAATGTATATACAATGTTTTGATACTTGTACACTGGAATTGCTTGGGGAACATATACTGTACACAATGTTATGATGCACATACGCTAGAATTGTATATTCAGTGTTATGATGCCCATATGCTGGCATTGTTTGGGAAAAACTAGATGTCTCATTTACTTTTCTTCCTGTAGTATTGGTTTTCTGACCAATCTACATTAGCACACAACCACAGCTTTCCCCCTGTTCTGCAGCCTATTATAACTCCATAATTAATAGATCAAGAATCTTCCATTTCTTCTCTGATTTGTTTCTTCCCAATAGTGGAGCAAATTTCTACCCTTTGGCTTTTTGTGATGATGTAAATATACTGTTTAAAAGTCTAAGTTTGGCTTCATCTAATGATAATGCATTAGCAAGATAGGTATGCATTCATATATTCTAATCAATTTTTTTTGGATGTCAATGTTCTCATGATTTGTAACTGTATTTCCAGTTAATCTCTACATTGGTACCACATATCTGCATCACATTCATGTGTCTATCTAAATGTCTCTTAAAAGTCTCTATAGAACGCAGAACAGTACAGCACAGGAACATGCTATTCAGTCCACAGAGTTCTGGCAAACCAATTAAATAGTAATCAAATGTCTAACTAAACTAATCTCTTCTGAATAAATAATGTACATAGACTTCCATTTTCCTCACGTTCATGGCACGTGGCCAAATGGTTAAGGCGGTCGTCTAGTGATCTGAAGGTTGCTAGTTTGAGCCTCAGCTGTGGCAGCATGTTTGTGTCCCCGAGCAAGGCACTTAACCACACATTGCTCTAGTGTCTGTGCGAGAAGTGGCGCCCCACACAGACTTCCAATCTGCGCCTTGTAAGGCATGAAAATGCCCAATGCAGGCCTCTCGTGGTCTGAGTCGACGTTCCCTCCCTCCCTGCATTCAATAATTGCTATGTTCCCACTAACTCCAATTATCTGCTTGCTGTTCACAGGATGCTATCTCTGTTAAGACTTTCCACTGTGGGCCTCCTGATGGTAATAGGGAGCTTGGACCATCCCCGCCTCCTAAGCGATGAAGTGGAGAGTGAAGAGTTGGAGAGTGAAGAGTTCAGGATAAGATGGAAGGAGCAGGAGCATCAGCCTAAGCTGGTGCCGAAACAATTCCAGGAAGAAATGGAAGAGAAAGCTAAACATGATTGTTATGTGAACATCAGTAAATTTGCAAAAATGGAAGATCCGAGAAAGGAGAGTTGGAGGACCAGGAATATTCTCTTTATTGTCACAGTCCTATTTTTGGGATTCTGGACGAAAGACATATGGCCATATATACCCCATGATGAAAACAGTGAGGAAGAAGAGGAGGAAGAAAAGGAAAATGAATTCCAACAAAGAATTTACAGTGATATTTTAAATATTCCTGCCAAAAGTGTGCTGGATCAGTTCTACAACATCTCTGTTCAGAAGATGAACCAGGAGCCAATGCAGATCCCTGAATTTGTAGAAGGTTTTGTGGACAATCTTTTAGAAGCTTGCAGGAATCAAATCCTGTTTGACTCTGAGCTGATCTTTGAAGACTGCACGGGCATTGGAAGTCAATTTGAGAAATGGGGTTGCAAGATGCCATCTGTATATGATATCTTGGTTCCAATTGTCCTCCAGGACAGATATTGCTTTAAACCAGAGATTTGTTGCATCCCACCTGATAATCATAGTTATGGCAGGATCCTCATGGTCACACCAAGCAATGCTGTGTTGACCTGCCAGTGTTACAGCACAGAACCTGAAGGGCATGTGCTTTGCCTTATTCATAGCAAAGGACAGGAGTCTGATGTTCATGACAATTACCTAGCTTCTATCATGTGTATTGAGGGGTATTTGGATTATAAGAAAGTTGTGAAATTGTTCAGACTTGCATTATCCAACTCCTGGGACAAAATTTGTCATAAATATGATTTTAAAGTTACCTTCCACAAAATTACTGGTTGCTGTGGTTTACAAGTCCTCTATCAGTCAGAACAAACCATTCGCATAAAAGTCTTCCCTGCTGTGAGGCTGAAGGATTCAGATGTCTATCTTGTACCTAGCTTTTCAGATTACTCCAAGGATGCTTCATTATCCACTACCTACTGGGACATTTCCTGTGCTGTCCATGAGTATAGGTTTCTGAAAATCATGGCCAAAAAAGTCCCCGAGAGCAGCTGTCATATTAAGTGCCTTAAAATACTGATCTTTCTAACCGAAAACTTGCGCAATTCTTCAGATCAGCGATATGTCCTTGGGTCCTATCTTTTTAAAACTGTCCTTATGCATCTGTTGCTAAGTCAGCCTCACTCAAAGTGGAAAGAATGTTACCTGGAACATAGGCTTAGAGATGTTTTGAAATATCTTGGAAATTGTTTGGATGAGAAACAGCTCCACCGATTTATGATTGGAAATCAAACTCTTTCTCGGCAAAGTGAAATTCCAGAAATGCTTCTCGAAACAGGACCTATCAATCTCTTCCGGTCATTCGCATCAGATCATGATTCTTACTGCCAGGCAGTTCTAGAATATCAGACAATATTAAAGGAGATGGGAAATTTAATGAGGGAATATATTAAAAATAATGCAGTCAGCTGATTTTGCCTTTGCTCCCATGCTGGGAGTGGGGTTCTGCTAAAAGTATAATCTTCTTTACCAAAATAAACTTTATTCATTATAAAAATATTCACAAGATTAAAACAGTGGAACATCTTTTTGTTCATAGACAATGTTTCATGCTAAATCAGTTTTTTATCACACCAATAGCACTGTTGCCATTCATGTGACCCCCTAGGGTAGTACACTACCACAATAATTCACCCAACCCAGCCTCTCTCTGTCCAATAGTGGAAGAACCCTATACTGTGGTCCTTCTCCACCAAGCCCTTGAGATGACTGCACCAAACTTCAGTGCATCCATCCTGCAGCCTGGAATATTCCAGTCAGAGCATTTCTCTTTGCTCATCTTAATATGCTGGGAGACGATCAACTGTGGGTGACAAAAGGGTATATTTCACTGAGTTAGCAGCACTTGATGTCCATCTATGTCTGCAATGAAGATAGTCTTGACAGTCTGCTCAGGGAACCACCTCACAGTATGCGTTGAGTCCTTCTCATGCACTGTCTGCAGAATGTTTCCTGTTGATCACTGCCTGATGGATTATAAGGCACTGATGAGGCCTCACCTTGAGTATTGTGAACAGTTTTGGGACCCTAATCTTAAAAAGGATGTGCTAGCATTAGAGAGGGTCCAGAGGAGGTTCACAAGGATGACTCTTGGAATGAAAGGGTTATCATATAGAAAACCATAGAAAAACTACAACACAGAAACAGGCCTTTTGGCCTTTCTTGGCTGTGCCGAACCATTTTCTGCCTAGTCCCACTGACCTGCACACGGACCATATCCCTCCATACACCTCCCATCCATGTATCTGTCCAATTTATTCTTAAATGCTAAAAAAGAAACCGCATTTACCACCTTGTCTGGCAGCTCATTCCACACTCCCACCACTCTCTGTGTGAAGAAGCCCCCCCCCCAATATTCCCTTTAAACTTTTCCCCCCTCACCCTTAACCCATGTCCTCTGGTTTTTTTTATATGAGGAACATTTGATGGCTCTGGGCCTGTACTCACTGGAATTTAGAAGGATGAGGGGGGACCTCATTGAAACTTTTCAAATGTTGAAAAGCCTAGACAGAGTAGATATAGAAAGGATGTTTCTTAGGGTGGGGGAGTCTAGGGCAAGAGGGTACAGCCTCGGGATAAAGGGTGTCCATTTAAACAGAGATGTGGAGAAATTTCTTTTACCAGAGGGTGGTGAATTTGTGGAATTTGTTACCACAGGCAGCCGCGGAGGCCAGGTCATTGGGACTATTTAAGGCAAAGATTGATTGGACACAGCATCAAAGGTTTCGGGGAGAAGGCCGGGGAGCGGGGCTGACGAGGGGGAAGATGAAGGATCAGCCATGATTGAATGGCAGGGCAGGCTTGATGGGCCAAATGGCCTCATTTTATTCCTATGTCTTATGGTTTTATGGTCTTATACCAATAGAACAAAGGATGTTGATTTATATATTGTGTGAAAGGTGAAGGAAAACTGGTGACTGCCTTGGCAGAGGAGTGAGGGGCAGGCCACTCCTGTGTGAAATACAGCAATACAGGAAAAATCTCACTCCTGATGGCCAGTTGTGGATGTCAATGAGAGGAAGTACCACTGTCACTGACTCCATTTTCATTTAACCTGCCGGTTGCACTCAATCAAAGTACAACTGTGTAAGTGGTCTATGAGCTACCATTGTTACTTACCACCTATGTAACAGGAAGGATGTTATAAGGTACATTCATTTGAGAAAGAATGTTGTTCAATGCATCACAGTGATGCATGCATTAATATACTGGTTGCAAGTATGAAAACACTGCTTTTCTGTGAACTAGGTATCAATTTTTCTATGGAATAAAGAACAATTTTCCAATGGGAACGCCCAGATGCGTTTTTCACCAATGTTAACTTAGCAGGTTAATAACATAAACACGAGGAGATCTGCAGATGCTGGAAGTTCAAGCAACACACACAAAATGCTGGTGGAACGCAGCAGGCCAGGCAGCATCTGTAGGAAGAGGTATAGTCGACATTTCGGGCCGAGACCCTTTGTCAGGACTAACTGAAGGAAGAGATAGTAAGAGATTTGAAAGTGGGAGGGGGAGGGGGAGAACCGAAATGATGGGAGAAAAGATTTCGGGTTCTCCCCCTCCCCCTCCCACTTTCAAATCTCTTACTATCTCTTCCTTCAGTTAGTCCTGATGAAGGATCTCGGCCCGAAATGTCGACTGTACCTCTTCCTATAGGTTAATAACATGTTGGTGTTGTGCAATTCCATTGACTATAACATGGTGCACCAGAACAGCTGTTGAGAGGACTTTACAATATTTAGAATAAAATGGTGAGGCCAAACTATAGTTCAAATGTTGAAATTTCTGTCAAAAGGAGAGACAAAACACCTCCGAGATTTTGACCTTCGACTATTGCAGAGGCTGAGGTGACAGACAATCACCCACCTCACTGCCTCGACCTCACCCAATGATATTGCCAAATGAGTACAACTATCGCAGTAACTGAGGTAATCGACGATCATACACGTCACTGTTTCACCCTCACCCAATGATATTTCATTCATCTCCACTGCCTCTACCCTCACCTAATGATATATTTCTAAATTTGCATAAAATTGCATTTATGCTTTTTGATTGCGATGGTAGACACAATCAAAAAAGAAATGAATGGGTTATTCACTGTACATATTTTGTTTCCTGGGGTCCTTGTGTTTATTCAGATACAGTGGTCGAGAATTGGTTAAAAAAAATGATAAACGTAACATACTGAAGATGCAATCAGACATTCAAATGTGTTAACTTTTTGTGTACACAAGACACTGTATCATTTACCTGTTGACCAGAGACTATTATAGAAAGAATATGGCCACACCTTCAGTTCACATTTGACGGTATCACACGGAGGAAACAAACATTTTTCGTTTTGTTCATGTCATGTCAATGAGGTTGCTCTGCCAAGGCTGCAAGAAATTGCAGAGAGTTGTGAATACAGCCCACATCAGCCTCTCCGGCATTAACTTTGTGTACACTGCCCACTGGTTTGGGTAAGCGGCCAACATCATCAAGGACCCCCTTCTGGCAGGGACGTTCTCTCTTCTCCCCTATCCCTTCAGGCAGAAGATACAAAAGCTTGACAGCCCATAGCACCAGGCTCAAGTATAGATCCTATCATGCTGTTACCGTACTCTTGAATGGACCTCAGATTCACTAAGATAAATTCCTGATCTGCCATTTACTTCGTCATACCTCTTTCACCTTATTTATCTACCTGCACTACAATTCTCCGTAACAGCAGCACTATGTTCTGCATTTCATTTCCTATTTACTGTGTCGACCTTCTTATTTATGGCATGGACTGTCTGGATGGCACACAAACAAATGTTTTCACTGTATCTTGGTATATAACAATTGAATGCCAATGTCAAGAACTCATATTTAATGTCAACCATCTCTCGACACTCTCAGTCCTGCTGCAGAGTCTCAACCAGAAATATCAGGTATCCTCTTGCCCCTACAGATGCTGCTCGACCAGTGGATATTGTGTGGCATGCTGCACAAACTCATTACAGGTCAGCAATAGAGGCATTATGTTAGCCTGTATCTGCATGCATTTATTTTACAGGACAGATACGATACCACAGAAATCAAGGGTCAAAAATTTTACATAATTGTTACTTTTAAGTTTGTTTGAAAACCAAATGAAAATGCATATGGTTCATCCTGAAGGCTGTGACAATAACGTTTCTTCAGCACTATTTCCACTCGTAAGTTCAAAGCAGAACTAGTCCTTATGAGAGATCTTGGTCCGCTGCTGTTCACTCTGCTGACTCACCACTGTGCAGCAATACACAGCTTGAATCACATCTTCAAGTTCGCCGATGACACGACCGTGGTGGGTCTCATCAGCAAGAATGATGAGTCAGCATACAGAGAGGATGTGCAGCGGCTAACGGACTGGTGCAGAGCCAACAACCTGTCTCTGAATGTGAACAAAACAAAAGAGATGGTTGTTGACTTCGGGAGAGCACGGAGTGACAACTCTCTGCTAAACATTGTTCCATTGAGATCGTTAGAGGCACCAAATTTCTTGGTGTTCACCTGGTGGAGAATCTCACCTGGTCCCTCAACACTAGCTCCATAGCCAAGAAAGTCCAGCAGCGTCTCTACTTTCTGCGAAGGCTGAGAAAAGTCCATCTCCCACCCCCCATCCTCACCACATTCTACAAAGGATGTATCGAGAGCACCCTGAGCAGCTGCATCACTGCCTGGTTTGGGAATTGCACTGTCTTGGATCGCAAGACCCTGCAGCGGATAGTGAAGTCAGTTGAGAAGATCATCGGGGTCTCTCTTCCCGCCATTACAGACATTTACACCACACGCTGCACCCATAAAGCAAACAGCATTGTGAACCACCCCACACACCCCTCATACAAACTCTTCTCCCTCCTGCCATCTGGCAAAAGGCACTGAAGCATTTGGGTGCTCACGGCCAGACGGTGCAACAGTTTCTTCCTCCAAGCCATCAGACTCCTTAATACCCAGAGTCTAAACTGACATCTACATCATTTATTATTACATTGTAATTTGTCCTCTGCTGTGCCTATTGTCTTGTTTATTATTTATTATACCGCCTGCACTGTTTTGTGCACTTTATGTAGTCCTGTGTAGGTCTGTAGTCTAGTGTAGTTTTACATAGTCTAGTGTAACCTTGTGTTGTCTCACTTAGTCTAGTGTAGTTTTGAGTTGTTTCATGTAGCATCATGGTCCTGGAGGAACGTTGTTTCATTTTTACTGTGTACTGTACCAGCAGTTTATGGTCAAAATGACAATAAAAAGCGACTTGACTTGACTTGAAACGAGGACTGTTTATTCTCTTCCATAGACACTTGCTGGATTTTGTGTGTCTCCAGTTTAAAGTATTAAGCAGTTTATGGTGTGTGCTAAATCCAGATCTGTGACAAATTAATTTCCTAACAATTGTGGGAAGTTCATAAGCTTACTCGCTTAAGGATTCCCAAGTCTCAACTTTGCCTTAGTGAACGATTGCAGGTGAGGTTCAATTTCCATCCAGCTGTACCTGTGACAAATGAAGCTACGAGAGTGCAGATGATGGAATTTGGAGCCAAGCAAGCAACAAATGGAGGAATTGAGAGCATCAGGCAGCTGCTGCATTTGCTTCCAGACTCCACCTTCCTTTTCTAAAAGACTCCATCAATGGCAGCTCTTGTTTGTCTCCACCAATCACCCCCAGCCTCTGTCACTATTTCCACTTCCCCCCATTTAACTCTCTGACAATCAGTTTTCCTCATCCGGATCCACTGATTCCTTGCTGAATATTCCCCTCTTCCTTTATATCAGCTGTATCACATAGAGTCATAGAGTCCTAGAGAAGTACGGCACAGAAACAGGCCCTTCAGCCCCTCTAGTTCATGCCAAATCTGCCTATTCCCATTGTCCTGCACTGGACCATAGCCTTCCATCCACATACCTATCCAAACTTCTCTTAAACGTTGAAATCGAGCTCGCACACACCACCTGTGCTGGCAGCTCATTCTGCACTCTCCTCTACCAATTTCAGTCCAATTGAATTGTCTCAACACAAAACCACGACTGTATATTTCCCTTTACAGATGTACCCTGAGCACTTAGCTCCTCCATCTGGCGTTCTCCTTACGTTTGGAACGGTCATACCAGGGACGATAACAAGAGAAATTCCAGGATTCAGGATTGTTTACTGTTGTTTTTCAATACATGACTGTAAAGGAGAATAAAATGATGCAGCATTAAAAACACAATAAGCATAAAAAACACAACAAATATAAACCTACAAGCAATACTGTAAAACACAGCATGCAAGTAACAGTTGAGTGTGCCCATATATACATAAGATTAGGTTATATACATAAACAACAGGAATTCTGCAGATGCTGGAAATTCAAGCAACACACATCGAAGTTGCTGGTGAATGCAGCAGGCCAGGCAGCATCTCTAGGAAGAGGTACAGTCGACATTTCAGGCCAAGACCCTTCGTCAGGACTTTGGGCCCTTTTTACACACCTGTCTCTGTAAGTGTCCTGAATAGTGGGAAGTTCACATCTACAGATGTGCCAGGCTGTCCACACCACTCTCTGCAGCGTCCTGTGATTAAGGGAAGTACAGTTCCCATACCAGGCAGTGATGCAGCCAGTCAGGATGCTCTCAACTGTAACCCTATAGAAAGCCCATACCAAACTTCTTCAACCATCTGAGGTGAAAGAGGTGCTGTTGTGCCTTTCTCGCCACACATTTGGCATGGTTTAGTGATCGATAGCAAGTATTATTTTGACTTTTTTACTACTTCATTAACTATTTTTCTTTCTTTCTGTATTTCATTGTCCATATAACTCTCATAAAGTAATTTCTTATAGGGTTTAACACATGTATAGTATCACCTTTGTTTGCAGATACCCCTTGCTGCTGAATCAGAAAGGAACAAGAAACCACTTTAAAAGATTTTTATTACACAATTAGTGTAGTCAACAGTATTCAGCAGAATGTTCTGCAAACAATTGGGCATGCCCCCAGGCAGGACTAAGTTTAAGTTGGACAACACTCATGGCTTTGGAGTGAAGGCCAACATATTATGTGAGTATGACCTCCCATATATGAACTTAGTCCTGCCTACTGGAGAACGTGGATGGAGGGCAGTCATGGTGACGTCCCTGGTATAGTAGCAAGTTTTTAATAAGTTAGGGCTTGCTAAACAGAAGGAAAGCAAGGAGGTTTGGATCTTGTTATTCGCTAGGTAAAAATACATAGAACATATTTACCACCTTTACTGTGGTAACTCTAGAAAGGCAGAAGGTTGTCTTGAGTGAACTGGCTAAGTCAACAATGAACAGAACAACAAAGCCAAAACCCAGCAAAAGCACGCTCGCTTGTCAGGAGGCTTTGGGAAGGCTGACAGATGAGGGTCTGGATCTCATCAAAATAAGGAGCTAATGGCTAAGGGTTGGGACTCCAAAAGGTGGGATAGCAATATTTGCTCTGATCCTGAAACGGTGTTGCGATGGTCATCAGGACCACCGCCAACAGCGCACGTGTGGAGTTTCACGCATGAGAATCTGACAGTATTCATCTGCCCGGTGATGTTCCATAGTCATAAAACAACAATTGCCCTGGATGGTGAACAAATGGTACTCGAGGAAAGAGTGAACAGAACATGAAAGTCTGAAGAGAATGGGGCAATGTGGGATAAATATATGCAAAAGACTGGGGAAACCCCACAATACGTGGTTAACTTGATTGTGGGTTAAGGGTGCATCTAACTATGGAGGAGATTAACAACTTTCTTTCTCTTTCTATATAGGATATTCTTAACAATTAGATATGAAATGAAAATGGGGAGCCTATAGACTTCTTTGTGTGAGACTGACATGCTCTTTTGAGGGTTTACCCTTCCACAGTAGACTAGGAAAAACAGGGCACACCTCAGTTGAGGGAATTATGATGGCCTGATCATACAGGAGTTTATTGCATCCACCATTATCAGTTATACCAAGGCAGAGTGTGTGGGCCGTGTCTCCCAGAAGCATCTTCTCAGTGTAACACCTCGCTGATGGAAAGCAAAGGGTTTTGAGGTCAAAGGGAGGTATGGGTGGAAGTAAAAGTAGCACAGGCTGTAACCTCCACCTGGCCTGCAGAGAGATGTTTCAGACCCTGTTGATACCAGGAGTGAAAAAGGCAAAGACCGATGATAAGCCCACGAAACCATTTATGCTGTATGGAAACATCATCGTGATGAGAAGGAAGCCTCTTCTAATAAGGAAGCTGAGCCCAGTGCCCCAGGCTGAGGTAGAAAGAATAGTGAAAACAATGATTGACAGCAGGGGCAAGTTAATGGGTGCGGGTAGGTACAGGGTCTCCTGGCAGTCAGAATGATGGAGCCTCTCCACCAGGGGAGAGCTGAGACCTTGTGTAGTTAACACTTTATAGTGGAAGGACAGAAACAAGCAAAGGGTTAATGCTCTGTTCGAGTGACTAGCTATTGGGGAGGGACTGCTGATAGAAACCCAAATACTGATAAACATGTTATGTGAAGGCACACAGTAATTGGAATAAAAGTTCTGCAGGGACAGACAGTGCAGACAAAATTGGGAAATTTCATATTTGGCATCTTTAAGGCGACTGTTTTAGTTAGGCTAGTGAAATTGGGTTAGGGTTTCACCCCAAACTGTTGACTGTTTATTCCCCTCCATAGATGCTGCCTGACCTGCTGAGCTTCTCCAGCATTTTGTGTGTTGCTCTGGATTTTCAGCATCTGCAGAATCTCTTTTGTTCATGAAAACAACCGAATTTAGTTTATCCACTTTTCCAAAGAAACATTTTGATAAAATCCTTGTCTCTATTTCTGAAGGCTAGATCCTATAGGTATCTTGAACCGCTTTCTCAACTTGCCCTGTCGCTTCAAACAAACCATGATCATCATGGTTTCCTGTACTTGTAATAGAATGGTGCTCTCTTTTCATTCTTATAGAACACATCCTGTTTCTTGGCACTAAATATCACATGAGAGCTGTTTAACATTTACACCACCACATTTGAAATTTATTACTATCAAGGTCATAGAGAAATACAGGCCATTCAACTCATCAAGTGTGTTTCACCATTTCAACATGGCTGCCTTATTATCCATCGTAACCCCATTCTCCTGCCTTTGACACCTTGATTAATCAGCAATCTCTCAACATCCGCTTTAAATATACCTAATGACTCGGACTCCACAAGTGTTTGTGGCAATAAATTCCACAGATTCTCCACCCTCTGGCTAAAGAATCCTCATCTTAGCCAGGGCATCAAAGGTTATGGTGAGAAGGCGGGGGAGTGGGACCAAATGGGAGAACAGATCAGCTCATGATAAAATGGCGGAGCAGACTCGGTGGGCCGAATGGCCGACTTCTGCTCCTTTGTCTTATGGTCTTATGATCTCATCTGAATGGACGTTCCTTCATCCTGAGGCTAAGCCTTCTGGTCCTAAACTCCCCCACTAAGGGAACATCCTCTCCACATCCACTCTATCCAGGCCTTTAAATATTTGACCGGTTTCAATGAGATTCCCCCCTCACTTTTCTAAACTCTGGCGAGTACAAGGCTGAAGCCATCAGAAACAGCTCATATGATAATCCCTTCACTCCTAGAGTTACCCTTGGGAACTTCCTCTGGACCTTCTCCAATGCCAGCACGTCATTGCTTGGATAAGAGGCGTCAAAACGGCTCACATTACTGCAGGTGCAATCTAACTAATGCCTTACAAAGCCTCAGCGTTACATCCTCGCTGTTATATTCTAGTCCTCTTGAAATGAATACTAACATGGCATTTGCCTTCCTTAGTAAATCCAGGCAGGGTCAGGAAATCTGAAGGGAGGAGTGGGTCAGGATAAATTACCTCATACACAACCTGAACCTTTCCTCAGGATAGGCCATTCTGCCCATCAATCTGTACAAACTCTCATCCTCATTTACAGGAGCCTGAAAAACAGAGGGTGACCACTAAGCCCCTCAGTCCTGTCCCTGGATTTCTGCCTCTGCCACCTGCCAGTGAGCTTGAGATGATTTGACGTGGCTGAGAAATTATCGCAGGGGGGCCAGGGTTTCAGGTTTCCAGTGCATTGGGATCTCTTCTGGGGAAGTTTTGAGCTGTATAAAAAGGACAGATTACACTTGAACCCGAGAGAGATCAATATTCTCGTGGGCAGTTTGCTAGAGCAGTTGGCGAGGATTTAAACTAATTTGGAAGGTGGATGGGAACCAGTAATGGGACTGAGGATGGGGAAGTTGGTATAGTGCAGTGTGCAGTGAGACTGAGCAAGGACTCACATACGATTGGGTAAAATCGCAGTCAGTGGGATAACTTGAAGTGAAACAGGGGGGAAAAATCGAAAAGGGTGATGAATACAGAACTGAAGGTTTTATATTTGAATGCACAAAGAACGCAGAATAAGGTAGATTATCTTTTGGCACTACTAGAGATTGCAGTTATGATCTGGGAATCGCCAAGTCGTGGCTGAAAGATCATCTTTGGGAGACTAACATCCAAGAGTACGTTGTGTCAAAAGGAAAGGCAAGAAGGCAGAGAGGGTGGGATGGCTCTGTTGGTAAGAATAAAATCAAGTCGTTAGATAGGTTACATAGGATTGGAATATGCAGAGTCCCTGCGGGTAGAGTTAAGAAACTGCAAGGGTAAATATAGGAAGGAGATTGAAAATGTAGCAGAGTGGTGCCATAATAACAACCTCTTACCCAAAATCAGCAAGACCAAGGAGCTGACTATTGACCAGAAGGAGGAAACAAGAGTTCCACAAGCCAGTCCTCGTCGGAGGATCAGCAGTGGAGAGAGTCGCCAACTTTAAATTCCTCTGTGTTACTATTTCAGAGTATCTGTCCTGGGCCCAGCACACAAGTGCATTTGCAATGAAGGCACGTCAAGGCCCCTACTTTGTTAGGAATTTACGTAGATTCAACATGACATCTAAAATTTTGACAAACTTCTATAGATGTGCAATGGAGAATATATTGACTGACGGCATCATAAACTGGTACGGAAACACCAATGGCCTTGAACAGAAAACTCTACAAAAAGTAGTGGATGCAGCCCAGTCCATCATGGGTAAAGCCCTCCCCACCCAGAGCACATCTACGTGGAAATGATGCCCCAACAAAGCAGCACTCATCGTCAGGGACCCCCACCACCCGGAACATGTTTTATTCTCGCTGCTGCCATCGGGAAGAAGGTATAGGAGCTTCACGACTCGCACCATCTGGGTGAGGAATAGTTATTACCCCACAACAATCATCTTCCTAACCAATGAGAATAACTTCACTCGCCCTATCATTGAAATGTTCCCACAAACTATGGATTCACTTTCAAGGACTCCATCTCATGTCTGTAATATTTGTTGTTTATTTATTCATTATGATTGTTTCTTTCTCTATTTGTACAGTTTGTGTCTTTTGCATACTGGATGAATGCCCACGTTGCTGCAGTCTTCTCATTGATTCTATTGTGATTATTATCCTATCATGGACTTACTGAGTATGCCTGGAAGAAAATGAATCTCGGGGTTGGAGATGGTGACATATATATACTTTGATAATAAATTTACTTTGAACTTTGAACCTGTCGCTCTCCGTGATAACAGATTGCAATGGTCACTATTCTGTGAGTGATGAGACTTCCGTCCCGACTTTCTGCAGACTGAATAAGACAATGAGTTCTCTGTGTTTTGTCCCAGGCATTCCTCATGGCTTTCGGCCAAATAAGAATGTCAAGAGTGGTTAAACTCCTTCTTCCATGCTCTTAACCGAATTTTGGTTCATTTTCACTGACTTCAAAGGGCTGTATCCCACACAGCTTGTTGTTTCAATACAACGCTCACCTCTAAAGCATGAGAGCAGATTGGTAGGCAAATATTTGATGGAGCAGGGTCAGAAACCAAAGAGGGTACAGGATGACGCAGGGCTTTGGAGCCCCAGAAAGAGATGGGCGCCAGAGTTTATTGGTGAGAAGGAAATCAGACCAGAAGGATTTGGGTACGAATGAAAGATCAGCAACATTTGGAAACTGATTGACTGAAAAAATGTTGGTTATTTCTGCAAAATGCTAGAGAAACCCGTAGGTCAGGCAGCATCTATGGTGAGGAATAGTCAACGTTTCGGGCACAGATCCTTCTCCATGTCTGGTCTGTTTATTCCTCTGCTTAGATGCTGCCTGACCTGCTGAGTTACAGCAGCACTTCGTGTGTGCTGCTCTATATTTCCTACAAATGCAGAATCTCTTGTTTCTGTTGACATTGAGTATACTATCTGTGCCAGCTTAGTGCTGAGTGTTCTACATAAAAGTATGGACTGCCTTTGTGGCATGTGGCGTGGAGCCGGTGCTTGAACACACCGCGGAAGCCTGGTTTTGATGGAGAAGTAGAGATACGTCTCCACCAAAGGAGGTGCAAGGCGCTCCTTCCCTCCGATAGCTGCAGGTCACCCTTCGGCCAGAGTAACAGATGCTTAATCCCCCGATTAGAGCCACGGGAAGCACTGGGAGCAGGTGGTGGGTGGATGGTCATATGCGCAGCTGGTGCATATCACAAGGTCCTGGTTATGCGACCACTGACGCCAGGCAAGCAATCTCTGAAGAGTATTGATAATGGCTCGGGTCACCCCTCTTGCAAAAACTACCCTGAAGCAGGCAAGAGCAAACCATCTCCGTGGAAACAATCACCAGGGCAACGTCACAGCAATTAAGTTTACCCAGGAACCTCCGCGCCACAGAATTCACGTGGGGACCAGTTGATCAAATGCGCAGGCGCAGGGGGTCACAGCTCGGGCCGGGAAATTGCGCATGCGCTCAATGGGCTAAAAGCGTGGAAGAACCGGCAGCAGGTAGGACAGGGTTTTCATCAGCATCGGTTTCCCTCCCCGACAGAAGAACAATTACTGTGACCTCCTCACAATCTGTGATCCCACAAACCCCGGGCAGTCCCGGTCTATCACTTCCCTCTCAGACCCACGATCCGGGTCCAGGGAATTTTCTCCTGATGAACAAAAGTGTTTGCGCGATTTCTGCCGCGCATGCGCATCACTACAACCGAGGCGGATAGACGGGTATCTGTTTCGTGGGGTATTCTGGGTATGAAGGCAGCCATTGGTGACACTGGCAACGTTCCCCCCCCCCACCGCAAATCCCTAGGGTATGATTGGGAGCGGATGGATCTCTCAGCTGAGTTTCGGCTTTCTAAATCCAAAGATAGGAACTCGGAACAAAAATAATATCAGTGAAGAGTCTACTTTCCAGTTAATGAAAATGTTAATTAGTGTTCCACGGGGGAAAAAATTATATATATAATCCTTCCATCAGCGTTAGTTTTTGAGAACATCACGTTCGTTATCCCTTTTCTTGTTCTGTCCCTTCTACCTGCCAGTGCAAGTTTTGTACCAGTCTTTTTGTGTGCATAGTATCAAACACCCTTATCCTGGGAAATAAGTAACCTGTAGCTTTCACATCACAAAAGTGCCACACTTCAGTGAGAAGGACTACAACCCTTCACATTCATTGGCATTGCCATCAGTCAGGAAAGACAGGTGGATGATATGGCAAAACTACAGACAGTGCAATGGGTTGCAGTATAAGCGGGGACAAAATTGTAAAGGGAGATAAATGCAGGAATGAAGGTGTTATATTTGAATGCACACAGTATATGAAATAAGATAGATGATCTTGTAACACAGTTGGTGGTTGGCAGATATGACGTAGTCATTGCTGAAAGATGATTGTAATGGGAGCTTAATATCCAAGAAACGCAGTGTATCAAAAGGACAGGTATTTAAGAAGAGGAGGAGGAGTGGCCCTGCTGGTTTAAAAATGAGATCAAATCTTTTGAAAGAGATGACATAGGATCAGAAGATATAAAATCCTCGTGAGTAGAGTTAAGAAACTGCAAGCTTACAAAGATTTTGATGGAAGTTATTTTCAGGCCTCCGATCAGTAGCCAGGATGTGGTCTATAAATTACAATGGGAGAGAGAAAAATCATGCCAATGTTACGTTAGTTATAGTGAATTTTAATCTGCAGATAGATTGGGAAAATTAAGTTGATGCTGGGTTCTAAGAGAGAATTTATGGAATGCCTATGAGAAGGGTTTTTGGAACAGCACATGGTTGTACCCACTAGGAGATCAGCATTTCTGGATTGGGTGTGAGTAATGAACTGGATATGATCAGGGAGCTTAAGGTGAAGGAACCTTCAGGAAACAGTGATCATAATACAATAGAATTCGCCCTGCAATTTGAGAGGGAGAAGCAAAAGTCAGATGTATCAGAATCAGGATTAATATCACTGGCATATGTTGTGAAATTTGTTAACTTAGCACAGCAGTACAATGCAATACATAATATAGGGAAAAAATAAATCAATTACAGTAAATATATGTATATTAATTAGTTAAATTAAAAATAGTGTCAAGAACAGAAATAATATTTTAAAAAGTGAGGTCGTGTGCATGGGTTCAATGTCTATTTGGGAATCGGATGGCAGAGCGGGAGAAGCTGTTCCTGAATTGTTGAATGTGTGCCTTCAGGCTTCTGTACCTCCTTCCTGATGGTAACAATGAGGAGAGGACATGTCCTGGGTTATGGCAGTCCTTGATAATGGATGATGCCTTTCTGAGGCACCGCTCTTTTCAGGTCTTGGAAGCTAGTACCCAAGATGGAGCTGACTAATTTTACAGCTTTTTTGTAGTTTCTTTTTTCGCAGTAGCACCCCCTCCCCCAATACCAGACTGTGATGCAGCCTGTCAGAATGCTCTCCATGGCACATCTGTAAGTGTTTTCAAGTGTTTTAGATGCCGAACCAAATTTCCTCAAACTCCTAATGAAATATAGCTGCTGTCTTGCCATCTTTATAGCTGCATCAATCTGTTGGGACCAGGTTAGATCCTCAGAGATCTTGACACCCAGGAACTTGAAATTGCTCACTCTCTCCACTTCTGATCCATCTATGAGGATTGGTTGATGTAATCAGCTCTTTCATCTTACTGACACTGAGTGCGAGGTTGTTGCTGCGACACCACTTATATATCTCGCTCCTGTACGCCCTCTCGTCACCATCTGAGATTCTACCAACAATGGTTTTATCATCAGCAAATTTATAGATAGCATTTGAGCTATACCTAGCCACACAGTCATAGGTATAGTGAGAGTAGAGCAGCACACATCCTTGAAGTGCACCAGTGTTAGTCATCAGTGAGGAGGAGATATAATTACCAATCTGTAGATGTGGTCTTCTGGTTAGGAAGTTAAGGATCCAATTGCAGAGAGAGGTACAGAGGCCCAGATTCTGTAGCTTATTGATCAGAATTGCTGGAATGATGGCGTTAAATGCTGAGCTATAATCAACGAACAGCATAATGACATAGGTGTTTGTATTATCCAGGAGATCTAGGGCTTTGTGAAGAGCCGTCTAGGGCTTTGTGAAGAGCCGTTGAGATTGTGTCTGCTATAGACCTATTGTGGTGATAGGCAAATTGCAGTAGATCCAATATTGCAGTGGAATAAGTGGAATTACAGAGACTTGAGAGAGGAGCCAGCCAAAGTTGATAGAAAGGGGACACTAGCAGGGATGATGGCAGAGCAGCAATGGCTGGATTTTCTGGAATCAATTTGAAGGACACAGGATAGATACATCCCAAAGGAAGAGGAAGTATTCTAAAGGCAGGGTGATGCAACCATGGCTCACAAGGGAAGTCAAGGACCTCATAAAATCAAAAGAGAAGGCATATAATATAACAAAACTAGTTGGAAGTTAGGGGATTGGGACATTTTTTTAAGAATAAGAGAAGGCAGATAAAATACCATAAGGAAGAGGGTAAGATGAAATATGAAGGTAAGCTAGTCAATAATATCAAAAATATATTCAAAGCTTTTTCAGATATATAAAGAGTAAAAGAGAGGCAAGGTTAGATTCTGGACCACTGGAAAATGATGCTGGAGAGATAGTGACGGGGGACAAGGAAATGGAAAGATGGACTGAACAAGTATTTTGTGTCGGTATTCACTGTGGAAGACACTAGTATTATGCTGGAGGTTTGAGAGCGTCAAGGGGCAGAAGTGAGTGCTGTTGCTATTGCTAAGGAGATGATGCTTAGGAAACTGAAGCGTACGATGGTATATAAGTCACCTGGGCCTGATGTACTACACCCCAGGGTTCTGAAAGGGATAACTGATGAGGTTGTGGAGGCATTAACAATGATCTTTCAAGAACCAATTGGTTCTGGCATGGTTAAGTGGCACTCCGCTCTTTAAGAAGGGAGGTAGGCAGAAGAAAGGAAATTATAGGCCAGTTAGTCTGACCTCAATGATTGAGAAGATGTTGGAGTCAATTGTTAAGGATGAGGTCTCAGGGTACTTGGAGGCACATGATAAAACAGGCTAAGATAGGCATGATTTCCTTAAGGGGAATTTTTGCCTGACAAATCAATTAGAATTCTTTGAAGAAATAACAAGCAGGACAGACAAAGGAGAATCGGTGGATGTTGTGTACTTGGATTTTCAGAAGGCCTTTGACAAGGTGACACTCATGAGGCTGCTAAACCAGTTGAGAGCCCATGGTATTACAGGAAAGATGCTAGCATGGATATCAGTGAGACCCGCTGCAGACTGGGAGATCAGTTTGTCAAGCACCTTCACGCCATCCGCCACAAAAAGCTGGACTTCCCAGTAGCTGCCCATTTCAATTCTACTTCCCATTCCCATTCCAATATGTCCCTCTATGGCCACCTGTACTGCCACACATATTCTGTCTCGGTAGCCTCCAACCTGATGGCGTGAGCATTGATTTCTCGAACTTGTGGTAATTGCCCTCCCCCTCTCCTTCACCATTCCCTCTTATACCTTCTCTTCTTACCCTCCCGTCATCTCCCTCTGGTGCTCCTCCCCTTTCCCTTTCTTCCATAGGCTTCTGTCCTCTTGTATCAGGCTCTCTCCAGCCATTTATCTCTTTCATGAGTCAACTTCCCAGCTCTTTACTTCATCCCCTCCCCCTCTCCTGGTTTTACCTATCATTTGCCACGTTGTATTTCATCCTCCCCCTCTCCTGCTACCTTATCGTGACTTCTCCGCTTCCTTTCCAGCCCAGATGAAGGGTCTTGGCTCAGAATGTAGATGGTTTAGTCTTTCCATAGATGCTGGCCTGCTTTGCTGTTCCTCCGGTATTTTGTGTGTGTGTTCCATGAATAGAGTACTGGCTGATTGGCAGGAGGCAAAGTGTGGGAATAAAGGGATCCTTTTCAGATTGGCTGCCGGTGACTAGGGGTGTTCCACGGGGGTGTGTGTTAGGACTGCTTTTTATATTGTACTTAGATTATGAAATTGATTGCTTTATGGGCAAATATAGATAGATGGAGGGGTGGGTAGTGTTGAGGAAGCAGAGAGGCTGCAGAAAGACATACAGATTAGGAGAATAAGGGGGGCAAAGAGGTGGGCAGGTGGAATACGTTGTCGGGAAGCATATGGGCATGCACTTTGGAAGAAGAAATAAAATCATAGACTATTTTCTGAATGTGGAGAAAATTCAAAAATCTAAGGTGCAAAGGGATTCTCATGCAGTATTCTCTAGATTTGCAGGTTGAGTTGGTGGTGAGGAAGGTGAATGCAATGTTAGCGTTCGTTTCAAGAGGACTAGATTATAAAAGCAAAGATGTAATGCTGAGGCTTTATAAGCACTGGTGGGCCTCATTTGTAGTATTGTGAGCAGTTTTTGGCCCCTTGTTTAGAAAGCAGTGTGTTGACATTGGAGAGGGTTCACAAAAATGATTTTAGGAATGAAATGAGTGTTCATATGAGCAACGATTGAAGGCTTTGCCCCTTTGTGCTTTAGAACATCATAGAATTTGAAATGATACTACAGGTCGACCTTCACTAATCCAACTACCTGTAATCGGTTCCTTCGATAATCCGCACTGATTTCAAATTTTCCGCACAACTGTAATTTCAAATTTTCTGGGCCACCGTACCAATCTGCTGCGCATTGTTCTGGTTGCGCTAGATCTGTTCACGTGTTGACGCGCTCTTGTAAGCACAGACAGGCGATCCCTGCTTGTTTTCCTGCATTTATTAATATCATTTGTGTGAGGCGTGGCCACCCAGTACCCGCCTGTCTCACCTGCCAGCGGCGGGAGAGCTGGCGCATGCTGGGTCGGTCCACCTTCTCGCCCGCCTGCCGGCAGTCGCGCACTGCCCTCCGGTGTCACTCGGCCGGTGCTCCATTCTCTTCTGCCTACGACCTTAGACCAGACGTGGTGACCCGCTGAACTTAAGCATATTACTCAGCGGAGGAAGAGAAACTGACGAGCATTTCCTCAGTAACTGCGAGTGCAGTGTAGTCTTTGGGGTAACTGCAAGTCTGTGTCTTTGCTGTCGCTTAGCTCACGCTTGAGTGCTGGAAGTGGGTACGCTTTATTTTTTGCCGATGGGGAGGGGGGGTTGTTGTTTGCTGCCGCTTTACGTGTGGGAGGGAGGGGAGTGGGGGAGGACTTTGGGGTTCTAACATTTAACTGTCATTCATTCTTTGGGGCACTCCTCTGTTTTCGTAGATGGTTGCGAAGAAAAAGCATTTCAGGGTGTATATTGTGTACATTTCTCTGACATTACATGAACCTTTGAATCCTTTGATATTTTGAAGGTATGATGAGGCGGTTAGCTATTGCTTCATGTGATCCTTCTGTAATTCAGCATTTTCACTATGGTGCCGGATTATAGAAGGTCGGCCTGTATTGGAGAGAGACAAATTGAGCCAAGTCACAGATCGAAGACAGAAAGTAATGGGCCATTCCAATATAGACAGGAAAACGGTCAGAGAATTTGATCGTCAGTCCCAGTAAGAAGACGAGGAGTTGTTCCTCCAACTTGGTTTGAACCCTGCTGTAACAGTGTAATGTCAGACCTCACCGTAATGATTAAAATGATCTTATCTGAAATGTTGTCATTCACCCATTGATGTCTTTTGAAAATCTTTTTACAGGTTAAAATGGCAAAGAATTTGTGTGTGGGGATCTCAAACACAACAACATGTCAGATTTGCTCTCTCAGTCCAGATATTTAAGGAGTGTCCAGATATATCCTTTGTAATGCCAATATATCTGTTGTTGGTCCTTGAAGATGAAGGAGTGTCTCATTGCATTGAAAACGAGCTTTGTGTCTGAACTGAAGTTTTCTGTTCTAACTCAGTGAAATCCAATGGAAACAGGCTGCTAACAACACACTAGCATTTGTTCACTGGAGATCAGTTTTTAAACTACACAGGGATTCACTATGTCTGACTTCTGAATTGCCAGAGAACTGACCACAGGGAGATATCATTCTCCTTTTCTCAGTGTGGGAAGGGATTCACTCACTCAGCCGACCTGCAGACACACCAGTGAGTTCACAGTGGGAAGAGGCTGTTTACCTGTCTTGTGTGTGGGAGGGGATCCACTGAGTGATCCAGCTTGAAGATACATCAGCAAGTTCACACCACAGTGAGACAGTTCACCTGCTCTGACGACGGGAAGCAATTCTTTGTCATCCAAGCTGGAGATATCTCAGAAAATTCAAGCAGGGAGAGACTGTTCACTTGCTCCATGTGTGGGAAGAGATTCACTCAGAGAGATTCTCCTCCACAGATGGGAAGAGATTTATTCTTTCAGCTGGTCTGCTGACACACAAGTCAGTTCACACTCAGGAGATGTTGTTCACCTGCTCAGACTGTGGGAAGGGATTCACTCGGTCATCTGAACTGAAGGTACACCAGCAAGTTCACTCTGGGGAGAGTATTTTCGCCTGCTCAGACTGTGAGAAGGGATTCACTCAGTCATCTCACCTGCAAATACATCAGCGAATTCACACAGGAACGAGGCCGTTCACCTGTTCCGTGTGTGGGAAGGGATTCACTAAGTTATGCCACCTACAGACACACCAGTTAATTCACACTGGGGAGAGGCCATTCACCTGCTCAGACTGTGGGAAGGGATTCATTCAGTCATCTGAACTGAAGCTACATCAGCGAGTTCACACTGGGGAGAGGCCATTCACCTGCTCAGACTGTGGGAAGGGATTCACTCAGTCATCCCACCTACAGAAACACAGGCGAGTTCACACAGGAGAGAGGCCGTTCACGTGTACTGTGTGTGGGAAGGGATTCACTCAGTTATGCCACCTACAGACGCACCAGTTAATTCACACTGGGGAGAAACCATTCACCTGCTCAGACTGTGGGAAGGGTTTCACTCAGTCATCTGAACTGAAGCTACATCAGCGAGTTCACACTGGAGAGAGGCCGTTCACCTGCTCAAACTGTGGGAAGGGATTCACTCGGTCATCCCACCTACTAGCACACCAGTCAGTTCACACTGGGGAAAGCCCATTCACCTGCTCTGAATGTGGGAAGGGGTTTCCTCAATTATCTCACCTACTGGCACACCAACGAGTTCACACTGGGGAGAAACCATTCATCTGCTCAGACTGTGGGAAGGGATTCACTCTGTCAGCTCAGCTGAAGGAACATCAGCGAGTTCACACTGGAGAGAGGCCGTTCACCTGCTCTGAATGTGGGAAGGGATTCATTCGGTCATCTCACCTTCTGACACACCAGCGAGTTCACACTGGAGAGAAACCATTCACCTGCTCAGACTGTGGGAAGAGATTCACTCAGTTATCTCAACTGAGGGAACATCAGCGAGTTCACACTGGAGAAAGGCCATTCACCTGCTCTGAATGTGGGAAGGGATTCATCCGGTCATCTCACCTACTGGCACACCAAGCACTTCACACTGGGGAGAAACCATTCACCTGCTCAGACTGTGGGAAGGGATTCATTCAGTCATCGCAGCTGAAGATACACCAGCGAGTTCACACTGGTGAGAGACCGTTCACCTGCTCAGACTGTGGGAAGGGATTCATTCTTTCATCTCAGCTGAAGATACATCAGCGAGTTCACACTGGGGAGAGACCATTCACCTGCTCTGAATGTGGGAAGGGGTTCACTCAGTCATCGCAACTGAAGGTACATCAGCGAGTTCATACTGGAGAGAGGCCGTTTATCTGTTCCGAATGTGGGAAAGGATTCACTCGGTCATCCCACCTTGTGGCGCACTATCGAGTTCACACTAGGGAAAAAGTTTAAGTATCCTGCCTGCTGAATATTTAACCATCACAGTTGCTGAATTCAGAAGCAATTTCAAAAGTGACTGCTGTTTTGAACTCTGTAATTACTGCTGCTGCTCATCACACCCAGTTCTGCACCCTGGACACTGGGCATGGGAGGAGTCTCCTCTGCTGGTGTTCACCTTTACTGGGACTGGAGTTTAAGGTTTGGGATCTGTGATGAATAAATTAGTTATATTTTAATCTCTGTCTCTACTTAGTGAATCTACAACACACCCATTGTACATTTAGGGAGTTAACTCAGCCCTGTTGCTTCCTGTCTGTGTTTGTTCAACGACAGTTCTTTTCAACATCCCTGCTGTTCACCTTTTGTTCTCCCTATGGTGTTGGGTGCCAGTCACCCCTCTGTGGGTGAAGAGGTTTCCCATGCACTTCCTGCATGACTTTCTACAGACTGAAGAAAATGAGCTGACTGCAGTTATGTCTGACATGTTCTTCATCTCTCAAATCTCTGGCCAAGGAAGAATGACATTGGTAGTTAACCTCCTTATTCCCTGCTCATTTCAATATTCCAACCTTTAGTTGGATGTTCAATGGAGGAAGGTCAGAAACTAGAGATGGGACAACATAGGGCAGAGTTAGGGGCTCTGGACAGTGGTAGGGGTAAGAACGTATAATGAGGAACGGGGTATAGCAAGAAATGACGGAGTAGCAAAATTTGGAAGCTGATTTTGATAGAAAATAATTAGGTTGACAATATTCTTGCGGACCGGCCGACTGGGGACTGGTGGGTGTTCAAGTAGGGTTAAACTCACCTCAACATGTCTTTTACAGTTAAGGTTGCCAACTTTCTCACTCCCAAATAAGGGACAAAAGTAGCAGTCAAATCACGGGACACTTTACCCCAGGAAAGACTACCATGACCATGAAGCCTTGCGTGGGCACCTGTGTGCGCATATGTGTACGAGCCGATTTTTTCCCCCACAAATCGGTTTTGCCTTCATCTTCCTGACTATACTGTACATACTTAGTTTCTACTTTATATAGGCTGTGTTTTTATCATATAATTCCTGCTTTTACTATATGTTAGTGTTACTTATTTTTGGTCATATGTGTTACTTATTTTCGGTTTTATGTGTTATTTGGTATAATTTGTTAGGTTATTTTTTGGGTCTGGGAACACTCAAAATTTTTTTCCATATAAATTAATGGTAATTGCTTCTTCGCTTCACGCCACTTCGGCACGAAAGGCTTCATAGGAACGCTCTACCTTAGTGGGGGAAATACGGGACAAGGGCGGTCCGGTATGGGACAAACAAATTTAGCCCAATATACGGGATGTCTCGGCAAATACGGGACAGTTGGCAACCCTGTGTTCAAGTTCAACAGTGCGTGACAGGGAATGAGGAAAGGTGCAGCTGACTCACATTGTTTCCTCACGGCGCGGTAGCACATGCTTTGCGGCCCGGTACCGGTCCTCAGCCCGGTGGTTGGGGACCGCTGCCTTAGGAGGATAAGTTGACCGAGCTAGGACTTTTCTCTTTGGAGCAAAGGAGAATGGGAGGTGACTTGATAGAGGTGTACTAGATAATAAGAGGCATGAATCGAGTGGACAGCCAGAGATATTTTCCTAGGGCAGAATTAGCTAATGCCAGGGGACCTAATTTCAAGCTATTAGTAGGAAAGTATAGGGTGGGGGGGATGTCAGAGATAATCTTTTACACAGAGTGCTGGGTGCATGTAGTGGTGGTAGAACCAGATGCATTAGGGACATATAAGAAACTCTTAGGCACAACAATCATAGAAAAATGGAGAGCTATGTTGTAGGAGAAGGTTAGATTGATCTTATAGTAGGTTAAAAAGTCGGCACAATGCTGTGTGCTGAAGGGACTGTACTGTGTAGTGTTTTATGTGAACACAGCAAAATGGCACTATTTTCGGGAAGACACCATTGTCATTTGGACCGGTTGAGCCAAGATCAGCGATACACTGGCCAGAGGTCACACAGCAGCAGGGACTATGATACCATCAATTAAGTGACAATGAATGCAGGATAGCAAAGCAGCAGGTTAAAGAGATCCCGTGGGAAAGAGCCTGTTCCACAGTGGTACGGGGGTGGTAATGTCTCACCAACTCTGTTGTGGAAGGGGGCAGATTCACCAGGTCCTGAGGAAAGTGGGAAATGTGAGTCAGAGACCGTGTAACCAAATGGGATCAATACACGTCCCATTGAGAAAGAGTATGTTAGCGTGAGGAAGGAGCAGATGCTGGGTGTCCTGGGATGAATAACAGTGGATAAATGCCCAGACCAGATAAGATATATCCCATGCTGCTGTGAATTAGGGACCAATAACTAGAGGACAGTGAACATCATCCCTTTACTCAAGAAGCTCTGCAGAGATAAGCCCAGTAACCACAGGCCAGTGAGTCTCACATCAGTGGAAGGGAAACTATTGGATAAACTAAATGGCAGGATTTACCTTCATTTGGAAAGGCAAAGGTTGATTAGGGATCTTCGGCATGATTTTGTTCGTTGGAAATCCTGCCTCAAAAATGTAATTCAATATTTTAAATAGGTAACTAAGCATATTGATGAGAAAACGTGCAATAAATTGGAAACACAAGAGACTGAAGATGCCGGTATCTCAAGCAAAATATGAACTGCAGGAGGAACTGCAGGCATCATCTAGAGGGAAATGGGGAGACAAATTTTCAGACTGTGACCCTGTTTCAGGGATGACAATAGAGAAGGAAGCTAGCCAGAATTAAAGAGGAACATGGGAGGGATAGAAATAGTCCAGCAGGTTTTATGTAGACTCAAGGAGGGGTAAAGACTGATAGGCAGATGGTGTCAGGAGAGGCAGTAGGAGGGGTGGATTTGGGGGAACAGGGACAGGAGAGTGACATGGAAACAGAAGAAAAATAAGAGCAGATGGAGCCAGCTGGGGTAACGGGAGTGTGAAGGTGGAGACTGATGTGGAAGGTGATTGTAGAACAGCATAAGGAAGGGATGGTGGCTGAATGGGAACAGTATGGGGATGGGATACAGTGTGAGGGGTGTGAGTTATGGCCAATGGAAGAAGTGGGTAAGGGTAAGGGAACGTGGTAACCAGGGGCTGGGGGTGTAGTGGACAGAGGGGGTGTGTGCAAACATTTGCGTGGTTAAGAAGAAGAGAGAAAGGGAGGGGGGAAGCAGGTTACATTATCCATATGGCCTTTGAAGAGATCCCAAATGTCACTCTGGTCAAGAAGGTTGTAGTCCATGATATCCAGTTCAGGCTGGCAAATTGGATCCAAAATTAGTTTGGTGATAGGAGGCAGAGAGCGGTAGATGGAGGAGGGTTGCCTGTCTCAATGGAAGGCTGGGACCAGAGGTGTACAACAAGGATCAGTACTGATACCCCTAATGTTTGTGATGTTCATTAACAATCAAGGTGTGAATGTACAAAGTCTGATAGACATGCAAATGGTATGAACATTGGTGGTGCTGTGGGTAGCAAGGGAGGGTGCTTAAGGCTATATGATGTAGACCAGCCCAAACAATAGCAAATGGAATTTAATGCTGACAAATGTGAGGTGATACCTTTTGGGGGGGGGGGGCAAACAACCACAGGACACAGACAGTAGGCAGTAGGACACTAGAGTGTTGATGAACAGAGAAACCTTGGGGTAACACTCTCAGATCCCTGGAAGTGGCAGCACAGGCAGATCAGCTGGTCAAGAACGCACAAGCAATGCTTGTCTTCAGAGAATATGCTACAGAACAGCTTCATTTTGTTCAAAGTGCTACACCTGTCCCTACACCTCCTCTCTTGCCACCATTCAGGGCCCCAAACAGTCCTTCCAAGTGAGGCAACACTTCACTTGTGAGTCTGTTGGGGTCATCTTTTGCCTCCGGTGCTCCCGGTGCGGCCTCCTCTACATCGGTGAAACCTGACGCAGGTTAGGGGAACCACTTCGCCGAGCACCTCCGCTCCGTCTGCCAAAACAGACAGGATCTCCCAGTAGCCACCCACTTCAACTCTGCTTCCCACTCCCATTCAGATATGTCCATACATGGCCTCCTCTACTGCCATGATGAGCCTAAACACAAGTTGGAGGAGCAACACCTCATATACCGTCTAGGTAGTCTCCAGCCCCTTGGTATGAACATAGAATTCTCCAACTTCCAGTAATTCCCTCCCCCTCCCTTCCCCTATCCCTATGTCACTCTGCCCCCTCCCCCAGCTGCCTTCTACTACCCATTGTGTTTTGCCCTATTCTTTCTTCACCTTTACTGCCTATCACCTCCCTGCCTCCCCTCCCCTACCCCTTTATCTTTCCCCTTACTGGTTTTTCGCCTGGAATCTACCAGCCTTCTCCTTCCCACCCTCCCCCCACCTTCTTTATAGGGCCCCTGCCCCTTCCCTCTACAGTCCTGACGAAGGGTTCCGGCCCGAAACGTTGACCGATCTTTTCCACGGATGCTGCCCGACCTGCTGAGTTCCTCCAGTGTGGTGAGTGTAGCTTCATTTTGTTCTTTTCCTCTGCTTTGCTTTAGAAAACATTAGTCAGGCCACAGCTGGAGTGTTACGTGCAGTACTTGTCAGGATGGCGTTCCATTTGATGCGAGCTTCTGTGAAAGATTTAAACTGGTTTGGCAGAGGGATCAGAACCAGAGTAATAGGTCAGATGATGGTGCAGTTTCTGTAAAGGTAGATGCAGCATGTTGAGAGACTGTGAAGAAGGAAGGCAGTAGATAGGTCATAAATAAGTTATTTGGACGGGTTAAAACGTGTTTCATACAAGAAGTATTATGAACATGGGCAAAGAACATGAAACTACGATGTTGTGGCCATTACATAAACTGCTGCCACAAGGGCTGAATTGACTGTTGGATGTTCCGGGGTTTGAAGATTCATAAGGGACCGTGAGGGAGGTAATAGAGGCAGGGGTGTGGCATTGCTAATTAGGGATAATATCATTGCTGCAGAAAGGGAGGACATCATGGAGTGTTCTTCTACTGAATCAGTGTGGGTAGAAGTCAGAAACAAGAAACAAGCAATCATTCATTCTATTGGGAGTAATCTGTAGACACCCTCTCCCCACCATCCCATAGCAACAGAGACAGTGAGGTGCAGACTGAGAGGCAGGCAGAGTTTGGAAAGTGCAAAAAAAAACATGGTTGTTGTCATGGGGGTCTTCAACTTCCCTAACATTGATTGGCACCTCCTTAGAGCAAAAGATTGAGATTGGGTGGAATTTGTTAGGTGTGTCCAGGAAAGATGGGCAGGCTGACTAGAAGAAAGGCCATATTGGATCTGGTACTGGGCAATGAACCTGGTCTGGTGACAGACCTCTTAGTGGGTAATCATTTACCATAGCCTTGGACTGCGATAGGAGGAGATGGTATGGGAAAGTATTTAATGGGGGGGGCCAAATTATGATGCTATTAGGCAGGATCTTGGAAGCATAAATTGGAAACGAGTGTGCTCAGGGAAATGGCAATGGGAAGTGCAGGTTCCTTAGGGAGCACTTGCATAGGGTTCTGAATAGATTTATCTCGTTGAGTCTGGGAAAAGATGGTAGGGTGAAGGGAGCATACTAATACTTGTTGAAATGTGGAACATCTAGTGAAGAAGAAGGCACTTAAGGTTGACGAAACAAGGATTAGACAGGGCTCTAGAGATTTACAAGGTAGCCAGGAAGGAACTTTAAAATGGACCTAGCAGAGTTGGAAAGGGGTATGAGAAGGCCTTAGCGAGTAGGATTACGTGAAGCCCCAAGACATTCTAACATACGTGAAGACCATGAGGATCACTAGGGTGAGGGTAGGACCAACCAGGAATGGAAGAGGAAACTTGGAGTCAAACAAGACAGAGATGGTTCTTCATAAGTACTTTGCTTTAGTATTCACAAATGAGAGACTTTGAGAAATGTGAAGTCGATGTAGAACAGGCTGATATGCTGGAATATGTAATCTTTAAGAAAGAGGATATGCTGGAAATTTTGAAAAACATTAGGATCCAGGGCTGGATGGGATATACCCCAGCTTATGACAGGAAGAGGAGGAGATTGCTGTGCCTTGGGCATTGATCTTTGCTTCCTTACTGGCCTCAGGAATAATACAAGAATATTGGAGAGTATCAAATGTTATTTCTTTATTCGAGGAAGATAATAGGGATTATTCAAGGAAGTTAAAAGGGATAACCATGGGAATTATAGACCAGTGAGATTTACATTAGTGGTGGGCAAACTATTGGAGAGGATTCTCAGAGAGAGGATATATGAGCATTGAAAGAAGCTTAGTCTGGTTAGGGATAGGCAACATGGTTTTGTGAGAGGCAGATAGTCCGTCGCAAGTCTGATTGAATTCTTTGAGCAAGTGACAAAACAAATTGATGAAGGCAGAGGAGTGAATGTGGTGTATATAGATTTTAGTAATGCAAGGTGTCCAATGGTAGGCTTATTGAGAAAGTCAGGAAGTGTGGGATCCATGGAAACCTGGCTGCATGGATTCAGAATTGGCTTGCTCAAAATAAAGTATTGTGTGGTAGTGAATGGAGCATACTCTGGCCAGTAATGTTCTATCTGGACATGTTCTAGGACCCCTGTTCTTTGTGATTTTTGTAAATCACTTGGATGAGGAAGTGGAAGGGTGCTTTAGTAAGCTTGCAGATGACATGAAGATCGGAGGTGTTGCGGATCATGTAAGAAGATTGTCACAGGTTGCAACAGGACATTGATAAGAAGTTGAGCTGGACTGAGAAATGGCCGATGGAGTTCCAGCTGGAAAAGTATCAAGTCATTCACTTTGGAATGTTGAGCTTAAGCAGAACATAGGGCTGTAGTTCTGTAGATGTATAGTGGAGAGTATATTGACTGGCTGCATCATAGTCTGGTATGGAAACACCAATGCTTTTGGATGGAAAATCCTCCAAAAAGTAGTGGAAATGGCCCAGTCCATCTCAGGTAAAGCCCTCTCCACCTTTGAGAACATCCATGCAGAGCCTAGTCACAGGAAAGTAGCATCTATCATCAGGGACCCCCACACTCAGGTCATGCTCTCCTCTCACTGCTGCCATGAGGAAGAAGATACAGAAGCCTTAGGACTCACACTGCCACATTCAGGAACAGTTATTACCCCTCAACCAAACAGCAAATTGAGGAGCAAATATAAAGAGGAATAGACAGTTCACAAACAAGACAAAATCTGCAGATGCTGGAAATTAAAGTAATACACACAAAACGCTGGAGGAACTTAGCAAGCCAGACAGAGAAGAGTAAACAATCGATGTTTCCAGCTGAGGAATACACAGTTATGTTTTGGGCTGAGACCACTCATCAGGACAGGCAAGGAAAGACAGAGAAGCCAGAATAGGGCAGGGAAAAAGTACAGGCAGGCAGGTGATAGGTGAAACCAGGTGGGTGGGTGGGGGGGGGGGGGAATGAAGGGGCAATTTTGTATTACAGGTGGAAAAGGGCAGAAGAGGAAGGAATATGATAGGAGAGGACAGTTGACCATGGGATAAAGAAAGGAGGAGGGGCATCAGAGGGAGGGGAAAGATAGGTGAGCAGAAGGAAAGGAAGATGAGGGGAGCCAGAATGAGGATTGGTAAAAGAGAGAAGAGGAGAGGGGAGAAATTATTGGAAGTTAGAGAAATTGATGTTCATACCATCAGGGTGGAGGGTACTCTGATGAAATGTGAGGTGCTACTCCTCCGAGGGTGACATCATTGTGAGTATAAAGGATGCCATGGATTGACATGTCAGAATGGGAAGTAGAATAAAAATAGGTGGCCACCAGGAAATTCCATCTTTTGTGGCAGATAGAGTGAAAGTGATCAATGAAATGGTACCCCAATCTAGAGTGAGGGGCTGCTTGCAATATTCCAGACCTTCAGAACCATTCCAGAATCTAGTGATTCTTGAAAGATAATTACTAATGCCTCCACAATCATATTAGCTACCTCTTCCAGAACTCCAGAACTCCATCTGTTCCAGGTGACTTGTCTATCTTCAGACCTTTCAGCTTCTCAACCACCATCTTCGTAGTAATAGTGACTACACTCACATCTGCCCCGTGATTCTCTCAAGTTTCTGTGGTGTTTTCCACAGTGAAGACGAATGCAGAACCTGGGCCTCTGTACCTCCCTCTGCAGTTGGATCCTTGACTTCCTAACTGGAAGACCACAATCTATGTGGATTAGTGATAACATATTCTCCTCGCTGGCGATCAACACTGGCACACCTCGGGTATGTTCTCTATCTCTATCTCTTCCTCACACACATTCTGTCCCCCACACTCATATATTCCCACACCCACATGGGATTATTGTTCATGCCCCCCACCATCCTGCTCTCGCACCCCCCCCCCCCAGCCACTGGTACTCTCCCCAGATGCCTACATTTAAGCTGGTGAATACATCAGACCCATAATCCTCTCTGCCTCGCCGTGGTTATTGGAAGATCCTGTTTACAGTGGACAGAGCAAAGGTGCTCAACAAAGTGTTTCCTTCAGCAACTGAGAAAAGCAAGATCTCCCAGTGACCACCCACTTCAATGCGACTTCCGGTTCTCATTTCAACATGTTAGTCCATGGCCTCTACCATCATGGTGAGGCCAGACTTAGGTTAGAGGAGCTACACCTCATATTCCGTTGGGTAGCCTCCAACCTGATCGCATGATAATCAATTTCTTCAACTTATGGGAATTTCTCCCCCATCTCCCATCCTCTTTTTTTTCCCTATTCCCCATTCTCATTCCCTTCTCTATCCTCCTTTCATCAGCCCATCGCTTCCCCCTGGTTCCACTCCCCCACCTTCCCTTTCTTCAGTGGACCAAGGGCTGAAAAGAAGGAATAGAAGACAGTGGTCCATGAAAGAAAGGTAATGAGAGAAACCAGAGAGAGGTAATGGGCGGGTGAGAAGAGAAGGGGTAAGGCATAAGCAAGGATGGGGAATAGAAAAAAGAGAGCGAGTGGAGGTAGAAGAAATTAACAGAAGTTAGAGATAGTCATAGCTTAGGGCTAGGGGCTACCTAGAGGGAATATGAGGTCTTGCTCCTCCAACTTGAGTTTAGCCTCATTGTAGCAGTAAGGAGGCCATGGACACATGTCAGAATGGGAATGGGAGGTTGAATTGAAATGGGTGGTCACCAGGAGATTGTGCCTTTTGCGGTGGACAGAGCAAAGATGCTCGATGAAGTAGTTCCCCAATTTGTATCAGGTCTCACCTGGAAGGACAGTTTGGGGCCCTGAATGACAGCGAGTGAGGAGGTGAATAAGCAGGTGTAGCAGGGATAAGTGCCAGCAGGGAGATCGTTGGGGAGGGATGTGGACAAGGGCATCATGGAGAGTACAATCCCTATGGGTTACGGAGAGTGAGGGGGTGAGGACAGATGTGTGTAGTGATAGGATCCCATTTGAGATGGCAGATGTCGCAGAGAATGGTGTGCTAGATATGGGGGCTCGTGAGGTGGCAAATGAGGACAAGGGAAAATCTATCCCTATTATAACCGCAGGAGGATTAGATTCCTCCTTCATCAGCTCATTACCTCTCCTGCCGACCACCTCTCAGCTTCCCATATGGTCCTCCCTCTCCCCCGCCCACCCTTCCTCATCATCATGTGGTCTCACCGACCACCTGTCAGCTTGTATTCCTCCCCTTCCCCAACCACCTTATTCTGACTTCTGCAGGTCCTGAAGGAGGGTCTCATCCCATAACGTAAGCTGTTTATTCTTCCCCATCAGTGCTGCCTGACGTGTTGAGATCCTCCAGCATTTTGTGTGTGTTGCTCAAGATATTCAGCGTCTGTGGAATTGGCACTTTCAAGTTCCTGGGTGCCAACATCTCCAAGCATCTATCCTCGGCCCAACACTTTGATGCAATTACAAAAATGGCATGCTAGTGGCACTACTTCATTATGAATTTAAGGAGACCTGGGATATCACGAACAGCTCAAACAAATTTCTGCAGCTGTAGAGTATTGAATTGAATTGACTTTATTACTTACATCGTTCACGTACATGAGTAAAAATCTTTACGTTATGCCTCCATCTAAATGTGCAATGTGCGATTTATAGTAATTTATAATAAATAGTATGTACAACAGGACAGTCAATATAACATAGAAATACAATTGTATCAATTAATCAATCTGATGGCCTGGTGGAAGAAGCTGCCCCGGAGCCTATTGGTCCTGGCTTTTATGCTGTGGTATTGTTTCCCGGATGGTAGCAGCTAGAACATTTTGTGGTTGGGGTGGCTCAGGTCCCCAATGATCCTTCAGGACCTTTTTTCACACCTGTCTCTGTAAATGTCCCGAATAGTGGGAATAGCTGACTAGCTGGGCTGTCCGCAGCACGCTCTGCAGAGTCCTGCACCTGAGGGAAATATAGTTCCCCACAATTGCTCTCAATTGTGCCCCTATAGAAAGTAGGGAGCATTCTGACTGGTTGCATCACTGCCTACTCCAATCGTAGGAGGCTCCAATGCATAAGATTTAAAGAGCCTGCAGGGGGTTGTAGACCCATCGTCCTAGACACGCCCTCTTTTTGTTACTGCGATCAGTAAGAAGGAGCAGAGGCATGAAGATCCACATTCAGCATTCAGGAGCAGTTTCTTCACCTCCACCATCGGATTTCAGGTTGGTCCATGAACACAATTTTATTATTTTGTTCTCTTACACTATATTAGATTAGATTATGAGGACACACAGTCCTCTTTTATTGTCATTTAGTAATGCATGCATTAAGAGATGATACAATATTCCTCCGGTGTGATATCACAGAAACACAGGACAGACCAAGACTGAAAAACTAACAAAAACCACATAATAACATATAGTTACAACAGTGCAACAATACCATAACTTGATGAAGTACAGACCATGGCACAGTTAAAAACAGTTCAAAGTCTCTCGAAAGCCCCACATCTCACTCAGACGGGAGAAGGAAGAAAACTCTCCCTGCCATGCCCGACCACAGTCCGACTCTGAGTCGTCTGAAAACTTAGAGCTCTGATCAGCCCTCCGACACCGAGTACTGAGCACCATCTCTATCTGAGCGCTTCGACCTCAGCATCGTTCACCAGCAGCAGGCAAAGCTGGGGATTTTGGGGCCTTCCCTCTGGAGATTCTCGATCACACAGTAGCAGCAGCAGCGTACCGGACATTTCAGAAATTTCTCCAGATATTCCTCTGCTTCTCACGTCTGTCTCCATCAAATCAGAATTGTACACGGCCCCTATTTAACAGAAATGATATCATTTCATCGGAGAGCTGCGTGCGCTGCGTCACGCTGCCATCTTCTCCTCCCGCCTCTATATAAATATAAAGGTGGGATATATATATATATGTATTTTATATTCTTACAGTAATTTATAATTCTTATGTATTACACTATACTGTGTGGAAATATATCTGTAACCAAGAAGTCTTCATGAATTTGCAACTTTTGTAAAATGTAATGTATTGAAATGGGGTCTATGAAATCCTAAGGTGCCTTGCTGGTTTGGGCAAGAAAACTTACAAGTTGTTTGTGTTATATGGAAACAAACTATTTTCTTTTGACAGGCATTTGTTTTATGGCCAGAGGGAATGTTTGGTAACAGGGGAAACTGGTGGAACTACTAAAGATCAAATGTGTGAACGAGATAAGAAAGAAGATAACAAAGGAATGTAATGTTACGGAATAGAGCAACCAAATTACTGTTCTTTGTCGGGGGAGAAAAAAGGTGTAAAGGTACTTTAGGCAGAAGATCAGAGCTATATTTCCAGATGAAACATGGCTGGAAGTATATCTCCCCTTGCAAGTACAATAATAAATGCATTAATCATTTGATCCACTCTGAATTTGCTGTAGTTTGTTTCTTTATATTGGAAGACGTCACAATCTTTATATTGTGATGACAACTGCTGCTGCAGAACAACAAACTTCATGACAGACTGTGTGTCAGTGATAATAAACCTGATTCCAATTCAGATTCTTGTATCTAAAATCAAAGAGTTCTTGGGGATTTTAAAGAGCCAGAAGATAACTCAAGAGGGGTATTAGGAGAGCCAGGAGAACTCATGAAAAGTTTTTAGCAAAGTAGGAATGGAAAGAATCTCAAGGCATTGCAGACATCAAGGGCAAGAGGCTAACTAGGGAGAGGGTAGGACCACTCAAAGATTCAAGGAGGGAAGGTGCCTGGAGGTGGAGGATCCTAAATGAGAACTTTTGCATCAGTATTTACCAAGAAGTATGTGAAGTACAGTGAGATCAGTGTGGGGTGGGCGAGTATGCTGGGGCAGATTGATGTCAAGAAGAATATCAGAATCAAGTTCAGATTTATTTATCACATGCAACACCGCAGGGTGTCTCCTGATGACATTTTACTCAGCCATCATTGAGAGTGCTGTGACCACCTCTGTTACTGTTTGGTTTCCCACTGCCTCCTCCCTCTCCAAGTCCAGGTTGTTATAAGTGGTCCACCTAATGGACAATATCATCGGCTGTCAACTACTGACATTAAAAGAATTGTTCATAGTCAAAATGAAGAAAAGACCTGAGAAAAGTTACCTCTGACTCCACCCACCTTAGTAGTCACCTATTCACCATTTGCCATCAGGGAGATGCTGCAAGGTCCATCACCTCCAGGGCTACACAACATCTTTGAAGATGTACATCAGGATGCTTTTTATCAACTACAGTTCAACATTCAATACCATCATCTCTTCAAAATTAATCAATAAGCTTCAAGACCTTGGCCTCAGAACCTCCTTGTGCAATTGGATTGTTGATTTCCTCACTTGCAAATACCAGTCAGATCAAATTGGCAACAACATCTCTTCCACGATATTTGTACAACACAGGTGCACCACAAGGCTGTGTGCTTAGACCCCTGCTCTACTCACTTTACACTTATGACTGTGCGGCTAAGCACAGCCCCAATGCCATATTCAATTTTGCTGATGACATCGCTGTTGTAGCGAAATCAGCACATAGGAGGGAGATTAAATATCTAGCTGAGTGGTGTCATAACAACAACCTCTTACTCAATGTCAGCAAGACCAGGGAGCTGATCATTGGCTCAGGAGGATCAGAGGTGGAGAGGATCAGCAACTTTAAATTCCTCAGTGTTATTATTTCAGAGGACCCGTCCTTGGCCCAGCACATAAATGTTATTATGAAGAAAACATAGCAGCACCTCTACTTCCTTAGGAGATTGAGAAGATTCAACATGACATCTAAAACTTTGGTAAACTTCTAGAGATTTGTATATTGATAAGCTGCATCACAGCCTGGTATGGAAATGCCAATGCCCTTGAATGGAAAATCCCACAAAAAGTAGTGGATATGATCCAGTCCATCGTGAGTAAAGCCCTCGCCACCACTGAGCACATCTACATGAAACATTGTCACAGGAATGTGGCATCCATCATCAGGAACCCCCACCACCCAGGGCATGCTCTCTTCTCACTGCTGCCGTCATGAAGAAGGTACAGGAGCCACATGATCCACACCACCAAGTTCAGGAACAGTTAAGGCTCTTTAACCTCACTCAACTTCACTTGCCCCATCATTGAAGTGTTCCCACAACCTATGCACTCACTTTCAAGGACTCTTCATCTCATGTTCTCAATATTTATTGTTTGTTTATTTATTTATTTAATATTTATTTCTTTTTGCGTTTGCATAGTTTGTGTCTCTTGCATACTAGTTGAATGCCCAAGATGGTACAATCATCCATTGATTCTATTATAATGTGGATTTATTGCATATTCCTGGATGAAAATGAATCTCAGGGTTGCATATAGTGATATATGTGCATTTTGAAAATAAAGTTACTTTGAACTGTCTTTCCAAAGCTCTCCAGCTTCTCAACAAAACTCACTTAGATATAATACCCTAATTATCCCAGCACAGCATCAGTTAAATGGTCATTCCTGCTCTCCTTATTCTGTTGATTATTTAATCAGTTCATATGTTCACATTTATTTAAGTTTGATTATTGATATTTGTGCATGTGACCATTCTGCTATTTGTTGGTTGCTCATGGCTGTTTGCGCTATTGTCTTGTAAATTGTTGGTTGCTATTGTGTTGTCATTTATGGTATTGTCCTGTGTTTTATGCTTGCCACTGAACCACAATCAATTCTGGCATGCTTCAGATACTGGCAATAAAGTAATTCTGATTCTGAACCAAATAGTGAAATGTGTTGTTTGCGTTAACAGCCAACACAGGCCAAAGCTTCTGCTGGGACAACCTGTGAGTGTGGCCGCCGTTCCGGTGCCAATGTAGCATGCACACAAATTCAGCAGGAGAACACAAACAACAACAAAAGAACAAAACAGCAAAACAGGCTCTATTCTCACCCACTCACAAATACAGAGAGGCTCCAACCACAGGACAAGCCAGCTCTTTGGGCCTCCAGCCCCAGTAGACATCGAGCCTCCAGCATCCGGTTCCATAGCCCGCACACAGACACTAGGCTCTGACCTCCATTGCAGCTGAGCTAGGGGCTTCAATCTTCAGGCTCCACCTCTGGTTATGCAGATTTCGGTCTTTGAACTATGAGCTCCTAATCTATGGACCAGCCGACCTAGGGCTTTGGCCCTTGGGCCTCTACTCCAGATTTGCTGGTTTCGGTCTTCGACCTTCGGGGCTCTGCCTCCAAACTTACTGAGCTCTGGAATTTGTCCTTTGGCTTTGACTTCCAGACTTCACTAACCTATGACTCGCTGGTCGTAGACTTGAACTTCGGGTCTCAACCTCAGGACTCGCTGATTGTGGGCCTTGATTTCCTGACACACGTGGACTACTGACATCAGTGACCCGGTGGGCAGGGTGCAGAGTGGCTGGGGGTGCGACTGTCACCAGCCTTCAAGACTCCTGCAGTACAGATCTCTGACCCGGTACTCACCAACTTGGGGATTGCTGGTCTCAGAGCTGCCAACTTGACCTCTATGATTGCTGACCTTTGACCATGGTCCCTCTGACCTGGACTCTGAACCTTAACTCCCAATACTCCCCCCAAAATCATCCCAACAAAGCTAAAAATGAACTGAGCCATGATCTTGGAGACCATAAGACCATGAAACATACAAGTAGAATTCGGCCATTTGGCCCATTGGGTCTGCTCCGCCATTTCATTATGGTTGATCCATTTCTCTCTCAACCCCATTCTCCAGCCTTCTCCCCACAAACTCTTACACTTTGACTAAACAAGAACCTGTCAACATCTGTCTTAATTACCCCCAAAGACCTGGCCTCTACAGATGCATGTGGCAATGAATTCCACAGATTCACTACCCTCTAGCTAAAGAAATTCCTCCTCATCTTGCTCTAAATGGACATCCCTCTATTCTGAGATTCTGCCCTTTGATCCTAGACTCCCCCACCAAAGGAAACACCCTCTCCACATCCACTCTATCTGGACCCTTTAACATTTGATAGGTTTCAATTAGATACCCCCTCATTCTTCTAAATTCTAGTGAGTAAAGGCCTAGAGCCATCAATCTCTCCTCAGAAGATAGGATTTCATTCCAGCTCTCATTCTCGTGAACCCCCTCTGAATACTATCCAATGTCAGCTTATCCTTTCTTGAATAAGGGGCCCAAAACTGCTCACAATACTCCAAGTGAGGCCCCACCAATTCTTTATAAAGTCTCAACATTACAGCCTTGCTTTTATATTCTAGTCCTCTCAAAATGTATGCTATTTGCCTTCCTCACCACTGACTCAACCTGCAAATTAACCTTTAGGAAATCCGGCATGAGGAATCCCAAATCCTCCAATGTTTTAATTTTCTCCCCATTTAGAAAATAGCCTATACTTTCATTCCTTCTACCAAAGTGCATGACCATACACTTCCTGACACTTGAACTTCCATCTGCCACTCCTTTGCCCATTCCTGCAATCAGTCTAAGTCCTTCTGCAGACACCCTGCTTCCTCGAAACCATCTGTCCCTCCACCTATCTTTATATCATCCACAAACTTGGCTGTAAAGCCATCAATTCCATCATCCAAAACATCAACATACAACATAAAAAGAAAAGCCCAGTACCAACCCTGCAGAACACCACTAGTGACTGGCAGCCAAAATGGAAATGTTCCCATTATTCCCACTCTTTGCTTCCTGCCAATCAGTCAAAGCTCTATCCATGCTAGTATCTCTCCTGCACTACCATAGGCTCTTATTAAGCAGCCTCTTGTGCGGCACTTTGTCAAAGGCCTTCTGAAAATCTAAATCACAACATCCACTGATTCTCCTTTGTCTATCCTGCATGCTGTTTCTTCAAAGAATTCCAACAGATTCATCAGGCAAGATTTCCCCTAATGGAAACCATGCTGACTTTGGCCTGTTTTATCATGTGCCTTCAATAAACCTGAAACCACATCCTTAACAATCAACTCCAACATGTTCCTAACACACTGAGGTTAGGCTAACTGGCCTATAATTTGCCTTCTTCTGCCTCCACCCCCCCCCGCCCCTCTTGAAGAGTGGAAGGATGTTTGCAATTTTCCAGTCACCTGGAACAATTCCAGAATCTAGTGATCCTTGAAAGATCATTACTAATGCCTGTACAATTTCTTCAGTTACCTCTTTCAGAACACCGAGCTGCAGTCCATTTGGTCCAGCTGACTTATCTATCTCCAGAACTTTCAGTGTCCTATGTAGTTTCTCCCCAGTAATAGCAACTGCATTCAATTCTGTCCCCTGGCACTCTCAAATTTCCAGGTTGTGTCCTCTACAGTGAAGACTGATGCAAAATACTTATCCAGTTCATCTGTTATTTATTTGTCCCCCATTAATACCTTTCCAACATCATTTTCCAGCAGTCCAATATCTCATCTTGACATTCTTTTACTCTTTATATATCTGAGAAAATACTTTTGGGATTCTTTTTGATATTATTTATTACCCTACCCTCATATTTCATCCTTTCTCCCTTTGTGGCTCTTTTAGTTGCCTGCTGTTGGTATTTAAAGGTTTTCCAAACCTCTGACCTGCCACTATTTTTTGCTTTATTATATGTCCTCTCTTTTGCTTTTATGCTGGCTTTGACTTTTCTTGTCAGTCATGGTTGCATCTGCAGTAAGACTGATGCAGAATGCCTATTTATCTCATCTGCACTTCCATTTATTTTCAATTTGAATACAGTACCTACAGGCATTTATAATGTTTTACATTTACAACTGGTTTTATTTGCGCTTTTTTCCCTCTTCCTCATTGATCTTTCTAATTGGCACTACAGTGGCGTAGCAGCACGACACAATTACAACATGGAGTGTTGGAATTTAATTCTGGCCTTATATACATGATAGTTTGGTAGTAGTTTACAAAGTATCAATCTGGAAGCTTGACTGCATTAAGCGGCTAGTATTCTTCTTGATTAACTTTTTATTGCACTATTGAATAGCTATTTTCCGATTGATTGTCTCTTATTTATGGAATAGTTCTTACCTTTATGGTATAAAAGTAGCTGTTTTGTGCTACTCAATCTCTTCAAGTAGTAAATTCTCCTGTCACTTTTTCGTCCCTGTTCGCTTTGTTCTATCAGCTTTCAATAAAACGATCGTGAAGCAACAAATTTTATCTCACATTTCGGACTTCTAGAAGAACCTTGGATTTAATCACCAGAATTCATCACTGGCATCGTCGGTGAAAGGATGTTCTAGAGTTTAAAACTGGTTACACTCGAAGACAAAGGAGGGAATTTTTAGCGTGCAACAAAAGAGGTCAGAATTTTCTCTGTGTCTGTATGAGAGAAAAGTTCAGGCTTCGAATATCGGATAAAAATCAGAATTGAGGACTGCCGTGTTGCTATTTAATAATAGAAACAGCTCTGGAAATATCGGTTGCAATCGATTTGCTCCTATTCGATTCGGTTACGATCTATTTTGGTTGCACGGACTTCTAATTATGGTACCTGCTGAGAATAGTACGATCTATTTGGTTGCAATCTATTTGTTTCGCGATATATTTGCTTGTTGGATCAAAGCAATGTATTTCGTTGCTGGAGCAATCTGTGGTATTTGGTTACAATCTTATTAATATGTTTAGATCTCGGTAAATGTGATAGAAGTACATACGATCGAAACAATGGCCAAAATCGTGACGCTTACTGATCTCTAACCTGAATCTCAGTTTGATAAAGAGAACGAAAAATACCATCAATGTTAAACTTATTAAGAACAAGAATGCATGAAAATGGCTGCTACCGATTTAGAGATAAGGTCGCGCGGTCGGTTTGACTGAATGTGTGAACGAGTTAAGAGTTAACGGGATAAATAAAGTCTTCTATTAATCGAGAGAAACGGTAAACATGGTACACTACAACAACAGAATGATGGAGACTATTCATTAACTGAATGAGCGGATGAACTACACGGTAATTCAAATGGTACACATAGTCGTTTCACAGAGAACTAAAACAAAGAGATACAGCACCACCTCGACTTAAAGAGGGCAGGACCGTTCCCCCCCCCCAGTGACGTTGGTAAGGACGCAACTGCTGGTGCTCCGCCCTGGGAAACACCTACTTATGAAGCTTCGCTCGGCTAATATCAGCTCAAATTAGTCTCCAAAGAGAGCGCCACCATCTGAACTCTGGAGAATTACAGCCTACACCAGACAGTCCTCCGAGTTAGCGACACCATCGAAAGCCCGAGTATTACAGGATGGACATGACATGGACTCTACAGGGCCTCCTAGTGACTAAAGTGAGAATGGCAGCGATGAAACAATGTTTGACAGTTACGTTAGAGCTTGCTCCATTAAAGACCAAGGGAGCGAAGATACGCAGGACTGAAGATGACACTGTTGCTAATCAATGTATTGACAAGCCAGTGGCAGATTCATCAATTGTTGCTCAAGCATTCAACAATCTGAAACGTATAAGATTATTAAGGGATTGGACACGCTGGAGGCAGGAAGCACGTTCCCGCTGATGGGTGAGTCCAGAACCAGAGGCCACAGTTTAAGAATAAGGGGTAGGCCATTTAGAACGGAGTTGAGGAAAAACTTTTTCACCCACAGAGTGCTGGATGTATGGAATGCTCTGCCCCAGAAGGCTGTGGAGGCCAAGTCTCTGGATGCTTTTAAGAAAGAGGTGGATAGAGCTCTTAAAGATAGCGGAATCTAAGGTTATGGGGATAAGGCAGGAACTGGATACTGATAGTGGATGATCAGCCATGATCACGGTGAATGGCGGTGCTGGCTCGAAGGACCGAATGACCTACTCCTGCACCTATTGTCTATTGTCTATCGTCTAATCTGCTGGAGGGCAGTAACTGCTTAGATGACTCTTAAGGGAGAACAACAAAGTGTTTCAAACTTTAAAGGAACATTGTATACAACAACTGCGTTAAGAATCCCTAATGCAGATAAACCATTTACCCTGTATGCCAATGAGAAACACATGACAGCAGTCTTAATGCAAGAACCTGGAGGCTGACAGTGTCCTGTTGGTTATCACTTTGCCAAAGATATTCTGTACACTGATGGCTCCTCCATGATTGAGAGAAGAACTTGAGTGGTTGTTTCTGGAACTGAAGTGCTGGTATCAGGAAGCATGGCTGCTGGTACCCCCACAACACAGGCAGGACTAAAAGCCTTGATTGAAGGCTGTAAGCTGGCAGAAGCAAGGTCAACTAATAGCTATATTTCTCACTGATTAAAGCATTGAGGAAGATTGAAAACATCAAGGCATGTGAGTGTTCAGTGCTGTCTACCAGCCTCTTGCTCATTGCTTCCGGACAAGGTGTCTGTATGTGACGGTCTCTCACCTCCTTTTACTCGCTACTCCCGAAGGAAGGACCTTGCGTTCAAATGATCTCACTCTTCTTCGATGCTTTTGGAAGATGGTTGGAGGATGATCTCTCTCTTCCTCAATGCTATCGGACAATGGCTTAACCAATGCGGTTTGGGGATTGGACTGTAGTTCCCATTCCGATGTCTTTTTCAGGGCTTTGAATCAAGGTGGCCAGCAGCTAATGAACACTGAGCTGAACTGAATATGAACTCATTCATTTTCGTGTTCGATATTCTTTGTTTTCGCTCGTTCGTTTTGTCGTCATTTGTGTGGTTTGTTTCTTGTGTGTTTGTGGAAGGGGTGGAAGGGTGAGTTGATGTTTTTCTTTGAACAGGTTCCTTGGCTTTCTTTGTTTCGTGGATTTCTGTGGGGAGACAAATCTCAGGTTTGCATATGGCATACATACTTTAATAATAAGTATACTTTGAATCCTTTGAACTCATGGATGTTATCCAACTGCTGTCAGAAGTTGTATTAAAATGTAAAAGCCACTTCACAATGAATACAATGGAAAGCTGTGGAAGTGAGTTTGGGGGTGAAATTGCTAAAAGGGCAGTACATGGAGAAGTTACAGAAGTACCAAGAATATATACAGGGAACCGAGTAACTGAAATTATGGAAACAAATGAACTCTGTATCACAGACGAACATACAAGATATCAGAGAAATGCAGAACCGGTGCTCCAGACAGGAAAAGTGGTTCTGGATGGAGAATGGTGCGAGGTTAAACAGAGATGGAGTATGGAGGTATGAAGAAATGTGTGGTATCTCCAGCTATAAGCTGCTTCCTGATCTGGCACAGCAGGTACACTCCCTAGGACACATTAGAGTGGGGCAAATGATCGACAGATTCTCCCAGTGGTGGAGGAATCCAAACTTCAAGGCACAAGCTTGATAAGCATTCGGAAGATGCATAACATCCCAGGAAACAAATCCTTGAGCAGCGGAAAAGCTACCACAATTAAGTGTGTGTGTGTGTGTGTGTGTACCTTCTGCCCAGGCTTGTGATGATCATCATCACCTATTGTCCTTCAAGACAGATGGATGCCAACCGTTATGTAATATTCTGTGTGTAAAATTGAGATGTATTCTCTTTTGAGTTCAACTTTATAGCTAAGAAGGGAGAAGTGTTGTATATTTAATATTTGAGTAATCTTGTATATATATTGTTTGATTCAGCATTCTTGTTTGTTTAAATAATTAACTACCGGTTATATGTAAAAATATGTGAATTGTATACATCATCACACTACCACATGATATGTGCGTACCTCACTTAGACCCATGTTTGCAGACTCCTGTGTCTTCCTTTGAATTAGTTCAAAGTTTTGAAGTTAAAGAACCTAACCATAACCAGCTCTATGAACTTGTGATCTTCCCCTTGACAACCCAAGTTGTTCAGGGTGACTGCATCGAGGGAAGTCTGCCTTGCACTGCTGCTGCTAAACTTTGTGCAAGTTTAGACTGAGATCCCATCAGCTGCCAGCCCTGGCTGTGCACAGTCTCTCAGATCACCATTGTCTCCTTCCAGTGGTCCAGCCCAACACCGCCCTGGTTGCCGGAGGTCCATGATTGACACTGCGAATCATTCGCAATGGCTCCAATGCTTTAGGCACCTTCATCCCTCTGGCAAGTAAACAGGCTTCAGGTGCGACCATCTCTGCAAATCCCTTTGTCACGGACCTACTTTCCTGCGTATAGATTTTAGGTAGTTCGCAATAGTTTCACCGACTAAGCCAGCCACTTCCAATCCTGAAACAATGTAGCTACACACGATCTTCTCTTGACCCATGGTGCTTAAGAGAATGCTTGTCCTTTCTCCTGTGAGGCTGAGCTTGTTAATGAGACCCATGAGCAGAACATTGCTGTACTTCCTTGATCTAGGAAAACATAAGTAACCACTGTCTTGTTATCCTCCTTAGACTTCACTTGTACTGGAACTACGGGAAGTTCGATACTAGGGACTGCTCACTGCTGTGTCTGATTCTTTCACAGCTTGTTTTGATTCCGCACCCTTTTTGTTAGAGTGAATATGAAGTGTGCTGGGATGCTTGCTACTGTACACCTTGCATGAAAGGTGCTTTCTGCAACCCTTCCCCTTGCTGATGTGTCCTGTCCACTAACAGTAAAAGCAGACACCATTTTCCTTTAGGAGGGCAATCGTCCTAATGGGGGGTGGGGTGAGGAGCACCAGAGGGAGGTGATTGGTGGGCAAGGAGGTAACCACCATCAATGTTGCCTGCAACCGCAATTCTTCCATTTGACGCACATCTGCTCTTACCCCATCCTCCTGCCACTCTACCAGGGATTGGGTTCCTCTTGTCCTCACCTACCCACCCCACCAGCCTCTGCATCCAGCACATAATTCTCTGAAACTTCCACCACTTCCAACTGGATCCCACCACCAAACACGTCTTCCCCTCTCCCTGACTTGCTGCTTTCTGCAGGGATCGCTCCGTATGTGACTCTCTGGTCCATTCGTCCCTCCCCACTGATCTCCCTCCTGGCACTTATCCTTGCAAGCGGAACAAGCGCTACACCTGCCCCGACATGTCCTCCCTCACTACCATCCAGGGCCCCAAACGATACTTCCAGGTGAGGCGACACTTCACCTGTGAGTCTGTTGGAGTCCTATATTGTGATCGGTGCTCCCAGTGCGGCCTCCTGTATATCGATGAAACCCTACATAAATTGGGAGACCGATTCGCCGAGCATCTACACTCCATCCACCAGAATAAGTAGGATATCCCAGAGGCCACTCATTTTAACTCCACTTCCCATTCCCATTCCGATATGTCCATCCATGGCCTCCTGCACTGTTGGGATAAGGCCACACTTAGGTTGGAGGAACAACAGCTTATATTCCGTCTGGGTAGCGTCTGACCTGAAGGCATGAACATCGATTTCTCAAACTCCCAGTAATGTTCCCCCCCCCTACCATTTCCCATCTCCTTTTTCCACTCTCATCTTATCTCCTTGCTGACCATCACCTCCCTCTGGTGCCTCCCCTTTTTCTTTCTTCCGTCTCTTTCACCAATCAACTTCCTAACTCTTTGCTTCATCCCTCCCTCTCTAAGTTTCACCTATCGCCTGGTGTTTCTCTCACCCCTCTCCCCACCTTTCAAATCTGCTCCTCAGCTTTTTTTCCACCAGTCCTGCTGAAGGGTTTCGGCCCAAAACGTCGACTGTACTTATATCCATAGATGCTGCCTGGCCTGCTGAGTTCCTCCAGCATCTTGTGTGTGCTTCTCACTATGAACCTTTTTCTCCGGCTGAGGGCACAAATCCAGTGTCCATTCAGCTTTGCTGAAGAGACCATTTCCCTTCCATTGGTTCCAGGTTCAGTTTTAGTTTTACTTCTCACAGTGGCCACAGTAGTGGCAAAGCTGCTTCCTCTAGTTTTAGTATGAAGTCCTGATTTAGCTTTTTTCACATCTGTGCTTACTGTATATTCCCAAACACCAGGCCCCAAAATCCTTGGCTTTGCCTGCTGCTGGCGACCAAGATTGAGGTCGAATCGTTCGGATAGAGATGGTGCTCGGTACCCGGTGTTGGGGGCTGATCGGAGCTCGAAGTTTTCGGACCACTCAGAGTCGGACTGTGGTCGGGCATGGCAGGGAGAGTTTTCCTCCTTCTCCTGTCCGCGTGAGATGTGGGACTTTCGAGAGACTTTGAACTTTTTACTGTGCTCATGGACTGTTCTTCATCAAGTTATGGTATTGTTGCACTGTTGTAACTATATGTTATAGTTATGTGTTTTTTGTTAGTATTTCAGTCTTGGTCTGTCCTGTGTTTTGTGATGTCACACTGGAGGAAATATTGTATCATTTCTTAATGCATGCATTATTAAATGACAATAAAAGAGGACTGCGTGTCTTCATAATCTATAGCAATCTTTACTTGCCTTTCAATAAAATAAACACTGTCGGTGAAGCTAGAATTACACTTGTGCCTTTTTCGGAGTTCACAGACCACAATTCTTCATTTATCCCGAGGCATATAGAGCAATTTCTTTTTGACAATCGACATACGTATTGGCGGGCATCACATGTACTGCTCTTCTACCATGGCATTGCAACAGCCTCTGAGAAAACGATTGTAGTGTTGAAGAGCCTCTGCACCTTCAGATTTGATAGGTGCCTTTTGCATATAGGTGGATGCAATTTTCTGTTCATTACCAAAATGTTCCTGTGGGAGTACCGCTGGGAGTTTGATGGGAAGGTTCTTATCAAGTGTTGTTAATTACCAATTTGGTGGTGAATGGAGAAGGAGAAAGTAAGTGGATAGAACCCAGCTACTGCAAGTGAGCTACAGTGGTATTTGATAAGTGCTAGTAACCTCTTGGTTACAGTACCTATGCTGCTGGGCTACAGCGAGAAAATGACCAACCAACCAGAAGACTTCAAGCAGGTCAGCAACAAATGGGACATTATGAAGTTTATTCTAATATTATTTTTGTTGTTACATTTTTACCAATTTTTCCTACTCTTAATATGCCAGTTGAAATGACTCATGATAGAAACTTGTATTATTGACAATCACAAATATTGCATTTCAACAAAGCACCTGTCATGTAATAAGAAATTGTCTAAGTTCATAGAATAATATGTTCTTTATGTGCAGAAATGGAGCCTACACCTCCCTTCCATGTAATTCTTTAGGATCTTGTTATTTAGGGTATGTTTTTCCTGCCATGAGAAATACACACACCTTACTTTTACCAGCTGAGTCTAGAAGTAAGTGAGACATTTCAGAAGGAGATCATGTTGCATCAATTTTTATTCCCTTGTTTTGGTGTTGCAAGGAGTATAAGAATGATTAAAATGGTGCTGCAGCCTTAGAAAGAGTAAGCTATGACAATGTTGATGCCTTTGGAAAAGTAACCACAGAAACGGTCACCATGCGTAAGACGGTTCTTCAAAACCGCATGGCATTAGATTTTTTCTTAGCAGTTATGGGGTGAAGGTATGCATTTATAGGAAAGAAGTCTTGTACTTTCAAACCTGGCGAGTCTGAAGACATAACTAATTTGGCTGATCATATTTGTAAAGAAGCAGCTAAATCAATCCGATAGATGGGATATCTTTAGCTGAATTAATTCCAGTCCCAGAAGCTGGGCTAACTCAATATTACAAGTTATATTATTTATACTAAGATGCCTTATTATAATTTTACTTGCTTAAAGGCAATCACTAACCGTTCAAACTTGCTACCTACTAATCCACCTAACTATGACATAATATTATGAATATTTTGAAGAATATGCAGTATTCTTGTTTTATTATTTTACAACATTGAATCACAGTGGATTTAATTTGGCTTTTTTTTACATTGATCAACAGAAAAAGACTTTCATGTCAAAGTGAGTACAGATCTCTGCAAAGTGATATAAATTAATTACAAATAGAAAACAGGACACACATTGATGCATAAGTATTATTCACTCCCTTTAATATGACACACCAAATCATCACTGATGAAGCAAATCTTGGTTTTAGAAGTCACATAATTAGTTAAATGGGATCTGTTTTTGAGACCTATGTGCAGTCAAAATGCTTCAACTGATTGTGGTAAAATACACCTGTATCTGAAAGTTTCAACTGCTGGTGAGTCAGTATCCTGGCAAAAACTGCACCATGAAGACAAAAGAACTCCAAGCCATGAAAAGGTTATTGAAAAGCACGAGTCAGGAGATGGAAACAAGAACATTTCCAAGTCACTGAATATCCTTTGCAGTGCAGTTAAGTCAACTATCAAGAAATAGAAACAATATGGCACAGCTGTAAATCTGCCCAGAGCAGGCTGTCCTCAAAAACTGAGTGACTGTACAAGAAGGGGACTAATGAGAGGCCACCGTGAGACATATATCAACTCTGGAGGAGTTACAAGCTTCAGTGGCTGAGATGGGAGAGACGGCGCATACAACAACTGCTGCCCAGGCGCTTTACCAGTCAACACACATAAAATGCGAGCGGAACTCAGCAGGCCAGGCTGCATCTATGGAAAAGATGGGTGAGTGGCAAAGAGAAAGTCACTGTTGAAAAAACTCACATGAGATCTCGGCAGGAGTTTGCAAGAAGACATGTGGGAAACTCTGAAATCAGCTGGAAGAAGGTTCTATGGTCTGATGAAACCAAAATTGAGCTTCTTGGCCATCAGACTAAGCGCTATATTTGGTGCAAGCCAAACACCGCACATTATTAAAAGTACACCATCCCGACTGTGAAGCATGGTGGTGGGTATATCCTGTTGTGGGAACCCTACATTGTAGCAGGCTTGTGGAGGTAGAGGGTAAAATGAATGCAGCAAAATAGAGGGAAATCCTGGAGGAAGACCTGATGCAGTCTGCAAGAGAACTGTGACTTGGGAGCAGATTTGTTTTCCAGCAAGACAATGACCCCAAGCATAAAGCCAAAACTACACAGGAATGCCTTAAAAACAATAAAGTTAATGTCCTGGAGTAGCCAAGTCAGACCTCAATCCAATTGAGAATTTGTGGCTGGACTTGAAAAGGGCTGTTCACTCACAATCCCCATGCGATCTGACAGAACATGAGCAATTTTAAAAGAAGAATGGGAAAAATTGCAGTGCTCAGATATGGAGACCTATCTGCACAGACTCAAGGCCTTAACTGCTGTCGAAGGTGCATCTACCAAATACTGACTTGAAGAGGGTGAAAACTTATATATTATTTGGAGTTCTATATTTGTAATTAATTTAGATCACTTTGTAGAGATTTGTTTTCACTTTGACACGAAAGAGTTGATCAGTGTAAAAAAAAGCCAAATTGAATCCATTGTTATTCAATGTTGTAAAACAATAAAACATGAAATCTTCCATAGAGGGGTGAATACCTTTTATAGGCACTGTATACCCTTTGATATTTAATATCCTAAGTAGTTTTTTGATTATTTAATACATAACATATACAACATATTTTTCTGCCTCTCATTTGTCAAATGTAATGATACTAAATGTGTGATTTGGAATCAAAGGGTAGGGTTGTCGGCTCCGACTGTTTAATTCTACAATTAGTCGATTTCATTGTCCCAATGGCTAAACATTTTAATTCTGATTCCCATTCCCCTTCTGACATATCGGTCCATGGCCTCCTCTTGGGCCACGATGAAGCTACCTTCAGAGAGGAGGACCAATCTTTAATATTCCATCTGGATAGCCTCCAACCTGATGTTATGTGTATCAATTTTTTCTTGTCGTAAAAAAAATTCCCTCCCCTCTTAGTCCATTCCCAGCTCTGGCCACTTACCTCTTCTCACCTGCCCCCTCCCCCTCAACTTGCTCTGAATCTGTCTCCTGTGTTCAGCCCTCCTCGCCTATCAGATTTCTTCCTCTCCAGCCCTTTATTTTCCTTACCCATCCAGCTTCACCCATCAGCTTCCTGCTATCCTCCTTCCCCTCTCCCCCCACCACCCTTATATACTGACGTCTTCCCCCTGTCTTCCCAGTCCTGAAATATCAACTGTTCATTCATTTCTATAGATGCTGCCTGGCCTGCTGAGTTCCTCCAGCTTTGGATAGGTGGCATCTGCAGAAATTCTCATGTTTAGTTGTCATTTTCTTTGAAGTTTAACAAGTAATTCTCTACTTGTATTTTAAGTAGCCTTTATATGCATAACAGATTAATATGCCTCTAGTGGCTATACAAAATATAATTCTCGAACTTCTTTGTACTCCATTAAACGAATACGTGTTTTCTCATTGGTTAATTTTTACTGCAGTATTGACTAAGTACTATCTAAATGATATCTGTGGATTTGAATGGAATTTTTCTTATATTTGGGTATAAAAGTAGCTGTTTTATGCTAGGCACTATCATTAGATCTTCTCTTCCTCAAGTAGTAAGACACCCTCTCGCTGTTCTGTTCCCGTTTGTTCTCTCAACTCCTAGTAAAATGATTGTGAAACAACAAATATTATGCCTCATTCCTGACTCTTAAAAGAACCATGGATTTGAAGATCAGAATCCAACAGGACTAACAGATTAACTGGTGTACAGCGTTAATATAAAATGATTGATGAGGCTATCAACTATTTCCAGAAAATATTTGTCATTTTCAATTCTTTGCAAAATATAAGCTTACACTCAGTGGCCACTTTATTAGGTACCTTCTGTACCTAATAAAGTGGCCAGTGAATGTATGTTGGTTGTTTTGTACTGATATCCAGAACTTCAAGTTCTAACATGTTGTGCATTCAGAGATGCTCTTCTGTTGTAATGCGAGGTTACTATTACTGTTGTCTTCCTGTCAGCTCGAACCATTGTGGCTATTCCCCTCTGACCTCTCACATTAGCAAGGCGGTTTCACCCACAGAACTGCTACTCGCTAGTTTTTATTTCACACCATTCTCTGTAATCTCCAGCATCTGCAGAATCTCTGTTGTTCATGAAAACAACCCTACCCTCTTTAGTTAATCCACCATCCTAAAGAATTGTTTTGATAAAATCCTTGTCTCTTTTTATAAAATCAAGGTCCTGCAGGCATTTTAACCACTTTATTAACTTGTCCTGTCACTTCAACAAACCTTGAACAGGTCACCATGGGTTCCTGTACTCGTTAAACACAACTGTGCTCTTTTTTCATTCTTCTTACCAAGATATATCGCTTTTTGTTTCCCTGCACTTAATATCATATGCCAGCAATTCCACCATCATATTTGAAATTTATTACTATCAAAGAGTCATAGAGACATTCAACACATTCAGTCCACAAACAAGAGAAAATCTGCAGATGCTGGAAATCCGAGCAACACACACAAAATGCTGGAGGAACTCAGCAGGCCAGGCAGCATCTATGGAAAAATGCTCAGTCTACGTTTCAGGCCAAAACCCTTCGGCAACACTGGAGAAAAAAAGCTGAAGAGTAAATTTGAAAGGTGGGGGTAGGGGAGAGAGAAATGCCAGGCGATAGGTGAAACTTGGAGGGCAAGGGATGAAGCAAAGAGATAGGAAGTTGATTGGTGAAAGAGACAGAAGGCCATGGAAGAAAGAAAAAAATGTCTGGGGGGTGGGGGAGAGGAGCCCCAGAGGGAGGTGATGGGTGGGCAAATAGATAACATGAGAGAGGGACAAGGGGATGGGAAATGGTGGTGGAGTGGGGAGGGGGGAACATTACTGGAAGTTTGAGAAATCGATATTCATACCATCAGGTTGGAGGCTACCCAAATGGAATATAAGGTGTTGTTCCTCCAACCTAGGTGTGGCCTTATCCCTACAGTGGAGGAGGCCATAGATGGACATATTGGAATGGGAATGGGAAGTGGAATTAAAATGGATAGCTACTGGGAGATCCCACTTGTTCTGGCGGATGGAGGGTAGATGTTCGATGAAGTGGTCTCCTAACTTACGTCAGGTCTCACCGATATGCAAGAGGGTACACCAGGAGCACCGAACACAGTAAATGACCCCAACAGACTCACAGGTGAAGTGTCGCCTCACCTGGAAGGTCTGTTTAGGGGCCGGATGGTAGTGAGGGAGGAGGTGTAGGGATAGGTGTAGCACTTGTTCTGCTTGCAAGGCTAAGTGTCAGGAGGGTTGTTAGTGGGGAGGGACGAATAGACAAGGGAGCGTGTAGGGAGCCATGCCTGCAGAAAGCAGAAAGTGGGGGATGAGGGAAATATGTTTTTGGTGGTGGGATCAAGTTGGAGTAGCAAATGTTTTGGAGTATTATGTGCTGGATGCAGAGGCTGGTGGAGTGGTAGGTGAGGACAAGAGGAACCCTATCCCTGGTAGCGTGGCGGGAGAGTGGGGTAAGAGCAGATATGCGTGAAATGGAAGAGATGCAGTTGAGGGCAGTATTGATGGTGGAGTAGGGGAAGCCCCTTTCTTTGAGAAAGGAGGACATCTCCTTTATTCTAGAAAGAAAAGACATCCACTGGGATGGCTCCCTGCGTGCTCCCTTGTCCATTCGTCCCTCCCCACTGACCTCCCTCCTGGCACTTACCCTTGCAAGCGGAACAAGTGCTACACCTGCCCTACACCTCCTCCCTTACTACCATTCGGGGTCCCAAACAGTCCTTCCGAGTGAGGCAACACTTCACCTGTGAGTCTATTGGGGTCATATACTGTGTTCGGTGCTCCTGGTGTGGCCTCTTGTATGTCGGTGAGACCCGACTTAGATTAGGAGACCACTTTGCCGAGCACCTACGCTCCATCAGCCAGAACAAGCGGGATCTCCCAGTGGCCACCCATTTTAATTCCACTTCCCATTCCCGTTCCGATATGTTCATCCATGTCCTCCTCCACCGTCATGATAAGGCCACACTTAGGTTGGAGGAACAACACCTTATATTCTGTTTGGGTAGCTTCCAACCTGAAGGCATGAACATCGATTTCTCAAACTTCCGGTAATGCCTCCCTCCCCTCCTTCACCATTTCCCACCCCCTTTTACTTCTATCACGTTATCTCCTTACCTGCCTAACACCTCCCTCTGGTGCTCCTCCCTCCACCTTTTTTTCTTTCTTCCATGGCCTTCTGCCTCTTTCACCAATCAACTTCCTAGCTCTTAGCTTCATCCGTCCCCCTCCAAGTTTCACCTGTCACCTGGTGTTTCTCTCTCCCATTCCCCCAACTTTGAAATCTATTCCTCAGCACTTTTTCTCCAGTCCTGCTGAAGGGTTTTGTGCTTTTTTCCATAGATGCTGCCTGGCCTGCTGAGTTCCTCCAGCATTTTGTAACTCATTCGGTCCATCGTGTCTGGTCCAGCATTCCAACAAGACTGATTTATTATCCACCTCTCAACCCCATTCTTCTGACCAATCAAGAACTTATCAACATCAACTTTAAATAAACCCAATGACTTGGATTCCACAGCTGTCTGTGGCAATGAATTCCCAGCGTCACCACCCTCTGGCTAAAGATATTCCTCCTCATCTCTTTTCTAAATGGGTGCCCTCTATTCTGAGCTCTTGTGCTCTGGCCCTAGACTCCCCCACTATGGAAAACATCCCCTCCGCACCTTCTCTATCTAGGCCTTTCAACATTCTATAGGTTTCCAATGAGATTCCACCCCCCCCCATTCTTCTAAACATCAGCAAGTACACTACCAGACCCATCAAAAGCTCCTCATACATTATTCCTTCATTTCCTCAATTATTCTTGTGAACTTCCTCTGAACCCTCTCGAATGCCAGCACATCTTTTCTTAGACAAGGGGCCCAAAAGAGCTCATGTTACTCCAAGTGGATCAGACTAATGCCTTATAAAGTCTCACCCCGTTCCATCCTTGCTTTTATATTCTAGTCCTTCTGGAATGAATGCTAGCATTGCATTTGTCTTCCTTAGCGAATCCAGTCAGGAAATCTGAGGTGTGGGGAGAGTGTCTCTCAACTAATTACCTCCAAACACAGCCCGAACCTTTCCTTGGGATAGTCTGTCCCACCCATCAATCTGTTCCAACCCTCATCTGAAGTCATCTTCATTTAGAGGAGCCCGAAAAACAGGAGTTGGCCACTCAGCCTCTCAATCCAATCATGGGATTGCTGCCTGTGACACACACCAGTGAGGGAGAAGAATAGGATGGTTGGCAGATGAATGTGTGGCTGAGGAATTGGTGCAGGGGCATGGTTTCAGATTTCTGGATCATTGGGATCTCTTCTGGGGAAGTTATGACCTGTACAAAAAGAATGGGTTACACCTGAACCTGACAGGGACCAATATCCTTACGGGCAAGTTTGCTAGAGCTGTTAGAGAGGGTTTAAACTAATTTGGGGGGGTGGGGGGTAGGAAGTGGTGTGCTAGGGCTGAGGATGGGACAGTTGATATACAAGTAGATGAAGTGTGTGGTTACATTGTGAGGAAGGACAGGCAGATGATTGGATAAAATAACAGTCATTGGAATGATTTGCTGTAACACAGGGCAAAATTGAAATGGGTGATGAATACAGGACTGAAGGTGATATGTATTAATGCTCATAGTTTACGAAATAAATTACAAACGGTAAATAATCTTGCAGTGCAGTTAGAGATTGGCAGTTATGACACTGTAGGTATCACTGAGTCGCTGCTGAGGGAAGATTATAGCTGGGAGCCTAACATCCAAGGATGCATTGTATTGAAAGGACAGGCAGGTAGGCAGAGGGGATAGGGTGGCTCTGTTAGAAAAAAAAATGAAATCAAATCCTTAGCTGGGCATAGGATCGGAAGACGTAGAACCTTTGTGGGTAGAGTTAAGAAAATGCAAGGGTAAAAGGACCCTGATGGGAGTTATATACAGGTTTCCAAACAGTAGCCAGGATGTGGGGTACAAATTACAACAGGAGATAGAAAAAGCTTGAAAAAAGATCAATGGTATGAGAATCTAGCATCAAACTAATTTTCCCAATTTATCTGCACACTAAGGTGCTAGATCCCAAGAAAGATAACTTGTGGAGTGCCTATGAGATGGCTTTTAAGAGCAGCTTGTGGTTTACCACTAGGGGGTGGGTTATTTTGGATTAGGTGTTGTGTAATGAACCAGATTTGATAAGTGAATCAGATTTGATAAGTGAGCTCAAAGTAAAGGAGGCAGTGACCATAATATAATAGAATTCACCCTGCAGTTTGAAAGGGAGAAGATGAAGTCAGGTGCATCAGTATCACAGTGGAGTAAAGGGAATTACAGAGGCATGAAGAGTATTCGGTCAAAGTCAATTGGAAGGGAATGGCAGAACAGAAATAGCTGGAGTTTCTGGGAGCAATACGGAAGGTTCAGGGTAGATACATCCCAAAGAAGAGGAAGTATTCTAAAGGCACGATGAGGCAACTGTGGCTGACAAGAGAAGTCAGACAGCATAAAAGCAAAAGAAAGGACATATGATATAGCAAAAATTAGTGGGAAATTAGAGGATTGTGAACTTTTTAAAAACCAACAGAAGGGCTGTGGACGAAGAACCTGATGGGACTAAACATTTCAATTCCCATTCTCATTCCTGTTCCAACTTGTTGGTTTATGGCCTCCTCTTGTGCCAAGGTGAGGCCACCATCAGGATGGAGAAGCAACACCTTAAATTCTGTCTGGGTAGTGTCCAACCTGATGACGTGAATATTGATTTCTCCTTCCGGTAAACAAATTTCATTTCCCCCTTCCACTACTCCCCACTCTGACCTCTTACTTCTTCTCAGCTTCCTAATACTTCCCACTGGGCCCCCTCCCTCCTTCCCCTTTTCCAATGATCCACTCTCCTCTCCTATCCGATTCTATCTTCTTCAGCCCTTGACCTTTCCCACCCACTTGGCCTCACCTATCACCATCCAACTAGCCTCTTTCCCTTCCCTCCACCTTTTTATTCTGGCATCTTCCACACTCCTTCTCAGTCCTGAAGAAGGGTCTTGGCCCGAAACATGGACTGTCTATTCTTTTTCCACTGATGCTGCCTAACCTGCTGAGTTCCTCCAGCATTTTGTGTGTGTTTTTTAAACAAATGTATATTGTTTTAATCAGATCTGTCTTTGCTTATGGCTCAGCCTTATAGCCTCTAGATAAAGCTCAAACTCAGGCACTATGTAGTGCTATTAAATCATCCCCAGATTTGGCATTACTGGTAGAGATAGGTGAAGTACCTTTACTCCTGCACAGTTACAGTTAGCAATGGTTTATTGTGTTAATGTAAGAGGACGTAAAGTTGGTCATCCAATATCAGCAACATTTTATTCTGACAGGCGCTTGTAAGCTTTGTACTCTCAAAGTTTCACTTTTCAAGGTCTCCAGCTTAGCAGGTTGGGAACATTGTATTTGTAAGATCTTCAGTTTGGGAAATGAATGGGCAAAAATTTTGGGTTGTTTAATGTGGGTTATGGTCCCTCTTTGTGCCACTCCTGTATAGTTTTTACCCCTTGCCCATGGTTGATTTAAGCCTTCATGAAAAAAAATCAATATGAAGATTGATTGCATATCAATGGCACAATATGTGCAATATATACAAGGCAGATATTATGGAATCTTGCATATCCACACAGCTGTTTCAGTTATGTTCCACAATTTCAGGTGACTATTAAGACAAGATTATCAGACAAAGTGAACATAGAACATAGAATAGTACAGCACAGTACAGGCCCTTCGGCCCACAATGTTGTGCCGACCCTTAAACCCTGCCTCCCATATAACCCCCCACCTTAAATTCCTCCATATACCTGTCTAGTAGTCTCTTAAACTTCACTAGTGTATCTGCCTCCACCACTAACTCACGCACCAACCACTCTCTGAGTAAAAAACCTTCCTCTAATATCCCCCTTGAACTTCCTACCCCTTACCTTAAAGCCATGTCGTCTTGTAATGAGCAGTGGTGCCCTGGGGAAGAGGTGCTGGCTATCCACTCTATCTATTCCTCTTAATATCTTGTACACCTCTATCATGCCTCAGATGTTGAAGAAACTGCAGCACATACTGTCTAAATGCAATTTCAATGAGGTGTAAAAAGAAATTTCTAATTGCTAAATTGAGATCTTTGTGGCAGGCAGAATTTAACATCCAAAGTTTATTAGGCCATCGTAATGAATATAAGTACGTATTCGACTTTTTTGATATTATTTGAGGTTCTTTTTTGAGGGGCGGAATTTAGTCTATGTACATCGTGTCTCTGCTCCACACTCCAACTCAGTAGGTGGCGGTAATGCACCTGATTTTGGTCTGCTAACCGCCATTAAACATTACAAGAAGAAGCTGAAGAAGAAGGTAGGAGCGGGGCACTGGGCGGGGGTTTCAGCGGCATCGGCGTCCGCACTGCGACAGAGGGACAATAGCCGCGAGTTCCGGACACACCGTGGCCCCGCATGCCGGGACAGTGCCGGTACTTTCCCCTTGCACCTGAACTGGACGGCGAGAACTAATATCCTAGCGGGAAGGTTTGCTAGTGCTGCCCGGGGGTGGTGGTTTAAATTCGGGTTCCAGGGGGATGGAAACCTGAGTGCCAGAACAGATAGTGGAGACAGATGCTGTTAAGACCTCAGACAAAGTCAGGAATTAAAGGGCTGTGCGACTATTGTTTTGAGCTGCGTATATTTCAATACAACAAGTATTGTAGGAAAGACAGGGCATGGATCAACGCCTGGAATTGTGATTTTGTAGTCATTAGTGAGACTTGGATGCAGGAGGGGCAGGACTGGCAGCTCAGTATTCCGGGGTTCCGTTGTTTTAGACGCGACACATCGGGAGGGATTAAAGGAGGACGGGTGGCGTTACACGTTAGGGAAAAATGTCAAGGCAGTGCTCAGTCAAGGCAGACTGGAGAACTCGTCTAGTAAGCATTTATGGGTAGAACTGAGGAATAAAAAAATGTATGACCGCGTTCATGGGAATACATTATAGACGACCTAACAGTCCGCGGGATTGAAAGGAACAAATTTGTGGAGATCCAGACTGTTGCAAGAAACATAAGGTTGTGATAGTAGGTGATTTTAACTTCCCGCATATTGACTGGGAACAGGAGTAGATGGGATAGAGTTTATCAAAAGTGTTCAGGAAAATGTCCTTAATCAGTACGTAGCAGTCCCAACACGAAAGCGTGCAATACTTGATCTCCTATTAGAGAATGAGGCAGGCAGGTGACAGGAGTTTGTATCTAGTGATCATTAAGTTTTAAAGTAAATATGCAAAATGATAGGTCTAGTCCGAGGGCTGAGATTCTAAATTGGAAAAAAAAGGCCAAATTTGATAGTATCAGGAAGGAAATGGCAGGTATGGATTGGGACAGGTTGTTTTCTGGCAAAGGTGTACTTGGTAAGTGGGAGGCCTTCAAAAGTGAAATTTTGAGAGTACAAAGCTTATATATGCCTGCCAGAATAAAAGGTAAAGATGATAGATTTAGGGAACCTTGGTTTTCAAGAGATATTGAGGCTGTGGCTCAGAAAACAAAGGACGTGCATAGGCTGGTAGGAACAAAGGAGGTTCTTCTGGAGTACAAGAAATGCAGGAAAACACTTAAGAAATAAATCAGGAGCTAAAAGAAGGCATGAGTTTGCCATAGCAGACAAGGAGTAGGAGATTCCTAAGGGATTCTACAAATATATTAAGAGCAAAACGATTGCAAGGGGCAAAATTGGTCCACTGGAAGGTTAGAATGGCAATTGATTGTGGAGCAAAATGAAATGGGAGAGATCTTAAATTGGATTTTTTGCATTTCTATTTATTCAGGAGATAGAGACAGAGACTATAGAAGTGAGGCAAAGCAACAGTGAAGTCCTGTACTCTATACAGATTGCAGAGGAGGAGGTGTTTGGTGTCTTGAGGCAAATTAGGGTGGATAAATCCGTAGGTGTTCCCTTGGACCCTTTGTGAGGCAAGCCCAGAAATAGCAGGGGACCTAGCAGTGGTATTTAAGCATCCTTAGCTACGAGAATTGGAGGATAGCTAATGTTGTTCCGCTGTGTAAGAAAGGGTCTAAAAATAAACCAGGAAATTATAGGCCGGTGAACCTGACGTCAGTAGCGAGAAAGTTATTGGAAGGCATTCTGAGGGATCAGATATGTGAGTACGTGGATAGACATGGACAGATTGGGGAAGGTCAACCTGACTTTGTGTGTAGTAGGTCATGTCTAACCAATCTTATAGAGTTTTCTGAGGAAGTTACCAGGAAACTTGATGAAGGCAAAGCAGTAGATATTGTCTAATGGACTTTAACAAGCATTTGACAAGCTCCCGCATGGGAGATTGATCAAGGAGGCTCAGTCGGTTGTCATTCAGGATGAGGTAGTAAATTGGATTAGACATTGGCTTTGTGGGAGAGGGTTGCCTCTGACTGGAGGCCTGTGACTAGTGGAGTGCCGCAGGGACTGGTGCTAGGTCCATTATCATATAGATCATCGATGTGGATGACAAACAATAACGTGGTTAACTGTATCAGCAAATTTATGGATGGCTCAAAGATTGGGGGTGTAGTGGACAGCGAGGAGGCCTGTCATGGCTTGCTGAGGAATCTGCATCAGCTAGAAAAATGGGCTGATAAATGGCAGATGGAATTTAATGAAGACAAGTGTGAGGTGTTGTACTTTGGTAGGACTGACCAGGGTAGGTCTTACACAGTGAACAGCTGGGCACTGAAGAGTGCAGAAGAACAAAGGGATCTGGGAATACAGGTCCATAATTCATTGCAAGTGGCAGCAGAGGTAGACAGCGTCATAACGGAAGCTTTAGGCAGATTTGCCTTCATAAATCAAAGTATTGTGTACAGGAGGTACACAATACCTGAGAGGGGATCTTATTGAAACATATAAGATTATTAAGGGATTGGACACGCTGGAGGCAGGAAGCATGTTCCAGCTGATGGGTGAGTCCAGAACCAGAGGCCACAATTTAAGAATAAGGAGTAGGCCATTTAGAACGGAGTTGAGGAAAAACTTTTTCACCCAGAGGGTGGTGGATGTATGGAAGGCTCTGCCCCAGAAGGCTGTGGAGGCCAAGTCTCTGGATGCTTTCAAGAAAGAGATGGATAGAGCTCTTAAAGATAGCGGAATCAAAGGTTATGGGGATAAGGCAGGAACTGGATACTGATTGTGGATGATCAGCCATGATCACAGTGAATGGCGGTGCTGGCTCGAAGGACCGAATGGCCTACTCCTGCACCTATTGTCATTGAGGTGGAATTTATGTTGAGGTTGTATGAGACATTGGTGAGGCCTAATTTGGAGTATTGTGTGCACTTCTAGTCACCAACCCATGGAAAAGATGTAAATAAGGTTGAAAGTGCACAGTGATTCCACAAGGATGTTGCCAGGACTGGAAGACCTGAGTTATAAGGAAAAATTGAATAGGTTAGGACTTTATTCCTGGGAACTTAGAAGATTGAGAGGAGATTTGATAGAGGTATAAAACATTATGAGGGGTAGATAGAGTAAAAGTAAGCAGGCTTTTTCTACTGAGGTTGGATGGGAGTACAACTAGACGTCATGGTTTAAGGGTGAAAGGTTTAAGGGGAACATGAGGGAAAACTGATTCACTCTGACGGTGAATGAGCTGCCAGCCCAAGTGGTGCATGTGAGCTGAAATTGAATAGGTACGTGAGTGGGAGGGGTCTGGAGGGTAATGGTCGCGGTGCAGGTTAATGGTGGTAGACAATTTAAATGGTTCAGCATGGACTAGATAGCTGAAGCTCCTGTTTCTGTACTGTACTTTTCTATGACTCTGTGGCTTTCTCTCAGCACGAAGATCCATACCCGAGCTCCCGGGAGTTTTCTGCTCATGAGCAGAAGTGCTGGTGCCATTTCTGCTGAGCGTGCACATTGCTAGGGCCGTGGCTGAAAGGTGGATTCCTTGTTTGGAGGGGGGGTGGTTTCAGCGATAGGTGACACTTCCAGTGTTCCTCCCCCACCCCCGCCAGTCGGTAGGGTGTGTTTGGAATCGCAGGTGGAGGGAATGGGGGTAGATGATCAGATGCTGCTAGGCTCCAAATATCTAAAGCCAAGGATTAGGAACTCAGAACAAATATATAGTCCTAAATTAATCTTGGTTGACCAGTCTACCTTCAGGTTACTGAAAATGAAATTTCATAGGGATTGCTCGCTCCGTGATTCCTTTGTCCACTCATCCCTTATTACTAATCTTCTTCCAGTACTTGTAAGCAGCCTAAGTGCTCCTCCCGCCCATTCACCTCCTCCCTCACCTCCATTCAGTCCTTCCAGCTGAGGCAACATTTCACCTGCGAATCTGCTGGGGTCGTCTATCGTGTCCGGTGCTCCCGATGCGACCTCTTCTACACTGGTGAGACCCGTCGTAAATCTGGGGAGTACTTCATTGAGGACTTCCGCTCCATCCACCAAAATCAGAATCTTCCGGTGGCCAAACATTTTAGTTCCCATTCCCGTTTCCATTCCGACAGGTTGGTCCATGGTGTCCTTTTCCAAGATGAAGTCACCCTTAGGATGGAGGAGCAACACCTGTATTCCATCTGAGTAGCCTCCTACTCAATGGGAAAAGAAAATCCTTTCCCCCTGCCCTCTGCTTCTTTTCCCCAGTCTGGCCTCTTACCACATCTACCTGCCTATCACCTCCTCCTCTCTCCTATCAGATTCTCTCCCCTCCAGCCCTTTACCTTTCCCACCCACCTGGCTTTACCTGTCACCTGTTCAGTGGTCCGCAACCACCGGGCTGCGAGGAAACGCTATGAAACGATATGAGTCAGCTGCACCTTTCCTCATTCTTGTCACGCCCACTGTTGAACTCGAACACACCCCCACCCGTCGGCCAGTCCGCAAGAATATTGTCAATATTAAACCGGTCTGTGGTGCGCAAAAGGTTGGGGACCCCTGTTCTAGTTAATCATCCTTCCCCTCCCCCATGTTCATATCCTAAAGCAGGGCCATGGCCCGAAACCTTGATTGTTCGTTAATTTCCATACATTCTGCCTGACCTGCTGAGTTCCTCTACCATTTCGTGTGAGTTGCTTTGAGTTTCCCGTATATGCACACTTTCTCGTGTTTATGAAAATGTCGTTTAGTGCTGCGCGAGAAAGAGGAACAAGATCCTTCCATCAGCTTTAGTTCTTGAGAAGATCACCATTGTTCCCCCTCCTGTTGTTCTGGGCCTCCCTACCCATGACAGCATGCCTTATACCATTCTCAGTGGGTAGATAATGATATCAAACACCTTTGTCCTGGGTAACAAGTGACTTGTAGCTTTCACATCACAAAGGCGTCACACTCCAGTGAGAAAGATGACTGCCCCACCCCTTTCACTTTCATTGGCATTGGCATTGATGAGTTTATCGCTGTCAATCATCGGGGGGGTGGGGGTGGTGGGACGGGACAGAGTAACTAGAAAACCTCCAGGAGCAGCCATGTGATATGTGTTCTTTGTAGTGCTGTGGGACATGATCAGAACTTGAGCCAAGTCACAACTGGTAGAAATGGCCCATTCTGATAGAGACAGGAAAACAGTCAGGGAATTTGATGGCCAGTCGAGATGCCTGATCCGTGCCCAGTTAGAAGTTGATTTGTTCCTCCAACCTCGCTGTAACGGTGTTATGTCAGAGTTCACCGTAGAGACTAAAATGATCTCACCTGAAATGCTGTCCTTCAGCCATTGATGTCTTTTGTAAATCTTTTTACAGGTTAGGAACCACAATGAATTTTGAATGGGAATTTCAAATACAGCATCTCTGTCCAGATATTTAAGGAGTGACCAGATATTTCCTTTGTAATGCCAATATATCTGTTGTTGATCCTTGAAGATGAAGAAGTGTCTCATCGCAACTGAAAACGAGCCTTGTGTCTGAACTGAAGCTTTCTGTTCTAACTCAGTGCAATCCCACTGGAACCAGGGTGCTGAAACACACCAGCATTTTCGAGATCAGTTCTTCAACTACACAGGGATTCACTGTGTCTGACTTCTGAATTGCCAGAGAACTGACCGCAGGGAGATAATCATTCTCCTTTTCTCAGTGTGGGAAGGGATTCACTCACTCAGCCGACCTGCAGGCTCACCGGTGTGTTCACAGTGGGGAGCGGCCATTCACCTGCTGTGTGTATGGGAGCGATCATCCAGCCTGAAGATACATCAGGAGGATCACACTGGTGAGAGGTCGTTCACCTCCTCAGATTGTGGGAAGAGACTCAGTCACCCAGCCCACTGAAGACGCACCAGTGAGTTCACAAAGGAGAGAGGCCATTCAATTGCTCTGTATGTGGGAAGATATTCACTCGGTCATGCAATCTGCTGACACACGAGCGAGCTCAAACTCAGGAGAGGCTGTACAACTGCTCTGAATGTGGGAAGGGATTCACCCAGTCAACCTGCCTATAGACACACCAGTCAGTTCACACTGGGGAGAGGCTGTTCATCTGCTTGGTCTGTGGGAAGGGATTCACTCAGTCATCTCAACTGAAGGTACATCAGTGAGTTCACACTGGGGAGAGGCCGATCACTTGCTCAGACTGTGGGAAGGGATTCATTTGGTCACCTGATCTATTGGCCTACAGGTCAGTTCACACTGGAGAGATGCCGTTTACCTGTTCCGTTCACCTGTTCAGTTCCACCTCCTTAGACTGTGGGAAGGGATTCACTCAGTCATCTCAACTGTTGGCACACCAGTCAGTTTACACAGGAGAGAGGCTATTCACCTACTCAGACTGTGGGAAGGGATTCACTTCATCATCTGACCTACTAGCACACCAGTCAGTTCACGCTGAGGAGAGTCTGTTCATCTGTTCAGATTGTGGGAAGGGATTTCCTCGGGCATTTCAACTGAAGCTACATCAGCAAGTTCACACCGGAGAGAGAACTTTCACTGACTCTGACTGTGGGAAGGGATTCACTCAGCCATCCAACCTACTTGCACACCAGCAAGTTCAAACAGGAGAGAGGCAGTTCAACTGTTCTTTAAGTGGGAAGGAGTTCACTCAGTCATCTCACCTACAGGCACACCAGTCAGTTCACACTGGAGAAAGGCCATTCACCTGCTTAGACTGTGGGAGGGGATTCACTCAGTCCCAACTGAAAGTACATCAGCGAGTTCATGCCGGAGAGAGGTCTTTCACCTGCTCAGACAGTGGAAAGGGATTCACTCAATCATCCCGCCTACTGTTACACCAGTCACTTCATACTGCGCAGTTCAGCTACTCAGACTGTGCGAAGGGATTCACTCTGTCATCTCAACTGAAGGTGCATCAGCGAGTTCACACTGCACCGAGGCCGTTCACCTGCTCAGACTGTGGCAAGGGATTTACTCTGTCATCTCAACTGAAGGCACACCAGCGAGTTCACACTGCAGAGAGGCCGTTCACCTGCTCAGACTGTGGGAAGGGATTCACTCAGTCATCCAGCCTACAGATACACCAGTCAGTTCACACTGGAGTGAAACCGTTCACCTGCTCAGACTGCGGGAAGGGATTCACTCAGTCATCTGACCTACTGGCACACCAGCGAGTTCACACTGGGGAGAGGCCGTTCATCTGCTCAGACTGTGGGAGGCGATTCACGCACTCATCCAACCTACAGAGACATCAGTCTATTCACACTGGGGAGAAACCGTTCACCTGCTCGGTCTGTGGGAAAGGATTCACTCAGTCGTCTGACCTACTGGCGCACCAGCGAGTTCACACAGGGGAGAAACCATTCACCTGCTCAAACTGTGGAAAAGGATTCACTCAGTCATCTCAGCTGAAGGTACATCAGCGAGTTCACACTGGAGTGAGGCCGTTCATCTGCTCAGACTGTGGGAAGGGATTCACTCGGTCGTTTCAGCTGAACGTGCACCAGCGAGTCCACACTGGTGAGAGGCCGTTCATCTGCTCTGAATGCGGGAAGGGATTCACTCAGTCGTCCAACCTTGTGACACACTACCGAGTCCACACGAGATAAAAAGTTTAACTATCCTGCCTGCTGGATACTTAACCATCACAGCTGCTGAATCCAGAGGCAAGTTTAAAAGTGACCATTGGTGTTGAATTCTGCAATTATTGCTGCTGCTCGTCACACCCAGTTCTGCACCCTGGACACTGGGCATGGCAGGTCTCTCCTGCCGGTGTTTATCTTTAATAAGACTGCAGTTTAGTATTCGGCATGGAATAAACAAACTCCTTGCATCACTTTTGGTTCTTTAGCAAATCACCTTTGTTGAGCATCATCTGGTTCTGGATCCTTCTGCCAAGTGAGACCATTGTTCATACTGTCCTGTCTGTGTGTATAGTGATAATGAGTACCACTGCCCTGGGTAACAAGTGGCCTGTAAATTTCACACCACAAATGTCCCATACATTAACAATTTGCAAAGAGAAATTCTAATCACCTGCCCTTGACATTCATTGACTTTGCCATTGACCATCACCTCAAGGTCACAGTGATCAGAAGGTCGGCAGGAGCAGCTGTGTGAGTACCGTGAGCTCCAAGTAGGGCAGTGGGGCATGCCCAGAGCTGTGGGAGCCATAACAATGGACAGAGGCACGCGGAGCCAGATCACAGGTGGACAACGGGCATGATTATCCCATTCTGCTGCGGACAGGTAGGCAGCCAGGGAAATTGATGCTCAGTCCAGACGCCTGAAATCTGATGAGACAGAGGATGAGGATTTGTTAACTTCCATGGAGCTTCACTGTTACAGTGTGATGTCAGAGCTCGCATTGGAGACTAAAGCTATCTCGTCTGAGATAGCCCTTCACCCATTAATGTATTTTGTAAAATGTTACGGGGTGGGAAAACAAAGGATTTGTGAGTGGCAATCTCAAACACAACAACTCATCAGTTCTGTGAATCTCAGTTCACCAGCACTTGAACACCATCAATCTTTGAATGTTGCATTGGCGATGCTAGGTAGCATCCAGGTAGATACCACACCAGTTGTAGCAAGTAGAACCCAGACATGTGTTCAGAGTAGGGGTGAGGTTTGAATGAGCCAACCTGGAGGTAAACCTTGTAAATTGTCTTCAAGTTATTAAAGGAGTGAATGAATATTTCCTTTGTAACACCAGTGTATTAGTTGCCAATCCATAGGAAAGAAGGCATGTCTCATTCCAGCTTGAAGTGTGCATCTGCTTTATGTCTGAAATGAACTTTCCTATTTTAACTTCTCATTGAAACCCACTGGAACCAGGACTCTGAGAATGCTCCAGCATATCTTCACTAGAGATTAGACACTCTACTGCTTGAAATGTGGGAGGGAGTCACTACGTCATCTGACCCGGTGAGACATCTTGAGAGTTCACAGCAGAGAAAAATCATTCATCTGCTCTGTGTGTGGGAAGGGATTCAGTTGTTCACCTGCTCTGTGTATGGGAAGAGTTGTAATCAGACAAGTGTGATTGTTGGTGTCAGATTCTACAATTATTGCTGCTGTTCACCACACCTGGTACCGAACCCTGGTCATTGGGCACAGGAGGTGTTTGTTCTAATGACAGTAGTTTTAATTGGGCTAGAGTTAAATATTGTGGATCTGTCATAAATAAATCAGTTCTATCTTAAATCTTGTGTCTCATGTCCCTACTGACTGCAGTACACTCAATGTGCAATAGAAACCATTTTGCCCCTCCGCTCCCTGCCAGTGTTCTTGTTCCTTCTCCTCCCATCATCCAGTCGCGAAGTTCTTTGTCTCTGTTCACTCACTTCTCCCTGAACTCCATCCCTGCTGCTCTCCTCAGGCTGCCCCTGTAGTGACAGGTTCCCAGTGGTCACCACTCTGGATGAGGAGGTGACATCAGCGATCAACTGGTCCCTAACAATTGGCACTCGTTCTTCCTTCAAACTTTATCTCCTTGTGCGCAGGGGCAACAGTCCAGCTCCTGTCACTGAACTGCTCTGAAATTTCTGCGCAGAATTGTCAATCTTACATGGATATTGGCCAATTGAAATCTTGTGCAGCTTCTAATGCCTTGCTTGCATACATAGAATACTTACCGTGATACATTCTTACAGGTGGTAATAACCAAGAAAGCTGCACACAATTCACACTTACAAACTGCTGGAGGAACAGCAAATCGGGCAGCATCTATGGAGGGGAATAAAATGTTGATGTTTCAGACTGAGACCCTTCATCACCTGCTCTCCCCCCCCCCATCCCAACCCCTTCTCCCTATTTTGGGGTCACTCCTTCCTGCCCCCCCCCCAACCTCTGGGTCAAACCTTTCACCAGTCCCCAGTACTTGGCTTGCTCACACACCCCCTTGCCCCCTCCCTGGGTCACTCACTTTTCTATCCCCTGTGCCTCTGGGATAACCCCCAGTATCGCTGCCCCCTCCCTCCCCCCCCCATCTCTGGACTGTATCCTTTCTCCTGGATGTATCTGTCACCCCTTTCCCCGATGTATCTGTCACCATTTTATGCCCTCTCTCCTTCACTAGGTCACTCCCTTCCCCCCCAACTCCTGTCTATTGGTGGATTCAGTCCCCCACTTGGTCTGGGTCCCCACTTTCCCCTCTGTTTCTAGGTCACCCACTTTCCCAACCTGACAACTTCCATCACTGGGTCACAACTACCCCTTCCTTCTAAATCCCCACTTACTATTGTCTCTGGGTCACTGCTTCCCACCTCCCCTCCTGTCTCCAGATCTCCCATTTCCTCTCCCCCCATCTATTGGTCTCCCACTTCCCTCATCTCCCCCTACCCTGTCTCTGGGTCTCCGTTCTCCCTCACCTCTGGGTTCCACCTCCCCTTGTCTCTATGTCACTCCTACCACCCCTCACTACGACCCTCTTGCCCCCTCCCTCCCTCTGTCACTGTGTCAGTCTGTCTCACTGCCCCAATTTTCTGGGGTGCACACCCTCTCCTCCCTCCTCTAGCCCCATCCTGTTTCTGAACACCTTCATCTATCTGGTCTCTAGGGCAGCTCCCCGCTGTGTCTGGAACATCCCCCTCCCCTCTTACCACATGCCCCACGTCCACCCTCTCATCTCCGTGATGCCCACCTCTTCCCACCATCAGGCACTCCTCATACAACCTCCTCATCTCTGGGGCGACCTCTCCCCGTCCACAAAGGGATATCCCCTTTCTCCTCCTCTCACCCCTGAAACCATCTCTGGATACCCTCCCCCTCCCATCTCCGGGATGACCCCTATCCACATCTCAGGAAAGGCCCCCTCTTGGGATGACCACTCTGCCATTTCTGGGATGCCCAGTACACCCCGTCTCTGGTATGTCATCATCAGTCCCTTCTTACGTCTCTGGAATAACCCTCCAAATCCCCTTCTCCCGAATTCCTCCTTCCCCACTCCCAGACCTGATTCAGGGATGCCCCCTTTCCTCTTGCTGAACATGTGTCTGTGGCATCGCATTCCTCTCCTCCTTGCTCTGTGAGTCACCCATTCCACTCCCCGATTCCTATCACACCTCCTCCCCCCCCCTTGTCTCTGGAAGCCCACTTTTCCATTCTATCCCCCCACAGAGTCTCTGGGATGCCCTCATCCCCCAATCTTCACCCCCCCCATTCCCCAACCCTCAGCTCTGGGATGCAACTTTACCATGTTCCCCTCTTTCTGGGACACTCCCAGCCTTCCCCTCTCCCCATCTCCCCCATCGCCCATCTCTGGGATGACCACTTTCCTATGTATCTGGCATGCCACCGTTCTCTGAGACACCCCCCCCCATCCCTAAGATGGCCCCCTACAGCATCACCAACCTCCCATCTTTGTGAAGCTCCCTTCACCCTTTTTTCCTCTCTTGCTATCTGCATCCACTGTCTCTGCGATGTGTCCACCCCTCGTATCTGGTGTCTGGAATGAACATCCATGCTCTCCTCTTCTCTAGAACACTGCCTCCCCACTGCCCTCCCCCCATCTGGGACTCCTGAATCCCAATGTCCCAATGCCCCCCCCACCGGCCCCCTCTCCCACCTCATCCCTGAAAGACCCCTTCCCCCTGCCTCCCTTCTCCAGGGTGACATCATGAGCACAGGACCTTCACATCCCACCTGAACCCTGTTCCTAGGGCGTCCTTTTCCCCGTCCTACCTGTCTTTTAGACAGTCTCCCAAGTCTCTGGGTCTCCCTGCCCACCCTTCCCCCTTCCAACACTGTGTTGCCCCCTTTCTGGCTGTTCTCCAACCCCACCTCCCATTCTTTACGACACACACTTTCCCCCTCAATTCCCCTTCTATCACTCCTTCATCCCATCTTTGGGATACCCCTCTCCTCCTCCTGTCTCTGTGTCCCTTTTACAACACTACCCCACCACCACCATCTGCGCCCCTCTTCCCCATCTCTAGGTCATTTCCTTTTCCAGCTTACTGCACCCCCTGTCCCCAATCCCTGTGATGTACCTTTCCCCCATTGCTCTTCCCCCTCAATTCTCCTACAGTCACCCCCTTCTTCCCATCTCTGGTCTGCCCCTGCCCCCTTCTTGTCAGTGATTTGCCCCTACACCCCTCACCTTCACCCCTTTCCCCTTCTCTCTTGGTGGCTCCCTTCCCTCAAACCCTTCTGCCCCTGGGATGCCCATCCCCCTCTTCCCCATCTCTAGGGCACCCATTTTGCGCCCAAATCCCATCTTTGGAAAGCCCTCCTCCCTGGTGTCCTCTACCATGTCTCATCATGTCACCCTCATACCCTCGCCCCTGTCTCTGAGGCATTCACTCCATTCTTCTCTGGGATATCCACTATGTCCTGCCCCTGTCTCTGAAATACCCCTCCACCTTCACTGGGACACTCTCTGCCCCCATTCACCCCATCTGCCCAACTCTGTGAAGTACCCTTTCTCCTCCCCACCAACTCTGGCATGACCCCTTCCACCCACTTCCACACCCGTGTCTGGGATGATCTCACCCCAGGACGAAGCTTTCCACACCCCATCTCTGAGACAGTCCCTCGCTTCAGTCTCTGGGATGACCCCTTCCTAATTTTCCTCCCTCTCCCAGTCACCTACCCCCCCCTCCTCTGGGATGCCCCCATCCTACCCCAGCCCAACTCTGGGATTCTCTTCCCCATCTCTGGGACCCCTCTCATTTCCCCAAACTCACAACAGTAAACTCCTTGAGCAGGGACTGTGGCCGGTGTTTAATTGTAAGATGGTCAATCACCCCAGAACGGTGACTGCTAACTACAGGGGAGTTTGTGCCCCAACCTTTGTGAGCTATGGCAAAGCAGCAGGAAGGACCAGATATGGACTACAGAGGAGGAGATGCTTGTTGTCTTGAGGAAAATTAGGGTGGATAAATCCCCAGAGCCTGATAAGGTGTCCTGTCAGACCATGTGGGAGACTAATGCAATAACTGCAGTGGGCCTGGCAGAGGTATTTAAAATGCCCTTGGCCACCGGTGAGCTGCTGGAGGATTGGGGGATAACTAATGTTATTGTTTAGGAGGAGCTCGAAGAAGCCACCAGGAAGTTATAGAACTCTGAGCCTGAAATCAGCAATGTGTAAGTTTTGGAGGTATCCAAAGTGGCCGGATATATAAATATGAGGATAGACAGGGCCTTATTAGTGTTGGGATCTTATTCCATGGAGTATAGAAGAACGAGGGGAGATTTCATAGAGCATACAAAAGTATTAGAGATTTAGATAGGACAAACTATAGAACACAGCATTAATGATAAGACTCTTGGCAGTGTGGAGGATCAGAGGGATCTTGGGGTCTGAGTCCATAGGACACTCAAAGCTGCTGCGCAGATTGACTCTGTGGTTAAGAAGGCATACGGTGCATTGGCCTTCATCAACTGTGGGATTGAGTTTAAGAGCTGAGAAGTAATGTTTCAGCTATATAGGACCCTGGTCAGACCCCACTTGGAGTGCTGTGCTCAGTTCTGGTCACCTCACTGCAGGAAGGATGTGGAAACTATAGAAAGGGTGCAGAGGAGATTTACAAGGATATTGCCTGGATTGGGGAGCATGCCTTATGAGAATAGGTTGAGTGAACTCGGCCTTTTTTCTTTGGAGCGACGGAGGTTGAGAGGTGACCTGATAGAGGTGTATAAGATGATGAGAGGCATTGATCATGTGGATAGTCAGAGGATTTTTCCCAGGACTGAAATGGCTAACACAAGAGGGTACAGTTTTAAGGTGCTTGGAAAAAGTACAGAGGAGATGTCAGGGGTAAGTTTTTTATGCAGAGAGTGGTGAGTGCGTGGAATGGGCTGCCGGTGATGGTGGTGGAGGTGGATACGATAGGGTCTTTTAAGAGACTCCTGGATAGGTACATGGAGCTTAGTAAAATAGAGGGCTATGGGTAAGCCTAGGTAATTTCTAAGGTAAGGACATGTTCCGCACAACTTTGTGGGCTGAAGGGCCTGTATTGTGCTGTGGGCTTTCTATGTAAACACAAGCAGGCTTTTACCACCGAGGTTGGGTGAGATGTGTGTCAATGCAAGGAGCATTCGTAACAAGGTGGATGAATTGAAAGTGCAGATTGTTATTAATGATTATGATATAGTTGGGATCACAGAGACATGGCTTCAGGGTGACCAAGGATGGGAGCTCAACGTGCAGGGATATTCAATATTCAGGAGGGATAGACATGAAAGAAAAGGAGGTGGGGTGGCGTTGCTGGTTAAAGAGGAGATTAACGCAATAGAAAGGAAGGACATAAGCCGGGAAGATGTGGAATCGATATGGGTAGAGCTGCGTAACACTAAGGGGCAGAAAACGCTGGTGGGAGTTGTGTACAGGCCCCTAACAGTAGTAGTGAGGTCGGAGATGGTATTAAACAGGAAATTAGAAATGTGTGCAATAAAGGAACAGCAGTTATAATGGGTGACTTCAATCTACATGTAGATTGGGTGAATCAAATTGGTAAAGGTGCTGAGGAAGAGGATTTCTTGGAATGTATGTGGGATGGTTTTTTGAACCAACATGTCGAGGAACCAACTAGAGAGCAGGCTATTCTGGACTGGGTTTTGAGCAATGAGGAAGGGTTAATTAGCAATCTTGTCGTGAGAGGCCCCTTGGGTAAGAGTGACCATAATATGGTGGAATTCTTCATTAAGATGGAGAGTGATATAGTTAATTCAGAAACAAAGGTTCTGAACTTAAAGAGGGGTAACTTTGAAGGTATGAGACGTGAATTAGCTAAGATAGACTGGCAAATGACACTTAAAGGATTGACAGTGGATATGCAATGGCAAGCATTTAAAGATTGCATGGATGAACTACAACAATTGTTCATCCCAGTTTGGCAAAAGAATAAATCAAGGAAGGTAGTGCACCCGTGGCTGACAAGAGAAATTAGGGATAGTATCAATTCCAAAGAAGAAGCATACAAATTAGCCAGAAAAAGTAGCTCACCTGAGGACTGGGAGAAATTCAGAGTTCAGCAGAGGAGGACAAAGGGCTTAATTAGGAAGGGGAAAAAAGATTATGAGAGAAAACTGGCAGGGAACATAAAAACTGACTGTAAAAGCTTTTATAGATATGTAAAAAGGAAAAGACTGGTAAAGACAAATGTAGGTCCCCTACAGACAGAAACAGGTGAATTGATTATGGGGAGCAAGGACATGGCAGACCAATTGAATAATTACTTTGGTTCTGTCTTCACCAAGGAGGACATAAATAATCTTCCAGAAATAGTAGGGGACAGAGGGTCCAGTGAGATGGAGGAACTGAGCGAAATACATGTTAGTAGGGAAGTGGTGTTAGGTAAATTGAAGGGATTAAAGGCAGAGAAATCCCCAGGGCCAGATGGTCTGCATCCCAGAGTGCTTAAGGAAGTAGCCCAAGAAATAGTGGATGCATTAGTGATAATTTTTCAAAACTCGTTAGATTCTGGACTAGTTCCTGAGGATTGGAGGGTGGCTAATGTAACCCCACTATTTAAAAAAGGAGGGAGAGAGAAACCGGGGAATTATAGACCGGTTAGCCTAACGTCGGTGGTGGGGAAACTGCTGGAGTCAGTTATCAAAGATGTGATAACAGCACATTTGGAAAGCGGTGAAATCATCGGACAAAGTCAGCATGGATTTGTGAAAGGAAAATCATGTCTGACGAATCTCATAGAATTTTTTGAGGATGTGACTAGTAGAGTGGATAGGGGAGAACCAGTGGATGTGGTGTATTTGGATTTTCAAAAGGCTTTTGACAAGGTCCCACACAGGAGATTAGTGTGCAAACTTAAAGGACACGGTATTGGTGGTAAGGTATTGATGTGGATAGAGAATTGGTTAGCAGACAGGAAGCAAAGAGTGGGAATAAACGGGACCTTTTCAGAATGGCAGGTGGTGACTAGTGGGGTACCGCAAGGCTCAGTGCTGGGACCCCAGTTGTTTACGATATATATTAATGACTTGGATGAGGGAATTAAATGCAGCATCTCCAAGTTTGCGGATGACACGAAGCTGGGCAGCAGTGTTAGCTGTGAGGAGGATGCTAAGAGGATGCAGGGTGACTTGGATAGGTTGGGTGAGTGGGTAAATTCATGGCAGATGCAATTTAATGTGGATAAATGTGAAGTTATCCACTTTGGTGGCAAAAATAGGAAAACAGATTATTATCTGAATGGTGGCCGATTAGGAGAAGGGGAGGTACAACGAGACCTGGGTGTCATTATACACCAGTCATTGAAAGTGGGCATGCAGGTACAGCAGGCGGTGAAAAAGGCAAATGGTATGCTGGCATTTATAGCGAGAGGATTCGAGTACAGGAGCAGGGAGGTACTACTGCAGTTGTACAAGGCCTTGGTGGGACCACACCTGGAGTATTGTGTGCAGTTTTAGTCCCCTAATCTGAGGAAAGACATCCTTGCCATAGAGGGAGTACAAAGAAGGTTCACCAGATTGATTCCTGGGATGGCAGGACTTTCATATGAAGAAAGACTGGATGAACTGGGCTTGTACTCGTTGGAATTTAGAAGATTGAGGGGGGATCTGGTTGAAACGTATAAAATTCTAAAGGGATTGGACAGGCTAGATGCAGGAAGATTGTTCCCGATGTTGGGGAAGTCCAGAACGAGGGGTCACAGGTTGAGGATAAAGGGGAAGCCTTTTAGGACCGAGATTAGGAAAAACTTCTTCACACAAAGAGTGGTGAATCTGTGGAATTCTCTGCCACAGGAAACAGTTGAGGCCAGTTCATTGGGTATATTTAAGAGGGAGTTAGATATGGCCTTTGTGGCTACGGGGATCAGGGAGTATGGAGGGAAGGCTCGTGCAGGGTTCTGAGTTGGATGATCAGCCATGATCATAATAAATGGTGGTGCAGGCTCGAAGGGCTGAATGGCCTACTCCTGCACCTATTTTCTATGTTTCTATGTTTCTAGAAGAACTAGAGATCCTAGGTTAAGGGTGAAAGGTGAAATATGTAAGGAGAACATCTCCACTCAGAGTGGTGTGCGAGTGGGATAAGCTGATGGCAGAAGTAGCGAATGTGGGTTTTATTTCAGAATTTAAGAGAAATTGGATCGTCACGTGGATGGGAGCGGTATGGTCCAGGCGCAGGTCGGTGGGACGAGACAGAATAATAGTTTGGCATGGATTAGATGGGCCGAAGGACCAGTGTCTGTATTGTAGTGCTCTGTGACTCTGTCCCAGGTGACCAGAGCTGCACGCAGCAGTCTGAGCCGTCATCTTGTACACTTGTACAATTTTGTTGCAAATCATGGAAGAAGTGTCCTGAGTGATACACACTGCCTTCCCCATCCTGTCCATCCATATCTCCACATTCAGGAAACTGTGTGCCTGTACCCCGGTTACCCTGTTCTACCCCACTTTCCCTTCGCTCCTGTACCCCGGATACCCGGTTCTACACCACTTTCCCTTCACTCCTGCCCCCTGGGTTACCCGGTTCTACCCCAATTTCCCTTCACTCCTGTACCCCAGTTACCCTGTTCTACATCACTTTCCCTTCACTCTTGTGCCGCGGGTCACCTTGTTCTACCACACCTTCCCTTCACTGTGTCCTGGGTTAACTTGCCAAATTATAACACTTTGAGTTAAATTCCATTTGCCATACCCTGATGCAATTTCCAACTTGGCCCAGATACTCCTGTGAACTTGGATAATTTACCTCACTCTTCACTACACCAACTTTTATGTCACCTACAAACTTACTAGCCATGTTAACAACATTGTTATCCAAGCGGTTAATATAGATGACAATTTTCAGTAGATCCAGCACTGATCCCTGCAGCATGCCACTGGACACAGGCCTCCAGTCTGAAAAACACCTCTCCATGATGCCTCCTTCTACCAAACCAATTTTGTATCCATCTGACTAGCTCACCCTGAATTCCATATAATTTAACCTTCTGCACCAAGGACTTATGGGGAAAAAAATCTTCCTCGCATCCCCTCTAAACTATTATTATTGAGTGTAAACCATGTCCTCTTCTTACAGACACCTCAGCCATGGTAAAAAGTTGCTACTGTGTTCTCTGTCTGTGTTTTAAATTCTGAATAATTCTGTCTAGGTCCCATTTCCATTGAACATCAAATAGACTTACTTCTCTGATTAGTCCTACCCATTGCTGATATCAAGTCTGTTGGATGCAGCTTCCCTAATGAGAATAATGAATTCTTCATTTCAGACAGAAATACCAGAGTAGACCCATATTTGCACAAATTTAAAAAACATGAGCGGATTTATGGGAAGAAGTGCTTCTCGGGTGAGAGAGAGGAAAAGCAGGGATCAGACACAGCATCTTTTATCTGACTATCTCCCCTCTTTCAAGTCCTGAAGAAGGGTCCAGGCCTGAAACTTCAGCTGTCTCTTTCCTCCACGGATGCTGTCTGATCTGCTGAGTTCCTCCAGCTTTCTGTGTGTTGCTTATGATTTCAGTTCACTCTTCGGTCTGGCTCCACTGCGTGAGGCCCCTGCGATGTCTGACCACCTCTTAATACAGTACTGCCGATAATGAACAAGTTTACTGCCTTCACAACTGCATGTGTGCCTTCAGCTGCCAAGGCCCCACGTGCTGTCTGCTCATTCCAGTTTTGGGATACAGACACCAATGTACAAAGCTGACACACTGTTCTGTGGATGTTCTGTTTCCAGCCCTTTCTGTTCACTGTCGTTCCACGGCACAGGTGAATGCACGTTGCGGGAGATCGATGTGGAGTACAAAAGCTGTCGGAGCTGTGGTGCTAAATGGGTTTTCACTGTGCAAAAACCTGTAAATAATTCATTCTGCTTTCTGTAGCCATTGACATTCAAACAGAAACATTCCACTGGGCAATTCTCCCTGTTCTATTGACCCGTTACAGTAAAGTTGCAAAATGAGAACAAGGTGTTGATGACATACGTGAAGGGTGATACTGAGCACCAGGTGGACACATAGATCACATAGATATAGGTGAGATGTGGGACAGGGATGGGAGGAACAGAGCAAGAGGTGATGGAATATATACAGAATATATCTAAAAGAGAGAGAGGAGAGAAAAAAAACACGACTGACAGTGTAAGGAAATGGATATTCTGTTTCCCAGTTTGCACCATCTCATTCACCAATCAGCTCTCTGCTGATTGCAGTCATGATATTCTCACCCTGATTTCAGTGCCCTACGAGGTCTTGACTCATTTCCCCATCTTTGCAATCGTCACTAAGTTTTAAATCTCCAGTGTATGTGGGTTCCCCAGACTCTGTTTTCCTTTAACCATGGTAGCTGTGCTTTCTGCTGCCAGGGCCACCTGTGTTTTCTGCCCATTATGGTTCCGAGCAGACAGGACGATGTTTGATGGAACACTTTCAATGCACGAGGTGTGATCCTGTAGTAAAGTTCCTATTCCAGCCTTCTATTTTCACTGTAGCTTTACCAAGAACTGCCACTTGCAGGAGGTTGGTGTGCCATGAAGCTGATGAGCTGAATAACACACTCCTGTGCAGTCAACTGCTGGATTATTCACTCTTGTTATTGCCGCACGACAATTCTAGTAAGAGCACTCCATGGGTTAACACTGCCCTGTCCTGTCAAACTGCTAATAGCGGGGAAAAGAAAACTGAGAACGCAGGTAGCCTTTGGTTGAAAGTCACAGATGAACACTGAGTATCAGGTGAAAAGAAGGAAGCTGGGAGAGAGCGAGGAGTTACTAACACAGAGATGGAATGCAGTTGTAGCTCAGAGTACAGTTCTCCACGAGCAGTGTACTCTCGGACCTGGACTTGCTGTATGGCCTGGCGTTTCGATATCTCCAGATGCGGCCTGGAAGATGTGCGCCTTTTGGGTGTGGCTCTGTGGACGATGCAGTTCCTCGCCAATGTCGCCGATTGAAGCATTGTGCTGCTGTCAGAAGAAGACCCCTGTACTAGGCTGATATTCTCATTCATTCATTCTCTCTCTCCCTCTCTCATCGCCTCCCTCTCCCCCCTCTCCCCTCCCTCCTCTCTCTCTCTCCCTCCCCTCCCCCTCTCTCTCCCTCCCTCCCACAACAGATGGCTCATGTGGGGGATGGGCAGGGGTCACAATGTCAAATCTGTTAAAGAACAGGTTAAGTTCGTTGGCCCTGTCTACACTGCCTTCAGCTCCCTCTCTCTCTCTCTCTCTCTCTCCCTCCCTCCCTCTCTCTCTCTCTTCCCCCCCACTCCCCCTCCCCCTCCCCCGTTGGTGAGTAACAGCCTGTCGGTCCTCAGGTTGGGGGACGCGGAGAAGCAATGCGGCAGATTGTAACATCGAAACGGCAAGCTGCTGGTCTCCCACTCCCGTTCTTGGTGGAGCGATCTCTCTCTCCCTCGCTAGTGAGAGAGAGAGAGAGAGAGAGCCTGCCTAAGATACCAAAGTACGGGGATGGACTAGTTTTTGATGGACTCGAGATCATGGTCCCTTTGGGGACTTTGCTGTTGCTTGCAAGGTTGAGTGGTGGGGGTTCAGTGATCTTACCAGTGCATGTGGGGGGGGGGTGAGGGGGAAGGTCAATGCTTTTGCTGCCTCTTGTGCGTAGGAGTGGGGGAGGAAGGTTTTGGTGTTCTGATATTTTTGTCATTCATTCTGATTTTTGGGTTTTTTCATTCCGGGTTTTTTCTGCTTTGTGGATGGCTGTGAAGAATAAGAATTTCAGGTTGTATACTGTATACATTCCTTGATATTAAATTGAATCATTGAAATACTAAATGGTTCCATTAATAGTCTGATCTATTAGGCTGAAGGGCCTGTCACTATTCACCAAAGTGGATGCCCAGTAAATTCTAACAGAAACATACCACAGGTTAATCCTAGTTCTAGCCAGGAACACACAGACTGAGAACGAAAGGCATTCCCTATCGGGGTTGCAGGTCACACAGACATCCACCAGAAAGGCAGAAGAATCTACATTACCGCCTGATCAAAGCTGATCAGTGTGGACAGTGGGGTTTGAATATCCCAGCTTCTGTAATGTAACATTAATGAAATCGTCTCCAATCTCTTTTACTCCATCGGGTTCCCCTAGGCACAGCTTGTTGATCATGAGGGGGGACAGGTAAGCTGAACGATGACAATCTTTATCCCAGGGTCAGTGGGTCTCAAACTAGTGGGCATGGATTGAATGCCATTGTTGTGACTGACTAAAAATGAGCCACATGAAAGCTGTACCGGCGTTAACTCAGCAGACCTTCAGGAGAGAGTGTCCAGAGGAATCTCACACCTTGCTGACAGGATGTTTTATTCTTCTTCAGGACAAAGATAACAATAAATGAGTTTCAAGGGCTATAATCACCTACTTAACTTTAGCACTTTGAACATTGGTAAATTTATAGAATTACATTTTTACAATGGCAACCTATCTCAACTAACAATGCCATTTTGAATATTCAATGCTGGTATCTGTTCGAAAGCCTATGAGTACAAACTCCTCACAGCCAAAATATATCCCTTTTGTTCTCGTGTTGAACGACGGTTCCATGAATATATAACTAACCAGAAAGTTAAGTGACTAAACAAACCTTTCATGAACTGTGCATTAAGTGGCAAGGATATAGCTTTAATAACCATATGGTAATAGCAGGGACATTTATCTGTTGTTTTTCACCATGTAGTGTCAATGGGGGACATCAGAATGATTGGTTTCCCTGGCCACCAAGTATCAGTTGGAAGTTAATGCTTTATTTCCTAAAACTGGTTCTCATTTCTAGATAATCCATAATTATGCTACACTTAATGTCATAACTCCAGAATGATCCCTTAACAGTGAGAATGGGATATTTAAAATGGATAAAGCCAGGAGGCAAGAGTGGGAATAAACAGAACCTTTTCTGGTTGGCTGCCAGTGACTAATGATGTTCCACAGGATACTACGTTGCAACCACTTTGTTTTACCTTACATGCCAATGATTTGGATTATGGCATTGATGGCTTTGTGGCCAAGTTTTCAGACGATACAAAGATAGGTGGAGGGGCAAGTAGTTTTGAGGAAGCTGAGAAACTACAGAAGGAATTAGATTAGGAGAATGGGCAAAGAAATGGAAGATGGAATACAAAGTCAGAAAGTGTACGGTCATGCACTTTGATAGAAGAAATAAAAATGTTCACTATTTTCTAAATGGAGAAAAAAATTCAAAGATCAGAGGTACCTGGGAGTTCTTGTGCAGGATTCTCTGCAAGTTAATTTTCAGGTTGAGTCGGTGGTGAGGAAGGCAAATGTGGTGTTAACAGTCATTTCGAGAGGACTAGGATAAATAAGTAAGGACGTAATGTTGAAGACTAAAGTAATAAAGTACTGGTGAGGACTCACATCGAGTATTGTGAGCAGTTTTGGGCTCCTTATTGAAGAAAGCATGCTGAAACTGAAGAGGGTTCAAAGGAGGTTTATGAAAATGATTCCTGGATCGAAAGGCTTGTCATATGAGGAGTGGTTGATGGCTCTGGGCCTCAATAAGAGGAATAAGAAAGGTATGACCATGTTAATTGGGCTATATTATAGGTCACCCAATAGTCTGCAGGATTTAGGGGAACAAATTTGTAGAGAGATCACAGATGGTTTATGAAACATAAGATTGTGATAGTAGGCAATTTTAACTTCCCACTTATTGTCTGGGACTCCCATTCTGTTAAAGGGTTGGATTGGAAATAGTTTGTCAAAGGTGTTCAGGAAGGTTTCATTAATATGTACATAGAAGTCCTAACTAGAGAGAGTACAATGTTAGATCTCCCTTAAGGGAATGAGGCAGGGCAGGTGACAGAAGTTGGTATAGAGGAACACTTAACTTCTAGTGAGCATAATGTCATTGGTTTCAATATAACTATGGGAAAGGATAGATATGGTCCTCAGCTTGAGAATCTAAATTGGAGAAAGGTCATTTTTGATGGTTTTAGAAGGGATTTGGCAAGTGTGGATTGGGTAAACGTGTTTTCTGGCAAAGGTGTACTTGGTAAGTGGGAGGCTCTCAAAGTGAACTTTTGAGACTACAGAGCTTATATGTGCCTGTCAGAATAAAAAGCAAAGAAAACAAGTGTAGGGAAACAAGAGATATTGAGGCCTTCGCTCACTCGGAAGTTAGTCACAGTGTTGGAATGTCCTCTCTTTCCCCCTCTTGCTCAATCCTGCTGGAGGACTGTAGGAAGATGAATCTCGGAGTGCATCATGGTGCTCTTTTTGAAACTGATCTTTGACAATTTATCTTTTTCTCTTCCCTGTGCAGTCCATTTATTTTTGTCTGTCCTACATGTTCTTTGTATGTGTCCTATTTTGTTGCATTTTCTGAAAGTTTCAATTTTAAACCTGCATTGGTTTGGTGTATGTGAGCCTTTGCCACAATGGTAACACAATTTGTTCTGCTTCGATGTTGCAATTTTGTTCAATCTCTGGCTGCAGTTTCCATTATGACAGCTATTTCAAATTTTCTTTTGAATGCAAGTTGTGTTTCAGTTAGGAGTTGTTTTTGAATGTTTTCTTGTAAGACTCCACAGAAGTAAATGATCTCTGAGTGCATCAAGCCAAGCACTGAATTGACAATGCTCAGACAATCTCTTCAGTTCAGCTATGTATGCTGTAAGGGACTCCCCTTCCTTTTGATACCGTTTATGAAACCTAAAGCATTCTGCAATCAACAATGGCTTTGGTTCTAAATGATCCTGCATTACCTTTGCAATAGCAACAAAGCTTCTTTCCGCTGATTTGGTTGGATCAGTCAACTCCTAAACAAATGGCATGCCTTTAAATTCGTTGCACTCAGCAAAATTGTTACTCACTTCTCACTGGCTTTTTCAATTTTTTTTTGAAATACTGCTCAATCTGTTAAGTTTACAAAACTCAATTATCTGTTGTTCAATCGAACACGTCAATCTTACCGATGTAAGATCTTACTGCTCTTTTTTAATGATTATTATCACCCTGTATTTACTGTTTATGAACCCATGAATTCTTCCATTTTCTGCCTTTTTTAAAACTCTATCGTGTCTTCCCTTCGAAGAACACGTGCTGCGCTTCTTTTTTTAAAACTCGGATGTCTTGCTGGTTTGTTTTAAAAATACCTCGTTGCCACTGTTACGTTTTGTAACTCCAAGATAGTAAACTAATTAAAAGAAAGGCACGAGAGTATGAAGTGTGAGTCTAACTTTGTGTTTGCTTTTAGTGAAGCATGCACGTATCGTGTGGTAGCGTCATGACATACAATTCACTTATTTTTACATATAATCCATGGAGAATTATTTAAACAGACAAGAATGCTTAATCAAACAATATATTTACAATATTTCTCAAATATTACTGAAATATTAAGTACACAATGACAGGTGCTAGCTGAGTCCAACTTGGTGACAATGGGACAGTGCTGCATCCACCCTCCTGTTGTCCATCTTCCCTTCACATTCTCCAGTTCACCCATCTGTCCTGCCATCCATCTCCCCCCAACTCTCTCCTCCTCCAACTCCCTTACTGACCCCTCCACCATCATTCCGAACCTCTCCCAGACACTTCCGCCATCCCCCTCCATCTCCATTTCCCATACCCTCTACCCCTCTCACTTTACTCCCTCCACTTCGCACCCTCACCCTCTCCCAGTCTCCTCATCTCCTTCTATCATCTCCCCTACTCTCTGCATTCTCCCCCCTCACACATCCACACCCGCTCTTCACCATCCCCTACCCTAACACATGGAACTCGCCCTCTCACCCCACCCTCCAGCGTCTACCCTCTCCACAACCTCTCCCAGCACTCTTGCATTCTACATCTACCCACACCCCACCATGTCTCCCCCCATGCTCCACTCCCCACCATCTCCTCCCCCCTCACCAGAACCAGAATCAGAATCAGGTTTAATATCACTGGCATACGTTGAGAAATTTATTAACCTAGTAGCAGTATTACAATGTAATGCGTGATAATACAGAAAAATAAATAAATAAGTTAATCAATTACAGTAAGTATATGTATATTAAATGGTTAAATTAAATTAGTGCATAAACAGAAATAATATTAAAAAAGTGAGGTAGTGTTCATTGATTCAGTGTCCATTTAGGAATCGGATAGCAGATGGGAAGAAGCTTTTCCTAAATCATTGAGTGTGAGCCTTCAGGCTTCTGTACCTCCTACCTGATGGTAATAGTGAGAAGAGGGCATGTCCTAGGTGATGGGGGTCCTTAATAATGGACACCATCTTTCTGAGTCACCGCTCCTTAAAGATGTCTTGGCTACTATGGAGACTGGTACCCAAGAGGGAGCTGACTAATTTTACGACTTTCTGCAGCTTCCTTTGATCCTGTGTAGTAGCCTCCCACCCCGCCCCCTCACTACATACCAAACAGTGATGCAGCCTGTCAGAATGCTCTCCAGGGTACAACATTTTTGAGTGTTTTCAGTGATAAACCAAATCTTCTCAAACTCCGAATGAAATATACTGCTGTCTCGCCTTCTTTACAGCTGTATCAATATGTTTGCACCAGATTAGATCCTCAGAGACCTTGACACTCAGGAATTTGAAATTGCTTTCTGATCACTCTGTGAGGATTGGGTTGTGTTACCCTTCCTGAAGTCTACAATCAGCTCTTTGGTCTTACTGACCCCATTCCCTTACCCTCCACTCCCCACCATCTCCCCTGCCACTTCCCTGTATCACTGTCTTGGGGAATGGAGACAATGGCTGATCAAGACCTGTCAGGGTCCTGAGGACGGGTGGGGTCAGGACATCTTGGGGAGAGTGTCATCTCAGTATTAATTACTCTCATACACCACCTGTCCAGCAAGAGGACCACAACATATCATAGTTTGGAGGCTTTCGTACCACAATGACCTGCAGAGCTATGTTGGCTGCTGTCAGGGCTTCATGCTTTGGCTGTTGGTAGGGTCACCCACGCCAAACAGATCAAAGGGTAGGGGCCAGACTAAAAGTGGTGCAATGGTCCTCCAGTTTCAGGGGATCAGCTCAGGGTTAGCAACTCTGACCGGTCAAACAAAACTGTCAGGGAAACAGCAAACACAAGGAAATCTGCAGATGCTGGAATTTCAAGCAACACACATAAAAGTTGTTGGTGAATGCAGCGGGCCAGGCAGCATCTCTAGGAAGATGTACAGTTGACGTTTTGGGCCGAGACCCTTCATCAGGGCTAACTGAAAGAACAGCTAGTAAGAGATTTGAAAGTGGGAGGAGGAGATCCAAAATGATAGGAGAAGACAGGAGAGGGAGGGATGGAGCCAAGAGCAGGACAGGTGATTGGCAAAAGGGGATATGAGAGGATCATAGGACAGGAGGCCTAGGGAGAAAGAAAAGGGGGAGGGGGGAATCCCAGAGAATGGGCAAGGGATATAGTGAGCGGGACAGAGGGAGAAAAAAGGAGAGAGAGAAAAAGAATATGTGTATATAAATAAATAAATAACGGATGGGGTACGAGGGGGAGGTGGGGCATTAGCGGAAGTTTGAGAAGTCAATGTTCATGCCATCAGGTTGGAGGCTACCCAGACAGCAATGAAGAATCACTCTATGTCTATGTGTGATGGATGAGGACACTGAACGACATCTGGGGCTAAACAGAGAAGATGGCCAAGGAATGACAGAGAAGGAGGACCTTCATTGTTGCCCTCAATGCCAGTGGCATAATGTGCAGTAAGTAAGTAGGACACAACCTGTACCTTTCCTTGGAAGAGGCCATTTTGGCCATCAATCTGTCTCAACCCTTATCTACGTTTAGAGGAGGCCACTCAGCCCCTCAAGCCTGCCCTTGGATTGCTGCCATGTGCCAGTGAGGGTAAGAATATGATGATTTGGCTGATGAATGCATGGCTGAGGAATTGGTGCATGGGGCAGGGTATCGGATTTCTATATCAATGGGATCACTTCTGGGGAAGGCATGACCTGTACAAAAAAGGACTGGTTACACCTGAATGCAAGGGGAACCAATAATCTTGCTATAGCTGTTAGGGAGGGGTTAAGTTAATTTGACAGGGGTGGGAGCTAGAGAAATAGGGCTGAGGATGAGGCAGTTGGTGTACATGTAGATACAGTTGGTAGTGAGACTTTTGGGAAAGACAGGCAGATGACTGGGCAAAATTGCATTCACTGGGATGTGTTGAAGTGTATCATGGGGGGGGGGTGCAAAATCAAAAAGGATGGTGAATACAGGACTGCAGGTGTTATATTTCAGGCTTAAAAAAGATTGTAGGTGGGAGCTTAACACCCAAAGATGCATGTTGTATCAAAAGGACAGGCAGGTAGGCAGTGGCTGTTGGGGTGATTCTGTTGGTAATGAATGAAATCAAAAAATCCTAAGAAAGAAGTGACATAGGACTGGAATATGTAGAATTCTTGAAAGTAGAGTTAAGAAACTGCAAGGGTGAAAATAGCTTGATAGGACATACTGTATTTACAGGTTTCCAAACAGTAGCCAGGATGTGGGGTACAAGTTCCAATGTGAGATAGAAAAGGCATGTAAAAAGGTCAGGGTTGATAGTCATGGGGTATTTCAATAAGCAGGTAGAATAGGAAAATCTATTTGGTGCTGGATCCCAAGAGAGGGAATTTGTAGAACGCCTACAAGGTAGCTTTTTAGAGCAGTTTGTGGTTGAGCCCACTATGGAAAAGGTAATTCTGGATTGAATGTTATATAATGATACAGATTTGATTAGGGAGCTTAAGGAAAGGGACCCTTAGGAAGCAGTAATCATAATATGATAGAATTCACGCTGCAGTTTGAGAGAGAGAGAAACAAACAGTGGAGTAAAGGGAATTACAGAGGCATAAGAAAGGAGCTGGACGAGACACTAGAAGGGGTGATGGCACAACAGCAATGGCTGGAGATTCTGGGGAAATTTGGAAGGCGCAGGATAGATACATCCCAAAGAGGAAGTATTCTAATGGGAGAATGAAGCAACCGTGGCCGACAAGGGAAGTGAAAGACTGTATAAAAGCATATAATATAGCAAAAATTAGTGGGACAGTGGCTTTTATACACAAACAGAAGGCAACAAGAAAAGCAATAAGGAGAGAAAAGATTAAAATGGAGGTAAGCTAGACAATAATATAAAAGAGGCAAGAGTGGATAACGGACAGCTGGAAAATGGCTCTAGAGAGTTAGTACCAGGGGACAAAGATACGGTGGGTGAATGTATTAAGTATTTTGTGTCAGTCTTCGCTGTGGAAGATACCAGCTGCATGTCAGAGGACCAAAGTGAGTGTAGCTGCTATTACTAAGGAGAAGTAAAGGTCTGAAGGTAGCTAGATGACTTGGACCAGATGAACTACATCCCTGGATTCTGGACGAGGTACCTATAGCGACTGTGGAGGCATTAGTAATGATCTATCAACAATCAATAGATTCAGGAATGATTACAGAGGACTGGAAAATTGCAAATGTCACTCCAATCTTTAACGAGGGAGGGAGGCAAAAGAAAGGAAATTATAGGGAAGTTAGCCTGACTTCAGTGGTTGGTAAGATGCTGGAGTCCATTATTAAGAATGAGGATTTGGGGTACTTGGAGGCACATGATAAAATAGGCCATAGTCCGCATGCTTTCCTTAAGGAATAATCTTGCCTGACAAATCTGTTGGAATTCATTGAGGAAATAACAGGCAGGATAGACAAAGGAGAGTCAGTGGATATTTTTAACTTGGATTTTCAGAAGGCCTTTGATAAGGTGCTGTACATGAGGCTGCTTAACAAAATATGAGCCCATGGTACTATAGGAAAGATACTTGTATGGATAGGAGATTAGCTGACTGGCTGGAGGGAATAATGGGAACATTTTCTTGTTGGCTTTCAGTGACTAGTGGTACACTGTAGGGGGTGGTGTTGGGTCCACTTCTTTTCGTGTTATATGTCAATGATTTTGATGACAGAATTGATGGATTTGTGACCAATTTGCAGATGATATGAAGATAGGTGGAGGGGCAGGTCACTTTGAGGTAGCAGGGAGTCAGCAGAAGGACATGGACATATTAGGAGAATGAGTAGAAAAGTGGCAGATGGAATGTAACGTTTGGAAGTGTATGGTCATGTACTTTGGTGGAAGGAATAAATGGCATAGACTATTTTCTAAATGGGGAGAAATGTCTCAAATCAGAGGTGCAAAGGTACTTGCGAGTCCTTGTGCAGCATTCCCTAAAGTTTAACCTGCGGGTTGTGGCGACAGTAAGGAAAGCAAATGAAACATTAGCATTCATTTCAAGGGGACTGGTATATTCAAGATTCAAGATTAGTTACGTATTGTCATTCCTCAGTACACAAGTGTAAAAGAGAGCAAAATGTTTGTTCTCCAGACCTGATGCAGCATAAAAAACACAAAAAGCTTAATGAGAACAATAAAAAATGCAATAAATAAATCCATGGTTAGCTTATAAACATTGACTTATTGTTTGTACATAAAGTGATGCATGCAATGCCAGCATTCATTTAGAGAGGACTGAAATATAAAAGCAAGGATGTAATGCTGGGGCTTTACAAAGCACCGGTCAGAGTGCGTAGTTTTGAGCCCCTTATCAAAGAAAAAATGTACTGGCACTGGATAGCGGCCACAGGAACTTTACGAGACAGAAAGGGTTAATGAATGAGGAGTGTTTGATGACTCTGGGCTTGTACTTGCTGGAGCTTGGAAGAATGGCTGGGATCTCCAATATTGAAAGGCCTCGATAGAGTGTACATAGAGAGGATGTTTCCTATAGTGGGGAGTCTAAGACCAGAGGGAACAGCCTCAGAATAGAGGGATGTCCATTTAAAACAGAGGGGAGGAGGTATGACTTTAGCCTGAGTATTGTGTATCTGTGGAATTCATTGCCACAGATGACTGTGAGGCCAAGTCATTGAGTACATTTAAAGCAGAGGTTAATACGTTCTTTACTAGCAAGGCCATTAAGGTTGATGGTGTGAAGGCAGGAGAATGGGTTTCAGACTGAAAATCAATCAGAATCAGATTTAATATCACCGGCATAAATTGTGACATTTGTTGTCTTTGTGGCAGCAGTACAATACATAATAATAGAAAAAAACTGTGGATTACAGTAAGCATATATATTAAATAGTTAAATTAGTGCAAAAATAGAAAAGTGAAGTAGTGAGGTAGTGTTCAGTGGTTCAATATCCACATCATCACTGTGAGTGTGACTCGATGATAGACATTAAGGCAGCTTACCCTGCTCTTCTTGTGCACTGATATAACTGGTCAGCCAGATGATCAGACTTTTCAAAGTGTTGGGCATGGGATAGCACAGTAAGTGCTTTTGTTGGTGGTGTAACAGTGGGCCAGTGTGTTCATTCCTCTGCTACTACAAATGATTTGTTGGTAATAACTACTTAGAGACTTTTTCAATCCGGCCTGGTTAATATCCCCAAAATGACACTGGCCTAAACCTAAGGTGGGATGTACACCATTACCAAGATGATTGCTGAAATCTCCCCGTGGCGACGCTTAATCATAAAATGTTTCTGGTCGGGTAAGCAGGACTGAGACAGCATCACAACATTTGTATACACAAGGAGTTGGTCATGAAGCATACTCCATATCCACTGCCTTTGAAAGACTCAGCAGTCCTATCTTGGCGGTGCATTGTGAACCCACCGAGCTGCTTCGCTGCATCTGGGGTGGAGGGGTTAGCCAAGATTCCACCAAACAAAAAAAGACGCAACAGCTTTTAATGTCCCTCTGGTACAACAATCTAGGTCTGAGATCTTTGATTTTATTTATCAGGGACTGTACGTTTGTCAGCAAGGTGGTCAATATTGGGAGTCGAAAGTCACGCTTCCTTAGACAAACTTTTAAACCACAGCGGCACCCTTTCTTCTGCTATCTTAAAGGGGAACCACACCAGTGATGGGCTGAATGGCCTAATTCTGCTCCTATGTCTTATGGTTATTCAACACAATAGTGGCTGTTCTAAGCTGATCTCAGCTTGATGTGCCCGTGTCGCACCACCCCTCAGTTCCCCCTTATTTAGCACCAATTGACCCCTTTCCATGGCACCCTCACTGATGAAGAGAGATACCTCATCAAGATACTCAGCAGATACCCTATCAAAGCCCCAAGGATCGGATGTGAATATACTATAAATTCAGGCCCAAATTGTCTCACCTCTGCTGGTAGATCATCCCAGGAATTGTCCCGGTGAAACTCCTCTGGACGGCCTCCAATGTTGCTCTTTCATCTCTTTTAGCTCGGGGACCAAAACCACGCAAAGAACTCCAGATGTGGCCTTGCCAACATTCTGTACAAGGGTGATTACACCGCCCTGTGTCTCTACTCCAGTCCCTGTGCAGTAAAGGCCAAAGTGCTGTCTGCCTTCTAAACCACTTGATGGAGGATCACAATGTCGTCTTCAGATTCCTTACCACTGTGTCTGTTATCAGAAGGCTTCGACATGGCACATCCTGATCCCTCCTCCTGGTCATTAAACAGTGAACAACTGTGGCCTAGAACTGAGGCCCGGGGTATTCCAAAAGTTACCTCCTTCCAGTCTGAAAATGACCCACTTGTTCCAGCCACACACAAAACGCCCGAGGAACTCAGTGGGTCAGGCAGTGTCGATGGAGAGAAGTGGGCAGCTGACACAATCATTGTATCACCTTTGCTCATTTAGGAAAGAATGTTTGTTCACTGTCCTGTGGTTCCCAGTATCTGCGGCTGAATCCGTGTTTTCCTTCCATTCCCTCTGGACACATAATAATGTGGCCAGTAGCATCCACACCACAAAGGTGCCAGCGTCAATCTGCACCGAGAAAGGCTAATCACTTACTCTTGAAGTTCAATGGCATTGCTGACAGTGAGTTTACCTCTGTCAAGTGCCAGGAGGGCCGCAGTAATCAGAAGCAGGCACATAAATACAGTGTGCTCTTAGTGGGTCTGCGGGACATGCCCACAACACGAAGCTATACTACTGGAGAGAGACAAACTGAGCAAATTCACAGACTGATGAAGGGCAGGAGTGACCCATTCTGACACACAGGGAATTTGATGTTGTGTCTGAATGCCTGAACTGTGTCCAAATAGAAGATAAGGTGTAGTTCCTCCAGATTGTGTTGAGCCTCACAGTAACACTGTGATATCAGAGGTCACCATAAAGATTAAAATGATGTTAGCTGTAATGCCCTTCACCAATTGCTGTTCTTTGTAAAGTTTTTACAGGGTAGAAAAGGCAAAGGATTTGAGAATGGGAATCTCAAGCACAATATCACGTCAGTTCTGTTGTGTCTATCAGTTCTTGAATGTGGAGGAAGAGACACTTAAGAAGGAACAGGAATACATCTACTTGTCTGTGATCTGGCCTGATGAATGGCCTTAGAGTTGATAGCAGTGAGATGTCATTCACTGAGCCACTGCAGCTGCAGATACACCAGCAAGTTCACACCAGGGAGGTGATTCCACCTGCTCTGTGTGTGAGAAGGGATTCACCCAAGCATCCAATCTGCAGAAATACCAGAGAGACAGCACTGGAGAGAGGCCAGTCAACTATTCCAAGTGTGGGAAGGGATTCGTTCAGTCACCTGAACTTCTGAAACACCAGCCAGTTCACACAGAGGAGTAGCCGTACACCTGTTCCGAGAGTGGGAAAGGATTCAGTTAACCCACCTTGTGAGGCTCCAGTGAGTTCACAATAGGTAGAAGACACAATTCTGTCTTACATGAGCAAAGAGATTTACTCAATCATCTCATCCTGGTGAAACACCCGCAACTTCTCATGATGACGACTAAATCCAGATGCAAATTCCCAGCTGATTGTGAATGTCAGATTCTGCTCATCACACCCAGGACTGAAACCTGGTCACTCAGCACTGGAGAGGTTTGTTCAGCTGATGTCAACCTTAAGCTCGCTTGGTGTTTAATTTTGTGGATCAGTGACAATTGAATTGTTCTATTTTAAATTGTGTGTCTCTGGTGCTTACTGTCTCTGCCACATGCCCAACAGTAGAGAGGCCACTCAGTCCAGTTGGTCTCTGCCCACGTTTCTGTTCCATATCAGTGCATTTAAATGCACCCCTGCTGTTCCTGTCTCGCTCACCCTGTGATGAGGTGAAGAGGTGAAGAGGTTTACTCTGAATTTCCTGCATGGCTTTCTGCAGAATGAATAAAATGATGAGCTCACTGTGGCTTTGTCCCAGATATTCCCCATTCCTCGGGGCTCTGGGCCAAAGAACAATGTCTTGGGGTGGTTAAACTCCTTTTTCCGTGCTCTTTTAACATTTTGGGTCATTTTCACTGATTTCAAAGGGATGTGCTTGGTTGCTTCAATACAACACTCTCAGCTGAAGTATGAGAGCAGAATGGTGGGTAAATCTTCAACGGAACAGGGTCAGTAACAGGGGCACAATTGAGAGCATCCTGACTGACTGCATCACTGCCTGGTATGGGAGCTGTACTTCCCTCAATCACAGGACTCTGCAGAGAGTGGTGCGGACAGCCCAGTGCACCTGTAGATGTGAACTTCCCACCATTCAGGACATTTACAGAGACAGGTGTGTAAAAAGGGCCCGTAGGACCACTGGGGACCTGAGTCACCCCAACCACAAACTATTCCAGCTGCTACCATCTGGGAAATGGTGCCGCAGCATAAAAGCCAGGACCAACAGGCTCCGGGACAGCTTCTTCCACCAGGCCATCAGACTGATTAATTCATGCTGATACAATTGTGTTTCTATGTGATACTGACTGTCCTGTTGTACATACTATTTATTACAAATTACTATAAATGGCACATTGCACATTTAGATGGAGGCGTAACATAAAGATTTTTACTCCTGATGTAAATGAAGGATGAATGTAATAAAGTCATTTCAATTCAATTCAAAGAGGGGCCAGCATGAGGCGGGGCTTTGGGGCTCTAGAAAGTGGTAGGGGTCAGAGTTTCCAGGGAGGAGGAGGGAATTAGACCGGGAGGATGCAGCTATAAGTGAACTATCAGCAATATTTGAAAAAAAATGTTGGTTATTTTTGCAAAATGCCAGAGGAACTCAGCAGGGCTAGGCAGCATCTGTGGAGAGGAATATACAGTCACTCTGGGCCGAGACCCTTCATCATACCTATCCTGTTCATTCCTCTGCTTGATCCTCTGAGTTCCCTCAGCACTTTGTGTGTGTGTTGCTTTTGTATCTACACTTGTAAGTGGGTTGGACATTGATATGTGACACACGCGATGCCGGTTGATATTGAGTATATTGTTTGCGGGAGCTTGCTGCGTTAAAGTAGCTGCGGAGTATTTTTTTAACATAAAAACATTGTTTGGAGGTATATGAAGGTTTGCACTATGACTATGTGACATAGAACCGCCACCCTCCCCAGAAACCTCCGCCGTTCAAATGCGCAGGCGTATGGGTCGCTGAGCTCCCGAACATCGCGCATGCGCGTAGTGCACAAAAGGCTCGGGAGGACTACGAGCAGGTAGGAGCGGCGTTCCGAGCGAGAATATTATTAGAACTGGCATATGCACTGCGACTGAGGGAAAATTGTTGCGAACTTCGGATACACCATAGCCGCGCAAACCGGGACAGTCTCGGTCCTTTCTTTCTGTTTCAGCACTAGGATCCGTACCTGGGTCCCGGAAAGCCTTCGGCTGACGAGCGAAGGTCCCGGCGCCATTTTATCGGCGCATGCGCATTGCTGGGACCCGGGCGGGTAGACGGGTCTCTGGTTGGTGGGGCTTTCTGGGAATAGAGGCAGCCATGGTTGGGTTAGTCATCGTCTACCCCGCCAGTCCGTAGATTGTGTTTGGAAGTGTGGGATGAGGATGGATCTCTCAGACATTGCCGCGCTTCACCTGTCTAAATTCAAGTATTAGGAAATCGGAATAAGAAGATAGTTACGTGTTAATCTCAATGAAGAGTTTACCTTGCAGTGAATGAAAATGTCAATTAGTGCTGCACGGAAAAAAGAGTAAAATCCTTCCATCAGCTTTAGTTCTTGAGAAAAATCTCTTTTATTTACCTCATCTTGTTCTGGACCTTTCTACCCAAGAGAACATGTTTTGTACCATTCTTGTTGTGTACATAAACAACAGGAATTCTGCAGATGCTGGAAATTCAAGCAACACACATCAAAGTTGCTGGTGAACGCAGCAGGCCAGGCAGCATCTGTAGGAAGAGGTGCAGTCGACGTTTCAGGCCGAGACCTGGGACGAAGGGTCTCGGCCTGAAACGTCGACTGCACCTCTTCCTACAGATGCTGCCTGGCCTGCTGCGTTCACCAGCAACTTTGATGGTCGTTGTGTACATAATGACATCAAACACTTTTGTCCTAGATAACAAGCGACCTGTAGCTTTCATATTGCAAAAGTGCCACACTTCAATAACCATGACTACTGCCCTTCCCTTTGCATTCATTAGCATTGCTATCAATGAATTCACCACTGGCAATCAAGTGGAAGGGTCAAACTAATTAGAAAGTCTCTGGTTGGCTGCCATTGACCAGTGGTGTTCCTGAGGAGTTAGAATTGGGACCATTACTTTGTCAGTGATTTGGATAATGGAAAATGGTAGATGGAGTACAGTGATGGGAAATGTATAATCATGCATTTTGGTAAAAGGAACAATAGAGCAGACAGTTATCTAAATGAGGAGAAGGTTCAAACATCAGCGGTGCAGAGGGTCTTAGGAGTAATCGTGCAAGACCCCCAGAAGGATAATTTACAGGTTGAGTCTGTGGTAAAGAGGGCAATTGCAATGTTGGCATTTATTTCAAGGGGAATAGAATATAAAAGCAAGGAGATAATGCTGAGCCTTTATAAGACACTGGTCAGGTCAATAGCTTTGGGCCCCATATCTCAGAAAGGATGTGTTATCATTTGAGAGGGTCTAGAGGAGCTTCACAAGGCCTGTTCTGGGAGGGAAAAGGTTAACGTATGAAGGGCGTTTGGCAGCTTTGGACCTGTACTCTGGAATTTAGAAGAATGCGTGGGGATCTCATTGAAACCTAACAAATGTTAAAAAGACTAGACAGGGTGGATGTGGAGAGGATGTTTCCTATGGGGGGGTATTCAGAACTAGAGGGCACAGTCTCAAAATTGAGGGGCGACCTTTTAGAACAGAGGTGAGAGGGAATTATTTTGGCCAGAGAGTGGTGAATCTGTGGAATGCTCTGCCACTGACTGCGGTGGAGGCCAAGTCCACGGGTATACTTAAGATGGAAATTGATCATTTCCTGATTGGTCAGGGCATCAAAGGATATGGTGAGAAGGCAGGTGTGTGGGGTTGAGTGGGATCGGGGATCAGCCATGATGGAATGGTGGAACAGACTCGATGGGCTGAATGGCCTAATTTTGTTCCTCTGCCTTATGGTCTCCAGGAGCAGCCGTGTAATCGCAAATGCTCTTCGTAGCCCTGTGGGTCGTGAGCAGAACTTGAAGTAATAGGTACTGAGAGAGGCAGATTGAGACAAGTCACTGTTTGAAGACTAACAGAAATGGCCATTCTGATAGACAATAGGTGCAGGAGTAGGCCGTTTGGCCCTTTGAGCCAGCACCGCCATTCACTGTGATCATGGCTGATCATCCACAATCAGTACCCTGTTCCTGCCTTCTCCCCATATCCCATGACTCCACTATCTTTAAGAGCTCTATCTAACTCTTTCTTGAAAGAATCCAGAGAATTGGCCTCCACTGCCTTCTTAAGCAGAGCATTCCACAGATCCACAACCCTCTGTGTGAAAAAGTTTTTCCTCAACTCCGTTCTAAATGGTCTACACCTTATTCTTAAACTGTGGCCTCTGGTTCTGGACTCCCCCAACATCGGGAACATGTTTCCTGCCTCTAGCTTGTCCAATCTCTTAATAATCTTACATGTTTCAATCAGATCCCCTCTCATCCTTCTAAATTCCAGTGTCTACAAGCCCAGTTGCTCCAATCTTTCAACATATGACATTCCCGCCATCCCTGGAATTAACCCAGTGAACCTACACTGCACTCTCTCCATAGCAAGAATGTCTTTCCTCAAATTTGGAGACAAAAACTGCACACAGTACTCCAAGTGGGGTCTCACCAGGGCCCTGTACAGAGAGAGGAAATCAGAGCATTTGATGGTCAGTCTGGATGCCTGATCCGTGCCCAGTTAAAAAGAAAATTTGTTCCTCCAACTTGGGCTGAACCTCACTGGAACACTGTTAAGTCAGAATTCATCATAGAGTAAAATGATCTAACCTGAAAGATTGTTCTTCACCCATTGAAGTCTTTTGCAAATCTTTTTACAGGTTAGAAATGGCAAAGGATTAGTGGATGGTAATTTCAAATGCAATGATATGCCTGTTTTGTTCTCCCTGTCCAGATGTGTAAGGAGTAACCACGCATTTCCTTTCTAATACCAGTATATCTGCTGTTGAGCTTTGGAGATGACGAGGTATATCATCTGCTGGAAATGTGCTGTGCTTTGTCTCTGAAATTAAGTTTTCTCTTTTAATTCAGTGAAATCCCACTGGAACCTGGGTGCTGAGAAAACTGCATTGATTGTGTGAGGGACTCACTGCATCTGACTTGATGAATTGCCAGAGAGTTGGTAGAGAACTCTGAGAAGGGATTCTGTCACTTATCCCACCTGCAAACACCAGTGAAGCCACACTGGGAAGCGGCCGTTCACCTGCTCAGAAAGTGGGAAGAGATTCACTCAGCCATTTGACCTGGTGGCACACCAGTCAGTTCACACGGGGCAATGCCGTTCATCTGCTCAGACTGTGGGAAGGGGTTTTCTCGGTCATTTCAACTGAAAGTACATCAGCGAATTCACACTGGGGAGAGGCCGTTTACCTGCTCAGACTGTGGGAAGGGATTCACTCGGTCATCTCACCTACAGACACACCAGCGAGTTCACACTGAGGAGAGACCGTTCACCTGCTCAAACTGTGGGAAGGGCTTCACTCAGTCATCCAACCTGCAGAGACACCAGCGAGTTCACACAGGAGAGAGGCCATACATCTGCTCTGAATGTGGGAAGGGATTCACACAGTCATCTGACCTACTTGCACACCAGTCTGTTCACTCTGGGAAGAGACCATTCACCTGCTCAGACTGTGGTAAGGGATTCACTCGATCATCTGACCTACTGGCACACCAGTCAGTTCATACTGAGGAAAAACCATTCACCTGCTCAGACTGTGGGAAGGGGTTTCCTCGGTCATCTCAACTGAAATTACATCAGCGAGTTCACAGTGGGGAGAAGCCATTCACCTGCTCAGATTGTGGGAAGCGATTCACTCACTCATCCAATCTACAGACACACCAGCGAGTTCACACTGGGGAGAGGCCATTCTCCTGCTCAGACTGTGGGAAGGCATTCACTCAGTCGTCCCACTTACTGGCACACCAATCAATTCACACTGGGGAGAAACCATTCACCTGCTCAGACTGTGGGAAGGGGTTTCCTCGGTCATTTCAACTGAAGGTGCATCAGCGAGTTCACACTGGAGAGAGGCCATTTACTTGCTCTGAATGTGGGAAGGGATTCACTCAGTCATCGAACCTTGTGACGCACTACCGAGTTCACACTGGGGAAAAAATTTAAATAAGATGTAAATTGGATATTTAATCATCGCAGTTGCTGAATCCAGAGGCAAGATCAAAAGTGACTGCTGTTTTGAACTCTGTAATTACTGCTGCTGCTCATCACACCCAGTTCTGCACCCTGGACACTGGGCATGGGAGGAGTCTCTTCTGCTGGTGTTCACCTTTACTGGGACTGGAGTTTAAGGTTTGGGATCTGTGACAAATAAATCAGTTCTATTTTAATCTCTGTCTCAGGTACTTAGTGAATCTACAACACACCCAGTGTACATTTAGGGAGTTAACTCAGCCCTGTTGGTCCCTGCCTGTGTGTTTGTTCCACAGTTCTTTTCAACATCCCTGCTGTTCACCTCTTGTTGTCCTTATGGTGTTGGGTGCCAGTCACCCCTCTGTGAGTGAAGAGGTTTCCCATGCACTTCCTGAATGACTTTCTGCAGACTGAAGAAAATGAGCTGACTGCAGTTATGTCTGACGTGTCCTTCAGTCCTCTGGGCTCTTGGCCAAGGAGGAATGACATGTGGTTATTAACTTCCTTATTCCCTATTAATTTCAAACTGATTGGTCATTTTCACTGCTTCTAAACGGCTGTGTCTCACACAGCTGGGTTGCTCGAATATACCACTATCCCCTAAAATCTGAAAGCAGAATGGGGAACCATAGTTGGATGTTCAATGGAGCAGGGTCAGAAAGCAACGATGGTTCAGTACAGAACAAAGTTGGGGGCTCTGGACAGTGGTAGGGGTAAAGAGCATATAAGGAAGAGGAATACAGAGCATGGCAATGAATGACAGAGTAGTAACAATTGGGGGAAAAAAAGGGTTGACTTTGATGTTGACACATACAGTGCCTGTTGACATTGAGTGTATTGCTTGTGGGAGCTTGCTGTGTTAAACTTGCTACTGAGTTCTCATAAAACATGTCTGGATTGGTGCCTTTGGCAGAGGGGAGGCAACGCTTGCAAACTCTTTCAAGGGACTATTCTTACCCAGAAATCTGAGCTTCAGAACCTACTATCACTGCGAATCGAGTGTGCAGGTGCCTGAAGTCCAAAGTTGTGCTGATAGGCGTGCGTGTGTTCAGTGGACAAAAGCTTCTGGAAAATGCTACAGTGAACCTCCTAGGCACAGCTGAGTTCTTAATATCGAAATCTAAGGATTTGGGACTCTGACGAAATATATAGTTCCAAGTTTATCTCGCATGAAGAACTTATAATGTATCTTTCCGATAAGTAGATAACACAATTTTCTACGAATTGAAGTGGAACCTTGAGAACAGATCTGATGTCCACATCCTGGTTGATATTGGGAATAGTTATGACTGAGGCCTAAAAGAAAGAACTGGGTCCAACTTCCAGTGAATTAAATTGTCAATTAGAGCTGCATGGGATAAGCAAACTCCTTGCATCACTTTTTGTTCTTCAGCAGGTCACCTTTATTGAACATCATCTAGTTCTGGATCCTTCTGCCAAGTGAGACCATTGTTCATTCTGTTCTGTCTGTGTGTATAATGATAATGAGTACCACTGTTCTGAGTAACAAGTGGTCTCTAGATTTCATACCACAAACATTCCACACGTTAACAATCTGCAAAGAGAAAGTCTAGTCACCTACCCTTGACATTCATTGACATTGCTGTTGCTGAATTCACCACTCAATCAGCTCAGGGTCGCAGTGATCAGACTCTTAGGAGCAGACGTATAAATACCATGTGCTCATAGTAGGGCAGTGGGACATGTCCAGAGCTGTGGTGCTATAGCAATGGTCAGAGACACACTGAGCCAAGTCACAGACAGCTGAAGGGCAGGCTTTTCCCACTCTGATACAGGCAGGTAGGCAGCCAGGGAATTTGATGCCCAGTCCGGATACCTGAACCGTGACAAGATAGAAGGTGAGTATCTGCTCTTTTGTGTTGAGCCAGTGTGATGTCAGAGCTCACTTTGGGGACTAAATCTCTCATTTGAAATGCTGTCCTTCACCCATTATATGCCTTTTGTAGAAAAGGCAAAGGTTTGTGAATGGCAATCTCAAACACAACTCATCTGTTCTGAGCGTGTCAGTTTACTAGCACTTGAATAACATTGATCTTTGAATGTGGCATTGGAGATGCTGGGAAGATATCACACCAGTTCTAGCAAGTAGAACCCGGGCATGTGTTCAGTGTAGGGTTGAAGGAGTAAATAAATATTTCCTTTGTGACCCTAGTATATAGTTGTCGATCCATGGAAAAGAAGGCACATCTCATCCCAGCTTGAAACGTGCATCTGCTTTGTGTAACTTCTCTTTGAAACCCATTGGATCCAGGCTCCTGAGAACACACCAGCATATCTTCACTGGAGTTCAGATACTCATCTGCTTGAAGAATGAGAGAGACTCACTGCATCATCTGACGATGTTGCACTAGAGAGTTCATAGCAAAGAAAAGTCAGTCACCTCTTCTGAGTCACAGAAACAGGCCCTTCAGCCCATCTAGTCCACACTGATCTATTTAAGCTGCCTAGTCCCTTTTGACCTGCACCAGGTCTAAAGTCATGCATACCCGTACCGTCCATCTATTTATCCAAACTTCTCTTAAAAGTTGAAATTAAGCTCGCATGCATTATGTTGGCAGTTCATTCTATGTTCTCATGACCTTTTGAGTGGTGTTCCCTTAAACTTGACCTCCTGTTCCCCTAAACATTTCACCTTTCACCCTTAACCCGAGCTCTAGTTGTAGTCCAACTTAACAGTGGAAAAACCTTCCTTGCACTTGCTCTATCTATACCCCTCATAATTTTGTATACCTATTAAATCTTCCCTTGCTGTTCTGTGTTCGAAGGAATAAAGCGCTAACCCATTCTATTGGCAAACAACAGGAATTCTGCAGATGCTGGAAATTCAAGCAACACACGTCAAAGTTGCTGGTGAACGCAGCAGGCCAGGCAGCATCTCTAGGAAGAGGTGCAGTCGACGTTTCAGGCCGAGACCCTTCGTCAGGACTAACTGAAGGAAGGTTCTGTTCTATTCTATTCTAACCCATTCTATTCTTTTTCACTCGGGTGTTCAGAGCTGACAACGTTCTTGTCAATTTTCTCTGTGCTTTTTCAACTTTATTTATATCTTTCCTGCAGGTGGGTGACCAATACTGCACATAATACACCAAATTAGGCCTCGCCAATGTCTTACACAATTTTCAACATAACATCCGAACTCCTGTACTCAATACATTGGGCCATTGTGTTAAAAGCTTTCTTTATGATGCTATTGAACTGTGACACCACTTTCAATGAATTATGGACCTGTTCTACCGCACTCCTTAGTGTCCTACCGTTCACTGTGTAAGACCTACCCTGGCTGGTGCTACAGAAGTACAACACTTCATACTTACCTGCATTAAATTCCATTTGCCATTTTTCCAGCTGGTCCAGATTCTGCTGCAAGCTGTGATAGTTTTCCTTGCTGTCCGTTACATCCCAATCTTGATGTCATTGTAAATTTGCTGATCCGTAAGTTAACCACATTATCATTGATATAGATGACAAACACCAACAGACCCAGCACTGATCCCTACAGCACTCCAGTAATCAGGCCTCCAGTCAGAGCGGCAGCATTTACTACCATTCTTTGGCTTCTCCCACAGGCCAATGTCTAATGAAATTTACTATCTCATCTTGAATGCCAAGCAACTGAACCTTTGCTTGTTGGAAGAGATTCAGCCATTCATAGCCTGCACACACACCAGAAAGTTTACAGTGGGGATAGGTCATTTACCTGCTTTGTGTATGGGAAGCGATATATTAAATCTTCTAACCTGCAGAAACACTACCGAGTTTACAGTGGGGAGAGACTATTCTCTTGCTAGGTGGGTGGGAGGGGATATACTCAGTCATCTAGCCTGAAGCTATAGCAGGGAGTTCATGCCACAGAAAGACAGTACACCTGTTCTTACTATGATTTGGGGGGGGGGGGTGGAATTCATTAATTTGTCCAACCTGAAGAGACATCACAAAATTCACACAGGAGAAAGGCCATTTGCCTGCTCTTTATCTGTGGGAATTTCCTCCATCACCCTCAATCATGAGGCTCTTGAACCAGAGGGGATAGCTTCACTCAGCTTCACTTGCCCCATCACTGAACTGTTTCCACAACCTATGGACTCACTTTCAAGGACTCTTCATGTCATGTTCTCAATATTTATTGCTTATTTGTTTATTATTATTATTTTCTCTCCTTTTGTATCTGTGGTTTGATGTCTTTTGCGCATTGGTTGATGTCCGTCTCATTGGGTGTGGTCTTTTATTGATTCTGTTGTGTTTTTTTGGATTTATGGTGTATGCCCACAAGAAAATGAAGTTCAGCTTTATAGTGACATACATATACTTTGGTATTAAATTTTCTTTGTACTTTGCAAACACATCAGAAAATTCGCTCCGGGGAGAGGCCGTTTGCTTACTCTTAATGTGTGAGGGAATTTCCTTGGTTATCCCATCTGCAGACACACCAGTGAGTTCACACCAGGGGAAGACTGTTCGTTCATTTACTCATCTCATTCACTCATTTATCCCACCTGATGAGACACCAATGAGTTCACACTGGGGAGAGGCCATCACTGGGTCAGACAGTGGGAAGGGATTCCCTCATTTATCCGACCTGACTCATCTGATGAGACACCAACAAGTTCACACTGGGGAGAGGCCGTCCACCTACTCAGACTGTGGGAAGGAATTCGCTCAATTATCCGACCTGATGAGACACCGGTGAGTCTGCACAGCAGAGAGGCCATACACCTGCTTGGGGTGTGGGAAGGGACTCACTCAGTTTTCCCACCTTGTGCGGTATAGGGAGTTCACACTGAGAGGCTGTACATCTGTCCTGTGTGAGCAAAGAGGTTCACTCGGTCATTCCACCTCCTCAAACACCTACAAGCTCACACGGGAGGCAGTGTAAATAACCCTATGTTGAATTTTTCATCATCACATTCGTTGAATCCAGTAAGAGTGATTGTCGGTGTCAGATTCTGCAGTTATTGCTACTGTTCATCACATCTGGAACTGAACCCTGGTCATTGGGCAGGGTAGGGGTTTGTTCTGATATTAGCCTTTAATTGGACTGGAGTTTAGTATTGTGGATCTGTCATAAATAAAGTTCAAATTTCATTATCATTCAACCATACACAAACACCCATGAATACATCCAAAAGATACAGCATCCCTTCAGGGCCAAGGTGAAAATCACATTACCGACACTTATTCACAGCACAAGGCACATGTAACATGTATAAGATAGAAAGTAAACATTGTCATACAAAAGTATGGACCCTGTGACATATCCTGTGAAGTGATGGTGCATGGGTGGCATTGGCAAGAATAAGCAGTTCTCAGCAGTCTGCAGAGGAACATACGCATGCAATCCAGCTTGTCCTTCCACCAAACAAACACTGGATGGCAGCACCAATGGGAGCGGCCAGCCCCCAACCTAGCATGGACATCGCACCGCACTGCCTCTGGCATCTGCACTCTCGGACTGCTGCAGCAGGCGAGCCCAGGGCTTGAGGCCTAGTCCGTGCTACAACGGAGTCCACGCAGTTTCCCCTGCTGTCTCGCCAATAAACAAGAGAAACGGACTTGCAGCACTTTACATTACGAATGTCCAACAGGGTCTTGCAATCACAAGAGAAATGTCCAAGATGATCAACCAGTGTTACACTGCCCATTGTGTTCGTGCACCGATTCTGATGCGTTCCTGTAGAAGGCAGTAACGGGGTCTGCGCCAGGCCCGGTTTCTCTGCCGATGAGTAGCTTGCTGATGGGGTAGACCTGCAGTAATCGAATCAAATCAAATTTAGTTATCATTCAAACCATACATAGATACCGCTGAACCGGACAACATTCCTCTGGGGCCAGGGTGCAAAACATTCAAAATAACAAGCAACCATTTAAAAACAGCAAGTAAAATAATTCAAAATAGCGACACAGAAGCATTTTCACTCAAAAAAAACCTAACATATATATAGGCCAAGACCCTGAGCAACAATGTTTGGCAATCGATGGTACGGTGTCCAGACACATGAAATCCATCACTAGAACATGGGAGAGCTTCCTTCAAAGTTTAATTGTGCACAACAGAAACTGTCCAGCCCCTGTCGCCAAACTGCTCTGAAATTTCTGCTCAGAATTATAAGTTTTATATCGATATTGGCCAAATGAAATCTTGTGCAGCTTCTAATGCCTTATTTGCATACATAGAATTCTTATAATACATTCTTACGTATTATTAACTAACAAGGTGACATGCAATTTACACGTACAAATTGCTGCAGGAACTTAGCAAGTTAGGCAGCATCTGTGGAGGAGAATAAATTGTTGGTATTTTGGGCCAATGCCTTTCATCACCAGTTCTGTAGGTCTCCTTATTCCACCGCTCCTTTCCTAATCCCCACCTGGCTATGGTTAACCTGCTCACCAGTCTTTGATTTCACTCCCCTCACCCCTACTCGTACTCTGGGGTTGCTCACTTTCTTATTCCCTGCAACAACAAAACAAACTCCCCCCCCCCCCCCCTCCGTCGCTGGTGTCATTTTCCCTGGTGTCTCTGTCACCCCTCTACCCCAACTCCTTTTACTAAATCGCTCACGTTAGCCTCCCTGTCTGTCAGTTGACCCATTCCCCCAATCAATCTTGGTCTGACTCTTCCCCATCCCCTCCATTTCTAGGTCACCCACTTCCCCCCAATCCCCATCACGTCCATCACTGGATCACCACATCCTCCTTTCTAAATCCCCACTCACCTGTGTCGCTGGGTCACCCTTTCCCCATCTGCCTCAGACCTGTCTCTTTATTCACTTACACCTCTCCCACCTCTATAGGTCACTCTCCTTCCTACCTCAACCCCCAGTTGTGGAATACTCCCTTCCCTGGGCCTATCCACCACCTCTCTTTGGCTGAGCCTTCACCATGCCACTCTTATGTTGCCCCCTTCTCCCTTTTCTCCACCTCTCTCTGTCACTTGGTTGTCCCATTCCACCCTCACCCCATCTCTGGGTCACCCCATCTCCCACCGCCCCTGCCAATCCTGTGTCATCCCACCCACCAGCGTTTAGCTTGTCATTTTCCACCTTCCTTCCCCTTTCTCTGTGTTGGCTCCTTTCCTCTCCCCCGTGTATTGGACACCGCATCCCACCTCCCCTCCCTCTTCACCAGAGAGGGGAGACTTCCGGATCTCCCCTTCCCTCCGCCCTCATCAGTGGGTTGTCTCCTTTTCCCTCATTTCTGATTCTTCCCTTCCCTGCTCCTCTGGGTCTTTCCTACCCACCTCCCCCAGTCTCTTGCTTGCCCCCACCACACCTCACCCACACTAGTCAACTCTGGGTGTCTTCTCCCCTTCCCACCTCCCACCTCCCATCTCGAGGTCATCCCATCTCCTCCCCTTTGTGTCAGCCTCTTCCTACCCCCCCATCCTCTGAGGCACACTTTTTTTCCAGTTGTTCCTCCCCACCCAATTCCCTTCCTGTGTCACTCCCTTTCCCTGTCTCTGTGACACCCCCTTCCCCACCATGTCTATGGGATATCCCTCCTCACCTTCACACCCACCCCCATCTCTGAGACACCCGCTTACACGCATCCTACTACTCACGTCTGGTTTGCCTCCAAACACCACTCCCGCTCCCTGTCTATGAACCATGCTCTCCTGCTCTCTATTCCTGAGATGTCTCCTCTTCCTCCATCTGTCTCTGGGCCCTTACCTTCCCCCTTCCAACCCTCCCTACTCTCCAATCTGGGGCACTTCTGGTCTCCTCTCCCACCCCTCCCCCCCGCGTCTCTGGTCAGCCCGATCCCCACCTTCCCCAGTTTGTCTTTGGGAAGACCCCTAATCTCCATTCCCAAATCCCCACCCTCATTACTATATCAACATCCCCATCTGGGACTCAAACCCTCTCCTCATCTCTGGGCAATCCTATCCCTTGTACTCACAAAGGAATGTCCCCTTCCTCTTCCTCTGACCCTCACTCTGTCTCTGGAAGCTCACCCCCCTTATCTCTAGGATGATCCTCCCCGCATCCACCTTGCACACCCCGACTCTGGAATGTCCCATTCCCCTCTCACATCTGCCTTTGGGACGGCCCCTTCCTCCTCCAGAATATATGTTTGTGTCGCCGCATCCCTCTCCTCCTCCCCCTTGTCTGTGTGTCAACCACTTGATCTCCTCTATGACTACCTTCCTCCATTCCTAACATCCCCTCCTGCCTGGGGCACTCCCCCTCCCAAGTCTCTGGCACATTACCCCTACTCTCTCCTTCAGGAGGCTTGGATAATCCCTTTCCCCTGTGTTTCTGGGACACCCCTTCAACCCTGTCTCTGTGATGTGCTATTCCCCCAGCACCTTGTTCCTCCTCTGCCCACTGTCTATGTGACAACTCCCGTACCCACCCACTCCCCATTCTCTGAATCGCCAACCCCTGGTTCGGGTCACAGCCCTGTGATACCCTGTTTCTGGAAGCACCCCCTTCTCATCCACCCCACTAACTGCCACAGCTCTACAATACCTCAACCAATAAAAACCATAGGGCATAGGAACAGAATTAGGCCATTCAGTCCATCTAGTCTGTTCTGCCATTTGATCGTTGTTGATATTTCTCCCAACTGCATTCTTCTGCCTTCTCCCCATTACCACTGCTTTGAATATACCCAACATCTTGGTATTCACTACTGAATATGGCAATGAATCCCACAGACTCACCACCCTCTGGCTAAATAAATTCTGTATCATCTCTTTTCCAAAGGGATGTTCTTCTATTCTGGCCCTAGACCACCTTATTGTAGGAAGCATACTCTCCAGATTAACTCTCTCTAGGACTTTCAATATTTGATAGGTTTCAATAAGTTCCCTCCCACCCTTCACCTAAACCCCAGAGGAGGCCCAGAACCATCAAACTCTTCTCATACATTAACCATTTCATTCCCAGTATCACTTCTTGTAAATCTCCTCTGGACTTTCTCCTTTCTCAGATAAAGGGGCCAAAACTGCTCACAATACTACAAATGTGGCATTACATCCTTACTTTTATATTTTGCCTTGCCGCAGGCAAATAACCTCTTCCTCACTGTGAGCAAGACAAAAGAGATGGTTATCGTCCTCAGGAAAACTTGCTCCACTCACATCCCTCTTTACACCAGTGGCACAGCAGTGGAAAGTCTGAGCAGTTGTCCTGGGAGTGCAAATCTTGCACAAACTTTCATGGTCCCAGAACACATTCTATGCAATCAGGAAAGCTCACCAACACCTCTATTTTCTGAGGAGGCTGAAGAGAGCTGGGGTGTGCAAATCAATAGTCATGACCTTCTGCAGATGCGCAGTTGAGAGAATCCGAACATGCTGCATCACTGTGTGGTCCAGATACTGCACTGTGGTGGACAGGAAGGGTCTACAGTGGGCAGCTAAAGTGCCCAAAGCATCACTGGTGCCAATCTACCCACTATCACAGACATACATACAGAAAGGTGCCAGAAAAGGGCCAGTAACATCACTAAGGATCCCACCCATCCTGCACGTAGACTGTTTGTCCCATCAGGGAGAAGGCTACACAGCATCCACACCAGCACCACCAGACTCAGAAAGAGTTACATCCCCCTAGCTGACAAGCTGATCAACACCCCACCACCTCTTTATCATGTAAGAGCTACTTTATGTACAGATGCTGCTGTATCTTGCGTCACTTCCTGTACTAATAATCAGTGTACATATATAAGCTACTCTTGCGCATTTATATTGATTGCGTTCTTTATGCTTATTGTGTTATTTTATGTTGCATTAAATCCAGAATAACAATCATTTCACTCTTACATCAGTATACTGAAGAATGACAATAAAGAACCTTGAAACTTGAACGTTCTAGTCCTCTCAAAATTAATGCTTACAATGCATTTGCCTTCCTTACCACTGACTCAACTTGCAAGTTAACATTTAGGGGATCCTGCACAAGGTCTCCCAAGTCACTTTGCACAACCAATTTCTGAATTTTCTCTCTGTTCAGGAAATAATCTATGCCCTTATTCCTTCTACCAAACTGCATGACCATACACTTACTTGGGCTGTATTCCATCTGCCACTTCTTTGACAATTCTAATATAAGTCCTTCTGCAGACTCTCTGCCTCCTCAACACTGCCTGTCCCTCCATCTATCATTGTATCATCTGCAAACTTGGCCACAAAGACGTTAATTCCATCATCCAGATCATGACATATAACATGAAAAGAAGCAGATCTAAACTCAACCTCAGTGGAACACCAGTAGTCACCGGCAGCCAATCAGAAAATGCCCCTTTATTCTCACTCTTTGCTTCCAACCAGTCAGCCAATCTTCTGTCAATGCCAGAATCTTTCCTGTAATACCGTGGGCTCTTATCTTGTTTAGTAACCTCATGTATGGATCCTTGTTTCTGAAAATCCAAGTAAACACCATCTTCTGAGTCTGCTCTGTCTGTCCTGCCAGTTACTTCCTCAAAAGAACTCCCAACAGACCTATCAGGCAAGATTTCCCCTTAAGGAAACAATGCTGACTTCAGTCTATTTAATAGTGTGCCTCCAATCATCATCCACAATATTGGACTCTTAACATCTTGCTAACCACTGAAGATAGGCGAACTGGCCTGTAATTTCCTTGCAATTTCCAGGCCTCTGGAACCTTTCCAGAATTCAGTGATTCTTGTAAGATCAGGTCTGCACAACCTCTTCAGCTACCTCTTTCAGTACTTTGGAGTGTAGGCCATCAGATCAGGTGACTAATTCTATCTTCAGATATTTCTGCTTTCCAAGCACCTCCTCCTTGGTAATAGTGGCTACAACCACTTCTGCCCCCTGGCACTCTCCAATTTCTGGCATCTTCCACAGTGAGGCCTTATGCAAAATACCTTTTCTCAGTTCATCCGCCATTCCTCATTACTACTTCTGCAGCATCGTTTTCCAGCGTTCTGATGTCCACTTTCAGCTCTCTTTAACTCTTTATATCTGGGGAAAAAAATTGGTATTCTCTTTTATATTATTGACCAGCTTACCTTCAAATTTCATCTCATCTCCCCTTATTGCTTTTTTTTAGTTACATTCGGTTGGTTTTTACAAAATTGTCCACCCTCTAGCTTCCCTCTATTTTTTTTGCTATATTCTATGGCTGCCCTCTGTTTTTATACTGCACCTTCCAAATTGCTCCAGAAACACCAGTCATTGCTGATCTACCATCTTCTCAGCTATTGTCCCCTCCCAATCAACTTTGGCCAGCTCCTCTCCCATGACTCTGCAGTTACCTTTCCTCCACGGTATTATAGGTACATCCAAATTTAGCTTCTCCCCCTCAGGCCGCAGGAGTCAGAGCCTGTGCTGGACGCAGTCCCTGGTTGTATATGAAGGGACTTTGGCTGGAAGGAGTTCTGTGTCTGACCTGTCCCTGTGAGTGTGTGATGGGATAGTATGTGGAGGGAGCCTCACTCTGTGTTTGATACTGTCCCTGGGAGTGCGTGATGGGATGGTGTGAAGAGAAGATCTGGATTGTCCGGTGCTTGGAATTCGGATAGAGCATCAGTCCCTCTTTACCTCTCTTCCTGGAACACACTAGGATGCTGGGACCTGGAGAGCAGTCAGGTGTGAGGAGCAGGCTGGGCTTCATGGTGCTGCTCCTTCAGGGAGGATTAGGGCAGCCCTTCCAACCTCAGCCTTGGCTGGCAACGTGTAGTGGCGGGGGGGGGGGGGATGGTGCTGGAGTGTCGATTTTGTTTCAGGTGTGCTGTCTATACAGGTTCTGAGATTTACACCCATGCGCACTCTCATGCACGCATGCACCTCACATGTGCACCCAACTGGGACAAATGCATGCACGCATACATGCCTCTGGTCTGACACAAGTGGTGGAGGCGGATACAATAGGGTCTTTTAAAAGATTTCTGGATAGGTACATGAAGCTTACAAAAATAGAGGGCTATGGGTGACTCTAGGTAATTTCTAAGGTAAGGACATGTTCGGCACAGCTTTGTGGGCCGAAGGGCCTGTATTGTGCTGTAGGATTGCTATGTTCTATATTGTGCAGATACAAACACACGACTTGTGCACACATAGCACCCCACATCTGTGTAAATTCGTGCTAACATACAGATATTCACAATAGGCACACGCAGTGGCACACTCAAACTCGCATGCAACTGAAAGGCACAGCACTCAACTTCCACATACACATACACATACACTGATATATACGCATAAACAGACATACTACACATATAGAGACTCCTACACATACTAAACTAAGTATGTGCAGTCACTAGCTGCACTTGAACGCATCCAGCATACACAAGCAATACCACACATAGCCACACACGGAATCTCTCTCACGTCTGACAGCATTTCTGTCTGAAAGAAGAGCTAGTAAGAGATTTGAAAGTGGGAGGGGGAGGGGGAGATCTGAAATGACAGGAGAAGACTTTCAAATCTCTTTCTAGCTCTTCTTTCAGTTAGTCCTGACAAAGGGTCTCAGCCTGATACGTCAACTGTACCTCTTCCTAGAGATGCTGCCTGGCCTGCTGTGTTCACCAGCAACTTTGATGTGTGTTGCTTGAATTTCCAGCATCTGCAGAATTCCTCGTGATTGGGTATATGACTTTAGATCTGACTATTGGAGGACAAACTTTGCCTCTGCCTGCAGTAGACACGATGACAAACGAGAACCTCACATTTCAATGCAGTGATAAGGATAAATATTTGTGGGACTATGTTGTTAGTGAGATGCCACCAATTCCTCACTTGACTACAGACTGGACACATGTTGTGGAGTAGGCAAGAAAGATATTCCATCGATGACTAAACACACTAAAGTAATTAAAACGCACGCTGATAAGGCTAATGAAATAGTGAGTGACTCAGACTTTTGGGGTAAATTTTTGGGGATCAAGTGTTTAAATACATCCATGGGTGAGGGTGGTATCCTGTGCTGCTGTAATATTAATTTTATGTACGTTGACAGTTGTATTGCCTTTAGTCGGGTAGGGAATGATATCGCGAAAGAATGTGGAGTATTTGATCTGAGGATAAGTCCTTCAGTAGTTTATCCGGTTGTAGCTCCATGGAAGCTTGTATGGCCTGGCATAGACTGGCATTTGTTAGAGGTAAAAAGGAAAGAAAGGTATAAAACAGATTTGGTAAATGCATTTAACTGTCATGTGATGGAAGAGTATAGTGATTATACTCACATTTATACGGATGGTGCGAAGGAACCTGAAACAGGAGTGACAGGGTTTGGGGTGGTAATACCAGCAAAAGAAATTGGAATCAGCAGAAGAACATCTAATAAGTTAGGGGTGTTTACAGTGGAGATGCTGGCAGTGTTGGTTGCGTTGCAATGGGTGCAGAAAGCCAGACAAGCCAAAGCAATGATATGTTCAGATTCATCCTCAGTTCTAGCAAGTTTAAGGTCTTTTCACACAAACAGTCGGCAAGATGTACTTTATGAAGTCCTTCAGTTAGTTACAAGAATTGCAAATCAGGGAGGTCAGGTAAAATTTCTATGGGTTCCAGCACATGTAGGGGTGAAGGGGAATGAGAGGGTGGATGAGTTGGCAAAGAGGGCGTTAAAGAAAGAAAATGTGGAAATGCACATTAGTATCAGTAAAGCAGAGGTTAAGTGTGTAATCTGGGAAAAAGTCAACCGAATGTGGCAAGAAAGATGGGACAGGGAGGGGAAAGGGAGGCATTTATATCAAATACAAAAGAGTGTTGCAGTTACACTGCAACAGGGTAGGTAATGGAAACAGAGGAGAGGAAATTTTGTGGACTAGGTTAAGGCTGGGGCATTGTGCATTAAGCAAAACATTGAAAATGATAGGGAAACACCAGACAGGATTGTGTGAGGAATGTCAGGAAGAGGAGTCAGTAGAACATGTAGTTTTGTGTTGCAGGAAGTATGGGATACAGAGAGAGATGATGAGAAATAAATTAAGGGATTTAGGGATGCAGGAATTCACATTAAAAGGGTTGCTGGGCATGGGTGAGAGAGCACGTCCGGGTATTTTTAGCATTTTTAAGGGGTATAGGGGTTTTTTATAGAATATGACGAATAAACAGGAATAGGATACTAGGATGGTCAAAGATGGGAGGGTGAAGTGTAGGTTTGTGTGTGTGTGTGTGTGTGTGTGTGCGCGCGTGCGCGCGCGATTGGGTAAAGGGATTTAGAATGTATGTCTAGTGCACATTCTGGAGCAGAGGGTGGCGGTAATGCACCATTAAGCTGGATGCCAACCGCCATAAAACAAGATACAGACAGACAGACAGACAGACAGTTGTATTGCTCAATGTATATCAACAGAAAGTGGAAGGCTGAAGTATTGCGAAAGGTAGAGGATGATTTTCTTATAAAATAGAAGAGATGATTGTTGGTATAAAGAGCGTGTGAATTTCAATAATTAAATGTTACCTTTATCCTAATATAATGGAAATGTAGCACACCTGCCGATGGTCCTGGCTGTGCTATGGGTAGTCAACAGAACGAGAAGAAGATTAATGGTCCGAAGATAAATATTCTTGGATCAGAAGGAGGGAGGTGTTGGCCAGAAACCTAGTAGGTGTGGAAACAGTTAGCCAGTTTGTGAATTCACATGTTTGTTAGTTGAGCTAGCGGATACATGTCAGTAAATACGGATTCTCTGTGTGCCAAACTGATCATTATTACTAAGTGGTAATCCTTGTAACAACACTTCCTGCTTCACAGAGAAATCATTGTGCACTGCCTCTGCAATCATGAGCTTCAGCCTGAAAGAATCTGATGTTTCCATCATTAGTCAATGAGAAGAGTAGTCTTGACTTAAGACTAACTTTAAAGAAACATTCATTTTTAAATGAAGCAAACTGAAGCTGTAAGCAACTTTGGTTTTATGCCGGATTAGAAAAACTGTCAGTTCCTCCAAATACAAACAGAGCACAATATTCTCAGTGTCGTACTGGAGGGCCGTCATGGTTTATACACTGGTCTTAAAAGTGTCCCAACTCAGTTTTTGTCAGCACTGTCAAACTGGATTTAGAATGAGGCTTTGTATAAAAGCGATGTACAAATGTAGTGAAAAATCAAGAGAAAGAAACCAGTTTAGAAGTTAGGCAACAATTTAAAGACTCTGGATTCCAAGTAGTTAATTTTCAGAAAAATTGATAAATTGGTTTATTAGTTCCATGTACCAGGATACAGTAAAAAATGTCTTGCAAATTGCCTGCACAGATCAATTCATTAAACAGTCCATTTAGCTAGTACAAGGTAAAGTAATAACAGAGTGCAGTCTAAAGTTGTAGTCTGTCCAGCCTCTCCAAGTCATGGCAATACCCTTGTAAACTTTTTCCATACACTCTCCAGTTTAATAGCTTCTGTCCTGCAACAGGGTGACCAAAACCGAACATAATACTCAACTATTGAAGTGCAGCCTCAAGAGTATTCTGTTCATCTGCTCATGGAAGTGATGGTAATACACTGCCATGGACTGAGAATTGTGCTTGGAGAGAGAGAGCATAAGGTGAGAATAAATGGATCATTCTCAGGTTGGCTGTGACTAATGTGGTACCACATTGGTGAGTGCTGGTCCCCATTTATTCCCGATCTCCATCAACCACTTGACTGAGGGGAAGAAATGCTTGTGTTCCCTGTGGAGGAAGATACCATGTTATTAAAATCTTTGAAGCTATTTAATCACTTAGTGAGTTCTAGAGTCAAACCACACAGAAACTGGGTCCTGCAGCTCAGCTGGTCGAGATGTGCATTCAATTTGTCTGCATTTGGCTTAGATTCCTCTGAACCTTTCCTATCCATGTAATTATCAGAGTGCCTTTTAAATGGTGTTAATGTACACGTCAGAACCACTGCCTCTGGCAGCTCATTGCATATGCTGACTACCCTCTGGCTACAAAACTTGCCCATTGGGTTGGTATTTAAATTTTCCCTTCTCACCTTAAAACTATGCCCTCTAGTTCTCTATTTTCCAGCCCTGGAAAACACGCTGTAATACTCAATCCATCAACATCCCTCATTTTGTGCAGCTCTATAAGATGATTCCTCACTTTCATGTACTCCAATGAATATGGTCCTTGCTTGCCCAACCTTTCCCTTTAACTTCGGTTCTTGAGTCTGTTGGTATTTTCCTCTGCACTCTCTTCAGTTTCATGACATCTCCAGTTTAAAAGGTTGACCGAGAGCTGTATACAGTATAATATTTCAAATGCAGTCTTATCAACATCTTGTACAACTATCGCATGAAGACCCAACTCCTTTTCTCAATGCCCTGACTGATGAAAGCCAATGTGCCAAATGCCTCTTTCATCACCCTGTGTTGTTAACGAATCCCTAGGTTTCGTTTGCTGTGGGCTGTCTCTTTAATAGACTGCTTGAGTGAGGCGGGACTAACAATGACGTCAGCCGGCAGCTTTCTCAGCTCACTTCTGACTTTACGGACGGACGGACGGACGGACGGAGGGAGGAGGGGGGGGGGAGAGAGAGAGAGAGAGAGAGAGAGAGAGAGAGAGAAAACGAGAACGAACGGCTACTCTCGTAGCCTGAGTAAGACTTGGATTTAAGCACTGCCGTGGCAAGGTTTGCTCCAGAATGTGTGTCTGTCACTTGGTATAATCCAAAGGAGTGGATTTAGGAATGTCCTGTGGGACCACTTGAAGTTAACCCTTGCCTGGGTATGTTATGTGGTAATCACTTGAAGACAATCTTCCTGTGACAGGTCACTTTGGTGATACAAGGGGTGATAAGTTTGTGGCCTAAGGTAGAAGGAGCCAATTTTAGAAAACCTAGCACATTTATTTTTCAACATAGTCCCCTCCTACATTTACACACTTAGTCCAGCAGTCGTGGAGCATACGGATCTTGGATCTCCAGAAAGTGTCCACAGCAGGGGTGATTGATAAGTTTGTGGCCTAAGGTAGAAGGAGATGAGTTATACAGCTCTCCTTACATGCACATGCAGTTCAACTCTTTGAGTGATTACGCAGAAAGTTTGAAGTTAATAACTCATCGGGAGTGATTGATAAGTTCGTGGCCCAAGGTAGAAAGAGATGAGTTATTAACTTCAAACTTGCATGTAAGTACCCCTGTCACCGCTCTAGAGAAGGCCTGGGATTGGCTCCAGGAGTGTTCTGCAATGCAGAAATTATTGAGGAGTCTCCATTTCAGAAAGTTGATGATTTTCTGAGAATCTCTGCCAAGGACCATGTCAAGTTAAGGGATCTGGGGGACCTTGTTATGGAACTTCAGTGTGTTGGGGAAGAGGGGTACTTGCCAAGTTTGATCTACCTAGACACTGTATGCGGCATTGGCCCCATGGTGTAGAAACTCCCCCGTGGACTCCAGGAAAAATGGATATCCATTGGCTTGAGATTCAGGAAAGAGAATGATGGCAATTTCCCTCCATTTGATTGCTTCACCAGGTTCATCTGCTATGTTACAGTATACACTCGTGGCCAGCATCAAAGAGCTGTCAGCATGTAGGTCATAGTCAATGACCTAAGTAACCGCTCATTGGCCAGGTCAGATGTCTTTCAGCTGTTTAATGCTACAAGCCACCATCTTCACACTCACTCAGAATCTGCACTGGTATGATCTTCAAAAATCTGAAATAGAATCTCTGCTGGCTTCCAGGTTGAGTCAGTCAATGGTAAGGTCAGCCTTTCTCTCCTGCCACTAATTGAGTGTGACAAGATACTCAATATTTGCTCTGAAATACCAATGGCAGATGCAGCTCTTCACCGTCCACAACTGAGAAGTGTAGCAGCACACCTTCCAGTTCGAACCCAATGCAGAGATCCTCATTGCGCTTGGGAGAGACATTGTAAGGGTGTATGGAGTCATGCAGCAGGTCAATGGACCACACAATGCCCCTTTCACACAGAGAGTGGATCTGGACTGGGTGTTGGTGGGTGATGTGTGCTTGAGAAACACACATAAGCCAAGTATGGGCACATTCAAGACTAGTGTGATGGAGAATGACCGTCTTCCTATCCTCACCCCCTGCAACAGCTTCATGTGGCTGAAGGAGAAAGTCAGTCATGGCGGGGATTGATGTGACAGTCCATCCAAGCATAGCAGGGTGACAGAGGAGACACTTGTTCAGCCGGACAAAGTCTGACAACAAACCTGCCCCATCCAGCGAAAACACAATCTTCCTGAAAACAATAGGCAAGGAGGTCAACAGGGATGAGACAAGTAATTGGGTTCTTCTCTCCCCTTTAGAGTTCCCTGGGAGTGCTTAACCGACAATCGCAAACAGACCCTTACTGATCTCATCTCCCTGAAGCAAAACCTGAGAAGAAAGCCAGAGAAGAGAGGACGGTTTGTTGCCTTAATGGGCAAGATTCTTGAGGACGACCACGCTGCGTTAGCACCACCACAGCGAGGAAGCGAGGAATGTTGCTACCTACCAATTTTCAGAGTCTACCATCCTCAAAAACCTGGTCAGATCCAAGCGGTGTTTGATTCCAGTGCCCAGTATTCCGGCGCAGTTAAACATGGAGCCAACACCATTCAGTCTGTGGGATGTCATTTCTGTGTTGATGACAGGCTTGTGTCTATACCTACCGATGGTGAAGCTATCGACCTCCTGCAGAGGACCCAAGCACCCCTCAGTGGGTCTAACCTGCGGCCATATATGTTTGCTTCAAACAGTGAAGCTGTTATGAAAGCATTCCCGCCTGAGGACCGTGCAGCGGTTGCTGAGGATCCAGACCTCGGTGAAGAAGCCATACTTATTCAATGTAGTTTGGGACTCCTGTGGGACATAGTGACTGACACCTTCACCTTTGCAGTATCAAGCAGCAATGTGCCACTCACTTGGTGCAGAGTGTTGCCACAGTGAACAGTGTGTTTGATCCCCTGGGTTTGGTGGCTTCTCTCACTATCCCGGAAGCTCCTTAAGGAACTTCCCACAGACATGTGTGACTGGGACATGACCCCCCACCCCCCCCCCCCAACCTCCAGGGAGAAACTCCACAGATGGGAACCCTGGAGGGACTCACTGACAGACTTAAAGCAGCTGCACATTCCTCGAGCCCACACAGCAACCTCTCTCTCCAAGGCAATACAACTAGTGCTTGTTGCTTTGTTGTTTGTTACGAGTCAGCATACAGAGAGGAGGTGCAGCAGCTAACGGACTGGTGCAGAGCCAACAACCTGTCTCTGAATGTGAACAAAAGAAAAGAGATGGTTGTTGACTTCAGGAGAGCACGGAGCGACCACTCTCCACTGAACATTGTTCCATTGAGATCGCTAGAGGCACCAAATTTCTTGGTGTTCACCTGGTGGAGAATCTCACCCGGTCCCTCAACACCAGCTCCATAGCAAAGAAAGCCCAGCAGTGTCTCTACTTTCTGCGAAGGCTGAGAAAAGTCCATCTCCCACCCCCCATCCTCACCACATTCTACAAAGGATGTATCGAGAGCATCTGGAGCAGCTGCATCACTGCCTGGTTCGGGAATTGCACCATCTCGGATCACAAGACCCTGCAGCGGATAGTGAGGTCAGCTGAGAAGATCATCGGGGTCTCTCTTCCTGCCATTACAGACATTTACACCACACGCTGCACCTATAAAGCCAACAGCATTGTGAAGCACCCCACACACCCCTCATACAAACTCTCCTCCCTCCTGCCATCTGGCAAAAGGCACCAAAGCATTCGGGCTTTCACGACCAGACTGTGCAACAGTTTCTTCCCCCAAGCCATCAGACTCCTTAATACCCAGAGACTAGACTGACATCTACATCATTTATTATAATATTGTAATTTGTTCTCTACTGTGCCAATATCTTGTTTATTATTTAGTGTACTGCCCTGCACTGTTTTGTGCAGTTTATGTAGTCCTGTGTAGGTCTGTAGTCTAGTGTAGTTTCTGTGTTGTCTTACATAGTCTAGTGTACCCTTGTGTTGTCTCACTTAGTCTAGTGTAGTTTTGTGTTGTTTCATGTAGCACCATGGTCCTGGAGGAACATTGTTTCATTTTTACCGTGTATTGTACCAGCAGCTTATGGTCAAAATGACAATAGAAAATGTGACTTGACTTGATGTGTAGTAATACTATAACTTTGAAAATGGATGGAGAATTTGCATTAAGTCAGATTTCCATAAGTCAATTCTTTTGTAACCTTGGCAACCCTTATCTGAAGCAAAATGCAGTTGGATGGGAAATCACCCTTACAGGTCTCAGCCACCTGTTTCCCATTGGCAACCTTGGGATATTCTGAAATGAGGGATAAAGGCAGCATTTTTAAATACACATCCAACCTGTTCTTATGTTTGGTACATTTTGTTTAATGTCTTTCAGTCATTTTTTCCTCTAAATCAAAACGTTGCAAAATGCCCAGTAAAAAAGGGTCTGATAACCTTGTTTGACCATACTTGTTTAAAAACGTAACAGGAAAGGAACAGTGTACTATGTTACATTCTGTGCCTGGACAGCCTTGTTTGCTTTCACAGAAGGTCACTAATCTGTGACTGTATCATCTTTCTCAGACTCTCTGTCAGAAACAGTCACCTTATTTAGGGGAAGTCACATTTTGTGTTGAACTTTATTGCTTTCCATTTTCCAAAGAAGACTGATGTTAAACATAATAGCAAAGTACTTCATCGTGATCTCACAAAGGTCAGGCAGGGAGTGTTCTGCCCTTTGAGCAATCCTTACGAAAGGTTTCGGCCTGAAATGTTGACTGTACCTTTCTCCATAGACACTGCCTGGCCTGCTGAGTTCCTCCAGCATTTTGCATGTGTTGCTCGGATTTCCAGCATCTGCAGATTTTCTCTTGTGAGCAATTGATTTATGGTTTTACTTTGTGATTAAGAATATTCAGCTTTTAGTTTAAAATGAGCAGTTTCAGATCTGTATTCGGTCACTTTCTGTGCAGTCAGGAAGTAGTAAGTAGGAAAGCACACTGGCTTGCAGAAGGCTAGAGGATTATGTTAGGAGTGAAAAAAAAGTTTCTTTCTAAGGCTATCCTGTTGTTTTCCCAGTAGAAGCATTGCTTATAAATTGATGTTATATTGTTTAGAAGTTAAGCTAAAGGTATCATTAAGATTTTACTGAAATAGAATGCTATTTTTGAGTTTATTAGACAGTAATGTAGATGATAATACTTTACACATATTTACCTGCAGGAAACTTAACTTGTGTGAATCTAACAGTGTGGTAATTGCACTGTATTTTGTTGTTTTTCAGTTTCACACCTTATTCATTACATTATGCCATTGAGTCTGCAATAAAACTAGGGAGCTAGGGGGCTATATCTTGACTCTCAAGTCATTTTTGAATGGAATTTGGCTGACTGTCTAATGGACATTACATGCCTCAGTGAGGGCAGTACACCCAGAAATGGAAAAGTACTAGCACAAAAGTACAGGTATAAAAATTACTTGCCTTTATCCATACCTATGAATACATATCAACAATTTTCTTTAAAATCCTGAAAAAGTTCCCAACTTTTTGAAAGAAGGTAAAACATATCTCTTACCTGAAGGAAAAATCACAAATGATGAATCAAAATATTGTCCTATTATTTGTTTCCAAACTACAGTGGCATTTAAAAGTTTGAGCACCCCTGGTCAAAATTTCTGTTACTATGAATAGCTAAGCGAGTAAAAGGTAACTGATTTTCAAAAGGCATAGGGTTAAAGATGACACATTTCTTTAGTATTTTAAGCAAGAAAACTATTTTATTTCCATCTTTTACAGTTTCAAAATAACAAAAAAGGAAAAGGGCCCGAAGCAAAAGTTTGGGCACCCTGCATGGCAGTACTTAGTAACACCCCCTTTGGCAAGTATCACAGCTTGTAAACACTTTCTGTAGCCAGCTAAGAGTCTTTCAATTCTTGTTTGGGGGATTTTCACCCATTCTTCCTTGCAAAAGGCTTCTAGTTCTGTGAGATTCTTGGGCTGTCTTGCACACACTGCTCTTTTGAGGTCTATCCACAGATTTTCGATGATGTTTAGGTCTGGGGACTGTGAGGGCCATGGCAAAACCTTCAGCTTGCGCCTCTTGAGGTAGTCCATTGTGGATTTTGAGGTGTGTTTAGGATCATTATCCTGTTGTAGAAGCCATCCTCTTTTCATCTTCGTTTTTTTTTACAGACAGTGTGATGTTTGCTTCCAGAATTTGCTGGTATTTAATTGAATTCCTTCTTCCCTCTACCAGTGAAATGTTCCCCGTGCCACTGGCTGCAACACAAGCCCAAAGCATGATCGATCCACCCCCGTGCTTAAGAGTTGGAGAGGTGTTCTTTTCATGAAATTCTGCACCCTTTTTTTCTCCAAACGTACCTTTGCTTAATGCAGACTGTACTGCTGATGCAAAATCAAATTTCCCGCAATTTGTGAGTGATGATTCTGATATAGGTCTCTATTATGGGTTGAGGTTGGGAAGGGGACAAGGAGAGGGGAATCATGGTTAGGAAAAGGGGAAGGGAGAGGGGAGGGAGTGGGAAGCACCAGACAGATATTGGTAATGATCAATAAACCAACTACTTGGAATCAAATGACCTTGCTAGTGTCTCAGAGCTAGGTGTGTCTGCTCCCACCCCACCCCCCATCCCTGGCACTCTTCCTCCACTACTTGTCCCACACCTCTCCCATGGTGCACCATCCTTGCAATACTCTTTGCTCCCGGCAGATTTACAAACTCGCTCTCTGCTCCACATTGCCACATTGACAAATACAGTACTGTGCAAAGGTGTTAGGTACCCTAGCTATATATATTTGGCAAAAACTTTTGCACAGATCTATATATATATATTTTCTCTCACCTCTTATGGGTGGTGTGTATGTGTATTATTCCCTCAATCTCTGGTTCTCTACCAGATCCTGGGAGCTTGAGGATTCAGCCAGTGAACATTTCTGAACTAAGATCTCATATGTTATTCCTGGGATTTGATGGAGCCACTCTCCCAGCCCAGATGTCACAGCTCCAAGAACTCCTGTCACCACCAGCATTACTCTGGCTTTAATCTTCCACATCCTTTCTGTCTGCTCTTTCAAGCCCTGGTACTTTTTCAGCTTCTCATATTGTAACTTCCTGACATTACTGTCATTCGGGATTGCCACATTTATTACTATTGCTTTCTTCCAATCCTCGACCAACATTACCATGTCTCAATGGTTGGCCACTACCTGCTAATCAGTCTGTATATAGAAGTCCCACAGGATCTTAGGTCTGTCATTCTTCACTGCCTTCTAAGGTGTTTCCCATTTGGCTCAGTGCAGATGTTCCTGTACACAATTCCTGTAACATGTTCAGTGTGTGCTGTCCCTGCCTGCATTGTGCACCCTGCTACTACGTGCTGGATGGCTTCAGCAGATTCCTTGCCCATATGTTGGACTTTGGGTGGAATCCTCCATGTATTGTTAGTAGTTCCTGGGTCTTGATGTCTGTGGCTTGCAGTTTGCTCTTTGGCCAGCACGTTATTGGAGCTGGGTATCTGCTGACTGGTAGGGCGGATGTGTTGATGGCTCTGATCTCGGTCTTCCCATTCACCTGGCTTTTCAGGACCTGTCTCACTCTTTGGGGCATTAGTGAGTCAATGTCTCTTTCATATTTGGCATAGAGCTTGATGTCATCCAGGAGGTGGCTGATAGTCACTTCACTTCTGCAGCTGAACCCATACCCACTCTTTGAGATGATCTGGCTGAGCAGGTTCAAACCTATGCAGTAGGGATAGTGCATCACTTGGGTATATTCCACATCTGATGGCTCTTGTGCTGTTGGCATTGAGTTAACTTCTCACATTGCCCTCCAACAGCCCATTGAGTTCTTGAAGGTCCTTAGCATCTTGTTGACCTTGTATAGAGACAGACATTGCAAGATCCATGTGTGGGACTTTGAGTTGTATGCTTTCTGGTCATCAATCCAGGCTGTGCTTAGGTTGGTTTGCCTGTTCTTGGAGTCTTGCATGACTACTTTGTCTAAGAATAGTTGGTGCTTGGAGCCTCTTGTTCCAATATCAACCCCCCTCTGAGCAGGGCTTAGGGACTTATACACATGTTCTTTCAGCTTGGTGGCTACGATACTTGATAGGAGCTTTCATGTTATTAACAGGCAGGTTATAGGCTGGTAGTTTGATAGTGTTGCTCCTTTGTGAGAATGCTTCGTTATGAGTACTGTCCTTCCTTGAGCTAGTCAGTCAGGGTGGAAGCCTGCTTCAAGCAGCTGGTTCATTTGAGATGCCAGCTCTGTATGTAAGGCTGTTAGTTTCTTCAGCCAATCGGAGTGGATCATGTCAGGCCCTGGTGACGGCCTCTTCTTACTTTCTACCCGTTTCAGGATACCTGCTGCTGTGATGCTGACTGGTTCTTCCTCTGGGAGATATATTGATTTATACATTATACCAACGAACTATTTATTTTCCAAAGGGGTATTTTTGACTCTGATCTTTACCAATCAACGACAGAGAAACAGAGCGTCCCTCCTATTGGTGCACATTATCACAGGCTTCTTTACAATCCATGCATAGGTCTCTCATTGGGCGGAATCAACGTAAAATTTCGGACTGTTTAATTGAGGCAATGAGCATCGGGCCAGCTGCGAGAAGATAGGGTATAGAAGATGGCGGCTCTCAGGTAGAGGTATGTTGCTATCATGTGTGTTTTTCCGCGGGAAGTGTTGGTTTATTGCTGATGCTCCTTGGGGGAAGTTTGTGGCTCCAATGTTTGGCAAAAGCTTGGAAAGTAGCGATTTCCATGGAGAGAAATGAAATCTGACATTGAATCAAATTTGAGCTCCCACATCCATACAGTTGAGGTGCAAAGTGAATCTCCATTGAATACTGTAACAGTACAATGTGGGGAGCGCAATATATTGGTTCGCGTGGATAGGGATTTATTTAGAACAAACATCTGGTTAAAGCTGCTGACCTGACTCTGGGAGCAGCAGGTTGTCGACCGACAGCAACCTTCTGTCAAAATCACAGTTTTCTTTGACTATGGACTGCATGAGTGTGGTAGTGAACTCCAGGTAATGCGGTTCTTTAAACCAAGTGTTTCTGGTTTTAATCAGTTGTATTTCCATGTCAAAGCTTATCTCCGAGTTCTGCTATTTCGTTTTTCTTCAAATTATATCCTACAGTACAGCTGCTCTCCGCGGCCACTTCACCGCGCGGCCTTTTACTAAAATTAGACTTGATGTTGAACTTCTTTGTGAGTGTCCTTACGTTTAATTTGTACGTCGGAAGTCTTAATATACACATTTGTAGAAGTCTCCAAGGGACTACGAATGTAGGTATTTAATTGCTGGTGAATAGCTCGACAATTCCAACTCCAACTGAGTTGGTTGAAGATAAAACCCGGCGGCATTAATGAAGACCAGTTTGATTGAAATTCAGCTTAGACCATAAAACACTTACAGCGGCTTTGCTCCTGCACATTCTTGCGCAAATGCATAGACAACACCCTCATTTAACGTCTAGTGATTGTACTTCGGAAATTATTAAGGATTATGAAAAAATCAGATTCGCTGTTAAATTAAGGTAATTTCTCTCAGATGGTTGAAGATTTTCTTGGCTACACCATCCACCTGAACCCCAGACCCCGGCCTCGTGAAACTATTATTGTGCGAACTAATAGGGCAATCATTCCCATTCAATGTCGGTACTTCAGGCAACACACTGAAGTTATTGCAGAATTCATAACCAAGTGCATATTCTCTGGTCTCATCAATACCCGCTCGTCCTCCCAGGAAAGCTAAAGTGAGCAGTAACCCAATCCACCCCACGTGGATCCCGTTCAGCTCCTCCAGGTCTGGGGAAGGACAACTATCGTTCTCCCTGCGGCTAATGAATGGTATGTGTATGTAGGGCGCAGTTTCTTGGGCTGGACTACTGGAGTGTTGGTACAAGATCTCTAATTCTGTCTTGTCTCTTAGATAACTGGCTTACAGAGCGCGCCTCCTCCACCTACTACCTGGGCGAGCTCATTCACATCGAAGCCTCCGTTTCCATGATTAACCACGTGCCCCTGAAGCTCTACATTGACCGCTGTGTAGCCACACCGAGCCGGGACAGGGACTCCACCCCGAGATACAACATCATTGATCACCACGGGCAAGTGCTGTTTTTGGTTTTTCTCTCTAATAACATCTCAGCGTGTTGAATGTTCCTCATGTCCCTTTTTGTTCAGATGCCTCCTGCACAGCGCGGCTGAGGACTCCTTTTCCACCTTCGTGTTGGTCGGGGCTGACCGTGAGGTGGACAAACTCCGCTTTGATTTAGATGCTTTCCGCTTCTTTGGAGATGAGCGTTCCCTGGTGAGGAATTAAACAGTGGGTTGTATATGTTGGCAAAGTTTCACGGAATAACCTTGTTCAATGTTTCCCTTAGATTTTCATCAATTGTCGCTTGAAAGTTGCTGCAGTTAATCGGAGCGAATCAATAACTAAAGCTTGCACTTTCCAGAGGACGCAGAACATGTAAGTTATTTTCCATCTTGGAGCTTGATTCTGGTGACCGATCTTAATGATGATGATGTTTTCTTGGTCAGGTGGGCTCCACTGGAAGAAACGAGCTTCGATGTCTGTGCCTGTTGTCGCCTGGGTGACTGCGCAGCCATAGGGGAGGGTGTCGTTTCTCCCAGAGGACGGAGGGAGGCTGGTAAGTTGCTCGTTCCTTCTGGATATGGGAGGTCGCTCTGTCTGTTACTTGATCAGTAATTTGCATTGCACAGAAATTCGATCCAGCGAAGTGGGAGGGCGAGGTCTCGCTTGGACCACTGGTCATTCTGGGGAACAGAGTGCCCGACCTGGCAACCCAATCCTTCAATGAGATCGAGTGACCCGGGATCCAAACTCCACGAAGGGGTGAGTTCAAGGTCCCGCCTCTGCCGCTTGCGATAGTTTCTCTGACTAACCTTTACTTCCTTTTGTAGGTGTGATATCTGAAACGGTTTCGATCATTCCTCTGGCCATGACGGCTGCCTTTCTCGCCACTGCTGCTTTGATCGTTTTGTTCTTGTACAGGAAACGCAAGCAAACTTTGTTCAACTAGTTTTCAACTGCAGGAAAAAAGTGTAATTGCTCATCCTTTGCTGTGTTAAATCTCTGGTGCCTATTTCGGACATTTGCTGGTTACATACTCTGCAATTAACCTCCAGATAGTGTCTCTTAGACACAAATACTAGAAATGCTACATGCCCGTGTAACCGTGTCGGTTACTTTCGTTCTGACATAATTTGTGCTACTTGTCATTTTTACTAGCATAAGTTTAATTGCTTCACTTTACAAGAGTTTGCGTGTCGTTTTTTTTTCGCCCTTTAACTGGATAACTCCTGGTTTTTGAGATTAATACGAAGGGCATTAGACTCCCATCAGATGTATGGGAAATGAATAGTATTGCCTGAAGCAGTATTTCAAACAATAGCCATAAAAGAAACTAAACCAATGTCATTGTTGTCCTGCATCTCAATTTCAATATTGAGTTGCAAACTGCCAGACAATTTAAAATGACAATCCACTGAGTTCTGGATGTCAGATGGTTGGTGGAAGTCTGGGCTTCACAGGGAATGCCCTCCCTAGCTCTGAGCGAATTTTATAAGGTGTGCTGCCTCAAAGTGACATCCACTAAGGACTTCCATTATCCAAGCAATGCTGTTTTCACTTCTACCATTGGGAATGAAGTACAGGAGCCTTGGATCCCACGCAACCAGGTTCAGTAACAGTTATTAACTTGTAACCATCAGGTTCCTGGACAAGTATGGATAACTACACTCACCTCACCACTAAACTGACTCCACAAACTGTAGACTTATTTTCAAGAACTTTAAACTTGTGTCCTCAGTTTATTTATTTGCATTATTTGACTTTTGCACGTTGCTTCTTTTAGTTTGCCACATTCTATTGTATTTTATTTTCCTGTTAATGCAAGCAAAGAAATGAATCTAGTCAGTGAATAGTGACATAGTACTTTGATAATTTGAACTGTGTGGTGGATTTGAGGTTGAAGGGACAAGTTCAACACTTATTGATGAACTGTTCAGTTCAACCCATTCCCCTCATCTTGAGCACAGGTGAACAGCTTAGAAGACCAAGGTAAGTTTAGATGTTTATTTGGCAGCATGCAGCAGGACCTGATGCATTAAACTTGACAACTTTAGATAACCGAACATTCTGTTTGACAGACTTGGCTCGTTGTAATTGACCATCCAACCGTGGTATTGATTTGTTTTCCCCCTCTATGGTATCACTGGGCCATTCTGCATTCCCATTGACTGCTCTGCATCTTATTTTCTGTTGCCTTTGTTTGCTGTTTTGCAAAACAAATGCCAGCTGGGTAATCTGTTTTTGTCATTCTCAAAGTTCCTATTTTCTATCAGTTCCAAAAAGCAGTGTGAATCTAGAACTTGATTCTGTATACATTCCTTGAGGCTGGAAAAAGTGCAGTTAGTGAAATAGTGCCAGGATTTAAACTCCATGCAACGACAAAGGTTACTCATTTCCTGTTTGGGTTGGTGAGGATTGTAATATTCTCATGCAGCCGAACACTTTTTGGGACAGGATATAGTGTAGGATGCTTGCTCTTGCCCCACTGAACTCTTGCCTTAATATCTCTATTTTATCCCCCTTGGTTCAGTTCCTTCCTAATTGAGCTCTTCAATGACTTTAAGTTCCCTGGCCCCAGTCATCTCATTTTCACTTCATGTCCAGTCCCTGTTTACTTCTGCCCCCCCCCCCCCCCCCCATCAGGAGGGCCTTACAAGCTATCCACTACTTTCTGGGTAATAGACCCAACTAGTTCCCTTCCATCTGGTGGAAATGGCCATCACCTCTCAATTTCTCCTTCAAAACCAAGGTATAGCCATTGGCACTAGCAAAGGCCTCAGCTATGCCTGCCTTTTTGTTGGCTACATGGAATAGTCTATGATTCAAGCCTACAATGCCATTCCTCCATAACTCTTCCTGTATTACAGTGATGCTGTTTCCTGTATCCATGGCAAGTTCATCAACTTTGCCTTCATAGTTCACCCTGCCTTCAAATTTAGTTGATACCTCTTCTCTTTCTTGATCTGCCTTCATCTCTGGAGACAGTCCAGCTACTGCTCTTTCACAAACCCAATGACTCACAGCTATCCTGACTATACCTCTTCCCACCCTGTCACTGTTTTTATATTAAAATGCCATTCCTCTTTCTCAATTCCCTTGTGCCCACTACACTTGTTCTCAGGATAAGGCTTTTCATTCCAGAGCAACTAAGATGTCCTCCTTCAAAGAACAGGGTTTGCCTTTCTCCACCATCAAAGCTGCCCTCACCTGCATCTCTTTAATTTTGCATAGATCTGCCCTCACAACATGGATAGGGTTCCTCTTGTCCCCACCTACCATGCCCCAAGCCTTCAGGTCCACCTCAAATGGGATCCCACCACCAAGCACATCTTCCCCTTCTTTCTTCTTCCCACTCACTTGTCCATTTGTCCCTCCCCACTAATCTCTCTCCCTGCATTTGTCCTTGAAAACAGAACAACCTGCCCCTACACTCCCTCACTCATACCATTCACGGCCCCAAACAGTCCTTCCACGTGAGGTGACACATCACAAGTCAGTAGGGGTTATCTACTGTATCTGGTGCTCCCAGTGTGGCCTTCTGTTTATTGATGAGACCCATCTTAGATTTGCAGATGATTTCATCTGATGTCTTCACTCCATCTCCACACAAAAAAATGGGATTTTCCAGTAGTCACCCATTTCAATTCTACTTCCCCTTCTGACAGGTCAGTCCATGACCACCTCTACTGCCACAATGAGGCTACATTCAGGTTGGAGGGGCCACACCTTGTAGTCTGTCTGGGTAGACTTCAACCTGATGGCGTGAGCATAACAGCATAAATATAATGTTTTGCTGCTGCAGCACAGTACATTAAAGTTTGGGTCCTATTTCTATTCTTAAATTAACATATACAAGCTTGTACAACAAGATAAACAGCTATATTTATGATATTAGTGTGTTTTAAGGGAACTATAGTCTGAGGTAGAATTAGTTTTCTAGGTTGGTTCAAGTACCTAATGGTAGTGAGAAAGAAGCTGTTGTTGACTCTTAAATTGTGGGTCTGCAGGTACTTCATTGCACCACTGACACGAGGGCATAGCCCAGATGATGTCATTGCCTCTTGTTGATGTCATTGGTGGTGGGGAGACCTTAGCCACACAGTCGTAGATATAGAGGTTCTTGCAACCCTAAGGTGCACCCGTGTCCGTAATCAATGAGATGAGTTTTCTGAGCTGTGCTGATTCTAGTCCTCTGCCTCACCCCCTCCCCCTCCCATTGTGGAAGCTTAGACAAAATCCAAATGCAATAGAGTTTGGTGATGTTTTAGGGGATGATGAGCTGCCTACAGTGAACAAGAGCCTGATATATTCAGATTATTTGCTGCATGTGGTCCACAGCAGATTGGAGAGCCACTGTTCGGCTATAAGACATAGGAACAGAATTAGGCCATTTTGTCCACTGAGTCTGCTCTGCAATTCCATCATGGCTGATTTGTTCTCACTCTCCTCCCATTCTCCTGTAAGCATTGATGCCCTTACTAATCGATCTCTGCTCTAATTATACCAATAACTCTGTTTCCACACTTTCTATGGATTCTGAGGCTGCACTCTCCAGCCATCGACTCCTGCACTACAGGAGACGCCCTCTCCTGGGCCTTTCACCTATTCTAGTGCACTTTTCAAAGAGCGACACATAGATCAGTTACTTTTCTGCAGTGATAGTTGCTGCTTGTGATACAGAGGAGATGTTTGCTGGTTTCAAAATTCACTTTCATTCATAAGTTGTACTCCAAAGTAACCAATCTAAATACACATGCAGAAACACCTCTGCAATATTCAGTAATGAGCTGAAAAGTGGCAAATAACAGAAGCTCCACAAAACATGAATGAGAAAGGATGTGTGTGTGAAGGTGATGGAATAGTCTCCACTTGCTATGTACAGTTGTAGCAAGGGCCAACTCGGCAGCATTCAGAGCACAACAGCCAGCTTGATTGATGCCTCATCAACTGCCCTAACAACTTTCCCCTGGGTCACAGTGTCTGAGATATGTAGCATTTATTGAATTTTCTCTCCATTGTTTCATCTCTTCAGTAAGGATGTAATGCTGGGCCTTTATAAAGCATTGGTCAGTCTGCACTTGGAGATTGTGAGCAGTTTTGAGCGCCTTATCTAAGAAGCATTGTGCTGGTATTGGAGTGGGTCCAGAAGAGGTTTGAGATTGAAAGGTTTAATGTTTAACCAGCGATTGATGGCTCTGGGCCTATACTCGCTGGAGTTTAGAAGAATGAGTGGTGATCTCATTGAAACTTTTTAAATATTGATAGTCCTAGATATAGTTGATGATTCCTACAGTGGGGAAACAAATATCACGTCATTCATTACTCTTGTGTGATTAGAGGTAATTCAGCCTGAGGCTCCCCTACCCAATCCTGCCCCTCCATGTACTATAGCAGGAGGAGCCTATACTGTGGTTCTTCCCACAGACCCTTGGCATTGGCAGCACAAATCTTCAGGACATCTGTCAGCCTGCAGTGAGCCAGCCTGCAGCATCCCCTTATGGATATCTCACTGATGAAAGACCACATTTTGGGCAGATCAAATGGCGTCCTTCAGCGAGGTGATAAACTTCCAGCTGTAGTCCATATCTACCTCATTGTGTGTGTCTCTAGAAACAACCACCTATGGATCAGAGCCCTCTGTTACACAGCTATTGGAGTTGAAACAGGACATGTCCCTGGAATGAATGGACAGAATTAAGGAGGCTTATTTATCTGAGATTTGCTGAGGTAGTAATGATCTTCTGCTCCTTATTGTCCCGTGAGTTCTGATCCTTTAATTTCAAATATACTTAGAATAATTCATCTTATCTTGGATGGTAGAATGATACAGGCAAGGAAATGATGCAAGGAAATGTTGTCTGTGTGGAATTTGCATATTCTTCCTGTAGCCACGTGGGTAACTTTTTAGGTATTCTGATTTTTCTCCCACCTCCCAAAAATGGGCTGGTGTCGTCTTCTATTGCCACAATATGGCCATTCTCACTTTGGAGGAGCAACACCTCATATTCTGTCTGGGTAATGTCATAGGGATCTACCCCTTAATAGCAATAATCAGAGGCACAGGGAGAATCTATGTACTGGCAAGTCACCTTTATTATTTCAACTAAAAAGCATGTGGGTTCACAAACCAACTACCTGTGTGCACACCACTAGAATTTCTTGCCCCTCCATGAATAGGAAATGAAGAAAAATGGTATTACTCAGAACAGTAGTCAGTGCTGGCCAGGTGTTCCTCATGGCCCAATTGCCATGTGTTCATGTGGTCCTTCTCTGGTTGTTCTTTGGTTGCTGTAGAGTCATCACCCTTCTATATTTGGAACTCATGACCCTGTGTTCCTCATCAGTTGAACTGCTGGATCTCCATTGCATTTGTTCAATGTCACCTGACCTACCTGGGCCATCTTACTAGCTCTAGTCCAGGGCTACAACTAACGCGTTCTATGGTTTCTGTCCCCCTCTCCCAGTTTTGTGCCTTTGTTCCTTTCAAATCTGACTGATTCAAAGCTAGGCGACTCAGACACTGAGTCTAATGTGATTACAGATCACTTCTCCAGCAAGTCTGTCACTTTGCATTATACATAACTGCTCGTCTGAGAATGGTCTTGGGTTTAGCAGGTCATTACCTGAAGCTCCTTCTGTCCACATTGAATTGCTCTGATTAGATTGTCCCAGAGCAAGAATCTGTTCAGAGTTCACAACATGGGAGGAAACGGAGACATTTGGTTTGTCTGCTCCCCCTGTCCTTGATTCATCCAAAACCACTGATTTGCAGATGGTTGTTCCTTCTGACTAATAGTAGCCTCAAATGACAACATGACTATTGATTTCTCTAAATTCCAGTAACTTCCCTCCCCTTATCTTATGCCAGATTCCTTCCACTTCAGCCCTTACCTTTTCCAGTTATCTCCTCCAACTTCTCACTTTATCCCCCCTTCCCTTCCGCACCAACCTATCTTCCCCCGCAGCTGGATTCATCTATTTGCTTGTGCTCCTTCCACTGCCCCCACCTTATTCTGGCTTTTTTCCCCCCTTTCCAGTCCTGATGAGAGGTCCTGGCCTGTAACATTGATTCTCTTCTTTTCCGTAGATGCTTTCTGAGCTACTGAGTTCCTGCAGCATCTTCTGTGTGTTACTCTGAAATTCCTCATCTGCAGAATCTTGTGTCCTAGTCTGACAGGCAATATTGGCATGCAGGCCGCCCTCAGTCAGGCTGTTGTTGCAGGTGTACAAGACATGGAGTCTGCATATAGACTGTGGTGTACAGTTCTGCTTACCTTCTTGTAGACAAAATGTCCTTAAGCAGGAAAGTGTGCAAAGGAGATTTAAAGGAATGCTGCCTAGATTCAAGAACCTCCATTAAAGAGTTTAGGGCATTACTCCTTAGAGTAAGAGACTGAGGGGTTACATCAGACAATCATGATGGGCATAGATAGGGTGAATCCAAGTGGTCTTTTTCCAGGTGAAAGAATCAAAAACTAGAGGGCACAGAGGTAAGGTGAGAGGAGATGAATCTTGAGGGGCAACCTTTTCAGTGTGGAATGAGGTGACAAAGTTAGTGAGGTAGGTACAATTACAACCATGCCTAGATATTTGGGCACAGATAGAAAATGTTTAGAGGGATAATGACCAAATGTGGACAGATGGGATTTGCTTAGTCAGGCATCTTGGTTGGAGTAAAATAGTTGGGCTGAAAGACCTGTTTTCATTTAAAGCATGCAGTCAGGCCATTCAGCCTCGACTCTTCCATGCCAACCAAGGTGCCTCCTGTGCTAGTCATATTTGCCACATTTGGCCCATATCTCTAACCTTCCCTATCCAAAGGTGGTATCCATCATTAAGGTAGACTTATCCATTTCCATCATGCACAAAACCCTCCACAGCATTGAAAATATCTATAGGTGGTGACTCAAAATGTGATGTCCATGAATAAGGATCCTCACCATCGGGGCCATGCCTCTTGTACAATCATAAGAGAATAGTTTTTTGCACCATTCTCGGTAAACTCTAGACTGTTGTGCATGAAAATCACAGGAGATCAGTAGTTTCTCAGATACTAAAACCTCCCACCTGCCACCAAAAGTCATTGCACAAAGTCACTTATGTCACATTTCTTCTCCATTCTGATACTTTGTCTGAAGAAATGAACCTGTTAACCATGTTTGCATCCTTTTATGCATTGAGTTGCTGCCACACAATTGGCTGATTAGATACTTGCATTAACAACACTGGCTCCCCACTCTGCCTTGGAACACCTGGTCTATAGCAATATCTACATAAGGCTGCTGTTTATTGATTACAGTTTAGTGTTCAACACTATTATCCTCTCAGTATTAATCAACAAGTGACAAATCCTGGGCCTCAGTACCTCCCTCCTCAACTAGATCCTTGACTTCCTCACTGGGAGATCAGTCAGTACAGATTGGAAATAACATCTCCTCCTTCCTGACAATAAATGCTAGCACTCCTCAAGGATGTGCACTTAGCACAGCTCAAATGCCATCTATACATTTGCCAATGACAATGTTGGCACAATTTCAGATGGTAATGAGGTGGTGTATATGAGTAAGATAGATCAGCTGGTTGAGTGGTGTCTCAACAACCTTGCACTCAACATCAGTAAGACTAAGGAATTGATGGTGAACTTCAGGAAAGGAAGTCAAGAGAACACAAACTGGGCCTTTATTAAGGGATTCACAGTGAAAATGGTAAGCTGTTTCATGTTCATGAGTGTCGGCATCTCTAAAGATCTTTGAGCTTCAGGAAACATTATATCTAGTGATCATAATGCCATTAGTATCAAGGCAATTTTGGAACAGGGGAAGTCTGGTCCTTGGGTTGAGATCGTAAGTTGGAGAAAGGTGTATTTTGAGGGGATCAGAAAGGATCTGGCAAGTGTGAATTGGGTTGGGTAGTTATCTGACAAAGATGTACTTGAAAAATGGGAAGCCTTCAAAGGTGAAATTTTGGGAGAACAGTGTGCATGTTTCTGTCAGAATAAAAGGCAAGGATTGTAGGTTTATATAACCTTCATTTTTGAGAGATATTGAGGCCCTGGTTAAGAAAAAGTAAGTACTTGGCAGGTATAGGCATGCAGGAACAAATGAGGTACTTGAGAATTATACAAAATATAAGAGAACACTTAAGGAAAGTAGGAGGGCTAAAAGGAGGCATGAACTTGCTCCAGCAGACAAGGTGAAAGAGAATCCCAAGGGCTTTCACAGATGTATTGAGCAAAATAATTGTAAGGGGCAAAATTAATCCTCTGGAAAGTCAGTGGTATTCTATGCATAGAGCCAAAAGGGATGGGGAATATCTTCAATGGATTCTTTGCATTTGTATTTACTCAGGAGTTGGAGACAGTCTATAGGTATGAGGCAATGCAGCAGTGAGGTCATGGACCTTATACAGATAAAAGACGGGATGTTTGCTTTCTCTTGAGGCAAATTAAGGTGGATAAATCCCCAGGGCCTGACAATGCGTTCCCTTGCAGAAGTTGTAAGGACTCTAGCACAGTTATTTAAAACATCCTTAGCCATGTGTGAGGTGCCCGAGGACTGGAGGATTGCTAATCTTGTTCCATTGTTCAAGAAAGGCTCTAAGAATATCCTGGAACTTGTAGCCTGGTGAGCCTGACATCAGTGGGAAAGTTATTGGAAGGTATTCTAAGAGACCAGACATAAGTATTTGGGTGGACAGAAGCTGATTAGGGAAGGTCAACATGTCTGTGTGGCAAGTCATATCTAACCAATTCTATAGAGTTTTTTGAGAAAGTTACCAGGAAAGTTGATAAAGATGAGACACTGGATGTTGTGTACATGGACTTTAGCAAGGCCTTTCACGATACAGGTATCTCGCTTGGGGGGTTGGACATGAAGGTTCAATTGCTTGGCATTCAAGATGAGATAGTAAATTGGATTAGACATTGGCTTTGTGGAAGAAACCAAAATGTGGTTGTAGGTAGTTGCCTCTGACTGGAGGACTTTGACGAGTGGAGTGCTGCAGGGATCGCTGCTGGGTCTGTCATTTGGCATCTATATCAATGATCTGGATGATAATGTGGTAAACAGGATCAGCTAATTAGTGGATGATACCAAGAATTGGGGTGCAGTGGATCTGGAAATGCAGATTCACATTTCCTTAAGTGTTGTCACAGCAAGGTAGGATCATAAAGCTTTTGGTACATAGGCCTTCATAAAGCAATTTATCGCGTACAGGAGTTGGGATGCTATGTTGAAATTGTATTAGACATTAGGGTATTGTGTGCAGTTTTGGTCATCTACCTACAGGAAAGATAATAAGATTGAAAGGGCAGAGAAAATTTACAAAGATGTTGCTGGGACTTGAGGACCTGAGTTTTAAGGAAAGGTTGAATAGGTTAGGAATTCCTAGAATGTAGAAGATTGAAGGAAGATTTGATTTTTCCACTTTAGTTGGGTGAGACTACAACTAGAGGTCATGAGTTAAGAGTGAAATGTGAAATATTTAAGGGAACATGAGGGGGATGCTCCTCACTCAGAGTGGAGAGAGTGTGGAATGAGCTGCTAGTGCAAGTGCTGGATGCAGGGTCCGTTACATTTAAGAGAAATGAGGACAGGCACACAGATGGTAGGTATATGGAGAGCTATGGTCTGGGTGCAGATGAATGGTTTGGCATGGACTAGATGACCTGAAGGGCCTGTCTGTGTTGTAGCACTCTATGACTATCTGACCTGGGCCCAACATGTTCATGCAATTATAAAAAAAAGTCAGGACAGTGACTATATTTCATCAGCAGCTTGAGGGAACTTGCTATGTCACAAAAGATCATCTGGTATGGAGGGATGGAGGACCATTGCACAGGATCGGCGAAAGTTGCAAACTCGCCTGCTCAATTATGGGCACTAGCCTCCCCAGCATTAAGGACATCTTCAAAAGGTAATGACTCGCAAAGGTGGCATCCATCATTAATGACCCTCATCACCCAGAACGTGCCTTCTCATGCTACCATAGAGGAGGAGGTACAGAAACCTACATATATGCACTCCACTTTCTTCAGAATAGCTTCTTCCCCTCTGCCATCAGATTTCTGAATGGACAATGAAGTCATATACCCTACTTCAGCATTTTATTTTGCTTTCTTTTTGTACTACATAATTTATATATAGTAATTTATGCAACAAAAAGCCATTTGACAATTATAAAGAAACATTGTACAATGATAATGTTTAGAAGTACAGATCTGGAGAAAAATATACATACAATCATATATATCAACATGTACTTTAAATCATCTTTTCTAAGGCTGCTTACATTAAGTGTTTACAGTGCAGTGGCTGTGGTCATAAATAGGAAGGCAGTGGGGGACTAACGGGAATGGTTGATCAGATTAACAGCCTGGGGAAAGAAACTTTTAAGATGGCATGAAGTTCTTGTTTTAATGGCCCTAAAGCACTTTTCCAAGAGGAGCTTTTGGTAAAAGTAGTTTTCTGGATTTTGTGTGCAGCCTTTTGCTGTATAATCTCATGGTAATGACAGCCTCAAATTCCACTAGCTTTTCTGTAAAGTCCCAAGAACCTACAATATATTTGCTTAACTAATTTGAGGTGCACTGACAGTCACAGTAATAACTGGACGGGTGCGTATGTCCACCTTGCCCTGATAAAACAATATAAATACAATAAATCTGAGATCATTATGGATGAAAATGCCACTCACTGCTTTGAACATGCAACAATGGAGTGGAGCACAGTACAGGCCCTTTGGCCCACTATGTTGTGCCAACCTTTTAACCTACTCTAAGATTAATCCAATCTTCCCCTCCCACATGGCCTTCCATTTGATTTTCATCAATAGGTCTACCTAAGAGTCTCTTAAATGTCTGCGATATATCTGCTTCTGTCACCATACCTTGCAAAGTGTTCCTTGTAACCATCTTCTGTACTTTATATTTATAAAAAAAACTAACCTCTGACACCCACCCCCAAAACTTTCCTCCAATCACCTCTGATATTAATTATTACGGCCCTGGAGATGAAGTTGGTGACTGTCTCCTCTATCAATGGCTCTCATCTTGTACATCTCTGTCAAATCACCTCTCTCATTCACTCCAAAGAGAAAAATCCTCATATTAAGGGGAAAATAATGCTGCAGCTGATTGCCTTACAGCCAGCCACTGAGGCCATACAACCATCGGGTTGACTGCCAGCATGGCAGCTAACCCAGTGGTCTATCTTGACAGGACAGTAGTCTTGGGCCTGCAGTTGGCCGACATTAAGTTCAGGGAAGCTGGGGTTTCTCTCCCATGCGCTATCTCAACCGTCCTTGCCCCATCATGCCCACAAACTGGAGGTGGACTGTTTTTGACTCCGTACATGGTCTCTTGCAACCAGGCTGGAAGGTTCACAGAAACTGGTTGCACTAAAGTTTGTGTGGCACAGCCTTCGAAAGGGCGTGTGTGACTGGACTGCAGCCTGTGAAAGCCAATGGGCAAAAATTAATCATCATGTCCAGGTGACATTGGCACCTTTTGAGGTCCATGAACAATGGTTTGAGCATGTCAATGTGGACCCCTTTCCTCTCTTTTCCATCTCCCCCCCAGCAGTTTCACACACCCCCTTACCATAGTGGACAGTACCACCAGGTGGCCAGAGGTTATCCCTCTAGCATTGACGATGGTCGCAAACATGGCTTGGACATTCCTCAGCATCGGGGTTGCTCGTCTGGCACCCCATCTGATATTTCCAATGACTGTGGTCCCCAGTTCATATCAAACCTCTGGGTTGCTATGGCCTAGCACTTCGGTGTTGGGCTACATTACACCATGCATATCACCTGCAGTCCAATGGCCTACGCCAGCAGTATCACCGCTCCTTAAAGTCTGCTCTGAGGGGCTTTCCTAACTGATGAGTGTTGGCATGATCATCCCATGGTCCTGTCGGGGCTCAGAACAGCTCCAAAAGAGGGCCTGCCGACGTCCGTGGCTGAGTTGGTATATGGGCAGTCGATACCAGTGCTAGTTTAATTCATTCCTGATGCCCGGAATGCCTCTGTTACACCCTTCACAGTAAATTCAATTCCTTTTCACTTATTCCTCCCTCCCATCATAGCGTGCTGTACAGCACTCTTGGGTTCCTGTTGGCCTACATTCCGCCTCGTTTGCTTTCGTTCGCCATGACACACACCAGCATCCCCTTAAGCCCCCTTACGATGACCTGTTCTGCATTTCAGAACGGAGAGAAAAGACTTTTATCACAGAAGAGAGGGGTAAACCTAAACGTATTGCAGTAGATCGCCTTAAACCGGCCCACCAAGATTTGGAAGTTTCTGTGACCCTGCCCCTGCCATCGTGACAGGACCATGAGCATCTGGACAAGCCAGAGGCATGAAATGTTCCTCCACCCCTGGAACATGGGACCCGAGCCAGGCAGCTCGTCCGAGCTCTGCACAGGCTCACAATGACGGTTTTAGTGAATTCTGAGGGTGGGTGGGGGGGGTGCCGTGTAGGGTAACATAGTTGGTTGAAATGTACATAATTTGTAACCACTGAAATTGATTTGGGGTTTCACTTTAAGAGGCTAGTCTGACGTAATGCCGTAATTAAGTAAAGGGACTTTGTGTTCAGTTTTTTGATGTTCAATAAATGAGTTGCTACAGCTTTTCTGAAACATAAGTCGTCTCTGGCGTTTTATTTGTGAAAATCTACGTATACTCCAGAAGGGAAGTAAACATTTAAAGTTGTATCTTTCTAAATGTAATACAGTTCCAATCCTGGATCCAATACATCAACTGCACTCAGCTGCTTTCTGAATGCTTGGACTTTATAATTTGGCCATCACACTCATTTCATAGAACACACAAACATGGACATTGCTGATTGACTGTAATCACACAAACTAACGTAGGGGAAGGTGCCTAAAATGTCTAAGGTAGTTTCAAGGCGAAGGGATCCTCTGGCTGGGACTATAGAATTAAAAATGGTTAATAATGCAACAGTCTACAGGGGGGTTGAGGAGGAACAAAAAGTATTCTGCCCTTGCTCAAGAATTTTCCCTGCTTTCTTAAGCTAGACAGATAACCCCAGTCCTGATTAGCAGTAGTTGAAGGCAGTCTTATTATTCACCATCGTATTACAGCACCCAAGTAGTCGGTGTAAAAAAACAGTACTTCTCGGCTTTCTAACTAAAGACAAATTCAAACATTGATTAAAATTCCTTCACCTCTAACAAAGTGCTTCTGACTACTAAATGAATTGTACAGACTATATAAATAGCTGCCCTGACAATGAAAGCTAATTGCTTAACAACATGATAATGAGCAATCAACAACAACTGTGAACCCACAAGTAGGCAGTGCGATCCAGTAATTAGAATTAAAATAAAAATCCAAATCAGGAAAGACATAACAGGAAGATGATTCTACATCACTGTTAATGTCACATAAGATGTCATTTTATTAACTGTCAGGTTAATGAACTTTGAAAGAAACATGGGCAATAATTTGAGAAGTAGCTTCAGGTTCCAGAGAGAGTAAAGAGTGGTGCAGAGAAATAGGGATGGTTAACACAATCAGCTTGTACAGATACTAGATACTGTGTAGGCGTGGGATGAAGAGGGGAAGAGTGTAACAGATGGTAAATCAAAATTCTGAACTGGCAGCAGCTAACACTTCTTGCAGAGATTTCTACCTGGATTAGCAGCTCAGATTCAGGACTCCTTACACATAATAGTATTCAATGATTGGCCGAATTTTAGTTTTTCATGTGAGAATGTATGTAATGCAATAATTAAGTAGGTGAATTTGAATGATGGCTGTTTTGTATTAACGATACTGTGTAGCAAGGTGCCTTATGTTGGGCACTGAAGCAACTATAGTGTAAGTCACTGATTGATCTGGGGCAGGGGACTGGGAAACTTAAGCAATACCTCTGGCAATATTTCAAAAACTGAAATTAAAATGATGCATGACTTGTCAATGCACTAAGACTGGTGCCATTTAAGATTGGAAGTAAGTTTTACTACAGCCTGCACTCACATATACATCTCAACAGTTAATTTGTTGAGTTCCATAGATTCAGTTGAACTGGGCCAGAGCCATCAAGCTCTCCTCATATGTTAAACCCTTCATTCCTGGGATCATTTTTCTGAAGCTCCTCTGGGCTCTCTCCAATGCCAGCACATTGATGAGGGGCCCAAAACTGCTCACAACACTCCAAGTGCAGTCCAGCCAATGCCTTATAAAGCCTCAGCATTACATCCTTGATTTTGTACTCTGGTCCTCTTGAAATGAATGCTAACATTGCATTTGCCTTCCTGACCACTGACTTAACCTGTAAGCTAACCTTTAGGGAATTCTGTTTGAGGAATCCCAAGTTCTTTTCCACCTTTGACTTTTGAAATTTCTCCCCATTTAGAAAATAGTCAATGCTTTTACTCCTACTGCTAATGTACACGACTATGCTCTTCCCTATTTCCTATTACATCTGCCACTTCTTTGCTCAAATACCCAATCTGTCAAATTCCTTCTCCAGATACCCTGCTTCCTCAAAACTATCTGCCCCTCCACCTATCTTCGTATTGTCTGCAAACTTGGCTACAAAGCCATTAATTTCTACATCCAAAGCATTGACATATAATGAGTAAAGAAGTGGTCCCAACATTGACCCCTGTTGCACACCACTTTTGGCAAATAATAAGACATTTTGCCTTATTATTTGCCTGTCTTTCCTCACAGTCTCACAATACATTACATTTACTTTAAAGCCAACTGCCCCAACCTCAACTTTATCACTCTGTTTGTCACCCCCCTGCCAAATTACTGTATATCCTCCCCAGTACCTCTAGCAAACCTGCCCACAAGGATATTGTTCCCCCTCAGGTTCAGGTATAACTTGTCCTACTTGTACAGTTATTACCTTCCCCAGAAGAGTTTCCAATGATCCATAACTCTGAACTCCTGCCCTCTGCACCAGTTCCTCGGCCACACATGTATCTGTCAAATCATCCTATTCTTACTCTCACTGGCATGTGACACAGGCAGCAATCCAGAGATTACTAACCTGGAAGACCTGCTTTTCACCTTTCTGCCTAACTCCCTATATTCCTTCTTCAGGACCTCCTCACTTTTCCTACCTATGTAGTTGGCACCAATATCTACCACAACTTCCAGCTGTTCACCCTGCCCCCTTAGAATGCCATGGACCCAATCTGAGACAAGCCTGACTCTGGCAACTGGGAAGAAACATATCATCACGTCTCTTTTATGTCCACAGAATCTGCTTTCTGCTCCTCTAATTATGGAATCCCCTATCATTACTGTACTCCTCCTCTCCCCCTTCCCTTCTGAGCTACAGAGCCAGACTCAGTGCCAGAGACCCAGTCACTGTGGTTTCCCCCTTTGGGATGTCCCCCTCCAACAGTATCCTAAGCGGTGTACTTATTATTGAAGGGAATGCCACAAAGGGTTCTCTACACTGGGAGCCTATTACTTTACTGACTTCTAACAGTCACCCATGTATATGCCTCCTGCAACTTAGGGCTGGGAATGTGTTATTCAGGATGGTTGTAACTTTGTGTTTAAAATAATATGCAAAGCAGAACATACAAGCAGTTTTAATGTTTAGATTTTAATTCCTTAGTTATTGACTGGTTCTTAACCCCCCCCCCCCCCGGCCACCCTCAGGGTCGCACAGCTCGCTGTCGTCTAGGGAAACTGCCCTCGGCCCCGCCAAACTGGGTAATCAGTTTGTGTGGATGCTGTGTGATGTACCCCACCCCGCCCAAGTAACAGATGATACACCAGATATGATTAAATGATTTACAGTTTATAGATATTACTGGAACTATATAATTAATAGAGAATAAAATATAAAAGGAAAATCAAAGGTGCCACACTTATCGAAGTTCAATCACTTCGTGCACAAACAGTTGGAGCTCAGGACCCTTCTTCTTCACCCTGCAACCCCTCAGACCACCTGGACTGGCCACCTGGTACCAACAACGGTGGTCGACCAGACGCTCCACACGAGTCCGTCTCCGTCTCCTCTTCTCGCTGAACGCCCCGCTCGGGGTCTGACCCCGTTAGTGGACTCACAGCACCTGGTCCATCCTCTGTCTCTCTCTCCCGCCTTCTGCCCCCAAAACCCCGCACATACAATCTCTTACAGACACCCCACAGGCATAACAACTAACCCAATTGGTTCCTTTGTCCTCTTATCAGTAGATAATCCACAACAAACTGCCAGCGCAAGAACTTTCTCAGCGTTTAACATAACAAAGAAGCATTCCCAAGTATAACATAACAAAGAAGCCATTTTAATTAGCCTACGCAGTAACATAAAAGACGAAACCCCCTTACACATGTATGGTCAATGATTATGATGGTTATATTTACAAGCTTTGCAAATATTTATATGATACTTCTGCTCAACTGAATCCATGGTACCCAACAATTTAACTGTGGACATGCATAAATCCTCTACTGGGTAATACGTCTTTTGCTGCATATTCAGGAAAGATAACAAATTCTGTGTTGAAAATTCATACCTGCCCAAAAATTCAACACCGCAGGTGGTTGAGGCAGGTTGAAAATTAAGGTTCTGTTGCCTACTCGTTGTCTGTTTTGTGTGACGAAAGTACACATAGACTAAGATGTTGACTGTCCTGTGCTATCACCAGTGGGATCAACAGTTGATCTGCCACCTGTCTTCAGGAGAGAGAGATAAGTAAGACAATGGAGCAGCATTTGGAAATGTTAATGAAGAGACGAGAGAGTTTAACGGAAGGAGACACCGGTCTGGGTATTGTCAAGACCGGCTCCTTTTTGAACCCTGAACTGTTTGAAGTGATGGACAGGCGATACCCCAACAGGGGGGATAAAAAGGGACAGGTTCGCTAAGGCAACAGACACCACACAAGACACCACTCACGACACCACGAGGTATCGAGACCCTGGAAGCGGTGCGCCCCCACAAGTCGGTGGGAGTTTTGGAGGGCTGATCGCGGGACCAGCCATAGACGCACAGGGTGGAAAGATTCGGTCAGCAGGAACCTGGTGTGTGTGTCCGCCCTTGACTGGGTGCTAGGTTCACCGCAGAGGAACGATCGTATCTGAAACGGAGGGGTCACAGTTGGTGACCTCAGAAGACATTAGAAAGGGCTCGCCCGAAAGCTAACTGCGAGGAATATCAAAGGTCTGTTTGGATCCGATTCGAATATCAGCATTCTCTCTCTCTCTTCAATGGCACAACAACGATTACTGCGAACTGAATTAAACTGAACTCTATCACTGGTGATTGAACATTTTACCCCTAGACTGCGATAGAGCTTGATTGATCCTATTATCCTAGTTCTGTTTACATGTGTGTTTATTCAGTGCCGACCTGTTGCATTTATATCCTTACTATTAGAGTACTGTGTTGCTTATTTCTTTAATAAAACTTTCTTAGTTCCAGTAATCGAGACTCCAACTGAGTGATCCATTTCTGTTGGTTTGGCAACCCAGTTACGGGGTACGTAACATTTGAAGCAAGGGAGAACTGAAATAAGTAGTTGGCTTTTTCTTGTACATCCAGCTTTAGAGTTGAATTTGAATTGAATTGACTTCATTTCTTACACCCTTCACATATATGAGGAGTAAAAATCTTTACAGTACGTCTCCGTCTAAATGTGCAATCATAGTAATTTATAATACTTTATAATAAATAGAACAGTCAATGTAATATAGAGTACACTCAAGTCAGCGTGAGTTCATCAGTCTGATGGCCTAGTGGAAGAAGCTGTCCCGGAGCCTGCTGGTCCTGGCTTTTATCCTGTGGTACCACTTCCCAGATGGTAGCAGCTGGGATAGATTGTGGTTGAGATGGCTTGGGTCCCCAATGATCTTATGGGCCCTTTTTATCCAGCTATCTTTGTAAATGTCCTGAATCATGGGAAGTTCACAACTACAGATGTGCTGGGCTGTCCGCACCACTCTCTGCAGAGTCCTGCAATTAAGGGAGGTACAGCTCCCACCCCAGGTGGTGATGCTCTCAATTGTGCCCCTGTAGAAAGTTCTAAGGATTTGGAGGCCCATACCAAACTTCCTCAACCGTCTGAGGTGAAAGAGGTGCTATTGTGCCTTTTTCACCTGTCACATACCCCGTGACGGGAATAAAGAACCAGCAGAAATAGAAAACACTTTGGAGACCGGTATTGCTATTAACTAATGATATTTAAGAGTAACTACGCAATACAGTAATATAAATGTAGATAAATCAGACAGGTTAGCAATGATTATATATATAAGTAAGTAAATCAGTAACTGTGGAAATATATATGTGAAAAATCAAGCTTCTTTAAGTCTAGGGGTAAAAAGATACAGTCTTACGATGATGAATGAAGTTCAGTTCCGTTCAGTTCGTGGTACTGAGTTGAGTAGTGATGGAGAGAGAGAGAGGGAGAGATTTGAGTCTTCAGGTGAGCTGACACCGTCGATCTTCTCGTTGTCCTCCGAAATCCTTTAAAAAGTCACTGACTGTGACCACAACAAAGCGGACCGGTTTTCTGTGGTGGAGTTATCACCCAGGCAAGGGTGGACACATGGGCAACTCCCCACCGGTCACTGCCTTTTCTTTTCACTGCAAGAGCCACTGATCGATCTGCCTGATCGATCCTCCAGAAACCCACTTTTTCTGCGGGCACAACAAAGCTTATTCAGTGTCCCAAAACATGTGTCTGAGGTCTATATCATCTGACCTCCGTACTGGATACCAGCTGTCATTCAATTAACTCCTCCTTCCTCTCTCTGTGTAAGAATACAAGCAGGCAAATGTCCTTGAAGAAAGTATAAACAACCTGTGAGCAGTCTTCGTCTCTCTCTCTCCCTTTTCAAAACAACATGTTGGTGTTAAATAACTCTCTCTCTCTTTCTCTCTCTCTTTTCCAAAGCACAGTTCATAGGGGTAATTCAGGACCCCGTCACACACCACACAGCTGGTGTGTACAGACCACGTGAGGTCCTCGGTGATGTCAATAGAGGTTAGCCCATGTCCATTCCTTCTGTAATCTACAACCAGCTCCTTTGTTTTTGCGACATTGAGGGAGAGGTTGTTTTCGGGACACTGTGTCAGAGAGATGACTTCTCCCCTGTAGGCCATTTCATTAATGCTTGAGATAAGGCCAATCAATGTAGTGTCATCGGAAAATTTAATTAGCAGTTATGGAGTCATAGAAAAGTACAGCACAGACACAGGCCCTTTGGCCCTTGTAATCCATGCCGAACCGTTTATACATCTTCCTCCAATCGGTCTGCACTGGGATCATAGCCCTACGTAGCCCTGCTTTGAACTTTTCTCTGTACTCTTTCAACCTTATTTAAATCTTTCCTGTAGGTAGCTAATGAAAACTGGACAAAATATTCCAAATTAAGCCTCACCAACATCTTGTACAACTTTAACAAAACATCCCATCTCCTGCACTCAATACTTTGATTTATAAAGGCCAGTGTGACAAAAGTTTTATGTCTGAATATAGACACGACCTGCCACATATGAAACTATGCTGACTATCCTTAACCAGTCTATGTCTTTCCAAATACTTATATATTCAGTCCCTCAGAATACCTTCCAATAACATCCCCCCTACTGATGTCAGGCTCTCTGGCCTATAATTTCCTGGTTTACTTTTAGAGCCTTTAGTGAATAGCAGAATAACATTGGCTATCCTCCAATCTTCTGGTACCTCAACCGTTGCTAAGGATGATTTAAATATCTCTGCTAGAGTTCTGGCAAGTTCTGCACTTGTCTGCCACAGGGTCTGAGGGAATACCTTGTTAGACCCTGGTGATTTATCCAACCTAATTTGCTTCAGGACAGCAAACACCTCCTCCTATGTGATCTGTATAGGGTCCATGAAGTTGGTGCCATTTTACCACACTTCTATAGACTCTGTCTGTCTCCTGAGTAAATACAGATGCAAATATATATATATTTAAGATCTCCCCCATCTGTTTTAGTCCCGTTTGGTGGCGCAATAATATCAGCGCCGGGCTCCGGATCGAAGGTTCCCGAGTTTGAATCCAAGTTGGGTTGAGCGTCGAGCTAGCAACTCAGCCTCGTAAAAACAAGAATAGCTTGCTACAGAAACACCGTCATGACGGTGCCCCAATAACTCCACTGCCGAGTTAAGGGCTATTCTTCTTCTTCCATCTGTTTTGGCTCAACACATGGATTACCATTCTGATATTTCAGAGGCCAAATTTGTCCCTTTGCAATTCTTTTGCTCTTAACATATCAGTTAGGAAGGAATCCCTTAGGATCCTTCTTCACGTGGTCTGCTAGGGCATCCTGATGCCTTCTTTGAGGTCTGCTGATTTCTTTCTTAAGTGTTCTATTGCATTTCTTATACTCCATAAACACCCTATTTGTTCCTACCTGTCTATACCTGCTATGCACCTCTTTTTGTTTTCTTAACCAGGGCCTCAATATCTCTTGAAAACCAAGCTTCTGTACATCTGTTATCTTTAACTTTTATCCTAATAGGTTTTGTACTCTCAATATTTCACTTTTGAAGGCCCCCCACTTACCAAGTACACTTTTGCAAGAGAACAGCCTGTTTTAATCCACACTTGCCAAATTCTTTCTGATATCATCGAAATTGGTTTTTCTCCAATTAAGAATCTCAACCCACGGACCAGACCTATGGTTTCCATATTTACTGAGAAACTAACAGCATTATGATCACTAGGTGCAATGTGTTTCCCTACACAAACTTCTGTCACCTGCCCTGTCTCATTCCCTAGTAGCAGATCAAGTATTGCACACACTCTTGTTGGGACTTCTAAGTACTGATTAAGGAAACTTTCCTGAATATATTTGACAAACTCGATCCACCTTGTCCTTTTACAGTTTAGGAGTCCCAGCCAATACACGGAAAGTTGTAATCACCTACTATAACAGCCCTATGCTTTTTGGAACAGTCTGCTATCTCTCTGCAAATTTGTTCCTCTAAATCCCTTGGTCTTTTGGGTGGTCTGTAATATAGCCCCATTAACATGGTCATACCTTTCTTATTTTTCAGTTCCATCCATAATACCTCACTGGACGTGTCCTCCAGTCTGTCGTGACTGAGCACGGCTGTGATATTTTCCCGGTCTAGTAACGCCACCCCTCCTCCTTAATCCCTCCAGCTCTGTCACGACTAAAACAACTGAATCCTAGAACACTGCCCCTCCTGCAACCAAGTCTCACTAATGGCTGCAATATCATGATTCCAAGCAATGTTCCCTCTAATTTGTAATGACCAGGGTGCACAAAAATCTTGTGGCTGTGCAGTTTTTTTGCCTAGTGACAAGAACATGTGTGCACTGAGTAATCTATACTGAAAAACGGTATAAATAAGGCAGTTCTAAGATCTACAGACAAATCATTGCAAACTCCACATTGTTAACACTGTCTGCATCAGGAACCGGAAAAGGAAATGTGATTGTGTACTATCATGAAATACGCTTAACATGCCAACAGGGTAGAGGGTGACAACCTTCTGTGCGCAGTTTAAATTCCTTTGTGTGCTAGTAGTCGAAGTTGTGAGCGCGTACACACGCACACACCTTAGAGGGAACATTGATTCCAATTGTTGATCCATGCCCTGATCTCCTGACTTTGTCTGAGGTCTTAACAACATCTGTCTCCGCAACCTCACCAGTAACTGTTCTGGCACATTGGTTCCCATTCCCCCGTAACTCTAGTTTAAATCCTACTGCACAGCACTAGCAAACCTTCCTGTCAGGATTATAGTCTTCCAATTCAGATGCAAAGTACAGATCAAACCTTCCCTGGACGTGAACCCAGTGAACCAAAGATCTTATGCCCTCTCTCCCTCACCAACTCCTTAGCTATGTGTTAAACTGTGTAATCTTCTGGTCTCACTATTACATAGCACAGTAGCAATCCTAAGATCATAACCATGGAGGTCCTTCCCTTTATCCTAGTACCTAACCTGGGGTGTATGGGGTGTCAGGGAGGGGTCGCACCTCTGGTGGGGGAACACGTCGCGTCCTTTTCAGGGTGGTTAGTCCACCTTTGGTCCCCATCTGCCACTCAGCTCTCACCTGTGGCTCCCCGTAGCTGTTTGCATGCGACAGCGGCCACGTCCCGGGCAACGGCTTCGACAAGCCGGCTAAACCAGGTGAGGGTAGCCGATGGGTCTCAAACCCTCGGTGTGATAGGAGGCTGTCTATCCCAGCATGTGAAGACAGACTCCGGCGGATTGAGTGGACGAGACCAATGGAAGGTCCAACGGTCAAGAAGGCGGTCTCTGCAAGCGTTGTGGAACGTGTAGAGCAGGGCAAGACACAGGAGGCGTCCTGGTCATCCACTGCGCCTAGTCCCATCTCCAGCCGTCTCGACTCCGTCTTGCCACTGGATCCAGATGGGAATTGGGAAGAGAGAGTGAGGCTGACGCTGCGCAGCTCTCCCTCACTTAAATCCAAATCACGCGCTAGTCTTGACACCATCATAATGGTGTCGAGGTCCTCATCGACGTCAACGATGGACGAACAACTGAGTACCTAACCTTCTCACTTTGCAGAACCTCATCACTCTTCCATCCAGGAAACGCATTCCCATCCATAGAACCTCCTTTCTGTTCCCCTAACTAATGAATCCCCTATCACCACAGCTCACCTCTTCTCCCCTTTGCTTCTGAGTCACGGAGTCAGACTCAGTGTCAAAGACCTGACCACTGTGACTTTCTCCTGCTCAATTATCCCCTCCCCAACAGTGTACCTGTTGTTCAGGGGGGATGGCCAGTGGGGTACTGCACACTGGCTGTTTAACCCCTCTCCTCTTCCTGACTGTCACCCAGTTTCCTTTGTCCTGCGCCTTGCGTATAACTACCTCTCTATATTTTCCATCTATCACCCCCTCAGCTTCCCAAATGATTCAGAGTTCATCCAGTTCCAGGTCCTGCTCCAACTCCTTAACCCAGAATGTTAGAAGCTTCATCTGGATGCACTTCTCGCAGGTGTAGTCATAAGGGTCACTAAGGTCTCCCTGCATTCCCGTATCCCATAAGAGGAGCATTCCACTATCCTGCCTGGCCTCTCTACTGTTCCAACTGAGCAAATATAAAGAGGAAACTGTATAAACTGTAGAGGATGTTGGGTGAAATTCTACCTCCAGTTCTTTTTGTCCTCTCTGACTCAAGCCTTTCCTTGCTGCAGCCTTGAAGAGTTAAAGCCTCAGAATCTCCACTCTAACGCTGTCCACTCCAACGATGGCCACTCTGGCAATGGCCATTCCACTTGCCTGTGCCTTACTTTGTTCTCCTGTGAGCAGGCAATTGCATATGCTGTGCATGCTGGGTTCAATTTAGTTTAGAAACTATAAGAGAACAGTGAATTAAACTGTGAGGGCATTGTCTCTGTCCAGAGACGGTCCCAGAAGCTGCACTGAAGTAAATGAGTCTCAAAATCCTTAGAAGTGACAGATGCCCCAAATGCACATTCTACTTAAATACCACAAGTAATCTAGTCTTCTGAATAATTTGAGGTCTTAAGAGCCGTACAGTTGGGTTGGTGTGACCATCTCTGCTTTATGCATTATTCCCCAGGCTGAGTCCAGCTTTCTCTATCTTGCTACTTCACTGATCTTTCCAAACCCTTCTCGGTGATCATGTATTGGTTTACATACTGTACGTTAAAGGATACGAAAGGTGAGATGCATCCAAATGTGAGTTCAGGTTGCAGTAAAAGATGAATTTCGTCCCCCCAGCAGTGGCATACCCAATAGTTACTCTAAGTGCCAATTCATACGGCGTGATTGTTACAATACTTTCATATTTCTAAGTCACCGCCATTAAAGACATTCTCCTATGAAAAACTAAAGTTGGGCCTATCGGTGAATATAACTGATCTCAGATCTGTGCCCCTGCTGAACCAGGTAGAATGCTCCAGCAAAGAATGTTGGCTGTTGTCAGTTCTGAAATTTCACTTTATCGTCAGTTATATTCTTCCTCTTTCAGTCTCATCCTACACGCTATCTGCGATCTACACAAGGTGATTGTGTCAGCCACCCCTATTTCTCTGCAATACTCACTATCTCTTTCTTGGACTTAAATTATTGCTCATGTTTCTTCCAAAGTTCATTAAAATGACTGTCAACAAAATGATAAATGCCATACCATGTGATGTCAACAGTAATGTAGAAATCTCTTCTTTTGTTCCTCCTCAACACCTCTGCAGACTGTGACATTATTGACCATTTTTAGTCCCAACCAGAGGACCTTTTATCATTTCTCCTTGGAACCACGTTAGACGTTTTAGGTACCTTCCCCTGCATTAGTCCGTGTGATTACAGTTTATCATCAATCTCCATTCTTGTATGTTGTATTAAACAAAGGGTGTGATGGCCAAGTGATAAAGTCTGAGGCCCCAGGAAGCAGCTGACGTATTGTATCCAGGATCGAACTTTGTTATCACATTTCAAAATGTAGAACATTAAGTGTTCACTTCACACAAGGAACGTCCTCATGATTGAGTTGTTTCCCCACTTGCCAGATATATTTCCCTATGTGCTGTCCATTATGCTGAAGTATAAAAATGACCCAACCTGTTCGATAAGAGTCTTGTAGAAAATGTAACTGTCTCTCTGTTCCATGTAGTTGCACTGACCCTCATGCAATCGATACACAGTAACATAGTAGACTCTCATCTGCCTTGTGGAATAGTCTGCTCAGCATAAAAAGCAACTAAAATGCAAATTAAACAGGAAATAGGTATGAATCTGTGTGGAGCTATTTGAGAATACCAGAAGTTTCATTTGGTGAGATAAAGTCCTTTAATATCATATTCTTAACAAATTACCTCTGGCTATAAAAGATTGCAAACATAATTCTCACAATACAACCGTATCAACTCTGTAAATACTGGATCTCCATCAGCACAGGAGCACTGCAGGGATGTGTGCTTAGCCCCCTACTCTACCTGCTTTACACCAAAGATTGTGTGGCTAAGTTCAGCTCCAACACCAGATACAAACTCACTGATGTGGGTGGTGGTGAATCAACATACAGGGGGGAGATTAAAATTTTGGCTGAATGGTGTAATAGCCACAGCCCCTCACTCAGTGTCAATAAGACCAAAGAACTGACTGTAGACTTCAGGAGAGGGAAACCGGAGGTCCATGAGCCAGTAATCATCAGAGGATCAGAGGTGAAGAGGGTCTGTAACTTAAATTCATGGACGTCACTATCTCAGGGGACCTGTACTGGACCCATTCTATAAATATAATTGCGAAGAAAGCACGACAGTGCCTCTGTTTCCTTGGGAGTCTGCGGAGATTTGGTATGTCATCAAAAACACGCCAGAAGGAGAAGATGGCAGCGTGACGCAGCTCGCAGTGGCCACTCCAGTGGTGATGTCTGTTATTTGTCAAGTAGGGTGCCGTGCACAATCCTGATTTGATGGAAACAGACATGGGAGCACGGAGGAACATCTGGCGGAACTTCTGAAATGCCTGCTTCGCTGCTGCTGCTACTGTGTGGTCCAGAATCCCCGGAGGGGAAGGGCCCAAGTCCTCAGCTTTGCTTGTTGCTCGGCGGCCAGGGCGGGGTCAAAGCGTTCGGCAGAGGATGGTGCTCGGAGAGGCTGTGTTGGAAGGGCTGGTTGGAGGCTCGAAGTTTTCGGACAGACTCAGAGTCCGCTGCGGTCGGGTGCTTCCAATGGTGTGGCATCGGCAAGTTTGCGGCACTTGGAGGTTCATGGCAGGAAGAGTTTCTCCCTTCTGCCGTCTGTGTGGGATGATGAGGCTATCCGAACTTTGAGACTTTTTTTGACCGTGCCCATGGTCTGCTCTTTATCAAATTACGGTATTGCTTTGGACTGTTGTAACTGTATGTTATAATTATGTGGTTTTGTCAGTTTTAGTCTTGGTTTGTCCTGTGTTTCTTGTGATATCATTCTGGAGGAACATTGTATCATTTTTTAATGCATGCATTTCTATATGACAATAAACGAGGACTGAGTGTCCTCATAATCTAATCTAAAACCTTGGCAAACTTCTATAGCTGTGAGATGGAAAGGTGCTGACTGGCTGCATCATGGCCTGGTATGGATTCGGCCCAGTACATTATAGATAAAACACTTCCAACTATTGAGCAGATCTACAAGAAACAATGCCGTAGAAAAGCAGCATCCGTCATCAAAGATCCTCACCACCCAGGCCATGCTCTTTTCTCGCTGCTGCCATCAGGTAGAAGGTACAAGAGCTTCAAGACTTGTACCATGAGGTTCAAAAACAGTTACTGCCCCTCAACCGTCAGGCTCTTGAACAAAAGGGGAAAACTATACTCATTTAAGCACTCTTTTATCTTGTTATTTCATGCTCATTATTTATTGCTATTTATTTATATCTGCATTTGCACAGTTCGTTGTCCATTGATCCTGTTTGCAGCTACTGTTCCAAAGATTTGCTAACTATGCCCGCAGAAAAGGAATTTCTGAGTTGTATGTGGTGGCATGCATGTATTCTGATAATAATTTTTACTTTGAACATTTAAACACCATATTAAGTGTATATTTCTTGTAATCTTTTAGAGAGGCCAACTAGTCATTACTATTCTATTACGACTGAGGTTGGAACTAGCCATCAAAAAGACATAGTTAAAATAATTTGCATTGAATATAGTGCTGATGATTTTCATTCCTTAAAATTTTGGCAGTGGAAAAAAGTTAGTTTTGTCTTTTAAAAATCTGATAATGTAGCTTTTATTGGAAATTGTTGTGCACGAATATTTTTATCCACTCATTTCAAGCTGTGAAGTATTTAGTATGGACACCCATGAAACAAAGGGGTTTCAGAAAATGTTTCTAGACCTTGACAGAGTTGCTTGTACTTCTGCTCTTGGCATTCTGCATCATTCAGCCACTTTTCCGTCCGAGTGCTCCAACCAACTCTGAAATTTTGAAACAGTCATTATGAGAATGAACTAGCACAAGAGAACTGATTAAAAGCATTTTCTAGATGGATTCTAAATGGATAAAGTGGCCATTAGATTTTAAAAACTATTAAAATTAGGAGTACTAAAATCAATAGTGAATCCGGACGATAGAACCCACGACAGAAGAGAGTCAACAAAGAGGGATGGTGGGAATCTGAGACTTTCTCCAACAGGGAGCAGTAGAGGTGAACACAGCCGCATAGTTAAGTGGAAGCTTTAAAAGCACAGAAGGGTGAATTGAGTGCGAGATGACATTAACAGAGAGAGATGAAGTTCAGTGGAAAGGAGCTCATGTGGACTAGTTTGGCTGTGTAGCCCATTTCGTCCTCCACTATCATATTCAATAGTTGTCCTTAGGTTTATGCAATTACTCAAATTATTTGGGTTGAAAGTAAGGGTGTTTATGACTTTCCGAAGTTCATGTGATTATAGGTTCACTCTTTCAATGCCATCTATGGGAGTTTGTGTACAAATTTGGATTCTGTGTACGTCACTGACAGTAAAACACTTTGGGATTTTATGGCCATGGACGACGATACATTAATCTGTTAGAAATTATTTCCATCTATTTATTAAAATCAGCGTGATGTGAGAACAGTTGTTTCCACAAAGAATGTCAAGAGGAAGAGAAAATTGTTGCAAAGTGTAATGGACTTGGCAAACCAGGACAATGTTCTCTGATTGATTGGGTACTCCTAACTTGATGCAGTGTATTAGGATCCACCTCCTATCCACTGCAGTGCAGTTTCCATACCACACAGTGATGCAGTGTATTTGGATGCTGTCAGACGTGCCATCTGTAGAAAGTCATGTGTACTGACGTGCTTAGTCCAGTGCATCCACACGTCAATCCTCTCTGTACAGTTTATTATCGACTGTCTTTGCACTTGGCGGTGAGTCTAGCTGTGGAGAAAGAGTTACATTTGTTCCATAAGTTTCCTTGTTCTGACTTGAGTGTTTAAACCCACTCCAGAAACAGATATACCCATCTTGTGATCTATTGTATTCCGCATTTCATGGCTTGCTTGTAGTTTGCCTTCCATTGTCAAGTTTTACAGCACATAAGTAGGGCTTTCAGCATGCCTGCCACGAATACATGTCTATACTGATATCATTTACCCACAACTGAATCAGAATTCGAATCAGCTTCATTATCGCAGTCATATGTCCTGAAATTTGCTGTTTTGTGGCAGTAATACAATGCAATACATAAAAAAGCCACAAATACAATAAGAAGTATTTTTAAAACTACATTAAATAAGTGGTGCAAAAAGAGAGCAAAAATATTGAGGAAGTGTTCGTGGGTGGTTCATTGTCCATTCAGAAGTCTGACGGAGGAGAGACAGAAGCTGTTCCTGAAGCATTGAGAGTGTGCCTTCAGGCTCTTGTAGCTTCTCTCTGAGGGTAGTAGGAAGAAGAGAGCATGTCCTGGGTGATGCCACCTTTTTGAGGCATCACCTTTTGAAGGTGCCCTTGATGGTGAGGAGGTTAGTGCCCATAATGGAGCTGACTAGGTTTGCAACCCCCTGCAATTTTTTCTGACCCTCCATTCCAGACGGTGATGGAACCAGTTAGAATGCTCTCCATGGCACGTGTAGAAATTTGCCAGAGTCTTTGACATACCAAATCTCCTCAAACTCCTTCTTCATAATCGCATCAATATGTTCAATATTGGACCATAGCCTTCTATACCTTGCCAATTTAAGTGATCATGTAAGCAATTCCTTTCCTCCTTTGAGCTATTGAGTTTCCTCCAACAGATCGTGTGATACTCCAGATTCCATCATCTGTGGTTTCTTATGTCTCAGTGTTCGTCTAGATATTTCTTAAGTGTTTCAAAAGTACCTGTCCCTTGTAAGTTGCAACTAGTATGCGTATGAGTGCTGTAATCAGGCTGGATCAGCCTCCTTCTCCCTTTCCCTTGTTGAAATGTCTATCGGTTTGAGTATCTCAGTCACTGCTGATCCCGTGGGATTTTCATGCACAACAGTTTCCAGAGTTTATAGAGAATGGCTCAAAAATAAATCAAAACATCCAGTGAGCTGCAGTGCGTGGGCAAAATTCCCTTGTTCATTATTGTGTCTCATAACTCCAAAACATAAAACTAATTGGAAAAAAAAGAGTGGGGAGACTGGGACAAAAGTGTACTCTTCATTGTTACTTTCAGCGTGGGGAGCAACCTTGAAGTGATGGCGTAATGACGCATCCCATTCACATACTTCTACATATAACTCATAATGAATTATTTAAACAAATAAAGAATGCTTAATCAAACAACACATATACATTACTCAAATATTAAATAAACAACACTCCTCCTTGTTTTTGCTATAAACTCCAACGCAATAGAGAGTGTATCTCAACTTGTGTAACATGTATACAATACATGAGACACGTGGCTGTGAAACAATCTCAGTATCTGGGGAGTCCTCCATGGGGGTTGTAGCAGTTGACTCTGGGACACCAGGAAGTGTTTCTGACGGCTCTGAATGCCTTTCTTCTGGATGTGTTGGCATCCTGAAAAGAGCATGGCCAGTTGCTTGATCTGGTGCCCTATTCCAGGCCACCAGACCAAGCGTCAAGCCAACGGTTTCATTTTGACCACACCTACTTGACCGGCATGTACAGTAACTCCTCCAACACTTCAACTCTCAGCTTGGATGGTACAACAACTCCCAATCCCCACATAAGGCAACCCACATCAAGGGCAAGTTTATCCCAGCACTGGTAAAAATAGGGAAACTGGGATTTCTACTGCACATTCCAAAATTTGTGGATGACTTTGAAGATCTAAGATAGTGTGGGCTCTTTTCTGGTTTCCCTTTGGATCATCTCTGCAGTAATAGGGAGTCTTTTGATTTGCATAATGGAGAACAAATATGTCTAGAGGAGTGTCCTCTTCTGTAATTTTTTTTTGGTATTTCCTTTTCCAAGGGTAAACAGGGCTATTCATCAGAATTTCCATGACTAGTTGTCCCCTTAAGCTCAATTTTGTAATTGTGTCCTCCAGGAAACAGAGCCCTCTCTTCATTTGTGCTGCTGCTGTTAGTAAAACAGATGTGGATTGAAAATGGACACCAGTGGTTGATGATCAGTAATGAGGGTAAACTCTCTTTCATACAAGTACTGGTTGAAATGATTTACACCCCAAACCAGACTCAAGGCCTTTCTTTCAATCCATGGGTAATTTTTCTCCGCAGTGGTAAGGGAACGTGATGCAAAAGTTATGGGGCGTTCACTTCCGTCACTCATAACATGTGACATGAATGCACCTATGTCACAAGGCGAGGTGTCAGAAGCAAGTTTCACTGGACAGTGTGGACCATAATGTGTGATTACAGTGCCTGCTGTAATTTCCTTTACCTTTTGAAAAGCAACCTCACAGGGCTTTCTCCACTGCCGTTACTTCTCAGTCTGTAGTAATGAGTTCAAGCGGTATAGCACAGTGGCCAGGTTTGACAGGGACCTGTTATAGTAATTGACAAATCCTAAAAAGGACCACCACTGCGACACATCCTTTGGCCTTGGGAGATCCTCCAATGCTTGAATTTCCGCGGCTCACTTGTGTAGACCTGTGTGTCAACGATGTAACCACAGTAAGTGATGCCTGGTTTAAAGAATTCACTTGTTGCATTGTGCTCCCAGCCCATAATCTTCTAAACTTTTTAACACCGTCTTGAAATTTTGGAGATGTTCCCTTATCACCCTTGTAGCACCTAGTCCATAGCTTTCTGCTGTGCTTTTTTTTGAACTTGAACATCTCACTGCACTTCAATGGTAGGTCGTTTTCTTGGGTTCTTTTGAAACTTGTGTGTCATCACTTATGTTTTGTAACTTCAAAACATAAAACTAATCAAATGAAAAACACAGTAAGACCAAGACAGATGTGTACTCTTCATTTTTACTTTTAGCGAAGTGCGCACTTATGACGCCGTGATGTAATGATGTATGCATTCACATACTTTTACATTTAACCCGTAAGGAATTATTTAAGCAAACAAAGAATGCTTAATCAAACAATATATTGACAATATTACTTAAATATTAAATACACAACATTACCGGGAGAGGTCAAAGGAGAATAGCCATATTGGTTTAAGCTGGTAGGAAGGTGACAGTAACTCAAATATCCCCACAATAAGACGGTGCAGTGCAGAAGATCATCTCTGATTCACAATATAATGAACCTTGTATTGTCTACAGCAGCAGAAGACCATAAACATACACTCATTGGCCTCTTTATTAGGTATAGGAGGTACCTAATGAGGTGGTCACTGAGTGTATATGGAAAAAATAGAGAAAGTGGTTGAGGCAGGTACAAGAACAATATTTAAAAGATGTTTGGACACCGCCAGGAAAGGTTTAGAAGGATAATGATCGACGGTAGACAATGTGATTGGCTTCGTCAGGCATCTTGACCGGGATGGACTAGCGGGGCTGAAGAGTCCATTCCATGCCCTTATAACTTTGAAGTGAATCCCACTCGAGGGACTATCTGATTAGAATGTCTGGTCCAGTCTCCGTCTGTGCACTGTGGCAGGGAGTGGTCCTTCTTCTGCGTTCCTGTTAGTCCATGGAGGAAATTATCACAAAATCAACGAACCAATCTCTAGAGGAAAATGCAAAGATGTGACCGGGCAGGAGCAATGAGATTAGAAAAGGGGCCATATTAATACTTCAAAATCGAGCAGGCTGCTTCCATGTGTTTTAGAAGAAGTGCAACACTTTTCCATCTGATGCTTCTCATGGGTGTGTATACTATCAAAACGATACAGTTTCTCCATTAGAATCGTTTGATGGCACAATATAGAGGGAGGTTTACTCCCTACGGTGTTCAGTGACAAAGTCACCTGCCAGCTTGCACTCCTCCCCCTCCCGCCACCTTTGTCTTTCTCTGCCGCCTTCCTTTCTAGTCCAGATGAAGGGTCTCGACTCGAAACATCGACTGTTTATTCCTCTCCATAGATGCTGTCTGACTTGCAAATGTCACTTCAACATTTTCAGTGGGTTGTTCTACATCGTTTTGCTCATATAGAAACTGCTGGAGTTCAGTATAAAGTTTCACGCAGAAGACTGTGCTTCTGGTAGTGATGAAATTACTTATTGCGTGAGAGAATTGATCTGGAATACGAAGAGAAGAGTTGAATGTAAGGAAATGTATGAGATAAATGTTTAAGAGTCCTGAAGAAGGGTTTCAGCCCAAAATGTTGACTGTTCATTTCCATAGATGTTTCTTGTGTTCAAGCTATAATACAACTATGTTCCACTAGGTGGCGCTTTTGTCCATCTTCTCGTGGGGGGCGGGGAGTGGGGAAAGTTTGTTGATCGGAATGCTCAACAACAGAATAAAATGCAGAATATTTTTTTGAATGATAAAATGCTGGGAAATAATTTTCACCTGGGTCTCCTGATGTTTTTTCCTGTGTCCCAAGAATGTGCCATTTATACCAAGGTACAATCATCTTCTACAAGGGAGAATCTAACCATTTACCCTTAACTTTCTATGATTCAGTCCCCCATCAACATCCCGTTTATGAAAGTAACAATAGGCCACTCTGCCCCTTGCGCCTATTCTTGTATAGTCATAGAATTATAGTGCATTCAGACAGGCTATTCAGCCCAATTCATTCATTCCACTGAGTGTACTGTATGTTCATAGTCTTCTGTCCAGTAGCCCATCCACTTCAAAAAACGATGTGTTGTGTGTTCAGAAATGCACTTCTGTACACAATTGTTGTGATGTGTGATTATTTGAGTTACTGTCACCTTCATGCCAGCTTGAACCATCTGGCCATTCTCCTCTGATGTTTCTCATTAACAAGTTGTTTCCACACACAGAACTGCTGTTCACTGCAAACATGAGGAATTCTGCAGACGCTGGAATTTCAAGCAACACACATCAAAGTTGCTGGTGAATGCAGCAGGCTAGGCAGCATCTCTAGGAAGAGGTACAGTCGACGTTTTGGGCCGAAACCCTTCGTCCCGCCGCAACAATCCTAACCTTACTATTAAACCCGCCGATAAGGGGGGTGCTGTTGTAGTCTGGCACACTGACCTCTACCTTGCCAAGGCACAGCAACAACTCGCGGATACCTCCTCTTACTTACCCCTCGATCGTGACCCCACTAAGGAGCACCAGGCCATTGTCTCCCACACCATCACCAACTTTATCCGCTCAGGGGATTGCCCACCCACTGCTACCAACCTTATAGTTCCCACACCCCGCACTTCCCGTTTCTACCTCCTACCCAAGATCCACAAACCTGCCTGTCCTGGCAGACCTATTGTCTCAGCTTGCTCCTGCCCCACCGAACTCGTTTCTGCATACCTCGACACGGTTTTATCCCCCTTTGTTCAATCCCTTCCTACCTATGTTCGTGGAGTCCTGACGAAGGGTCTCGGCCCGAAACGTCGACTGTACCTCTTCCTCGAGATGCTGCCTGGCCTGCTGCGTTCACCAGCGACTGCTGTTCACTGGATGTTTTCATTTTTGTACCAGTTTCTGTAATCTCTAGAGACGAGTATGTGTAAATCTCCAGAGATCAGCAGCTCCTGGGAGACTCAAACTTCTTGATTGGCACCAACAATCATTCCATGGTCAAAGTCAATTACATCACAATTCTTCTCCATTCTGATATTTTGTCTGAATAACCAAACCTTTTGATCATGTCATCATTCTTTTCTGCTTTTATGTATTGAATTACTACCACATGATTGGCTGACTTGAAATTTGCATTAACAAGCCTGGCTCTTCATTGGCCTTGGATCACCTGGACAATAGCAATGCCTCTGTCAGCCTGCGGTTTATTGATTACAGTTTAGCTTTCAACGCCATCATTCCCTCAGTACCAATCAACAAGCTCCTATACCTGGGCCTCTGTAGCTCCCTCTGCAAATGGATCCTTCACTTCCTCACTGGGAGACCGCAGTCTGTGCGGATCAGAAATAGCATCTCCTTCTCACTGACAGTCAACACTGGTGCAACTCAAGGATGCGTACCCAGCCCATTGCTGTACTCTCTCTACATACGTGCCTCCCCCCACCTTCTTTATAGGGCCTCTGCCCCTTCCCTCTTCAGTCCTGACAAAGGGTTCCGGCCCGAAACGTTGACTGATCGTTTCCACGGTTGATGCCCGACCTGCTGAGTTCCTCCAGCGTGTTGTGAGTGTTGCACATGGCTAGGCACAGCTCAAACACCGTCTATAAGTTTGCAGATGACAGAACAGTAGTTGGCTGAATTTCACATGGTTACGAGGAGACGTACAAGAGAGAGATAGATAGGCTAGTTGCACTCAACACCAGTAAGACAAAGGAATTGATTATGGGTTTCAGGAAGGAGAAGTAAAACACACACCATTCCTCGTTGAGGGATCAGCAGTGGAATGTGTGAGCTGTTTCAAGTCCCTGGATGTCAACATCTCTGAAGATCTATCCTGAGTCAAACATATTGATGCAATTATAATCAAGGCATGGCAACACTTATATTTCACTAGGAGTTTGAGAATGCTTGGTATGTTACCAAGGACTCTCGCAAATTTCTACAGATGTTTTGTAGACAGTATTCTAACCGGTTGTAGCACTGTCTGGCACAGGATCAGAAAAAGCTATAGGAAGTTGCCAGCTCCACCAGTTCAATTATGGTCACTAGCCTCCCCAGCATTGAGAACATCCTTAAAGGGGAATGCCTTAAAAAAAGCGGCATCGATGATTAAGGACCCCCTGCAGGCAGTCTTTCACCATGTTATCTCTTGATGCCAACAGCCCCAACCACCACCAGTCTGCCCGTAAAGTCCCAAGCACCTCCCATTCATTTGGTGAATTAATTCAAGGTGCGCTGATAGTCACAAATAATCACTGGATAGGTGTGTGTATGTGTGTCCACACTGCCCAGTAAAGGAAACATAAAATAATTATGGGATCATAATGGAGAAGATGTGCTTTGAACACAAAATACTGAAGCAAAGTGCAGCCCTTTTAACCTACTCTGAAATCAATCCAATCCTTCCCTCACACATGGCCCTCCGTTTCACTTTCATCAATGTGCCCATCTAAGAGTCTCTTAAATGTCCCTAGTGTATCTGACTCGACCACCGCCCCTGGCAGGGCGTTCCAGGCACCCACCGCTCTATGTATTAAAAACACTCCTTCTGATACCTACCCCCTGTGTTTTCCTCCAATCACCTCTCATGTTAACTATTGCAGCCCTGGGGATAAAGGTGCTCTATCTTGGGCCCTTATTATTTATTCACCTCTATCAAATTACCTCTTAACCTTCACTCCAAAGAAAAATCACCCTAGCTCACTCAAGCATTGCTCATCACAAAAGTCATAGCCCTCTCAGCCTTCCCACATGGGCGTTCTATGTCAACTATTTGTGTAGATGGTAGAATAACAGTTTGGCAAGGGCTAGATGAGCTGAAAGGTCTGTTTCTGTACTGTAGTTTTCTATGACTCTATGACTAATGTAATGAGTAGGCTCTTTTGAAGTGGTATTAGTTGAGTGGGAAACTTTTGGCCGTAATATCAGAAAATCTAATTAATTGCCTTTGATGCTCCGGTTTCAGAGGTACTAACGTCCAGCAGAAATTCCTTTCAACAGATGCCAATTCTGACAATAGAGCACATCTTTCACTGGGAATTGGTCAGTGATTGTGATGTCCTTGGTGTGAGTCGGTTGGCAGAAAACAAGGGGATGTGTGCCTGAAAACGGGCGTTTCCACCAGGTGGCGCTATTGATCACACAATTGGGTGCAGATTGTCAATTGTGCCATTGCTGGCCTAGAGAACTCTAGTTCTGCAATTGACACAACACACACAAAGTGCTGGAGGACCTCAGCAGGTCAAGCAGCATCTATTTAAATGAATAAATATCTATGGAAATGAATAAACGTTTCAGGTTAATAATCTGCAAGAGGTCCAGTTTTTGTATTTATCATCTGAGGTCAATGTAAGGACATTGTATTGGCTTTTTTTTTGCAAATGCTCCTCTAAAGCAAACCTGCTTTGAATTCTCAAGATTATCTAGTCATAACTGTATGCAGCCTAAATGCAGGCCTCCCTGCCCAACTTGTCCACGCTGACCAAGTTGTCCACCTTAGCTTCAGTAGTCCCAATTGAATGCATTTGGGCTGAAATTTGGAACAAAAATGAGGAATATTAGTAGTACCTTTGAAGATTACTGGGAGAGCGAAGGAGTATGGGGTTGAGAGGGATAATAAATCAGCCATAATAGAATGGCTGAGCAGACTCGATGGGCTGAATGGCCAGATTCTGCTCCTAGTATCTTATGGTCTATTGCCTCATATCCCTGTAAACCTTTCCTATCCACCTACCTGTCTAAATGTGTTTAGAACATTGTTATTCTATCTGTTTCTGCTATTGCTTCTGGCAACCTGTCCCATATCCCCACCAGAGTTTGTGTTCAGGGGTTTCCCTCAGGCACCATTACGTTTCCTCTGTCAGCTTCTATCTGCTCATGATCTTATAAACTGCCATCTGTTGACCTCTCATTCTCTCATGCCCAGGCAATAGGTCCCAGCCTATCCAGCCACTCCTTGTGGCCAACCTGAGGGAGGATGATTGTTCCGTTGGAATGCTCTGACTGTGATTCACAGTTGGAGTGGTTGTGTTGTTGTTTTTGTGGGAAGGTCGAAACAGGATTGATTTTCATTTCTCCAGCACCTTTCACCCCAGTGAGATCTTACAAAGTAATCCATGGCCAGTTCAGAACTTCTGAAGGGTTGTCACCATCCCACAATCTCCTTAACCGACTACCATCAGGCAGGAGATGCTGTAGCATTAGGATGGGAGACACCTTCTTCCCCCAGGCCATGAGACTACTGAAATCACTGCCAGCACCCAGGTCTCATCGCTTATGAAGTGCCAGTAGAATTACACAGCTTGTTTTTTAACTTGTGTTGTAAATGCACGTTATGCTAAACGTCAGTCTTCTGGAATGTATTTATTATCTGGTTAATTTGTTTGTGGTAATATGACGTGTGCTGTGTGAGTTAAATGTACCATGTTGTGCACTTTGCTCTGGAGGAATGTTGTTTCATTTGGTGAACGTGCACATGGTTGAAGGACAATAATTTATCTCTTTATTGAGATAAAGCACAGAACAGGCCCCTCCAGCCGCTTGAGTTGTGTCATCCAGCAATCTCTCAGCTTAATCCTGGCCTGATCAAGGGACAATTTACAATGACCTATTAACCTACTAACCGGTATGTCTTTGGACTGTGGCAGGGAACCGGGGCACCCGGAGGAAACCCGCACGGTCACGGGGAGAACGTACAAGCTCCTTACAGGCAGCGGCGGGAATTGAACCCGGGTCGCTGGTACCGTAAAGCGTTCTGCTACAGTGCCGCCAATCTTGAACTTCAATTTCAACTTCAACTGGAGGGGATCACAGAAGCCAGTTTGAGCCCAGAGCCAGCAGTATGATAAAGAACAGATACTCAGTATTAGTGATGTAGACCAAGCTGTAAATATGCTAGTGGCATCAATGCTTACTAGCTGTGTCACGTATGTATATCTGGAGGTTCCTGTACTGTGTCAGTTTGTACCTATAAGCTCCCTTGCTGGGCCATGTGTGCACAGAGTTCACCTGTGTGTGTAGTTAGACTCCAATTCTTCATTGTGTCTGTGCTCAGTTTTTCCGTCACGACAGGTGTGTGCAAAGTTTCAGTGGTTATTTCTATCAGGCTGCCTTGCGCTATTGCGTGTAAGTCCATGTTCCCTTGCTAAGTCGGCTTGTGTCCGTAGGCTCCCAGGCAAGGTCAGGAGACTGTGCAGGTCCTCTTGTGTATTGACTTCTCTTCTTCGAGGATCCTCACCTTGATGTGTTGGAGAGGCTCATCAGCTCCTGAGATCCTGACAGTGATATGCTCTGGAGTTTAGCTCCTGGCAGAGTCACCCATTGAGACTCAACTGCGATCTTCTTTCAGCCACATCTCAGTGATGCCTACAATGTCACACCTACCGATCTTCAACTTTGCTACAGTATCAACTACCTTATTCCGTCAATTAAAGCTTCTTCAGTCCTGTATTCATCACCTTTGTGGATTTGCCCTCGTGTTACACTTCAACTCATCCCACCGAGCGCAATTTTGCCCTGTCAACCGTCTATTCTTCCTCACAGTCTCGCCACACACTGCATCACCCTGTATACCAACTGCCCCATCCTCAGCCATATTCCTCCACTTCCCATCCTCCTGCTGAATTAGTTTAAACCCTCCCCAAAAGCTCTAGCAACCTTCCCCCAAGGATATTGGTCCTCCTCGGGTTAAGTTGGATGAAGTTAGAAATAGCGCGAGGCACTGTCCCTGTTTAGGGACCAGTACAGGGCTGTGTTGATAGTGTTGGGCAGTGGAATTAGTTTGTTGATAGACACAGTGCTCTAGGGGGAGACGACGGGGCAGTCTGATTAGTTGGGGACAGACAGGTCTGTAGGGAGAGGGTGGGACAAGTGGATGTGTTCTGGGTCCAACATAGGGCTGGGGAGAGAGAATAGGGGAGTGGTATTAAACTGAATACAATCACAGAGCTGTGGTAAGATAGTGCATGATTCAATATTATCATTTGATTTGATTTATTACTCTTTTAGTCTTTTTTTTGAAGTTTTACAGTGGATCAGAAAGTCTTTCTTTTTTTTTGGTCGTATCCTCAAATGGACTGCCCAGCCGCTTCTTTTTCCTTCTTTTTTTGTTGTTTTTTTTCATATAGCGTAGTGGGATGTTTTTTTTCTTTTCATTTTAAACTCAGTGTTTTTTCTTCTCTCTTTGTAAGCTGATAAGAGGAGAACTGCTATTTTCCTTTTTTAATTATATATTTTAAATTAGTTTAACAATATCTATGATTTTGATAACGTTTGTCTTAATCTGGGTTTATATTGTTACTGTTATATATATTTGAGATAATTCCCCTCTTGATTGTATTTATGCTCCTTTGAAATCAATAAAAAGATTAATAAAGAAAGAAAGATAGTGCTGATTGTGGAATTAGTTTGGATACTGACACAGTGTTTTGGAAATAGAGTGGGGCACTGTCATTATTTAGGCACCAACACAGTGCTGTGAGGAAGGAACTAGGCAGTTTGTGTTTGGAGAAGGAAAATCTGTGATATTAGTAAGGCGACCGACACAGGGCAGTTGCGAGGGAGCAGGGCAGTGGGATTAGTTTGTGGACTGACATAGGGTCGTAGGTAGACAGCTGGTCAGTGGTATTTATTTGGGGACTGAGACAGGGGTGTAGGTAGGGTGCGGGGCAATGGGATTACTTTGTATCATTTCTTAATGCATGTATGCATTTCTAAATGACAATAAAAGAGGACTGAGTGTTCTCATAATCTAAATATTGAATCCACTATTTCTACTGCACTCCTCTTCTCCCCTTGCCTTCTCAGCCACACATTAAGACTCAGTGCCAAATATTTGTGATTTTCACCTGGTAGCTAGTATCAGCAACAGTATCAAAAGCAGTATACTTATGTATTATTAAGGAGAAAGGGCAGCACAGAGGTACTCTGCACAGTCCGTCTATTCCCTTTCCCCCTCCAGGCAGTCAGCTGGATCTTTATCAACAGTGTGCAAGCCAACCATTTTATTGTACCTCGCTACATGTACAATAAGAAAACAACTTACCAGTGATTTTATACAAATCTACAAGGTCACTGATGTGAATTTAGTACTTCAGTATTATTTAAGTAATGTTGTAAATATATTGTTTGATTTAACATTCTTGTTTGTTTAAATAATTAATTATGAGTTATATGTAAAAGTACATGAATGGCAAATGTTATCATGCCACCACATCATATGTGCACATCGAGCTAAACTAAAAACAAAGTTAGGCATGTTGTTCCCAACTCTGTGTTTTTGTTTCCGTTGTTTTTTTTTATTTTGGAGTTACAAAATCGAAAAGTGGTGACAAGGAAATTTTAGACGAACTTGAGATGACTACATACCTGTTGAAGCATAGTGTAACATTTGAGTTTTTAAAAAAATAGGTCGACACGTGCTTCTTTAGGAAGGGACAGAAATGGTCGAGTTTTAAAAAAGGCACAAAAATGGACACATTTACAGTGTTATTAAAAGTGAGTACAGGGTGATAATAATCATGTTAAAAAAAGCATAAATGGCTGGCTACATTGGAAGGATAGACACATTCGATTGCACAATAGATAACTGGATATTGTATACTGAGCAAATTAAGCAGTAGTTTAAAGCAAGTGAAATAGCCAATGAGAAGCGAGTGCCAATTTTGCATAGCACATTGGGTTTCAAGGCATACAGTTCACTTATAAGTTTGACTGCTCCAAGCAAACCTGCCGAAATGAGCTATGTTGACATCGTGAAAGTACTAGAGGGACAACTAGAACCAAAACTATTATTTATTGCAGAACACTTTAGGTTTCATAAGTGGAATCAAATGGAAGGGGAATCCATTTCAGTATAAGTAGCTGAAGTGAGGAGATTGTCTGAGCATTGCCAGTTCAGTCATGGACTTAATGATGTACTGAGAGATCATTTAGTTTGTGGTATCTTGCAAGAAAGCTTTCAAGAATTATTCCTAACTAAAAAATAACACACATTTAAAAGAGCAGTTGAAACGCTGAATCAATGATAAAGATAGTCAGAGATATAATTGAGTTACAGTCAGAAATGAAAGTGAACATGAACAAAATTGCAGTGTCTAAACAGAAACTGGCTGGCTGAACAAATTGTGTTATCATTGCGGCAGGTGCTCACATACACCAGACCAATGCAAGTTTAGAGCTGAAATTTGCAGAAAATGCAATAAAGTAGGACATATACGTAGAGCTCATCAGGCAGACAAAAGTAAATAGACTACACATAGAGGAGAAAAAGATAAGAAGTAAAAGCACTAATCTGCATTCTGTTGATGAAAAATTTGATTATGTTGAAAGTGACACAAGACTGAGTAGCCTTAATATTTACAATGTGAAAACTAACAATAGACAGGCAATATGGCTTACACCAGAAGTGCATAACCTACCTCGCCATACACACACAAACACACACACTAGAATCCCAGGCAGCAGCCTACACAGACAACACTCACCGCCTTCCAACTGTCGTGCACTCCCATCCACTCTCTCACATGCTGGTGCCAGGCAAACCTCCCCATCCCACTCTTGAAGACATTCCTTCCCAGATCTATAAAAGTTTGTCAAAATTTTAGATATCATGTCCATTCTTCGCAAACTCCTAACGATGTAGAAACACCACTGTGCTTTCTTCACAATTGCACTTAAATGCTGGGCTCAGGACAGGTCCTCTGAAATAATAACACCAAGAAATTTAAACTTGCTGATGCTCTCCCCCTCCAGTGAGGATCTACAGATGTGTGGTGAAGAGTATATTGACTGGCTGCATCACAGTCTGGTACGGAAACACCAATGCCCTTGAATGGAAAATCCTACAAAAAGAAGAGGATACGACCCAGTCCATCACAGGAAAAGCCGACCTCACCATTGTCACAGGAAAGCAGCATCCATCGTCAGTAATCGTCACCATGCTGTCCTCTCACTGCTGCCATCAGGAAGAAGGTACAAGGTCCTCAAGACTGACACCAAGGGGATAACTTCACTCATTATTGAGATGTTCCCATCCCACAAGCAAAAGGTTCAGGATACAAAAAGCCAGAACAAATAGACTGAGGAACAGCTTCTATGCCAGGGCTGTGGCCTCCATCACAGCACTCCCACAGAACAATGACTGAAACTGTGAGCACAGACATGCACACACAGGGACTCAAATACTTGCACTAATGGCACTTTGTGCATTACTGTGATATTCTGGTGCTGCTGCAGCTTATTGTCTGCTACTTATCTATTTAATACTGTTTTTCTATTACTGTCTTGTTTTTATCTACTGCTTTATTTAATTGCCTGAGAGGAAGCCAAACAGAGTTTCATTGTACCTATGTACAAGGTATAATGAAAGTAAAGATCATTCAATTCAACTGATGGACTCACTATCAGGGACTCTTTATCTCATGTTCTTGAGATTTATTACTTAATTATTTTTTATTATTCAATCTATCTTTTTACATTTATGCAGTTTGTTTTCTTTTGCACACTGGTTAAACACCCAAGTCGGGTGTTCATTGATTCTGTTATGGTTATTCTGGTTTATTTTGGGCAGATGGGACTCATCAGTCATAGTTGGCAGCTCGTCTAGGAGAAGAAAAAACTCTGATCTCAAACCTCCACTGCCTTGCAGCTATGCCCACTCATGGGGATGGCTCCGGGAGTAAACCCCAAGGGAAAAATCCGGAATTGGAGTCTCTAAGGCAGCCCTACATTGAGTTCAATGCTGACTGGCAACAGCTGCTGGTGCCAAACTGTATCGGTCTCTGCCGTTCCTTTGGGTTCATCACTTGCTTGGAGAGGGGGAGCTTGCTACATGGGCAACAGCTTGCTCTCCATATCATACTGCCCAGGCTTGCAGGTCTAGACAGCTAGGATGCAATTTCCATGGGCAACTCTGACCGACGGAGGTCTCGGATTATTCGATTATGGATTTATTGAGTACTCCTGTAAAAAAACTGAATCTTAGGGTTGTACATGGTGACATATGAGTACTTTGATAATAAACTTAATTTGAATGTTGAATTGCATAAATTAAATTCTGCTGTATGCAATTTATCCTCTGCTCTATCTGGGTCTATTTTCCTGTTGTTCCTGTTGTGTATACTTTTTAATATTTTTATATATGTTTATAGGCACTATAGTGCCTCCCGCCTCATACCCTTCCACTCCTTGTGGGACCTCAGCAATGGTGAAGGAAGGACTTGCATAAGCAGATTATTCCCTGGAGTTTGAGAAGCCATTGGTGGATATGGTAGGAGGAAGGGCTGCCTTGTTCCCATGATGGAGGAGGCTGAGTCTAAAACTCTGTGCATCCTCTCTCAAGCCTCCATACCAGGTGGTGATGGAACCAGTCAGGATCGCCCACTTTAGGAAACATCCTCTCCACATCCATTCGACCAAGGCCGTTCACCATTCGATAGGTTTCGATGAGATCCCCCCCACCCCTTATTTTTCTGATTCCAGTCAGTACAGGCCCAGATATCCAATGCTCCTCATACGATAAGACTTTCAATCCTGGAATCATTTTTGTGAACCTCCTTTGTACCCCCTCCGATGTCAACACATCGTTTTTTAGATAAGGGGCCGAGAACAGCTCACAGTATTACAAGTGAGGTCTCACAAGTGCTTTATAAAGCCTCAACCTTGCTTTTATACTCTAGTCCTCTCAAAATGAATACTAACTTTGCATTTGCTTCCTTACCACTGACTCAACCTGCAGATTAATCTTCGGGGAATCTTGCACGAGTCCCTTTGCTTCTCAGAGTTTTGAATTTTTGTTCTGTTTACAGTGTTTCTATTTCTTCTACCAAAGTGCATAATCATACACTTCCTGACACTATATTTCATCTGCCACTTCTTTGCCCATTCTCCCAATCTGTGTAAGTCCCCCGTAGCCTCTCTGCCTCCTTAAAACTAGCAGATCCTCCACTTATCTCTGTATTGTCTGCAAACTTGGACGCAAAGATAGCAATTCCTTCATCCAAATCTTTGACATAAAATATGAAAAGAAGGGGTCCCAACACCGACTCCTGTGGTACACCACCAGTCACTGACAGCCAACCAGAAAAGAGCCCCCTTTATTCCCAATTTTTGTCTTCTGCAAGTCAGCAAATCTTTTATCCATTCTACTACTTTTCACGCAATACTTTCGGCTCTTATTTTGTTAAGCAGCCTCATGTGTGGCAACTTGTCAAAAGCCTTCAGAAAATCCAAATGAACAACATCCATTGACTCTCCATTGTCAATCCAGCCTTTTATTTCCTCGATGAACTTCAACAGATTTTTAAACAAGATTTCCCTTTTAGAAAACCATGCTGACTTTCCTCTATTTTATCATGTTGCCTCCAAGTACCCCAAAATTTCATCCTTTATAATCAACGCCAACATCTTTCTAACCTCTGAAGTCAGGCTAACTGGCCTGTAATGCTCTTTCTTCTGCCTCCCTCCCTGGTTAAACAGTGGAGTGACATTTGCAACTTTCCAGTCCTCTGGAACCATTCCCGAATCCAGTGATTCTTGAAAGATTATTATTAATGCTTTTACAATCTCTACAACTACCATTCTCAGAACCCTGGGGTGTAGTCTATATAGTTCAGGTGACTTATCTACCTTCAGATCTTTCAGCTTCCCTATCATCTTCTCCCTAGTAATTGCAACGGCACTCACTTCTGCCCAGACACTCTTGCCCTTCTAGCATTCTGATAGTGTCTTCCACAGTAAAGATGGATGCAAAATACTTACTAAATTCCTCCTCCATTTATTTGTCCTTCATTACTACCACTCCAGCATAATTTTCCATCCAATATCCACTATCACCTCTGCTTTACTCTTTATATATCTGAAAATATTTTATCCTGTTTTATATTATTGGCTATCTTACTTTCATATTTCATCTTTTCTCTGTTTATGGCTTTTTCGTTGCCTTCAGGTAGCTTTTAAAATCTTTTCAATCCTCTACCTTCCCACCAATTTTTGGTATATTATGTGCCCTAACTTTTGTTTTAATACTGTATTTCTCTTCCTTTGTCAGCACAATTGCCTCATCCTCCCTTCAGAATATCTCTTCATCTTTGGGGGAATATCTTTCCTGTGCTTCCAAATTTTCCCCACAAACACCAGCTACGGCTGCTCTGCTGTCATCCCTGCTAGTCTCAGTTCCTCTCTCATGCCTCTGCAATGCCCCTTACTCCACTGTAGTGCTGATACATCCAGTTTTAGCTTCTCCTTTTCAAACTGTAGTGTGATTCTATCATATTATGATCACTGCCTCCTAAGGTTTCCTTTACCTTAAGCTTCCTAAAAAATTTTGGGCCATTACATAAGACCCTACCTAGAATTGCTGTTCCCCTAATGGGCTCAGCCACAAGCTGCTCTAAAATGCCAATTCGTGGGGGTTCTACAAATTCCCTCGGGATCCAGCACCAACCAGATTTTCCAAACTACCTGCAATAGAGCCATTCCACTGCCTCTGTGTACTTGCTTTTCCTTTCAATACAATGTTTATCCTTGGATATTAAGCTTCCAATTGTGATCTTCTTTCAGACACAACTCTGAGATGCCCACCACATCATACCTGCCAATCTCTAACTGCACTACAAGACCATCTATCCTATTTCGTATATTGTGTGCATTCAAAGATATAGCTTTGGTCCTGCATTCATTACACTTTTTGATTATGTCCTCCTGTTACACTTTAACTCATCCCACTGACTGCAATTTTGCCCGATCCTCTGCCTGTCCTTCCTCACAGTCTCACTACACACTCGTGAAGCCCAGTGACTACTTATCAGTGGCAAACAAGACAAAGAAATCAACTAAATATTTTATTAATAACACTTTTTCTGGTAAGAATTTGTGGTAAGCAATCACTGCAAACAATGGAGAGGTGAGCAAGGTGAGGCTGAGCTGGGGATCGAAGCGAGCAGGTGCAAGGTGAAATCAAGGTGAGCGGAGGTGAGGCAGAATCGAGGCTCATCCACCTGAGCTGAGGTTTGATCGAGCTAAGCACCGGGCTGTTTTGGAAAGATCGAGTATGGTCCAAAGCCAAAGTGTATCGAAGCCAAGCACAGAGAGTATCGAAACGACAGGCCCCAAGTTCTAGAGCAAGGGGCAATTTGATATTTGGATGATTTAAACACTGTGAAAGATGGATTAAAAAGGCAGGGTGCTGGGACCGGAGATGTGGATCAGGCCGGTTCTGCTCACTGCTCCGTGATGTTTACTCAGCTCTGCGCTGAACTGAGGCTAAGGCTGTGGCCTGCTTCGGCTCCTCTGGGCTTCACGTCTGTGGAATAACTTTCAATCTGAATGCCATTTGCCTAGTTTTATTGTTCACACTTTGTTTTTTTTTCCTCTCTCTGGATATTGGGTGTTTGATGGTCTTCTTTATTTTTAATGAGTTATTTTGAGTTTCTGTGGTGGCTGTCCGTAAGGAAACAATACTCAAGGTTGTATAACGTATATATACCTTGATAACAAATGTGCTTTGAACCTTGAATCAACTTTTATACCAACTGACCCATCCTCAGGTTTATAACTGCAGTTCGCATCTGCCTACCAGATTAGTGTAAACACTCCCCAACGGCTCTAACAAACCTACCTGCAAGGACTTTGGTCCCCCTCGGGTTCAGAGGTAAACCCTCCTTTTTGTACAGGTCATGCCTTCCCCAGAATTATCCTGGTCTGTGTGTATGTGTTTCTGCCTGGAATGTCACAGCCCGGCTTGTTTGTATATGTTTGTATTTGAGTGCCTAGTTAGAATTAAGTTAGCGGGGAGGGTGAGATCTATAGCATTGATTTTTATCCGGCGAATTTCAGTCTTTTCAGACTAGGTTTAGTCCGTTTGGTGAGTAGGTTTGTAATGACTCAGTCCATTTTTCTCCGCTCTCTTCTTCTGAAGGGCAACCAGTTCGTGTTAGTTTCCAGATGCAGTATCTGCAGTGACTGGATCCCATGCTGCTGCAACTGTCTGCTAACAGATGTGCTCTGGCCTCCCCTGTGATTTATTTATTTAGCAATACAGCGTGGAACAGGCCTTTCCAACCCCTGAAGCCTCATCAGCAGCAGTGCCCGATTTAATCCTAGTCTAATCATAGGATAATTCCCTGTGACCAATTGGCCTACTAACCGGTATGCCTTTGGACTGTGGGAGGAAGCTGGAGCACCCGGAGGAATTCCACGCATTCTGGGGAAGGAGGTGCAGACGATACAGGAATTCATTTCCAAACTCTGATGCCCCCGAGCTGTAATACCATTGTGCTAACCACTACGCCACGGTCACAGCATTTGGATATGGCCCAAATGCAGACAGAGAGAGAGAGACTGAGGTGGGTCAATAGTTCACAGACTTTAATCTGAATGGGATTTTAAGGGAAAGGAAAACAATAAACCCTAGGCAAAACAGGGCCAGTAACGAAAATTCTCAAATGGGAAAATGGATGCTAACACTGCTGCTGAAAGGAATATCTAAATATGAAACGAATACTGTACTGGTAATCTCCAGCATCAGTCAACTCAATAGTCCACCTTTTCAGGCAAAGCCGAATGCAAGCAGTTAGTGTAATGCGGCTGCTGTAGGGTAAAGTGACTGGGAGAAATGTACATAATAATTCACAACCACTGACATCCAGTTGGGCTTCGCTTTAACAGGCTGGCCTGACGTGATGACGTGACCACACAAGAGGTTCTTAGCGCGCTTTTGTGGTGTGAGTTTTGGAGCTCAATAAAATGCGTTAAGCGTTTCGTTAAACATAAAACCCCTCACTTTGTTTTATTTGTGGAAAACTACATTGGTGACCCCAATGCTCCAGGACGATCGCGAAGTTATTGAACGTGTCAGCCAATGCAGTCGCTTTGAAACTGCCGGAATTTTGGGAACAAGGTGCCGTTGCTTGGTTGATCCAATGGCAGCGAGATCCAGACTTACGGGACACATCGGGTGACACTCTGCTTCAGTGGGTGACGTTAAACATGGGACTTCATCCTGGCTAAAGTGGCTAGACCCCTTCTCGCTGCAGATTTCCTGTGTGCCCAAGGACTGCTCGTCAATCTTAGGAAATGCTGGCTTGTGCACGTCAAGGACTTCGGGGTGTTAACCTGCTTCCCGAGTAAATTCCCCACAATGAGCTCTTTCCAATGTGACCCTGCTGGCTCACCTGCTTCCCAACGCAACCGTAGCCATTGCGACTGGCGCCTCAGACCATGCTGAGCACGAACAGCTGGTCAGAGGTGTGTGGTAGCCGCCCGGCTCCTTCATTCCGCAGCTCTGATCCAGAGGTCCAGGCTAACCGAACTGCAGGTAAGGGCCTGCAGTTGGCTGACATTAAGTTCGGGGAGGCTGGAATTTCTCTCCTGTGTGATGTCTCAGTTGGTCACCCTCGTCCCATCATGCCCGCAAACTGGAGACGGACTGTTTTTGCCTCTCACATCCGGGCTGGAAGGCCTCACAGAAGCTGGCTGCACTAACGTTTGTTTGGCACAGCCTCGGAAAGGACGAGTGTGATTAAACTGCAGCCTGTGCGGAGTACCAGTGGGCAAAAAATTAACCGTCGTGTTCAGGCACCTGCGGCACCTTTTGAGGTCCCTGGGTGACGGTTTGACCATGTCCATGTGGACATTATTTGTCCTCTCCACCCCCTCCCGCGTGGTTTCACGCACCTTCTTACCACAGTGGACCGTATCATCAGGTGGCCAGAGGTCGTCCCTCTAACATCGACGATGGCGGCAGACGTGGCTCGAGCGTTCATCAGCACCTGGGTTGCTTGGTTTGGTACCCGATCTGATATTTCCACAGAGTGTGGTCCCCAAATCACTTTAGATCCCTGGGCTGCGATGGTCCAGAACCTGGGCTTTAGGATATATCACGCCATGGTATTATCACCTGCTGTCCAAAGACCTTTGCGAGCAGTTTCACCACTCCTTACAGGCTGCTCTGATGGCTGCCCTGTCTGATGAGTGTTGGCATGATTGGCTGAGCTCCTGGGGCACAGGATTGCTCCAAAGGAGGATCTGCAGTCGTCCGCGGCTGAGATGGCATACAGGCAGCCATTATGAGTGCCAAGTGATTTAATTCCCAATGTCATGACTGCCTAGTCAGCCTCTCGACAGCTTTCCACCATCCTCAGTAAATTCAATTCCTTCCATCCATCATGGCATACAGCGTTCTTGGGTACCTGTTGACCTACATTCCACCTCGTTTGCTTTCGTCCGACATGACGCACACCAGCGTCCCCTTAGGCCCCCTTACGATGGCCCATTCTCTGTTTCATAATGGGGAGAAAAGACTTTTATCAGAGACAAAATCTGAACATATTTCAGTAGATCGCCTTAATCCGGCTCACCGAGATGTGGAGAATTCTGTTTCTGGCACCACAGGATGGCCACGAATATGTTAACGCACCCCTGGACAAGCCAGAGGAACCTGCGTTTTCTCCACCCATGGATTACAGAACCCAGGCTGGCTCACAGTGCTGGTTTTGGTGAATTCTGGGATGGGGGGCCTGTGTAGGATAACGAGATTCACAACCACCAGCGTTGGGTTGGGGTTTTGATTTAAGAGGCTGATTTGATGTGATGACGTCATTACGTAAAAGGCTTTGCTCAAGTCTCGACAGGTGCTACAACAAAAAGAAGGGACTTAAATAAACAGAAGATGGTGGCGCGACGCAGCCACTCTGGAACGAGTATCTGTTATTTGTTAAGTAGGGGGCTGTGCACAATCCTGATTTGATGGAGACAGATGTGAGAAGCACGGAGGAACATCTGGAGGAACTTCTGAAATGCCTGTTTCGCTGCCGCTGCTACTGCGTGATCCAGAATCTCCAGAGGGGAAGGCCCCAGACCCTCGGCTTTGTCTGTTGCTTGGCGGCCGGGGACGGGGTCAAAGTGCTCGGCAGAGATGGTGCTCGGTGCTCGGTGTCGGAGGCTCGAAGTTTTCAGACGGACTCAGAGTCGGCTGTGGTTGGGTGTTTCCAGGGTGCTGCATCGGCAAGTTTGCGGCGCTGGAGGTTCATGGCAGGGAGAGTTTTTCTTCCTCCTACCCTCTGCGTGAGATGATGGGGCTATCGGGACTTTGAGACTTTTTTTACTGTGCCCATGGTCTGCTCTTTATCAAATTATGGTGTTGCTTTGCACTGTCGTAACTATATGTTATAATTATGCGGTTTTTGTCAGTTTTAGTCTTGGTCTGTCTTGTGTTTCTGTGATATCATACTGGAGAAACATTGTATCATTTCTTAATGTATGCATTTCTAAATGACAATAAACGAGGACTGAGTGTCCTCATAATCTAATCTAATCTAAAAAAAATACCGCCATAACGAAGCAGCAGTTAGCTGACATGTGCATATACAGGAGCACAATTGCTGAATTTGCTGCAGAGTCCATCTGCAGACCCTGCAGCAGGGTCTGTGGGTGCGACAGGGCTCCCCTCTCGAAGCGTAGCTCCTGAGGTGCAACGGACCTGTGACCACTGGAAGTCCTGGATGAGAGCTTTGTCCAAGACGTTCTTCGGCGGGACCCAAAAGAACATTCTCAGGACCATACCCTTCCCAATCCACAAGTACTGGACGTTACCCTGTGCCCAGCGAGATGCCAGGAGGTGCCGCACTGTATAGACCAGGGAACCATCTACCAAGCAGGGGTGGGGGGGGGGGTAAGGTGGAGTAACTGGGGCCAGGGGAGAGGTTGTAACCGGCTTGAGATGGGAAACATGGAACACTGAGTGGATCTTCATTGATGCCGATAGATACAATCTATAGAAGGTTTTGTTGACAGCCTTCTTCACTATAAATGGTCCTTCTCTGCAATCAGTTTCCCATAATTGTGTTATTCTTGCAGCTTCCTTGTTGTGGGGGTCTTGGACCAATGCTCTCAAGGCATTTATCAACATCTCATGAACATCTCTCTAGCTCAAAGATGAAGCCCTCCAACTTGTGCTCGAAGGCAACCATAGTGAAGAACTGTCCTTCTATCTGGTTGATTTGCCTGAACTGCCACTGGTGTTTGGTCTCCCCTGGTTATCCCGACGTAACTCATGGATCGATTGGTCTCTTAAAGCACTCCAAGAGTGGGGACCGGCATGCCTGTCTACTTGTCTGGGTTCGGCTCAAGATCCATTCCATGAATCTCCTCCTGTGTCAGCTAAAGGTGTAGACCATTCTGGGATTCTGGCTGAATATGCTGATCTCCCTGAGATCTTCAGTAAAAGGAGGGCCACCACCCTGCCTCTGTATCAGCCATACTGCTGTGCCATTGACCTTCTACCTGGCACAAGTCCTCTCGAGCTGCCTCTTATTTCCTCGCTCATCCTGAAACGGTGGCCAAGTGGTTAAGGCATTGGACTAGCGATCCGAGGGTCGTGGGTTCGAGCTCCTGCTGAGGCAGCATGTTATGTCTTTGAGCAAGGCATTTAACCACACACTGCTCCAGTCCACCCAGCTGAAAATGGGTACTGGGCATTGGCAAAATGCTGGGGGTTAACCTCACGAAAGACTGGCGTCCTATCCGGCGGGGGGAGTCTCATACTCTCAGTCGCTTCACGCCACGGAAACTGGCATAAGCTCCAGCCTGATGAGCCTATAAGGCTCGTGACAGACTTTAACTTCAACTTTAACTTTAACCTGAAATGGTGGCCATGGATGAATACATCGAGGAGGCATTGGCCATGGGGCGTATCTATCCGTCAACTTGCCGGCAGGAGTGGGATTCTTTTCCTTGAGCAGGAAAATGGCAAGTTCCATGCCTGCATCGATTATCGGCCCCTGAACAGTATCACTGTGAAGAACCACTACCCTCTTCTCCTGCTTGCGTTTGCATTCGAACATTTCCAGGCAGCAGCCATATTTTCTAAAATTGATCTGTGGAATGCTTACAATCTGGTTCATATGAGAGAAGGGGATGAGTGGAAGACAGCTTTCAACACCTCTGTTGGCCTCTGAGTACTTTGTGATACCCTTTGGTCTGGCCAATGCCCCCGCTGTTTTCCAGGCCTTAGTTAATGACGTGCTGAGATACATGTTAAACCAGTTTGTTTTTGTGTACTTAGATGACATTCTTATTTATTCCCGCTCTCATCAGGAACATGTCTCGTCTGTCTGCAGGGTTGTCAGATGGCTCCTCGAAAATAACCTGTACAACTAGGCCGAGAAGTGTGAGTTCCATAAAGACGCAGGTGTCATTTTTGGGCTATCTACTTACCCCATCCAGTGTTCAAAAGGACCCGAATAAACTGCAGGTAGTTACAGAGTGGTCCAAACCATCTACAGTCAAACAGGTATGGCGCTTCATGGAGCTTGTAAACTTTTATCACGGCTTCATCCAGAATTTTGGCTCTACCGTGGCTCCCTAAATGCACTGCCCAGGAAGATGTCTGCAGGATTCCTTTGGACAAACAATGGTGGCCAAGCATTTTCGGAGTTAAAGCGATGTTTCACCACTACCCCCAGAGCAGCAACTCCAGACCCATCACGTCTTTCATAGTCGAGGAGGATGCATCTGATGTCAGCATTGGAGCTGCTCTGTCTCAGCACTCTTCTGCGGACAGCCGCCTGCTCCCGTGTACCTCTCTTTCCCATCGTTTGACTCTAGCCGAGAGTAATTATGATGCTGGGAACCGGGAACCGCTGGCTGTCAAGGAGGCTCCGGAGGGATGGCGACACGGGCTGGAGGAGGCAGAACATCACAAGAACCTCTCCCACATTCACGACGCAAATAGACTCAACTCCTGTCAAGCCCGTTCACAAACAAGAGAAAATCTGCAGATGCTGGAGATCCAAGCAACACACACAAAATGCTGGAAGAACTCAGCAGGCCAGGCAGACAGCATCTATAGAAAAGAGTACAGTGGATGTTTCAGGCCGAGACCCTTCTTCACTGGGTCTAATTTCATCCTCACCTATCGTCCCGGCAGCAAGAATACTAAAGCTGACGTTCTCTCCCAACAGTTCGACAGATCTGAGGACAATGCCAACCCAGAGACCATTCTTGCTCACTCGTGTATTGTTGCTCCGGTGATCTGGGGAATCAAGGCGTAGATGAGGGCCGCCCAACAACTGTACCAAGGACTAGGTGGGGCATCTCCTAACTGGCTGTTTGTCCCTGCTATGCTGTGCTCCAAAACATTGGAATGGGGCCACTCCTCCCATCTGGCTGGACATTTGGAAATTCAACAGACCCAGGAGTTTATGAAGGGACAATTTTGGTGGCCGTCTATGTTGCAGGATGTCCACAACTCCATAACTGCCTGTCTGTCCCACCTGCGCTCAGAACAAGACGTCACACCAGTGTCCTGCAGGACTGCTAATGTCCGCTGCATGTGGCCCACCACGTCTGTAGAAATCTGCCAAGAGTCTTTGATGACATACCAAATCTACTCAAGATGCTGAAGATTTATTGCTGCTGGTATGCTTTCTTCATGGTTGCATCAAAACTTAGGGCCCAGGACAGATCTTGTCAGATATCTGATACTCAGAAACTTGAAGCTGCTCACCCTTTTCACCACTTACCCCTGAACGAGGACGGCTGATGTTCTGTGCAAGGTTTCCTTGTGACACCAATCAACCAGCTGCTCTATCTCGTTCCTTAAGCCTTCTTGTGCCCAGCAGAGCCCATGGTATTACAGGGAAGGTTCTAGCATGGACAGAAGATTGGCTGATTTGCAGGAGGCACAGAGTGGGGAAAAGGGCCCTTTTCTGGTTTGCAGCGGATGGGTAGTGGTGCGCCATAGGGGCCAGTGTTGGGACCACTTCTGTTCAGTGATTTGGATGAAGGAATTGATGGTTTCTGGGAAGCTGTCTTCCTCTCCCTTGGGTCTTGATGAGGCCACACCACCAGGTATGAAGCCATTGTGACATTGGTTGGTTTGCCAAGGTATCAATCGTTGCCATTTTGTAGAATCTGTCTTGTTGTTACCTTTTCTACCAGACAGACTCTTTACCTTGTTGCTCCATTACTCTTTATTGGGAGGCCAGACAGCACATCTGTGTGGGCATCTTGTTTCCCCCTCAATCTGCCTGGAATCTGTCCCCTTGCCCTTTTATTATCAAGATGAATGTAATTGTGTCATTTATATATTTATGGCAGAGTGAAAACTTTAATGGATCAATATGTTATACTCCACTTAAATTGACAGATTACAATCTACAAAAGCCCAGATCTCTTGAGGGTGAGATCCATGAAAGTCAGGACCAGCACAAGATTCAGGCAGAGGATGAGCTTTCCAGCGATGTGGTGCTCGGAGTCAGGAAGATGGACCAGCAGCCAGATGTAAAGTAACGCCTTGTTGCTTGCACTGCAGTTGGTGGACAACAAAGAGGATAGCAGCCCACTGTTAAGGCGTATTCTGGAGTTAGGGTATATGACAAGTATTAATTTTAGCCACAAACAGTCTTCAGAGCAGAGTATGGATTGCAGATTGAATTTAAAAAGCAGCTCTGAACAATGGACTGGGTTGATCACCTGAGATGTCTGCATATGCATGAATGCAACTAGGGAGACAATGGGGATTAGCATTCACTTTGGGTGTCTGGAATGTTGGAGATGTTTGAAATTTATATGGCATTTAAAGAAAGCATTATGGATACATTGTAGCCACAGAATTGTCTTGAAGTTACCTTTGATCTTTAGCATATAATAATGTCAGAAAATATTGGGTCAGGCAGGCCTCTTCATCCAAGAGTGTCTTGAGTGTGATGTCTGCTGCTTGTTTCATTGAATAAAGACTTCTATATCCACCAGCTCTGTGTCTCTCCAGTGACTTCATTCCCAATCACAACACCTGTCATTGGCTAAGACAAGGGCTCTTCTACTGAGTGCTGTGTGATCTAATGAAGATACAGAGCCAATCCCGGAAGAGCAGTGGTTTGACATAAATTTCAAGTCCCCCTCAGATGTAGAAGGTGCGGACGTTTCTGCCACTGCGCGTTCCCCTGACGCAATCTGGGATCAGTAATCGAGCTTTCCCATCAAACAAGGAAGGGGGCGGAATTCAAAACAAATCCTCCAGCCATTGCTGTTTTCTTTCAATGCACTTTACTGCATTTTAAAACCTAGAAGTTAGGCATCTGAAATCCACTGCATTGACAGCTAACCAAGGACCTAAAGCTATCTAGCTCTTCAAGCTTAGCAGTGATGCCTTACTGTGAATTATTTTACTGTAAACAATTTGTTGTTAATAAATGCATATTTATGTATCACTATACTAAATAATTTCAGTATAAACTTAGATAAAGCAACTGCCCTTTTGGAGAAGAGATGAACTGTTTGTTAGTGTTGTTTTGCCATTGTCAGGTTCACTGAGATACAATAAAAATCAATCGGTTGGTTTTCCACCAAGACAGGTCATTGCATGAGTAAGTATATCGAGACAGTAAAAAGAAAACAAACTGCAGAGAAAGTGCACTGTACTGCAGGGTGATAAACAAAATGTAAGGGCCATGACAAGGTAGAAAGGGAGATTAAAATTCATCTTTTAGTGTGTGAGAGGAGTACTCAATAGTCTTATAACAATGAATAAGAAGCTGTTTTTCTGTCTGGTGATATATGGTCTTAAGCTATTATAAACGTCTGCTGAATGGGAGCGGGGAGAGGAGAGAATGATTGTACTGTAAACAGCCCTTGATTATGCTGGCTGTTTTCCTGAGGCACTGTGAAGTGTTGGCAGAGGACTGTGCTGGGTTCATAACTCTTCCATTCCTCAGTCTGGTACAGAGAAATTGCCATATAAAGCTATGATACCTCCGTATAGGATGCTTGCTATGGTGCATTGGTGAAAATTGGTGTGAGTCACCGGCATTACACCAGATTTCTTTAGCTTCTGGAGAAAGTAGAAGCACTAACGTTCTTTTGTGGGGCAGCATCAAAGTGGCTGGACCAGCAGAAAGTGCTGGTCAACTTTACATCTAGGAACTTGAAGCTCTCAATTAGCTCTATCATCTTTGCAAAATTATGAGGGGCATTGATAGTAGAAAACAATATTCCCTATCAGAATCAGGTTTATTATCACTGGCATGTGACATGAAATTTGTTAACTTAGCAGCAGCAGTTCAATGCAATACATAATCTAGCAGAGAGAGAGAGACAAAAAAAATAAAACATAATACATGAACAAGTAAATCAATTACGTATATTGAATAGATTTAAAAGAATGTGCAAAAACTGAAATACTGTATATTTAAAAAAAGTGAGGCGGTGCCCAAAGATTCAATGTTCATTTAGGAATCGGATGGCAGAGGGGAAGAAGCTGTTCCTGAATTGCTGAGTGTATGCCTTCAGGCTTCTGTACCTCCTACCTGATGGTAACAGTGAGAAAAGGGCATGCCCTGGGTGCTGGAGGTCCTTAATAATGGACGCTGCCTTTCTGAGACACAGCTCCCTAAAGATGTCCTGGGTACTCTGTAGGCTAGCGCCCAAGATGGAGCTGACCAGATTTACAACCTTCTGTAGCTTCGTTCAGTCAGGTGCAGTAACCCCTCCATACCAGACAGTGATGCAGCCTGTCTAGAACCAATGGGCAGTTGTTTAAGAGTCAGAGGAAAGCTGTGGAAAATGGTTTTCACCAGAGGGTGGTTGCAGTCAATGATTGGTTGCCAGAGTAGTTGGCGGGGGATGAGTACTGTTATGTTTATACAGCACCTAAAGGAGCTCTTGAATGGCCGGGTCATGGAAAGTTACAGACCAAGTGCTGGTAAGTGGGATTCATGCTGTGGGCTTCTCGATATGTCACAATGACAAAACTTGTAAAGTGTCTGCTTCTGTGCTGTTTGAATCTGATATATGGCAAACAAAATCCTTTTAGGACGGTTTGTCATTCTCCCCTGTGTTCGAAGTTTACAATGGGCTTTGTTCCATAAAGCAGCAAATGCAGAACAAAAGGATAAAATGCTGAAAATACATTGTGTGATGTACTGGTTGCTCCTTTATAGGAAGGCTGTAGAGGCTTCGGAAAGGGTACTGAAGTAATTCACCAGGATGCTGCCTGGATTAAAGAGTATTGAATATAATGAGAGGTGGGACATTTTTGGATTGAATTATCTGAACTGTCAAAGCCTGAGGGGAGTCCTGATAGAGGTTTATAAAATCATATGCGGTGTAGGTAAGGTAGCTAGTCTCTTTCATTAGGATAGAAATGTGAAATAGCAGAGGGCTGCCCACAGTCCTGCGTCAGTCACCAAAATAATCCAAATGCATCGCTCTCTTCCTACGTTCCTGGTTCAGTCCCCAAACACTTCCCATTCCCATTGTGGGTGTACTTTGGGGACTGAGCCAGGGCTATGAGGAGAATGCAGGTGTTGAATTTATTTGGGGACTATCTCAATGCTGTGGGCTCAGAGTAGGACACTGAAAGCAGTTGGATGGATTTGTAAATAATGTGGGGCACTGGGTTGCTTCTTAGGGGCCAGGACTGGACTGTGTCAATGGAGCCGGGCAGTGGGATTAGTTTGGTAATGGACACAGGACTCTTGGGAGAGTGAGGCGCAGTCTGATATGTTTGGGGACAGACAGGGCTATAGGGAGAAGGTGGGACATGTGGATTAGTTTTGCTCCAGCACAGGGTTGTGGAGAGAGAAGGGGAGTAGTATTAGTCTGAATACAATCACAGAGATGTGGGAAGAGAGTGCGGGGTAGTGGGATTAGTTTGGAGACTGACATAGTGTTTTGGAAACAGAGTGGGACACTGTCATTATTTAGTCAGCAACACAGTGCTGTGGGGAGGGAGCTGAGCAGTTCATGTTTGGGCTCTGAAACAGCGCTGCCTGGAGAGGGAAGTTCTGTGGTATTAATTGGGGAACTGACACAAGACAGTAGATAGACAGTGAGGCAGCGGAATTAGTCTGGGGACAGACGTGGGGCTGTAGGAAGTGAGCTTGTAATGGGCTTAGTCTGCCATTGACAAATGGTGGTGGGAATTACGTGGGTCTTTGTGATTAGTTTGTGAACTGGCATGGTTGTTGGGACAGAGTGGGGCAATGTTATTAGTTTAGCACAGATGCAGGGCTGTGGGTTTGGCAGAGGTCAGTGGGATTAGTCTAACATAGGGAGAGCGTGCGGCAGTGGGATTAGTCTAGGGTCTGACATAGGGAGAGCGTGTAGCAGTGGGATTAGTCTGGGGATTGACGCAGGGCTGTGGACAGAGAACAGGGCAGTAAGGCTGGTTTGGGTACTGACACAGGGCTTTGTGGGGACAGTGCAATTTTAGGACTGTTTTCAGGAATGACACCAGGTTTCAGGGAGAGTGTGGGACTCTGGGATTACCACTGAACTCCCTCCCACCACCCAGGACACACCAAGTATGAAGTGCCAGTAACATTATGTTTTATTTATGATCTTGTATCATCTTTTATTTGTCAATTTATTTGTGGTAATATTACTTTATGTGCTATGTCTGGGAGTTGTGCAGTATGTACCATATAGTAGTGCACCTTGATCCAGAGGAACTGCTGAAGAAGTATAGCTGCTGGCACGCAGTCTTCATGATTGCATCAGTGTTTTGGGCTCAAGACAAATTCTCTTAAACGTTGACACCCAGGAACTTGAAGTTCCTCACACTTTCCACTACTGACCCTTAATGAACACTGCAAATGTTCAGTGCAAGGTGTTGTTGTGACACCACTCAACCAGCAAATTTATCTCACCCCTTATGCCTCCTTGTCCCCAGCAGAGATTTTGCCAATGACAGTGGTGTCATCAGCAAATTTAAAGAGATGTCATGGAAGTAGACAGCTTAGAGCAGTAGGTGAAGCACATTATATGAGATCTCCATAGTGGTGATCAAAGAACACACAACTGCCATTGTGCTTGAGAAGAACTGGGAGAGGAAGGACACGCTCTCTCTCAGACCACTCCACTTTATCTGAGACCTCAGCATTGGTGAGAGAAGGACTCATCAGCACATCAGTGAAATTCTGTGCGAGGCAGAGCCCGACTTTCTTCTTCCTATGGTTACCAATCGCTTCCCAAGATTGGGGTTCAAGTTTGTTCTTTGGGTTGTATGTGAGTAGCAGCATGGTGACTGAAGATGAGGCAAGACCAAGCCCATAAGACATAGGAGGAGAATTTGGCCATTTAGCCCATTGCATCTGCTCCAGGATTTGATCAAGGCTGATTATTATCCACCTCAACCCCTTTCTCCTGCCTTCCCTCAGTAAACTTTGACCCCTTAGTAATCGAGAACCTATCAAACTTAACTTTAAATATACCCAATGACTTGGCCTCCACGAGTATCTCTGGCAATGAATTCCACAGATTCACCAGCCTCAGGATAAAGGAACTCCTCCTCATCTCTCATCTAAAAGGACGCACTTCTATTCTGAGGCTGTGCCCTCTGGACTTGGACTCCACCACAAGCGGACATACCCTCTCCACGTCTACTCTATCGAGACATTTTAATAAAAGAGAGGGAGGAGAATTAATGAAATAAACACCTGCACGGAGGCTGAAACACCGCCATGATAAAACAATGCCATCAACAAAGACTAGAGTTGTACTGAGACACGTTGCTGCAGTATTGAAGGAAAGAGTACGCAATCCATTTTGCAGAAGATGTAGACAGAGATATGATGTGAGGTGCTCACCACAAGTTCACAACCAGATGTAAACTGCGTGTTTTCGGGCCAAGTTTCGACACCCATTAAGAACTCCAAATATAGAACGCGTCATTAGCCATTACATTCATGCGGGTTGTCGAATCCACTGCTCTCATTACAAGTGTGAACTTTGGGACTAGTTGGAAAGGGGGAGAACTCTGCAGATATTCAAGTCCCGTATCGCTATTATTCGGGTCGGTGGAAGATGTCAGAGTACCTTAAAGTTCCCAACACAGATTGTTTCTTAATCTGACCCCGACGGAGGGAAAGTCATCTGAGCGAAATAGCTTTGGCTCAAACAACAGTGAGGTTAAACGGATGAGTATCAGAGATGTACGCATTATCAATATAAAGAGTCAAATGAAAGTTGTAAATGGAACAAAACGGAGATGTATATTTATCCTTTTATCCTCAGCGCAAACCGGGTTGACTTTATATCAACCAATTTACAGTATTTCACTGCCTGGGAGAACATTATTAACACTGATCTTTACCAATCGACGCCAAGGAAACGGAGCGTCGTTCCTATTGGTGCGCTTTAACACAGGTTTCTTTACAATCAACGCGTAGCTCTCTCATTGGGCGCAATCCACGTAGAGATTCGGATTGTTTAATTGACCCAATGGGTAACTGAAGACCGTGTATAAAAGGTGGTGACTGGCGAGTGAAGTTATCTTGGCAATATGCGTGCTAGTTGTGGTAAGGGGCTTGGTTTATTGCTGTTGCTCCTTGTTGGGGCAGTTTATGGCTCCGATGTTTGGCAAGACTTTGCAGACCGGCCGTTTCCATGGAGAAAAGTGAAAGTGGGCATTGAATCGAACTTGAGTTCGAATTTCCAAGCGGTTGAGGTGCAAAGTGAATCTCCATTAAATACTGTAATAGTACAATGTGGAAAGCGCAACATATTGGTTGGAGTGGACATGGATTTATTTGGAACAAAACATCTGGTTAAAGCTGCTGACCTGACTCTGGGGATGGCAGGTTGCCGCCCAACAGCCATCTTCTCTCAAAATCACACCGTTTTCTTTCATTATGGACTGCATGAGTGTGGTAGTGAACTCCAGGTAATGCGGTTTTTCAAAGCTAATGTTTCTTGCTGTGGTTAGCTGTGCTGTTAATGTTAGAATATCTCGGAGTTCTGTTTTATCGTGTTCTCTACATGGTATTGTGTCTACTCTACAGACGCTTTGCCGTTCTGTCTGGTATTATGATTTGTCCTGATAATCAATGAATGCTAAGATTTTAGACTTTTGTTATGTTTATGTATTTAACTGTCGACGAATAATTTGGTGACTTCAATTTAAACTGAGTTGGTTGAAGATAAAAATCTGGCAACATCAATCAGGACAGATTGTTTGATCCCGTGAACTTCGTTAAAATGCAAACCACGTGCAACGGCTTTGCCTCCTGCGCCGTACTTGCACGAAACTAGTCAATGCATTCATACAGCACCCTCGTCCGACAATGCAATTGGAAAGCTTCCTCTTGAAAGGATAAGATCGCTGAGGTAATTGTTTACTATTGAACCTGGTATCTTTCAGATGTCTGAAGATTTCCTCGTCTACACCACCCACCTGAACCACAGACCCCAGGCTCGTGGAGCGATTATTCTGCGAACTAATGGGGCAATCGTTCCTATTCAATGTCGTTATTTCAGGTAACGTACTGTGAATGCATTGCGGAATTCGCGCTCAAACGTATATTCTGATCTTGCCAATACACCCTTCGCCCTTCTAGGAAAGCTAACGTGAGCAGTAACCCAATCCACCCCACGTGGATCCCGTTCAGCTCCACCAGGTCTGGGGAAGGACAGCTATCTTTCTCCCTGCGGCTAATGAATGGTATGTGTATGTAGGGCGCAGTTTCTTGGACTGGAGTATTGGTACAAGATCTCTAATTCTGTCTTGTCTCTTAGATAACTGGCTTACAGAGCGCGCCTCCTCCACCTACTACCTGGGCGAGCTCATTCACATCGAAGCCTCCGTTTCCATGATTAACCACGTGCCCCTGAAGCTCTACATTGACCGCTGTGTAGCCACACCGAGCCGGGACAGGGACTCCACCCCGAGATACAACATCATTGATCACCACGGGCAAGTGCTGTTTTTGGTTTTTCTCTCTAATAACATCACAGTGTGTTGAATGTTCCTCATGTCCCTTTTTGTTCAGATGCCTCCTGGACAGCGCGGCTGAGGACTCCTTTTCCACCTTCGTGTTGGTCGGGTCTGACCGTGAGGTGGACAGACTCCGCTTTGATTTGGATGCCTTCCGCTTCTCTGGAGACAAGCATTCCCTGGTAAGGAATTAAACAGTGGGTTTTAGGTGTTTAGGGACGATTCATGGGATAACTTTATTCAATGTGTCCCTCAGGTCTTCATCAGTTGTCGCTTGAAAGTTGCTGCAGTTGATCGGAGCGATTCCGTGAACAAAGCATGCACTTTCCAGAGGAGGCAGAATATGTAAGTTTTTTAATCTCTCATCTTGTGATGCTCATGAACGGGTTAGTTGCTAAATGGAGTTTTCTTGGTCAGGTGGGCTCCACTGGAAGAAACTAGCTTCGATGTCTGTGCCTGTTGTCGCCTGGGTGACTGTGCAGCCATAGGGGAGGCTGCAGCTTCAAGAGGCCGGAGGGCGACTCAGTCTGAGATTGGTAAGTCGTTCGTTCCTCTTGGATGTGTGAGGTCGCTCTGTCTGTTTCTTGACCAATAGTTTGGCTTTGCAGAGAAAGTTGATCCAGCGAAGTGGGAGGGAGAGGCCTCGCTTGGACCACTGCTCGTTCTGGAGAACGGAGTGCCCGATCTGGCATTCCAACGATTCAATGAGATCCAACGACCTGGACGGCAAACTTCACGAAGGGGTGAGTTCAAGGTCCCCACCGCTGCGGCTTGCAATGGTTTCTCTGACTAACTTTTGCTTCCTTTTTAAAGGTGTGATATCTGAAATGGTATTGATCATCACCTTGGCTGTGACGGCTACCTTCCTCGCCGCTGCTACTTCGATCGTCTTTTTCTTGTACAGAAGCCGCAAGCAAATTCTGTTCAACTAGCTTTCAAATGTAGAATAAAGTGTAAATTGCTTGTTCTCTCGGTGTTTTTTTTCCCTAACATGCCTACTTGGGACTCTTGCTCACTCAGTCCAGTTAGCCTCCAGATAGTGCTTTATTTCTAAAAGACTAGAAATACTACACTTAACTGTCACTTGCATCCCTTTTGACAAGTTGTGCTGCTTGTCACTTTTACCGAGAATGACTTCACTTTACAAGAGTTGGGTGCCTGTTTTGTTTTCAATCTGTTTAACTACCTTCTTTCCACTGTCCTTTGAAGATTAATACTTGCGTATCAGTATTGGCTGATTGGTAGGAGGCAGCGAGTGGGAATAAAAGGATCCTTTGGTTAGCTGCCATTGACTAGTGTTCTGCAGGGGGTCAGTGTTAGCACCACTTGTGCTGTATAAGTGATTTGAGGTGATAGAATAGATTGCTTTGTTGCCAAGCTTGCAGATATGAAGATTGGAGGGGCAGAAAGTGAGGACAGGTAGGATGCAGAAAGATTTGGACTATGGGCAAGGAAGTGGCAAATGAAATGCCAGAAGTGCATGATCAAGCATTTTGGTAGTAGAAATAAATGTGTAGACTATTTTCTAAATGGAGAGAAAATCCAGGAATCTGAGATGCAGAGGGACTGGGAGTCCTTGTACAGAACACTCTGAAGGTTAACTTCCAGGGTGAGTTGGTGGTGAGGAAGGCAAAGGCAATGTTAGCATTCATTTCAAGAAGGCTAGAATACAAGAGCAAGGATGTGATGCTGAGGCTATAAGCCACTGGTGAGGCCTCACTTGAGAATTATGAATAGTTTTGGGGCCCTGTGTCTTTATATTTATAAAAAAAAAATGCTGACATTGGAGAGGGTCCAGAGGAGGCTCTAGAATGATTCCAGGAATGAAAGGGTTATTGTACAAGGAATGTTTGGTAGCTCTGGGTCTGTACTTGATGGAATTCAGCAGGATGGGGGGGGGGGGGGGGTAATCTCATTGAAACATTTTGAATGTTGAAAGGCCTGGATAGAAGATGTGGAAAGGATGTTTCCCATGCATCTAGGACAAAAGGGCACAACTGCAGGATAGAGGGGTGACATTCCAAAACAGATGTGGTGGAATTTCTTTAGCTGAAGGGTGGTGAATTTGTTGCCAAATGCAGCTGTGGAGGCTGGGTCAGTGGATGTATTTAAGGCAGAGTAAAGGCTTGATTGTACATGGCATTAAGGGTTATAGGGAGAAGGCTTGGAACTGGTGTTTTGGGGGGGGGGGGGTAAAGAAGGATCAGCCATCATTGAATGGAGCAGACTTGATGGGCTAGATGGCCTAATTCTGCTCCTGTTGCATGGCAGTAGAGACTGTTGACTAGAGGCAGTAGAGCCCAAACATTGGATAACAACACTTATTACCTGAAATGGTACAAAGTATTTTGTATGATACTCAAAGGAAAACTAAACCAAATTCATTGTTTTTTCCTGCATCTCAGTTTCAATATTGAGCTGCAATCTGCCCAAGCAATTAAATATCAGCCCACTGAGTGCAGGATGTCACATAGTTGGTGGAAGTTTAGGCTTCAGAAAGCCCTCCCCACTTGTTCATTTCAACCAATTGCCCAAAATGTCTGAGCAAAGATGAACAGTGTAGAAGACAAATGTAAGTTTAGAAACACCAAACCTGTAAGTCAGAATTGGCTAATTTTAATTGGCCATCCAACAGTGCTATTGATTTACTTTCCCTCTATGGGTGTAATCTAACCAGTCTGCATTTCCAGCAACTGTTCCACATCTTAACTGGGTCATCTGTTTTTGTTTTCTATCAGTTCCAGCAGAGTGGTGATCTGAAACTTGATCCTGCATACCTTTATTCTAATTTTGCTTTCTGGGTGCAAAAGTGCAGTTAGTGAAATGGAGTGCCAGGATTTACTTTGTCCTGTTGTACAATGTATTTGCAGGCTGGCATGTAGAGAACTGTAAATGTTAATGCTCCCATGCAGCAAAGTCCCTGGGTGACTAGAGGATATACTATGCAAATCTTTGACAAAACTCTTATTCTCATGGTTTACACAGCAAGTGTAAGTGGGGTGAATATTACATTTTACAACAGCACAAAACATAACTTCACATTTCTAATCTTAAATCAATATAAATGACAATATTAGTTTACCAGGTTGGTTTAAGTATGTGATTTTAGGGTGGGTGGGGAAGCTGCTTGACTCTTGGATTGAGTATACAGGTGCTTGTAAAGAGGGCATAGGCCAGATGATGTGGGTCCTTAATGATGAATGTCACATTATTGCAACATTGCCTTTTGTTGATATCATCCATGATGGGGAGACCTTGGCCAAACTTGTAGATCTAGAATAAGGGTATAAGCATACAGCTTTATAGTGCACCTGTGTTGCTAAGCAATGAGATGAGTTTTATGATCTGTACTGTTTGTAGTCCCTCTAGTAAGGAAGAGAAAAATCCAAATGCAGAGGACAACTAGAGTTGCAGGTCTTGGAGTTTGACAGAGTTTTGAGGAGATAAGGAGCTGTAATCAAATGGTTCTGTTTATCAGCAGAAAGTATGCAACCTCAAATGCTTAGTCTTCCCAGATATCCACAAAACCAGAATCCCAAAGGAATGACAGAACCAATTTCCTCTGGGATCAATAAAGTATGATTATGAAAAATGTTAGAACTTTAGAAACAGACATAGAAAATAGATGCAGGAGTAGGCCATTTGGCCCTTTGAACCTGCACTGCCATTCAGTATGATCATAGCTGATCATCCAACTCAGAATCCTATACCTGCCTTCTTTCCATACCCCCCGCCCCCAAAACCCCAGATCCCTTTAACCACAAGGGCCATATCTAACTCCCTCTTAAATATAGCCAATGAACTGGCCTCAACTGTTCCCTGTGGCAGAGAATTCCACAGATTCACCACTCTCTGTGTGAAGAAGTTTTTCCCTAATCTCGGTCCTAAAAGGCTTCCCCTTTATCCTCAAACCGTGACCCCTCATTCTGGACTTCCCCAACATCGGGAACAATCTTCCTGCATCTAGCCTGTCCAATCCCTTTAGAATTTTATACATTTCAATAAGATCCCTCCTCAATCTTCTAAATTCCAGTGTGTATAAGCCTAGTCGATCCAGTCTTTCATCATATGAAAGTCCTGCCATCCCAGGAATCAATCTGGTGAACCTTCTTTGTACACCCTCTATGGCAAGAATGTCTTTCCTCAGATTAGGGGACCAAAACTGCGTGCAAAAATCCAGCTGTGGTCTCACCAAGGCCTTGTACAACTGCAGTAGTACCTCCCTGCTCCTGTACTAGAATCCTCTTGCTATGAATGCCAGCATACCATTTGTCTTTTTCACCGCCTGCTGTACCTGCATGGCTGCTTTCAATGACTGGTGTACAATGACACCCAGGTCTCGTTGCACCTCCCTTTTTCCTAATTGGCCACCATTCAGATAATCTGTTTTCCAGTTCTTGCCACTAAAGTGGATAACCTAACATTTATCCACATTAAATTGCATCTGCCATGAATTTGCCCACTCACCTAACCTATCCAAGTCACCCTGCATCCTTTTAACATCCTCCTCACAGCTAACACTGCCGCCCAGCTTCATGTCATCCGCAAACTTGGAGATGCTGCATTTAATTCCCTTGTCTAAGTCATTAATATATATTGCAAACAACTGGGGTCCCAGCACTGAGCCTTGCGGTACCCTACTAGTCACTGCCTGCCATTCTGAAAAGGACCAGTTTATTCCTACTCTTTGCTTCCTGTCTGTCAACCAATTCTCTATCCACATCAAAACCATACCCCCAATGCCATGTGCTTTAAGTTTGCACACTAATCTCCTGTGTGGGACCTTCTCAAACGCCTTTTGAAAATCCAAATATACCACATCCACTGGTTCTCCCCTATCCACTCTACTAGTTACATCCTCAAAAATTTCTATGTGATTCGTCAGACATGATTTTCCTTTCACAAATCCATGCTGACTTTGTCTGATGATTTCACTGCTTTCCAAATGTGCTGTTATCACATCTTTGATAACTGGCTCTAGCATTTTCCCCACCACCGATGTCAGGCTAACTGGTCTATAATTCCTTGGTTTCTCTCCCTCCTTTTTTAAAAAAGCAGGGTTACATTAGCCACCCTCCAATCCTCAGGAACTAATCCAGAATCTAAAGAGTTTTGAAAAATTATCACTAATGCATCCACTATTTCTTGGGCTACTGCCTTAAGCACTCTAGGATGCAGACCATCTGGCCCTAGGGATTTATATGCCTTTAATCTCTTCAATTTACCTAACACCACTTCCCTACTAACATGTATTTCCCTCAGTTCCTCCATCTCACTAGACCCTCGGTCCCCCACTATTTCTGGAAGATTATTTATGTCCTCCTTAGTGAAGACAGAACCAAAGTAGTTATTCAATTGGTCTGCCATGTCCTTGTTCCCCATGATCAGTTCACCTGTTTCTGACTGTAGGGGACCTACATTTGTCTTAACCAATCTTTTTCTTTTCACATATCTATAAAAGCTTTTACAGTCAGTTTTTATGTTCCCTGCCAGCTTTCTCTCATAATCTTTTTTTTCCCTTTCCTAATTAAGCCCTTTGTCCTCCTCTGCTGGACTCTGAATTTCTCCCAGTCCTCAGGTTTGCCACTTTTTCTGGCTAATTTGTATATTTCTTCTTTGGAATTGATACTATCCCTAATTTCCCTTGTTAGCCACGGGTGCACTACCTTCCCTGGTTGATTCTTTTGCCAAACTGGGATGAACAATTGTTGTAGTTCATCCATGCGATCTTTAAATGCTTGGCATTGCATATCCACCATCAACCCTTTTAAGTATCATTTGCCAGTCTAAGCTAATTCATGTCTCATACCTTCAAAGTTACCCTTTAAGTACAGAACCTTTGTTTCTGAATTAACTATGTCACTCTCCATCTTAATGAAGAATTCCACCATATTATGGTCACTCTTACCCAAGGGGCCTCACATGACAAGATTGCTAACTGACCCTTCCTCATTGCTCAATACCCAGTCTAGAATGGCCTGCTTTCTAGTTGGTTCCTCGACATGTTGGTTCAGGAAGCCATCCCGCATACATTCCAAGAAATCCTCTTCCTCAGCACCTTTACCAATTTGGTTCACCCAATCTATATGTAGATTGAAGTCACCCATTATAACTGCTGTTCCTTTATTGCACTCATTTCTAATTTCCTGTTTAATGTCATCCCCAACCTCACTACTACTGTTAGGTGACCTGTACAGAACTCCCACCAGTGTTTTCTGTCCCTTAGTGTCATGCAACTCTACCCATATCGATTCCACATCCTCCAGGCTAATGTCCTTCCTTTCTATTGCATTAATCTCCTCTCTAACCAGCAACGCTACCCCACCTTTTCTTTCGTGTCTATCCCTCCTGAATATTGAATATCCCTGAATGTTGAGCTCCCATCCTTGGTCACCCTGGAGCCATGTCTCTCTGATCCCAACTATTTAATGTCCTCTTTTCTCTCTCTTACCCCCCGCCCCCAAACATATAGCAGCAAAGCATCAGCCTCACCCACCCCAAGATGTCATTAAGCTGGAAAGAATGCAAAGGAGATTACTGGAATGCTACCTGGACTTGAGAGCCTGAGTTGTAGGAAGACTAGGTTATTGCTCCTTGGAATAGGGGTTGGTGTAGAAAACCATGATGGGCATTGGGTAAATCCAAGGAGTTCCCCCCCGCCATGAAGGCGAATCAAAAGCTAGAGAGCACAGAATCAAAATGACAGAAGTTTTAAAAGATCTTGAGGGGCAACCTCTTCCCAAAGTATGTTGTACATGTATGGAATGTGCAGAGAAGGTTATTGGGGTACACACAATTGAAATATATTTGGGCACAGATACAAAATGTTTAGGGGGATAATGGTCAAAGATGGACAAATGGAATTGGCTTAGGCTGCTATCTTTGCATAAGAGTTAGTTTGAAGCCCTTGTTTTCACATAGGGTATGTAGACATGCCAACTAAAGTGCCTCCCCCTCTAGTCATATTCACTTGTAATTGGACCATATACCTCTTAAGCCTTCCCTATCTGTGAACCTGTCCAAAGGTGGCCTCTATCATAAAGGTAGTCTTGGCCAGCTCTCTCATGACCAAAGAACTCTTCAAAAGGTGGTGATTCAAAAGATGCCATCAATGAGTAAGGGTCCTCGTGATATAGGATGTACCCTCTTGTACACTCATAAGCAATATTCCCTCTTCTGATCTAATGACGGAAATAAGGTCTTTGCAGGTGGTTGGAGCTGCTCTACAAGTGATTACAGCAACACACATCAAAGTTGCTGGTGAACGCAGCAGGCCAGGCAGCATCTCTAGGAAGAGGTGCAATTGATGTTTCGGGCCGAGACCCTTCATCAGGACTTTGTTAGTCACAGCCTTCTTAACCACAGTCAACCTGCACAGCAGCTTTGAGTGTCCTATGGATTCGGACCCCAAGATCCCTCTGATTCTCCACACTGCCAAGAGTCTTACCGTTAATACTATATTCTGCCATCATACTTGACCTACCAAAATGAACCACCGCACACTTATCTGGGTTGAGCTCCATCTGCCACTTCTCAGCCTAGTTTTGCATCTTATCGATGTCCCACTGTAACCTTTGACAGCCCTCCACACTATCCACAACACCTCCAACCTTTGTGTCATCAGCAAATTTACAAACCCCTCCCTCCATTTCCTAATCCAGGTCATTTATAAAAATCATGAAGAGTAAGGGTCCCAGAACAGATCTCTGAGACACACCACTGGTCACTGGTCTCCATGCAGAATATCACCTGTCTACAACCACTCTTTGCCTTCTGTGGGCAAGCCAGTTCTGGATCCACAAGGTTACATAAGGTTATTTTGTATAAATAGACTGTATGTACATAAAGTGACACCACATGCAGGAATGATAAAGTAGTGGTGGGATGGGTAAATTGGTGGAGGTTTTGATCAGCCTGGACAGCTTGGGGAAAGTAAGTATTTTGAGTCTGGTGTTCCTGGTGTAGTTGCTGTGTAGCCTCTTCTCTAATTGAGAGTGGGACAAAGTAATCCATGAGCAGGGTGGGTGGGATCCTTTAAGAAATCTTGAAGGTATCAGAAATGATCTGGCAAGTGTGGATTTGGACAGGTTGTTTTCTGACAAAGGTGTACTTAGCAAATGAGAGGTCTTCAGAAGTGAAATTCTGGGAGTTCAAAGTTTGTGCTCCTGTCATAATAAAAGACAAGGATTACAGGTTTATGGAACCTTGTGTTTTTTTTTGAGAGATATTGAACCCTGATTAAGAAATAAGGTGTATTGGAGATATAGGTATGCAGGAACAAATGAGGTACTTGAGTATAAGAAAAGCAAGAGAACACTTAAGGAGGAGATCAGGAGGGTTATACGTTACTTTAGCAGAGAAGATGAAGGATAGCTAACGTCGTTCTGTTGATTAAGAAAGGCTCTAAGAATAAGCCATGAAATTATAGGCCAATGAGCTTGACATCAGTAGTAGGAAAGTTTTTGGAAGGTATTCTAAGGAACTGGCTGGATACAAGCATTTGGATTGACAGGGACTGATTAGGAATAGTCAACATGTATTTTGTGGTAGATCGTATCTAACCAATTTTATAGTTTTTGTGGAAGTTACCAGAAAATTTGAAGACAAGGCAGTGGATGTTGTCTACATGGACTTTAGCAAGGCCTTTGACAATGTCTCATAAGAAGGTTCAGTTGGTTGGCTTTCAAGATGATGTAGTAAGTTGGATTAGAAATTGGCTAAATTGAATTAGATATTGGCTTCACAGAAGAAGTGAGAGTGTGATTATAGATGGTTGCCTCTCTGACTGGAGGGTGGTGACTAGTGGTGTGTCACAGGGATCAATGCTGAGTGTTGATTGTCATCTATAATCAATGATCTGGATGTTAATGTGGTAAACTGGATCACAAATTTGTGGATGACACCAAAATTAGGGGTGTAGTGGATAGTAAGGAAGACTATCAAAGCTTGCAGTGGGATCTAGACCAGCTAGAAAAATGGGCTGAAAAGTGGCAAATGGAATTTAATTCAGACAAGTGAAGTGTTGCACTTTGGGAGGACCAACCAGGGTAGGTCTTAAACAGTAAGTTGTAGGGCACTGAGGAGTGTGGTGGAACAGAGGGATCTAGGAACACAGATCGATAATTCACTGAAAGCGTAATCACAGCTAGATAGATTAGATTATGAGGACACTCAGTCCTCGTTTATTGTCACTTAGAAATGCATGCATTAAGAAATGATACAATGTTCCTCCAGAGTGATATCACAAAAAAAAATGGGACAAACCAAAGACTAACACTGACAAGACCACATAATTATAACATATAGTTACAGCAGTGTGAAGCAATACCATAATTTGATAAAAAGCAGACCATGGGCACAGTAAAAAAAGTCTCAAAGTTCTGATCGACTCCCGATAGCCTCCGATAGGTGGCAAAAGGGAGAAACTCTCCCTGCGCTGACAACTTCGATGCATTGGAAGCACCCGACCACAGCCGACTCTAAGTCGGTCTGAAAACTTCGAGCCTCCGACCAGCCCCCCGGCACAGAGCACCATCACGGCCGAGCGCTTCGACCCTGTACCAGCTGCCGAGCAACAAGCAAAGACGAGGACTCGGGGCCTTCCCCTGGATCACACAGTAGCAGCGGCAGCGGAAAAGGCATTTTAGAAGTTTCTCCAGATGTTCCTCCATTCTCTCATGTCTGTCTCCATCAAATCAGGATTGTGCACGGCACCCTACTTGACTGATTACAGATATCATTCACCGGAGTGACCGCGCAAGCTGCGTTGAGCCACCATCTTCTCCTCCTCCTTAAAGATAGTGCTGCAAAGAATGCTTTTGGCACATATGCCTTCATAAAATTAATTTATTGAATGCAGCAGTTGGGATGCTATGTTGAAATGTTATTAGGTGTTGGTGAGACCCAAGTTGGAGCATCTTGTGCAATTTTGAACAGCTGCCTACAGGAATGATGACAAGATTGAAAGAGTGCAGTGAAATTTTACAAGTAGGTTGCTGGGACTGGGGCATCTGAGCTATAAGGAAAAATTGAATAGGTTAGGATTTTATTCCTTGGAATGTAGAAGATTGAGGGGAGATTTGATAGCGGTATGGAAAATTATGGGAGGTATTGATAGGGTAAGTTCAAGCAGGCCTTTTCCACTGGGAGTGGGTGAGATGACAACTAGAGGTTGTGAATTAAGAGTGAAATATTTAAGGGGAACATGAGGGGCATCCCCTTCACTCAGAGGGTGGTGGGAATGTGGAATGAGTTGCCAGTGCAAGAGAAACTAGGATAGGTACATGAATGAGAGGGGTTGGGTGGGGTGGGCTATGGCGTGCATACAGGTTGATGGGACTAGTCAAATTAATGGTTTGGTATGTACTAGATGGGCTGAAGGGCCTGCTTCTTTGCTGTAGTGATATATGACCCTATCTATCCTGGGCCCAACATATTGATGCAATTGCAAAGAAGGCACAACAGTCGCTATATTTCATTAGGAGTTGAAGGTGACTTGCTCTGTCACCAAAGACTCCAGCAAATTTCTACAGCTATACCGCAGAGAGCATTCCAAGTGGCTGCCTCACATCTGGTATGGAGGGGCCACTGCACTAGATCAGAGAAAGTTGCAAACTCGGCCAGTTCCATTGGGGGCACTAGCCTCCACAGAACTTGAGGACATCTTCAAAAGGCAATGACTCACAAAGGTGACATCCATCAGCAATGACTCCCATCCCCAGAACATGCCCTCTTCTCACTGCTGCCATGGAGGAGGGGGTTCAAAAGCCCGAAAGCGCACACTCAACGTTATAGGAACAGCCTCTTCCCCTCTGCCTTCAGATTTCTGACTGGACAATGAACTCTTGTACACTGCCTCACTCTTTTTGGCTCTCATTATGCAATACTTAATTAATTTAAAATATACTTATTTTTGTAGTTTATGTAATAAATGCAACAAAAAGCCATTCAGCAATTTGAAGCATTATGTAATAATGATGTTTGAAGTACCGATGTGGAATGAAATGTACATACATTCACAAATATTGTGTTTGAAATGCACGGCATTATAAAAGTGGTTCAAAGTGACTGAGTTAGTAGATAGGAGGGCGGAGGGGCAGCTAACTAGAATGGTTGATCAGATTAACTGCCTGGGGGAAGATGGCATGACGTTTTTGTTCCTGGAACTTAACTGAGGGGAGCTTTTGGGGAAAAAGCAGTTAGCTGGCTTCTGCATGCAACCTTTCACTGTATTATCTCATGGTGCTGACAACCCCAACCTCCACCAGCCTCTCTGTAAAGCCCCAAGCACCTACAATAGGTTAATTAATTTGGTGCACTAACAGTCACAGTGATAACTGGATAGATGTGTGTATCCACCTTGCCCTGGTAAAATAATGTAAATTCAGTGATTATGAGATCATTATGAGCGGGAGGAGAAGATGGCGACGCGATGCAGCTCACCGCGGCCGCTCCGGTGGTGATGTCTGTTATTTGTCAAGTAGGGGCCGTGCACAATCCTGATTTGATGGAGACAGATGTGAAAGCACAGAGGAACATCTGGTGAAACTTCTGAAATGCCTGCTTCACTGCCACTGCTACTGTGTGATCCAGAATCTCCGGAGGAGAAGGCCCCGAGTCCTCGGCTTTGCTTGTTGCTCGGCGGCCGGGGCGGGATCAAAGCGCTCGGCAGAGGATGGTGCTCAGTGCTTGGTGTCGGAGGGCTGGTTGGAGGCTTGAAGTTTCCGGACAGACTCAGTGCTTCCAATGGTGTGGCATCGGCAGTTTGCGGCGCTTGGAGGTTCATGGCAGGGAGAGTTTCTCCCTTCTACCGTCCACGTGAGATGATGAGGCTATCCGAACTTTGAGACTTTTTTTGACCGTGCCCATGGTCTGCTCTTTATCAAATTACGGTACTGTATTGCTTTGCACTGTTGTAACTATATGTTATAATTATGTGGTTTTGTCAGTTTTAGTCTTGGTTTGTCTTGTGTTTCTTGTGATATCATTCTGGAGGAACTTTGTATCATTTTTAAGGTATGCATTTCTAAGGACTGAGTATCCTCATAATCTAATCTAATCTAATCGTTATGGTTGAGGACTGTGGAGCATAGTTTTGGATTAGATTAGATTCAACTTTATTGTCATTGTCCCGAGTAGATACAAAGCCAATGAAATGCAGTTAGCCTCTAACCAGAAATGCAAAGAATAGTGTTATTTACAAAATAACTCCGAATAAAAAGTAAGTGCTACAGCACACAAATATAAAAGTACTGAGACAGTACAATATAGGTGCAATACTGCTTAGCACTGTGATGTGAGGTTCAGCAGGGTCACAGCCTCAGGGAAGAAGCTCTTCCTGTGCCTGCTGGTGCAGGAGCGGAGGCTCCTGTAGTGCCTACCGGATGGGAGGAGAGTAAAAAGTCCATGGTTAGGGTGAGATGCATCCCTGATAATGCTTTTTGCCCTGCCCAGGCAGCGTTTATGGTAGATGTTCTCAATGGTGGGCAATTGGGTGCCGATAATCCGCTGGGCAGTTTTCACCACACACTGGAGTGCTTTGCGGTCCGATACAGGACAATTGCCAAACCACACTGAGATGCAGTTGGTGAGTGTGCTCTCAATGGTACAGCGGTAAAAGTCCGTCAGTATCCTGGGACAGAGGTGAGCTTTCTTGATGCTCCGCAGGAAATAAAGGCGCTGTTGTGCCTTTTTGATCAGGATGGAGGAGTTCAGGGACCAGGTGAGTTCCTCGGAAATGTGGACACCAAGGAATTTGAAGCTTGATACACGCTCCACTACAGCTCCGTTGATGTAGATGGGGACGTGAGTGTGGCTCCTAGCACGTCTGAAGCCCACAATGATCTCCTTGGTCTTCTGGGTGTTAAGGGCCAGATTGTTGTAGTAGAAGCCCTTTTTGTTAACTTACTCGAAGATCAATCTCTCTCTTCCCTCTCACATAGTCCTCCATTTGACTTTCATCAATATGCCAGTCTAAGAATCTTTTAGACGTGCCTTATGTATCTGCCTCTACCACCGTGCACCCATCTCTCTTTGCGTATTTTAAAAAAAAAAATTCTGACATCTACTCTCTATAGTTTCCTCCAGTCACCTCTGATATTAACTATTACTGCCCTGGAGATAAAAGTTGCAAGCTGTCCACTCTATCAATGGCTCGCTCTTACCTTATACACGCCTATCAAGTCATCTCTCATCCTCATTCCCTCCAAAAAGAAAAGCCGTTCCTAATCAGAAAAACCCTAGTTCTCTCAACCTTTCCTCATGGAAGATCTATATCAACGATTTGTATAGCAGGCAGAATAATAGTTTGGCATGGACTAGATGGAGCTAAATGGCCTCTTTCTGAGTAGGTTCTTTTGAGGTGGGGTTAGTTGAGTAGGAAACCTTTGACCAGAATACCTGCAAGTCCAATTGTTCTTGATTCTCCAATTGCAGAAGCACTGGAGTCCAACTGACCTTTCTTCCAACAGACACCAATTCTGACAATAGATCCCTTCTTGCACTGGGAATTGGTCAGTGATTGTGATGTCGTCCTTGGTGTGAATCAGTTGGCAGAAAACAAGGGAATGTGTGCCTGAAAATGGGCAATTCCACTAGGTGGAGCTATTGATCACACAATTGAGTACAGATTGCCAATTGTGCCATTGCTGGACCAGAGAATTGCATTCTGCATTTGACACAACGCAGACAAAATGCTGGAGGAGCTCAGCAGGTCAGGCAGCATTTATGAAAATGAATAAACAGTCGATGTTTCAGGCCGATACCCTGCATGAGGTTCAGTTGCATGAGAAATTTGTAATCGGAAGCCAATGTAAGGACACTGTTTTGGTTTCCTTGCAAAGATTTTAAGGCAAATCTGTTTTAAATTTTCTAGATTATAGAGTCATAAATGTATACAGCACAAATGTAGGCCATTTGGTCGAACTTATCCACACTGACCAAGTTGTCTACCTTAGCTATAGTAGTCCCAATTAAAAGCATTTGGCCCATATTTAGAACAGATGAGGAATTTCTTTAGCTAGAGGGCGGCGAATCTGTGGAATCTATGTTGCCACAGACTGCTGTGGAGGTCAAATCATTAGTGTATGTAATGCAGAATTAATGCAGATAGATTCTTGATTTGTAACAATATCAAAGGTTACAGGGAGAAGTCAGAAGAATGTGGTTGAGAGGGATAATAAATCAGCGATAATCGAATGGCTGAGCAGACTCGATGGGCTGAATGGCCAGATTTTGCTCCTAGTGTTTTAATGGTCTATTGCCTCATATCCCTGTAAACCTTTCCTATCCACCTACCTGTCTAAATGTGTTTAAAACATTGTTATTCTATCTGTTTCTGCTATTGCTTCTGGCAACCTGTCCCATATCCCCAACAGAGTTTGTGTTCAGGGGTTTCCCTCAGGCACCATTACGTTTCCTCTCTCGGCTTCTATCTGCTCATGATCTTATAAACTGCCATCTATTGACCTCTCATTCTCTCATGCCCAGGCAATAGGTCCCAGCCTATCCAGCCACTCCTTGTGGCCAACCTGAGGGAGGATGATTGTTCCGTTGGAATGCTCTGACTGTGATTCACAGTCGGAGTGGTTGTGTTGTTGTTTTTGTGGGAAGGTCGAAACAGGATTGATTTTCATTTCTCCAGCACCTTTCACCCCAGTGAGATCTTACAAAGTAATCCATGGCCGGTTCAGAACTTCTGAAGTGTTGTCACCATCCCACAATCTCCTTAACCGACTACCATCAGGCAGGAGATGCTGTAGCATTAGGATGGGAGACACCTTCTTCCCCCAGGCCATGAGACTACTGAAATCACTGCCAGCACCCAGGTCTCATCGCTTATGGAGTGCCAGTAGAATTACACAGCTTGTTTTTTAACTTGTGTTGTAAATGCACCTTATGCTAAATGTCAGTCTTCTGGAACGTATTTTATTTGTTAATTTATTTATGGCAATATTACATTATTATGTGCTGTGTGAGTTAAACTTACTGTGTTGTGCACCTTGGTCTAGAGGAACGTTGTTTCATTTGGTGAACTATACGGTTGAATGACAATAAGCTTATCTTGGAGGAAACACAGATGCCAATTTGGGCCCAGAAACATAAGTACGATAAAGACCAGATACTCCGCTTTAGTGGTGTAGATTAAGGTGTAAGTATGCTCGCAACAATAGTGCTCACTTGCTCCGCCATGTATCCACGATATTAATAATTCATGCATTGATTTAAATGAGGGAACCAAGTACAATATACCCACATTTTCTTGGGATACAAAACTGGGTGACAGTGTGGATTGTGAGGAAGATGCAGAGAGGCTGGAAAAGACTATAGGTCATGGCAATGCACTTATAGTGAAAAGGTACATGAAGTATCTACTTTGATTGCAAAAGTAGAGAGGTATTAGATTAATTGATATTCAGAGGAACCGGGTGCCCATGATTAGGAAACTCTGGATGTTAATGAACAAGTAATTAGGAAGGCAAAATTTGCAAGACAATTTGAATATAAGATTCAAATGTTTCTCTGCACTCATATAGAGCACTACTGAAAAACACGCCTCTACGTTGCTTCTCTATGTACCATGGTAGCATCGTGGTTATCACAATGCTTTACAATACAGGCAACACAGGTTCAATTCCCGCTGCTGCCTGTCGGGAGATTGTACGCTCCCCCTGCGACTGTTCTCCGAGTGCTCCAATTTCCTACTACAGTACAAAGACCCACTGGTTTGTAAGTCTTTGTACTGGAGTACAAATTGTAGCTTAATTGGTCATTGTAAATTGTCCTGTGATTAGGCTCAGATTAAATTGGGGTATTGCTGGGCGGTGTGCCCCAAAAGGCAGGAAGCGCCTATACTGTGTTATATCTTAATAAATAAATAAATCTTGGTCCATTCTGCTTCAAAGTAAACTTATTATCAGAGTACATATATGCCACCATATACTACTCCCGAGATTAATTTGCTTGCAGGTATTCATATCAAAATGAAGAAATACAATAGAATTTATGTAAAACTATGCATAGACAAAGGTAATGAAGACGAAACATGCAAATAAATAATATTAAGAGCCCTTGAAAATGACGATCTAGGTTTTGGAATCATTTCGGAATTGAGGTGAGTGAAGTCAGACACACTGGTTCAGGAGCCTGATGTTTGTAGGATAATAAATGTCCCTGAACCTGGTAGTGTGGAACTTAAGACTCCGGTACCTCCTTCTCATTGATAACTACGCGAAGAGAGAAGGCCTGGATGGTGGGAGTCTTGATGAAGGATGCTGTTTTCTTGTGGCATTACCTCTTATAAATGTGCTCAGTGATGGGGCTGGCTTTGCCTGTGATGGACTGGCCTGTATTCCCCTCCCCACCACTTTCTGTAGCTTTCTCCATTTCTGGGTACTGATGTTTGCATCCTAGGTCATGATCAACCAATTAAGTTAGTGCATCTGTAGAAGTTAGTCAATGCTTTAGCTGACATGATAAATCTATGCAAATTTTTAAGAAAGTAAAGGCACAATATGTTTCCTGCTCGCCATTCCAGAGGTCAGCCTGATGAATCTTCAATGCACTCCTATTACAAGTGGGTGGTTCCTTGTGTAAGGGGACCTGTGAAAGTGTGGTTTTCAAAAACATTTCCATTTTGTACTATAATTGTCTTGCAAAATTTGCTTTCCTAATTACTTGTTTGTTAACTGCAAGGGCTTCCTAATCATGGATACCCAGTTCTTCTGAATATCAATCAATCTCTCAACTCTCTATTTTTGCAATCAAAGAATATAATTCGCGTACCTTTCCACTACATTCCACGTACCATGTCCTCACACTGCCATGGACACAAAATGTCCATTTCTGCATTTTCCTTATCCCTCTCTGAACCCAATAAAAATCTCTATATACACAGTCTACAATGGAATCTCATTAAATGTTGCTATTTTTTTCCTTATTCTTATGAATTTGCATGTTTTTACAATTTGTTTTTGTTCCACGCTCAATTACCAGTGAGTGCTGACTCAACCTTACCCACACACACGAATCGCTGGAGGAACTCAGCAGGGCAGCCAGCGTCTACGGAGAGGACCGGACAGTCAACGTTTGGGTTGTGACCCTTCATCAGTACCGGAGAGGAAGAGGCCAGAAGCCGGGATAAAAGGATGGACAGAAGGGGGAAGAGTGTGGCCTGGCAGTTGATAGGTGAATACAGATGAGAGGAGAAAGATAGGGGAGGGAGAAGGGGATGATATGATGGGTGGTAAAGCAATGGGCTGAAGAAAGAATCTGATGGGAATGGGCAATAGATCATGGAATAAAGGGAAGAGGTGGGCAACCAGAGGGAGGGAGGAGTACATGATGCACAGGCCATGAGGGTAGGGGAGGGGAAGGAACAGAGGTAAAGGGTCAAGAGTAATAGGGGAAAACAAAGGGGGAGGATCAGACGGGAGAGGTTACTGGAAGTTGGAGAAAAACCTTTACCCTCTTTTTGCAAAGGTTGAAATGCCAAATGACCTTCTCCTAGTTCTATGAATGCTATGCACATGTTGTCCCAAGAGGTTTGTATGTGTGTGAGTGCAGGTGCACGTGCGTTGTCTATTAATGCAGAGTCAGATGTAATATCATTGGCTTATATGAAGTGAAGCTTGTGCTTTACAATTGCAGTACAGTGCAAAAGCATAATATTACTGTAAACTACAAAAACAGATCATTTGGTTGTCACAGCTGACAATGACAGTTAAATTTGGACAATTCTTCTGTGGTGCAGCACAAAGAAATCTATGCAGGAAAATTTTTAAAACAGAAAGCCATTGCAATAGGGTAGTTCCTCTCTCTTGACCTTGGAGGTCTGGATCGAGTGGTACAAGTAGCCATCGCAACTAGTCTCTTCCTTGGTTGCAGTGGATGACCATGACATTTTCTGTGCCTTGTCTCTGTGCCTACACTCTCCTCGAAGCGTAGCAGAACCACCTTTCTGGCCGTCGGAGCTCACTGTCGATCCCATCTGCCCAGAGCACTGGAGCTGGCTTCACATTCTTGCTCAGGCACGTCCCTATCTGCTGGCTCTCCTCGCCAGGGTTCGTCTTGCCTATTGAAAAAGAAATAACTAGTGCATTATGAAGTAGGATGGCGAGCCATTCAGAAATCTGATAGCAGAGGGAAATAAGCTGTTTTTGAATCAATGAGTGTACAGCAGACACGAGGAAATCTGCAGATGCTGGAAGCTCAAGCAAAACACACAAAATGCTGGTGGAACACAGCAGGCCAGGCAGCATCCATAGGGAAAAACACAGTCGACGTTTCGGGCCGAGACCCTACGTCAGGACTAACTGAAAGAAGAACTAGTAAGAGATTTGAAAGTTGGAGGGGAGGGGGAGATCCGAAATGATAGGACAAGACAGGAGGGGGAGGGATGGAGCCAAGAGCTGGACAGGTGATTGGCAAAAGGGATACAAGGCTGGAGAAGGGCGAGCTGTAGTGGCGCTCTGTCTGCCAGAGAAAGCAGGATCTCCCAGTGGCAACACATTTTAATTCCACATCCCATTCCCATTCTGATATGTCTATCCACGGCCTCCTCTACTGTAAAGATGAAGCCACACTCAGGTTGGAGGAACAACACCTTATATTCCGTCTGGGTAGCCTCCAACCTGATGGCATGAACATTGATTTCTCTAACTTCTGTTAATGCCGCACCTCCCCCTCGTACCCCATCCCTTATCTATCTATCTATTTATTTATTTATTTCCCTCTTTTTTCTCTCTCTGTCCCTCTCACAGTAACTCCTTGCCTGCTCTCCATTTTCCTCTGGTGCTCCCCTCCCCTAGGCCTCCCGTCCCATGATCCCCTCCCTTCTCCAGCTCTTAGCTCCATCCCTCCCCTTCCTGTCTTCTCCTATCATTTTGGATCTCCCCCTCCCCTTCCCACTTTCAAATCTCTTACTATGTCCTCTTTCAATTAGTCCTGATGAAGGGGCTCGGCCTGAAACGTCAGCTGTTTTTTCCTATGGATGCTGCCTGGCCTGCTGCGTTCCACCAGCATTTTGTATGTGTTGAGTGTACAGTAGGCCTTCAGGTTCCTGAACCTCTGTCCTGATGGTAGTTGAACTATTGCAAAGCACCAGCAACATGATGTAATTAAGATATGGCCCCCTGGGCTCCAGCCTTGCTTCTTGTTTTATATTTTGGGTCAGAAGGCGTAACAGCTGAGATAGAGTGGACATGGAGAGCATGTTCCTGTAGTGGGGGCTCTTGGACCAGAGGCACAACCTCAGAATACAAGGGAAGTCCCTTTGGAACAGAGAGGGGGAGGAATTTCTTTAGCCAAAGGGTGGTGAATCTGGGGAATTCATTGCCACAAATGACTGTGGACGCCAAGTAATTGAGTATATTTAAAGTTCGGGTTGACGGGGTCCTGATTAGATTCAAAGGTTACAGGGAGATTTCAGGAGAATAGGATTGAGTGGAGGATAATAAATCAGCCATAGAACGGAGAAGCAGACTCGATGGGCTGAATGGCCTAATTCTGCTCCTTGGCGTATGGTGTTATGGTCTTAATATTCATGTCAACCAAGTGGGCAGATGTGCTTTGATTTTTGATCCACCTCAAAAACTGCACCGCAGACTGTGCGGATATCCCTTGCTATGGGACACCCTGTAATGCAATAAAAACTCCCTGAGAACACAACCATGGCCCATCGTGAGTGACTGCCTCCAGAAGCGAAGGAAGATTTAAAAAAAAAATAAACTTTGTGCGACAGCTTTACTGGATGATAAAAGCTCCTTAAAATGACAACCGTAATGTTGTAAGTTCAAAGGAAACCTCTCTTAATGCACTTTAACATAATTTCCTGCTTGTTCTTTTCATTTTAAAGCTATAGAAGATAAATCTGGATTTCAATTGTCATTTCTGTTGTAAAGGATCTTTATTCTGTTTAATTTCTCACTACATTGGCAGCATATTTCGCACCACCAGATCTAGCTCCCCTGTTACCAGGAGGCTAAGTGTGCAACTTATATAATGCTTCAGTCAATGATAAATTGCTTTTATGCACTGCACTTAAGTTAAAAGCCCAAAAAGCTTAACAGTGGTATTACCAGACAAACATTTGAAATTGAGTTACTGAAGGAGGTATTATAGACTGTAGGAGCTTCTGATGGAGTTGGAGGATGTTTGGCCCGTTGATTCCATGCAAGCCCAAGAGGAAAGACCGTAAGGCATAAGAGCAGAATTAGGCCATTTGGCCCATCAAGTCTGCTCTGCCATTCCATCATGGCTGATTTATTTTCGCTCTCAACCTCATTCTTCTGCCTTCTCTCTATAACCTTTGATGCCATTACTAATCAAGAACCTATCAAACTGCACTTTATATATACACCCAATGAGTTGATCTCCACTGTCATCTGTGGCAGTAACATCCACAGATTCACTAACCTCTGGCTAAAGAAATTCCTCCTCACCTCCATTCTAAAGGGATTTATTTCTATTCCGAGGCTGTGCCCTCTGAACCCTGACTCTCCCACTACTGGATCCACCCCGTTCATGTACACCTTTTTTAAGCCTTTTAGTATTCAGTTGATTCTTAGTTAGTCTTCCCCTCGTTCTTTTAAACTCCAATGAGTGCAGGTCCAGATGCATCAAGTGCTTCTCAAATATTAACCCTTGCATTCCTGGGATTATTCCTGTAAAACTCCAATGTCAGCACACCCTATCTTGAATATGGTGACCAAAGCTGCTCACAGTACTCCAACCAACATCCATCAAAGTTGCTGGTGAACGCAGCAGGCCAGGCAGCATCTCTAGGAAGAGGTACAGCCGACGTTTCGGGCCGAGACCCTTCGTCAGGAAGCTCTGGTCTTCTGCCTGCTCTGGAACCTCTCCCGTCTTCAACCCTCTTCCTCTTCATGGACACCCCGCTCTGGTCTTCTGCCTGCTCTGGAACTTCTCCTGTCTTCAACCCTCCTCCTCTTCATGGACACCCTGCTCTGGTCTTCTGCCTGCTCTGGAAGCCTGGCCTGCTGCGTTCACCAGCAACTTTGATGTGTGTTGCTTGAATTTCCAGCATCTGCAGAATTCCTCAAGTTCACAGTACTCCAAATGCCTTATAACCACCCACACTGGACCCCCTACAATTCACCTACTGATGGAGCTTGTCTTCCAATGACGCCATAGCCATAGCACCACACACTGTCCTCACTGACCTGGAGAAGAGGGATGCATACGTCAGAGTGCTGCTCCTGGACTATCGTTCAGCATTCAACACCATAATTCCCTCCAGGCTTGACAGGAAGCTCAGAGACCTCGGCCTGCACCCCACCTTCTGCAGCTGGATCCTAGACTTCCTATTGGATCACCAGCAGGTGGTAAGGATGGGTTCCCTCACCTCTGCCCCTCTGCCCCTCTGACCCTCAACACAGGTGCTCCCCAGGGCTGTGTCCTAAGGGGGGAGAAGATGGCGGCGCGACGACAGCGCGCGCGGCCACTTCGGTGATGAATACCTGTTATCTGTCAAGTAGGGGACCGTGCACAATCCTGATTTGGTGGAGATAAATGTGAGAGCCTGGAGGAACATCTGGAAAATTTCTGAAATGCCCGCTTCGCTGCCGCTGCTACTGTGTGGTAACCGGAATCTCCGGAGCTGAAGGCCTTGAAATCCTCGGCTTTGCGCGTTTCAGCGGCCGGGGAGAGGTCAAAGGTGCTCGGCAGAGGATGGCGCTCGGGAGGCTGTATCGGAGGGGCTGGTCGGAGGCTCGGAGTTTTCGGACGGATGGACTCAGTGTCGGCTGTGGTCGGCTGCTTTCAAGGTATTGGCAAGTTGACGGTGCCTGGAGGTTTATGGCAGGGAGTTTCTCCCTTTTGCCGCTGCTATCGGGGACTCAGGAGTCAATTGACTCGGGACTTTGAGACCTTTTTTTTTTACTGTGCCTATGATCTGTTCTTCATCAAATTAGTTTTGCGCTGCTGTAACTATATGTTATAATTATGTGGTTCTGTCAGTGTTAGTCTTTGGCTTGTCCTGTTTTCTGTGATATCACTCCGGAGAAACGTTGTATCATTTCTTAATGCATGTATGCATTTCTAAATGACAATGAAAGAGGACTGAGTGTTCTCATAATCTAGTCCCTTAACACCCATGAATGTGCTGCCACACGCAGCTCCAATCTGCTGATCAAATCCGCAGATGATACGACTTTGATTGGCCTTATTTCTAGCAGTAATGAGACAGCCTACAGAGGAGAGGTTGACACCCTAACACAGTGGTGTCAAGGTAACAGCCTCTCCCTCAATTTCCAAAAAATTAAAGAGCTGATTATGGATTACAGATGGAACAGAGACAGGCTCACCCCCATCAACATCAATGGGTCTGCAGTTGAGAGGGTGAGTACTTTCAAGTTCCTTGGTATACACATCACCGTTGTTCTCACCTGGACTGCATACACTGGCTTTGTGGCAAAAAAAAAGCACGTCAGCACCTCGTCCACCTCAGGCGAATGAAGAAGTTCAGCATGGGCCCCCAAATCCCCAAGACCTTCTACAGGGGCACCATTGAGAGCATCCTGACTGGCTGTATCACCGCCTGGTACGGGAACGGCACCAACCTTGATCGCTGGGCACTGCAGGGAGTGGTACAAGCAGCCCAGCGCATCTGTGGACGTGAACTTCCCCCCGCTGAGGACATTTATAGCAGCAGGTACAGAAAAAAAGGCCTGGAAGGTCATCAGGGACATCCGTCACCCCAACCACACACTGTTTCAGCTGCTTCCATCTGGCAAACGGTGCCGCAGCATTAAAGCCAGGACCAACAGACTACGGGACAGCTTCTTTCTACAAGCCATTAGACTTTTAAATTCACACGTCTGTACATTGCGACGGAGTTGTAACAGAGAGATTTTTACTCCTTCACGTTGTGGCATGGATGTAAGATTTAAATAAATTATAAAGTTTCAGTGTAATGTCCTTGCGTTTGCATTCTCGTCCTGGCTAATCCAGTCCCAGATCTTCGTAAGTAATGACTCTACAGGTGTTTGTCCATGGTGGTGTGGTTTTCAGCTTCTAGCACTCTTTCATATCGTAAGTACCAGTCCCAGACATTCTGTGGTTTCAGATCCCACTCCTATTCCCATTCCCACTATTTTAATATGCAATCAATATTCCGCGAGTTCCATTCAATCCTTATCAATCACCTTTCTAGATGAAAACTTCCTTTAGCTAGATGGTGGTGAATCTGTGGAAGCCATTGCCGCAGATGACTGTGGAGGCCAACTCATTGGATATATACAAAGAACAGTTTGATAGGCTTCAAGGTTCTGATGAAGGCTCCTTGGTCCATAAAATTGACCTTGTGTTCATCTACATAGATGCTGTCTGATCTGTTGAGCTCCTGCAGCAATTTGTGTATGTTGCTATGGGTTTCCAGTATCTACAGAATCTCTTGTGTTTGTAGTTTGTTAGGTTCTTGATTAGTAAGGGCATCTAAAGGGAAGGAAGGAGAGTGGGGTTGAGATAGATAATAAATCAGCCACGTTGGAACGCTGGAGCAGACGTGAGGTGCCGAATGGCCTCATTCTGCTCCTATATCTTACAATCTTTCCTCTTGGGCTTGCATGGAATCAATGGGCCGAACATCCTCCAACTCTGTACTTATGGTCTAATGGTTCTCTGGTCTTACGGTCTAAACGCTACCTTGGTTGCTGGGAGTTTAAATTCAATTAAAAAACAATTTGCCATAATTGAAAAAAGTGTAATTATTGTAAAAACCTATCTTTTGGCTGAGTACAGGGCTACGGTAGGAAACTTTGTCACATGGTCTGAGCAGAATTATCTGCAGCTTAATGTGAAAAAGACTAAGGAGCTGGTGGTAGACCTGAGGAGAGCTAAGGTACTGGTGACCCCTGTTTCCATCCAGGGGGTCAGTGTGGACATGGTGGAGGATTACAAATACCTGGGGATACGAATTGACAATAAACTGGACTGGTCAAAGAACACTGAGTCTGTCTACAAGAAGGGTCAGAGCCGTCTCTATTTCCTGAGGAGACTGAGGTCCTTTAGCATCTGCCAGACGATGCTGAGGATGTTCTACGAGTCTGTGGTGGCCAGTGCTATCATGTTTGCTGTTGTGAGCTGGGGCAGCAGGCTGAGGGTGGCAGACACCAACAGAATCAACAAACTCATTCGTAAGGCCAGTGATGTTGTGGGGATGGAACTGGACTCTCTCACGGTGGTGTCTGAAAAGAGGATGCTGTCCAAGTTGCAGGCCATCTTGGACAATGTCTCCCATCCACTACATAATGGACTGGTTGGGCACAGGAGTACATTCAGCCAGAGACTCATTCCACCGAGATGCAACACAGAGCATCATAGGAAGTCATTCCTGCCCGTGGCCATCAAACTTTACAACTCCTCCCTTGGAGGGTCAGACACCCTGAGCCAATAGGCTGGTCCTAGACTTATTTCCTGGCATAATTTACATATTACTACTTAACTATGTATGGTTTTATTACTATTTATTATTTATGGTGCAACTGTAACGAAAACCAATCTCCCCCCGGATCAATAAAGTATGACTATGACTATTTTACATAAAAGCTAATGTACTGTAATGACGGCCGCACAGAGTTTCTGCCATCACTATCATAGAGTGCTTCAAGGGAGAGCACACATTCACTCCAGCCTCCCAGAAAACTTTGTCCTACCGCAGTTCACATACCACTGAAATAGGTCTACAGCAGTCACCACCTCCCTGGCCCTACACTCATTTGGACAGTACAGAAACTTACCTTAGACTATTGTTTATACCACAGCACCCAACAAACTAAAAATTCAGTTTGCTCATGGCATGTGGAGCAACGTTCCCTCTAAGGGGGTTAAAGCTCCCCCTTTAGTATTACAATTTGACGCAAAGTCATCCTGGTCCTAGGCTTTGGAACCTGATCATTGATTTACTGACCAAATAACCACAATTAGCAAGAATAGGCAGCAACACCTCCAGCAAAATTATCCGAAACTGGTGCCCCACAAGGCTGCATCCTGAGCTGCCTACTCTCATTACACTTGCAACTGTTTTACTCGGTTCTGTTCTCAAACGGTGCACAAGTTCGAGGGTGATATCATCATCGTGGTCTGCGACGTCATCATAGGAGACAGACAGCTGAGTGATACGGTGACATGACAATAACCTGTCCCTCAAAGTCAGCAAAACGATGAGGAGCTAGTGACTGACTTCAGGAAGGGTATGTGCACACGCTCCTGCTGTTCAGGAACAGTTCTGAGGTCGAGAGGGTTGACATCAGCAATAGTTTGTCCTGGTCCACCCTGCGTTGTGCCACAGCGAAGAAACTCACCCACACCTCTACTTCCACAGGAGACTAAAGAAATTTGTCCTGCCCACTTTGACTCTCACCTGTCTGTATCGATGCACCATAGAAAACATTCTACCCAGATACAATACAGCTTGGTATGGCAGCAAGGCTGCAAGAAACTTCAGAGAGTTATGGACACAGCTCAGCAGATCACGGAATTAGCTTACCCTCCATGCATTCTGTCTCCACTTCTCATTGCCTTAGTAAAGCAGCCAGTGTAATTAAAAAAAAACACCCATCCCAGACATTCTCTCTTTTCCCTCCACCCACCTCCCATTGGACAGAAAATACAAATGTTTGAAAGCACTTCCTACCAGGCTGAGGGACAATTTCTACCCTGCTGTTATAAGAATATTGAATGGTTCTCTAGCATGATAAGATGGAATCTGGACCTCATAATCCCTCATTATGACCTTGCATCTTTCTGTCTGCCTGCACTACACTTTCACTCTGGGTTTGCACTTCATTCTGCTCTCTGTTTTTGTTTTACCTTGCGGTAACTCAGTGCACTGTCAGAATAAATTGGTCTGTGTGAACAGTATGTAAGACAAGTTTTTCACTGTACCTTGGTACATGCGTCAGTAATAAGCCAATTTTCCATTTTATCACTTTATCTGTCTTGTTTATCAAATACCTTCTTCATCCTTCCCTGGTTTGAATTCCACTTGACCGTGTAACTTACAGTCTGGTTACCTGATGCCTATGACCTTAATTGGCATGGCAAGTTGTCTCCACATAGAAACCATAGAAATCATAGAAGCTACAGCACAGAAACAGGCCTTTTGGCCCTTCTTGGCTGTGCCGAACCATTTTCTGCCTAGTCCCACTGACCTGCACACGGACCATATTCCTCCATACACCTCCCATCCACGTATCTGTCCAATTTATTCTTAAATGTTAAAAAGGAACCTGCATTTACCACCTCGTCTGGCAGCTCATTCCATACTCCCACCACTCTCTGTGTGAAGAAGCCCCCCCTAATGTTCCCTTTAAACTTTTCCCCCCTCATCCTTAACCCATGTCCTCTGGTTTTTTTCTCCCCTTGCCTCAGTGGAAAAAGCCTGCTTGCATTCACTCTATCTATACCCATCATAATTTTATATACCTCTATCAAATCACCCCTCATTCTTCTACGCTCCGGGGAATAAAGTCCTAAACTATTCAACCTTTCTCTGTGACTGAGTTTCTCAAGTCCCAGCAACATCCTTGTAAACCTTCTCTGCACTCTTTCAACCTTATTAATATCCTTCCTGTAATTTGGTGACCAAAACTGAACACAATACTCCAGATTCTGCCTCACCAATGCCTTATACCACCTCATCATAACATTCCAGCTCTTATACTCAATACTTTGATTAATAAAGGCCAATGTACCAAAAGCTCTCTTTACGACCCTATCTACTTGTGATGCCACTTTTAGGGAATTTTGTATCTGTATTCCCAGATCCCTCTGTTCCACTGCACTCCTCAGTGCCTTACCATTAACCCTGTATGTTCTACCTTGGTTTGTCCTTCCAATGTGCAATACCTCACACTTGTCTGTATTAAACTCCATCTGCCATTTTTCAGCCCATTTTTCCAGCTGGTCCAAGTCCCTCTGCAGGCTCTGAAAACCTTCCTCACTGTCTACTACACCTCCAATCTTTGTATCATCAGCAAATTTGCTGATCCAATTTACCACATTATCATCCAGATCATTGATATAGATGACAAATAACAATGGACCCAGCACTGATCCCTGTGGCACACCACTAGTCACAGGCCTCCACTCAGAGAAGCAATTCTCTACTACCACTCTCTGGCTTCTTCCATTGAGCCAATGTCTAATCCAATTTACCACCTCTCCATGTATACCTAGCGACTGAATTTTCCTAACTAACCTCCCATGCGGGACCTTGTCAAAGGCCTTACTGAAATCCATGTAGACAATATCCACTGCCTTCCCTTCATCCACTTTCCTGGTATCCTCCTTGAAAAACTCCAATAGATTGGTCAAACATGACCTACCACGCACAAAGCCATGTTGACTCTCCCTAATAAGTCCCTGTCTATCCAAATGCTTGTAGATTCTGTCTCTTAGTACTCCCTCCAATAACTTACCTACTACCGACGTTAAACTCACCGGCCTATAATTTCCCGGATTACTTTTCGATCCTTTTTTAAACAACGGAACAACATGAGCCACTCTCCAATCCTCTGGCACCTCACCCGTAGACAGCGACATTTTAAATATTTCTGCCAGGGCCCCCACAATTTCAACACTAGTCTCCTTCAAGGTCCGAGGGAACACTCTGTCAGGTCCAGGGGATTTATCCACTTTAATTTTCCTCAAGACAGCAAGCACCTCCTCCTTTTCAATCTGTACAGTTTCCATGATCTCACTACTTGTTTCCCTTAATTCCATAGACTTCATGCCAGTTCCCTCTAATTTGTAATGACCAGTGTGTGCAAAAATCTTGCGCTGTGCAATTCTTTTGCCCAGTGACAACAACATGTGTGCACTGAATAATTTCTTCAATAAAAAACAGTATGAATTATACAGTTCTAAAACCTGCAGACAAATCATCAAAAACCCCGTGTTGTCAACACTGTTGGCATGAGAAATCGGAAAAGAAAATGTGATTGTGTATGATCGTAAAATATACTTAACATGCCAACAAGGTAGAGGGTGACTACCTTTCGTGCGCAGTTTAAATTCCTTCGGGCTCTAGTAGCAAAAGTTGTTTGTGCGCGTGCACACGCGCACACCTTACAGGGGACATTGCTCCACATGCCATGAACAAACTGAATTTTCAGTTTGTTGGGTGGTGTGGTATTGAGTGGGAAGGAAGTCATTGGAGGTTCAGATGTTGAATGATCAGGGGATTCAAGGTTAAGCTGATCTGAACTGTAGAGGTCATAAACACAAGAGATTCTGCAGATGCTGGAAATCCAGAGTAACGCACACAAAATGCTGAAAGGACTCAGCAGATCAGGCAACATCTATGGAAAGTTATAACCAGTTGATGTTTCGAGCTGAGACCCTTCATCAGGACTATAGAGGGAAGTGTTAGTAAGGAACGAACCCTACTAGAATCGTCGATCTTTAGTCAGGGTAAAATTATGATTGTTCCAAAAATGAACAACATGGACTCATTTCCCAGCCAATGGGGTCATGGGAAATGATGTAAGTTGATGGTGAAATATAGTTGGATGCGTAAGCAGGAAATGTTCTGTTGAGTTTCTGGAGGGACTTGAGGGAATTACTATATTCCATTCAGTCCACAGTACATCCATGTTTGTGTAGCACTGAAATAAGCATCGCTGCTGGATAACATTTCTTGGCCAATATTTACTTCAATCATCTGAGGTTGTGATTTCCCACCTCCCCTTAAAAGTTGTTGTGTTTTTGTATCCTCTTGTGATAAACCTTACTTTGTGTTGGAAACTCTTCAGCAAGGGATAATTAGAGAGAAACTCCACTCTGGTGACTCACGCAAAGATGTGAGCCAGTTCTTGTATGTGCTTCCAGTGAAATTTTAATATACATTCTATTTTCAATGTTTTCATAATTTTTATAAAGTGATGTTCTCTGTTAAATATCTTAAATAGTTAAGAATTTAAAACGCCTTAATTAAGAAAATACGTACTGGAAAATACATTTAAAAATAATTGGAAACGGCAATTTGATCGTAGGAGTTGCTTGAGTTATAGGGAATGGTTGATTAGGTTAAGACATTATTCCCTAGCGTGTGGAAGAGCGAGGGGAGATTTGATAGAGATCTATGGAGCGGTGTGGTAGCATAATGGTTAGCACCTTGCTTTACAGTGCCAGTGACCTGGGTTCAATTCCTGCCTCTGCCTGTAAGGAGTTTGTACATTCTTCCCGTGACTATGTGGGGTTTCCTGTGGTTGCTCCAGTTTTTCCTCCCACAGTCCAAAGGCGTTAGTTGGTTGGTTAATTGGTTATTGTAAATTGTCCCGTGATTCGTCTAAGATTAAATTGGGGGATTGCTGGAAGGGCCTACTCCGTGCTCTATAATCAATAAATAAAAAGAATAAATAAAAATATGAGGGTTGGGGTATGTGTGAAAAAACTGCCCCCTCTCACTTAAAACTATACCCTCTAGTTTCAGAATCCCCTACCATGGGAAAAGACTGTGACTATTCACCAAACAACACAAACAACAGGAATTCTGCAGATACTGGAAATTCAAGCAACACACATCAAAGTTGCTGGTGAACGCAGCAGGCCAGGCAGCATCTCTAGGAGGGGGTACAGTTGACGTTTCAGGCCGAGACCCTTCGTCAGGACGAAGGGTCTCGGCCTGAAACGTCGACTGTACCTCTTCCTAGAGAGACTATTCACCATATGTCATAGACTCATACGATCATAAGAGTCACTTATTACTTGTTACATACACCTGTTAGGGTGCATTCTCCAGTTACCTTATAAGGTAACCGTAGCCTTCAGCCGGGAGCAGATGTCATCAGGTGGTTCCCAACCTTCACCGAGTATTTCGACCCTTAACCACGACACTCTCCAGTTGGTGGGCCGGCAGTGGTGGCCAAATCACTGCCCATCTGCTCCTGGCTTCCAGCTCCCCTCCTCTTGCCTACTCCAAATCCAACAAGCTCGTTCTGCCTCTTCCCCCATCCTACCAGCTGCTATTTTTTTGCTCCTTTCGTCCAGGCCCAGAGCTGACAACAACCGCCATGCTGATTTGGCTGGGAAACCCCTGCAGTCGATCTCCACAGGGAGCAACCATGCCTGCCATCCCGTGTCTTTACACTCCTGCACTAAGGGCTGGTACCTTAAGGCCTTTCTCTCGTGGGCCTCTTCCCATCCCTCCTCCCACAGCACAGCCAGCTCAACCAGAATCAGCTCAGTCAGGGAGCACTACAGCAAAGAAACAGGCCCTTCAGCCCATCTGGTTTGTGCTGACCTATTTTTCTGCCTAGTCCCAACCATAGCTCTCCCATACCCCTTCCATCCATGTACCTTTCCTAATTTCTCTTAAGCATTGAACCTGCATCCACCACATCCACTGGCAGCTCATTCCAAACTTGCACCACCTTGAGATTCCCCTTAAATATATCTTCTTTCATCCTAAACCTATAACCCCTAGTTTTAGGCTTTCCCAAACTCAGGGGGAAAAACCTGCCAGTATTTACCCTATCTATACACCTTGTAATTTTAAATATTTCCCCTCTTTCAACTATGCTCCAAGACATACAGTCCTAATCTAATCAACATAATCTAACTGAGTTCTAGCAACATCCCAATCCTGATGGAGTGTCTTGACCAGAAATGACAGCTCTCTTTTCCTCTCCATAGTTGTTGTTTGACCTGCTGAGTGTCTCCATTATTTTATGTGTGTGTTATCCCGGTATATTTTCTCTGCACCCTTTCAAGCTTATTGATATTTTCCCTGTAGGTAGATGACCAGAACTAAACACGATACTCCAAATCCAGCCTCACTAATGTCTTATGCAACTTCGACATAGCATCCCAACATACCTCTTGTGATTCTTTAAACTCGACGAGGTCACCCTCAGTCCTAGTATATCCAGTCTTTTCTCATAACCCAAGCCCTCTAGTCTTGTCAACAGCCTTATGAATCTGTTTTGCATCCTCTCCAGCTTAACCACATCTTTGCTATTGTTTGGTGAACAGAACTACACACTATTCCAGGTTCAGTCTCATGAAAGTCCATACACTCAGTGCCCACTTTATTAAGTACACCTTTACACCTGCTCGTTAATGCAAATATCTAATCAGCCAATCACGTGGCAGCACCTCAACGCATAAAAGCATGCAGACATGGTCAAGAGGTTCAGTTGTTCAGATCAAACCTCAGAATGGGGAAGAAATGTGATCTAAAGTACGAAATGGATTTACCATGGAATGATTATGGGTGCCATATGGAGTGGCTTGTGTACTCCAGAAATTGCTGATCTCCTGAGATTTTCATGCACAACAGTCTCCAGAGTTTACAGAGATTGGTGCAAAAAACAAAAGAAAAAAATCTAGTGAGCAGCAGTTCTGCGGTTGAAAACACCTTGTTAATGAGAGAGGTCAAAGAAGAGTGGCCAGACTGGTTCTAGCTGACAGGAAGGCGACAACAACTCAAATAATCATGCATTACAACAGTGGTGTGCAGAAGAGCATCTCTGAACACACAACACATTAAACGTTGAAGTGGATGGACTACAGCAGCAGAAGACCACAAGCATACGCTTAGTGGCCACTTCATTAGGTACAGCAGCCACTGAGTGTAATGTCCCAACTCTTGATGTTAAGTGGTCAGCACTAGCAACTGATATCAACTAGCTGACATCACAGTTGCTGTCAACGAGTAGCTTCCACAGCTGCTTGTTGGGAAAAGGTGGTATGGTGACACAACTGAAAGTGCTGCTGCTTCACTGCTCTGCAGACACAGGTTCAACGCTGACCTTTAGTTCTGTTTGTGCAGAGTTCAGAAAGTCTGCCTGTAGCTGTATAGGTGTCCTTTGGGTTCTCCAGTTTCCACTAATTCTCCAAAAATGTGCAGGTCTGTAAATTAATTGTAGGCATCCATTAGTCTCGTGAGACCATGGATTTGCACCTTGGAAGGTTTCCAGGGTGCAGGCCTGGGCAAGGTTGTATGGAAGACCGGCAGTTGCCCATGCTGCAAGTCTCCCCTCTCCACACCACCGATGTTGTCCAAGGGAAGGGCACTAGGACCCATACAGCTTGGCACCAGTGTCGTCGCAGAGCACTGTGTGGTTAAGTTGCCTTGCTGAAGGACACAACACGCTGCCTCAGCCAAGGCTCGAACTAGCGACCTTCAGATCACTAGATGAACGCCTTAACCACTTGGCCAAGCGCCAACATGGGTAAATTAATTAATGTAAATTAATTAACCATTGCAAATTGTCTCTAGTGTTGATGTGAATGATAGAATCTGAGGGGAAATAGATGGGAATTAGGGGTAAATAATAAACACAGGAGATTCTGCAAATACTGGAAATCCAGAGCAAAATACAGAAAGTGTTGTGAGAATTCAGGCAGCATCTATGGAGGGGAATGGGCCAAGACCCTTCATCAGGAAAGGATGGGGGCAGAAGCCAGACTAAGAAAGTGCATCAAGGGGAAGGAATACAAGCTGGCAAGCTATAGGTGAGACAAGGTGAAGGGGGAAGTGGCTGGGTGGGACAATAAGAATTTGAGGGGTAAGGGAAGAAGTACAAGGTGGCAGGAGATAGGTAAGACCAGCTGAGAAGGAAGGTGGGTGGGTAGGGAATTCTTCCCTCTTCCTTTCCGCTCCTGATGAAATGTGTTGGCCTGAAGTATTGACTGCTTATTGCCTTTTATGCATGCTGCCTGACTTACTGAGACCTTTCAGCATTTTGTGTTTGTGTTCTAGGGGGAAAATAAGTGGGTTACGTTAGGATTACTGTGAACTTGATTGAGATTGAGGTCGAATTGTTCAGACAGAGATGGCGCTCAGTACTCGGTGTCGGAGAGCTAATCGGAGGCTCGAAGTTTTCGGATGACTCAGAGTCGGACCGTGGTCGGGCATGGCAGGGAGAGTTTTTCTTCCTTCTCCCGTCTGCGTGAGATGGGGACATTTGACAGACTTTGAACTTTTTACTGTGCCATGGACTGTTCTTCATCAAGTTATGGTATTGTTGCACTGTTGTAACTATATGTTATAATTATGTGGTTTTGTTAGTTTTTTCAGTCTTGGTCTGTCCTGTGTTTTGTGATATCACACCGGAAGAAATATTGTATCATTTCTTAATGCATGCATTACTAAATGACAATAAAAGAGGACTGCGTGTCTTCATAATCTAATCTAAAAAACTTGAGTGTTTGATAGTTAGTGCAGAGAGTGGGCTGAAGGGTCTGTTTCTTGGGGATTTATCTGCCTTTAATCCCTTCAATTTACCTAACACCACTTCCCTACTAACATGTATTTCCCTCGGTTCCTCCTCTCACTAGACTCATGGTCCCCTACTATTTCCAGAAAATTATTTATGTCCTCCTTAGTGAAGACAGAACCAAAGTAGTTATCCACTTTGGTGGCAAGAACAGGAAAACAGATTATTATCTGGATGGTGGCCGATTAGGAAAAGGGGAGGTGCAACGAGACCTGGGTGACATTGTACACCAGTCATTGGAAGTGGGCATGCAGGTACAGCAGGCGGTGAAAAAGGCAAATGGAATGCTGGCATTTATAGCGAGAGGATTCGAGTAAAGGAGCAGGGAGGTACTACTGCAGTTGTACAAGGTCTTGGTGAGACCACACCTGGAGTATTGTGTGCAGTTTTGGTCCCCTAATCTGAGGAAAGACATTCTTGCCATAGAGGGGGTACAAAGAAGATTCACCAGATTGATTCCTGGGATGGCAGAACTTTCATATGATGAAAGACTGGATCGGCTAGGCTTATACTCTCCGGAATTCAGAAGATTGAGGGGGGATCTGATTGAAACGTATAAAATTCTAAAGGGATTGGACAGGCTAGATGCAGGAAGATTGTTCCCGATGTTGGGGAAGTCCAGAATGAGGGGTCACAGTTTGAGGATAAACGGGAAGCCTTTTAGGATGGAGATGAGGAAAAACTACTTCACACAGAGAGTGGTGAATCTGTGGAATTCTCTGCCACAGGAAACAGTTGAGGCCAGTTCATTGGCCATATTTAAGAGGGAGTTAGATATGGCCCTTGTGGCTAAAGGGATCAGGGGATATGGAGAGAAGGCAGGTACAGGGTTCTGAGTTGGGTGATCAGCCATGATCGTACTGAATGGCGGTGCAGGCTCGAAGGGCCGAATGGCCTACTCCTGCACTTATTTTCTATGTTTCTTCCATTGTACCTCCTGTATAACTCTAAAATATAAGGCCTGGTTCTCCTACATGCTTTGTTAATGATAGAAGTCAGTGGCTGGGTTATGGGCAGGCTCACGCTCCCTGCAGTCAAATAGCCAGTGCTCCTGCATGAGATGTTGTCACTTGGGTGATGTATGTGAAGCCATAAGTCGCCATAGTGGGAGGCATCTTAGAGTTGAGGGATGGAAACAGCAGCATAGGCCAGGACTGGGTAGACAATTGTGGTGCCAAACGATGACGAGGCACGGAGATAGAAAACTCTTTTTGCTTTCATTTTGCACTACTTGTTTATGTTTTTACAATTTCTTATTGTAATTTATAGTAATTTTTTTTATGTACTGTTGATGGGAGTAGGCATTTTAAACAGTTTGGCAGGGAGGAGACGGCCCAAAGGGCTTTTTTCTGTGCTGTACTTTTCTATGACTCTACAACTCTGCTGCTGCTACAAAATAACAAATTTCACAACATATGGGCTCTACAGTGACCACTTTATTAGGTATACCTGCTCAGGTATACAAATATCAAATCAGCCCATCATATGACAGCAACTCAATGCGTAAAAGCATGCAGACGTTCAGTTGTTCAGACCTAACATCAGAATGGGGAATAAATGTGATCTAAGTGACGTTGACCATGGAATGATTGTTGGTGCCAGATGGGGTGCTTTGAGTATTGCAGAAATTGCGGGTCTCCCGGGTTTTTCATGCACAATAGTTTCCAGAGTTTACAGGGAATGGTGAGAAAAACAAAAAAAAATCCAATGAGTGGCTGCTCCGTGGATGAAAGTGCCTTGTTAATGAGAGAGGTCAGAGGAGGATGGCCAGGTGGGCTCAAGCTCACAGGCAGGAGACAATACTCAAATAATTATGTGTTACAACTAGGGTGTGCAGAAGAGCATCTCGGAATGCACAGTATGTCAAACCTTGCAGTGGATTGACTACACCAGCAGAAGACCACGCCAGGTTCCACTTCCATTCCTAATAAAGTGGCCACTATTTGTATGTCAGTGATAGTAAACCTGATTCTGGTTCTGAAGAATAATTAAGAGGTACACATTTTCCCATAGCTGAAAGGTCAAAAATCAGGGCTGAAGATTCAAAGTAATTAGCGGAAGGATTAGCAGGGAGATAAAGAACCCTTCTCACACTGAGAGATCTGGAACTAATTGCTCAAAAGAGATGGTAACTGCAGAGACTGTCAGCACAGTGATATCTTGTGAAATGCGTATTCATATTTCCTGAGTTCTCTTTACACAGTGAGAAAGTCATTCAGTTCCAACACCGATAAGAAGTACCATCTACAAAGGATGCAGGTTTATAGACAAAATATCCCGTGCAAATTAGGCGCTATTGTGGCTCGATGCTCCATCATCATTACTGGGTCTAACTCTTGCAAATCCTTCAATAATTCTTTGACCAAGAGGGCTACAGAGTCTTTCTTGAAGAGAGGTTCAAGAAAGCACTTCCGTTACTACCACCTCAAAGGCCATTAGCCAAGGTGAAAGTCAGTTAGCACAGTGTATGTGTACACAAATGGACAATGCAGTACAGCAAAATACAGTTGGCAATGCTAGCGATACAGCAAGACTATCTCATATAATAGACAATTGGTCATTGGTTCATAATTGTCACATGTATTGAGATACAGTGAAAAAACTTTTGTTTTATGTTGCACCCATACATATCATTTCAAAGCCCAAGTACATCGAAGTTGTACAGAGGAAAAAGCAAACACAGAACACAGATTAGCGAGTTACAATAGACGGTATAGGTAGATGATAAGATACAAAATCCATGATAAGGTAGATTGATAGTTCTTTATCATACAAGAAGTCCAAGAGTCTTCTAACTGTGGGATAGAAATTGCCAATGAACATGGTAGTCCATGTTTTCACACTTTTGTGTCTTCTCCCTGATGGGACGGGTGAGAAGAGAGGATTAAGATGGGTGAGGGGTTTCAGTATATTGGTTGCTTTCTCAAGGCAGCAGAAGGTGTAGACAGGGCCAATGGAGGAGAGACTGGTGTTTGTGATGCTCTGTGCTATGCACATAACACTTTGCAGTGTCTTGCAGCCTTGCACAGAACAGTCGCCGTGCCAGGCCGTGATGCATCCTGACAGGATGCTTTCTGTGGTGCATCTTTATTCTGTACACCTGTACATCTGCTTGTGAATGCAAATATCCAATTAGCCAATCATCTGGCAGCAACTCAATGCATAACGTATACAGACATGGTCAAGAGGTTCTGTTGTTATTCAGGCCAAACATCAGAATGGGGAAAAATATGATCTCAGTGACTTTGTCCGTGGAATGATCGTTGGTGCCATATGGGGTGGTTTGAGTATCTCAGAAACTTCTGATCGCCTGGGATTCGCACACACAACAGTACCTAGAGTTTATAGAGAATGTTGCAAAGGAACATCCAGTGAGTTGCAGTTGTGTGGGTGAAAACACCTTGTTAATGAGAGTGGTCAGAAGAGGATGGCCAGGATACTTCAAGCCGGTAGGAAAACCACAGTAACTCAAATAACCACGGAGCATCTCTGAATGCACAGCATGTCAAACTTTGAAGTGAATAGGCTACAGCAGCAGAAGACCACAAACATACAGAAATACAGTATACACTCAGTGGCTGCTTTATTAAAGTGACCACTGAATGTTTATAAACTGGTGAGATTCAGTCGGGACATGTTGAATTTTCTCATCCATCTGAAGAAGCACAGACGCTGATGAGATTTCTTTGCCATAGTGTCTATGTGATTGGACCAGGACAAGCTATTGGTGATATCTACACCAAGGAGCTCGAAGCTCTCAACGATCTCCACCTCAGCCTGAGTGAAATAGTGAACAGTAAATCCCCCCCGACTCCAAACTGTCCTACTTCTTCACTAAAATGCAGAACAGAAGATATTCCAAAATGAATGCCCTGTACCGAACTTGATAAAGGATAGTAATAAAAGAAACAGATACCTTGCAGAATATATACACACACAGGATATTTGTGACTTTGATGTTGCGTGTAAATCACAACTTTTTTTTTAATCTCAGTTGGGTCTTTTAGTCACACATGAAAGTTGAAACTCAAGGAACCCACAGTGTTTGTGCAATAACGGTCCTGTGCTCTCATTGACAGTTGGCACAGTTTTTCACATATTCCTATATCGGAAAAGATTCGCACCATTTTTAGAGAAACCCTCACAACCACCACCTTTAACAGGATGCCTTGTTTTTCTTCAACTTCTGCCTCGTCCTTATTTGCTTGACGCAAGTTCCACCTTTGAAGTGGTTTTACTATCGAGGTCAAAGAAAACAAGCTGGTTGAAATCACTCAGCAGCTTTTCCCCTTACTCCGTGGTAACATATCAGAGATGGATTACGATAGAATCTCCCCTCAAGGTCAGGGCAGAATCCTCTAGAATGAATTACTGTTCATCCCTCTTCCTGTGGTTGTTGCTCTCTCTCGCTGAGGATCCTGACCCCTGACTGAAGTTAATGGCCACCTGAGTCAGTTGATGGGGTCATGATTTGGTTGGAGAGCTTGTTGGAAGAGCCTCATTTAGCAGCCCAAGGTGAACCTGAATAAGGGTAGGTGCAGAAACCCAAAGTGGGCCATTGTCTCTCCCCACTCTTCAAGTCCTACCAAACCTTTCACTAATTCAACAACCATTGTGTCGGAGAATAATGTAGCATGCAGCAGACATTCTGGCACAGCTTATCCATGTCGAACATGGTCCCCACCGAGCTAGTCCCATTTCTTTGCTTATGGCCCATAGTCATAACTTCTCCTATGCATGTACTCATGCTTTTAGAGCATTGCAACTATCACTATCACTATCTGGTGGGGGGGGGCGTTGGTGGTTACTGAACAAAATCAAAGTAAGTTGCAGAGAGTTGTAAAATTAGTCAGCTCCATCATGGGCACTAGCCTCTGCCATATACAGGACATCTTCAAGGAGCAGTGCCTCAGAAAGATGGCACCCATTATTAAGGACCCCTACCACCCAGAACATGCCCTCTTCTCATTGCTACCATCAAGGAGGAGGTACAGAAGCCTGAAGGTACACACTCTGTGATTCAGGAACAGCTTCTTCCCCTCTGCCATCCGATTTTCTCATTTTTCCTCTGGCAGCTCATTCCATATAATGCACTGCCTCTTCTGTGAAGAAATTGCTCCTCAGGTTCATTTTAAATCTTTCACTTCTCACTTAAAGCCTATGGATAAGGACATGGGTAGGTGGGGTCATGGCAGGATATGGGGGGTAGAAAAGATCCCACAGTAACAACTTGAAGGACAGAAAAATTTCCCTTAATGTCCTAGACCAACATGTATTCCTTCATCAACAGCACAGAAGCAAATGATCAGATCAATATCAGAGTGGGAGCTTGCTGTGCACTGATTGGATGATCTGCTGAAGCATACACAAGATGCTGGAGGAACTCATCATCATTTTCAGCCTTCATCAGGACTGGAAAGGAAGCGGGAAGAAGGCAGAATAAGAAGATGGGGAGGAGGGGAAGGAGTACAAGCTGGCAGGTGATAGATGAAGTCAGGTGACGGGGAGGTAGGTGGGTGGGGGAGGGGGAATGAAGTAAGAAGCTGGGAGGTGATAGGTGGAAAAGGTAAAGGGCTGAAGAAGAAGTGATCTGATAGGAGAGGAGAGTGGACCATGGGAGAAATGGAAGGCGGCGGGGCATTTGAGGGAGGCGATAGGCGGGTGAGGAAACGAGGAGGAAAAGAGGAGTAAAAGAGGAGCCTGAACGAGGAATGAAAAAACAGAGAAGGTGGACGGGGGATAAATTACTGGAAATTTGAGAGAAATTACCTTTTAGTCGATGCACTTCAAGAATCTGCAGCATCTGTTGTGTTTTGGATAATCTGTTTCCTACATTATAATCATAACCACACTTAAAAGGTCCTTCAGTTCTAATAGCTGCCTTTTAAGTATTATGTCTTACTTTAATATTCCATTGAGTTAATCAGTGAGACTTCTCTCTCTCGAATGAAAAGGACCCAATGGGTATCGATTAATCCTGGCTGTACGGTTAAGGTGGTTGGAGCACAGTGAGTTATTCCATTTGTATCTCCTTGTGCACACTTATTCATTCACAGGCTGTCATTATCACTGCCATACCCCATCCCTAATGAGCCTCTAGACTCAGTCATTCCAGAATCAAGAACTTTCATGTATCTGAAGTTGTATTTTGGCCAAACTAAATAATGCCAATAATTCTTCTGATTGCTAGTGCTAACTCTTGATTTATGGAATTACTTAAATTGGTGGGATCTGAACACCCTTTCGGATTCAATAATCTTTTCTTTATCTTTTGCAAGTCCAATAACCTGACGCCTCTCTAAAATGCAGAATATATAATTGGTAATTTATTTGAGTAATTTATGTCTCTTGCCTTCAAGCCTCTTGAATACTTTAAAGCTCCCCATATTAAGTCAATACCTTCCAAGAAATGCTTTCTTATTTTGCTTATAACTTAACTCTGAGCTCTGTGAATATTGTTGTGATTTATGTCTGAGCCTAAAACAGATCAAGTGGAAAAGTAAAGAGGGGAAAAAGTCAAGGGGGGGAATAAACTCAGACATTTCTTGACATTGATGGGTCAAGTTTACCCCTATTTATCCATGATCCCTTAGGGGAAAACCTCAAACGTTTTATCTTCAGTTAGTTCCAAGTGTAAACATTGGTGTGGAGGTGATTCATAGAAATGATACTCAGGAAATGGAACTTGCCCTCTGTAGCTTCATGGAATGGGAAATGACTCAGATATTGGTAAAGCATTGGCTGGGGTAGTGGGAAGAGAAGGGTGTTAATCTTAATGTCCAGGACATCCACAGCAGCCTTCAAATACTTACTCCAGCTTTATATGAGGCAATTATAGACCTCATTCCCTGAGTAGAGGATGTCTAAGACACAAATAATCAGTAACTAAACTAAGAGCTGCAACTGAAGTGGCTTGAAATGAGATTTGAACACAGTCCCCATATTAGGATATAAATTCTGTTTCGGCTCCATATTTTAATTTTTTTTCCTTCAATTCACCATTCTCACCATCTTGTCCATTGCTTTTTGCTGGAAAGTCCCAATGGCAGTGGTTCTTTTCCAATGTCTCATCCTGGTGGTTATTATCCATGAGCATTTCTAAACAATAAGTGAGTTATCCAATGAGAGACATCTTGTTTCTCTTCTCAAGAAGGTGTTTGCTTTATAAATCTTCATAATGTATCTTTAACATGGCCACATTTCACAACAAAGATCTTAAATTCTTTGACTTACTGATCACTCTGTACCTCTTTAAGATTTTCAAACAACATTGAAACTAAGGTGATCACGTTCAGGCAGCTTTGATGTGGGAATTAAGGCCACAACAGAACAAAAGGCTGAGAAGAGGCTTGAATGCACTCTTTTAAGTCTGTGGCCCCTAGCTTAAGTAAGAACAAAGAAGAGAGAAGCATTTCATATTAGCAAAAGGTTCAAGACATGCACAGAGTTTAAGTGCTTGTAAAACTGATGTAGTGGACATGTGAGAAAAATATTTTTGCTCAGATAATAGTTATGATCGGCAATTCAGTGTCTACAGGAATGGTGGAAACACAATGAACTGTTGTTTTAAAAAGGAAATTGGATAAGACAAGGGAAAATAATTTGAAGGAAATGAGGAAAGAGCTGGGGTAAAGGACAAATGCAGTTGTTCTGCTAAAGCCAATACAAACTCGAATAGCTCTTTTCTGTTTAGTTACAGCTCCGTGATTCTGTGTTTTCCAGTTTAAATGTGAACCAAAAGTCCTATTTCCTTTGCCAAAGATCAGCAAGGAGTTCACAGTAGCCAGGTTAACAACGACCCTCAAGCAGCCTCATTAAAGCAGCTTGTCTGCACCCGAGCAGCACACAAAATGCTGGAGGAATTCAACAACCCAGGCTGCTCCGAAGGAGGGGAATGAACAGTCAATGTTTTGGGCTCAGTCCCTTCGCCAGGACATGTTGGTCCGAAACGTGGACTGTTTATTCCCCTCCATCAATGCTGCCTCACCTGATGATTCCCTCCAGCATTGTGTGTGTTGCTTTCCATTTCCAGCATCTGCAGAACCTCTTGCGTTTATCATCTGCACCCTATCACTTTTAGTATGACAGGTTAAATGACAGAAGTTGCTCCTTCTCACTGACGGCCTCTGCAAGTGTAGATCATAATGACATGACACCACACTTCATGGTTAACTGGTGCCATTTTCAACATTCACTGAATATATTAGATATAAAAATAGATGGAGGAAAGGATGTTAAAATTAATCATACTTCCTCTTAATTGATTCATCTAAAAAAAATGTACATATGGGTAGAATCCCTCGGTAGTTTAAGAATACACAGAGGATGGACACAACTAGATATTAACACATGTCCAATGAATTTCAGTTCTCTCTTCCTCTCCCCAGTGGCCCAGAATTAGGGTAGTATTTGGCTATTAGGGTTATCACTGTGTAAACAGCTTGTTTCAGTATATAGTGATTTAATTTCTGATGGCACAGAAGATACTGTAACAGAAAAAAAAATCTGACCAATTCTAATAATCCAGCACAACAGGATTATCAGTAGTGACCGTAGAGGTCTGTTCTAGTTTCCCCATTCTTTTGTGATGTCTTGGATGAGGAAGTGCAAAGGTGGGTTAGCGAGTCTGCAGATGACACCAAGTTTGGTAGAGCTGTGGATAGTGTGGAGGCCTGTTGAAGGTTGCAGCAGTATGTTGACAGCATGCAGAGCTGGGCTGAGAAGTAGCAGATGGAGTTCAACATGGCAAGTGTGAAGTGATTCACTTTAGAAGGTTGAATTTAAAGGCAGAATATAGATTTAATGGTAGGATTGTTGGCGGTGTGGAGGATCAGAGGGATGTTGGGGTCCACGTCCATATAGATCCCTCAATATGCCAGGCAAGTTAATAGGGTAGTTAAGAAGGCATGTGATGTTTAGGCCTTCATTAGACGGGGATTGAATTCAAAAGCCGCGAGGTAATGTTGCAGCACTATAAAACCCTGGTTAGTCCACACTTGGAATATTGTGCACAGTTCTGGTCACCTCATTATAGGAATGATGTGAAAGCTTTAGAGAAGGTACAGAGGAGATTTACCAGGACGCCGCCTGGGCTAGAAGGCATGGCTTATGTAGATTGGTCAAACGAGCTAGGACTTTTCTCTATGGAGCGAAAGAGGATGAGTGGTTACTTGATAGGGTTATACCAGATCTTAAGAGGTATAGATTGAGTGGATAGCCAGAGACTTTTTCCCAGAGCAAAAATGGCTAGTACCCGGGGGGGGGGGGGGGGGCACAATTTTAAGGTGATTAGCAGAAAGCATAGAGGGGTGTCAGAGGTAACACAGAGTTGTGGGTGTGAAGAATGCACTTTCGGGGTGGTGGTAGAGGTAGATACATCAGAGGCTCTTAATAAACTCTTAGACCAAATAATGGAGGGCTATGTAGGAGGGAAGGGTTAGATTGATCCTAGAGTAGATAAAAAGGCCGGCACAACATTGTGGGCCATAGTTGCCTGTACGATGCAGTGATGTTCTAAGTTCCAACTGGGATTTGGCAGAATCAGACCGGCAGATTGTCCAGACTGTTTGGTAGTATTACCTATCAGTATCACAATGTACTTTTAATTCATTTCTTTTCAAAACATTACACTGTATTTTAATAATGCTTCCCGTGAACCCAGTGAGTTTACAATGAGCTCAGGAAGCAGGGCTCTGGTGAATTGGAAGGGACTGCGAGAGTAGTGGTCCTGACAAGGGGAAAGGAAGTGCTTTAAACCTAACTTTGTGAGCCAAATGCCCAAGTATTGGGATTCCAGAATAATTGGATAACAAGTTGTTGGAGTTTTACTGTAAATGGGTATTATTCAATGTGTTCTTTTTCCTCCTTGATCTACCGGAGCTCATTTTGAGATAGTTTGAGGGTGAAGTCTAGAACTCAACTGATCCCTGTGGCTGGAAAGCACTTGCTAAATGAGTCACTGGTGAGGCAAACATGAGAGATTATTTTTAGTCTGTATCCCAATTACAGTACTAGGAAATTCAGCACAAGGATAAGGGATCTGGAGACGGCAACTCAGTCCCTCTCCATTGTTCCTCTGCTGGACAGCTGTAGATAGACTTGGTGGAGTGGTTGGGGGATGTGGTTGGTAGCAGGAAAAAACAACAGATCCTTATCAGGCTAGACGGCAGAATCTGCCAAAGTAATCAGTCCGGTGCTTTCTCTGTGTCTATTGTCATTGTGAACCCTGCTCGCTTCCTTCCCTCAGGGCTGCTGACCTGTTTAAATATAATAACTGGGCACGGGGAGTTTGGATTGAACTACTGTCCGTGCTCTCCCATCTCCATGGTTTCCTGCTTGAAAACAGAGTGGCCACTTTATTGGATATCTCCTGTACCTAATAAAGTGGCCACTAAGTGCATGTTCATGGTCTTCTGCTGCTGTAGCCCGTCCACTTCAACGCTCAACGTGTTGTGTGTTCAGAGATGCTCTTCTGCGCATCATTGTTATTGCCATTCTCATCTGGCCTCTCTCATTAACAAGACCTGTTGACCTATAGAACAGCAGTTCACTGGATTTTTTTTCCACACCAATCTCTGTAAAGTCTTGTTGTGTGTGCAAATCCCAGGAGATCCGCAGCTTCTGAGATGCTGTCTGGCACCAACAATCATTCCATGGTTAAAGTCACGGAGATCTCATTTCTTCTCCATTCTGGTATTTGGCCTGAACAACAACTGAATCTCTTGACCATGTCTGCATGCTTTCATGCATTGAGTTGATGCCACATGATTGGCTGATTAGATACATTATTTGCTTTAATGAGCAGGTGTACAGGTGTAACTAATGGTGTTGCCACTGAGTGTAGATTTTTTTTTTCCGAGAAGACTGACCTATCCCAGAGCCACAGCTCTCCTTATTTCTAAATATTTGAATATTAACAACTTGAGGGCATAAGAAATTGCTCCCTTAAGCCTGCCCCACCTCTTGTCTGATCCTGTGCTTAAGATCCATTTTTTTCTGCTTAATTCCTCAGATCCCAGATTTTGTCTGGCTCCAAAACTACCAGAACTTAGCTACTGAACATCCATAAGGGATTCTCAATGATTTATCAACACAAGAGATTTTGCAGATGCTGGAAGTCTAGAGTGATACAGACAAAATACTGGAGGAACTCAGCAGGTCTGGCAGCATCTGTGGCGGAGAATAAATATTCGGTGTTTTGGGTTGGTGCTGATGAAGGGTCTCGGTCAAGAGCTTTTGACTGTTTATTCCCCTTGTTAAATGCTTCCTGACCCGCTGAGCTCCTTTAGTTTTTTTGAGTGTGTTATTCTAAGATTTATGATGTCTCAGATGCCAATGTATACCAGCTTCCTCATCTAGAGCACTGAGTCAGTGTTTAGTTATAACTTTGATGAGCAATATTCTCATTTTGGTTTGTGGGTTCAAGGTCCACTGTAAGGACTCAGTATAATTTTATGAACAATTTTGGAATTTCTCCATATCTCAGTTCCTCTTTACCCCTTCCTGATAAAGATCGAACAGTACAGCCCAGGAACAGGACCTCACCCCACCCCCTCCCCGTATCTGTGCCGAACATGAATTAAACTAAGCCTCTTCTGCCTCAACATTATCCATATCCCTCTATTCCTGAATATTCATATGCCTATTTAATGGATGCTTAAACAGCACTATTGTACCTGTTTCCACTGCTTCTCCCGACAGCCAGTTCAAGGCGGCCCCTGCTCTGTAAAAGGAAGCTTCTCTTACACATCTCCTTTAAACTTTCCTCCCTCACCTTGACCTTGACTGCATGTCCTCGAGCACCTGCTCTTTCTACCCAGAGAGAAAGATTCTGTTTACCCTATCTCTGCCTCCCATAATTCATAATCTTCAGCCTTGTTCCAAATTCACCCTCCAGAAAAGCGATTTACTTTATCTGGATATTAGCATGAATATCGATTTCCCCTTCTGGTAAAAAAAATCTGCCACATTCTTCTATTCCCTATTCTGGTCTATTACTTCTTCTCACCTGCCTATCACCTGCCCCCTGGGTCCCCTCCTCCTTCCCTCTCTCCTATGGTCCACTCTCCTCTCCTATCAGTTTCCTTCCTCTCCAGCCCTTTAACTTTCCCACCCACCCAGCCTCACCTATCAATTTCTTGCTATCTTCCTTCCTGTCCTTTAATTCTGCCATTCCCCCCTTCACTTCCAGTCCCGAAGAAGGGTTTTAGCCTGAAATATCGACTGCTTGTTCATTTCCACAGATGCTGCCTGACCTGCTGAGTTCCTCCAGCATTTTGTGTGTGTTGCTCTGAATCTCCTTGTCCGGTCCAGGGTGCCTTCAGATCAAGGGACATAATGGAGAACTGTCATTGGTGTATGCCCCTTACTTAAAGGTGTGGTGTGAGCTTTTCGAGTGATGGGTTAAACTGGTAGCCTCAACTAAGATAAACCTTGCTAGAGATCTGTTGAGATACTTTCATTGTAATAACTCAAGTGAGCTGTATGCTCAGGTGAGTCATCATCCTGATGAGACCCTGTCTGATCTGCTTTGAATTAGTGTAAAAGATCCCACGAAGTGAATTTAAAACACTCAATTTGTCAGTAATTAGTCCAAGGGGAAAACATAATAGCTAACTTATTGATGTCCATGTCCTGGAGCTCAGCTAATAAACCATTCTGACTAGGCCTATCACATTTGTTCTACATATGCAACCCCACTTTCTTCACTGGACTTGCATCTCTGTCTATCCTAATTCTGGCAAAAGGTCACAGGTCTGAAATGTTGATTGTTTCTGTCTCCAAAGGTGCTGAGATTTTCTGTAATTTCCTCTTTTTGTTCCTTTTGGAGAGGAGATGGTCTCAGAGACCCTTCATGAACTAATATCACAGGAGTGTGGAAGCAGAGGGAACAGCCAGGGATGGATGACCCCCATCACCCTCCCCAATAGCTATTAAGAATATTAAGAAGTCCACATATGTTTGCAGTGCCCTCTAAAAATGGTCAAGCTTACAGTCTTGATTGGTATCATTATTGTTTTGCTGTTTGTGAGAGTATATAGCAAGGGAATTCACAGTCGCATCTCTTTCCCAACAGAGTAATTTTAAGTCTTTACACATCCTATTTCCACCCATGTTCGCAATGGTTATGTCACACCTACACTTGCTTGCTCTCACAGTTTGGCTATCTCTGCTGCAGCCGCTCCCCATTAAGTTCCTGATCTTGTTCTCCCGAAGGCACCCAACAAGGATCTATCAACATAGAGACTCTGCTGTATTCATAGATGCTACCCAAAATGAAAGTGTGCTGTAGCATAGGAACATGAGTTGGTCCAATGCGCCCTAAGAGTGATATGACTTACTGTGCAAATGTCATCAGTGGCTCAGTGTGTACTACCCTATTTCTGAGTCAGAGACATTTGTGGGCTCAACCCTTACTCCAGAACTTGACTATACTATCAAATCTTACATACATTCAGTGGCCACTTTATCAGGAACAAATATCTAATCAGCCAATCACGTGGCAGCAACTCAATGCATAAAAGCATACAGACATGGTCAAGAGGTTCAGCTGTTGTTCAGAACAAACATTGTAATGGATATGAGATGTTATCTGAGTGACTTTACTTGTGGAAAGATTGCTGGTGGCAGTGGACTGGGGGCAGGAAAGGAGGTTTGAGTACCTCAAAAGCTGCTGATCTCCTAGAATTTTCACACACACAGTCAAGGCAGAGAATGGTGCAAAAAAAGAAAAAAAATTGACCACAGTTCTGTGGACAAAAATGCCTTGTTAATGAGAGAGGTCAGAGGAGAATGGCCAGACGGGTTCAAACTGGCAGGAAGGTGACAGTAACTCAAATCGCCACGTGTTGTAACTCTGGTGAGCAGAAGAACGTCTCTGGATGCACAACATGTTGAACCTTGAAGTGGGTGGGCTACAGCAGCAGAAGACCATGAACATACAGTCAGTGGCCATTTTATTAGGTACCTCCTGTATCTAATAAAATGGCCACTGAGTGTAGTTTTAAGCACAAATGCCTTTAAGTTATTGAATTGAAGTTTCCACCTGCCATGGTGGGATTTTCTCTACCTCTCAATGGAACCTTTGAGCCTTTAGCTTGAGAACATAAGAGAAATCACAAAACAAAATATCGTCTTGAATAAGTGACTCAGTTTCAATGACGGAACCGTGGTGAGGGGAGGGAGAATGCAACAATTAAATATCACCTAGCATGGTGAGAGAAGCCTGTTGGAATCTCGGCCTGATTTGGAGGATGCAAGGGTCAGTGGGATACACATGGAAATCCAGGTTCAAGGGTCAGAAACTGAAGCAATGGCATGTCATATAACTGAGAAACATATTGGTTTGAAGCTAGCAAAACCAGATTAGAAAGAGAAAGATGCTTGTCATTCTGCTGAAGACTCATTCAGACCTTTCAAAGGCTTTACTTGAATAGAAAGGTAGGGGGACTGCTCTTGCAGAACCTTCTTGATGTGGTTGTCTCAAAAGGAGAAAAGCCCACAGCTCTGGAGGCTGTCTCACGTGTTGGTAGTGTGATTTCTTTGAATGTCACTATTGTGAAAATGAAAGGAAAGTCTGGTCTATTATAGACACATTTCTCTCAGTGTCACCTTCAGAGATGTCTGCTCCGAGTAAACGACCCATTGTGGTCTCATAATCAGGAACTGCTGCAGAGCTGCTGCTCGCCTAGTGTTGCTGGAAGATCAACTGAGACAATGGGCCTTTGCTCTCCTATTCTTCTGCTCATCTCCTGTGAGATTTATAGTCACGTTCTGGCCAGGAATGGTCTATCAAAGTTAATCCCAGTTCTCGGTTCAGTTCGCAGTTTTCAGTTTCTAAATAATTATTTGGAGGCCCACCAAGCCTGCACTGCCCAATTACACTCATGTGACTAACTGACCAACCTGTATGTCTTTGGTAAGTGGGAGGAAACCACAGCACCTGGAAGAAACCCATGCGGTCAAGGGGAGAGTTTACAAGTTCCACACAGAGAATGGCCGACTTGAACTTGGATAACTGACACCGTAATAGCACTAAGCTAACCACTGTGATACCATGCCACCCAGATATATTGCTGCCCATATTCATCTGTGTATATTTTATGTGATTGTGACTGTCATCTTGAACAGTTCAACAACTTCCCTTTAATTATCCACTAATTAACCTAAAGCTATGGGCCCGAGTTATTGTCTTTGTTGCTGAATAATTAGGTGCATCCTATTTTCCAAGTACATGTCACTTGTGCTTCTCAGTTAAACATTCTCCAGTCTTCCTTGTTTCCCAGAAGACAACCGTGCACCAACCAGTCTCTTCCTCTAGCCTTCCGGCCCCGGCAACATCTGCACGCATCCCTCTTAGTATGGTCAAATCTTGACATGGTACGCTGACAAAGTCCTAAATAGTGTTTGTCCCATTCCACTATAAGGTAATTCCACCATGGATGGTCCCATGCCCGGCTGCAAAAGGAGGAGAGGTGGTCATGGGGCTAGCAATCCCATCCGGTAGAAGCCCAGAGCTACAGAAACACCAACAAGCTCCAAAGGTTTAACTTCTGGGAGAGGAAGATACTCCAAGAAGATGTCCTACGCCTGGAGACAACTTGAAAGACTAGCCCAGGACAGAGGACTTCGGTGATCTACTATGGGTGGCCTATGCCCCAGCAGGGGCATGGAGAGGACTAAATGGTTGATGCTTCCAGGCAAGACCCTTTATCAGGACTGGCAAGAAAGGTGAAAGAAGCCAGATTCAGAAGGTGGGGGGAGAAGAAGGAATCCAAGCTGGCAGGTGATAGGTGAAACCAAGTGAGGGGGAAGGTGGGAAGGAGAGAAGCTGGGAAGGGGTACGTGGAAGAGGTAAAGGGCTGAAGAAGATGAAATCTGCTAGGAGAGGGCAGTGTACTAAGGGAGAAAGGCAAGGAGGAGGGCACCAGAGAGAGTTGATGTGTGGATGAGGAGAAGAAAAGGGGAAAGAGGGGAGCCGGAATGGGGAATGGAAAATGACAGCGGGGAGGGGGAAGCAACTATCAACAATCAGAGAAATTGATGTTCGTGCCATCAGTTTGGAGACTACTCAGGTAGAATACAAGGTGTTTCTTCTCCAGTGAGAGTGGCACCATCATGACCATAGAAGAGACAAAGGACCAATATATTGAAATGGGAATGGGCAGTGGAATTAAAATGGATGGCCACTAGGAAATCCTATTGTGATGGAGAGAGAATTATGCCTCCAGCTATAATTCTTTGCAGAATCTCAGGACCCTTATTGCTCTTTGGTTGTCTTCACCAGCAATCCACACTCTCAATTGGCTTCAGCTGGTTGCTTCTCCTTAATTAATTTGCTCTATTACCCTTATCCAGTTTTCTTTCTACATTAGGTGACCTTGAGCCTCGGACAATACACGTTAATGATAAATTGTTTCACAAACACCCCCACTAATGCTCAAGCTCCAGGACTATCCCTTTGGTTCATCACCGAATTGACATTGTCCGACAAATAACAAAGTGAACAATATCCTTTATTCATCAAGTTCTTCGGGGCTGCTTCTAAGTCTCTTTACGGTCGTGCTCCACCTTCTGCCTGGCAACCCACTATAATACAGGTCATTTGTAATACAGGCCATTAAGATACAAAGCCACTTACTTTTCTTGAATCTAATCATCTGGCCACATGGCTGTGCCTTCTATTGTCAAGCATGTAGTCTCTGGAATTCCAATGTTTAATATCCCTCTCTACCTCTCCTTGCTTCTGCAATATTCTCCTTTGAATCTGCATCTTTAATCATTTGCTCTTATACTTTCCTATAAGTCTTGCCATAGGCTTTTGTTGAACAATGTTCCTGTATAGCTTCTTGGGATGTTCAATCATGTGAAAGACACAATATTTTATTAACTACCCAAAAAAAGTATTGGTGTCACTCCCCCCTTCTTTCTCATGAATACCGTGCTGCTGGCTAGTTGATTTATAGGTGATTCGTGTTTTTAAGCGGAGTTGTGGTGTGGTGAGATAAAGGAAACAGGTGTCAAAGAGTTGGGGAAACAGGAAACAGCTGCCGAAATAGAATGCTGTCTAGGAACGGAACTGGTGCCCACGTTAGGCCTTGGAAAGTTGATACCATCATGGTTTCTCATTTTTTTATTGTGTACGTAAATCTACCCACTGGCAGGAAATATTGAATGGGGAGATGTACTTCATTTATAGATACAGGAGCAGAATTAGGCCATTCCACCCATTGAGCCTGCTCTGTGTTTCAATCATGGCTGACATTTTAACCCCATCTCCCAATGCCCTTAACTCCCTTACTAATGAAGAACCTACAAGTCTCTCACTTAAATACAGTGAATTACTTGGTCATGGGCATTAGCCTTCCCACCATTGAAGACATCCTCCAAACCAATGCCTCAAAAAGGGAGGAGGTACAGGAACCTGAAGGCAGACACTTGACGTTTTAGGAATAGCTCCTTCCCCTCTGTTACCAGATTTCTGAACAGACAATGAACTAGCCCGTGAACACTACCTCACTACTTGAGCTGTTTTTTCACTCCCCATTTAATTTTTATATATATTTTCCATTGTCATATTTTATATATTGAACTGTAAGCAGCCACTGAACAACTAATTTCATGACATATGCCAATGAGAAAAAAACCTGATTCTAATACTAATTCTGGTCTCCACCGCACTTCATGGCATTGCATTCTACAGATTCACCACCTTGTGGCTAAAGAAAATCCTCCTCGTCTTTGTTCTAAAGGGATATCACTTCATTCTGAAGCAGTGCCCCCGATCCCAAACTCCTCTACTAATGGAAGCATCTTCTCCACATCCGCACTGTCCAGGTCCTTCTGTATGCCATAAGGTTCATTGAAATGAAATCAACTTGCAGATGATTTTTGTGATAAATTGTAATTATGTTGCTGATATAATTGGAGGGAGGGAGGACTGGGAGAGTGTGTGGGGGGGTGTGGAGTTGGTAGAGAACACTTGCATTCACACCAGTAGAAGGCAGTAATTTTGTGGAGTTCCAAGATATAAAAGTTGATCTGTGTGTCTCTAATCGCCACTTCTCAAATTGGCTCCTTACTGATCAGTCATAAAGTCACCCAGTGTGGAAAGAAACTCTTCAGCTCACTGAGTCTTCAGCAAAAACCTTCCCTCCAATTGAGTGCAATAAAGTTGGACTTCACCTAAACGCTAAAAAGACAGAGTACATGGCGTTTAACTGCGACGAGGGTACTCTCAAGACTGTAGAGAATGATACCATTAAGAAAGTCTTTGACTACAAGTACCTCGGGTCAAGAATGATGAGTTCGGAGAAGGACAGAAGGCACTGGCGTGGAGGGCTATGAACGACATGAAGGAAATCTGGAAGTCGAACCTGACCAGAGGGCTTAAAAAGAGGATTTTCACAGCAGTCATAGAGTCCATTCTCACGTACGGATGCGAGACGTGGACACTCACCAAGACAATGCGAAAGTCTCTAGATGGTTGCTATACACGAATGCTCCGGATGGCTCTTGATGTGAATTGGCAACAGCACATGACGAACATCGAGCTCTATAACAACCCACCGATGCTCACCACTAAAATCGAGGCGAGAAGACTGGAACCAGCGGGGCACTGTCTACGTCACCCCGAGCTACCTGCCAGCCTAGTCATCATATGGGAGCCCAAGCACGGGAGGATGAACCCCGGGCACCCTCGCAAGACTGTGGTCAACACGCTCCTAGAAGGCAGTGGCGCGGCTAATGTAGATGAACTGAACACACTGATGAGGGAGAGGGAGAAGTGGAGAGTCCGTCATCGTGCCCGACACCGGCCCCCTAGGCCTGAGTCGACGTAGTAGTAGTACCATTGAGCACATCTACCAGGGGAACTACACAAGAAAGCAGCATCCATCATCAAGGACCCCCACCATCTAGGCCATCTAGGCTCTCTTCTCACTGCTGCCATCCAGGAGGAGATACAGTACAAAAATCTAAGCTCCCCAACCACCAGGTTCCGGCACAGTTGTTACCCCTCATCCATCAGGCTGTATATAACTTCACTCACCTCAACTCTGACCTGGTTCCACAATCTATGGATTCACTTTCAAGAACTTTACAACTCATGTTACTTGTTTATTTATTATTATTATAATTCATTTTTTTTTTGTATTCATAGTTTGTCTTCTTTTTCACATTGGCTTTTTGTCACGTTTGTGTGTAGTTTTTCACTCATCCATTTGTATTGCTTCGTTCCACTGTGAATGCCTGCAATAAAATGAATCTTGGGGAGTATATGGTGACATAGATGTACATTGATAATACACTTATGTTGAACTTTAAGTCCACATTCACCATTAAGTGCCAATCAACACTAAGACTACTCCAATTTACCACATTCCCCACAAATGCCCTCACATTCTACCGTTTACCTACGTAGTTGGACACTGTGTGTCCGACAGAGTGATCAGCAGCACTGGGGCTCCACAGGGACTGTCTTGTCTCCCTTTCTCTTCACCATCTACACCTCGGACTTCAACTACTGCACAGAGTCTTGTCATCTTCAGAAGTTTTCAGATGACTCTGCCACAGTTGGGTGCATCAGCAAGGGAGATGAGGTTGAGTACAGGGCTACTGTGGGAAACTTTGTCACATGGTGTGAGCAGAATTATCTGCAGCTTAATGTGAAAAAGAATAAGGAGCTGGTGGTAGACCTGAGGAGAGCTAAGGTACCGGTGACCCCTGTTTCCATCCAGGGGGTCAGTGTGGACATGGTGGAGGGTTACAAATACCTCGGGATACGAATTGACAATAAACTGGACTGGTCAAAGAACACTGAGGCTGTCTACAAGAAGGGTCAGAGCTGTCTCTATTTCCTGAGGAGACTGAGGTCCTTTAACATCTGCTGGATGATGCTGAGGATGTCTACGAGTCTGTGGTGGCCAGTGTGATCACGTTTGCTGTTGTGTGCTGGGGCAGCAGGCTGAGGGTAGCAGACACCAACAGAATCAACAAACTCATTCCTAAGGCCAATGATGTTGGGGACTGGACTCTCTGACGGTGGTGTCTGAAAAGGGGATGTTGTCCAAGTTGCAGGCCATCTTGGACAATGTCTCCCATCCAATACATAATGGACTGGTTGGGCACAGGAGTACATTCAGCCAGAGACTCATTCCACCGAGATGCAGCACAGAGAGTCATAGGAAGTCATTCCTGCCTGTGGCCATCAAACTTTACAACTCCTCCCTTGGAGGGTCAGACACCCTGAGCCAATAGGCTGGTCCTGGACTTATTTCCTGGTATAATTTACGTATTACTATTTAATTATTTATGGTTTTATTACTATTTAATTATTTATGGTGCAACTGTAATGAAAACCAATTTCCCCCAGGATCAATAAAGTATGACTGTGACTGTGGTTAGTAACGGGGACTCGCAGATGCAAATTAACCTACCGACCCACTTGTCCTTGAGATGTGAGAGGAAACCTGAGCACCCGGGTGAGATCCACATGGTCAGAGGTACAGAATGCCAATTCCACTCCGATAACACTGAAGGTCAGCATTGAATCTGGAGATCTGGATCACAGGGGCCTCCCAAACATCCACTGGGGTCACTTATCAGGAGCGCTGTGTATGCAAGGCCCTTAGTGTTATCAATGATCCCAGCATCCTCTCTGACTTTCTACCATCAGGCAGGAGACTCTGGTGCATAAAAACAAGAGTGGTCAGGATGGGAAACCGTTTCTTCCCTCAGGCCATTTGGCTTCTGAACGCTTTGCCACATCACATTCGAAGTGTCACCAGTTAATCTGTCATCTATCTGACAATATTTAAATTATGTACTTTACTTTGTCTATTTATGCGTAATTTTATCCTTTAAGTTATTATGTTGTTATGTGTACCATTGTGCTTTACATTTACACCCTGGTCCAGAGGAACCTCATCTCATTTGATGGCCTACATATAAATAGTTAAATGACAATAAACTTGATTTGATCAGAGTTGAACTCTGAAATTTTGCCTTCCAGTTAATAAATACTGGCAGCTACCTGTTGCCTGACACCCGCTCATTAATACTGGCAGAACTGAAACAGGATTTCTTTTTTCCTGCTCTTCCTGACTTGAAAGAGCTGTTCTAATTGAGTGGGCAGCACTCTTGCCTCTCAGTCAGAAAACTGTGGGCTCAAATCCCAAGTGACATACAAGCTTTATCCTGTCTGTTCTTGGGAGTATATAGGATCCTGACACTATTTAAAGAATTGCAATAGACTGCCCTTCGCAACATTTAACCCTGAGCTAATCCCACTAAGCCAGATTAGCCTAGATATTCAATTGCAAAGATATTTATATATTAAACAATTTGTTTGTATGACAAAGCAAAGTGATCATCATTTTACACTTAGTGGCCACTTTATTAGGTACACCTGTACACCTGTTTGTTAATAGAAATATTTAATCAGCCAATCAGTTAGCAGTAATTCAATGTATTAAAGCATGCAGACACAGTCCAAGAGGTTCTGTTCTTGTTCAGACCAAACATTAGAATGGGGAAGAAATGTGATCCAAGTGACTTCGACCATGGAATGATTTGAGTATTTTAGAAACTGATGATTTCCTGGGATTTGCACACACAACAATTTCTAGAGTTTACATAGAACGGTGCAAAAAAAAAAAATCGGAAAAACATCCAGCAAGCAGCAGTTGTGTGCAAAAACACTTTGTCAGTGAGAGAGGTCAATCTGATGGGAAAGTGACAGTGACTCAAATAACCATGCGTTATAACAATGGTGTACAGAAGAGCACGTCTGAGTGCGCAGGTTAAACCTTGTAGTAGATAGACTACAGCAGCAGAAGCCCACAAACATACACACACTGGCCACTTTATTAGATACAGGAGGTACCTAACAAAGTGGCCACTGAGTATGGCTAGCCAATTGCAAAATTTCATACACTAAACAATTGGTTTGTATGCCAAGTCAAGTGATCATCATTTTACATCACTGGTTGAACTTTGGATTGTGGATTTCACAGTGCAAGGATAACAGTGGGAACTCAGCAGTGATATCAGTCATCATTACACTGCATAATGAATACAAGTGCAAGAGAAATCAGGGTGAGCAGGTAAGGATGGCAACAGTATTTTTATTGTTTGCTTGAGTATGATACCATACAAATAAATGATGATCATATTGATGGTTCTCTCCACATAGAATAGTTAAATAGGATTTTGAACCAGTTACAGGTCAATTATTAATGTTGGTACAGCTAGCCACTGCTACTGTGAGTATTGCAGTCGTGGAGGAGACCCAATGGCCCAAAAGGCCTATTTCTCCACTGTGTCTGATGACCTTCATTAAGATTACTATAATCATTCTGCAGACAAATGAAGTGACAGTATGCTATAAGCAAGACTGACATCAAAACTGCATAACTTTAGAGATGAATGCAGAGAGGTTTTGCATATAATTTCCGCCAGGGCAACAAGCCAATGAACTAGCAACATCCTTATTGATTGGCCAATCAGTCATGACCATAGCAACAAGCAGAAATCCTGCTGTGATAGGATATCTGATGGAAAATGAAGGATTGTTAGCTAGTTTCTGCCAATTTCCCTCCTGTGTACACAAAGCCACAGCAACTGATTAGCAGCTAGTGAGAACTTTATTGATTTTTCAGGATACTAATAATCGCACTTGACCAATAACACCCTCCCAGCATGTGAAAAAAACCTATAAAATGAGGCTGGGAGGAGATTAATTAACTAAATATGTTATTGTTTCACAAGGTGTGCATATGATTAAAATTGAATTATGAGTCTGTAATAAATAGATTTTACTTGTGGGTGTTCTATAGATTTTCTTTCAGTATAATGAGGGTATTTATCTTCTTTGGATAAGAAGATCTCGATACTTTGACTGTAGCTACATTATGAAGGTTGTTTTGCAGAATTATAACTATAACCTTGTGACTCAGCCAGCTAGTCAACTTAGTTAATTTTTGTTTTTAAGAATTATTTTTCTTGCTCCAAGCCCTCCCTCGGCTGTTCTGCGTGGTGCACACTCTTGTTGAATTCTCAACTCTTTATTACCACTACCTGTCCGGCACTTTGAATCTGGCAATTTGGGACGCCAATCGTCAGAGTGGCAGGAAGTGACGAGATTCCTGGTTGTGCATGCACCCAAGATCCTTGGGCTCTCCCACAGGGAATGTGTTGGAACCACACGCAGAAATCGACTGACTATCAGTAAATGACTAATTAGGGGAGGGGTCCAGTAAATATGTATAGGAGTGGGAGGGAGGTGTTCAGTAAATAGGTGCAATGGGAGATTGGTGGAGATATACAGTAATGTTCTTCCTACATTCCACAGAGGTTAGGGTTGGTGAGTTGTGGGCATGCCTAGTTGGTGCCAGAAGAATGGCGACATTTGTACCCTGCCAAGCATAATCCTAGTTGATTTAATTTGATGCAATTTCACCATATGCTTTCAATGTACATGTAATAAATAAACCTAATCCTTTCTTTCTAAATACAATTCATCACATTCGTATATTGCCATTAATGGTACAAGACACTTTTCTATAGTGCATGGCATATGTTATGGCGCTCACTACATTTATAAAATTAACCTTACATGTCTATAATACAAATCTTCCCTTTATATTCATTTAATGACAGAACAGTTCAAAGGCCGTTACACAAATTCCAACTCCTCAGGGTTTAATGAATCAGAATCAGGTTAATATCACTGCGAAATGGCATGAAATACGTTGTTTTGTGTCAGCTGTACATTTCAATGCATAATAATAAAAATTAAATTACAATAAGAAATATATGTACATAAAATTGAATAAGTAGAGCAAAGAGAGTGGAAAAATACTGTTCTTGGGTACCTTGTCCATTCAGAAATATATTAATAGAGGGGAGGAAGCTGTTCCTGAAACTTTGAGTGTGTGTCCTCCTTTGAGGAGAAGAGGGCGTATCCAGCGTGATGAGGGTCCTTAATGGAGTGTGCCGTGTCTTTATTTGAGGCATCGCCTCTTGAACGTGTCCTGGATGCTTTGTACTGCTGGCTGTTTCCAACCGCTCCTTTGTAGAAGCTGTTTCAAAGCTGTCCACGGGAAGGTCATGACCCTGAAATGTCAGCTGTCCATTTCCTTCCAGAGATGCTGCCCGACCTGCTAAATTTTTTGGCCTCCACAGAACTCTTTAGCAATGAATTCCAAAATGGTGGCATTCATCACTAAAGACCCTCACCACCCTCTCATTACTACCATCAGATGGGCACAGGAACAAGAGCCTGTAGACCCAGGCTCAACGTTTTAAGAACAGCTTCTTCCCCCCTGTCATCTGATTTCTCAATGGACAATGAACTAACAAACCCCACCCTCCCCACTATTTTTGCTCTATTTAATTGTGTATATTCTGTATATTTTATTATAATTTGCAGTATGCTGTGTGTATTGCATTAAACTGCTGCTGCAAAACGACAAATTTCGGTGCATACTGCATCTCAGTGATAATAAATCGGATTCCCCACCCTCTGGGTGAAGAAATTTCTTCTCAATTTAATAGTTATGGCTGTCCCGGTGAGTGGCTTTTCCTTCAACAGCCCATGGATTTCCAAAAAAAAAATCTTCTTGCAGTTCAAAACGAATAAGAAACTCCAAAAAAAAACCCCTTCAAACTACAATACACAAACTTAAGTATCAGAGCAAATAAAACTTCCATTTTTGCAAACTGAATTCTGGTCTTTTTCTTCTGGATTTCAACAATTGGGTCTTAAACTAAATTCTCCTATGATTTAAAGTAACAGTTACATGATCTTTAAGACACGGGAGCTTTCCTTCCTTTGGACTGTAGTGTGAAGGCAGGGAGATGCTGAATATGGCAGGGAGCCGAATTGTAGATCGTCGGCAGTTGTCAGATGGACTCCACTCAGCGGGCCAAATTTTGGGACGACCAGTTAGTTACCAATCTGCAACTTGGAGCGCTTTTACTAGCGGGAACTCGTGGAAATTACAGTAACTTCTCGTTGAGCCCCGCCCACAATACGTCTCCTGAATATATAAAAATATAGCTTTGTTAGTTCTTTAGAGTTGCTTAAAATCAAATTGGCTGTTGTTTGGAGGATGTGTCTGGGAGCCCTGCGCGCTTAGTTCTGTTCACCTCAGTGAGCGGACAGCATAAACACACCATGGCTCAGTTTGAAGGACTCCTGACCTGCCCTCACGCAACCTGCGGAGGGCTGAGTCTATCAACTCGCCTTGAATCCTGTCTCATACCTGATCTATCGCAGCTGGTGTCTGGACCTCACCTACCACACCAAATATTTCTTAGGCCGGAGTCCACAATATGATGCTTATCTCTCCGTCTATAATTGTGCATAATCTCGTTTTGTTTTCTCTCTCACACTCTCGTTCCCCAGTTAAATCCAGACAAGGGGAATGTATTTGTGGTTTGAACTGTCTGGTTCACTGGGTGTGATGGGCTGCATCATTAACGAGTCTGGAATCGACGCATCGAGAACCAACAGGTGAGCCGGATTAACACTCACCACAAAACATTGAAAACAATCTGTGCCTTTTTAATTAGACCCTCCGGGCCTCAGCATCGGGCAGGTTGCCAGGACGGAGGACGATAAATTTTGCAAAGGGGAGACAGTGGCAGGCGACAATTTAAGATCACTGACGGGACGAAAAACTAGCGTAAACAAAGGAATGACCGGCAGTTACTACTGCAGTTGCTGGAGTCCGGCCAACATCTATAATCGATCAGCCAATCAGGTAGTCATGCAGAACAGAAACAATCTCTTTAGCGCAACTGGTCACGTCGACCACGATTCCTACATTTCATGACATATGCCGGTAATATTAAACCAGATTCTGATCTAAGACAGTCCCATTTGTCCCCATCTGCTCCATATCCCTCCTAATCATGTACCTTTCCAAATGCCTTTAAAATGTTTTAAAAATATCTACCTCTACCATTTAATCTGGTAGTTTATTCCACATATGATCCATCCCTCCCCACCCTTGAAAAACTTAACCCTCATGCTCCTACTACATCTCTCCTCTTTCACCTTAAACCTGTGCTCCCTTGTTCTTGATTGCCCAACCCTGGGAACACAGGAGTTGTTTTGTTATTGTTTTACATGGAAAGGCATGTCCTGCATACTATTCAGACACATCAGATTTTCACACAGTGCATTGAGGGAGAACGAGGTGAAATAATAACAGAGTGAGCAGCGACAGATAAAGTGCAGAACAGCAAACATGATAGCACTGGCCACCACAGACTCATAGAACACCCTCAGCATCATCCGGCAGATGTTAAAGGATCTCAGTCTCCTCAGGAAATAGAGACAGCTCTGACCCTTCTTGTAGACAGCCTCAGTGTTCTTTGACCAGTCCAGTTTACTGTCAATTCGTATCCCCAGGTATTTGTAATCCTCCACCATGTCCACACTGACCCCCTGGATGGAAACAGGGGTCACCGGTACCTTAGCTCTCCTCAGGTCTACCACCAGCTCCTTAGTCTTTTTCACATTAAGCTGCAGATAGTTCTGCTCACACCATGTGACAAAGTTTCCTACGGTAGCCCTGTACTCAGCCTCATCTCCCTTGTTGATGCATCCAACTATGGCAGAGTCATCCGAAAACTTCTGAAGATGACAAGACTCTGTGCAGTAGTTGAAGTCCAAGGTGTAAATGGTGAAGAGAAAGGGAGACAAGGCAGTCCCCTGTGGAGCCCCAGTGCTGCTGATCACTCTGTCAGACACACAGTGTTGCAAGCACATGTACTGTGATCTGCCAGTCAGGTAATCAAGAATCCATAACATCAGGAAAGCATCCACCTGCATCGCTGTCAGCTTCTCCCCCAGCAGAGCAGGGCAGATGGTGTTGAACGCACTGGAGAAGTGAAGTTGTGTGCTGTTGTGTGCTGGGGCAGCAGGCTGAGGGTAGCAGACACCAACAGAATCAACAAACTCATTCGTAAGGCCAGTGATGTTGTGGGGATGGAACTGGACTCTCTGATGGTGGTGTCTGAAAAGAGGATGCTGTCCAAGTTGCAGGCCATCTTGGACAATGTCTCCCATCCACTACATAATGGACTGGTTGGGCACAGGAGTACATTCAGCCAGAGACTCATTCCACCGAGATGCAACACAGAGCATCATAGGAAGTCATTCCTGCCCGTGGCCATCAAACTTTACAACTCCTCCCTTGGAGGGTCAGACACCCTGAGCCAATAGGCTGGTCCTAGACTTATTTCTTGGCACAATTTACATATTTACATATTACTATTTAACTATTATGGTTTTATTACTATTTATTATTTATGGTGCAACTGTAATGAAAACCAATTTCCCTCGGGATCAATAAAGTATGACTATGACTATGACTAAACAGTAAGGTGAAAGAACATAACGAGTAGACTGTGAGGTCAAGAGTCTGTCTTATCATACTAGGGAGCCGTTCACTTGTCATATAGCAGTGGGGTAGATGTTGGTACATGCTTTCAGGATCTGTTTTTCGAAACCTTTACTTTTCTTAGGTTACAGAGTAACACAGCGTGGAGGCAGACTATGCAGTTGACAATATCCATAACAAGCAATGGGCACCCATCAGCATTAATCCCAATTTCCAGCATTTGTAGCATAGCCTACCATGCTTTGGCATTTCATGTGCTCATTTAAACACATCTTAAATGCTGTCAATGTCTCTATTTTCCATCACTCTCGCAGCCCGCCTATCCCAAATACACAGGACTTACTGCATGGAAAAGATCCCCTCTATAGATAATAGACAATAGGTGCAGCACCGCCATTCACTGTGATCATGGCTGATCATCCAGAATCAGTATCCTGTTCCTGCCTTCTCCCCATATCCCTTGGTTCAGCTATCAGTAAGAGCTCTATCTAACTCTTTCTTGAAAGCATCCAGAGAATTGGTCTCCACTGCCTTCTGAGGCAGAGCATTCCATGGATCCACAACTCTCTGGGTGAAAAATTTTTAGCTCAGCTCCGTTCTAAATGGCCTACCCCTTATTCTCAAACTGTGGCCTCTGGTTCTGGACTCCCCCAAAATCGGGAATATGTTTCCTGCCTCTAGCGTGTCCAATCTCTTAATAATCTTATATGTTTCAATCAGATCCCCTCTCATCCTTCCAAATTCCAGTGTCTACAAGCCCAGTCTAACTCCCTTTTTCCCCTTAGTTTTTCTTTGAATGGGTTCCATGGTTTTCTATGTTTCATGACTGTCTGTAGGAAGACAAATCTCAGGGTCTTACACTGCAGACATACTTTGATAATAAATGTGCTTCAAATCTTTGAAAATCTCTGTCCTCTTATTTATCTCCGATTTGAGGAAGAATTCCTGCGGGCTGTCCACCGAATACCTCTCATAACTCTATATACGTCAAACATGTCCAACGTTATCCTCCTTTGCTCAGTGGAAAACAGATTTGGGCTTTCAGCTGGAACACTTTATATGGGCTGCTGGGTCTGGGAGTAAAACAGTGCGGAAAGGGGCCATCAGTCCAACTGGTCTATGGTGACCAAGAAATCATTTAAACTGGTCCCATTTGTATGCATATGACCCACATCCCTTTAACCCTTTCCTTTCTACGTACCTGTCCTCAGGTCCTTTCGTCATTGAGTCATAGGCATACAGCATAGAAACAGCATAAAAACAGTATTCCTGGTGCAGCATCAACTGCATTAGGGAGGTCCAACTTAGACTGGGGGACCACTTTGTCGATCTGCTCCATTCACAACAGATTGGACTTCACAGTGACTAACCAGTTAAATCCCAATCCTCATTCCCATTCTGACTTACTGTTCCATGGCCTCCTCTGCTGCCACAGTGAGGACGCTCTCAGGTTGGGGGAGCTAAACCTCATATTCTGTCTGTGTAGCCTCCAATCTGACAGCATGAATATTGATTTCTCTAACTTTGGGTAATTTCTCCCCCTCTTCTCTCCTTACCATTCCCCATTCTGACTCCCTTCTCACCTCTTCTCTTCTTTTCACTTGCTACCTGCTATTCCTCCACCTGCCTTTCTCCCATGGTCCACTGTCCGATCTGATTCCTCCCTCTTCAGTCCTTTACCTTTGCCACCTGCCCCATCCCAGCTTCTTACTTCATCTCCCCCTCCCCAATCCACCCACATCCCCCTCACCTGGTCTCACCTCTCAACTGTCTGCTTATACTCCTCTCCTTCTCCTATCTTATTCTGCCCCTTCCTTTCCCGTCCTGATGAAGGGTTTTGGCCCAAAACATTAACCATTTATCCTCTCCATAGATAAGTCATAGTCATACTCATACTTTATTGATCCTGGGGGAAATTGGTTTTCGTTACAGTTGCACCATAAATAATAAATAGTAATAGAACCACAAATAGTTAAATAGTAATACGTAAATTATGCCAGTAAATTATGAAATAAGTCCAGGACCAGCCTATTGGCTCAGGGTGTCTGACCCTCCAAGGGAGGAGTTGTAAAGTTTGATGGCCACAGGCTGGAATGACCTCCTATGATGCTCTGTGTTGCATCTCGGTGAAATGAGTCTCTGGCTGAATGTACTCCTGTGCCCAACCAGTCCATTATGTAGTGGATGGGAGACATTGACCAAGATGGCATGCAACTTAGACAGCATCCTCTTTTCAGACACCACCATCAGAGAGTCCAGTTCCATCCCCACAACATCACTGGCCTTACAAATGAGTTTGTTGATTCTGTTGGTGTCTGCTACCCTCAGCCTGCTGCCCCAGCACACAACAGCAAATATGATAGCACTGGCCACCACAGACTCGTAGAACATCCTCAGCATCGTCCGGCAGATGCTAAAGGACCTCAGTCTCCTCAGGAAATAGAGACGACTCTGACCCTTCTTGTAGACAGCCTCAGTGTTCTTTGACCAGTCCAGTTTATTGTCAATTCGTATCCCCAGGTATTTGTAATCCTCCACCATGTCCACACTGACCCCCTGGATGGAAACAGGGGTCACCGGTACCTTAGCTCTCCTCAGGTCTACCACCAGCTCCTTAGTCTTTTTCACATTAAGCTGCAGATAATTCTGCTCACACCATGTGACCAAGTTTCTTACCGTAGCCCTGTACTCAGCCTCATCTCCCTTGCTGATGCATCCAACTATGGCAGAGTCATCCGAAAACTTCTTTTCACTCAATAACAGCAAAGCAAAGATTCAGAACTGCAGGAAGAATTGGACCAGCTCTCTCACTGATAGTCACATTTGTATCTGTGCACATTTGTCTGTGTCAATTCCGGCCTACAGTGTAGGTAAAGGGCAAAAGTCCGACACTTTCAATTGCAAAGATGAGCCTAAGCATTGTGGTTGTAGTTTAGAGTGGTGTGAAGGTCACCCTTGATTTGCTTCTTTATGAATAGCCACTGTACAGTCAACACTTCACCAGATACATGAAAACATTGCAGTCTTCACTGAGAGGAAGCAAAGTGAGGAAATATTTTCTGTATGGAGCATGCACTTTCTCCCGGTGACTGTGTGAGAGTTTATCCCAAGTGCTCCTGACTCCTTCCAAAGGTATCTGCGTGAATTGGTCCCAAGGATGTAGATGAGTGGTCGGATCTAGAGAGAATTTATAGGAAATGGGGAGAATAAGAAATGGAATTAGCTTGACAGCTGGCATGAACATGGAGGTTGGTAGGTTCTTGATTGGTAAGGGTGTCAAAGGTTATGGGAAGAAGGAAGGAGAATGACGTTGAGCGGGATAATAAATCAGCCATGATGAAATGGTTGAGCAGACTTGATGGGCAGAATGGCTGAGCTCTGCTACTCTGTGTTATGGATAGCTTAACAAACTACTTCTGTGCTAAGCAACTATGGTCAATGGGTTCCTATAAAGTGCACACACACAAACACTGTTTTCTTCCATGTTCCAAGGATGTAGGGGATGATGGGTTAATTGACTTACTGCACATTGCTTCCAGTGTGTACGAGAGTGGTAGAATTTATGTGAAGTTGATGAGATTTTGGGGAGAATCGATTATAGCAAATATTAATGTGAGGATTTGATTGCTCTGTGAGCCACATAGACCTGATGGACTGAAATGGCACGCCTCTGTGTTGTAAGGGGAAGTGGAGATGACTGGTAGGCGCTTTAATTCAAATAGTTTGGTGACCTATTCAGTTTTGTAAATACTGTCAGGAGTTGATGATTGTCCAGCCTACAAGTCATCACGAGGGAGCTAGCCAGCTTTGGCCAACTTCCCAGTTTTATAGGAATCAGAATGCAGATGAAGCCAGAAACCAGTTTCATAGCAACATAAGAACTGGCCATTTGCTGCGTTGGGCCTGTGCCACCATTCAATATAATCATAGTGGCCCTCTTCCCCTCTCTCTTGCCTGTTTCCTATAATGCCTGACTCCCCTGTAGGCCAATACCAATGGAAAACTCAACAAATGTCCATGTATCACAAAAGTTTTATTTTATTTTCATCACCTAACTTCTAGATGGGCTTATACAAAACTTAATGTAAACATAGAAAATTATTTTCAGTAACAATCAAAGGGCAGATAAATTGTGTTAATTTGTTTCATATTCAGGATATGGGCATTTCAAGAAGGCAGAAATTATCTCAGATTGAATGAAGTCTTTTGAAAAACAGTCCTGTAATATCATGTTCCCATTATTAGAAATAGTTATTAATTGTAATTTTATTTTATTAACTGAATTTAAACTCCCAATGATGGGATTTTGATCCATGAGATTGGTTAATCAATTCAGGGCCTCTGGATTGCTTGTGCTGTAAAATAATCACCATATCCTTTTAAACCTGTACAGAAATAAATCCTTAAATCAAACCAGCATAAATCAAAATAATTCTGTTCAGGTTGAGTTATTCAATCACCAATGATAGGCCACCACAACACTCTGAGCCTGCCATCGTAACGTCCTTTAAAGGGGATGTTGTCATGGTAACAGCCCCCACAGAATGCTTACATAAAGGTGACAATCAGTGATATGATTCTGCTGGCAATCTCATCCACCTGTATTAATTTTAGTGGGATTTAAAACATACAATTGAAGTAGTTCTGATTACCATGGTGACAGTGCCCACCAACAGGCAGAGGTGCACTCAAAATTGCTGGAAAAGATTTATTTTAATAAATCGCTGCTTATTAAGAGGAGGATGGTTAACAATAGGGAAAGGAACCTTGACACCTCTCGAGCAGTGACAGCTGGCAAACGTTATTCCTATGGTTACATTGCTCAAACAACACTCTGCAAAATTACCCACTGTGCCATCATGCCATTTCAGGTTTCTTGTGCCAAGTGATGTGTGGTGTCATCTAATGCCAGCAAGTTCAAGGAGAAGGTGGACCAGATCTGCTCATGTGGTGAACTGAAGGACTGAGATTGAGCAGATGTACACTCCTGTAACTAATAAAGTGGCCACTGAGTGTATGTTCATGTTCTTCTGCTGTAGCCCATCCACTTCAAGGTTCAAAGCGTTGTGCAATTAGAGACGCTCTTCTGCACACCACTGTTTATATTGGTTTATTATTGTCACATGTATAGTGAAAACTTAGTTTTGCAGGCCATCCAGACAGATTACTTCAAAACGTTAAGTACACTGATGTGATACAAGGGAAGCACGACTGCAGAATGCAGAACATCGTGTTGGGGTTACAGTTCCAGAGGAAGTACAGTGTTCATAGACAGTAAAGTCCACAACAAGGTGAATTGTGAGGATGAAAGTTCATCCTTAACATACAAAAATGAGGACCAGGTGCTAACAGCGAGGGCTAGTTCCATCTGTCAAATTAAGGCGTACTGAGTATAATAAAACATTGGAAGTCAGCTTACATATGGAAAAGTAACTACAACAGACAAACAGAGATACTGCACTTCAAGTGTAAAAGCAGCACTCTTAGTTATAAGGTACAATATGTTTGTCCACATCCTTAAACTTGCACCTCAATATCTGACAGCTGGATCCAGTTGCTCTAACCCCATCACCAACACCGCTTCTTTCCTGCAACCAGCAAGATTTTGAACTGACCTCCGCAGCCCTGATCTTCCATCAGCAATGAAACATGGCAAACCAGCCCCTGGACTACCATCAACTTGACTCTGATTGTGCTTTTTTTTTGCAATTATGTCATGCTTTGTTCCATCGTTAGCTTTTCTTTGATTCTGTTCTAAAACGTGCAGCGGGAGGAGAAGATGGCAGCGCCCCGCACGTGCGCAGCTCTCCAGTGAAAAATGATATCGTATCTGTTAAATAGGGGCCGTGGACAATTCTGATTTGATGGAGAATGAACGTGAAAGCACAGAGGAACATCTGGAGAAATTTCTGAAACACCTGTGCGCTGCTGTCGTTACTGTGTGGTCGGGAATCTTTCGGAGGGTAGGCCTCAAAATCCCCGGCCTTTCCTGCTTTTGGCGACCGAGAAGGAGGTCGAATCGTTCGGGCAGAGATGGTGCTCGGTACTCGGTGTCGGAGAGCTGATCAGAGCTCGAAGTTTTCGGATGACTCAGAGTCAGATTGTGGCCGGCATGGCAGGGAGAGTTTTTCTTCCTTCTCCCGTCTGCGTGAGATGTGGGACATTTGAGAAACTTTGAACTTTACTGTGCTCATGGACTTCTTCATCAAATTATGGTATTGTTACACTGTTTGTAACTATATGTTATAATTATAATCCTGACGAAGGGTCTCGGCCTGAAACGTCGACTGCACCTCTTCCTAGAGATGCTGCCTGGCCTGCTGCGTTCACCAGCAACTTTGATGTGTGTTGCTTGAATTTCCAGCATCTGCAGAATTCCTGTTGTTTGTGTTATAATTATGTGGTTTTGTCAGTTTTTTTCAGTCTTGGTCTGTCCTGTGTTTTGTGATATCACACCGGAGGAAATAATGTATCATTTCTTAATGCATGCATTACTAAATGACAATAAAAGAGGACTGCGTGTCTTCATAATCATATTTCTTTGTTCTACTGTGAATGCCTGCAAGAAAACAAATCTCAGGATAGTATATGTGGTGACATAGTAGTGCAATCACTTGAGGTCAATACGATAGTCTTCTAAGGAGTTGTCTATTGGTGAATGCTCAGGTAGCTATAAAGGCCAATCCAGGGCACATCAGCAGGCAAAATAAAAGCCTATTTTCTCCTTACAGCTCTGTACTTTTGGGATGTGATAACATTTGCTCAGTTTCCTGTTGATATTGGCCTATGAGGAAGTCGGAATCAGGCTGGAGAGAATCACTACAAGAAATGGTGGTGACATACATGTACTTTAAACTTTGAACTTTTGTCTTGTGTACTTTATGCTTAATTTACATTCTGTAAGTTGTCTGTACCTACATACATGTGATGCCGCTGCAAGCTAGTTTTTCATTGTGCCTGCACCTCAACATACTTGTGCATAACTTAATTGACTTCATCTGGTTAGATCAGTGACCAAATATAGTGAGGTCAATATAGTCACGTACATTCTAGGCTGAGATAGAGCTGTGCCATTGCACTGCAGCTAATCAATCTGTCCATCTAATTATGTTTGTACAGTACTGTGCAAAAGGCTTAGGCACATACACATAGCTAGGAAACTGAAGACTTTTGCACAGTACTGTAGTAATTTTATGTTTTGCACTGTACTGCTGCTGCAAAAAAACAAGTTTTGTGACATACAATATATGAGTGGTGATAAATCTGATTCTGATATGGGTCTTTATTGTGGACTGAGAGTGGGAAGGGGCAGGGAGAGGGGAATCACGGTTGGGAAAAGGGGAAAGGAGAGGGGAGGGAGCAGAGGCACAGACAGACATTCTGTAATGACCAATAAACCAACTGGAATCAAAATCACCCTGCCTGGTGTTTCAAGGATGGGTGTGTCTGCACCTGCATCCTCCCCCACCCCTGGTACTCCATCTTGGTCACTGACACCCCCCACCCCCACCCCCGTCACTCTATCCTCACCATTCCCAACATCCATTGCTCTCACCAGATTTTACAAACTTGGTCTCCGCTCCATGTTTCCATACATTGTACTGGGCAAAGTTACTTATTAACATTATTTACTTATTTGGAACTAGAGCACGGTAACAGGCCCTTCTAGGCCATAAGCCCCACACAACCCAATTGCCGTCGTTCCCACGTGACCAGTTAACCCATGTATCGTTGGAATACGGGAGGAAACTGGGGAATCCGGAGGAAACCCAAGCTGTCATGAGACTGTACAACCTCCTTGTAGATAGTGGTAGCATTGAACCCAGATTACTGGCACTGTAATATGGTTATGCTGCCGTGTCTGTTGGTAATACTTGAGTGAGTGTTTGATTCCACATTGATCAATCCACTCTAGAACTTCACTGGTGGATGAAACTGCGGTGGGAAATAGTGCTAAGCTGAAGATGTTCCCGTGGAGCTGAGCCATAGACCCTTCAACGAAATAACGTTAAGCCTGAGCACAATGTTTCAAGTGGATTAGCAAACTAGTGCAGAGGGCTTAAGAGAGGATAAAGTCCATGTAAACTCAGTGGTCACTTTATTAGGTACACATGTATTGCTTATTGATGCAAATATCTAATCATCCGATCATGTGGCAGCAACTCAATGCATAAAAGCATGCAGACATGGTCAAAAGGTTCAGTTGTTGTTCAGACCAAACATCAGAATGAGGAAGAAATCTGACCATGGAATGATTGTTGGTGCCAGACAGGGTGGTTTGAGTATGTCAGAAACTGCTGATCATCTGGGACTTTCATGCACAACAGTCTCGAGTGTTTACCAAGAGTGGTGCGAGAATCAAAAAACATCTGGTGAGTAGCAGTTCTGTGAACAAAAACACTTTTTTTTAATGAGACTGGTCAGAGGAGAATGGTCAGATTAGATCAGGAATGGGACAGTAACACAAATAATAACGCATCAGAACAGTGGTGCGCAGAAGAGCATCTCCGAATGCACAACGTATCAAAACATGAAGTGGATGGGCAGAAGTAGCAAACGACCATGAACACACACTTGGCGGCCATTTTGTGGCCCATGATGTTCCCTCGGCTCTGCCCTGAACTATGGGTCTCGGACTCTCTTAGCGGACTTCTGTTCAGAAATGCTATTTGCTTGCGGTTACTGTTTGCACGATGTTTTCTTTTACCCATTGGGTGTTCAATGGTCTTTTTTGTGGGCTATTTTCTTCTTTTATTTTCTTATGGACAAAATGTGGTTTTTCTATTATCTGTACATTGGGTATTAGACAGTCTTTTTTTCATATGTATGGGGCTTGTTTTTGGGTTTCTTTGTTCTGTGGCTGCCTGTTAAGAGATGAATTTGAAAATTGTATGATGTATCCATACTTTAATAATAAATGTACTTTGAACTTTGAACTACTAAATGCAGGAAGTACCAAATAAAGTGGCCACAGAGTGTATGTTAAAAAGTGCAAATGTTCTGCACAATAGATGGTTCCAAGAATTGGGGTGGGAGGGGGTAACAAAGAAAATTTCCTTTCACAATAACTATCTGCAATTTTGATAAGTTAGTTTCACCAGTGCATCAGGTCATGAAAGAGTTTTATGAAAAGGTTTCAAACTAAGTGAGAGGCTATGGATCTAAGGCATACAACATGTTAAAGATGGTTGTGAGATGTTAAGGACAGAGGACAAGATTGGGATAAATCGTGGGTAGTTTTAAATGAAAGAAAGATACTTGAAGTGAGGAACAATTTATGACAGTTAATGTGAGCTTTCTAGATGGCTCTAGGAGTCAATGGCAACACAGAATTACTCACTATCAGTGAGGTGAGTGAAATGTGAGAAAAGCTTGTAAAGATTTTGACCCAGACAAATTCAAAGCAAAACCACACTGTGAGGGGACCTCATAAAGATGTATATGAGATGCACTGTGGGTTAGAGACACTTAATCTTAACTGTCACTTTAAGTAAACCACAGCTAAGAGAGGTGTTGAGTTCAGGAAACTCACTACACGACAGACCATGCTCTGCAAAGCTGTCTAGAGAACAAAGAAGAGGCCAAAAATTCCAAGGTAATTCAGGAAATAGCTTGGCTCCACGGTGGAAGATGCAGCAGGAAGGGATGGATGGGCAGAATGGCCTCGTCTTGTTTGCATGCATGTGCGGGCAGTGCCCTGTAACATTGAGCAAGCTGGCTGAACAGTGACTTTGGAACTCGTAAATAAACATGAATAAGTAGAGAGAGCTGAGCCTTTTGGAACTCACATGGGGCTGCCCCCTGAACAGTGGTGGACCCCCTTTTCGCTTCTATGCTTGCCCCTGCTTGTGGGAAAAATTAAAAAAACCTTTAGCCTATTCTGAGGCTGAGTAAAATGTCCAAGAAAGAATGATTCAGCTCATGACAACCGCCAGTCACAGCTTTCATTCACACATCCTCAATATATTAGTTCATGATTTTTATTAATAATGAGGGATGAAAGGCAGTAAGCTCACAACAGCCAAACAACCTATTCCCAAAGAAACATTAAAAAGTTGAAAAGCTGCTTAAAAATAAATATACTTTTCCCTTAGCAGCTTCCTCTGATAAGGTAGTTTATAACATAGAATTTCTGAGAACGAAATACTTTGTCTTTATTGGGTTATTCAATCTAACTTCCTGTCTAGGGCAAGCGCTGTGGTGTCCACTCTATTCATGTAACCCATCCTCCCCCACCGCACGTTTTCATTCCCTACTCAAACCTCCACCCTTAGGGAGAGCCCCTCTTGTCTACTAACTAAGGATTTCTCATGATTTATGCCTGTGGCTATTCCACTGAACAGCAGCCAGCTCAATTCAGACACAACAAGCTGTTCCAGAAAATTCACACTGCATCCTGTGACTCACTGTTTATGGGAAGGGAGCAGGAAGGAAGGGGTTTACAAACAGAGTTTAATTGTGTATCCAGTCCCAGATCATTTGACACCTCTGCGCCAGGCCTGAACCTGCAGGTGTGACCATTGAGCTCAGGTCCAAGAATGGCACACAGTTATGAGTGTGTATGCATGCACATACATGCACGCACACACTCACACAAACACTTGTGTGTGAACACAGACACGCACAGACAAACACACATACACTGACTAAAACACCCGTACACACACACACATACGTATGCATTGACAGATACAAACAACACACATTGACCAATACACCCACACTTCCTCACACACCCACTTGAATGTGCACATGGATACACACACAAATACATACACATATATACAGGCACATACATTGACAGAGATCACACACACATATTGACAAGCATAAGCACATATGTTGACAGACACCCCCACACACACACCCCCATGCACTTGTGCATACGCACACCGGCTTTCCCAGTCAAGTACCCCATTTCCAGGATGGGGTACTTCTACGTGGACTCTTTTAAAAATAATACTGTCTCAGGACGTGGCTCCACTGGCAATACCAACCTGTATTGTCGTTTCCCAGACGTACAGCCCAAAATGTTGTGCCGAACCAGCTAAAAAGCAAGTCAAAAACACCCAAACACTAATCCCTCGTACCTACACCATGTCCATATCCCTCCATCTTCCTCACATCCGCATGCCTATCCAAGCATCTCTTAAAAGCCTGTAATGTAATTGCCTCTACCCCCATAGCAGGCAGTGCATTCCAGGCATCCACTAGTCTCTGAATGAAAATTTTACCCTTCTCATTCCCTTTGAGCCTACCACCTCTCAGCTTCAGTTCAAACCCTCTGGTATGAGGCAGTTCAACCCTGTGAAATAGATACTCTCTCTCCACTCTATCTGTGCCTCTCATAATGATGTAAACCTCTATCAGATCTCCCGTCAGCCTCTGACTCTCCAGAAAAAAACAACCCGTTTACCCAGCCTCTCATGATGGAAATAAACTTACTTTAAACTTGCCCATAAGAAAATGATGTAAAGCTGCCTTGAAGTTGGTGTAATGAAGGTGACTCACAGTGGCATTGGAGAGAAAGAGATTTAGGATTTAGATGCAGCCATGGTGAAGAAGTGGCAACAGATACCAAAGTCAGGACATTGTGAGACTTGGTGGGGAGCTTTATGTTTTTTTCCCACGTGCCTATTTCTCTGGTCTTTAACAAAATGCAAGAATATTTTCAGTATGTAATTCTGTATCTTTGCTTCTTAATGTGAGGCCTGAATTCTCAAACTTCATAGAAGAATGTAAACTGAACTTACTGGTGCAGTACAAAAGGTAAGCTATATTGTCAGGGTTTTATTTCCTGATGAAACATCAAGCAAAGCACTAGATCCTTTTTAAAAAAATCAAGGTCATTTTGCACTGTCATGTCTACAACAACACAGCAAACAACAGAGGGTCTTCTAGCTAATATTAGTCATAAAAACAATTCACCTGATTATTATTAAGCTGCGATATTGTTGTGTGACAATTGGCTGCTGCATTTCCTGCGTTGTAATAGTGGAGTCACTCCACTGACGTAAAATATCTAGGGGCATTTTGAGATTGTGAAAGGGGCCAGAGGAATGCATGCCTTTGTTTCAATGCTCATACAAGATGTCTCAGGAAATCATTAATCTTCAAGGATCGATGCCTGAAAAAGGAGGTGTCCATCACTAAGGACCCCCACCACTCAGGACACCCCCTCTCCTCATTGGTACTGTCAGGAAGGAGATACAGAAGCCTGAAGGCACGCAGTGATTCAGGAACAGCTTCTTCCCCTCTGCCATCCGATTTCTGAATGGACATTGAACCTAGAACATTACCTCACTGCTTTTTTATTTCTATGTTTTTGCATTACTTATTTAATTTAACTACTACTACACACACCCATGCCCACCCACACATATATAGACACATACATATATACATATTAAAATGTTGTTCGTCCATCATTGACGTCGATGAGGACCTTGACACCATTATGATGGTGTCGAGACTAGCGCGTGATTTGGATTTAAGTGAGGGAGAGTTGCGCAGCGTCAGACTCACTCTCTCTTCCCAATTCCCATCTGGATCCAGTGGCAAGACAGAGTCGAGACAGCTGGAGATGGGACTAGGTGCAGTGGATGACCAGGACGTCTTCTGTGTCTTGTCGTGCTCTACACGTTCCACGACGCTCGCAGAGACCACCTTCTTGACCGTCGGACCTTCCATTGGTCTCGTCTGCTCAGTCCACCGGAGTCTGTCTTCACATGCTGGGATAGACAACTCCCTATCTCACCGAGGGTTTGAGACCCGTCGGCTACCCTCACCTGGTTTAGCCGGCTTGTCAAAGCCGTCGCCTGGGGTGTGGCCGCTGTCTCATGCAAACAGCTACGGGGAGCCACAGGTGAGAGCTGAGTGCCAGGTGGGGACCAAAAGTGGACTAACCACCCTGAAAGGGACGCGACATGTTCCCCCACCAGAGGTGCTACCCCTCCCTGACACCCACATATTAAAATACATATATATACGCTTACTGTAATTCACAGGTTTTTTATTATTATGCATTGCATTGAACTGCTGCTGCAAAGTTAACAAGTTTCACGACATATGCTGGTGGTGTTAAACCTGATTCTGATTCTGATTAAGGGCTCCCACCACTTGGACCATGCCCTCTTTTCATTGCTGCAATTAGGCAGGAGGTACAAGGGCCTGAGGAGACATATCTCAAGGGGCAACATCAGCCTTTTCCCCATTGCCATCAGGCTCTAGAACCAACCAGCAAAGTCCTAATACTACCTTGGCCTATTTTTTGATATATCTTACTCTCCTTCAATCTGCGCTAATGTTGTTATGTTTATTTTTGTTTATTTTGTCATGTAGGTTATGTATAATTTATGTTAATTTAAGTTTATGTTAATTTATATTAGTCATATCTGTTATGTACAGTGCTGCTGCTAATTTTCATCACATTTATACCCAGGTATGTATTCCCTTGACAATAAACTTGAACTTCACTGGTGATTTTCATTTGGCAGTGTTTTGTGATTTAGCATGAGGTTCCACAGATCACTTGTTGCACAACGTGCCACTGATTCCTCACAGCTTCATCGCAGCATAGTGATGACAGTGTGATCCCATTTGCATAGTCAAACCTTTAGTGGTAATGATCCACTCGCCAGGGTTCTGACTGAGGGAAGATCAGTCGTGGGTCCCATGCAGATGGTGTCCCCCGTTCCAAATGCTTGCACAGAATCTCAACCTGAAACCTGTGACTGACATTTCTCCCCGAGCTTGGAGACAGCTGGAGAAAGGTCATGGTGTAGGGAGGATGAAAGGGTGCAAGGGATGAGCTTGTGTTGCGGGAAGAAGCACAATGAAATGAACTCATAAGGCAGACATGGGAGCTTTTTTAAGTGCTCAGCCATTTAAAATGTGACAGGGACTTCTGCCTTCATTAGCTGCAGGTTGTGAGTTCTAGACTGCTCACTCCAACTGGGTAAAAAAGAATCTAATTCTCTGCAGTTCTCCTGCTAATTTTTAAAATCTGAATTCCTCATTGCTAAGAATTCTGCTAAGGCTTTTTACAATTTATTGCACCTCAATTAATTATCCCCACAACCTCTTCCTTTCCAAACTCATTAATCACAGCTTAATTAATTTGTTTTATGTATTTAGAAGTACAGCACAGTAACAGGCTCTTCTGTCACAATGAGACGGTGCCACCCAATTACAGCCATGTAGCCAATTACCTACTAACTCGTACATCTTTGGAATGTGGGAGGAAACCAGAGCACCCAGAGGAAACCCTCGCGGTCACAGGGAGAACGTACACACTCCTTAAGACATATCTCTTTTCATATCGAAGCATTTCCAGTCTGAAATATTGCAAACTTATTTTTAGCAAATTGAATGATTAAACGTTATTCAACATGAATGCGCGCAATTTGGTATCAGCACTCTGTCATCAGGGAAAGTGTTAGCAGGTTTAAGTGGGCTGTGGTTAGCAAGACAAATGAAGTTTAGCAATGTTAAAATAAGGGTAAAGTAAAGTAGCATTAAAGAAAATCTGAAGCATTCTATAATTGCATCAGGAGTGAGAGGGTAACTTGTGAGAGTGTGGGACCACTCTACAATAAAGGGGGGGGGACATTTGCTTGGAGGTGAATGATGTGGTTGAGGTTGTTAATGAGTACTTTACATCAGCATTTATCAAGGAGAAGGACGTAGATGAGAAAGTTACCACTGCTGAGTGCATTAATGCTAGGGTATTTTGAAGGAAAGGAGGAGATAGTGTTGAACCTGTTAAAGAGCATATATAATTATCTGGATAGACAAGGTCTGATTAGGAACAGTCAACATGGATTTGTGCGTGGAAGGTCATGTTTGACAAATCTTATTGAATTTTTTGATGAGGTTACTAGGAAAGTTGACAAGGGTAAAGCGGTGGATGTTGTCTATATGGACTTCAGTAAGGCCTTTGACAAGTTTCCAATGAAAGGTTAGTTAGGAAGGTTCAATCGTTAGGCATTAATACTGAAGTAGTAAAATGGATTCAGCAGTGGCTGGATGGGAGACGCCAGAGAGTAGTGGTGGATAACTATTTGTCAGATTGGAGGTAGGTGACTAGTGGTGTGCCTCAGGGATCTGTACTGGGTCCAATGTTGTTTGTCATATATATTAATGATCTGGATGATGGGGTGATAAATTGGATTAGTAAGTATGCAGATGATACTAAGATAGGTGGAGTTGTGGATAATGAAGTAGGTTTTCAAAGCTTGCAGAGAGATTTAAGCCAGTTAGAAGAGTGGGCTGAAAGATGGCAGATGGAGTTTAATGCTAATAAATGTGAGGTGCTACATTTTGGTAGGACTAATCAAAATAGGACATACATGGTAAATGGTAGGGCATTGAAGAATGCAGTAGAACAGAGGGATCTAGGAATAATGGTGCATAGTTCCCTGAAGGTGGAAACTCATGTGGTTAGGGTGGTGAAGAAAGCTTTTGGTATCCTGGCCTTTATAAATTAGAGCATTGAGTATAGGAGTTAGGATGTAATGTTGAAATTGTACAAGGCATTGGTGAGGTCAAATTTGGAGTATTGTGTACAGTTCTGGTCACCGAATTATAGGAAAAATGTCAATAAAATTGAGAAAGTACAGAGGAGGTTTACTAAAATGTTGCCTGGGTTTCATCTCCTAAGTTACAGAGAGAGGTTGAACAAGTTAGGTCTTTATTCTTTGGAGCGTAGAAGATTGAGGGGGGCTTGATAGAGGTATTTAAAATTATGAGAGGGATAGATAGAGTTGACGTGGATAGGCTTTTTCCATTGAGAGTGGGGGAGATTCAAACAAGAGGACATGAGTTGAGAGTTAAAGGGCAAAAGTTTAGGGGTAACATGAGAGGGAACTTCTTTACTCAGAGAGTGGTAGCTGTGTGGAACGAGCTTCCAGCAGAAGTGGTTGAGGCAGGTTCGATGTTGTCATTTAAAGTTAAATTGCATAGATATATGGACAGGATAGGAATGGAGGGTTATGGGCTGAGTGCAGGTCGGTGGGACTAGGTGAGAGTAAGAGTCCGGCACGGACTAGAAGGGCCGAGATGGCCTGTTTCCGTGCTGTAATTGTTATATGGCTATATGGTTATATAGATGGTTTTCCCAGTGTGTGTATTTAATACTTCAGTAATATTTGAGTAATATTGTAAATATATTATTTGATGAAGTATTCTTTGTTCATTACATAATTCATTACAGGCTATATGTAAGAAGTAAGTGAATGGCATACGTCATTACAGCACCACATCATGTGAGCACCTAACTAAAGGTAAACAAAGTCATGCTATCCTTGGTTCCCGTGTTTTTCTTTCAATTAGTTTTATGTTTGCGAGTTACAAAACATAACAGTGGCGACGAGTAAGTTTTAAAATGAACCCGAGATTACTACCTACCTGTTGAAGTACAGTGAGGTATTCAAGTTAAAAAAAACTCAAGACATTTATTTTTCTTTGGATGGGGAGACACTTGAGTTTAAAAAAAGCACAGTGTGTGTTTCTTCAGAAGGAGAGAAAGTTGGTCGAGTTAAAAAAATGGCAGAAAATGGACAGAGCATGGGTTCATAAACAATAAGTACTGGATGATAGTAATAAATAAATAAAAGCGGAAATGGCAGGCTACATCGGAAAGATAGATTCGTTTGATTGCACAACAGATAACTGGGTGATGTATACTGAATGAATAGAGCAATATTTTGAACCAAATGAAATAGCCAATGAAAAGCGACTGCCAGTTTTGCTGATTAATCGGTGGAAAAGTATACAGTTCGCTTTGAAGTCTGACTGCTCCAACCAATCCAGCTGAAATTGGCTTTGCTGATATCTTGAATTTAATGCAGGAACATTTAGAATCAAAAGCATTGTTGATTGCGGAATGCTTTAGGTTTTATAAGAGGAATTAAAAGAAGGGGAGTGCATTTCAGCTTATGTGGCTGAATGGATGAGATTTTCCAAGCATTGTTAGTTCAGCAATGGGCTGAATGATGTGCTGAGAGACGGTGTAGTTTGTGAAATCTTAAAAGAAAGCATTCAAAAATGGCTCCTAACTGAAGCCCAACTCACATTTAAAAGAGCAGCTGAAACTGCTACATCAATGGAAACAGCAGACAGAGATGCAACTGAGTTTGCAGTCAGGAATGAATGTGAACAGGAACAACATTGCAAAGGCAAAACAAAAACCGGTCTGGACGAGCATATTGTGTTACTATTGTGGCAGGGGCTCACATATACCAGACCAAAGGTGAAACTTGCAGAAAATGCAACAAAGTAGGACACATACAAAGAGTATGTCAGGCAGACAAAAATAAACGGACAAGTAAAAGAAAAAGATAGAAAGTCAAGTTGCAGTTTCAAGAAGAACACTAATCTGCATGCTGTTGATGAAAAACTTGATAATGATGAGAGAGACACAGGATTTGGTGGCCTTGAGATTTACAAAGTGAAAACTAACAACAGACAAGCAATTTCGCTTACACCAGAAGTGAATGGCAAATTAATGAAAATGGAATTGGACACTGGCTCGGCTGTTTCAGTCATTCCACAAAATGAGTTTGAAAACCATTTCATAGAAACTGAAATGAAGCCTGCAGATATCCAACTAAGAACTTATACTGGAGAAAAGATATCTCCTGTGTGAGTAACATTTGCAACAGTGAAATACAACACCAATAAGCCATATTGTGTTTGTATAAAAGCAGAAGGGCCAGCATTGTGGGGCTGTGATTAGCTGAGACAACTACAATTCAATTGGAGATCTATCTACCATTTGCGTGCCACATCCCCAGCAAAAGTGTCAACTGAAATCAAATTAAGAAAGGTACTGGATGATGCCACAGCAATATTCAAGGATGGCATTGGAAAACTCGAACATATAAAGGGTAAAATAATGTTACATGAAAATACCACACTCAAGTTTCACAAACACTGTCTGGTTCCTTACACAGGTGATAAAGTAGCCAGTGAGCTGGATCGCGTGGAGGCTGAAGGAATTCTTTCCATGGCTGAATGGAGCCCGTGGGCAATGCCAGTGGTCCTAGTAACCACGAAGGATGGGTTTGTCAGGTCACCATTAATCTAGTACTGAAGGTAGATCAATACCCTCTACCCAGGATAGAAGGTCTCTTTGCAGACCTGGAGTGAAATACTTCAGCAAAGTTGAATGAATTGCATTGAATGATCTTTATTGTCATTATACATAGGTACAATGAAACTCTGTTTGGCTTCCTCTCAGGCAATTAAGTAAAGCAGTAGATAAAAACAAGACAGTAATAGAAAAACAGTATTAAATAGATAAGTAGCAGAAAATAAGCTGCAGCAGCACCAGAATATCACAGTAATGCACAAAGTGCCATTAGTGCAAGTATTTGAGTCCCTGTGTGTGCATGTCTGTGCTCACAGTTTCAGTCATTGTTCTATGGGAGTGGTGTGAAAGAGGCCACAGCTCTGGGATAGAATTAGCTGAGGCCTACCTATAGATGGAGATGGAAGGAGAGTCCAAAGTATTTCTCACCATAAACACCCATAAGGGGTTTTATCACTATAATAGGCTTATTTCTGGAGTAGCATCTGCACCTACAATCAGGTTGAAAGTAATGGACCAGGTGCTATACGGCTGCCCAGGCGCTCGGTGCTACCTGATGACATCATTGTCATCATTTTTATCCAAAATCTTAAGACAGTGTTAAAAAGATTAGAAGATTATGGGTTTAGAGCACCACACAAGTGTGAATTCTTTAAACTAATCAAGACTTAGTGTGGTCACACCATTGATTAACAAGAATTACACAAGTGTGCTGAGAAAATTCAAGCAGTGGTGGATGCCCTGAGGTTAAAGGACTTGCCACAGTTGTAGTCCTTTTGACAATTTGTCAATTAGTATGACAAGTTCCTGTCAAACCTGGCTACTGTGCTCCACCCCTTGAACTCATTACTACAGATCGGGAAGAAATGGATAAAGCAGTGTGAGGTGGCTTTCCAAAATGCGAAGGAAATAGTGACGTCAGACACTGAACTCACACGTGATGATCCACAAGATCCAGTGAAGCTTGCCTATGATGACTCGTCTTATGGAATTGAATTGAATTGAATTGATTTGATGTTATTACTTACATCCTTCATATAAATGAGGAGTAAAAATCTTTACGTTACGTCTCTGTCTAAATGTGCAATGTGAAATATATAGTAATTCTCAATAAGTGGTATGTATAAGAGGATAGTCAATATAACATAGAAATACAGCTGTGTCAGCATGAGTTAAGCAGTCTGATGGCCTGGTGGAAGGAGCTGTCCCGGAGCCTTTTGGTCCTGGCTTTTATGCTGTGGTACTGTTTCCCAGATGGTAGCAGCTGGAACAGTTTGTGGTTGGGGTGACTCAGGTCCCCAATGATCCTTTGGGCCCTTTTTACACACCTGTCTCCGAAAATGTCCTGAATAGTGGGAAGTTCACATCTACAGATGGGCTGGGCTGTCTGTACCACTCTCTGCAGAGTCCTGCGATTGATGGAAATACAGTTCCCATACCAGGCAGTGATGCAGACAGTCAGGATGCTCTCAATTGTGTCCCTCTAGAAAGTTCTTAGGATTTGGGGGCCCATACCAAACTTCTTCAACCATTTGAAGTGAAAGAGACGCTGTTTACCTGTTTCACCACACAGCCGGTATGTACAGACCACGTGAGATCCTCAGTGATGTTTATGCCGAGAAACTTAAAGCTGTTCACCCTCTCAACCCCAGATCCATTGGGACTAACCTGTCTCCAGTCCTCCTGTTGTCCATAAACAGCTCCTTTGTTTTTGCGGCATTGAGGGGGAGATTGTTTTCCTGACTCCATTGTGTCAGGGTGATGACTTCTTCTCTGTAGGCTGCCTCTTTATTGTTTGAGATTAGGCCAATCAGTGTAGTGTCATCAGGAAATGTAATTAGCAGATTGGAGTTGTGGTCATGACACAGTCATGGGTAGACAGAGAGTAAAGGAGGGGGCTCAGGTACAGTCATGTCACATGTTATGAGTGATGGAAGTTAATGCCCCATACCCTTTGCATCAAGTTCCTTGACTGCTGCAAAGAACAATTACGCACAGATTGACCACGAGGATTTGAGTCTGACTTGGGGTGTAAAAAATTTCATCCGGTATTTGTATGGGAGAGAGTTTAACAGTAACCATCAACCACTAGTGTCCATTTCCAATCCACGGAAGGGTGCTCTATCAATAGCAGCAGCGTGAATATAGAGGTGGGCTCTGTTTCTTGGAGAACACAATTATAAGATTGAATTCAACAGGACAACTGATCATGGAAATGCTGATGGGACTGTTCCATTTACCCTTGGAAAAGGGAATGCCTGAAACATTTACAAAATGGCTGAGGATACACCTCTTGAGATAGTCATAGTCATAGTCATACTTTATTGATCCCGGGGGAAATTGGTTTTCATCACAGTTGACCATAAATAATAAATAGTAATAGAACCATAAATAGTTAAATAGTAATATGTAAGTTATGCCAGTAAATTATGAAATAAGTCCAGGACCAGCCTATTGGCTCAGGGTGTCTGACCCTCCAAGGGAGGAGTTGTAAAGTTTGATGGCCACAGGCAGGAATCACTTCCTATGACGCTCTGTGCTGCATCTCGGTGGAATGAGTCTCTGGCTGAATGTACTCCTGTGCCCAACCAGTCCATTATGTAGTGGATGGGAGACATTGACCAAGATGGCATGCAACTTAGACAGCATCGTCTTTTCAGACACCACCGTGAGAGAGTCCAGTTCCATCCCCACAACATCATTGGCCTTACGAATGAGTTTGTTGATTCTGTTGGTGTCTGCTACCCTCAGCCTGCTGCCCCAGCACACAACAGCAAACATGATAGCACTGGCCACCACAGACTTGCAGAACATCCTCAGCATTGTCCGGCAGAAGATAAAGGACCTCAGCCTCCTCAGGAAATAGGGACGGCTCTGACCCTTCTTGTAGACAGCCTCAGTGTTCTTTGACCAGTCCAGTTTATTGTCAATTGGTATCCCCAGGTATTTGTAATCCTCTACCATGTCCACACTGACCCCCTGGATGGAAACAGGGGTCACCGGTACCTTAGCTCTCCTCAGGTCTACCACCAGCTCCTTAGCCTTTTTCACATTAAGCTGCAGATAATTCTGCTCACACCATGTGACAAAGTTTCCTACCGTAGCCCTGTATTCAGCCTCATCTCCCTTGCTGATGCATCCAACTATGGCAGAGTCATCCGAAAACTTCTGAAGATGACAAGACTCTGTGCAGTTGTTGAAGTCCGAGGTGTAAATGGTGAAGAGAAAGGGAGACAAGACAGTCCCCTGTGGAGCCCCAGTGCTGCTGATCACCGTGTCGGACACACAGTGTTGCAAGCACACGTACTGTGGTCTACCAGTCAGGTAATCAAGGATCCATATTCTTGATATAGATATTCTCTCTAACGCTAATCAAAAGTCTCCCTATTACAGCAGAGTTGATCCAAAAGGGAAAACAGAAAATACTCAGGTCTACATGGCAACCCAACATGGCTGGAACGTGCAGAAGAAATTCCAGTTCCACCATTCTTACCAGCGCCAGCACCAACACCAACAGCCTATATATCTTGGCGGGTATCGCTCCCCCTGATATAAGAAGAATGGTATCCAGCAAGAAAGAACGACTCCATCAAACATCAGATGAGGGGCACCCTCTACATGGTCGTACACCTACACCCGGCTGCCTAGAGTCAAGGAAGAGCTTCATGAACAGTGTTGTTCCATTACAGTCAACCCCGTCTGAAGCCCGCATCGTCTTGTGGAAAGACCGGCTCGCCAGTCTCAAACAACCCCCAACGATGGGAATTCCACCGGATGAAAGCCTTCCCCCAGGAGCTGATTGCAACTGGGCAACCTGGAAGTGCCTTAACAAACTTAGGGCTGGTGTAGGCCGTTCAAAGTTGTCACTAAGCAAATGGGGATATACAACCAGCCCGACAACTTGTGAATGTGGAACTGAGTCACAAACTATGCAATATCCCCTGCAATGCCCATCGCTGGAGGAACCCTGTACTATTGCAGATCTTGCTGAATTCAACAACAAGGGGCAAAAATGTGTCCAGTTCTGTCTGGGCCATGTATAGACATGATAAGAAGACCAGCGCCAGAATGAACTTTTCACTGATGGAGGTTGCTTTATGTGGGGATTGAGAGTTGTTGTACCATCCAAGCTGAGAGCTAAGGTGTTGGAGGAGCTACATGCCGGTCATCTAGGTGTGGTCAAAATGAAAGCATTGTCTCAAAGCTTTGTCTGGTGGCACGGGATAGATTAGCAGATTGATCAGCTTGCCAGGCACTGTTCAGGATGCCAACACATCCAGAAGATGCCAGGAGCAACACCTCTCCATCCTTGGGAATGGCCTGCATTGCCCTGGCAGAGGATTCATGTGGATTTTGCTGGACCATTCATGGCCACAAATTTCTTGGTAGGACTGGATGCAGCCACAAACTATATAATGTTTGTCATATGCATTAATGATCTGGATGATGGGGTGGTAAATTGGATTAGTAAGTATGCAGATGATACTAAGATAGGTGGAGTTGTGGATAATGAAGTAGGTTTTCAAAGCTTGCAGAGAGATTTAGGCCAGTTAAAAGTGTGGGCTGAAAGATGGCAGATGGAGTTTAATGCTGATAAATGTGAGGTGCTACATTTTGGTAGGACTAATCAAAATAGGACATACATAGTAAATGACAGGGCATTGAAGAATGCAGTAGAACAGAGGGATCTAGGAATAATGGTGCATAGTTCCCTGAAGGTGGAATCTCATGTGGATAGGGTGGTGAAGAAAGCTTTTGGTATGCTGGCCTTTATAAATCAGAGCATTGAGTATAGGAGTTGGGATGTAATGTTGAAATTGTACAAGGCTTTGGTAAGGCCAAATTTGGAGTATTGTGTACAGTTCTGGTCACCGAATTATAGGAAGGATGTCAACAAAATTGAGAAAGTACAGAGGAGATTTACTAAAATGTTGCCTGGGTTTCATCTCCTAAGTTACAGAGAAAGATTGAACAAGTTGGGTCTTTATTCCTTGCAGTGTAGAAGGTTGAGGGGGGACTTGATAGAGGCACTTAAAATTATGAGGGGGATTGATAGAGTTGATGTGGATAGGCTTTTTCCATTGAGAGTGAAGGAGATTCAAACAAGAGAACATGAGTTGAGAGTTAAAGGGCAAAAGTTTAGGGGTAACATGAGGGGGAACTTTACTCAGAGAGTGGTAGCTGTGTGGAACGAGCTTCCAGCAGAAGTGGTTGAGGCAGGTTCGATGTTGTCGTTTAAAGTTAAATTGGACAGCTATATGGACAGGAAAGGAATGGAGGGTTATGGGCTGAGTGCAGGTCAGTGGGACTAGGTGAGAGTAAGAGTTAGGCACGGACTAGAAGGGCCGAGATGGCCTTTTCTGTGCTGTAATTGTCATATGGTTATATGGTTATAAGTGTTCCCAATAGCCTCCACTACAGCCTCGCACCCTGTTGATATGTTGAGAAGCCTTTTTTCAAAGATTAGTGTTCCAGAGCACTTAGTCAGTGACAATGGTCCACCGTTTGTTGTGGGACAGTTTCGGTCATTCCTGAGATTGAATGAAGTTAGACATTTTACATTTGCACTGTACCACCTAGCTACAAATGGCTTTGTTCGGAGTCTAAAGAGTGCACTGTGAGCAACGTCAGCAGCACACATAACGCTGGCACTGGATCAGAAGCTCACCAATTTCCTCCTTGCCTACCTCAATGCAACACACTCCACTACAGCTATGATGTTCCTGGGTCATCCTTTTGCTCACGCTAGGATCTCCTCAAACTCGATCTCAGAGGAGCAACAGCTGAGAGAAATTGAGGGCTCCTCAAACTAGGAACTTTGATGTTTCACTCCCAGACAAGCAGTTCTGATGAGGGTTCACAGAGGTGATCAAAAGTGGGTACTTGGGAAAGATCAAACAGAACTGGATGACTCCCCTACACAGTGGAGATGACATCTGATGTCATCTGGAGACGACACATCGGTCGGTTGAGGAGAGCAGAGTCAATAGTTGGAAGAAAGGTGTCCGGAGTTGCCATAACCACTTTCTGCAGTCCCAGAGTCAACTCCTACAACCACCATGACAGAGGAGGCCCCAAAGTGTGAGCTTGTCTCTCCACAAGTCTCTTCTGCCAAGCAGAGTGACCTTTCTTTTCAGGAAAGACATTATCCCTCAAGAGTAAGAAATCCTCCACAGTGATTAAATCTTTAGGCCTAAATGGGACAACTTAAAATTTACTATGCGTGTGTGTGTGTGTGTGTGTGTGTGTGTGTGTAAATGAGATGAGTAGAGAGCAATACATTACATATTTGAGTTCAGATACATTTTTATTGAGTTCGAACTTACAGCTAAGCAGGGAGGAGTGTGTGTATTTAATATTTCAGTAGCATTTGAGTAATATTGTTCTTACATAGCTTGATTAAGCATTCTTTGCTTGTTTACATAATTCAATACAGATAAGAGGTATGTGAATGACAGACGTCATCACACCACCATATCATATGTGAGCACCTCACTATAGTAACATGAAGTAGATAGATTATCCCCGGCTCCTGTGCTTTCCTTTCAATTAATTTTATGTTTTGAAGTTACAAAGCATAGCGACCAGGGCCAGATGGGATATACCCTAGGGTATAGAGAAAGGCAGGTAAAGTGATTGCTGGGGGCTCGACCAATATCTATGTGTCCTCTCCAGCCACAGGCAAGGTCCTGGAGGACTGGCAGTTAGCAAATGTTGTTCCATTATTCAAGAAAGAAACCAGGGATAATCCAGGAAACAATAGACTGGTGAGTCTCATATCAGTGGTAGGGAAGTTATTGGTGTGAATTCTTAGGTATAGCATTTATAAGCATTTAAAACCCATGGCCTAATTAGGGAGAGCTTGCATGGCTTTGTGCAGGGCAAGTCATATCTTCCTAACTTGATTGACTTTTTGGCTAGGTGACGAGGGTGACTGATGAAGGTAGAGCTGTAGATGATGTCAACATAGATTTCAGTAAGGCATTTGACAAGGTCCTGCATGGGAGGCTCATCCAGAAGATGAAGATGCACAGGATCAATGGTGAATTGGCTATTTGGATTCAGACCTGGCTTACCCATAGAAGATGGGGTGATGGTTGAAGGGACTTATTCTAGCTGGAGGTCTGTGACATACAGTACACTGGGGCCTCTGCTATTGGTGATGTATATTAATGATCTTGATGAAAATGTATGTTTGTAGAAGGGTGGGCTAGTAAGTTTGCAGATGATATGAAGATTGGTGGTGTTGCGGATAGAGTAGATGCCAGGCGAAGAACACAGTGGAATATAGTTCAATTGCAGATATGGGCAGAGAAATGGCAGATACAGTTTAACACAGCCAAATGTAATATGTTGCACCTTTGTAGGTCAAATGTAAAGAGACAGTACACTGTTAAAGGCAAGACCCTTAACAGTATTGATGAGCAGAGCGATCTTGAGGTTCAAGTTCATCGCTCTCTGAAAGTGTCGACACAGGTTGATTGGGTGTTAAGAGGTCTAATACATGCTTCCCTTTATTAGTCGAGGCATTGAGTTCAAAAGTCAGGAAGTTGTATTGCAGCTTTATAAAACTCTAGTTAGGCTGCATCTGAAGTATTGCATACAGTTTTGGTCACCCCATTATAGGAAGGATGTCGAGGCTTTGGAGAGGGTGCAGAAGGGGTTTGCCGTGATGCTTCCTGAATTAAGGGACATGTACTATCATGAGAGGCAGGATAAACCTGGGTTGTTTTCTCTGGAGCAACGGAGACTGAAATGGATATTGTGCAGGCATAAGGGATTAGTTTATTTGGCCATTTGAAGGTTCAGCACAACATTGTGGGTCGAAGGGCCTGTTCCTGGGCTGTACTGTTAATTGTTCTAGATTCTATGTTGTATTTAATTAGGGATGTTCGAAAGGCTGGAATTACAAGGACATAGATAACTTGTAGGACAGGAGATGAATAAAAAGATGGGGAATGGTGAAGCCTCAGACTTGAAGCATCATTGGATTAGGACAAGGGTAGGTTAACATGTACTACTGTGGGGGAATAAATCATATTCCAAATCAGAAGAGCGCTGGCTGGGAATAAAGCTAGCAGACAATGACTCAACGAGACAAGTAGCAGCAAAGTATGTCATAGTTGAAGGCAATAGGCCTAAAGCTGAGGACATCTCAGAACCCACCAGCTCATTAACCCTTTCTGAGGGTGTTTAGCAACACTTGGTTGAGGTGATTCATGGTAATTCCCATGATGCTCTTTGGTTAAGAATCTTGTGGTCACTGTTTCAGCGTAAAAACATGGAGGTTAAATTTGTAGAGAAAGATCCCATGGCCAGGGTATATTGGTAGGATGATGTTTGGGGAACGTATGTTGCCCAGAATTCTGGAGGATGTGGTGTGGGTGATGTGAGATATTGCCATTTGCTCAGTGCTACTAGGTCAAAGATTTCTCAACACTGATAGTGCAAAGCACTCGCAGTACGACCCATCCAACAACACGGTGGTGTCTCAATACTCCCTCTCCTGCAAAGCAGAATTCCTTCAGTGTTACTTTAGTACTGCACCACTCCCTCAGTAGTGTCAAATATTACACCCCTCCCTCAGTACTAATATTACACCCCTCCCGCAGTACTGTCTAATGTTACACCACTCCCTCAGTATTGTCTAATATTACACCCCTCCCTCAGTACTAATATTACACCCCCCTCAGTACTAATATTACACCACTCCCTCAGTACTGTTCTAATATTACACCACTCTTCAGTACTGTCCAATACTAAAACACTCCCTCAGTACTACTCCTTTAATGCTCCAGCACTAAAACCATTGTCTCCCACACCATCACTGCCCTTATCAACTCTGGAGACCTTCCATCCTCAGCCGCTAAACTCATTATTCCCTCACCCCGTACCGCTCGGTTTTACCTCCTCCCCAAGATACACAAGCCTGACTGTCCCGGTAGACCCATAGTTTCTGCCCGCTCCTGTCCCACCAAACTTGTATCTGCCTACCTGGACCCCATTTTGTCATGCATAGTTCAGTCTCTCCCCACCTACACCCGAGATACATCCCATGCCTTCCACTTCTTCAATAACTTCCAGTTCCCCGGTCCCAACCGCTACATTTTCACTATGGATGTCCAATCCTTATACACCTCCATTCCCCATCAAGAAGGCCTCAAAGCCCTCTGCTACTTCCTGGATAATAGACCTCACCAGTTCCCCACCACCACTACCCTCCTCCGGTTGGCGGAACTGGTTCTCACACTAAATAACTTCTCTTTTGGCTCTTCCCACTTTCTTGAGACTAAGGGTGTAGCTATGGGAACTCGTATGGGCCCTAGCTATGCCTGCCTCTTCGTTGGTTATGTGGAACAGTCTGTGCTCCAAACCTATTCTGGTACTGCTCCCCAACTTTTCCTTCGCTACATTGACGACTACATTGGTGCTGCTTCCTGCACCCATGCTGAGCTCGTCAATTTCATCGACTTTACTTCAAACTTCCACCCAGCCCTCAAATTCACTTCCTCTATCTCGGACACTTCTCTCCCCTTTCTCGATCTCTCGGTCTCCATCTTTGGAGACAGGCTGTCCACTGACATCTTCTACAAGCCCACTGACTCTCATAACTACCTCAACTATACCTCTTCCCACCCCAACACATGCAAAAATGCCATTCCCTATTCCCAGTTCCTCCGTCTCCGCCGCATCTGCTCCGAGGATGAGGCTTTCCGTTCCAGGACATCTCAAATGTCCTCTTTCTTTAAGGATCGTGGTTTCCCTTCTGTTGTCATCAATGATGCCCTCACCCGCATCTCCTCCATTTCCCGCACTTCGGCCCTCACCCCATCCTCCCGCAACCACAACAGGGACAGAGTTCCCCTTGTCCTTACCTACCACCCCACCAGCCTCCGGATCCAGCACATTATCCTCCGCAACTTCCGCCACCTTCAACAGGGCCCCACCACTAAACAGGTCTTACCCTCCCCACCCCTCTCCACTTTCCGCAGGGACTCCCTGGTCCACACGTCCCTCCCCACGGATCTCCCACCTGGCACTTATCCCTGTAAGCGTAAGTGCTACACCTGTCCCTACACCTCCTCTCTTGCAACCATTCAGGGTCCCAAACAGTCCTTCCAGGTGAGACAACACTTTACTTGTGAGTCTGTTGGGGTCATAGACAATAGACAATAGGTGCAGGAGTAGGCCATTTGGACCTTAGAGCCAGCACCGCCATTCACTGTGATCATGGCTGATCATCCACAATCAGTATCCAGTTCCTGCCTTATCCGACTATCATCTATTGCATCCGATGCTCCCAGTGCCGCTTCATCGAGCACCTCCACTCCGTCCGCCACAACAGACAGGATCTCCCAGTAGCCACCCACTTCAACTCTGCTTCCCACTCCCATTCAGATATGTCTATACATGGCCTCCTCTACTGCCATGATGAGGCTAAACTCAGGTTGGAGGAGCAACACCTCATATACCGTCTAGGTAGTCTCCAGCCCCTTGGTATGAACATAGAATTCTCCAACTTCCGGTAACTCCCTCTCCCTCCTTTCCTCTATCACTATTTCACTCTACCCCCTACCCCAGCTCCCTCATGGTTCCGCCTCCTTCTTCTACCACCCATTGTTTTCAGGGCTATGACCTCAATGCTTCCCCTCCCCCCACCCATTTGTCTTTCAAATTACTGGTCTTTCAACTGAAGCTACAAGCATTCTTCAAATCCTTCAGTCCTGACGAAGGGTTCCGGCCCAAAACGTCGACTCATCCCTTCTTTTTTAAAGAGCAGCTTATTCCCCTCCGCTATCAGATTTCTGAACAATTACGAACCCATGAACTCTACTGCATGCCATTAGTCGCCTTTTACACCATTTATTTATTTATGTAACTTATAATAATTTTTATTTCTGCTGCCACAAAATAACAACTTTCATGACATATGCTGTGTAATAATAAACCTGATTCTGGTTATTTTTCATTATGACTTTCTGACGCTGTGATTTCTCCCTCCCTCTTCCTATGATACTCTGAGCCATCCTTTGCATCGCAGCAAAGCATCAGTCTTGATCTTCATCCTCTGGTCTCCGGAGCTGTCTCTGACCTTCTGGGTCAGGGCTGGAGGGGTGGATGTAATGATCATTCAGTCTGCTTTGGCAGGAGTGAGAGGTGGAGTCCTGAATAGGGAAGATAAATTGGTCAGGAATTTTCAGAATTCCGCAGGACTAATTTTAGGACATCAATAAACCGATCTGGACTTTAGCAAGTTTATTAAAGCCTGTGTGTGCCTGGTGTCTGACAGCCAGCGAGGGGTTAGACAGTAAATAGTTGTAGGGTATGAGTTTGAGGCTATTAATGGGCCAGTGTGTTTGACACCACTAAACACAACAGAAACACTCACAGAGCCTGCCCGAGGTTTTCACAATCAGTATTAGTGTCGACCGGTATCAGTATTTTAACTTAATTACTGCCTAGCAGACTGTTGCATAATGTGGGGTCACAGAAGACATGTCATATTTTCCCTGACTTGGAAGCATACTGAATGATTACTTTATGTTGTTATGTTGTTGCTTGCTTTGAAATTAGTCACTGGGCACAGACAAGATTGAATCTAGGAGGTGAAGGAAATATTGATTACATTACTTGTCTCCACAGCACTTGGCTTTGCTTTGTTCTGCCATTTTAGTCCTTCGAGTAGATTATGGCCGAGCTACTCTCTGTGGCCACTTTATTAGGTATACCTGTACACCTGCTTGTTAATGCAATTATCTAAAAAGATAATCATGTGGCAGCGACTCAGTGCATAAAAGCATGGTTGAGAGGTTTAGTCATTTATCAGACTAAACGTCGGAATGGGGAAGAAATGTAATCTAAGTCAGTGGTCCCCAACCTCTGGGCAAGTGAAATCGGCAGTCGCCTCTGATCTGGGCCGACATTTACGCGCCGGGCGGCACCCAATTAATTAGCTTGTTTATTTGGCTTTTTTCTTAAAGATGTGCTGGGTGTGACCCGGCTACCACTGCACGCTTCAAGGCCCCATATCGGTCCGCGGCCTGGAGGTTGGGGACCACTGATCTAAGTGACTGGAACACTCACAATGCGCTGGAGGAACTCAGCAGATCAGTCAGCATCAGTTGAAAAGATTAGTCGACGTTTCGGGCCGAAACCCTTCATCAGGACTGAAGGAAGAACCTCCCTCATAGTTCCGCCTCCTTCTACTACTGCGCATTGTTCTCCTGCTAATCACCCCCCCTGCTTCCCCTCCCCCACCCCTTTGTCTTTCAAATTACTGTTTTTTTCAACTACCAGCGTTCTTCAAACCCTCCCCAAAGTTCTTCCTTCAGTCCTGACGAAGGGTTTCGGCCCGAAACGTCGACTAATCTTTTCAACTGATGCTGACTGACCTGCTGAGTTCCTCCAGCGCATAGTGAGTGTTCCTTTGACAACAGCATCTGCAGATTATTTTGTGTTTACGATCTAAGTGACTGACCACGGAATGAATTGTTGGTGCCACACAGGGCTGTTTGAGTATCTCGGAAGCTGCTGATCTCCTGGGACTTTCACATACAACTCCGAGGCCTCGGAATGTCAGGGTTGACCACTGATGTCGTGTCCTAGCTGTCCAGATACACAAGCCTGGGCAGCACGATATGGAGGGCAAGCTGTGCCCATGTAGCAAGCTCCCCCTCTCCACACATCTGATGAATACAAAGGGGGCGGAGAGACTAATACAGTTTGGTATCATCAGCGTCACAGGAGTTGCCGGTCAGCTTTGAACTCAATGTAGGACTGCCTTAGGGACTTCAGCTCTGGATTTTTCCCATGGGGTTTACTCCTGAAGCCTTCTCCACATGTGGGCATATCCACAAGGCAGTGGAGATCCGAGTTTTCTTTCTGCTGAATGAGCTGCCGACCACAGCTGGGAACCCCATCTGCCCGAAGTAACTGGTTGTAAGGCGCCAGTAACCTGCCTTTGCCCCTTCTCCCGTCAGTAGAAACGGTTCTGCTGAGCTTAGAAGCTAAGCCGAATGTGACGTACAGGAGCTGGACTTAGTTGTCAGAGGCTATATGAGGTGCACACCATTGGAAGAATTTAATAGATAGTGGGAGCTTAACCCCATTACCATCCCCAGCTATAACGGCCTTAAGAAACAGTCCTGATGAAGGGTCTCGGCCTGAAACGTCGATTGTACCTCTTCCTAGAGATGCTGCCTGGCCTGCTGCATTCACCAGCAACTTTGATGTGTGTTGCTTGAATTTCCAGCATCTGCAGAATTCCTGTTGTTTAAGAAACCACAACATTATTATTATTATCAACAGTCTCTAGAGTTTACAGAGAATGTATGAAGCAAAAAGCAAAACAAAAACATCCATTGAGTGGTGGTGCAGTGAGCAAAAAATTGGCTTGTTAATGAGAGAGGTCAAAGGAGAGTGGTCAGACTGCTTCAAGCTAACAGGAACGTAACAGTAACTCAAATAATCATGTGCTACAGCAGTGGTGTGCAGAAGAGATCACAGAATACACAACGTATCAAACCTTCAAGTGAATGGGCTACAGCAGCTGAAGACTATGGGCATACAATGAGTAGCCACTTTATTAGGTAGGGGAGGTACTTAATAAAGTGGCCACACAATGTATATTTTAATTTTGCTCTACCTTGACCCTATGTCCTCATGGTCCTACAGTGCCTGTATTAGGGAGAACCCTTCGTGAAAATGAGACATCAGCCGATGTTAGCCCCTCACTTACAGATGCAAACGGTTTAACATCTCTTTTAGCCTGGGCATGAGCTTCCCCAGTTATACAAAATGAAGCTAAGGAAGTAGTACAAAAAGAGAGCAAAAATAGTGAGGTATTGTCCATGGGTTGGGTTCATTTTCCATTCACAAATTCAATAGGGCAGAAGAGAAGAAGCTGCTCGTAACATTGAGTGTGTGTCATCAGGCTCCTGCACCTCCACCCTAATCAGAGGAGGGCATGCCCCAGGTCAGAGGTCCCCAACCTTTTTTGCACCGCAGACCGGTTCAATATTGACAATATTCTTGCGGACCAGGCGATGGGAAAGACTACCCTGGGAAAGACTACCATGACCACGAAGCCTTGCGCGGGCACCTGTGTGTGCATGCGTGAAGTGCGCATACATGACATGTGCATGTTTGTATGTGCCGATTTTTTTTCTACAAATCGGTTTCGGCTTAATCTTCCTGATTCTGCTAAGTGAGACTACACTGTACATACATTATTTCTACTTTATATAGGCTGTGTATTTATCATATCATTCCTGCTTTTACTATATGTTAGTGTTATTTTAGGTTTTATGTATTATTTGGTATGATTTGGTAGGTTATTTCAAGTTCAACAGTGCGGGACAGGGAACGAGGAAAGGTGCAGCTGGCTCATCGTTTCATGTCGCCAAATCATATCGTTTCCTTGCGGCCTGGTAGCACAGGCTTTGTGGCCCTGTACCAGTCCACGGCCCGGTGGTTGGGGACCGCTGCCCTAGGTGATGGGGGTCCATAATGATATATGCTGCCCTTCTGAGTCATGTCCTTGTTGCTGGGGAGGCCAGTGCCCATGATGGAGCTGGCTGAGTTTGCAATCCTTTGCAGAGACTAAAACTTCTTTTCTCTTAAATGTCCAAACTTCCCTTAAATGCTGAAATTGAACAGCATCATCACTTCTGATGGCAAGTTGTTCCACATTCTCACCACCCTCTGGGTGAAGAAGTTCCCCCTCATGGTTCCCTTAAATATTTAACCTTTCACCCTTACCCCATGACCTCTAGTTTTAGCCTCACCTAACCCTATCTACACCACTCATAATCTTAGATACCTCTATCAAGTCTCCCTTTATTCTCCTACACTCCAGGAAATAAAGCCTTTCCCCATAACTCAGGTCCTCAAGTCTCAGCAACATCCTTGTAAATTTTATTTGGGGATATAGCATGGAGCAGGCCCTTCTGGCCCTAAGAGACATGCATCCAGGAGCCCACCTACTTAACACTTGCCTATCTCTGTACTCTTTCAGTCTTATTGATATCATTCCCATAGTAGGTGACCAGAACTGCACACAATACTCAAAATTAGGCCTCACCAACATTTTATAACATTTCAACATAACATCCCAATTCCTGTAGTTAATACTCTGATTTATGAAGGGCATTGTGCTTAAAAAAAAAGCTGAAAACAGCAAGAATCCATAGCAACAAGCTAGACACAGACTGAACATAGCTCAGTAATCTGTAAATGATGCAGCTAACCTCAGAGGTCAGATGGACTGCGACCTTCTTGTGAAGCGCACAACGGTAGGTATACAAGTCACAACCAAACTGAACCATTCACATTTCCATCTCCACAATACCTTTTGCAGAAAAGTGCTCACTCCTGGGCCCTGGTTCTGCAAAGAAAGTGACGCTGCAGAGTCATTGCTATAATCTGCATAGAACCAGGATGAGTGAGAAAAAAAATCAAGAGTTGTGTTTAAAAATGAGCGTTTCTTTTCACCACAGTTCAAGTTCAGCAATGGTTGACATCTTTCTTTGTTTTCCTGGAACTTTGCAAATTATGGGTACTTGGTGCTTTCAAAAAAATTATTAACGTAGAGGGGAAAATCACAGGACCCATAATCTAGTTCTGAAGACAAGGAGACAATCTTCTCCAAGGATTATCATCTTGTTGTGGTGGAGATGTTCGTGAGTTCCTGAGGTCTCGAGAGCAATGCTGGCTGGAGTTTAGCTCCTGGTAAGTTCACACCTGGCAGTAAGGTCAAGGGGCTTTTTCCAGGCAAAGAGCAGCCCAACTCAAGATCCCGACAGTGGAGGTAGAGGAAGATGATTACGCATCACAACAGCAGTGAAAGCGGAGGAAGGCTGTAGCAGGAAGGGTCGCAATCATCTTACCTTCCACGCCACTGGACCCTGATGCGGGTTTGTCAAGGTGGCTGCCCATGCATCAGCCTCCCCACATTAAACAAATTCACTCACAAGCATAATCCATTAAGAGAATAACCCCTTGGGAGAGCATCATACTCAGCTTGGGTGATCACACTACCACTCTGAAGACAAATGCATGCAAGCTGTTGAAGTCAGTGGCAGAAAACTCTTAATGCTTTGGCTGAGAAAGGAAATCAAATTGCGGAGCAAATGACTCCTCATCATTTGATATTACAACAGAGTTGAAAAGCTCATCAATTTTATTCCTTAGGGACAAGGGATTGAAGGATCCGGTAATCAGCTGGAAACCTACTGAAAGCGAAAAGCAAAAAAAATGCAGATCACCAGTAGGTCAGACAGTTGTACAAGGAGCCAAACAGAAATGCGGTTTCAGATCAATGACCTTTAATCTTTTTTTTTGGTTTTGAAAACTCCAGAGTTTCTGCAGCCAACATTTCTTATCCTCTAGACTTCATGGAAGTACTTGAATCAGAAATGGTGAAAGATTTGAAAATGATATTGTTCCTTAAGAATGACACACACATCTTTTTAGAAAGATAAGCTATAATCAATGGTTGATCAGTATTTCTTTCAAATTAATAAAATTTGAATGCTAAGTTATTGAATCCAGATAGTCTTTGACTATGTTGAAAAATAGTTCAAAAGTAATTATCAAACTTGACAAGATTTATCAATATGATTGACTATGACTGCTTGAGTCTTCAAGGACTATAGGCTTACTCAAGTATCTGTCAAATTTGTCCCCTCCCTCTCTTCAAATAAAAGTCAAAGCAGTAAAGCTGGCCTTCTGTGTAAATAAAGAACCCCTTTGTTTTTTTCTGAGATCTGAGGAAATTCTGTTATCAAAGATAAACGGAGATTTCGAGCAGTTTCTTTCACAAAAGAACAGGTTGCCCGCCCCTTAGGATGTGGTGTTGCTGATTTATGATGTGGTTTAAATATTATTTTTAAAAAAACAAACCCAGATAGTTCCCACAGTGTCAGTCATCTTCTAGCTCCATCCTACTACGTTAGGTAAAGCTGCAATGCAGGTCTTCTGTAGTATGTGTCATGCTTGCAAATAACTAAAACAGTGACGTTGCAAACAGAGTGCAGTAAAATGATCCAATTTGCATCAAATCAAAAACCACAATTAGGATTTAGTTTTGGAATTTTTAAATTTTAGGAATGTGATTCTTATTCTTGGGATGAGGGGCTTGTTGTTTGAAAAGTCAGGAAGATTGACCCAAAGACACTGCTATTTAGAGCAATATTTCCATGGTTGAAATTACTTAACCATTATATCACCTCTTTGTGAGAGAGAAAGACAGACAGACAGAAAAAGAGAGCGATAGGTCTGAGGAAGTAATTATGAACTTTGAGCCTTGGAAGCTTAAAGGCATAGTATCATACCACATGAAAACAGAGCCTTCGGACCCAATTGTCCATACTGAACAAGAAACTAGTGTCTTGTCAGCTTTTGGCCCACATCCCTCTAATCTTTTCCTGTTCCAAATACCTTCTTAATATTGTTCGTTTACCTGCTTCAGCTGTCACCTCTGGCAGCTCAATCCTGACATACTGGAAGTCATCCTCTGGGTGAAAAAGTTGCCCCTTAGAAAACATAGAAAATAGGTGCAGGAGTAGGCCATTCGGCCCTTCGAGCCTGCACCACCATTCAGTATGATCATGGCTGATCATCCAACTCAGAACCCTGTACCAGCCTTCCCTCCATACCCCCGATCCCTTTAGCCACAAGGGCCATATCTAACTCCCTCTTAAATATAGCCAATGAACTGGCCTCAACTGTTTCCTGTGGCAGAGAATTCCACAGATTCACCACTCTCTGTGTGAAGAAGTTTTTCCTAATCTCGGTCCTAAAAGGCTTCCCCTTTATCCTCAAACCGTGACCCCTCGTTCTGGACTTCCCCAACATCAGGAACAATCTTCCTGCATCTAGCCTGTCAAATCCCTTTAGGATTTTATATGTTTCTATAAGATCCCCCCTCAATCTTCTAAATTCCAACGAGTATAAGCCTAGTCGATCCAGTCTTTCATCATATGAAAGTCCTTCCATCCCAGGAATCGATCTGGTGAACCTTCTTTGTACTCCCTCTATGGCAAGGATGTCTTTCCTTAGATTAGGGGACCAAAACTGCACACAATACTCCAGATGTGGTCTCACCAAGGCCTTGTACAACTGCAGTAGTACCTCCCTGCTCCTGTACTCGAATCCTCTTGCTATGAATGCCAGCATACCATTCGCCTTTTTCACCGCCTGCTGTACCTGCATGCCCACTTTCAATGACTGGTGTATAATGACACCCAAGTTGTGTTGCACCTCCCCTTTTCCTAATCGGCCACCATTCAGATAATAATCTGTTTTCCTGTTTTTGCCAACAAAGTGGATAACCTCACATTTATCCACATTAAATTGCATCTGCCATGAATTTGCCCACTCACCCAACCTATCCAAGTCACCCTGCATCCTCTTAGCATCCTCCTCACAGCTAATATTGCCGCCCAGCTTCGTGTCATCCGCAAACTTGGAGATGCTGCGTTTAATTCGCTTTTTAGTAAACCTCTCCCCTTTCCTCCTAAACTTATACCCTATTGAGTCCCTAATCCAAAGAAAAAGTCTGTGTCCTTATCTATTCCCATTTGATTGAATACACCTCTCTGAGCTCACCCCTCCTTCTCCTATAACCCAATGAAAAAAATCCAAACCTGCAGAAGGTCTTTCCATAATCCAGTCCCTCAAACATAGAAACATAGAAAATAGGTGCAGGAGTAGGCCATTCGGCTCTTCGAGCCTGCACCGCCATTCAGTATGATCATGGCTGATCACCCAACTCAGAACCCTGTACCACCCTTCCATCCATACCCCCTGATCCCCTTAGCCACAAGGGCCATATCTAACTCCCTCTTAAATATAGCCAATGAACTGGCCTCAACTGTTTCCTGTGGCAGAGAATTCCACAGATTCACCACTCTCTGTGTGAAGAAGTTTTTCCTAATCTCGGTCCTAAAAGGCTTCCCCTTTATCCTCAAACTGTGACCTCTCGTTCTGGACTTCCCCAACATCGGGAACAATCTTCCTGCATCTAACCTGTCCAATCCCTTTAGGATCTTATACGTTTCAATCAGATCCCCCCTCAATCTTCTAAATTCCAACGAGTATAAGCCTAGTTCATCCAGTCTTTCATCATATGAAAGTCCTGCCAACCCAGGAATCAATCTGGTGAACTCAAGTCCCGGCAGCTTCCTTGTAAATCTGCTCCACACATTTTCCAGTTTAATGGCATTTTTCCTATAGCAGGGTCACCAAAGCTGAGCATGATTTTCCAAATACAGACTCTCTGCCGTCTTGTATATAATTAACAGTGTTGGGCAATTCTGTTCTGGAGTTCAAAAGAGACCAGAAGTGACAGAGATCAAATATGTCAAAGGTTACAGAACTGACAGAGATTATAAATAGAGAAAGGGAGCAAAATCAGGGACCAGGGACAAAATTACAGGGATGATGGGTGAAATGTTCATCTCTGCTACCAGTTACATCCAAATTCCATTGCCTAAATTCACTTGGCCCCCACTTGGTTAGGTACTTCCTGTACCTTATAAAGTGGTCACTGGGTCACTGAATGCAAGTTCAAAGTCCTCTACTGCTGTAGCCCATCCACTTCAGGGTCCAATGTGCCGTGCGTCCTGCTGCACACCACTGTTGTGATTGAGTTACTGTCACCTTTCTGTCAGCTTGAATTGGTCTGGCCATTTTCCCCTGACCTCTCTCATTAAAACAGAAATGCCGCTCACAGGGTTTTTGTTTCTGTTTTTCACACCGTTCTCTCTAAACTCTAGATAATGCTGCATGTGAAAATCCCAGGAGATCAGCAGTTTCTGAGCTACTCAAACCTCCCAGTCTGGTACCAACAAGTGGTTAAAGTCACTTAGATCTCATTTCTTCTGATGTTTGGTCCGCACAACATCTGAACCCCTTGACAATGTCAGTATGCTCTTATGCATTGAGTTTCTACCACATGACTGGATGATTAGAAATTTCCATTAACAAGCAGGTATACTGGTGTACCTAATAAAGTGGCCACTGAGTATAGCTATCATCTGCCTTTGACAGATGCTGGAAGGTTTGCTTCATGATACTGGGCACATCTTGAGCTTGAAAAATAAAATACAACTCATTGTCAGGACGATAGTACAAGCATGACTTTCATTGCAGGGGAGACCAGAGGACACGATCACAACAATCCACATTCGTAGAGCAATACTAAAGCATCCCTGCATTTTTTAAAAGCTGATTGCAAAATTCTCTCTGATAAGTAAAGCAGAGTAAAACTCCTCCCTTCAGGACCTGCCTGAAGGTACAGAAGTAAAATGGAAGAGATTAGAAAGCTTATCATTTATCGCTGAATCTTTTGGTTCATTATGGGCACACTTCCACTAGAAAAAGATTATTAGTGGCCATGAATTTTAATAAGGCCCTGCATTCCCATTTCGACCATTCTGGGAAAAACAGCAACAAGCAAATGAGAATAACTATGTGTAAAACTGTGAGATACTTTCCAAGTGAAACCAGACAGAGAGAGGGTTAGGTGTTAGTTACAGGTCAATAATGGTGTGAAATTCAGATGTTTATTACAGCAAAAGCAGGAAATCATTGTTCTGAACAGAAATGTTAATTCCGGTTATCTGTCCATAGATGATTCTTCTATTTCAAGCATTTTCTGTTTTGGTTTCCTCAGTTCCAACATTTGTACTTCTTCTTTCGGTGTGACCTTTCTGTTCTTGTTGCTACATTATCTGACCTAGAAATGTAATTAAAATTCTTCTTTTTTCTTCGTTCATGGGACATGACAGTGAACGAAGAACATAGTACAGCACAGGAACAGGATCTCCAGCCTGTGATATCTGTACTGAACACAATGCCGAATTCAACTATATACAAAAGGATTCTGGAGGAGCTGGAAATCCAGAGTAACACACATAAGAATGCTGGAACAATTCAGCAGGTTAGCAGCATCTATAGAGAAGAATAATCAGTCAATGTTTTTGGTCAAGACTCTTCATCAGGAACTAAATCTCTTCCGTCTATGCATGACATGCATACCCTCCAGTTCCTGCATATTCATGTGTCTACTTAAAAGCCTCTTAAATGCAACTATGTATTTGCTTCCACTACTACTTCTGGCAACCTGTTCCAAGCAACTAATCATGTCTGCATTTAAAAAACTTGCCTGCACCTCTCTCTTAAACTTTACCCCTTTCACTTTAAATGCATGTTCTCTGCTACTTGACATTTCTACCCTGGGAAGAAAAGATTCAGACTCTCTACCCTATTCATGTCTTGCATAATGTCACAAACTTCATTCAGATGTCCCCTCAACCTCCAATGCTCCATAGAAAGCAACTCAAGTTTGTCCAACTTCTTACATCTATACCATGCAGCATCATGGTAAACCTTTTCAGTACCCTTTCTAAAGCTTACACATCCTTGCTGTAATGGGGTGGCCACAACTTCACTCAATTATGAGTTAATGGGCCACTGAATCCAGCATCTACAACCGTTGAGCTGACTTCTTCTGAACCCTTGGCTTGTCCAGTGATGCCCTACTCCCCATACAAGACCCTGTCTCACATACACCAACACTGACAAAGCTCTTCTGGAATTGTCTCTCAATGTGAGTCTACTGAAAGGACTCGGCACCAATAAATGCTGTTGATTGAATTCTCATTATCCACAGAGGATGCCATCCAGTGAATATTGATGGGACCAGAACCTCATCAGCCCAAGCTGGACAAGCTTATGCCAAGGTTAGAGGGCACATCTGAATTATATAGTATTTGCCAAGGCTGATGACTTTATACTGAGCATCCAAGTCCTATATATTGGAATATAGGACTCAGCTTATCAGTATAAAGTTACATTAATTGGCTAAGCAAGGCTAAAGGTGTTACCTGTTTTTGCATCAAGGTTGGAATACATATATGAGCACATATGAATCTAGAAGGCCTAGATAACCATCGTCTAATCTTACAAAGCAACTGCAGCTAATTCAGAAACAATTGTTCCAAAGCAAAATACAACCACGGTAATGCAGCAGTTAAGAGTGATGCTACTACAGCTTGGGACGTCAGAGTCCCAAGTTCAACTCCAATGCCATCTGTACGGAGTTTGTACGTCCTCCTCAAGTGCAGCAGATTCCTCTGGGTGCTCTGGTTTCTTCCCACAGTCCAAAGGCGTGGTGATTAGTGGGTTAATAGGTCATTGTAAATTGTCCTGTGATTAAGCTAGGGTTAAGCAGATTGGTTGCTGGCAGCATGTCTCATAGGGTCAGAAGGACCTGTTCCACAGACTATCTCTGAATAAGGAAATTAATACTGAGCAGCAGGTATAGGGAATAACGGGGATGACTTCTCAGCTCAATGCGACAGATTAGCGTTGTGTTCTATTGCAAGGACCTGAGACTTTAACTTTGTTTTTTCCTGATCTACAACTGCCACCTCACCTCCTTGAACTACTGCAGCAATTTCTGCTTTACTTAAACAATATTACCCGCTGCATGCAAAAGGAGCCTGATCCAGGAAGAAAGCGCAATATCGATAGACAAGGAGGGAGCAGCAAGGTCAAGAGAAGAAGATTTGATTTGCATTTCTGAAAGAAGGAATAGCTTTGCATTTATGCAATATACCAAAATGCTTTCCAGTCAGTGATGCACTACTGAACTGAAGTCATTGCAGTGATGTAGTGAATGTGACAGCTCAGTTGTGCAGAAGCTTCTATAATTAGGAATTGACATGGATATGATCATTTTCTTCTCAGCACCAATGATGGTCAGAAGAGATGGTGGGTAGAAATCCATTTTTCTCCTTTGAAGTGAGGCTTCTTGGGGCTTTTCACTGCTGCCCAGGCAGGCAGACAGACGTTCACTGGGTTAGCTGGACTACAAGATGATAGGACAACTGCAAGAGGAATGGGAGAACTGAGTGAAATTGAGGAGTTTGCAGGTGTACCTGAGAAGAAGGGGAGTGTCGGATGACAGAAGAGGAAGTGACGGGTGGGGGAAGTAAGGGGTTCAAGTGAAGTGGATATAGGGGAAGGAACAATGACAATGGCAGAGGGACAGTTGTGGAGTGGGAATTTGGGGTGGGGAGTGTGGAGTGGTGGAAGAGGGGTTGGAATTGAAGAAGAACATTGCAGAAGGTGGAATGAGGGTTAGGGGTGGGAGAGATTAAGGGAGAAAAAGGAACAGTCAGTATGCACAAGTCTCTCTGAAAACTGGGTGGTGAAAAATGTAGAGGGAAGTGGCAAAGAAGAGAAGAGAAGGGAGATTATGCTTCCTTCATCACGTGAAGGATACTGCAATACAAAAGACCTTCAGCTAGTGACCATTGTCATAGCTTTAGCCTGTACTACAATCTGTGTTGAGAGAGACAGCCCAGCACAGAGGAGAGCACAGATCACTAATTTCACTAATGCTCCTTCTCAATTCAACTTTGCTAAAGGTATTGAAAGAGATGTTTAACCCTTTCTACTACCCCGTCCCCCACCTTCCAGCAACTGACCCTCCCTTGTTCCCGTATGTCTGAAGGCAGGAGCATCACAGGGAGAAAATCTGGTGCAATTTGTAGTGGTCACAGGGAAAACTAGCAGTCATGTCAAAGGGTGCAAACAATGATAGTGTGCAGCCGAGACAGAAAAACGAGAGCAGAACATCGACGGTTAAATAATGAGCTCACTCTGTTTCAGAACCCGTTGCTGGGACTGCAGGCTAAGGTTAAAACGAGATAAAAGTTTCTCTTGTTGGTCAATGTTTTACTCATCTGAGAAGTAATGAAACCCTAGGTAGGTCTACTTTGTGGCCTGCCTTAGATAGATTTTATTTGTTTGTTAACCCTTTGTTACCAGAGCTCCAACTCAACTCTGAAAATTTTACTTCAGGCTTCGTGGCCTGTGGCTAGGCAGGGACATCTAGAGTTGCTGTTACCGACTATTTTCAGAAGGGGCCTTGTTACTCATAGGAAAACCACAGCTAACAGAAAACTTTCTTTCAAAAAGAGAGAGCTGCATACTCTGGCCTTCAGTCTTGTTTCTTGCAGCTGCCTTTAGTTAACGATCATTCTCATTCCTCCCCATAATCTTCTCTGATTTTGTTGGTTCTACCTTCAGTGGCCATTTTATTAGGTACACCGGCACACCTGCTCATTAATGCAAATGTCTGATCAACCAATCATGTGGCAGCAACTTAATGCATAAAAGCGTGCAAACATGGTCAAAAGGTTCAGTTGCTGTTCAAACCTACAATAAGAACGGGGAGGAAATGTGATCTAAGTGACTTCGACCATGGAATGATTGTTGGTGCCAGATGGGGTGGTTTGAGTATCCCAGAAACTGCTGATCTCCTGGGATTTTCACACACAACAGTCTCTAGAGTTCACAGAGAATGGTGAAAAAAGAAATACACATCCAGTGACCAACAGTTCTGTGGTTGAAAATGTCTTGTTAGAGAATGGCCAGACTAGTTCAAGCTGACAGGAAGGTGTCAGTAGCCCAAGTAACCACATGTTATAACAGTGGTGTGCAGAAGCGCATCTCTGAAAGCACAACATATTGAACTTTGAAGTGGATGGGCTGGAGCAGGAGAAGACCACGAACGTACACTTAGTGACCATTTCATAAGGTCAAGCAGATACCTAGTGAAGTGGCCACTGACTGTATCTACCACTTGTCATAGCCTCTGATGCCTTGACTATATTGTACAGTAGCTTCAAAAGACAAGTCCAAGATGGCACTACTCAAGAAGAACTGAGAACGTACTCTGCATTTAGAGTCCCCATCTTTCAGATGAAATGTGGGGCTAAAGCCCCTTTCAGGCAGCAATTCCAGTTTTATTTCAAAGATAGGATGCTACTGCAGATGTCCTAACCAATATTTATTATTCAATTAACACTGGTCTCAGTTTTCTAAGTCTGCTTATGATGAGCTGTCAGTGTACCTTCTCTGGTCTGAAATAATGCCAGCTTCTGTCCCCTGTGGCTACTGATCAGATCTAGCACGTTACCTGCTGCATGTTGACTTTTGTTCTGGGACGCAGCACGTTCTGGATATCAATGTTTCTCATGCATTCTTCTCCCTTGCACAGTGGTATATCTATGTCCAACCTATTAAGTACTGACAGACCTAGATAGAGTGGACAATGGTTACATCTCAACGCGCGAGACAGAAGCAAGGTTGCATTGTGTATTCCACGGACCGGCAAATATCGGCCGGTTTAGCGAGCAGAGCGGTGGACACCCCTGCTGAAATCCGGAGGAAAACACACAGAGGATGCAAAGCTGAGGAAAGAGGACCGGGTCGAGACAACAGAGAATTTTGGAGAAGAGGAGTTCAGTGGGTAATACCGTTCCGGCTGACCGGAAGTGCACTGAGAGCGGTAAGCGTAAAGGAGTTGGGTGCCTACTGATCTGGTTAACAACAGATAGTGCAATCCGGGGCATATTATGATCGAGGAATGCGTTTGCAGGCTGGATATTGAACTTTTTACTGGTGGACTTTGGCCACATTCCACCGTGATACAGCACTGTGCGGCACGGGAGGTCGTTCCTGCCTGTGGCCATCGAACGTGCAGCTCCTCCCGTGGAGGGTCAGACACCCTGAGGCAATAGACTGGTCCTGGACTTATTTTCCATCTGGCATAGTTTGCATTTTGTTGTTTGATTGTTTGTGGTTTTTGTATTGCTATATTTACGCTCTATTCTTGGTTGGTGCAGCTGTAACGAAACCTAATTTCCCTCGGGATTAATAAAGTATATCTATCTATCTATCTGTTGAGAGAACGTTTCCAATAGTGGGGGAGTTTAGCACCAGAAGGCACAGCCTCAGAATACAAGGACACCCTTTTAAAAAAAGAGATGAAGAGGAATTTCTTTAGCCAGTGGGTGGAGAATCTGTGGAATTCTGTCTCGGATGGCTGTGGAGACCAAGTCATTGGGTACTGTATATTTAAATCAGAGGTTGATAGGTTCTTGATTAGTAAGGGTGTTGAAGGTTATGGGGGAAAACGAAGGAGAATAGGATTGAGAGGGATAATAAATCAGCCATGATGGAATGGCAGAGCAGACTAGATGGACCAAATGGCCTAATTCTGCTCCAATGCTTATGGTCTAATGGAACAACATTTTTTTTCCCCAAAAAACGGAGCTTCAAGCATAGTGGCAAAAAAAAATTGAGCAGAAAGCCGCATTTCCCCAGCACTTCAGATTTGGCCGCCCTCATCTACAGTCACAGCCACTGTGAACTCACACACAGCACTGAACTTTCCAGACAATTTCATGTGATGAATGCTTCTAAGTGAAGTGGCAGCCATCCACTATCTAGCAAACCCAAGAGGGGGTTCTTCCCCTTCTGCATGATTGATATCAGCTACTCAGATCTCTTTCATTGGGGTTCCATGTAAGTGTAATAATTGGGCAAATGCAAAATAGCTTTTTTGAAGCGGGATTCTGAATCAGCGCTGCAGGCTGTAGCAAGAGATTCACCCATGTGAATCACCCAAAGCAGCTGCACATAGAAAAGTTCACAAATGATATACACTTCTGATAATGTCTGATCCAAGAATGATTTGTGCATCAAAGATTGACGATTTTATGTAATTGAGTAGCTTCGTGCGTCACAGAGCCTCCAGCCCGACTGATCCCTTCTGATCAAGATGTCCATCAGATCTAGTCCCATTGACCTGTGTTTGGCCCTCCCTCAACCACTTCCTCTTGCAGCTCATTCCATCTGTACAAATGCTTGTTAATGCAGATATCCAATCAGCCAATCATGTGGTAGCAACTCAATGCATAAAAGCATGCAGACATGGTCAAGAGGCTCAGTTGTACTGTAGACTGAACATCAGAATGGGAAAAAAATGTGATCTATGTGACTTTGACTGTGGAATGATTGTTGGTGCCAGATGGGGTGGTTTGAGTATCTCGGAAAATGCAGGTGTCCTAGGATTTTTATGCATGGCAGTCTGTAGAATATATTGAGAATGGTAAGAAATGCAAAAAAAAAATCCAGTGAGCCACTGTTCTATGTGTGAAATCACCTTGTTAATGAGAGAAGTCAGAGGAGAATGGCCAGACTAGTTCAAGATGACAGGAAGGCGACAGTAACTCAAGTAACTACAACTTACAACAGTGGTGTGCAGGAGAGCATCTCTGAACGCACATGTTGAACCATGAAATGGATTGGTTAGAGTGGCAGAAGACCACGAACATACACTAAATGGCCACTTTATTAGGTTTAGGAGGTATCTAATAAGGTAGCCACTTTGTGTATGTGCCACCCTTCGTGTAAAAATATTGTTCCTTCCTCTGGCTCTCTCTTCTTAAGTCCAATAATTCCTGATTTCCCAACTCTGGAGAAAAGACTGAGTTCATTCATGCTATTTATGTCCCTCATGATTTTATACACATCTATGAAATCTCCCTCAGTCCTCCAAGCTTCAATAATAAAAGTACTAGTCTGTGCAGTCTCTCCCTATAACTCAGTCTATTGAGTCCTGATAAGATCCTTGTAATTTTTTTTCTGCACTTTTTAAAGTTTGATAACATCTGTCAGGCCTGCACAGCTTACAGGAGTCACCTGCCACTTAGCTCCAAATCACTACCTGCAACCTATTTAAACCCAGCTTTCATGCACAGTCCTTCTTCATTCATATGAACCGACCAGCCACAACCAGTTGCTTCTAGCCTTCAGTTAACTTGTTACCTCGTCCTGTTATATATCTGTTCTCTCTTATTTTTTTGTGGCCCTCATTGTTTGGTATTTTGTAGTTTATTAGTAAAATAACATTTACTGCTAAGTCATCTCCTCTGCTCAGCTTTTGGGTCAAGCCTCCTCTACATTTCCCGACAGGATATGTGAATCAATGATTAACCCGGCAGAGTTTGTTTGCCCAAAGGATGTTGTTTGTCGACAGGAGCACCTAGACCAAAAGCAGCAGGAAACCGTTGACCATCTGCTTGCCACTTTCAACCAACTTTCCATCTCAATACAGCAACCCACACCAGTCAACTTCCTCCCTTAGCGCCCCAGATTCCAGTGACCGAACGCTTTCAATGGCTCACCAACCAAATGCCACTACTTCCTGCCCCAGTGCGTGTTAACCTTCGAGCTCCAGCTATCTCTGTATGTTAGAGACCGAGACAAAAATGCCTTCGTTTCTGAAAGCTCAGCGTTTGAGTGAGTTCTGACTTTGGCTACCTCTAACCAGGACAATAAAACTGCCATTTGCAATAAATATGAGGATTTCGCTGCTGAGATGTACTGGGTTTTCGACTGTCCAGGAAGAGGATGGGAGACAACAGATTGGATATTTCTCCTACGTCCAGGCTCACGGTTTTGGTGCTGGATTGCCCTGTGGAACTCAGGGCCCTTGTGGTGGTGTAGGGCTGACTCAGTACCATCATGGCCTCTCAGGGTGCTTGAAAGCCAAGCAGTCTACCAAGGAGATGCCCACTGACCTTAAAAGCCCCATCACTCTGGTCCCCCAAGTTGATAAGCATCTTCAGTAATGACCCACCTGATCACCAGCCGGAACCCTAGTCCTCAGAACCGCTTCATTACAGCACCTTCATTATCAATGCCTCCAGACTCCAGACAGTTAGGGAGAGCTCCCTTAACCACCCAAAATCATGAGTGTTGGTGGAGAAGCAATTTCTGCCCTTACTGCCGAACACTGATCATCCACGCATCGAATGGCCACTGTGTCTGGGAAAACAGCACCACCAGGTAGAGATGAGGGGCCTTCTGTCTGGTGAGATTCCCCCGAACCCCAGCCTCTCATTGCTCTCTCTGTCCTCCTTCACCCTCTGATGGCTCTATGCTCACAGGAGACTGGTGGATCCCTCCAACACCACAGCTAGCTCTCTGGACCAGACTCTGTGTATGCAATTTGGACTCCCTATCAAGCCTATTTCTCAGCCCTCTGCCTCATGGCCATCGATGGACATCCCTTGGGGTCTGGAATGGTCTGTGCGTGCATACGGCCAATGCACATGAGCATGGGGGAGCACCCCAAGTCCATCAAATTCCTTCTTATTGACTCACCTAACACATCTGGGATTACTTCTGGCTCTCCCCTCACTACCCTCGCTTCGCCTGGTCATCCAATTCACTGGCAGTGTTTGGAGACACACCTGCTTGCAACCTCAGCTGACTTCACCCTATAAGTCCAAGGAGACAGAGGAACATCTTGACCTCACCGAACTGCCACAAGAATACCATAACTTAGCCATTGCCTTCGGTAAAAGGGAAGCCAGCAACATACTGCCTTACAGACCAGGCAAGTACATGATCAACCTCCTTGGGGCATCACCCCTCTCAAAGTCATTTGTTTGCCCTCTCCCCCTCCCCACCGCCCCGAGATCAAGCCATGAATGACTACATCACTGAAGTGCTTCATTCAACCATCCTAGTCCCCAGCTGGTGCAGGATTCTTTTTCTTCTAAAAGAAAGATGGGGGTCTTTGTCCCAGCACTGACTACTATGGACACAACAAAATCACCATTGAGAACCACTACCCTCTGCTCCTGATGAATAGCATATTTGAAGCACTCCATGGAGCCCAGATCTTCACCAAACTGAATCTTCGGAGTGCATACAACCCGATCCACATCTGCCAGGGGGATGAGTGGAAGATGGCGTTCATAACACCCACTGGCCACTGCAAATACCTAGCGATGCCTTTCAGACTTACCAACAGTCTACCCATTTTCCAAGCCTTCATCAATAAGATCCTCTGAGACATGCTACAGAAGTATGTGTTCATCGACCTCAACAATATCTTCATATTCTCCAAGGACCCCCAAGACTACACCTACCACATCCGTTCAGTCCTTCAGACTCTCCTTGAAAACCAGCTCTTCTGCAAGTTAGAGAAATGCAAGCTCCACAACTCAGTCATTTTTCTTCCTAAGTTATGCCCTTTCACCTAAGGCATAACTATCGACTCAGAGAAAGTGTGTGTCATCATTGAATGGACCTGACTGTGCTCCATCAAACATCTACAGCGCTTCTTAGGCTTCTCCAACTTCTACCACCTGTTTCATCAGGAACTACAGCCAAATCACTGCTTCTCTCACCTCCATCACCAAATCACCTGCCTCATGGATAACCTGGTCTGCTACTGTGGATCACCTTTCAAGAAGTTCAAGACATGCTTCACAACCATTCTTTGTTATCCGAACCTTCCGTGGTAAATGCGGATGCATCTGACATGGGTGCCTGGGCCATCATCTCCCAATGAAGACATACCCTTGCGCCTTCTCGCACAAGTTCAACTCTACACAGTGCCGTTATGGAGTAGGAGACGGAACTCCTCAATGTCAAAAGGACGTTGGAGGAATGGAGACATTGGCTGATGAGAAACACTGAGGTCTTCCTGATCTGGACTGACCACAAGAGCATCACAACCATTCAACAGGTGCATCAACTCAACCCACATCAGGTTTGCTGAGCCCCCTTCTTCGAGCAATTCAACTTGACCATTTCCTACCGACCTGCCTCCAACAGCACTGAGGCAGATGCCGTGTCACAACAGTTCGACCCAGCTAAAATGGAAATTGCCCCTTACTCCATATTTCCATCTGCTCAGATCTTCACCCCACTCACCTGGGACCTAGAAAACCAAATCTGCTAGGCGGAACAGCATGAGCCTTCCCTGGCCACCACACCTGACAACCGTGTGTATATGCTGGTGGTTGTGTGCTCTGAAGCACTCCAGTGGACCCCCTCCTCATCCTTCTCTGGTCATCCGGATGCACAATGGATCTTGAATTTTCTGTGACACCAGTTCTGGTGGCCCACCATGATCAATGATGTATGTCAGTTATTCGCTGCCTGCCCTCAACGCACTCAGACCAATTCCTGCAACCAGTGGCCCTCTGGGCTCCTGTGGGCTCTGCCAGCCCCTCAATGATTATATTATCACATCGCCATAGAATTTATTTCAGGTTTGCCAACTTCCTTTGGGGCCGTGGTAATCATGACAGTGGTGGAGTGGTTCACCAAGGTGGATCACTTCATTGCTTTCCCCAAACTCTGTCAGCCGCTGAGATACCAGAGCTGGTCCTCTAACATGTAGTTTTCCTCCACCGCTTCCAGAGGACATTGTGTTGGATCATGGCCCACAATTCTGGAGAGTCTTCTTTTTTTTTTAGATTGGATTATGAGGAGACACAGTCCTCTTTTATTGTCATTTAGTAATGCATGCATTAAGAAATGATACAATATTCCTCCGGTGTGATATCACAGAAACACAAGACAGACCAAGACTGAAAAACCAACAAAAAACCACATAATTATAACATATAGTTAAACAGTGCAACAATACCATAACTTGATGAAGAACAGGCCATGGGCACAGTAAAAAAGTTCAAAGTCTCTCGAAAGTCCCACATCTCACGCAGACGGGAGAAGGAAGAAAACTCTCCCTGCCATGTCCAACCACAGTCCGACTCTGAGACGTCCGAAAACTTCGAGCTCTGATCAGCCCTCTGACACCGACTACCGAGCACCATCTCTATCCGAATGCTTCGACCTCAGCCTCGGTCGCCAGCAGCAGGCAAAGCCGGGGATTTTGGGGCCTTCCCTCTGGAGATTCTCGATCGCACAGTAGCAGCGGCAGCAAACCAGGCATTCCAGAAATGTCTCCAGATGTTCCTCTGTGCTTTCACGTCTGTCTCCATCAAATTAGAACTGTCCACAGCCCCTATTTAACAGATGCGATATCATTTCGCCGGAGAGCTGCGCGCGCTGCGTCACGCTGCCATCTTCTGCTCCCTCCTCTGCACCTCAGTGAGTTTGTCCTCCGGCTATCTCCGCAGACCAATGGGTAGTCAGGAAGATCTAAGTGGAGAACTTTCTGTGATGTTTCGTTGCCTCTAAACCTTCCACGTGGAAGAGGTATCTGCCCTGGGCTGATATGTCCCATGATCTGCACACCTCCTCTGCCACAGATATGTCATCCTTTGAAATGCTTCATGGCTACCAGCTTCATTGTTCCCCACGGTGGAGACAACGGTAAAAGACCCATCCACCAGGGTCCTAGTTTGCTGATTACGGATTGCTTGGAAGCGGGCACGGAGGGCCATCCTAGCTGCCAGCTGTGTCTACTGCCACTGTTGGTGCCCAGTCAGCCTGGGGACCAAGACAAACTGTCCACCTGAGATCTGCCCCTGCGCATTGACTCTCACAAGTCTCAGCCCAGTTCATTGGTCTCTTTAAGATCACTCATCACATCAACCCAGTCAACGTTCTGTCTCCAGCTGACTCCATCTCTCAGGATCACACCTACCTTTCATGTGTCCTGCCTGAAGTCCATTGTCCAGCCAACCTGAGCCTGCATCTCCAGAACACAGGATGGTGGAAGGTGGTCCAATGTACACAGTTTGCTGGTTGGTGAATTCTTGTCATTGTGAATGGGCTGTCCACTATCTGTTCAACTGGAAATGTTATGTACCAGAGGAGAAGGCTAAGGTGCTGTCTTGTTTCATCTTTATCAAAGAGTTCCACCGAACCCACTTAGATCATCCTGGGCCATGGGGGGTGGGGGGTGTCCTAAAAGCCCTGCACAGGCAGACACCTCCCATTCTCCACCCAGAAAACAGGAGTCACCCACTGCTCATTTCCACACCATTGCCTGCAACAGATTTAAATACAGTTGTTAGCTACAGCCCTTGTTCACTCATTCAAACCAGCCAGCTTCAACCAGTTGTTCCTAGCCTTCAGCTACTTTGTTGCCTTGTCCTGTTAAGTATCTGTTCTCTCTTACTTTGTGGCCCTTCATGGTTTGTTATTTTGCAGTTAATTAGTAAGATAGTGTTTACTGCTAAATCATCTCTGCTGTTCTGCTTTTAGATCAAGCTTCCTCTACATTTCATACAGCAGGGTGACTAAAGCTAAACACAATACATAAATCACAGCATCATCAGCATCTTGTACAACTTCAGCTTAACTCCCAACAACTGATGGCCAACCCTTAACTCCCAACCCTGACTGATGGCCAACATACCAGGTCTTCTTCACCAAACTATCTACCCGTAACTTCTGTTTCAGTGTGTGACGAAGGCTCGTCACTGACTACGGACAGCACACGGCACACTCGGTAAAACACTCATCCCCAGCAGTAATAGTGACTGGGTCTGAAACAGAGCTGCTGCATGGAGCTGTGCTCTATGATGAACTGATAAGCAAGGCTTTGGGCCTACTCCAGGCTGCTCAGGAATTCGAGCCTAAGGATTAATTTTGGTCCGGAATGTTGTTCACGGCCCCCTATTTAAAAATATGATATCATTTCACCGGAGAGGCCGTGCGCGCTACGCCGCACCGCCATCTTCTCCTCCCTCCCAGTTTTTAGAAGTGAGCGACAACATTCTGAACCAAAATGGATCCTTTGGTTCGAATCCCTGAGCAGCCTGAAGTAGGCCCAAAGCCTTGCTTATCAGTTCATCATAGAGCACAGCTCTATGCAGCAGCTCTGTTTCAGACCCAGTCACTATTACTGCTGGGAATGAGTGTTTTACCGAGTGCACCATGTGCCGTCCGTGGTCAGTGACAGGGCTTCGTCACACAGTGAACTATGCTCTTGAACTCCAAGGTCCCTCTGATCTACAGCACCTACCCCCAGGTTCCTACCATTTACTGTGAAAGTCCTACCTGCTTTACACCTGCCAAAATGCAACACTTCACATTCACCCGGATTAAGCTGCATTTGCCATCCCTCGACTCATTTATCCCGTTAGTCAAAATCTCACTGTAATTCCTGATAACATTCTTCATCATCTACAATCCATCTATGATAGAGTCATCTGCAAACTTACTAACCATGCCTTCCTTATACATTCTCATCCAGGTTGTTGATACATAATGCCTATAAAAGGTAATCACCCCCTCCCCCCCGGAAGTTTTCATGTTTTATTGTTTTACAATATTGAATCTCAGTGGATTTAATTTGACTTTGTTTTACATTTATGAACAGAAAAAGACTCCTATGTGTCAAAGTGAAAACAGATCTCCACAAATTTGTCTAAATTAATTGCAAATATAAAACACAAAATAATTGATTGCATAAGCAATTTCTCTCTTCAAGTCAGTATTTAGTAGATGTGCCTGTGGCAGCAATTACGGCCTTGAATTTGTGTGGATCTATCAACTTTGCACATCTGGACACTGTAATTCTTCCCCATTCTTCTTTACAGAACTGATCAAGCTCTGTCAGATTGCATGGAGATCGTGATTGATCAGCCCTTTTCAAGTCCAGCCACAAATTCTCAATTGGATTGAGGTCTGGACTCTGTCTTGGTCACTCCAGGATGTTAACTGTTGTCTTTAATCCATTCCTGTGTAGCTTTAGCTTTATGCTTGGGGGTCATTGTCTTGCTGGAAAACAAATCTTCTCCCAAGTCGCAGTTCTCTTGTAGAACATACATAGAACATAGAATAGTACAGCACAGTACAGGCCCTACAGCCCATAATGTTGTGCCGACCCTCACACCCTGCCTCCCATATAACCCCCCACCTTAAATTATATCTGTCTAGTAGTCTCTTAAATTTCACTACTGTATCTGCCTCCACCACTGACTCAGGCAGTGCATTCCATGAACCAACCACTCTCTGAGTAAAAATCCTTCCTCTAATATCCCCCTTGAACTTCCCACCCCTTACCGTAAAGCCATGTCCTCTTGTATTGAGCAGTGGTGCCCTGGCGAAGAGGCGCTGGCTATCCACTCTATCTATTCCTCTTAATATCTTGTATACCTCTATCATGTCTCCTCTCATCCTCCTTCTCTCCAAAGAGTAAAACCCGAGCTCCCTTAATCTCTGATCATAAACCATACTCTCTAAATCAGGCAGCATCCTGGTAAATCTTCTCTGTACCCTTTCCAATGCTTCCACATCCTCCTATAGTGAGGCGACCAGAACTGGACACAGTACTCCAAGTGTGGCCTAACCAGAGTTTTATAGAGTTGCATCATTACATCGCGACTCTTAAACTCTATCCCTCGACTTATGAAAGCTAACACCCCATAAGCTTTCTTAACTACCCTATCCACCTGTGAGGCAACTTTCAGGGATCTGTGGACATGTACCCCGAGATCCCTCTGCTCCTCCACACTACCAAGTATCCTGCCATTTACTTTGTACTCTGCCTTGGAGTTTGTCCTTCCAAAGTGTACCACCTCACACTTCTCCGGGTTGAACTCCATCTGCCACTTCTCAGCCCACTTCTGCATCCTATCAATGTCTCTCTGCAATCTTTGACAATCCTCTACACTATCCACAACACCACCAACCTTTGTGTCATCTGCAAACTTGCCAACACACCCTTCTACCCCCACATCCAGGTCGTTAATAAAAATCACGAAAAGTAGAGGTCCCAGAACCAATCCTTGTGGGACACCACTAGTCACAACCTTCCAATCTGAATGTACTCCCTCCACCATGACCCTCTGCCTTCTGCAGGCAAGCCAATTCTGAATCCACCTGGCCAAACTTCCCTGGATCCCATGCCTTCTGACTTTCTGAATAAGCCTACCATGTGGAACCTTGTCAAATGCCTTACTAAAATCCATATAGATCACATCCACTGCACTACCCTCATCTATATGCCTGGTCACCTCCTCAAAGAACTCTATCAGACTTGTTAGACACGATCTGCCCTTCACAAAGCCATGCTGACTGTCCCTGATCAGACCATGATTCTCTAAATGCCCATAGATCCTCTCTCTAAGAATCTTTTCCACAGTTTTCCCACCACAGACATAAGGCTCCCTGTTCTATAGTTACCCAGACTATCCTTACTACCTTTTTTGAACAAGGGAACAACATTCGCCTCTCTCCAACCCTCCGGTACCACTCCCGTAGACAACGAGGACATAAAGATCCTAGCCAGAGACTCAGCAATCTCTTCCCTCGCCTCGTAGAGCGGCCTGGGGAATATTCCATCAGGCCCCGGGGACTTATCCGTCCTATTTTAACAACTCCTCACCGTCATCAAGTTCCCTCTCATTGGTGAATACCGAAGAGAAGTATTCATTGAGGACCTCGCTCACTTCCACAGCCTCCAGGCACATCTTCCCACCTTTATCTCCAATCAGTCCTACCTTCATTCCTGTCATCCTTTTGTTCTTCACATAATTGAAGAATACCTTGGGGTTTTCCTTTACTCTACTCACCAAGGCCTTCTCATGCCCCCTTCTTGCTCTTCTCAGCCCTTTCTTAAGCTCCTTTCTTGCTACCCTATATTCCTCAATAGACCCATCTGATCCTTGCTTCCTAAACCTCATGCATGCTGCCTTCTTCCACCTGTCTAGAATTTCCACCTCACTTGTCACCCATGGTTCCTTCACCCTACCATTCTTTATTTTCCTCACCGGGACGAATTTATCCCTAACATCCTGCAAGAGATTTCTAAACATCGACCATATGTCTATAGTACATTTCCCTGCAAAAACATCAACCCAATTCATTCCCGAAATTAAAAATTTTCCTGTCCTCTCTGATTCAATCCTTTTCCATGATAATGCTAAAGGCCAGGGAGCGGTGGTCACTGTCCCCCAGATGCTCACCCACTGAGAGATCTGTGACCTGACCCGGTTCGTTACCTAATACTAGATCTAGTATGGCATTCCCCCTAGTCGGCCTGTCAACATACTGTGACAGGAATCCGTCCTGGACACACTTAACAAATTCTGCCCCGTCCAATCCCTTGGAACTAATCAAGTGCCAATCAATATTAGGGAAGTTAAAGTCACCCATGATAACAACCCTGTTATTTTTGCACCTTTCCAAAATCTGCCTCCCAATCTGCTCCTCGGTATCTCTGCTGCTACCAGGGGGGCCTATAGAATACTCCCAATAGAGTAACTGCTCCCTTCCTGTTCCTGACTTCCACCCATACTGACTCAAAAGAGGATCCTGCTACATTACCCACCCTTTCTGTAGCTGTAATAGTATCCCTGCCCAGTAATGCCACCCCTCCTCCCCTTTCTCCCCCCTCTCTATCCCTTTTAAAGCACTGAAATCCAGGAATATTGAGAATCCATTCCTGCCCTGGTGCCAGCCAAGTCTCTGTAATGGCCACTACATCATAATTCCATGCATGTATCCAAGCTCTCAGTTCATCACCTTTGTTCCTGATGCTTCTTGCATTGAAGTACATGCACTTTAGCCCTTCTACCTTACTCCCTTTACACCGTTTATTCTGCTTCTCTTTCCTCAAAGCCTCTCTATGCATCAAGTTTTCCTCCAGGATTTCCCTGTATTTTGCTGCATTCATTTCACCCTCTACCTTCACAAGCCTTCCCGGGCCTAGTGTAGCGAAGCATGCCCACAGCATGATGCAGCCACCACCGTGCTTCACGATGGGGATAGTGTGTTTTTGATGACGTGCAGAGTTTGGCTTATGCCAAACATAGTGTTTAGTCTGCTGACCAAAAAGCTCAATTTTGGTTATCAGACCATAGAATCTCCTTCCAGCTGACATCAGAGTCTCCCACGTGCCTTCTGGAAAACTTTAGCCAAAGTTTCATGTGAGTTTTTTTCAACAGTGGCTTTCTCTTTGTCACTTTCCCATAAAGCTGCGACGGGTGAAGCACACGGGCAACAGTTGTCGTATGCGCAGTCACTCCTATCTCAGCCACTGAAGCTTGTAGCTCCTCCAGAGTTGTCATAGGTCTCTTGATGGCCTCCCTCACCTGTCCCCTTCTTGCACGGTCACTCAGTTTTTGAGGACAGCCTGCTCTAGACAGATTTACAGCTGTGCCATATTCTTTCCATTTCATGATGATTGACTTAACTCTACTCCAAGGGATATTCAGTAACTTGTAAATTTTCTTGTTTCCATCTCCTGACTTGTGCCTTTCAATAACCATTTCATGGAGTTGCCTGGAGTGTTCTTTTGTCTCCAAAGTTTCGCTTTTGCCAGGATTCTGACTCACCAGCAGTTGAACCATCCAGTTACAGGTGTATTTTACTGCAATCAGTTGAAACACCTTGACTTCACACAGCTGTCCAAAAACAGATCCCCATTTAATAATTATGTGACTTCTAAAACCAATTGTCTGGCCCGGTGATGATTTGGTGTATTATATTAAAAGGGGTGAATACTTATGCAATCAATTATTTTGTGTTTTATAACTGTAATTAAATTAGATCACTTTTTAGAGATCTGTTTTCACCTTGACACAATAGAGTCTTTTCCTGTTGGTCAGTATCAAAATAAGCCAAATTAAATCCACTGTGATTCAATGTTGTAAAACAATAAAACACAAAAACTTCCAAGGGGGTGAATACTTTTTACAGGCGCTATAGATGACAAGAAACAACGAGCCCTGCACCATCCCATGAGGCACACCACCAGTCACAGCCTTCCAGTTGTAGGTGCAGACAGAAACAGGCCCTTCTCCAAAGAAGGATAATCCAAAGAGCTTTTACAGGTATATTAAGAGCAAAACGATGGTAAGGGATAAAATTGGTCCTCTTGAAGATCAGAGTGGTCGGCTATGTGTGGAACCAAAGGAAATGGGGGAGATCTTAAATAGGTTTTTTGCGTCTGTATTTACTAAGGAAACTGGCATGAAGTCTATGGAATTAAGGGAAACAAGTAGTGAGATCATGGAAACTGTACAGATTGAAAAGGAGGAGGTCCTTGCTGTCTTGAGGAAAATTAAAGTGGATAAATCCCCTGGACCTAACAGGGTGTTCCCTCGGACCTTGAAAGAGACTAGTGTTGAAATTGCAGGGGCCCTGGCAGAAATATTTAAAATGTCGCTGTCTACAGGTGAGGTGCCGGAGGATTGGAGAGTGGCTCATGTTGTTCCGTTGTTTAAAAAAGGATTGAAAAGTAATCCGGGAAATTATAGGCCAGTAAGTTTAACGTCAGTAGTAGGTAAGTTATTGGAGAGAGTACTAAGAGACAGAATCCACAAGCATTTGGATAGACAGGGACTTATTAGGGAGAGTCAACATGGCTTTGTGTGTGGTAGGTCATGTTTGACCAATCTATTGGAGTTTTTCGAGCAGGTTACCAGGAAAGTGGATGAAGGGAAGGCAGTGGATATTGTCTACAGGGACTTCAGTAAGGCCTTTGACAAGGTCCCGCATGGGAGGTTAGTTAGGAAAATTCAGTCGCTAGGTGTACATGGAGAGGTGGTAAATTGGATTAGACATTGGCTCAATGGAAGAAGCCAAAGAGTGGTAGTAGAGAATTGCTTCTCCGAGTGGAGGCCTGTGACTAGTGGTGTGCCACAGGGATCAGTGCTGGGTCCATTGTTATTTGTCATCTATATCAATGATCTGGATGATAATGTGGTAAATTGGATCAGCAAATTTGCTGATGATACAAAGATTGGAGGTGTAGTAGACAGTGAGGAAGGTTTTCAGAGCCTGCAGAGGGACTTGGACCAGCTGGAAAAATGGGCTGAAAAATGGCAGATGGAGATTAATACAGACAAGTGTGAGGTATTACACATTGGAAGGACAAACCAAGGTAGAACATACAGGGTTAATGGTAAGGCACTGAGGAGTGCAGTGGAACAGAGGGATCTGGGAATACAGATACAAAATTCCCTAAAAGTGGCGTCACAGGTAGATAGGGTCGTAAAGAGAGCTTTTGGTACATTGGCCTTTATTAATCAAAGTATTGAGTATAAGAGCTGGAATGTTATGATGAGGTTGTATAAGGCAATGGTAAGGCCGAATCTGGAGTATTGTGTTCAGTTTTGGTCACCAAATTACAGGAAGGATATTAATAAGGTTGAAAGAGTGCAGAGGAGGTTTACAAGGATGTTGCCAGGACTTGAGAAACTCAGTTACAGAGAAAGGTTGAATAGGTTAGGACTTTATTCCCTGGAGCGTAGAAGAATGAGGGGAGATTTGATAGAGGTATATAAAATTATGATGGGCATAGATAGAGTGAATGCAAGCAGGCTTTTTCCGCTGAGGCAAGGGGAGAAAAAAACCAGAGAACATGGGTTAAGAGTGAGGGGGGAAAAGTTTAAAGGGAACATTAGGGGGGGCTTCTTCACACAGAGAGTGGTGGGAGTATGGAATGAGCTGCCAGACGAGGTGGTAAATGCAGGTTCTTTTTTAACATTTAAGAATAAATTGGACAGATACATGGATGGGAGGTGTATGGAGGGATATGGTCCGTGTGCAGGTCAGTGGGACTAGGCAGAAAATGGTTCGGCACAGCCAAGAAGGGCCAAAAGGCCTGTTTCTGTGCTGTAGTTTTTCTATGGTTTCCTCACAAAGTCCATGTTGACCATTTACACCAACCCTACATTAATTATTTTATTTTAATTTTCTCCACATTCTCATCAATTTGACCAGATTCTACCACTCACCTATACAGAAAGGGCAACTTTCAGCAGCAGTTTAACTGACTAACCTGATTTCTTTGGGATGTGAGAGAAACTTGGAGAACCCAGACAAAACCAACACGGTCACAAGGACAACATGCACACTCCACGTAGAGAGCAGCGGAGGACAGGACTGAGGCTGGCTCTCTGTGACCGTGAGACAGCGCCTAGACAAGTTGTGCCACCATGCAGATCAGTTGTCAGTTGGCAAATGCATTATGAAGAGAGCGAGTGCAGACACTGGAAATACGGATAAACACATTCAACATGCTGGAGAAACCCGGCAGGTCAGGCAGCAACTGTGGAGGAAAATGAACGATTGAAGTTTCGGGCCAAGGTTCCTCATCAGTCTCTTTGTAAGTCTCAGCACCAAATGGTGACTGTTCATTTCCCTCCACAGATGCTTCCTGACCCATTATGTCCCTCTAGCATTTTGAGTGTATTGACATGGATGCACTGTGAAAATATTCTAGTTCTTGAAATAGCTATTGCAAAGCTGCAAGAATAGAAGAATCTGATGAAACAAGCACAGGCCATTCTACCTATTGTGTCAATGCTAGTCAACATAAAAGCCACTTATTTTTGTAAAACCTTCAGATTTCATAACAATGGCCCATATATTTAATTCATGATTACCTGCTATAAAACAACATCAAACATTTAATCGTTGGCTCCCTACAAGCAGACGTCCAGTAGCCAGAACAACTGGTGCACATGGATAGAATGGTAGCACATTGCACAGAGGTTCAGAGTTCAGGCCTGATGTTTGTCTGCATGTGGTTTTCATGGTCTCCACATGACTGTGTGGGTGTAGCCAACATAGCTAGGTGGTGAGCGGTGTGTTACAGGGGTCAATGCTGAGCCCACAGCTGTTCACGGATTACATTAACAATCTGGAAGAGGGGAACCGAGTACAGTGTATCTAAGTTTGCTGATGACACTAAATTGAGTAGAAAAGCAAATTGTGCAGAAGATACGGAGAGTCTGCAGAGAGATATAGATAGGTTAAGTGAATGGGCAAGGGTTTGGCAGATAGAGTACAGTGTTAGGAAATACGAGGTCATCCACTTTGGAAGGAGAAATGGAAGATCAGATTATTATTTAAATCACAAAAGGTTGGTTTGCAGGTAGAGCAGGCTTTCAAGAAGGCAAATGGAATGTTGGCCTTCATTGCTAGAGGGATTGAATTTAAGAGCAGGGAGGTTATGCTGCAACTGTACAGGGTACTGGTGAGGCTGCACCTGGAGTACTGTGTGCAGTTCTGGTCTTCTTACTTAAAGAAGGATATACTGGCTTTGGAGGCAGTGCAGAGGAGGTTCACCAGGTTAATTCCAGAGATGAGAGGGTTAGACTATGAGGAGAGATTGAGTCACCTGGGACTGAACTTGCTGGAATTCATAAGGATGAGAGGAGATCTTATAGAAACATATAAAATTATGAAAGGGATAGATAAGACAGAGGCAGGAAAGTTGTTTCCAATGGTTGGTGAGACTCGTACTAGGGTACACAGCCTCAGGATTCAGGGGAGTAGATTTAGGATGGAGATGAGGAAGAACAGCTTTCCCAGAGAGTGGTGAATCTGTGGGATTCTCTGCCCAATGAAGCAGCGGAAGCTAGCTCAGTAAACATATTTAAGACAAGGCAGGATAGATTTTTGCATAGTAGGGGTATTAAGGGTTATGGGGAAAAGGCAGGTAGGTGGAGATGAGTCCATAGCCAGATCAGCCATGATCTTATCGAATGGCAGAACAGACTCAATGGGCCAGATGGGCCTGCTCCTATTTCTTATGTTCTTATGTCCTAATAACAGCAACACTTCATTAGGCATTTGAGGTGATTTGATATGTCAAGAAAAACTAGAAAGTTTCTGCAAGTGTACTATGGATTGCATTCTGACTGGTTGCATCACTGCCTGGCATGGAGACTTCAATGCAGAGGATTTAAAAGAAGATGCAGAGGTTATAGGCTCAGCTAGCTCCATCGTGGTAACAATCCTCCCAACCATCAATGACAAGAGGTTCCTCGAGAAGGTGGCATCTATCATTACGGACCCTCATCACCTGAGGCATGCTGCCTCCTCATTACTACCATCAGGGAGGAGGTACAGGAGACGAAGGACCCACACCCAACATTTTAAGAACAGTTTCTTCCCCTCTGCCATCAGAACAATCCGTGAACCCATGAACACCCCCTCACTATTCCTCTTTGGCACTATCTATCGATCTATTTGTTTATTTTGCAACTTGCAGTAAATGTTCATGTCTTGCACTGCACTGTTGCCACAAAAGAACAAATTTAATGAATGTGTCAGCGATTCTGACTGTGACAGCTCTAAGGTGGACATTTGGTAGGTTAACTGGCCTAATGCATAGGTCAATGGCAACATCTGGAAAGAATTGTTGAGAATGTGGGGAGAATTAGATGGCATGAGCATGTAATTAATATGGCTGGTTGATGGTCAATGTGGACTCTGGCTGTCAGCACTGTTTCTGTGCTCTATGACTTTATAACTCTAAACCTACCTCTACACTAATAATGGACCCAATTTACAACTTTCCCTTTGACTTCATTTGCAATTACTTTCCTGATCAACTTGACACAAGGAACTTTGTCAGACCGGCTGCTAAAATCCTTGTCAGCTACCTACATTAAACATTCTGCCCTCCTTGGCCCTTCATGTTACCTTGTCAAAACAGTCAATTCGTTAGACACAACAAATCAGCAAATACAGTCGCTTATATCAGCAGCAGGGAATTCTGCAGAGACTTCCTAACTCTTAAAAACTTGTGAGAATGTGGGACACTTTCCCACGGGCAACTATTTTTTTTTTAAATTTCAAAATATACTTTATTCAAAAATAAAAGTATATACAATAAACCATTCAATGAATCTCAATCTTTTACATACGTTTCCCTTATCGTCTCTACATATCCATACTTTGGCCACCCACGTGGCACTCCGTTGGTTCACCTTACCACACCATTGTTGAGGGGTCTACTGCCTGCCACCCGACCCCTCCCACTCCCACGGGTGGAGAAACCTATATTGCGGTCCTTCCCCACCGGGCCCTTGCGGTGGCTGCACCGAGTTTCAGTGCGTCCCTCAGCACGTACTCCTGCAGCCGAGAATGTGCCAGTCGGCAGCATTCTCCCACGGACATCTCCATGTGCTGGTAGACCATCAAGTTTCGGGCCGAACAAAGAGCGTCTTTCACCGAGTTGATGATCTGTCAGCAGCACCGGATGTTGGTCTCCGTGCGCGTCCCCGGGAACAGCCCGTAGATCAGAGAGTCCTCTGTTACGCAGCTGCTGGGGATGAAACATGACACTAGCTCGTCCATCCTCCTCCACACCCTCTCTGCGAACTGACAGTGTGCAAAGAGGTGGGTCACAGACTCCTCCTCACTGCAGTCCTCCCATGGGCAGTGGGGTGCGGAGACGATGTTCCAGGCATACAGGAGGGATCTGACAGGGAGGGCCCCTCTCACCGCCAGCCAGGCGAGGTCCTGGTGCCTGTTGGTGAGATCTGGTGATGAGGCATTTTGCCAGATGAACTGGATGGTCTGCTCAGGGAACCACCCCACTGTGTCCATCACGTCCTTCTCCTGCAGTGCCTGCAGGACATTACGTGCCGACCACTGCCTGATGGCCCCATGGTCAAAGGCGTTCTCCTGGAAGAACTTTTCTACGAAGGACAGGTATGGCAGCAACGACCAGCTGACTGGGGTGTTGCGCGGGAGTGGGGCCAGACCCAACCTTCTATTGATACAAGTAGCGTTGATACTTTTACATGAAAGCTAGGTAAGTATCAGTAGAAAGAACATAAGAACACAAGAACACAGTGGTGTAGTGGTTAACACAACGCATTACAGTACCAGTGACCTGGGTTCATTTCCCACCTCTGCCTGTCGGGTGTTTATACATTCTCCCCATGATCAGAAGGGTTTCCTTCAAGTGCTCCAGTTTCCTCCTAAAGGCGTACTGGTTGGTAGGTTAATTGGTCATTGTAAATTGTCCTGAGATTAGGCTAGGATTAAATCGAGGGATTGCTGGGCAGCGGGGCTCAAAGGGCCAGAAGGACAAATTTCACGCTGTATCTCAACAAATAAACACAATCAACCTTCCTTCTGAATGTCAGAGCTTGGCAGAGGCTTGAATTTAGCAGGAGACCATAAGAAATAAAAACAAGTGCCTTGGAAAGAATACAACAGAGCTGTGGGACTGATTTCTTTAACACTTGGTAGAACACCAGCAATGACAGGGTTAAAAAGTATACCTGCGTCGGCTCTGTCACTCTATGCTTCAGAAAATTAAAGGGAGGGGATGGAGTAGGCAACATGGCCCCTTGAGTCTCCCTTGTCATTCATTGAGGATACAGCTAATCTTTAATCCCAATACCATTTTCCTGCCTTAGTATCCAGAAATCTATTGTTCTGTGGAGATGCAAGAGATTGCAGATACTGTAATCAGGAGCAGAATAAAACAACTGCTGCGAGAACTCAGTGGTAGCATCTCTGGAGGCACAGTGTTGATGTTTCGGACTGAAATCCTGCCTCAGATCACACGAACTGTCGACCACCTCTTTCCATCATTCCTCCAGCAGGTTGGTTAATGTACATCTGTTACATCCAAAGTTCTGCTTTAAATGAACTTTATCTGAGAGTCTACAACTCTCTCAGGAAAATAAATCCATAGATCCGCAGGAATATAGGGATGCAAATATCATCCACCTGTACAAGATTAAGGGGAACAGGGCATATCTCTCCAGAGCACAGATGGGAAGATCATGGCCCGTATCATACTGAACAGGATTACCTCTCACCTGCTTGATAACGTTCTCTCAGAGAGCCAATGTGGTTTCAGATCTAACAGAGGAACAGCGGACGTGATGTTTGCTGTCGGACGGATACAGGAGAAGTGTCAGGAACAGAACCCGAATGTCTACATCTTCTTTCTGGACCTGACGAAGACATTTGACTCCATCAGTTGCATAGCCCTTTGGCTCATCCTCACCAAGTTAGGCTGCCCTCCCCCCCCCCAGAGGCTGGTCAGCATTGTCAGGTCATTGAAATGGCCAGGGTCATTGAAAATGTCTGCACCTCTGACCCCTTCCTACTAACTAATGGTGCCAAGCAGGGCTGAGTCCTCGTGCCTACTCTGTTCAGCCTGCCGTTTGCCACGATGCTGTTCTCTGCTCTCTCACAGACTGATGAGGGAGTAACAATTCGCTACAGGACCAATGGACGCTTCTTTGATCTGCGACACCTCAAGACCGAGACCAGAGTACTGGAAGCAGCAGTACGAGACTTCTCGTTTGCAGATGACTGCTCTCTTGCAGCGCGCAGTGAAAGGGAACCTGCAGGAGCTCACTGACTGCCTCGCTGTGGCAGCAAGAAAATTCGGCCTAACCATCAGCCTGCAGAAGACAGAAGTTCTACTTCAGCCCGCACCCCATACCAACCCTGTGGAACCATGAATTGAGAGTGAAGGCACACAGCCCAACAATGTTGACACCTTCACCTACCTGGGAAGCTGCCTCGCCTCCTCCTGCAGTCTAGGTTGAGAGGTATCAAACAGACTTGCAAAAGCTGAGGTGTCCTTTGGCAGGCTATGGGCACGTGTGTGGGGAGAACGTGGCATCCAGCTGAAGACCAAGATGCCAGTCTATAGAGCAGTCATCCTGATTTCTCTGCTGTATGACTGTGAAGACTGTGAAACATGGACCCTGTACTGCAGACACATCAAGATGCTTGACCAGATCAACCTGTGATGCCTTCCCAAGATCTCGTGGCAAGACAGAGTACCCACCACAAAAGTGCTATGAAGGGCCGAGAGCTCTGGTCATGAGACACTGGTCATGAAGGCTCAACTTCGATGGGTTGGGCATGTGGTCTTGATGGAAGGCAGCCACCTTCCAAGGATGGTAGTCTTTTCTGAGCTGATACATGGTGCCAGAAAGCAGGAAGGCCTCACAAAGCACTATAAAGACTGTGTGAAAGCATCCTTGAAAGCATTCACTATCCCTGTGACTGGGTGGGAGGCCTTGGCCAAAGACCGGTGCCTGGCAGTCTACGAAGGCACCACTATATTCGAAGAGCAGCAGCTGAAGGACGTTGATCAAGAGTGCCAGGACCGCAAGGAGAGACCCTTCAATGTCCATAATGTGCCCGACCTGTAGGCACATCTGCGCTTCCCAGTCCAGGCTTCACGCTCATCACAGGCCTCACTGACGTCATCGTCGTTCCCGATGGACTTCCAAGAAGAAAGTAAAGAAACTCATAGATTCACCATCTTATCTAACCAAGTGGCACGGTGTCACAACAACAGTCTTTTCTTCAATGTCAACAAACTTAAGGAGCTGATTTCAGGAAGGGGGAGAATGCACATGCTCCTGTTTATGCCATCGGAACTGAGGTTGAGAGCTTTAAGCTCCTAGGAGTGAATATCACCAACAGCTTGCCCTGGTCCAACCACATAGATGCCATGGCAAGCAGCTCTAATCCCTTAGGAGGCTAAAGAAATTCAGCATGTCTTGGTTATCTCTCAACTATATCTATAGATCATAGAAAGTGTCCTATTAGGATGCATCACTGTTTGGTGTGGCAGCTGCTCTGTCCGAGACTGCAAGAAATTTCAGAGTTGTGGACAGAGCTCAGTCTTCTCTCCATAGACTCTGTCTACGCTTCCTGCTGCCTTGGTAAATCAGCCAGTGTAAGCAAAGGCCCCACCCACCACAACCATTGTCTCTTCTCCTCCCTCCCATTAGGCAGAAGATACAAAGGTCTGAAAGCACATGCCAGCAGACTTAAGGACATCTTCTGCCCTAAGACCCTTTGAGTGGACCTCTTGTATGATGAGGTGGATTCACAATCTACCTCTGCATGGCCTTGCACCTTATTGTCTGCTGCGCATCGCTCTCTCTGTAAATGTAACATCACAATCTTCATTCTTTCATTGCGTTCCCATTCTACTGTCACGATGTACTGATGTGATGAAATTATCTGTACAGATGGCATAAGAAACAATTTCTCACTCTAGCTCAGTAAGTGTGACTATCATAAACCAATTTATTGATTTTCTTTTGGCCTTAATCCTAAATGGCCTAACCATTATTGTGTGTGTGTGTGTGTGTGTGTGTGTGTGAACATAGAATAGTATAGCACAATACTGGCCCTTCAGCCCATAACCTACTCCATGAACAATCTAATCCTTCCCTCTTACATAGCCTATAACCTTCCATGTTGCTTTCGTCCATTTGCCTATCTAAGGGCCCCTTAAATGTCCCTAATATATCAGATTCTACCAGCACCACCAACAACACTTTACACTTTATACTTTATTGTCGTCAAACAGTTGATACTAGAATGTACAATCATCACAGCAATATTTGATTCTGCGCTTCCCGCTCCCTGGATTACAAATATTAAATAATAAAAATATTAAAAATAGTAAAAATTAGTAAATATTAAAAATTTAAATTATAAATCATAAATAGAAAATAGAAAAATGGAAAGTGAGGTAGTGCAAAAAAACCGAGAGGCAGGTCTGGATATTTGGAGGGTATGGCCCAGATCCAGGTCAGGATCCGTTCAATAGTCTTATCACTCTTGGTGTAAAAAAAAAACTTATTTCTGATATTTTCCCTAAACCTTCCTCCACTCACCTTAAAAAGGATGTCTTCTGGGATTAGCCTTTGCCACCCTGGGAAAATTGCACTGGCTGGTTACTCTGTCTATGCCTTATATTATCTTACACAACTCTATCATGGTCTGTCCTCCTCCTTCGGTCCAAAGAGAAAAGCCATAGTTCACTCAACCTTCCCTCATAAGACATGCTCTCCAAACCGGGAAGTGCACCCGTTCTAAAGCTTTCACATCTTCCCTATAATGAGGCGATCGGAACTGAAAATACTCCATGTGGAATGTTTGGAACATAATACTTCAAGTGTGGCTAATTTCCAAAATAACATTATGCAGAAAGCAAAAACAAAAAATGTTGTAAACATCCCTCACCTACCTACTGGAGGGATATCAATCAGATTGAAAGAGCACAGAAAATTTACAAGGACGTTGTCGAGACTTGAGAACCCAAGTTGGCGGAAGAAATCTGGGTGCAGCTCAATGGGACTAGGCAGAATAATAGATCAGAACAGACTAGATGGGCTGAAGGGCCTGATCTGTGCTGTAGTGATTTCGTGCACTATTACTCTATAGCAACTTTACATAATGTACTCCACCTTGAGGGCTGAACCTGAGTTGGTATTATACACTTATGACTAATGTGAGTTCCTCCCTCTGGGCTACCTTTCCGTAAATTTATACGTGGCCTACCACATGCAATTTTCTTGTTGCCTCCTCCCCACTCTGCCCCATCAATATTGGTCGCCCCAAATGTATATCACAAAGATTTGCCACCCCAGTTCAATTTCAGAGCAATTCCAAATAGACCCCCAATTCCTGGACCGAATAACCATTCATATTCTTTTCTTTTGCTTCCACATCTGATGATTTTACAACCAATAAACCTTAACATTTAATGAATATAAAGAATATCAACCGTAAGACCATAAGACATAGGAGCAGAATTAGGCCATTTGGCCCATTGAGTCTGCTCCACCATTCAATCATGGCTGATCCTTTTCCCCTTCCTCAACCTCATTTCTCAGCTTTTCCCTGTAGCCTTTGATGCCATGTCCAATCAAGAACCTATTAATCTCTGCCTTAAATACACACAACATTCTGGCCTCCACAGCTGCCTGTGTTAACAAATTCCACAAATTACACATTTCCTTCAATGCTATATTCCTTAGTATTTCAGTCAAAGAATAAGTCTCCGATTGCAAGAAACACCTGGTGCCTTGGCAGCTCTGCACTTTTACCTTTTCATGGCAAGAACATCACAATAGGATGATTATCTGTTGATAACATTTATTTATTCACCTGATGAGATGTTACTATCCAGTTAATAACGCTGGAGACCAGCATTTATTGCCGATGTCTTATTGCAGCTGAACTGGAGGGGTACGCAGAAACAGTCATGTTGGTGAATTTTGAGTCAGTTAAAGGCCAGCCAGGTAATTAGAACTAATGGCCTTCTTGGAAAGAAAGTGTTGAACCTTCTATAACGATCATCTTAATTGTCCAAAATTAAATCTTTAGCAGCTGTGACAGGATTTAAACTGATATCCTCAGCTCAATTGTCCAGAGGTCTAGATACCGGCCAACTAACTTTCATGATACCTACTATACACACAGTGGCCACTTTATTTGGTACCTTGTGTACCTAATGAAATAACCATTGAGTGGCTGTTCGTGTTTTTCTGCTGCTGTAGCCTATCTACTTCAAGGTTCAACGTGTTGAGCATTCAAAGACATTCTTCGACACACCATCCTTGTAACGTAGTTATCTGAGTTACTGTCACCTTCCTGTCAGCTTGAGTCAGCCTGGCCACTCTCTTCTGACCTCTTTCATGAACAAGGAGATTTTGCCGCTCGCTGGATGTTTTCTAGTTTATTGCACCATTCTCTGTAAGCTCTGGAGAATGGCGCATGAAAATCCCAGGAGATCAGCAGTTTCAAACCACACTGTCTGGCACCAACAGATATTCCCTGGCCAAAGTAACTTGGATCACATTTTCTCCCCATTCTGTTGTTTGGTCTGAACACCAACTGAACCTCTTGACCATATCTCAATGTTGCTGCCACATGATTGCACCTAATAAACTGGCCACCTATTGGGAAACCACAAAAGAGATCAGACCTAGCATTTTAATGCTAATTATTGAACACGTCAATGAACTCTAAAAGTGTTTCTTTGCAACAGATGCAATGCAGTTGCGTTTCTTAAAGAAACAAAGCAATCACTAACCTTGTACACCGAAAATTTGCAAGCTGCTTCTGGATTATTGAACAAACAATTTACAGGAAGCTTTATTAACATGGATTCCCGTTGGGTATCTGTGGGAACAGAATGTCCTGCGAGTACTGTACCCAAGGTCAAATTGTTGCTTGCTTTTAGTGCATTGAATAATTTACTTCAGATGACAAGAAGAAAAAAATGTTTATTCTCAAAATGAGAAACCTTCAAAAAATAGTTGACTCAAGTCTGTACTGAAACTGGTTGCATCGTCTCATTCCTTAATTCCTTTAAACAAAGTTATATTTATCATTAACGATTAATTTAACAGTTTAACAAATTATACTCAATACACAGCTCAGATTTGCTACTTTGGATTCTGAGAAATTGTTAGCCTTAGAGTTGGCTACTAATTGTGAACATCAACAAGAAGAGATTGGTTATGATATGAACTCAATCTCTCCCTTTCTTCATGGTAATGCTAACACTTCAGTGTGATATGAAAGCCATGGAGAATTCCCCTGCTGTTCTTCAATTTCAAATTTCTTATCCTTATTTTCGAATGTCTCTACGTTCACATGCCCCTCTTGCTCTAGAGTATTTATTCCTGTCCATCTCTGTATTCCCCACTACCCTTTGATCAGTTTTATACTTGCTCCACCAGGATGTGGTGGCCAGTGCTATCATGTTTGCTGTTGTGTGCTGGGGCAGCAGGCTGAGGGTAGCAGACACCAACAGAATCAACAAACTCATTCGTAAGGCCAGTGATGTTGTGGGGATGGAACTGGACTCTCTGACGGTGGTGTCTGAAAAGAGGATGCTGTCTAAATTGCATGCCATCTTGGACAATGTCTCCCATCCACTACATAATGTACTGGTTGGGCACAGGAGTACATTCAGCCAGAGACTCATTCCACCGAGATGCAACACAGAGCGTCATAGGAAGTCATTCCTGCCTGTGGCCATCAAACTTTACAACTCCTCCCTTGGAGGGTTAGACACCCTGAGCCGATAGGCTGGTCCTGGACTTATTTCCTGGCATAATTTAACTATTTATGGTTCTATTACTATTTATTATTTATGGTGCAACTGTAACGAAAACCAATTTCCCCCGGGATCGATAAAGTATGACTATGACTATAAGTGCCGCACACCATGTCCAAGCCAACTGTTTTGCCCATCGACACAAAGCTCATTTGCCTCCATTAGGAATGTAATCAAAACACATTCGGTGTACAACGCTGAGATTTTTCTCTCCACAGACAGTGACAAAACAAAGAAAACCATGGAACCCATTCAAAGAAAAACATCGACTCTCCCTCAACACACACACACACACACAAAAGAAATCATGCAAATGACAAAATAAAAGAGCAAAAAGCACTGAATGTAAGACATCGATGCTTAGAGGCATCAAAAGGGTATAGGCATATTCAGTTCAGCTGAGTTTATTTTATTCAGTTTAACCCAGTTCAGTTCAATCCAGTGATGTGTTGTTCATTATCTCCCAGCCACCCTGATCAAACTCGCACAAAACAGCAACAAAAAGAAGGAGCGACCAGAAAGCAGAAGCACATCATAACGTGAACTACAGAGCCAAATCCACAAACCACGTCAATTAAACCTTGCGCAAGACCCAGGACTCCGGCACCGTCCTCCAACAGCGTCGAGGCAGAGAGAGATCATTCGGCACCTTCCTCCAGCAGCTTCGAGCGAGCTGCTGCTAGACGGCGCTGAACACCGGAACGCCTTCCGCCCTCACCTCGATGATTTCAACCTATCTCGATGCTTTAATCAGTGAGATCGGTGAGAAGTGGAGTTGATAATGGGCTCGCACACCATCTGCAGGCTTCTTGGCCTTGAAGCCGCATGCTTCGCTTGAAACCCCAGCAAACACCCCTGGAGACAACAAAGCACCAGGTGACCCAATCGGCCTGAAAACGCACCACGAAAATGTAGATCACGGACTCTTAAACAAAATTTACGGAGCAATGGTGGTATAGTGGTGAGTATAGTGACCTTCCAAGCAGTTGACCCAAGTTCAAATACCAGCCACCGCAGATTTTTAGGGCAGTGCAGCTCCAGTGACCCGGGTTCAATTCCTGTCACTGTTTGTGAGGAGTTTGTAGGCTCTCTCTGTGTCAGCATGGGTTTCCTCCAGGTGATCCTGTTTCCTACTACAGTCCAAAATTGTACAGTTTAGTTGGTCATGTGGGTGTAATTGGGCAGCACAGGCACATTGGGCCATGAGGTTCTCTGTGTAGTGACTCTAAATGAAAATAAAATAAAATAAAAATAATCATTGTATCTGATTCCAGCCCTCTCTGACAGCATGTTCCAGATATTTGCATATAAACATTTACCTTTAAGATTCCCTTTAAATCTCCTATACCTCACCTCAAAGCAATCCCATCTTGATTTTGATGCACTTAACATGGAAAATAATTTTGACTGTCTAGGCCTTTCATAATATTACATACTTCTATACCTTCCTAACTTGGAGGTTCAAAGGTTCACTTATTATCAAAGTATTATTGCATTATACAACTCTGAGATTCATCTTCTCCAGATAGCCAAGAAACAAAGAAAACCATGAAGTCATTCAAAGAAATACATCAAACCCACCCCCCCACAAAAAATAATAGCAATGCAGTCATCAATCCTCCCCCCAAACCCCCATGCCCCACACAAAAAACTAACAAAACTTAACAAGAACATCAACCCACAAACCTCCTCCCCACGCACCAAAAAAATGAACAAAACGCGCCACACAGCAAAACACTGTATATAAAAACCATAGGACTGAAAATGTCCACAGTCCATAGTCCAACCCATAACCGCAGTAACATATTCCAACAGCATCGAGAGACAGAGAGTGAGAGATCCCACTCCCTCCACCTCTCCCCCATTCTTATGTGGAAACTCTTTTTCAATTCTACCTCTTTGAGCCAGCTGCCGGTAACCTGCCCGAAATATGCTGTATCAGGTTCAGTCTCAAGTTTTGCATGTTAACACTTTTGGCGGTTGGGAACACTTAGGGATGTTTCATTATGTTGAAGGTGCTAGTATATGCATGTTGCTGATGTTGAAGGTTTCTTCTGTGTCAACCTGAGAAAAAAAGGAAGAAGTTTTCACTTTCATAGCAAAACTGTCTCAAAATACCTTTCTATCCTATAGAGATTCAAGGGTACTTGTATCCCACCGTTATCAGATAGCCTGGAATGGACCTCCCGCACAAAAAAATTAAACTTTTGATCTCCCAGTCTGCCTCGATGTGACCCTTGCATTCTGTTTGCACCGCAACATGATAATCAGCATTCTGTCTCCTGCTTACTATCCCGACGCCATTACGTATGGAGTGGGGTGTCCGGATGGCATGCAGATCAGGACATTTCACGTGACAACTATAATAATAATATTAAACCAAACCAGTTAGACTTTTTAAATGTACTGACTGCTGTAAAGTGAAGTATGTAGGAGCCAGTTTATTGCCAGCAAGGTCCTGTCTCAGCAAAGCAGCTACATAATCAAAGACCCTGCCAACTGGACATTCTCTCTTCTTCCCTTCCATCAAGCAGAAGATAGAAAACCCTGAAAGCACATACCACCAGGCTCAGAGACAGCTTCTGCCACACTGTTATAGGATTACTAATGGTTACCTGGTACATTAAGGACTCCTGACCTCACAATCTAACTCATTATGATCTTGCGCCTGATTGCCTACCTGCACCACACTTTCTCTGTAGTTGATGTACTTTATTCTGCATTGTTATTGTTTTACCTCAATGCATTTGATCTGTATGATCATTATGCAAGTCTTCTACAGTATCTTGTCACATGTGAAAATAATTCACCAATTCCAATAGAGACACCAGAGTGTCGGATGTGGGAATGTTAACAAAAGAGAGAACAAAGTGTCTTGTCTTCAGTGCCTTAGGATTCTTCCTATCCTCCCAGGAGAGGGGAGAGTCATTCAGTTTACCATTTAACCCATGAGGTGGTATCTCCCATAATAGCACAGATCCTGTAGATGCACAAGTCCCTGGAGAAGGATTACAACCTAATACGAATGACTTTGTCACAAGGATACTGTGGTCATTGAGCCAAGGCTGCTTCTGGAGCTGTTGCCAGATGAGACCTTTGTGATGTGACTGATAAGAGGAATCTGAAAACAAGGTTAAGGCTTTTAAAGACCAGTGGGGGATTTCATCTTGATTTCCCTTTCATACCGTTGCTATAAAGAAAGGGAGAGAATGAGCTCATATCATAACTATTGTCTTCAGAGCTGTAGAAACTCATGGAGTCATGAAGGCCCTTTTGTCGTCATATCCACACAGACCATCAAATACTCACCTACATACCCCTGCTTAACAGCCTTTAGATAGCCAGATAGATAGATAGATACTTTAATAATCCAAAAGGGAATTACATTGTCACAGTAGCATTACAAGTGCACAGATATACAAGTATTAGAGGAGAAGTAAGAAAGAATACAAAAATGAGTTAACACAAAGTCTTACAGGAGGGGGTCATCACTTCCTCAGCTATAGGTTGATTCATTATAGACTGTAATGGCTGAGGGTAAGAATGACTTCGTATCACGCTCTTTGGAGCAGCACAGTTGTCTTGGTCTATTACTAAAAGTGCTCCTCTGTTCAGCCAAGTTGGTATGCAGAGAGTGAGAAGCATTGTCCAGAATTGCCAGGATTTTCTGTAGGGTCCCTTGTTCTACCACAGCCTCCAGTGTTTCCAGTTTCTCTGCTATAAAAGAGCCAGCCTTTCCAATCCGTTTCAAACTGGAGAAAATCTGCAGATGCTGGGAATCCAAGCAACACACACAAAATACTGGAGGAACTCAGCAGGCTGGGCAGCATCTGTGGAAAAAAGTACAGTCGATGTCTCGGCCTGAAATGTCATAAGAACATAAGAAATAGGAGCAGGAGTAGGCCATCCGGCCCATCAAGCCTGCCCCGCCATTCAATAAGATTATGGCTGATCTGTCTGTAAACTCAGCTCCATCTACCTGCCTTTTCCCCATAACCCTTAATTCCCTTACTACGTAAAAACCTATCTAACTGTATCTCAAACATATTTAGTGAGGAAGCCTCAACTGCTTCCCTGGGCAAAAAATTCCACAGATTCACCACTCTCTGGGAAAAACAGTTTCTCCTCATCTCTGTCCTAAATCTTCTTCCCTGAATTTTGAGGCAATGTACCCTAGTTCTAGTCTCACCTATCAATGAAAATATCTTTCCTACTTCTATCTTATCTATCCCTTTCAAAATTTTGTATGTTTCTATAAGATCCCCTCTCATTCTTCTGAATTCCAGCAAGTATAGTCCCAGGTGACTCAATCGCTCCAAATAGGTTAACCCCTTCATCCCTGGAATCAACCTGGTGAACCTCCTCTGCACTGCCTCCAAAGCCAGTAGCAAACACAAAATAATCTGCAGATGCTGGGGTCAAAGCAACACTCACAACATGCTGAAGGAACTCAGCAGGTCGGGCAGCAACCATGGAAATGATAAGTCAACATTTCGGGACGGAACCCTTTGTCAGGACTGAAGAGGGAAGGGGCAGAGGCCCTATAAAGAAGGTGGGGGGAGGGTGGGAAGGAGAAGGCTGGTGGGTGTCAGGTGAAAAACCAGTAAGGGGAAAGATAAAGGGGTGGGGGAGGGGAGGCAGGGAGGTGATAGGCAGGAAAGGTGAAGAAGGAATAGGAGAAAGCACAATGGGTAGTAGAAGGAGGCAGAACCATGAGGGAGGTGATAGGCAGCTGGGGGAGGGGCAGAGTGAAACTGGGATGGGGGATGGGAGGGGGAGGGAATTACCAGAAGTTGGAGAATTCAATGTTCATACCAAGGGGCTGGAGACTACCCAGATGGTATATGAGGTGTTGCTCCTCCAACCTAAGTTTAGCCTCATCATGGCCGTAGAGGAGGCCGTGTATGGACATATCCGAATGGAAATGTGAAGCAGAGTTGAAGTGGGTGGCAACTGGGAGATCCTGTCTGTTGTGGCGGACGGAGCAGAGGTGCTCGACGAAGCGGTCCCCCAATCTGCGTCAGATTTCACCGATGTAGAGGAGGCCACACCAAGAGCACCGGATGCAATAGATGACCCCACCAGACTCACAAGTGAAGTGTTGCCTCACCTGGAAGAACTGTTTGGGGCCCTGAATGGTGGCAAGAGATGAGGTGTAGGGACAGGTGTAGCACTTACGCCTACAGGGATAAGTGCCAGGTGGGAGATCCGTGGGGAGGGACGTGCAGATAAGGGAGTCGCGGAAGGACCGATCCCTGCGGAAAGCGGAGAGGGAAAGATGTGCTTAGTGGCGGGGCCCTGTTGAGGGTGGCGGAAGTTGCGGAGGATAGTGTGTTGGATCCAGAGGCTGGTGGGGTGGTAGGTGAGGACAAGAGGAACTCTGTCCCTGTTGTGGTGACAGGAAGATGGGGTGAGGGCCGAAGTGCGGGAAACGGAGGAGATGCGGGTGAGGACATCATTAATGATGGCAGAAGGGAAACCACGATCCTTAAAGAAAGAGGACATTGTGCTTTCCCCTATTCCTTCTTCACGTTTCCTGCCTATCCCCTCCCTGCTTCCTCTCCTCCACCCCTTTATCTTTCCCCTTACTGGTTTTCCACCTGGAACCTACCAGCCTTCTCCTTCCTACCCCCCTCCCACCTTTTTTATAGGGCCTCTGCTGCTTCCCTCTTCAGTCCTGACGAAGGGTTCTGGCCCGAAATGTTGACTGATCATTTCCACATATGCTGCCCAACCTGCTGAGTTCCTCCAGCGTGCTGTGAGTGTTGCTCCAAAGCCAGTATATCCTTCCTCAAGTATAGAGACCAGAACTGCACATAGTACTCCAGATGCGGCCTCACCAGTACCCTGCATAGTTGCAACATGACTGCCCTGCTCTTGAATTCAATCCCTCTAGCAATGAAGGCCAACATTCCGTTTGCCTTTTTAATAACCTGTTGCACCTGCAAGCCACCTTCTTGCAATTCATCAAAAAGCTCTCCCAAGTCCCTCTGCACAACAGCACGCTGCAATCTTTCACCATTTAAATAATAATCTGCTCTTCTATTATTCCTTCCAAAGTGGATGATCTCACATTTAGCAACGTTGTATTCCATCTGCCAGACCTTGTCCCACTCACTTAACATAAAAAAAATAGAAACATAGAAAATAGGTGCAGGAATAGGCCATTCGACCCATCGAGCCTGCACCACCATCCAGTATGATCACTGCTGATCATCCAACTCAGAACCCTGTACCAGCCTTCCCTCCATACCCCCGATCCCTTTAGCCACAAGGGCCATATCTAACTCCCTCTTAAATATAGCCAATGAACTGGCCTCAACTGTTTCCTGTGGCAGAGAATTCCACAGATTCACCACTCTCTGTGTGAAGAAGTTTTTCCTAATCTTGGTCCTAAAAGGCTTCCCCTTTATCCTCAAACTGTGACCCCTCGTTCTGGACTTCTCCAACATCGGGAACAATCTTCCTACATCTAGCCTGTCCAATCCTTTTAGGATTTTATACGTTTCAATAAGATTCCCCCTCAATCTTCTAAATTCCAATGAGTATAAGCCTAGTCGATCCAGTCTTTCTTCATATGAAAGTCCTGCCACCCCAGGAATCAATCTGGTGAACCTTCTTTGTACTCCCTCTATGGCAAGAATGTCTTTCTTCAAATTAGGGGACCAAAACTGCACACAATACTCCAGGTGTGGTCTCACCAAGGCCTTGTACAACTGCAGTTGTACCTCCCTGCTCCTGTACTCGAATCCTCGTGCTATGAATGCCAGCATATCATTCGCCTTTTTCACCACCTGCTGTACCTGCATGCCCACTTTCAATGACTGGTGGACAATGACACCCAGGTCTTGTTGCACCTCCCCTTTTCCTAATTGGCCACCATTCAGATCATAATCTGTTTTCCTGTTTTTGCCACCAAAATGGATAACCTCACATTTATCCACATTAAATTGCATCTGCCATGAATTTGCCCACTCACCTAACCTATCCAAGTCACCCTGCATCCTCTTAGCATCCTCCTCACAGCTAACACTGCCGCCCAGCTTCGTGTCATCCGCAAACTTGGAGATGCTGCATTTAATTCCCTCATCTAAGTCATTAATATATATTATAAACAACTGGGGTCCCAGCACTGAGCCTTGCGGTACCACTGCCTGCCATTCTGAAAAGGTCCCGTTTATTCCCACTCTTTGCTTCCTGTCTGCCAACCAATTCTCTATCCACATCAATACCTTACCCCCAATACCGTGTGCATTAAGTTTGCACACTAATCTCCTGTGTGGGACCTTGTCAAAAGCCTTTTGAAAATCCAAATATACCACATCCACTGGTTCTCCCCTATCCACTCTACTAGTTACATCCTCAAAAAATTCTATGAGATTCATCAGACATGATTTTCCTTTCACAAATCCATGCTGACTTTGTCCAATGATTTCACCGCTTTCCAAATGTGCTGTTATCACATCTTTGATAACTTGCTCTAGCAGTTTACCCACCACCGATGTTAGGCTAACCGGTCTATAATTCCCTGGTTTCTCTCTCCTTCCTTTTTTAAAAAGCGGGGTTACAGTAGCCACCCTCCAATCCTCAGGAACTAGTCCAGAATCTAAAGAGTTTTGAAAAATTATCACTAATGTATCCACTATTTCTTGGGCTACTTCCTTAAGCACTCTAGGATGCAGACCATCTGGCCCTGGGGATTTATCTGCCTTTAATCCCTTCAATTTACCTAACACCACTTCCCTACTAACATGTATTTCCCTCAGTTCCTCCAACTCACTGGACCCTCTGTCCCCTACTATTTCCGGAAGATTATTTATGTCCTCCTTAGTGAAGACAGAACCAAAGCAGTTATTCAATTGGTCTGCCATATCTTTGTTCCCTATAATCAATTCACCTGTTTCTGTCTGTAGGGGACCTACATTTGTCTTAACCAATCTCTTTCTTTTCGCATATCTATAAAAGCTTTTACAGTCAGTTTTTATGTTCCCCGTCAGTTTTCTCTCATAATCTTTTTTCCCTTTCCTAATTAAGCCCTTTGTCCTCCTCTGCTGGACTCTGAATTTCTCCCAGTCCTCAGGTGAGCTGCTTTTTCTGGCTAATTTGTATGCTTCTTCTTTGGAATTGATACTATCCCTAATTTCCCTTGTCAGCCACGGGTGCACTACCTTCCCTGATTTATTCTTTTGCCAAACTGGGATGAACAATTGTTGTAGTTCATCCATGCGATCTTTAAATGCTTGCCATTGCATATCCACCGTCAATCCTTTAAGTGTCATTTGCCAGTCTATCTTAGCTAATTCACTTCTCATACCTTCAAAGTTACCCTTCTTTAAGTTCAGTACCTTTGTTTCTGAATTAACTATGTCACTCTCCATCTTAATGAAGAATTCCACCATATTATGGTCACTCTTACCCAAGGGGCCTCTCACGACAAGATTGCTAATTAACCCTTCCTCATTGCTGAATACCCAGTCTAGAATAGCCTGCTCTCTAGTTGGTTCCCGCATACATTCCAAGAAATCCTCTTCCTCAGCACCCTTACCAAGTTGGTTCACCCAATCTATATGTAGATTGAAGTCACCCTTTATAACTGCTGTTCCTTTATTGCATGGATTTCTAATTTCCCGTTTAATGCCATCCCCAACCTCACTACTACTGTTAGGTGGCCTGTACACAACTCCCACCAGCGTTTTCTGCCCCATAGTGTTATGCAGCTCTACCCATATCAATTCCACATCTTCCCGGCTAATGTCCTTCCTTTCTATTGCGTTAATCTCCTCTCTAACCAGCAATGTTACCCACCTCCTTTTCTTTCATGTCTATCCCTCCTGAATATTGAATATCCCTGAATGTTGAGCTATCATCCTTGGTCACCCTGGAGCCATGTCTCTGTGATCCCAACTATATCATATTCATGAATGACAATCTGTACTTTTAATTCATCCACCTTGTTACAAATGCTCCTTGCATTGACACACAAAGCCTTCAGGCTTGCTTTTACAACACTCTTAGCCCTTATACAATTATGCTGAAAAGTGGCCCTTTTTGATTTTTGCCCTGGATTTTCCAGCCTGCCACTTTTACTTTTCACCTTACTACTACCTTAACCTATCTATATCCCTCTGCAGTCTCTCCACATCCTCTGTACAATTTGCTTTTCCACTCAGTTTAGTGTCATCAGCAAATTTTGCTACACTACACTCAGCCCCCTCTTCCAAATTATTAATGTAAATGGTAAACAGCTGTGGGCCCAGCACCGACCCCTGCGGCACCCCACTCACCACCGACTGTCAACCGGAGAAACACCCATTTATACCGACTCTCTGCCTTCTATCGGTTAACCAATCCACTATCCATGCCAATACACTTCCTCCGATTCCATGCATCCATATTTTATTTATGAGTCTCTTGTGCGGCATTTTATCGAACGCCTTCTGGAAATCCAAGTATACGACATCCACCTGTTCCCCTCTATCCACTGCACTCATTATGTCCTCAAAGAACTCCGGTAAGTTTGTCAAACAGGACCTGCCCTTTCTGAACCCATGCTGCGTCTGTCTAATGGAACCACTCCTTTCTAAATGTTTCGCTATTTCTTCCTGTCGACTGTACTTTTTTCCATAGATGCTGCCTGGTCGGCTGAGTTCCTCCAGCACTTTCTGTGTATTTCAAATCAGTCTGTTTAGTCTAAAGCCTTTGATGACTTGGTGATTCAAGTTCAAATCCAAAAAAGTTTTAGGAGGTGTGAGAGTAACTGCCTTCACCACTTTCTCAGTCAATGTTCTGGGTGGCAGAAAATCCTTTGGAAGAAGAGAACTTTCCGCTTTAACCCTCAAAGCTTCCATCTTTTCTGCTGAGGAAGGCTTTACATTCCACACACTTTTTCCATTCTCCATAATCTTGTTTACTTCTTTCTCCTTTATGTTGCTACTCTTCATTAATATGCAATCCACAGTGCAGCAATCCTCCTACCTTGCATGAGGAATAACACACAAAGCACTGAAGAAACCCAGCAGGTCAGGTAGCATCTGTGGTGGGAAATGGGCATTCAAGGTTTTGGGGTTGAGACCTTTCATCTGGACCCAAGCAGTTTATCTGAAGGATCTCAGTTTCAGATTTTGACTTAGATATGTACATGGAAACATACAGTGAAATGTGTCATTTGTGTTAACAACCAACTCAGCTAACAATGTGCTGGGGCAGCCCGCAAGTGTTATCACATGATCCCGTGCCAATATACCATGCCCACAATACTCAGTAGAGCAACAGAGAACACAACAAAACTGAACACAACATGTAACAAAACAACAACAGCAAAACAACTCACCCTTCCTCACTCCTGCACCACCAGACGCACAGAGAAAGCCCTCCAACTCTAGGACAGGCCTCCTATCTCCAAGCTTCAGTCATTGGGGTTTGACTTCGAGACTTTGAATTGGCCTTTAGCTTTGATCTTTAGTATTGGCCCCAGATTCGCTGATGAAGGGACCCTGAACTTCAGGCTTGGCAACTGTTGGGCCCTCGTGCAACCTGCTTGCATGGACATTTGACAGTGGGACCCACCAGCCTGGAGCAGCCCAAAATCCACAGATGCCCTTTCATCCATGTCACTGAGCTTCAAGCAGAGTGGAAACCTGGACTTCAGGTGTTTATCTTCCTATTTCTGCATTACTGGCCTTTGAACACAGTGAACCAAAATATTTACTGGCCATTTCCTGACAGAGATGTTGTCTAATTCGCTTCGTTCCTCCAGTCATCTATGCATTTCTCCAGGTTCTAGCATCTGCAAACTCCTCTTCAGGGCGAATTCTGCACTGCAATTAGTCATAGCTTGTTGGCCAACTCATACCAAGACCTCTGAACATAAAACTGGGCCAAGATTCTCCTGGGTAAATACTGCTTTATCAAACATTGGAGAACAGTTAGCATTAGTCAAAACAAAAGCAGTGAGTTCCCATAGTCTCCTGGCCAACACAGACTTTGTTAAGTCTCCTGGCTTAACAAGAAACAAATAAATTAATCAGAGTGGGGATTGCTTCAGACTGGGGATTGTTGCATGAACAAGAAACCAAGAAAATAAGGCCAATATTAGACCTTGTGCCCCCTCCTGTCTCCCAAGACCACGTTATGTCTTCGCTTAGTTCTGGAGTCCGAGCCCAAGTCAAGACCTAGTTTCTGGGTCCTTGTCCAGTCTCTGGCTCAGAATCAGAACCTAAGCCTCATTATGTCCTTGCCTTGAAGAACCCAAGCTTCATTATTCTTCGCCTCAAAGAACCCAAGCTATGTCCAGTCCTGTAGCCACGTCATGTCCTCGCCTAGTTCTGGGGTCCGAGCCCAAGTCAAGACCCAGGTTCTGGGTCCTTGTCCAGTCTCCGGCTCAAAGTCCAAACCCAGGCTCCTAGTTCCCAGTTCCTTGTCCTGGTCCCACTTGCCTATCCAATATCCTAGCCCAAGTCTGTGTTCTTGTCCTAGCTCTCTAGTCAAGTCCTGTTCCTTGTACTTCAGTGTCTGTGTCTTGCACTTGGGTCCTCTCCCAGTGCCCCCTTATGACACATTTAATTTTCCTACATTTACTCACTTGGTCCAGCGGTCGTGGAGTATACAGATCCCTTCTTTGTAGAAGTCGGCATCTTGGACCTCCAGCAGAGGTGATTGATAAGTTTGTAGCCGAAGGTAGAAGAGATGTTATTAACTTCAAAGTTTCTGCATAATCACTCAAAGAGTTGAACTGCACATGCATGTAACGAGAGCTGTATAATTCATCTTCTTCTACCTTAGGCCACAAACTTATCACTTGCCCCTGCTGTGGACCACTTCTACAAAGAAGGGATCTGTATGCTCCATGACCACTGGACTAAGTGTGTACATGTAGGAGTGGACTATGTTGAAAAATAAATGTGCTAGGTTTTCTAAAATTGACTCCTTCTACCTTAGGCCACAAACTTATTAATCACCTCTCGTATGCTGAGGCTATGCCTTCTGGTCCTAGACTCCCCCACAATAGGAAAGATCCTCTCCATGTCCACTCTGTCTAGGGCTTTCAATATTTGATAGGTTTCAATGAGATCTCCCCCCTCCCCCCTCCCCATTCCCCCATTCTTCCATAGTACAACCCCAGGGTCAACAAAAACTCGTCTTACATTGACCTTTTCAGTCCCAGGATCATTCCCGTGAACCTGCCCTGGACCCTCTCCAATGCCAGCACATCCTTTCTTAGATAAGGGGCCCAAAACTGCTCAAAAAACTGTAGATGTGGTCTGAACAATGCCATTTAAAGCCTCAGCTTCTGAAAATGCTGGCAAAACTCAGCAGGTCAAGAGAGAGGGAGAGGGAGAGAGAGAGAGAGACAGACAGAAATAAAGCTTGAGGTGTGTGATATGTCTTAGTACTGAAGAGTTAACTTTAAATGGACTTAAATCCAGAACTGTGAGACCTACAGACGAATGCTTTTCATTGACGGAAAGCAGGTTCAACCACAACAAAGCTCTCTGACCCTCCCATCCACTGCAGACGCAGCTTCACCAAGGCATATCAAAGCAGTTCCAGGAAGAGAATTCATGTGGTGACATGATGAGTCTGCCGTCTATCATTCTGCTGACACCCTTCAGAAACGTCCCAGCAACAAAACAACTCAGCGAATACTTGAGGGGGATAAGGACCTGGACGAGACAAAGGGCTCGGTCAGAACAGGAACAGTGAGAGCCGTCAAGCTGAAGTAATAATACCAGTGGGAGTAATGATTCCTGCATTAGTCAGGGGCCTGAAAGCTTAACGAGACAGAGGTGGGATATACTCTTAGGAGCAGGTGTTTGTTTTGATATACTTGAGGAACCCAGACATCGCCAGTATCACCAGTATTAACTTCTTGTACCTCGCTGACCTCGAAATAGTAGAACACTACCCGAACCACTGCGCCTCTTGCCTCTTGCACTCCCATTTTGAAATCTGAGATGGGGATGGGCGTGGTGCCTTTATCTGCTTGTTAACACTTTCAATTAATTTGTTCACTGGATTTGAGCAGCAGCAGCAAGTATTTGTCTAAGATGTCTTATTGCAATAAAACAGGAGGGGTATTTAAATTCAAGCAATTAAATAGAATTGAAACCTAAACTAGGAACAATCATGAAGACCATGAAATGATCAGAATGCTGAAAACCCATTTGTCTCCCTGAGATCACAGAATCAGAGCACTACAGCTCAGAAACAGGCCATTTGGCCCATTCAGTCCACCTACACCCGGACAGCCCTCCACAAAACTCTCTATTCAAACTGCTTTTAATTATGGCAAATGACCCTGCACCCATTACTTATGCTCGCAGTTTGCTCCAGGCCCTCTGCATGCTGATATCACCCAATTTCCCTTTAAATATTTCACCTTTCACCTTAAAGCTGGGACCTCTAGTTCTAATCTCACCCACCCTCTGGAGGAGGTGGGGGGGGGGTGGAAATGCCTGCTTTGTTGTGTTGTTTATGCTTATTGTGGTTTATTTTATGCTGCTTCTGATCCGGAGTAGCAATCATTTTATTCTTATTTACCCTTTCTATATTCCTCGTAATTTTGTATACCTCTAGGAGAGCTCCTCTAATTCTTCAATGAAGTCCTATCCCATTCAACCTTTCCCTATTACTCAGATTCTTATGTCCTGGCAATGCCCTTGTAAGCTTTCTGCGCACTCTTTCAGTCTTTTTGATATCTTTCCTGTCAGGTAGGTGACCAGAACTGCACGCAATACTGAGAGAAGGAAATCGACCCTTCACCCATGACCTTGGAGCCATCGACGCAGTGGAGTCTTAACTGCACTTGGAAATGGCGAAGCAAGCCGTGTACAGAATGGACGGAAGACGACCTGCCTGGTGATTACCACATCCTATAAACCAATAATAAAATAGAATGATAAATGCATCGGAAGTTCCAATGAGCAGCAGTGTGATCACAAATAAGCCAGGCTACCCGCCATCAAGAACATAAATACATAAAGGGGGCCGCAAGAAGGCCAGCAATATCATGATGTATCCCACCCACCCCACTTGTGGCCTGCTTGTCCCATTCCCATCAGGGAAGAGGCTTTGCAGCATCAACAATAAGGACCACTAGGCTCAAATGCAGTTACTTCCCTCGTACAATCAGGCTGATCAACATCTCCACCCATTAACCCACTACACCACCTCTCCACCTCACATACATACACATCACCTGGCATCACTTTTTACGCATACAATCGGTCTATGTATGGAACATTGTTTTATAGGATCGTTTCATTTATTTGTTTTGTTGGTTATTTATCTATTTATTTATTTACTTATTCATTCATTCTTTATTTATTTATTATTGTGTTTTTTATGCCTATGTTGTTTTTTTTATACTGCATGGGATCTGGATTAACAATTATTCTGTTCTCCTTTGCACTTGTGGACTGAAGAATGACAATAAACAATCTTGGATCTTGAAGTCTGATATAGACTGAAGGATAAAGATTGGGCAAATCAGCTGGGAGAGCTGCTTTACTCTCTCATTACTTATTTTTACTTTTCGATAGTGTTAATGGAACTACATACATTCACTGTCCACTTTACCAGGTACAGGAGTGGAACACGGTGTAGTCTTCTGCAGCTGTAGCTCACCTGCTCAAGGTTCAAAGTGTTATACATTCAGAGTTGCTCTTCTGCACACCACAGTTGTAACGTGTGATTATTTGGGTTACTGCCACATTTGGTCAGCTGGCAGCAGCCTAGCTGTTCTCCTCTGAAAGTGAAATTTCAAATCTCTTACTAGCTCTTCCTTCAGTGAGTCCTGACAAAGGGCCTCAGCCTGAAACATCGACTGTACCTCTTCCTAGAGATGCTGCCTGGCCTGCTGCGTTCACCAGCAACTTTGATGTGTGTTGCTTGAATTTCCAGCATCTGCAGAATTCCTCGTGTTTGAGTTTTAGTCTGGTCCAGTGAGCTTGCGCTGCCAATTACACCCGTGTGGCCAATTACCCCTCTACTAACTCGTATGGCTTTGGGATGTGGGAGGAAGCTGGAACATGTGATCACCGGGAGAGAATACAGGAATGAGGAGAGTTTGGTCAAGGTACAAGATGGAAATTCTAAGAATGATAGGCGACTTGATTGAAACATATAAGATCCTAGGGTATTGTGAAGGAGTAGATGTAGGAAAATTTAGAATTGTTCATTGTTTAATAATGAGAAAAGAAACCTGAATTACAGTATGTATATGAAATGGTTAAATAAGTCGTGCAAAAACAGAAAATAGAAGTAGTGAGGTAGTGTTCATGGGTTCAATGTCCAGTTAGAAATCAGATGGCAGAAGGGAAGAAATACAATAGAATTATAAAAATAAACCAAAAGTCAAGAATAACAAACACTGACAAAAAGTCCTCGTCATGATCTTATTAAACAGCAAAGCAGACTGGTGACTTCTCGCTCCTCATCCTTATGCTCCAAAAACTCTAATCAATGCCCTACTTCCTTCAGGATGATGATCCCAACCAATGAATTACCCTAAATTATCTGCAAAGTCCACCTTAGGTGCAGTGGCTACTGTACCATGAGGTGGTGGGACATGAAGTTTTTTTATGTATCACTTGAAGAACTGGCTAGTTCTTCCTTTGAAGGCCAAGTCAGTTCTGGGCTGTATATTCGGCCAGCACAAATTGGGTTTCAAGTTTTACTGCATTGTCACTGAGAGGTATTTTTCTCTTTCGGTGTGCTGTGGATCAATTAGTCTTCTCATTTAAGGCAGGATGCTAATGGATCGGAAACATTTTAGAAAAGGTTTACAGGACCAATATAAGATGTAAATTGCAAGTGTCGGGGGTGACCTGACTGAACCATAAAATTTCTTCCCCTTTGCCATCTGATTTCTAAATGGACATTGAATGCCTGAAGGGGTGGATGTGGAAAATCTAGAATTGTTCGTTGTTTAATAATAGCCACCTGTTAAAGATGGGTTTGAGCTGATTATTGTTCTCTCACTGGCCATGAATCTTTAGAACTCTCTTCCTCGAAGGGCTTCTCTCCCTCCAAGGCCCAGTAGCAGTGAATGCTAGATTTCCTTTGATGAAAGTACTACAGCTGGCCTGGGAGTCAGGTTCCCGCAAAGAACAGTGGAAACTCATCGAACGCCAACCTCCCTGCAACAAGATGAAACAAGAAAAATTTCCACCTTGACTCAGTTCCCACGCAAACCATTTCATCACTGTCAACATTTCACGCATGCTGTCAACAGCACTAGTACACAATTGCTTCAACATCACACTGATGCAATCCCTCTGCGCCTGACCAAGATCCTTTACATGGTTCACAATTTCTGCACACACGGTTTCACCCTGGGCTGAAACAAATGTGTGAAATGTTGGTTTGAAAAAAACCAGGAAACTACAGATGTGGATTATCCAAAATAAAATAAAAACTGATGGACTTTCTCAGCAGATTAGTCAGCGTATGTGAAGCGAGAAGCAGAGCTGATGTTTTCAATTATCAGAGCAACTATCCATTGCTCGCTTGTCTCAGTCTGAGTATTGGTGAAACATCAGTGGACAAACTTGAGCTGTTTTTTTCTGGAGTGGTGGAGGCTGACAGGATCTCAATCTGCACTCATAACCTACATTTTCCAGAATCAGACCTACAGATTATCAGCAAGTAAAGAGTTAAGGTTACTTGCTGGAAGTTATGACAAAGCATTTTATTGTTTGTTAACTGTCTCTTACTGGCAATGATGCAGTCCATGTGTTCACAGGAGGGAAGTTAAAACATGGCATCCAGCCACGGGTTCCACACAATGGATATTACTGGGAATCAGACAATGCCTGTGGGACTGCCTCTCAGGGACTAAAGCACTTAGTGAGAAATGATTCTTTTCTTTCCCCTCATGGTGCTAAAAAAACACTGGAAGAAATTTGATTTATTACACACATTACCAGAGGTGAAACCAAAAATAAAATTTGTTCTCTGATGATAAGAATGTTCTGCTGCTTTCCAGAAACCAAAATGCCTTCACCCACACAGCTTTGAAAGCCACGTTATAAAGATAAACTTCAGAGCAATTAGCAGTCTCTGTATTGACCAGGCCTTTCACAGTGCAAAATTAATTAATTCATTAATTTTTAAATTTAGAGGTGAACAGGCCTATCCGGTTGCTGTCCAGCAGCCCACCTACTTAACACTCACCTAATCACAGGACAATTTACAATGACCGATTAAATTGCTAACCGATACGTCTTGGGACTGTGGGAGGAACCCAGAGCACCCAGAGGAAACCCATGCAGTCACAGGGAGAACGTACAAAATTCTTACAGATGACGCTGGAATTGAACTCCAAACTCCAACAGCCCAAGCTATAACAAGGCCATGCTAACCACTATGCTACCATGGCACCCTAACATCTAAAAAAAAAATCCAGTTTTAAAAATGCTTGCCTCTCAATCAGAAAATGTTGGCTCACGTTTTGGAATTCATTGCGAGGTCCTCACCGTTGGTAGTGTTTTCCTTCAGATAAGACTTTTACTTAAATGAAAAGGTGTTTCCTCAGCAGGATGTAAAATATTCCTGTTTCTGTCTGAAACAGAGTGAGGGGAGTTCTCCGCAATCTCTGGGGTATTATTTATGCTATAAGCAATGTGACTTTTCCACACCTCACCAGAGCCATTGAGTGGGCCTGCTCCTGTTTAGTGCCCAACAGGAATACACGCAGTGGCTACCTTGTTTTACTTCCTGCACCTCGAAAAGTAGCCACTGAGTGTATGTGGTCTGCTGCTGCCTTAGCTCACCCTCTTCAAAGTTTGAAGTGCGGTGCATACAGAGATGCCCTTCTGCACACCAGTATTGTAACACGCGGCTATTCGAGTTACCGTCACTGTTCTGTCAGCTTGAACCAATCTGGCCAGGATCCTTTGATCTCTCTCATTAATAGGGCATTTTGCCCACAGAGCTGCTGGATTTTTTTTTGCTTCTCGCATCAACCTCTGTAAACTCTAAAGACTATTGTGTGTGAAAATCTCAGGAAATCAGCAGTTTCTGAGATACTCAAACTACCTTGTCTGGCACCAATGACCAGTCCACAGTCAAAGTCACTTAAATGACTTTCCTTCCCCATTCTGGTTTTTGGTGTAAACAACAACTGAACATCTTGACCATGTCTGCATGCTTTCCAAGTTCAAGTTGATAGCTAGCAACTTTTTTCAAAAGTATTGCTTCCTCAGAATTTTTTTTTTGTTTATGATAGACTGCTTGAAGATGAACAAAAACATAATTTCAAACTACTTGTATCACGTAGGAATTTGGAGAAACAACAAATTAACTTTTATTGAATATAATGTGTTTAATTGCATAGCAGTGCTGATGCTTTACAATAGCTCAACTAAGTTAAAAATATTTTGTTAATGATTTTCATTTGTACTCAGTGTCTGAGGCTTCTCACTTAAGTGTCCAACAATAATTCGCCAGCATTGATAGATTCCTGTTGCCCAGGTATCTTTTCTCCATGACCACCATGTCCTGGTGAAACCTTTCACCATGCTCGTCACTAACAGCACCAAGATTTGCAGGGAAGAAGTCTAAATGGGAATGCAGAAAATGAATCTTTGGTGACATGTTGGCATTTCATGGTTTTATATGCTCGAAGCATGCTTTCAACCAGCTGCACGTAGTTTGGTGCTCTGTAGATGCCGAGAAAAATTTCAACGACTTCCTTGAATGCCTTCCACGTGATTTTCTCCAGTCCCACTAGAAATTCTTCAAATTGCCTGTCATTGATGACCTGTTTGATTTGTGGACCAACAAAAATGCTTTCCTTAATCTTGGCATCAGTTATTCTGTCTCAAATATCAAATATCAAATCCTTCATAGAAATTTTTGTGCCTGGTGATAGCAAATACCATCCTTACAGTCCTGAACACAATAATTAATACTAAATGGCCACACAGTTTAATTCCACATCCCATTCCCATTCTGACATGTCTATCCATGGCCTCCTCTACTGTAAAGATGAAGCCACACTCAGGTTGGAGGAACAACATCTTATATTCCGTCTGGGTAGCCTCCAACCTGATGGCATGAACATTGACTTCTCTAACTTCCGCTAATGCCCCACCTCCCCTTCGTACCCCATCTGTTATTTATATACACACATTCTTTCTCTCACTCTCCTTTTTCTCCCTCTGTCCCTCTGACCATACCCCTTGCCCATCCTCTGGGTTCCCCCCCCTTTCTTTCTCCCTATGCCTCCTGTCCCATGATCCTCTCATATCCCTTTTGCCAATCACCTGTCCAGCTGTTGGCTCCATCCCTCCCCCTCCTGTCTTCTCCTATCATCTTGGATCTCCCACTCCCCCTCCCACTTTTAAATCTCTTACTCACTCTTCTTTCAGTTAGTCCTGACGGAGGGTCTCAGCCCGAAACGTCGACTGTACCTCTTCCTAGAGATGCTGCCTGACCTGCTGCGTTCACCAGCAACTTTGATGTGTGTTACTAAAACCTGTCCTGCCATGCAGCAGCCATGCCCCCTAAGCATGCCCAAGCATGCCTGAAGAAGATAGGAAACTTTCCAGCTTACATTGCAGGCAACATTTTAATTGACTTGAATTAGGAATTGAAATAATAAACATAAGTGATTTCAAAAAATGGTGCGTGATAGGGAAATTTCATGGTAATTTTCATGATCAGTAGCCTAAAATACATAAGATACACCTGAAGGTATTCAGGAAGCAAAATCTTTGCTGTCCAGTGTAGTCATTCAACTATATACATGTATACCAACAACGGAGACAACAGTCCCCTGGATCAAGGTGTACAACACAGTACATATAACACAAGAAATTCTGTAGATGCTGGATATCCAAAGCAACGCACACAAAATGCTGGAGGAACTCAACAGGAAATTATTTCATCTGTGGAAATGAAGAAACAGTCGACATTTTGGGCCGAGACCTTTTTTCAGAACAGTAGGTATAACTCATATACATAGCACATGAAGTAGTATATTACCACTAATAAATTAAAAAATAATAAGGTACATATTCCTTAAAAAGTAAACAGTACAATGCTACTGGTGCTTCATACATGATGAAACCTGAGTGGCAGGAAGGAGTCTTATGAGCTGGAGGAGGAAGCTGTTTCTCATCATGATAGGACTGGTCCTAATGCTTTGGTTCCTCCTGCCTGATGGTAGGGGGTTCAAGAGATTGTTGGATAGATGGTAGGGATCACTAACAATGCTCTATGCATGCAGCGGTCCTGATAAATATCTCCAATGCATGGATCCTCTCAACAGCCCTTACAATCCTTTGAAGGGACTTGTGGTCAGATGCATGGAGGTGCTGCCACATGTTTGGCTGATTAGATACTTGCAATAACGGGCAAATGTACATGTGTACCTAATAAAATGGCCACTGAGTGTACGGTGTTTGTGGCTCAAAACTGAGGGGACCAAAGCTCACCCATCCTGAGTCTGTTGATGAAGTGAAACTAAAAGTAAATGCGAGTAATCACATGGGGGTGCAAAGAGGATTTAAAGGGATATGAGCAACTGAGTGATTGAGCAACCTGTCAGTTGGAGTATATCAAGGGGAAATGTAAGTTATCCACCAGAAGGATAAGGAGCTAAGATGTATGATCAAACATCATCACTTTCCAAGGACTGAATGACCTACTGCTGGCTTTATTTCCAAATCAGAATCATGTTTATTATCACTGGCGTATGTCGTGAAATTTGTTGTTTTTCAGCAGCAGCGCAAGACATTAAAATGACTGAAAGTTTAAAAAAAAGCGCCAAGATGAATAACAAGGTAGTTTTAATAGGTTCATGAAATGTTCAGAAATCAATGGAAGGAAAGACTTTGTTCAGAATAAACTGTGCTTGGGTCTTCAGGCCCCTGTACTTCCTCCCCAGTGGCAGTAATGAGAAGAGGGCATTTCACAGTTGGTGAGGATTTTTAATGATTGGTGCTGCCTCCTTGTGCCCATGTTGGAGCTGGCTGAGACTATACCTCTGTAGTCTCTTTCAATCCAGCAAATGGAAGCCTCCATGCCAGGAGATGCTGCAATTAGTAAGAATACTCTTCCTGGTCCTTCTGTAGAAATTTACAAGCGTCTTTGGTGGTATACCTGGTCTCCTTCTATGCTCCCATATGCAATAGATGACCACACTATATAAAAAAACATACACAGCCATTTCCTTAGCCTTGTAGAGGAAATCATTAAGGTACAGAGAGTGGACCTGATGGCTGGGGAAGGTATGGTTGCGATGGAGATACGAGGGTGTACAGTAACATGAGGCTGGGAGGTGGGATGGCTGAGTTCAAGGTTTGCTGTAGGACATTGGTTGGGAGGAACATGAGACCTCAAGCGGCAGATTGGGACATTAGTGAGACGAGTGGAGGTGTTGTTGGTTGTCGGTTTGAGGCGGAGTCAGTGACACAGTCTGGTGGCAGAAGGAAATGATCAGGGCCAAAGTTTGGCTGTGAGGCCTGAGATAGTGACAGGGAAATCCGTAACAATGTCAACGTCAAGGGGAAAACTTGGTAGGAATAAACAGTCAGTGTAATTTTTAAGGATTTCAGGATTGAGCACACAAATAAAATATTGGACATAAAGGCCACAGACCAAACAAGTACAGGACCTTTCAAGCAGCACTTTGGCCAGCCTTATTTTCATAATATCATTCTGAACGGCCCTCAACATTCATCATGCATTTGATCTCAAAGGTTCAAAGGTTCAACTTAATGCCAGAGAAATGTATATAATATACATCCTGAAATACTTTTTCTTTGCAACCATCCACGAAAACAGAGAAGTGCCCCGAAGGGTGAACAGTTAAACGTGAAAATCCCAAAGTACCCCCTCAGTTCCCCCCTCCTGCACGTAAGCGGCAGCAAGCAACGATCCCCCTCCCCTCACCAGCAAACGAAAAGCGCACCCGCTACTGAGCACAAGCGTAAGCCAGGCGATAGCAAAGACACAGACTTGCAGTCACCCCCGAAGACTATTGCATTTCATCCAGCGTTCAACAAATCACAGGTTCTCTCTCCCCCTCATAAGGGAGAGGGAGGTGTCCCCCATTTTCACAGCGAGCAGGAGACATAACAACAACCCGCTGGCTTATGATGTTAACAAGTCCATTTCGTCGCTTTTTACAAGATTGCAAAGATCTCAGGTCTTTGGGCTCACAGTGAAAGATTTTCCGGCCTCCCCTTCGACACACAACACCAACACCTGCCATGACACCGACCTTCAATCTGCCCGTCTCCAGAGGCCCGAGATCTGCGGCTTTCGACTTCGAGCTGGACTCTCGGGCTGAACCCTTGGCCTGCTGAAAAACAATGGCCGGTCCTGAAACCTCGAGAACGGGTCCCATTCCCACAAAGAACTGACGTCTACATGTAATTCCAGGTCAGCACCTTCAAAAGAACCCTGAAAATATTAAAGATATTAGAGATGGAAATAGAGCTGTTTCCAAAGATGCAAGAAAAGGAGTCGCCGTTTAGTGCCATTTTATCTTTTCAGAATCAAGTTTAATGTCACTGACATATGTTATGAAATGTGTTGTTTTGGTGGAGCAGTACAGAGCTATACATAATAAAACTAAGAATTACACTAAAAATGTACACTTAATGTTATCATATCAGAGGATCTGTTCTGGGACGAACATATAAGTGCTATCACAAAGAAGCCAGGACAGCATCTCTACTTACTTAGATGTTTGCATAGATTCAGCATGTCACCTAAAACTTTGACAAACTTCTACATACTCCCAGTGGAGAGTATTCTAACTGTTTGCATCATGACCTAAAATAAAAACACCACTTGTGATGGTGAGCCACTTTCTACAGTCCTTCTGGTGAAGGTGTTTTCAAGCACCATTGTGCTGGGATTTCCAGGATTTTGTTGAAGGACAGGTGATATATTTCAAAGTACGATAGTGAAACCTGGAGGACAATCTATAGATTGCATTGTTCTCAAGTTGCAGATATCCTGAGAGTCATAGAGTTGTTTGTCATTGAGATGGACACCGCATCCACGCTGGCCTTTCTGCCCATCTGCTCGAAAGCTATGTGGTATTCTTGACCAAGGCATTTGGGAGAAAACCGGAGCATCCAGAGGAAACCTACTTGGTCATGGAGGGAATGAACAAACTTCTGGGTCATTGGCACTATAGTAGCGTTACGCCAAACGTTACACTACCATACCATGTCATGGGTTCAGGAACTGCAGTTGGAGCTTTAGTGAGCAAATACAGCGCCTTTTTTTTATTAGTACACTCCAGCCATAGTGAACCTCCAATGCAATGAATAAATATTCCTTTATGTAAGGTATGACTCCAACGATTAGAATGCATTCCCTTAGCAGATTCTCTAAAGGTCTCCCTCAGTCAAATAATGGTAATATGTCTCACCTCCAAAATTCAGTGCTTTGATTTATGTTTGGGCTGTGAAGAGTTCAGAAGCCAAATGGTCCTGGTGAATTCCACTGGTGAGCAAGTTATTGGTGAGTAATTGCCCCTTTACGGCACGGTCAGTCACTGATGTCCGTGCATGAATGAGCAGTAGTTAGTCAGATATGATGCTTTGGATTGGGTGTACCTGACATCATTGAATCGATTCTAGAGTGCTACCTGTTCCAGGACAACTTGGCTAAGAGGAGCAGCTGGTTCTGGTGCTTAAACCTTCAATATCACAGGCAACATTGCCGTAGGCAGTGATCTCAGCCATTTCAACTAATGTGAGGGGCGGAGCTGCAATGCACATAACAGCGACTCCTTCGAGATCACCTGAGGAAACGGCTTAAGTTCAACCTTTGAATTCTCTCTTTTTCCTTTTCAGAGGAAGCCTACTGAGAAGTCATCACCCTGACACGGTGGTGTCGAGACAACAACCTCTCTCTCAATGTCACGAAAACAAAGAATCTGCTTGTGGACTACAGGAGGAACGGAGACAGGCTCACCTCTATTGACATCAATGGATCTGGGGTAGAGAGAAACATAGAACATAGAAAACCTACAGCACAATACAGGCCCTTCGGCCCACAAAGCTGTGCCGAACATGTCCTTACTTTAGAAATTACCTAGGGTTACCCATAGCCCTCTATTTTTCTAAGCTCCATGTACCTATCCAGGCGTCTCTTAAAAGACCCTATTGTATCTGCCTCCACCACCGTTGCTGGCAGCCCATTCCACGCACTCACCACTCTGCGTAAAAAAACTTGCTTCTGACATCTCCTCTGTACCTACTTCCAAGCATCTTAAAACTGTGTTAGCCGATTCAGCCCTGGGGAAAAGCCTCTGACTATCCACACGATCAATGCTTCTCATTATCCTATACAACTCTATCAGGTCACCTCTCATCCTCCGTCGTGAGAGAGTGAACAGCTTTAAGTTCCTCGGTATGCACGTCACCAAGGACCTCACATGGTGCGTACCGGCTGCGTGGTAAAAAAGCACAACAGCTCATTTTTCACCTCACACAGTTGAAGAAGTTCGGCATGAGTCCCCAGATCCCAAGGACTTTCTACAGGGTCACAATTGAGAGCGTCCTGACTGGCCGCATCACTGCCCGGTACGGGAACTGTACTTCGCGCAATTGCAGGACTCTGCAGCGAGTGATGCGGACAGCCCAGCGCATCTGTGCTTCCCACTACTCAGGACATTTACAGCAACAGGTGTGTAAAAAGGGCCCAAAGGTTTATTGGGGACCTGAGTCTCCCCAGCCACAAATTGTTCCAGCTGCTACCACCCAGGAAACGGTATCGCAGCATAAATGCCAGGACCAACAGGCTCCGGGACAGCTTCTTCCACCAGGCCATCAGACTGATTAATTCACACTGACACAATTGTATTTCTAAGCTATATTGACTGTTCTGTTGTTTATCTTACTGTACATCCTATTTATTAGAAATTACTATAATTTGCACATTGCTCATTTCAGACAGAGACATAACGTAAGCATTTTTACTCCTCACCTATGTAAAGGATGTAAGAAATAAAGTCAATTCAATTCAAAAACTATGCTGGTATCAAATTGACAGTAGTTTTACTACTACACTACAACACTTGGTTGTGATAGCTTTGGGGGATATGAATGGTTCTAGATGAGTATATTTTGGTACACTCACCTTATTGGGATTCAATAAAAATTAATAAAAACAAGATCTTTTGCTGAGCTTTGAAATCTATCTTTACTGTTCTGGTAAGAACTACAATAATGAATTGCATTTAAGAATAGGCATTGACTGTGTAGATGAAGTACAAGGCAGGGTTCCCTCATTGGCTAGACATGATATCAGATTCTACAGTTACTGCCATGTTGGCTGATAGCTTAAGCCAAAACCGCATGAGTAAGCTAAGATTTTGTTCTCAGTGAGAGAAGGATAGCAAGGGCAGTGTACCATCTGTGGTCCGGTTAGTTTGTTTTATGTTTGTTTTCAAAACCACATTTACTTTTCAAAAATTAAAAGCAGAGATACAATAAATGATTGGCAGCTCTGACAATGACTCACAAAAGAGAAACAGAGTTGAGCTTTTTGGAAATATTATTGCAGAACGACAGTATTTGGAGAATTCTACTTTAATCTGGGAGTGTCCTGGCTGGTGGCATCAGGACCTGGTATGGACATTCCAATGCCCAGGAATGGACGGATAGAGAGAATCCAGTCCATCAAAGGCACTGCTGTCCCACCACTGGATACATTTACATGATGTGTAACCACAAGAAAGCAGCATCCATCATATGAGCCTCATAGTCATAGTCATAGTCGTACTTTATTGTTCCCGGGGGAAATTGGTTTTCGTTACAGTTGCACCATAAATATTACATAGTAATAAAACTATAAATAGTTAAATAGTAATGTGTAAATTATGCCAGGAAATAAGTCCAGGACCAGCCTATTGGTTCAGGGTGTCTGATCCTCCAAGGGAGGAGTTGTAAAGTTTGATGGCCACAGGCAGTAATGACTTCCTATGACGCTCTGTGTTGCATCTCGGTGGAATGAGTCTCCAGCTGAATGTACTCCTGTGCCCAACCAGTACATTATGTAGTGGATGGGAGACGTTGTCCAAGATGGCATGCAACTTAGACAGCATCCTCTTTTCAGACACCACCGTGAGAGTCCAGTTCCATCCCCACAACATCACTGGCCTTACGAATGAGTTTGTTGATTCTGTTGGTGTCTGCTACCCTCAGCCTGCTGCCCCAGCACACAACAGCAAACATGATCGCACTGGCCACCACAGACTCGTAGAACATCCTCAGCATCGTCCGACAGTTGTTAAAGGACCTCAGTCTCCTCAGGAAGTAGAGACGGCTCTGACCCTTGTTGTAGACAGCCTCAGTGTTCTTTGACCAGTTCAGTTTATTGTCAATTCGTATCCCCAGGTATTTGTAATCCTCCACCATGTCCACACTGACCCCCTGGATGGAAACAGGGGTCACCGGTACCTTAGCTCTCCTCAGGTCTACCACCAGCTCCTCAGTCTTTTTCACATTAAGCTGCGGATAATTCTGCTCACACCATGTGACAAAGTTTCCAACCGTAGCCCTGTACTCAGCCTCATCTCCCTTGCTGCTGCATCCAACTATGGCAGAGTCATCAGAAAACTTCGAAGATGACAAGACTGTGCAGTAGTTGAAGTCCGAGGTGTAAATGGTGAAGAGAAATGGAGACAAGACAGTCCCCTGTGGAGCCCCATTGGTAGAGGGCATGGCTCAGCATACTGGCCATGCTCTCTACCATCGGGCAGGAGGTGCAGGTTCCTCTGGTCCCCCAAGCAGGTTCAGAAACAAAAATCACCCTACAGCCACCAGGCTCCGGAACTGTTGTAGATAACTTCACTCACCTCAACTCTGAACTGATTTTACTCACTTTCAAGGACCCTACAACTCAGTAATATAATCTTTGTATTTGCAGGATTTGTCTTCTTTTGCATAATTGTTGTCAGTCATGGTTGATATATATTTTTCATAAATTCTATTATATTCCTTTTATTTTCCTGTAAATGCCGGCAAGAAAATGAATATCAAGATAGTAACATATACAAACTTCGACTCTATGACTAATTTATAAAAGCCTTGATTTTGATGAAAGGCTGACCAATGACGTCTAATTTCATTTAACAGAAGCAAACCCACAGAGCGCTGCAAACCTGAGCTCATTCAATACCCTGCTCCCTGTAGTCAACTTGCACAGCAACCTGGTAATTGATCATTCTTATGCCTGCTGAATCCCATCAGCTTTAAACCAATCTTTCTTGTTTCTATGTCCTCGGTTGTCTTGGCTCTCCCCCTCGTACTTGCTGCTCTCCGAGACGGCTGCACTCTCCCACTGCTACCTACTTCCACTTCAGATACAAAGGCGATGCACCTACTCGTTCACGTACACACACATACTGACGTCCGTCTGAAAATTCGGCGTTTGCTGACAGAGTCCCGTGGGATAGACGGTGACTTTCTTGCACTCCAGTTTTGTGATTACTGATGAGGCCAAGATAGGGCCTACTTATTGGGGTAGGAGATAGTCACAGCGCTATACAGCACAGAAAACAGGTCCCTTGGCTCAACTTGTCCATATCATTGAAGTTGCTAACCTGAAAATGTCCCATTGCCTGCACTTGGCCCATATTCCTCTAAACCTTACCCGTCCATGTACCTGTCCGAGTGTCCACTTATCAACTGCCCAGTGCAATGCTTGCTGGTTTAACTTGATGTAAACAATGCGCTTCACTGTACATGTGACAAATAAAGCTAATCTTTACATCTAATCTTAAGTCTTTAGATCTTCGAATCTAACTCCATAGTTGGAGAGGAGCCTTGTAATAGAAAATGGAAAGCAGCCTTCTCATTGGAGGTGGGAGGAGAAGATGGTGGCACGATGCAGCTCGCAGCGGCCACTCCAGTGGTGATATCTGTTATTTGTCAAGTAGGGTGCCATGCACAATCCTGATTTGATGGAGATGGACGTGAGAGCATGGAGGAACATCTGGGGAAACTTCTGAAATGCTTGCTTTGCTGCTGCTGCTGTGTGGTCCAGAATCTCCAGAGGAGAAGGCCCCAAGTCCTCGGCTTTGCTTGTTCTCGGCGAACGGGGTGGGGTCAAAGCGCTCAGCAGAGGATGGTGCTCGGAGAGGCTGTGTCGGAGGGGCTGGTTGGAAGCTCGAAGTTTTCGGACAGACTCAGAGTCCGCTGTGGTCGGGTGCTTCCAATGGTGCTGCATCGGCAAGTTGGCGGCACTTGGAGGTTCGTGGCAGGGAGAATTCCTCCCTTCTGCCGCCTGCGTGGGATGATAAGTCTATCAGGGTTTTAAGACTTTTTTTTTTACCATGCCCTGGTCTGCTCTTTATCAAATTATGGTATTGCTTTGCACTGTTGTAACTATATATTATAATTATGTGGTTTTGTCAGTTTTAGTCTTGGTTTGTCCTGTGTTTTCTTGTGATAGCATTCAGGAGGAACGTTGTATCATTTTTTAATGCATGCATTTCTAAATGACAATAAACGAGGACTGAGTGTGCTCATAATCTAATCTAATGTGGGTCATGTTGTAGCAGATAGAACTGGATACTGTAAAGAAAAATTATTCAGGAAAGAATTGGGTAGGGTGCTTTAAATATGAGGTTGAGAGGGAAAATTAATAAGCCATGATGGAATGGCAGAGCAGACTTGATGGGTTGAATGGCCTAATTCTGCTCCTATGCCTTATGGTCTTTTTAATGCCATTATTATACCCATCTCTACTACTTCCTCTGGCACCTCTGTATAAAGAAGTTGCCTCTTTTAAATATTTCTCATCTCTATTTAATTGTAAGGTCCCTAGTTTTGGACTCCCCTGTCCTGGGGAAAAGACTGCGGCTATTCACTTTATCCATATCTCTCATGATTGTATAAACCTTTAAGTTCAGTCCTCACTTCTACACTCCAGGAACTAAATTCCCAGCCAATAAACTCTCCTTATAACTTAGACCCTCTAGTCCCTGTCACGTGTTTGGCGGGTCGTGCATACGTGTGAGCTTTCTGTGTCCTCCTGCCAAAAGGGCCAAATCATGGCCATGATGTTCCCATTGCTCTCCAGATGCTCCTTCTGCATTCTGAGCAGTCATGAGGTTTCCTTGGATTTATCCTCTATCCCTTGCCATCGCAGAGCTTGGAACAGAGTCAGCGAGTCTGGCAGCAATTACAGAGGGAAATAAACAGTCGACGTTTCAGGGAGAGACCCTTCATCAGTACTGGCTTGCTGACTTCCTCTGGCATTTTGTGTGAATCTTGCTCAAGGTTTCCAGCATCTGCAGAATCTCTTGTGTCTTGGAACAGAGTGTCTGTTTCAGCAATGCCAACAAATGGCCCGGCTGATGGAGCAGAGTGAGGGTAATTAAGCCCTCAGTGTTGGCGATATTGGCTTAGAAGAACAAACTAACATCGACTTCCACCCTGCCCCTAAATTCATTTCTGACACCTCTTTCCCCTTTCTTGATCTCCCTGTCTCCATCTCTGGAGACAATCTGTCTATCGATGTCTTGTATAAACCTTCTGATTCTCACGGTTATCTTGACTATACCATTTCCCATCCTCTCTCTGTAAAACTCTATTCCCTTTTCTTACTTCCTGCCTCCATTGCATCTGTTCCCGGAAAGAGGCTTTCTGTCCTGCTCCTTCAAAGAATGGGGTTTCCCTTCCTCTACCATTAATACTGCCCTCAACCTATCTCCCTCATTTCCCAGAGATCCGTGATCACCCCATTTTCATGCCGCCGTATCAGAGATGGGGTTCCTCTTGTCCTCACCTACCATCTCATGAACCTCCGCGTCCAGCACATCATTCTCCACAATCTCCTATCCTATCTTTACCTCCTCCCCACTCTCTGCTTTCCACAGGGATCACTTCCTCCATGATTCCCACGTCCATTCACTCTTCCCCACTAATCCCCTTTGTGCACAAATTCCTGCAAGTGACAGAAATGTTATACTTGCCCAGCTTCACCTATCACCTTCTAGCTTTCCTCCTTCCTCTTCCTCCACCTTTTGTTCTGGCATCTTTCCCCTTCCTTTCCCGAGCTGAACAAGGGTCTCTGCCCAAAATGTCCACTATTTATTAATTTCCATAGATGCTGCCTGACCTGCTGAGTTTCTTCACCATTTTGTGTGTGTTGTTCTGGATTTTCAGCATCTGTAGAGCCTCTTGTGTTTATTATACACTGACGTTGTTCATTTTTCCTACTATTGGACTTAGTCCACATTTCAGAGACAACATTGATGGATTTCTCCAGTGTTTGGAGTGCCTTTTGTCAGTAATGCAAACATTAGCAGTTCACGGCATAGAGTTCCCTGCTGCCTGGTAACATGTCAGGTTTATGCTGGTTTCGAGGTCTTAATCTTCAAGCACTTTCTACTTCAGCTGTACTGATCAATGCTGCCTCTGGATTTCTCTCAATGTTGTTCAAGCACGTCGACATGCAAACCAACACGTACGTGCTCATGCACACACGTACATGCAACGCAATCCTGATGAAGGGTCTCGGCCAGAACCATTGACTCTTTATTCCTCTCGATAGATGCCGCCTGACCTGCTGAGCTCCCCCAGCATATTGTGCGTTTTACTCTGGATTTCCAGCATTTGCAGAATTTCTTGTGTTTGCCCCATGCACAAACACATGCACACACACGCACACGGGACAGGAATACACACACACACACACACACACACACACACACACACACACACACACACACACACACACACACACACACATGGGACAAGAGTACACAATAGCCAAAGCCTGAAGCAAAACCCATTCATAATTTGTTGTAAAGCTGCCCACAGCTTACCAATATTAGTCCCCTCTTACATTTCCCCTCACCTGCTGATTCCTCTCCTCCTTCCCTTTCTCCTATGGTCCACTCTCCTCTCCTATCAGATTCCTTCTTCTTTACTTTTCATCTCCCAGCTTCTTACTTCATGGCGCCCCCCAGCTCCCACCCACCCATCTTCCCCCACACCTGGTCACACCAATCACTTACCATCATGTACCTTCTCCTCCCCCACCTTCTTGTTCTGACATTTGCCGCCTTGCTTCCAGTCCTGATGTATGGCCTTGCTCCAAAATGTCCATAAGACCCTATGACAAAGGAGCAGAATTAAGACATTTGGCCCATCAAGTCAACACTGTAATTCAATCATGGCTTGTGTAATTCCCTTTTCAACTCCATTCTCCTGTTTTCTCATCCTGACATCCTTACTGATCAACCTCTTCTTTAAATATACTCAATGACTTGGTCTCCACAGCCGACTGTGGCAATGAATTCCACACATTCACCACCTTCTGGCTAAAGGAATTCCTCGTCATCTCTGTTCTAAAGCGAGGCATTTCTATTCTGAGACTGCGCCCTCTAGTCATAGACTCCCCCACTATAGGAAACATTCTCTCCATGTCGACTCTATCTAGGCCTTTCAATATTCAATAGGGTTCAATGAGATGAGCCCCCGTTCCTCTAAACACCAGTGAGTACAGGCCCAGAGGCATCAAGTGCTACTCATATGTTAATGCTTTCATTCTCGGAATCATTCTCGTGAACTTCCTCTGGACCTTCTCCATTGCCAGCACATCCTTTCTCAGATAAGTACGCAAAACGGCTCACAATATTCCAAACAACAGGAATTCTGCAGATGCTGGAAATTCAAGCAACACACATCAAAGTTGCTGGTGAATGCAGCAGGCCAGGCAGCATCTCTAGGAAGAGGTACAGTCGACGTTTCAAGCCTACTGACTCTCACAGCTATCTGGACTATTCCTCTTCGCACCCTGTCTCTTGCAAAAATGCCATCCCCTTCTCGCAATTCCTCCGTCTCTGCCACATCTGCTCTCAGGATGAGGCTTTTCATTCTAGGACGAGGGAGATGTCCTCCTTTTTTAAAGAAAGGGGCTTCCCTTCCTCCACTATCAACTCTGCTCTCAAACGCATCTCCCCCATTTCACGTACATCTGCTCTCACTCCATCCTCCCGCCGCCCCACTAGGAATAGGGTTCCCCTGGTCCTCACCTACCACCCCACCAGCCTCCGGGTCCAACATATTATTCTCTGTAACTTCCGCCACCTCCCACGGGATCCCACCACTAAGCACATCTTTCCAACCCCCCCCCCCCCCGCTTTCCACAGGGAACCCTCCCTACGCGACTCCCTTGTCCATTCGTCCCCCCCCATCCCTCCCCACTGATCTCCCTCCTGGCACTTATCCTTGTAAGCGGAACAAGTGCTACACATGCCCTTACACTTACTCCCTCACTACCATTCAGGGCCCCAAACAGTCCTTCCAGGTGAGGCAACACTTCACCTGTGAGTCGACTGGGGTGATATACTGCGTCCGGTACTCCCGGTGTGGCCTTCTATATATTGGCGAGACCCGACACAGACTGGGAGACCGCTTTGCTGAACACCTACGCTCTGTCCGCCAGAGAAAGCTGGATCTCCCAGTGGCCACTCATTTTAATTCCACATCCCATTCCCATTCTAACATGTCTATCCACGGCCTCCTCTACTGTAAAGATGAAGTCACACTCAGGTTGGAGGAACAACACCTTATATTCCGTCTGGGTAGCCTCCAACCTGATGGCATGAACATCGACTTCTCTAACTTCTGCTAGTGCGCCACCTCCTCCTGGTACCCCATCTGTTATTTATTTTTATACACACATTCTTTCTCTCACTCTCCTTTTTCTCCCTCTGTCCCTCTGACTATACCCCTTGCCCATCCTCTGGGTTCCCTGCCCCCTTGTCTTTCTCCCTGGGCCTCCTGTCCCATGATCCTCTTGTATCCCTTTTGCCAATCACCTATCCAGCTCTTGGCTCCATCCCTCCCCCTCCTGTCTTCTCCTATCATTTTGGATCTCCCCCTCCCCCCTCCCACTTTCAAATCTCTTACTAACTCTTCTTTCAGTTAGTCCTGACGAAGGGTGTTGGCCTGAAACGTCAACCGTACCTCTTCCTAGAGATGCTGCCTGGCCTGCTGCGTTCACCAGCAACTTTGATGTGTGTTGTCACAATATTCCAAGTGCAGTCTGACCAATGCCTTATAAAGTCTCAGCCTTCCACCCTTGCTTTTGTAGTTTAATCTTCTTGAAATAAATGCTAGTATTGCACGTCAGCTATTTTCTCTTCTCCATAGATGTTACCTGATCTGCTGAGTTGCTCCAGCATTGTGTGTACGTTGCTCTGGCTTTCGTGTGTGGAGAGTTTTACTGATATTGATTGTCCGGACAATGGAGGAAGTGGCAGCTCAGGATGACCCTGCGTGTTTCCAGCTCGCGATGGGTTCTGAGGGGGTGTGCCTGCTGCAGAGCATCTATTTCTCCCGGCCACGGTATGCATCTGCACCACTTGCCTGATGAGGATGGGAGGGATGGAGCATGTCACGACCTCGTCAGGCTGACACGCTGCACAAGGGAACTCAGGAGCAGAGAGGGTAAGGCATTGTAGGGAGAGGGAAAGGGACACGTAAGCATCGGCTCCACAGATTGATGAACAGGCTAAAAAAAAGTCCCAGGCTTCATTTTGAGATTGCATCAAATGTTGTGTGTTGCTCGAGATATTCCAGCATCTGCATTCCATCTTGAATATAACATTGAACGTTACTCTTCATCACAAAATAAATTACAGAGAAAGATTTTATACATGCATAGTCCATGTAATCAATGATGAATTTTGCATGCGTACAGTCAAAGGATTTGTCCATTTCAATTACTTTTGCTAGTTATTTTATATAGCATTTCTGCATGTGTTGGGTGCGAGGAGGCAGCCACATCAAAAGCTTCTTCCGTACACACATTCTGACAAAGGGTCTCTGACCTGATATATTAAATCCGCTTCTCTCTCCACAGATGCTGTCTGACCTGTTGAATGCTTCCAAGAATGCTTCTGTTTTTAATTTTTCATCAAGACCCTTGAGCTGTGAACAAGTGCATCATATGGCATGCTTGAAATGGCATTGCTCTACCCAAGAAATTGGAGGGAGCTGTCAGTACAGCTCAGCACATCCAGGAAACCAGCTTTGCCTCCAGATACTCTGTCTACGTTTCTCATTGCCATGCTAAAGCAGCCAGTATAATCAAAGTCCCCACGCATCCTGGACATTCTCTCCTCTCCACCACTTCTCACTTCTCATCAGGCCTGAAAACATGTATCACCAGGCTCAAAGGCAGACAGCTTCTATCCCTCTGTTATAAGACTATTGCACTGCCCCAGGTATGATAAGATGGACTCCTCACCTCACGATCTGCCTTCTCAGGGCCTTGCAACTTTTTATCTGCCTGCACAACACCTTCTCTGCAACTGTAACAGTATATTCTGCATTCTCACATGTCTTCCTTTGTTACTCTTCAATGCCACCAGGAAGGAGGTACAGAACAACACGCACAAAATGCTGGAGGAACTCAACAGGCCAGGCAGCATCTATGGAAATGAACAAACGGTTAACGTTTCAGGCTGAGACCCTTCTTCAGGACTGGAAAGGAGAAGGTAGACTCCAGAATTAAAAGGTAGGAGGAGGGGGAAGAAGGATGGCTGGAAGGTGATAGGGGAAGCCAGCCGGGTGGGAAAGGTAAAGGACTGGAGAGGAAGGGATCCTAGGAGAAAGGGAAGGAGGAGAAGACCCAGGGGGAAGTGATAGGCAGGTGAGGAGAGGTAAAAGGCCGGGGTGGGAAATAGAGGAAGAGGGAAAAACATTTTTACCAGAAGGAGAAATCAATATTCATGCCATCAGGTTGGAGGCTACCTAAACAGAATATAAGGTGCTGCTCCTCTACCCTGAGGGTGGCTGCAGCTCGGCACAAGAGGAGGCCTTGTCAGGAATAGGAATTGGAATCAAAATGTTTGGCCACGGGAAAGTCCCACTTTTGGCGGATGGGGCGGAGGTGCTTGACGAAGTGGCCTTCCAATTTACGACGGGTATCAGCAATGCCAAGGAGGCAGCATAGGGAGCACTGGGCACAACAGGAGGCCGGGAAAACATTCCATGAGCATTATTTGTCACGCGTGCATGAAAACGTACAGTGGAATGCCGCATTTTGCGTCGGCCGCCAACGCCGTCCGAGGATTGTGCTGCGGGCAGCCCGCGAGTGTGGCCACGCTTCTGGCGCCAATGTAGCATGCCCACAAGTCACTAGCCCTAACTGTATGCCCTTGGAATGTGGGAGGAAACCAGAGCACCCGGAGGAGACCCACACAATCACGGGGAAAACATACAGATTCCTTACCAACAGCGGCAGGAACTGAACTCCAGTCTTCCAGTTGCTGGTGTTGTAAAGTGATTTTGCTAACCACTGCACTAATGTACACAAAGATGCACAGTCAACACTTAGGAACAGCTGCTTTTTGCCCTGGTATCAGATTCCTGAACAGCCGATGAACCCATGAACAATACCTCACCATTTTCCTCCCTTTTTGCACTTTTTCTAATATATATTCTGATCGGGACATATTTTTATGCTTCGTACTGTACTGCTGCCACAAAGCAAATTTCACAGCATACTGTATGTCAGTGACAGTAAACCTGATTCAGATTCCGATTTTGATGTACTGATGTGATGAGATGATCTGTATTGATGACACGCACTACAATGTTCTACGCTGCAGCTCGGCAAAAATTGATGACGTGTGGCAAAAATAATTAATTTACCAATTTAACAATACTCTGTCGACGAGGCTCCTATCTGCTGGAAAGCTGTAGGTTTCAGGATCACCTACCATAAGGGGATTAGGGCAGGCCTGCTAGGTATTATCTTGGGGCTCTTTACTGCTGTGGCTTTATCCTCGTTGTTTCCGTGGAACTTGACAGAAATGTAATGAACAGAAACCTTGGTGGAAATTTAGCTGGCAGAGATCATGTGACAGCAATCAATTTTCATTATTCACTATGATGATATGCAAATCGCCCCCAGTCTAATGATATCTATTATTTAAATCTATCAGGGCTACATCAAAACACTTGCTATGGAGGAATTAAAATGCTAACCTCACAGTGTGCTATTTATAAACGTTCCATGCTGTACCACAGATTTGAAAAGGTTAACCGTGGTAACAATAATCAGCCTCACACCCTCGCAGCCCAGAAGCTGATTGTAAATACGGACTGCAAGGCTTCACAAACACCACTCACTGCTGGTAAGGCACAGGCAGCTCTAGAGTGAAGGGACCCCGGTTCCCAGCAGTGAGGTCAAACTAACTAAAAGAAATAACGCAGAAATTGCCTAGAAATCCCACATACAGTGCACGCACTTGTTCATCTGCTGCATGCATCCAGCATCGTACCTTATTTCTAGACGCCTGCTGTTTGCACGTATCATTGTGCGCGTTGGCTTGTGTGAATGTGTGTGAGTATATCTATAAAACAGTTTATGATTTTACATATATTTGTGCTTTCAGCTGCAAGCACACCTAATTATGTTAAGAAACGTACCCTCAGTGGCCACTCTATAAGATACGCCTGCACCACTGCTTGTTAATGCAAAAATCCAATCAATGTGGCAGCAACTCAATGCATAAAAGCTTGCAGGCATGGCATGTAGTCCGTAAGCAGTATGAATCTTTGGATGCTGTTGAGGGGGACAACTTATTGGGGGGGGGGGGGTGGTTGCAGCAACCAGGTCTCTGGCACTGCAGATCAGAGGAGAGGAGAAGTGAAGAGGGCCGCGGTAGGGATAGGAGACTCCATAGTTAGAGGAATAGAGACAAGATGCTGTGGACGTGATGGAGACACCCAGACGGTATAAAGTCGAGAAAATCTGCAGTTGCTGGAAATCTAAGCAACACACACAATATGCTGGAGGAGCTCAGCGGTCCAGGCAGCGTCTACGGAGACAGTCGACGTTTTGGGCCGAGACCTACCACCAGGACTGGAAAAATGAGATGAGAAGTTAGAGCAAGAAGGCTGGGGGAGGGGAGGAAGAAGTACAAGGTGGTGGTTGGTGGGAGAAACCGGGAGAGGTGGGAGGGGTGAAGTAAAGATCTGAGAAGCTGACAGGTGAAAGGGATAATGGGCAGGAGAAGGGGGAATCCGATAGGAGAGGGTAGAAGACCGTGAAGAAAGGGAATGGGGAGGAGCACCAGGTGGAGGTAGTGGGCAGGTAAGGAGGTGAGGGGAGCGAGGGAAACAGGAATGGGAATGATGTAGGGGGGAAGCCTTTATAAATGACCTGTATAAAAGGGAAGGGTTATACCGGAACGTGAAGGGGACCAAAATCCTTGTGGGCAGGTTTGCTCGAGCTTCAGGAGGGTTTAAACCACCTTGGCAGGGGGTTGGGAACCGGAATGATAGGGCTGAAGATGGGGTAGTTGGTTTACAAACAGAGGCAGTGTGTAACGAGACTGCTAGCAAGGAGAGGCTAATGATAGGACAAAATTGAAATCAACAGGATGAGTTGCAATGTAAAAGGGGGACAGAATTGAAAAGGGGTGATGAATGCAGGACTGAAGGTGTTATGTTTGAATAAGGGAGATGATCTTGTAGCACATTTACAGATTGACAGATATGAGTTGTGGGCATCACTGAGTCACGGCTGAGGGAAGATTTATAACTGGGAGCTTAACATCCAAGGGTACACATTGTATTGAAAGGACAAGCAGGTAGGTGAGGAGCTGGGGTGGCTTTGTTGGTAAAAAACTGAAATCAAATCTGTAGAAAGAGGTGACATAGGATCAGAGGTGTAGGATCCTTGTGTGTAGAGTTAAGGAACTGCAAGGGTAAAAACTCCCTGATGGGAGTTGTATACAGGCCTCCAAACAGTAGCAAAGATGTTGGCTACAAATTACAACAGGAGACAAAAAGGCCTACCAAAAGGGCAATGTTATGGTAGTCATAGGGGATTTCAATATGCAGGTAGCTTGGGAAAATTAGTTTTGTGCGAGATCCCAAGAGGGGAGATTGTAGAATGTCTACAAGACTGGTTTTCACAGCACCTTGTGACTGAGCCCACCCGGGGATCAGCTCTTCTGGATCGGATGTTGAGCATTGAACTGGAGTGGTTTGAGATCTGTGGATGAAAACACCTTGTTAATGTGAGAGATCAGAGGAGAACGGCCAGACTGGTTCCAACTGATAGGAAGGTGACAGTAACTCAAATAACCACCAGTTACAACAGTGGTGCGCAGAAGAGCATCTCTGAACACACAACACGGCAACCCTTGAAGTGGATGGGATAAAGCAGCAGGAGACCACACTAGGTTCCACTGCTGTACCTAAGGAAATGGCCGCTGAGCATACATTACCTTATTATAAAGCACAGGTACGTGTTTCCAAAGTGCTTTTGGCAATCTCCAGCCATCCCAAGTATCCTGAATGCTAATGAAGCCCTTTTTAAAATTTAAGCAACACACACAAAATGCTGGAGAAACTCAGCAGCCCGGGTAGCACCTATGAAAAAGAGCACAGTTGACATTTTGAGCCGAACCTTCAGCAGGACTGAAAACCAAAAGCTGAGGAGTAGATTTAAAAGGTGCGGGCGGGGGGGGGGGGGGGATTGGTGGAGGAGGAGTGAGAGAAACACAAGGTGATAGGTGAAACCTGAAGGGGGGAGGGGTGAAGTGAAGAAATGGGAAAGGGGGAGTCTGATAGAAGAGGACAGAAGGTCACAGAAGAAAGAAAAGGGGGAGGAACACCAAAGGGAGGCAATGGGCGGGCATGGAGAGAGGCGGATAAAGAAATGGGGAATGGTGGAAGAGGGTGGAGGGGCATTACCAGAACTTCGAGAAATCGATGTTCATGCCATCAGGTTGGGGGCTACACAGACGAATTATAAGGTGTTGTTCCTCCAATCTAAGTGTGGCCTCATCACGACAGTGGAGGGAATTCCACGCACCTAACTGTGGCCTTTCAAATTTAGTCACCATTGTAATATAGGAAATGTGGCAGTTAATTTGGAGACAGAATGGGATATTACCTGAAAACCTGATTATTTTTTTAGATGATGCGTAAACAGAAGTGCTGGAAGAACTAACTCAGGGAGTAAAGTGGAAAGAGCAACCAGTGAACAATTCAGTCAGGGACATGTGAATCTCTCCTCCCAGTATGAAGAAGGGTCACTCTCCCAAAGCATTAATTGGTTTCTCCCTCCACCTATGCGACTTGACTGACTGAGTTTTCCAGTATTTTCTGCTCCCATGATGCTGTTTGAGGGATAAATACTGCCTGGGGTTCAATTCCCACTGCTGCCTGCGAGGGGTTTGTACGTACTCCCCTGTGACTGTGTGGGTTTCCTCCAGCTTCTCCGGTTTCCTCCCGCCAGTTGGTAGGTTAACTGCTCATTGCAAATTTTCCTGCGATGAGGCTGGGGGTAAATCGGGGGTTCCTGGGCGGTGTGGCTTGAAGGCCCAGGAGGGCCTACTCCGTGCTGTATCTCAATAAATAAATAAATAAATCTCACGCTGTGCTCCAAAATTGTATCTGCCGTCCCCAACCTAGGAAGGTGGTAGGCATCTTAGTTTGGTGTCCTCCTGAAACAAATGAGAATATTGACAGTATAGGTGCTCTGAGTGGATTTACCCCGGTGGGTGAATCCAGAATCAAGGGTTATAAATGTTTGCCCATTGAGGACTACGATGCAGAGGAATTTCTCCTTACATGGGAAATGTTAAATTTACCCCCAGCTCTGACGTAAAATACAGGGTTGCGAAAAAAATCCCTCTAATTACACCTCCTCCAGAAAGTTGAAGTGCAATTAGCAAGCCTCCAGCATCCTCCCTTAACCAGTCCCACTACTATTTGCATAATTCACGCTTTCTGTCTCCGCCAACACTCCCCACCCCACTTCCCTCCTCTGCAACTTAAAATGCATATGTCTTCTAACTTTGTCTAATTCCGAAGAAAGGTCATTGATCTGAAACGTCAGACGCTAATGGATCTGATGAGTATCTTCGCCTACTTTCACCAATTCAGCTTTCACAGTGGCGTGGCTAGTATGGAGTCCAAAGTTCAAAATAAATTTATCATCTAAGTACAGATATACAGGAATCATCACATAGTACCCTGAGATCCTTGCGGGCATTCACTGCAGGACAAAGAAGTACAATAGAATCAATGAAAAACTACACACAAAGATGGACAAATAACCAATGTGCAAAACAAAACAATCCGTGCAAATAATAATATTAATAATAATAATAATAATAATAAAGGCCCACCAGCGCCTTTACTTCCTGAGAAAACTAAAGAAATTTGGCCTGTCCCCTAAAACCCTCACTAATTTTTATAGATGCACGGTAGAAAGCATTCTTCTAGGGTGCATCACAACCTGGTATGGAAGTTGTCCTGTCCAAGACCGAAAGAAGCTGCAGAAGATCGTGATCACGGAGCAGCACATCACACAAACCAATCTTCCGTCCGTGGACTCACTTTACACCGCACGCTGTCGGAGCAGTGCTGCCAGGATAATCAAGGACACGACCCATCCAGCCAACACACTTTTCGTCCCCCTTCCCTCCGGGAGAAGGTTCAGGAGCTTGAAGACTCGTACGGCCGGATTTGTGAACAGCTTCTTTCCAACTGTGATAAGACTGCTGAACGGAACCTGACCTGGACCTGGGCCGTACCCTCCAAATATCTGGATCTGCCTCTTGGTTTTTTTGCACTACCTTGCTTCCCATTTTTTAATTTTCTATTTATGATTTATAATTTGAATTTTTAATATTTACTAGTTTTAACTATTTTAAATATTTTTAATATTTAATATTTGTAATCCAGGGAGTGGGAAGCACAGAATCAAATATCGCTGTGATGATTGTACGTTCTAGTACCAATTGTTTGGCGACAATGAAGTATAAAGTATAATAATAAATAATATTGACAACATGAGTTGTAGAGACCTTGAAAGGGAATCCACAGGTGGAGAATCAGTTCAGCGTTTGAGGTGAGCGAAGTTATCCACACTGGTTCAGGAGCTTGATGGTTGAAGGGCAATAACTGTCCCTGAACCTGGTGATGTGGGACCTGGGGCTCCTGTACCTCCAACAGCAAGAAGAAAGCACGGCCTGGATGGTCGGGGTTCCTGATGATGGGGATGCTGCTTTCTTGTAGGATCGCTCCATGTGAATGTGCTCAACAGTGGAGAGGGTTTTTCCTGTGTCGGACTGGGCTATATCCATTACTTGCAGGCAGTGCTTCGCGGTACCAGAGATCTCGGTTCAATGCTGACCCTCGCGTGCTCTCTGTGAAGAGTTTGCACGTTGCCCCTGAGACTGTGCGGTTTTACTCTGGGGGCTATCTGGTTTCCTCTCACATTCAAAAGGTGTGCAGATTAGCAGGTTCCTGAATGAAAGCTGATCAATGTGAGGTCAGTGTAGAACAGGCTAGTGTGCTGGAGCACATCCGAGTTAAGAAAGAGGCAGTGTCAGAGCTTCTGAAAAATATTAGAATAAATAATTTGTTGGTTCTGGATGGGATATATCTCACGTTATTACAGGAAGTGAAGGAAAAGATTGCTGAGGCATTAACGATGATCTTTGCCTCCTCCATGGTCACAGGAGGAGTACTGGAGGAATGGAGGATGACGAGTGTTGTTCCGTTGTCCAAGAAGGTAATAGGGATAATCCTGGGAATTATGGACGAGTGAGTCTTGCATCAGTGATGGGCAAACTGATGGAGAGGGTTCTTAGAGACATGAGTTATGAGCATTTGTATAAGCATAGTCTTGCTGAGGATAGTCAGCATGGCTTTGTGAGGGGCAGGCCATGCCTCACGAGCCTAATTCTGTTTTTCGAGGAGATGGCAAAGCATATTAATGAAGTTAGAGCGGTGGTGTATATCAATCCTACTGAAGCATTTGACAAGGTACAGTGGATGTAGTGTATATGGATTTTTATAACACATTGACAAAATTCCCCTTGGTATGCTTCTCCAGATAGTCATGAGGCAGGGGATTCATGTAATTCAGCTGTGTGGATTCAGAATTAGCTTGCCCACAGAGGGCAGAGGATGGTAGAAGATGGAGTGTATTCTGCCTGGAAGTCAGTGACCAGTTATATTCTGGGGGGATCTGGTCTGGTACACCTACTCATTGTGATCTTTATAAATGACATTGATTCGGATGTGGAAGGGTGGGTTAGTATTTTGCAGCTGTCACAAAGGTTGGTGGTGTTGTGGAGAGTATAGAAGATTGTCGTAGACTTCTACGGGATGTGGACCGGATGCAGAATTGTCCAGGGAAATCGCAAATGGAGCTCAATCTGGAGAAGTATGAAGTGATACATTTTGGAAGACCAAACTTAAAGGTGGAATGAAAGGTTAACGGCAGGATTCTTAGTAGTGTGGAGAAACAGACAGACCTTGGTGACAAAGTTCATAGATCCCTCAAAGAATCCATGTAAGATGGTATGGTGGGCTGGCCTTTACTAGTTGGAGGACTGAGTTCAAGAGCCATCAGGTAATTTTGCAGCTCTATAAAACTCTGGTTAGACTACACTTGGAAAATTTTGTTTAGTTCCGGTTCAACTCATTTTAGGAAGGATATGGAAGTTTGGAGAGAATTCAGGGGGACTTACCAGGATGCTGTCTGCATTAAAGAACATGTCTTATGAAGAAAGGTTGAGCAAACTAGAGCATTTCTCTTCGGAGGAAGAGGAGGCTGAGAGGTGAACTTGATAGAAGTGTATAAGATTATGAGAAAAATGAATAGAGGACAAACAGAAGCTTTTTCCCAGGGTGGCAGTGGCCAAGACCAGAGTTATTAAGGTGAGGAGGAAAGTTTAAGGGGGATATCAGAGGTAGCTTGTTTTTAACATGGAAAGTGGTAGGTACCTGGATCACGTTTCTTGAGGTGGTGATAGAGGAAGATACAATGGGGATATTTAAGGGACTGTTAGACAGACACATGGATGTAAGAAAAATTAAGGGTTATACAGTGTAGTAGGAAGACTTAGATGGATCATGTAGTAGAGATCGGCACAATATTGAGGGCCAAAGAACCTCTGCTGTTCTATGTTCTATACTGGGTCACTATGAACTTACTGTATAAGTGAGTGGAAGAATCTGGGGGCAGTTCACAGCAGTGTGGGGAGAATAAAAATTAGGAATAGTTAGGGTTAGTGGATGATAAACAGTGCGGATTGGATGAGCTGAACGGCCTGGTTCTGTGCTTTATGACTTGAGGAATCTATGAGTTTTTTCAAATTCCAGCATCTGCCATTTTAAACTTTTCAACAAGACCAGCAAAGCTGTGTTGAAGCCCATTAGTTATGAAACGAGTAGAGTATTGTGTCCAGTTCTGCTTGCCGCACTTCAGGACAGATGTGAGAGAGTCTGAAACAGGTGCAGAAAGGATGTTCTAAATTGACTCCTTGCATGAGGGCTTTCATCTACAGGGTTAGGCTACAGAGCCTTGGTACAAAGAACACAGAGAGGCAATTTGACAGAACTGCACAAGATTATAAAATTAGACCAGAAGACCATAAGACAAAGGAGCAGAAGTCGGCCATTCAGCCCATCGAGTCTGCTCCACCATTTTATCTTGAGCTGATCCATTCTCCCATTTAGTCCCACTCCCCCGCCTTCTCACCATAACCTTTGATGCCCTGGCTACTCAGATACCTATCCATCTCTGCCTTAAATACACCCAATGACTTGGCCTCCACTGCCGCCCGTGGCAACAAATTCCATAGATTTACCACCCGCTAGCTAAAAAAATTTCTTCGCATCTCTGTTCTGAATGGGTGCCCTTCAATCCTTAAGTCATGCCCTCTCGTACTAGACTCCCCCATCATGGGAAACAACTTTACCACATCCACTCTGTCCATGCCTTTCAACATTCGAAATGTTTTTATGAGGTCTCCCCTCATTCTTCTAAACTCCAAAGAATACAGTCCAAGAGCGGACAAACGTTCCTCATATGTTAACCCTCTCATTCCTGGAATCATTCTAGTGAATCTTCTCTGTACCCTCTCCAACGTCAGCACATCCTTTCTTAAATAAGGAGCCCAAAACTGCCCACAGTACTCCAAGCAAGGTCTTGCTAAAATTAGCTTTATTTGTCACATGTACAGTACATCAAAAATTTGAAGCATAGAATGAAGTGCATTGTTTGAGTCGAATCAAATCAATGAGGTCTGTGCTGGACAGCCCACCAGTGTCACCCTACTTCCAGCACCAACTTGCCATGTCTGCTACTCATTGACCATCTTTAGAATGTAGGAGGAAACCAGAGCACCTGGTGGAAGCCCATGTGATCAGGGAGGGAACATGCAAATTCCCGAATTCTTTACAGGCAGCAGCGGGAATTGAACCCTGATCCGTGATCACTAGTGCTGTAAAGTGATTGTGATAACCACCGCCCTACCATGGCACCCTGTTTTTTACACCATAGCCTGAAGGACCTGTTCCTGTGCTGTACTGTTCTATGTTCTAAGATCATGACAGACTTAGGTAGGGTCAATGGAGGGAAACTATTTCTATTGATAGGTGATCCAAGTACCATCAAGTATCAAATAACTAACATTTCTGACAGGGGTTATGAAAATGGACTTAGAAGCAGCAGTGATCTGGATCTCATTGGCTATAGGGTGATGGAAGAAGAATAGGTTAGTGTTTTGAAACAGGAAGCCTGTAAGTGAACAATTCACAGAGGCCGATCACTGCAAAAGGAGCTGGCATAAGCTCAATGGTTTGAATGGTCTCTTTGATGTGGAGGAGGTGCAGGAGGGACATGGACTAATTTTCCTCTCCCACTCCTAGAGTGATGACTCAGCACATCAGTGTGCAGACTGGTGGAGATTGTCTGGGCCAGTAACGTACAAATCCCACCGTAACAAATGCAGAATTTAAATTCCGATTATTGTATAAATCTGAAATATTTTTAATATTTCGGTAACAGATCATTGTTAAAATCCTAACAAAACCTACCTCATTCACTAATGTCTTCCATGGAAGCAAATCTGCAGTTCTATCCTACGGCCGACGTGTGGTTCCAAACCCATCAATGGGATTAATCCTATTTACCACCGCGTTCCCACACCCCCTCTAAAGTTCAGATGGAGAATAAATGCTGGAATTTTCAGCAAGGTTCAACATCTCACAAACAAAGAAATTTTGCTAGTGTGCATTACTGCATATAATGTGTATCTGTTTAAAGTATCTCTTCAAAGGCAGGAAAATATGCAATAGATAACTGTACACTCTAATCGCAGAGTGTTAGATTGTCTGGTAATGGGTAAGTATATTAGATAAAGCCTGCTAGATGACGAGGGACCAGAGGGCACAGCCTCAGAGTAGAAATACGTCCTTTTAGAACAGAGATGAGGAGAAATTTCTTAGCCAGAATGTAGTGAATCTGCAAACAACAGGAATTCTGCAGATGCTGGAAATTCAAGCAACACACATCAAAGTTGCTGGTGAACGCAGCAGGCCAGACAGCATCTCTAGAAAGAGGTGCAGTCGACGTTTCAGGCCGAGACCCTTCGTCAGGACTAACTGAAGGAAGAGTTAGTAAGAGATTTGAAAGTGGGAGGGGGAGGGGGAGATCCAAAATGATAGGAGAAAACAGGAGGGGGAGGGATGGAGCCAAGAGCTGGACAGGTGATTGGCAAAGGGGATATGAGAGGATCATGGGACAGGAGGCCCAGGGAGAAGGAAAGGGGGGGGGGGAACCCAGAGGATGGGCAAGGGGTATAGTCAGATGGACAGAGGGAGAAAAAGGAGAGAGAGAAAGAATGTGTGTATAAAAATAAATAACGGATGGGGTACGAGGGGGAGGTGAGGCATTAGTGGATGTCAGAGAAGTCAATGTTCATGTCATCAGGTTGGAGGCTACCCAGACGGAATATAAGGTGTTGTTCCACCAACCTGAGTGTGGCTTCATCTTTACAGTAGAGGAGGCCATGGATAGACATGTCAGAATGGGAATGGGATGTGGAATTAAAATGTGTGGCCACTGGGAAGTGGTGAATCTGAGAACTTCTTTGGAGGCTACGTTATTAGGTATATTTTAAGTGGAGATTGATCGGTTCTTGATCGTTAAGTGTGTCAAAGATTACAGGGAGAAGAAAGGAGAACTGAGAGGGAAAATAGATCAGCCATGGTCAAACGGTGAAGCAGATTCAATAGGCTGAGTGGCCTGATTCTGCTCCTGTGTCTTATGATCTGTTGATCTTATGGGTTCACAGTGCTGGATTCCTGAGGAAGCTTGCCCGTAAGTAATGGTGAAGTAGCCTTCATATGTGCCACGAAGGCTGGTTCTACACAAGTGCCCACTCCATCTACATGTGTTGGTGCTCCTCTGTATATAAGCTCCTCAGATGAACGGAGAGCCCTGAAGGAATATTGCAGTCCGTGCAACTTTATGCCGTCAACCTTCTGCCTTAAAACAACAAACTATTGAGAGAAGAAAATATGGAAAATACTTCTCCAATATACAGGATCAAAATTAGGGCAGAGTATACTCGAAGCAAGGACCTGCCTTTGTCTCCACTGGACTAATCGGAAACAAATGGACATGAATTAGCAGCACAGTCTGTCCCACAATTCTGTGTGAACTCTTCCCGAAGTCTTTCCTTAACTTGGCCAGCTGTGAGAAGGTGCTATATAAATCCCAGTTTTGTTCCTCCTTGAAGAGAGAAAAAACAAATTCCACAAGAAAACCACAGAAACCAGTTAAATATCTTCATAAAGCGTGAAGTTCTCAACAAAGCTGGATGGTTTTGTATCCTGGTTCTCTTGCAGAACAGGACAGCTTGTGGGTTGCATATTTTGCTTTATCATCACATTCCACTCTCATGAAAACATACAACAGGTCAAAAAGTTATTTTCTGAGGTAGATTTAGTTATTTAGTTTGGGATTCTGTGGTGATGCCTTTGTTCTGAGGTATGTTCGGTAGGTTGGTTGCTTCAGTAAGTCGAAGACCATAAAAGCATAGAGAACCTACACAAAATGGCCACTTTATTAGGTATGCCTGTACACTTGCTCATTAAAGCAAATAGCTAATCAGCCAATCATGTGGGAGCAACTCAATGCATAAAAGCATGCAGACATGGTCAAGAGGTTCAGTTGTTGTTCGGGCCAAATATCAGAATGGGGAAGAAATGTGATCTAAGTGACTGACCATAGAATGATTGTTGGTGCCAGACGGGGTGGCTTGAGAATCTCAGAAACTGCTGATTTCCTGGGATTTTCATATACGACAGTATCTAGAGTTCACAGAGAATGGGGTGACAAATAAAAAGCATCCAGCGAGCGGTAGGTCTGTGGGCAATAAGGCCTTGTTAATGACAGTGTTCAAAGGCGCTAATTGATTGTTGTCTTCAGGAAGGGGACGTTGAGGGAACACACACCATTCTCACTGAGGGATCAGCAGTGGAAAGAGCAAGCAGCTTCAAGGTCCTGGGTGTGAAGATCTATCCTGCACCCAACATATTGATGCAATTACAAAGAGGTCACCACAGCGACTATCTTTCATTAGGAGCTTGAGGACACTTGTTATGTCACCAAGGACTCTCACAAATTTCTACAGATTTACTGTGGAGAGCATTCTAACCGATTGCATCTCCATTGCGTAGTATCAGAAAAAGCTGCAGAAAGTTACGAACTCCGCTAGCTCCCACATGGGCACTAGCTTCATCAGCATTGAGGACATCTCCAAAAAGGCATTATCTTCACTAAGGACCCCATTCACACCTCCACGTACCAACTACTATCATCCCAATCTTCACCTCCCCCAGCCCCCGCCTTCCATCAACTCCCAGGTCATCATGGCCTCACCTTCACTACTGAGCGGGTGAGAAGGGCTGTGGGGAAAGTCGGATACGGCAAAGCATTGGGACCAGATGGTTTAAAACCCAAGGTCCCGATGGAGTGTGCCGAGCAGTTGTGTGGAATTCTCCAGCACATTTTCAACCTGCGCCCCAGCCTGGAAAGGGTCCCAACAGATTGGAAAACATCATGTATGATCCCAGTACCCAAGAAGGGCCGACCGAAAATCTTGACTGACTACCGTGCGGTGGCCCTGACCTCACACATCATGAAGACCCTAGAGAGACTGGGCCTGGCTCACCTCCAACCCCTGATTAGATCAGCCCTCGATCCTCTGCAGTTTGCCTACCTGGGGCACAATGGAGTTGATGATGCTGTCATCTACCTGCTGATTAGAGCCGACTCCCATTGGGACAAGCAAGGCAGCACTGTGCGGATCATGTTGTTTGATTTCTCAAGTACCTTCAATACCATATAGCCCTCATTGCTGGGGGAGAAGCTCTGTTCAATGCAGGTCAGCATTCCATTTGTATCCTGGATAACTGACAATCTGACTGGCAGACCACAGTTTGTGCAGCTTCGGAGCTGTGTGTCAGTCTTGGCTATAAGAAGCACTGGGGTCCCACAGGGGCTGCACTGGCTCCCTTCCTGTTTACCCTGTATACCTCAGACTTTCGATACAACACTGAGTCATGTCATCTGCAGAAATTCTCTGATGACTCAACAATAGTTGGGTGTATAAAGGGAGAACGGGACAGTGAATACAGGGCGCTGGTGGAGGACTTTGCCAAATGGTGCAAAGTGAATCATCTGCAGCTCAACATCAGTAACACAAAGGAGATGCTGATGAACTTTAGGAAGACTGGGCCTGCATGGCTTCCTGTTACTATTGATGGTGAGGATGTGGATGTGGTGAGGACCTACAAGTACCTGGGGGTGCACCTGGATGACAGACTTGAGTGGAGCACCAACACAGGCTGTGTACAAGAAGGGCCAGAGTTGCCTCTACTTCCTGAGGAGACTGAGGTCCTTTGGAGTATGCAGGCCTCTTATTCACATGTTCCACCAGTCTTATTGCCAGTACAATCTTCTATGCGGTGGTGTGCTGGGGCAATGGCGTCAACAGGGTTGATGCCAACAGGCTCAATAAACTGATTCGAAAGGCTGGCTCTGTAATAGGAGTCAAACTGGACACACGGGAGGCTGTGGTAGAACACAGGACCCTACGGAAAATCCTGGCCATTCTGGACAATGTTTCTCACCCTCTGCGTGCCACCCCCTTGGCTGAACAGAGGAACACTTTTAATAATAGACTGAGACAACTGCGTTGCTCCAAAGAGCGCCATTAGGCTCTGTGATGAGTCAGCCCACAACCGGGAAGTGATGACCCCCTTCCGTTAGACTGTTTGTGGTAAAACTCATTTTTTATTCTTTCTACTTCTCTCCTAATATTTATATCCCAGCTCTTGTAATGCTACTGTGACACTAATTTCCTTTGGGATCAATAAAATATCTATCTATCTATCTATCCATCCATCTATCTATCTATCTATCTATCTATCTATCATCCAGGACATGCCCTCTTCACACTGCTACCATCAAGGAGCCCCCGACAACCCCCGACAATCCATGTACACTACCTCACTATTTTTGCTCCTCTTATTCAGTTTAATTTTTACTGCATTTCTTACTGCGATTTTAGCTTTGTTATTATTATGCATTGCAATGTACTGCTGTCGCATGACAACAAACATCACATCATATGCCAGTTATATTAAACCTAATTCTGACAGGAAGGTGACAGTAACTCAAATAACCACGTTTTACAACAGTGGTGTGTGCAGAAGAGCATCTCTGAATGCACAATGCGCCTATCTTTGAACTGGATTGTCCGCAGCAGCAGAAGACATCAAACGTACACTCAGAGGCCACTTTGTTAGGTACAGGAGGCCCCCAATGTAGTGACCGCTGAGTGTGTGACACAGAGTGAAACCTTTAATATTTTTATGTCAGCGTTAGCATAAACCATATTTCAGAGCTCTTGATCCACATCTATGGAGATCAATCCAGGTAACTTCAAAAACTGAGAGTCATTATTTCATCCTTAATGGCAATAATGACCAGAGCTCCAATACACAGAGTGGATTTATTTTTCCTCTAATCCTTCACTTATTAGTTAAAATTTATTTTCCCTAATTGGCACCTGAGCAAAGGGAACTAGGATCTTCTGACTGAGAACAAGCCTTGTTTAGGATGCTCCCTACTGTGCATCTGTAGAAGTTCCCGTCCCCGGCCTCGTCCATTCTAAAGGAAACAACGTGAACTTCATCATCTCCTCTGCGCCCTCTCCAGTGCTGTCACATCCTGGGCATTCCAATTTATGGCCTAACAGGTGCGTACAAAGACAGAGCATAGAACAGAGAATGCTCCAGCACAGTAGGGGCCCTTTGGCCCATGACGTGCCAACCTTACAACCCAATTTAAGCTCAATCTAATCCTTCTCACATAGCTCTCCATTTTCCTATCATCCATGTGACAATCTAAGTGTTTCCTTAATGTTTCTAATGTAAGTGCCTCTACTACCACCACTGGCAGAGCATTCCACACACTCACAACTCTCTTTGTAAAGAACCTATCTCTGACATCCCTCTATGCATTCCTCCAATCACCTTCAAACAATGCCTCCTCGTTTTAGCCGTTTCCACCCTGAGAAAAGGTTTCTGGCTGTCCGCTCGATCTATAGCCTGACTCTTACCATCTTGTGCACTTCTGTTGAATCACCTTTTTGTTTTATTCATTTATTTCCCGCCCTTCGAGCTGAGCGCCACCCCGCAACGCCCGACAAACCCCCCTCAACCCTAACCTAATCATGGGACAATTTACAATACCACTTCACCCACCCAGTACATCTTTGGACTGTGGGAGGAAGCCAGAGGACCTGGAGAAAACCCACGCATTCCACAAGGAGAACGTACAGACTCCTTAGAGGTGATGTCAGAATTGAACTCCGACGCCCCGAGCTATAATAGCATCACACTAACTGCTATACTACCATGGGACCCAAAGAGGAAAGCCCCAGCTCACTCGATTAATCCTCATAAGACATGCTGTCCAATCCAGGCAGCATCCTGGTCAGTCTACACTGCACCCTTTCTGAAGCTTCCACATTTTTGTCTATAATGAGGAGACCAGTACTTAACACAATATCCCAAGTGTGTTCTAACCAGGCTTTTATAGAGTCACAAAATTACCTCGCAGATCTCGAATTCAGTCTCCTGACTAATGAAGGCCTACACCACACGCCTTCTTAACAATCCCATCACTGCTGCTTCACTCTTTGGAGGTCAGAAATAACAACATCAAAGTTTAAATTTATTATCAAAATATACTGCCTATGACCCCATATACTACCTGGGGATTAATTTCTTGTGGGTATTCACAGTAGAACAGAGAAATACATTTGAATCAATGGAAAACTACGCAGAAAGACTGACAAGTAACCAGTGTGCACAATAAGACTCTGTAAATACAAAAACAAAACAAATAATAATAATAAATTGGAAATAAATGATACTGAGAACATGAGGTGAAATTGAATTCATAAGTTGTGGAATCAGTTCGTTGTTGAGGTGAGTGAAGTTATTCATTCTGTTTCAGGAGCCTTCTATGTGATACATAGCACGTAAGATTGAAAAAAGTGTCAGAGCAATTGAGCAGACGTTCTTGACACTTCACTGACATTACCTCTGTTGTGAACCCATTGAGTATGAGCCAATGTTGGTGAGTTCAAAACATTGCGTGGTTGCCCTTTGGCCTTACACTTTGCACAATTGCACAATCTATGAGATAAATGCCTTTGCTCTTTGTCCTCACTCAGGCACCTCCCAAGTTATCTCATAACTAGAGGCTGTGGTCACTCACTTCATATGGAACGAGATGGCATTTTAAATGGAGTACTTAAATTGCAGACAGACAAGAAATACTCAAGTAGATAGTTAAATTAAACAATAGGTATCCTCAAGTACTCCTGAAGGTACAGCCTTGATGGCATGTCTTTGATAAGATGATGTTCCAGGAGCTAACTCAGGTTATGCCTTCTGTTGGGACATAGTTATGAAGCTGTGAGAAGTTCAGCGAGGTGGTTGAATTAGCACCTTGGGGAGTTAGATGACTGATTTTGTGAATTTGTGGAACGGTGATGCAAGTCCTGAAGACCCTGCCTCACAGTGCCAGCAACTCAGGCTCAATCTTGACCTTCAATGCTATATAGGCGGAGTTTCAGTGTTCTGCTTCACCATATGGGCTTTCTCCATGTGCTCTGGTTTCCTCCACACCCTAAAGATATGCGGTTGGTAGGGTGAATGGCCACTATAAATTACCCCTTACTGTGTAGGTGAGTGGTAGAATCTTGGGGGAGGTGATATGAACAGGGGGAGCATAGATTATGGGATTTATGTAAGATTATTGTGGTTCGTGGTTGGCATCACTGCATTTGCCTGAAGAGCCATTTCCATGCTGTATAACTCTGTGACTTAAGTGTTCAAGATCTTTAATGGCTCTCGGTGCTTTAGGATCCAGCCAATTAAATAAATCTGGAACAAATGCTACTTTCTGAGATGGTGACTAGTTTTAAGACCATAAGTCATAAGACATGGAAGCAGAGTTAGGCCATTCAGCCTTAGAATCTGCTCTACCATTCAATCATGGCTTACTTTAGATTTCAACCCATTTCCTGCCTATTCCCTACAATCCTTAACCCCTTTACCCATCAAGAGTTCATCAATTTCTACCATAAATATACCCTACCTAGTTATGAGGTAACTCCAACCCTAATCCAATCTCTTGGTTTACACAGCCCTCAGTGGCAATTAATTCCACAGACCCATGACCATCTGGCTGAAGATTCCTCAGCAGTTTTGAAGTCATATCACTTTATTCTGAGGCTGTGCCCTCAGACTCTGCTACTATTGGAAACATTTATACCCCCCCCCCCGCAACACAATCCACTTTATCCAGTGTCTGGTTAGTTCAATAGGATTACTTCCTCATCCTTCTGAAATTTTGTCATTTAAAAGCTCATGCCGTCACCAATCTGCTTCAGGAAAGGAAGTCCATCATCCTCCTTCCTGAAGTTGAGTAAACACACACCTGACTTGATCAAGAGGCCAGCAGTAGAAAGAGCGAGCGAGCTGTTTCAAGTTCCTGGGGGTCAACATCTCTGAAGATCTAGATAGATAGATATACTTTATTGATCCCGAGGGAAATTGGGTTTTGTTACAGCTGCACCAACCAAGAATAGAGCGTAAATATAGCAATACAAAAACCACAAACAATCAAACGTCAAAAGGGAAACTATGCCAGATGGAAATAAGTCCAGGACCAGCCTATTGGCTCAGGGTGTCTGACTCTCCACGGGAGGAGCTGCAAAGTTCAATGGCCACAGGCAGGAACAACCTCCCGTGACGCCCAGTGTTGTATCTCGGTGGAATATGGCCAGAGTCCAACAGCAAAAAGTTCAATATCCGGTCTACAAACACGTTCCTCGATCGTAATATGACCCGGATTGCACCATCCATTGTTAACCAGAACAGTAAGCACCCAACTCCTTTACGCTTACCACTCTCATGCACTTCCGGTCAGCCTGAACAGTCTGGAAGCCGTCCATGGAAAAGTTTTGATCGGGTATGTCCTCGTGCAGCCCTGTTCCAGTAAAACACATAACACCGCACTCCCGAAATGTTCTCTGACGCCTGGCTAGCGCTGTGAACTCGTCCATTTTATTACCCACCGAAATCCTCTTCTCCATAAGCCTCTGTTGTCTCAACCCGGTCCTCTTTCCTCACGATCACTTTCCTCTTTCATCTAACCTGGAGTCAAAATTTTGATGCAGTCTTGAGGAAGGCATGCCAGTGGCTATACTTCATTAGGAATTTAAGGAGATTTAACCATATAACCATATAACAATTACAGCATGGAAACAGGCCATCTCGGCCCTTCTAGTCCGTGCCGAACTCTTACTCTCACCTAGTCCCACCGACCTGCACTCAGCCCATAGCCCTGCATTCCTTTCCTGTCCATATAGCTATCCAATGTAACTTTAAACGACAACATCGAACCTGCCTCAACCACTTCTGCTGGAAGCTCGTTCCACACAGCCACCACTCTCTGAGTAAAGAAGTTGCCCCTCATGTTACCCCTAAACTTTTGCCCTTTAACTCTCAACTTATGTCCTTTTGTTTGAATCTCCCCCACTCTCAATGGAAAAAGCCTATCCACGTCAACTCTATCTATCTCCCTCATAATTCTAAATACCTCTATCAAGTCCCCCCTCAACCTTCTACGCTCCAAAGAATAAAGACCCAACTTGTTCAACCTTTCTCTGTAACTTAGGTGATGAAACCCAGGTAACATTCTAGTAAATCTTCTCCGTACTCTCTCTATTTTGTTGACATCTTTCCTATAATTCGGTGACCAAAACTGTGCACAATACTCCAAATCTGGCCTCACCAATGCCTTGTACAATTTAGTATCTCACCAAAGACTCTCGCAAATTTATACAGTGGAGAGCGTTCTAACTGGCTGCATCACCGTCTGAAACATGGAGGGGCCATTGCACAGAATTTGAAAAAGCTGCAGAGTGTTGTAAACTCTGCCAGCTCTATCATGGGCATTAGCCTCCCCACCACTGAGGACATCTTCAGAAGACAATCCTCAAAAAGGTAGCATCCATCACTAAGGAACCCCACCACCCAGTACATGCCCTCTTCTCATTACTGCCATTGGAGAGGAGGTACAGGAGCCTGAAGACACACACTCAATGTTTTAGGAACAGCTTCTTCCCCACCATCAGATCTCTGAATGGACGATGAAACATCCCGTGAATTTCACCTCACTATTTTTGTTCTCTTTTAATACTACTTATTTAATTTATATTATATTTTATGCTGTGCATTGCACTGCTGCAGCAGAACAACTTCACAACGTACGCCAGTGATAATAAACCTGATTCTGATTCTGACAACCTGGTCAGTCCTATATGTGACTCCAGACTCAAAGAAAAGTGGTTAATCCTTAATTGGGTGATATACTGCGTCCGGTGCTCCCGATGTGGCCTTCTATATACTGGCGAGACCCGACGCAGACTGGGAGACCGTTTAGCTGAACACCTACGCTCTGTCCGCCAGAGAAACCAGGATCTCCCAGTGGCCACACATTTTAATTCCACATCCCATTCCCATTCTGACTTGTCTATCCACAGCCTCCTCTACTGTAAAGATGAAGCCACACTCAGGTTGGAGGAACAACACCTTATATTCCGTATGGGTAGCCTGATGACATGAACATTGACTTCTTTAACTTCTGCTAATGCCCCACTTCCCCCGTACCCCATCCGTTATTTATTTATATACACACATTCTTTCTCTCACTCTCCTTTTTCTCCCTCTGTCCCTCTGACTATACCCTTTGTCCATCCTCTGGGTTCCCCCCCCCACCTTTTCCTTCTCCCTGGGCCTCCTGTCCCATGATCCTCTCATATCCCCTTTGCCAATCAACTGTCCAGCTCTTGGCTCTATCCCTCCCCCTCCTGTCTTCTCCTATCATTTTGGATCTCCCCCCTCCCCCTCCCACTTTCAAACCTCTTACTAACTCTTCCTTCAGTTAGTCCTGACGAAGGGTCTCGGCCTGAAACGTCAACTGTACCTCTTCCTAGAGATGCTGGCTGGCCTGCTGCGTTCACCAGCAACTTTGATGTGTGTTGCTAATCCTTAATTGTTCCTGCAAATGGCCCAGCATTCCATCCAGTACCAGGATTACAATGACCAGTAAGTGTCAGAGACACCACTACCTTGTGAATAAAAAAGAAAACATTCTGTAGAGAGAGAATTAATACTTGGGTTTAATAACTTCCTAATCACCTTTATTTTACACTAGGGTCATATAGTTATAAGAGCCCTGAATCACAACACCATGGAAATCCTTGAGCCTGAGTGAAGCAGTGGTTGCAGGGATGGGGGATTTCTGCTGTCAGATTACATTGACAAATCCAGTGTTGTTCCCTTACATCGTTTACATTACTTTCTGGTTTGGTGCAACGTCCTCTCAGAATGCACAAAAACCACAGCGAACTGTCAGGATGCAGGAAAGGTCATTGGCTGCAGGACTTGGATGTGACCAGGACAAAGATGTGGGTGGGATTATCCCTGTTGGCACGATCCTTTCTGTAAGCTGCCTTTTCTGTAAACTTCTTTCTGGGAAGCACCAAGGGCTGTTAAAACAAATCTTCACACCATTTTAAAAATTTCTTCCCCCAGCCTATAATCTAATCAACCATTCCCACCCCGCCCCCCACCCGGCATCTATTACCTCAGTCACTGCACTGTAAACACTTGAAACCATTTTTTATAATGCTGTTTACATTGAAAGTACATTTATGTGTTTGTGCACATTTTAATCCAAATCTGTACTTTTAAATTTATGTTTATACAATTCTTTATTCTGTACAGTTGTTGAATGTTTGCTGGCTTTGTTGCATGTTGCGACAGCACACCACAGCAAATTTCCTAACACGTGTAAATGTATACAGTGAGTAAAATTGATCCTTGATCCTTGATCCTTAGAGCAAAGAAAACAGAGGGCAGCTTTGAAAGAAATGCACAAGATCAATACTAAGACAAGGCAAACAGAAAAAAGCCACTCCATTTGCAGCCAGTTCATGACTTAAAAGTTTTGATGAAAATTGTACAAGGGGAGACATGAGGTATTTTTTTCTACGCAGTGAGTAATGATCTGCAAGTCACAGCCTCCAACAGTGGTGGGAACTGAATCAATCCGTACTTTCAAAAGAAGTTGGAAAGCCACTTGAGAGAGAGTAATTTACAGGACTCTTGGGGAAGAGTGGGATGATAGAGCTGGTTCTACTGGGAGCCGGCAGAGCTCAGTTAACTTCTTCACTGCCTTAGCAGTTCCATAATTCTATGTTTGGACCAAAACATGGGGAAACTGGGGAGGATGAATCAGAATTACATTGGGTTTCCAGGAATTAAATTATTTAGAACACAATTGTGAAAATTTCAGAAAAAAATAATTGAAGGGACTATTTTTTAATATCTTTGCATCGGTCACGATTTGTTATTAGAATATTGGAAATGAAGTAAGAACAGTACTTGATTGGGTAAAGGACGTTTGAAAGAGGGAGGACATGCAGGAAGCTTGTAGAATATATCGGTACGGTGAACCTATTAATTCATGAGTGATTCACTACAAGGAAAAACCACAATATAGAACAATATCAGAGTGGGGCTCCTTCTGACTCCATTTCTGCCTGAGCAGAACACTGTAATTTCAGTGACTGGACCGTAGTTGCGATGGAATTGGAATGTGGCATCTCAGCCATTAGAGAGATGGCAATACCCGCTAAATTGGATGCTACACACCTTACTAACACAGCCAGTGACCGCCAATGCCTCGAACGGAACCAGGTCTTTCGCATGAGCGTTTCAGTGTAGTTTAAACTCTCAAGTTTCACAGTGGGCAGAAGAGTTATTTCTATGATAGAAGACTTAATGACACTGTGAATAGAAGATGGAACAGAGAACAGTACAGCATAATACGAGCTCTTCAGTCCACACTGCTGTGCAGACCCATCTATACCTACTCCATGAAACTTTGTCACATGGTGTGAGCAGAATTATCTGCAGCTTAATGTGAAAAAGACTAAGGAGCTGGTGGTAGACCTGAGGAGAGCTAAGGTACCGGTGACCCCTGTTTCCATCCAGGGGGTCAGGGTGGACATGGTGGAGAATTACAAATACCTGGGGATATGAATTGACAATAAACTGGACTGGTCAAAGAACACTGAGGCTGTCTACAAGAAGGGTCAGAGCCATTTCTATTTCCTGAGGAGAATGAGGTCCTTTAACATCTGCCGGACGATGCTGAGGATGTTCTACGAGTCTGTGGTGGCCAGTGCTATCATGTTTGCTGTTGTGTGCTGGGGCAGCAGGCTGAGGGTAGCAGACACCAACAGAATCAACAAACTCATTGGTAAGACCAGTGATGTTGTGGGAATGGAACTGGACCCTCTCACGGTGCTGTCTGAAAAGAGGATGCTGTCTAAGTTGCATGCCATCTTGGACAATGTCTCCCATCCACTACATAATGTACTGGTTGGGCACAGGAGTACATTCAGCCAGAGACTCATTCCACCGAGATGCAACACAAAGCGTCATAGGAAGTCATTCCTGCCTGTGGCCATCAAACTTTACAACTCTTCCCTTGGAGGGTCAGACAACCTAAGCCAATAGGCTGGTCCTGACTTATTTCCTGATATAATTTACATATTACTATTTAACTATTTATGGTTTTATTACTATTTATTATTTATGGAGCAACTGTAATGTAAACCAATTTCCCCCGGGATCAATAAAGTATGACTATGATCAATTTAACCCTTCCATTCTATGTAGCCTATAACCCTCCAGTGTTCTTACATCCATGTGCCTACCTAAGAATGTTAGATATCCCTATTGTATCAGCCTCTAACAGCACCCCCAGCAGTGTGGTCCTGGCACCCATCACTCTGTGTTAAAAAGCCTACCTGTGACATCTCTCCGAAACCTTCCTCCACTCACCTCTGGTGTTGGCCACTGCCACCCTGGGAAAATGCTGCCGGCTGTTCCTTTCAAGGTCTTATGCCCATCTATCAAATCACCTCTCATCCTCCTATAGAAAGGCAACCAGGACTGAACACAATACTCCAAGTGTGGCCAGCCAGGGTGTTACAGAGATACAAAATTATCTTATGGATCTTGAATTCAGTCCCCCTACTAAAAAAGATCAGCACACCACACACTTTCAAAATCAGACTACCAACTTGTGAGGCAACTTTGAGACTCCAGACTGCAAGATCTGTCTGTTCCTCCACACTCTTGAGAATTCAGCCATGGACCTTGTCCTTCACCTTCAAGTTCGACCTTACTAAGTGCATCGTTCTACAGATGTCTGGACTGAACTTCAAAGAATATTGCAAATCTAAACAGAATGTGGAGCAAGTGTGCAGCAAAGTGTGGAATGGAGTTGTTGACACTGAAAGCAAACCTACTTAAGCCAAAATCTGCCATCTAAATTAGGAATGGAAGTTTACAAGTGACAGTATGCTTAAACTATGGCCATTGGGATCCCATCATGTCAATGGGAGGCCAACTTTAGACTATAATTAACTTGAAAGGTAAGTCATGAGTTATCCTAAAGGACCTAGTGGAGCAGTTCCTCAGAAGAATATCCTATTACGTTCAACACAGAATTATTTATCATCAATATCAAAACATAACAGTGAAAGGCATCATTTGCGTTAGCAAGCAACACACCCAAGGATGTGGTGGGGGAACAGCTCACAAGTGTCGCCGCACATTCCGCTGCTAAGATAACGTGCTCACAATGTGCTCGACAAAACAACAATACAACACAAAAACAATAGAACAGAACAGCAGTGATCAAGCTCATTTCCCACATTTTCACACCCTCACTCACGCAGGCCTCCAACAGCAGGACAGGCCATCTTCTGGCCTCCAGTACTTGGTCCTGCAGTCACAAACCCACGAATATTGGGACTCTAAGCTCCAGTCTCTGGTCTGGATTCAGCTTCTACCTCTCAGTTCAGGGACTTCGCTCTTCATCCTCTATGGCCATAATGTGTAATGCAACTCTCCAAATGCAGCTCTGGAAGACCTTTACAGATCACCTGATGGATATGAATGAGACTTAGGCTCAAAGCGATCCTTGAATTCAGCAGCCATTTCATAGGGCAATAAGAATCAACCACGTTACTGAGTCTGAAGTCATGCATACTCAGTGGCCATTGACTGTATGTTCAAGGCCTTCTGCTGCTGTAGCCTGTCCGCTTCAAGTGTTGATGTGTTGTGCATTCAGAGATGTTGTTCTGCACACCAATGTTGCAACGTATAGTTATCTGAGTTACTGTCACCTACCTGACATCTTGTAGCAATCTGGCCATGGTTCCCAATGGTCGGAGCATAACATACAAGATCAGGAAGCATGTGGTCCAAGATGATACAACGTTGATCAGATTATGCATTGAGTGCTAAGTATGTGCATTTCTGGTCAATATATGATGGTAAGGATGTTCCAGAAAGTCACCAGGGTATTGTACTTTATAGACCTGTTATCTTGAACCATTCTCCTCTAACCTCTTTCATTAACAAACCATTTTGCCTAAGGAGCTGCTGCCTCACTGGATGATTCTTTTCATTTCTCACACTATTCTCTGTAAATTTGAGAGCCTGCTTGAATATTCCAGGAGATCAGCAGTTTCTGAGATAATCAAACTGCCCCATCTGGAACAAACATTCATTCCACAGTCAAAGTCACCTAGATCACATTTCTTCCCCATTCTGATGTTTGGTCTGAACAACAGCTGAACGTCTTGACCACGTCTGGATGCTTGTATGCACTGAGTTGCTGCCACATGATCAGCTGATTAAATATTTGCATTAACGTACAGATGTACAGATGCACCTAAGAAAGTACCCTCAGAGTGTCTATTCACAGGAAGCAATCCTTATCCTGAGGACAATCCATAGACCAGATGATCTCAACATTCACTGGTTCCATTGCTATAATCACTGAATTTGCTTTGTAAGTTGAAATGAACAAATCAATAGAATTTTAATTCAGCAGCAGTCAAATGGAGCATTAAATTCACATTGTTTTATTAGCAGCTCTGTAATGTAACCACACTGGTGAAAGACTTCTGGAGATTTTCCTCCATTGTTGGTGATTTATAATGCCTGTTGTTTTTGAGGTTTAGTAACTCACCCCTGTGGAAATGAAATAACAGGGAGAAATACTTTAGGGAGGAAGAAACACTGCCTTCACATTCTGGGATATGATATGAGCATGACGCCACAGTATATTTGCAGCTTTATCACACTCTGAGCAAAAAAAAACCCTAAGATGTTTCTCTGGTTATCTGCTGTCCAACTTCAGTCCGTCTGGACAAAACATGGGTTTGCTAAAAGTGGAAGGGCAATTTCTCACTCAGCGTAGTCTGCATCATATCCTTGGCCAAGGCAGAGTGACCTACTCAATGCAAATAGGTTCCCTTGACAACCCGGCCCGGAGCAAGAGAGATCAAAACACACGGGGGAAGTGCAACAGAGCTGTCACTGCCAGTAGGTGGGAGGGCAGAGTGATGATTCAGGTGGAATTTCCCCCTACAAGAAAGTGTAGGGAAGCCCTAGTTACAAGGCTGTTCAAACTAAATAAAGAGGCTTGGATTAAAACAAAGGAGCAATATAAAAGGTCACATCTATGAACAGTATGGCATTGGGTATTGAACTGTACATGATGGTCTAGCTCTGGAGTAAATAGACGTGGTTCAAGACCCACACTGGGAGACATCCAGAGTAATCACACTGTTCAGTAAGGGGGTACTGCACTTTCAAGGTTTTGCTCTTTGTATGAGACATTATGTCAATTTGATGTTTATATTCCTGAGAACTGCTTACAAATGAACTGGAAATGCCTCCCCTATTAGTCTGGTTGGTAATTGATCAACATTAACAAGGGCATGGGCGTGGAAGAGTGAGTTAGTGGGTGGAGGTGTTGATCAGCACTACTGCTTGAAGAAAAAAACTGTTTTTGAATTTTGTGGTCCTGGCGTGGATGCTACGTAGCCTCCTCCCTGATCAGAGTGGGGCAAACAGTCCATGAGCAGGGAGGGTGGAATCCTTCATGATGTTACTGGCCGTTTTCTGGCACCTTTCTGTGTGTATGTCCTTGATGGCGGTAAGCCTGTGTCGGTGATGCGTTAGGGAGATTTGACTACCCTTGTAGAGTAAAACACCTAACAGTGAACATTTCAGGCTAAGACCCTTCAAGAGGACTGGGAAGGAAGGTTCTGCCTGATGAAGTGTCTTCGACCAAAACGTCAACTGTTCATTCTCCTCTATAGAGGCTGCCGGACCTGTTGAGTTCATTCAGCATTTTGTGTATATCGTTCAAGATTCCCAGCATCTGCAGCAACTCTTGTATCCTACAGTCAATGTAATTGTTTTCGACATGTAATCTTTAATACAAAGGCACAGCACAGCCATTTCGATTTAGAAGGAGGTAACAGTAGAGAAACAAGCTCTTCAGCCCATTGAGTTTATGCTGACCATCAGCTACCCATTTATATTAATCTTACCTTAATTGTGCTATAATTTGAAACTGTAAGTGGTGTTAATTGTGGAACACTGTAATACTGTAATACTGTAATAATGTGATGTTGTAATCATTGAATAACCTCCTTTATAAAAGGGAAAAAGAAACTCCTACATCAATCCCAATTTTTATTCCCCCATGTTTACGATGGCATGCTTCCACAAGCTCGATGTAGGTCAAGGACTAAATAACAGCCACACTGTCTACAAGAACTCCTCAGCTCTCCTTTGAAGTTGCTTCGTAGGATCTTTTACATATTGGGGTTCATCTTACACATCCTCTGAAAAATGATACTTCTAGAAGTGCAACACTCCATGTACTAAATCAGCATATTTAGTGACTTGGACTGACAATGTCCTGACTTAGAGGTAAGAGTGACTGAGAACAAGACATCCACTGGTCAGTCCTGATGAAGGGTCTCAGCATGAAAATTCAACTGAGATCCGCCCTGCCCTGCTGGGGGAGAAGCTGAGAGCGATGCAGGTGGATGCTTCCCTGGTGTCATGGATTCTTGATTACCTGACTGGCAGACCGCAGTACATGTGCTTGCAACACTGTGTGTCCGACAGAGTGATCAGTAGCACTGGGGCTCCACAGGGGACTGTCTTGTCTCCCTTTCTCTTCACTATTTACACCTCGGGCTTCAACTACTGCACAGAGTCTTGTCATCTTCAGAAGTTTTCAGATGGCTCTGCCATAGTTGGATGCATCAGCAAGGGAGATGAGGCTGAGTACAGGGCTACGGTAGGAAACTTTGTCACATGGTGTGAGCAGAATTATCTGCAGCTTAATGTGAAAAAGACTAAGGAGCTGGTGGTAGACCTGAGGAGAGCTAAGGTACTGGTGACGCCTATTTCCATCCGGGGGGTCAGTGTGGACATGGTAGAGGATTACAAATACCTGGGGATACGAATCGACAATAAACTGGACTGATCAAAGAACACTGAGGCTGTCTACAAGAAGGGTCAGAGCCGTCTCTATTCCTGAGGAGACTGAGGTCCTTTAACATCTGCTGGATGATGCTGAGGATGTTCTACGAGTCTGTGGTGGCCAGTGCTATCATGTTTGCTGTTGTGTGCTGGGGCAGCAGGCTGAGGGTAGCAGACACCAACAGGATCAACAAACTCATTGGTAAGACCAGTGATGTTGTGGGGATGGAACTGGACTCTCTGACGGTGGTGTCTGAAAAGAGGGTGCTGTCCAAGTTGCATGCCATCTTGGTCAATGTCTCCCACCCACTACATAATGTACTGGGTGGGCACAGGAGTACATTCAGCCAGAGACTCATTCCACCCAGATGCAACACTGAGCGTCATAGGAAGCCATTCCAGCCTGTGGCCATCAAACTTTACAACTCCTCCCTTGGAGGGTCAGACACCCTGAGCCAATAGGTTGGTCCTGGACTTATTTCATAATTTACTGGCATAATTACATATTACTATTTAACTATTTATGGTTCTATTACTATTTATTATTTATGGAGCAACTGTAACGAAAACCAACTTCTCCCGGGATTAATAAAGTATGACTATGACTATGACATGCGTGAACTGGGGAGCGAGTGGAGTAGGGCAGGGCATTCAGACAGGGTGTACATGAATGGGTGGAAGCAGGGTGTTCAGAAGTCGAACAGCCTAGGAGAAGAAGCTGTTGCTCATCCTGACATTTCTGATTCTTCTACTCTGGTTCCTTCTGCCGGACAGCGGGAGGTTAAAAAGATTGTAGGATGGATGGGAAGAGTTTTTGCTAATGCTGGAGGCACTCACATACAGCGCTTCTGATATATGTCCTGCATGGGGCATGGCAGGAGATGTCTTCAGCAGCCTCACTATCCATTGCAAGGTCTTGCGATCTGATGCTTTGCAATTCCCATACCAGATGGTGATGCAGCTGGTCAGAAGACTCTCGATGGAGGTTGACTATAAAATAATACTGATGAAGTACATTGAAAAGTGTCCTTGAAAGTGGGCTTGTATGCCGTAGAATCAGTTAAGAGTGGTGGCGAAGGAAGTTATCCACACCAATTCAGGAGCCTGATGGCTGCAAGGTAATAACACTACCCGAGCCTGGTGGTGAGGCAGCTGAGGTCCAACAGTAGTACTGAGATAGTAGGGGTCTTTGATGACGGATGCTGCTTTCTTGTAGCAGTGCTTCATGTACTGTAAGTATACTCAATAGTAGGGAAAGCTTTGCTTGTGAGGAAGGATAGCAGTTTCTGCGATAAAAGCCAGGGCCAGTAATTTAATTTGTTCCAAATGGAGGGGATGGAGTTGTTTTCTCAATGAGAGGGTCTGTGGTAAGCATCAGATGGGTTTGTATAGCAACAACGACCACCAGTTGACCAATGATGGTGTTTCGGTATTTGAAGTGTTTCCAATAAGTGGATTACTGCCTGCCACTTATCCAACCACGAAAATGCAACCAAGGGATCTTATACATTCCTACAACAGCTTAATACTCCGATGAAAGAACCAGTGTAAATAAGTGGAACACATGTGTGACCTTACAACATATGATATCATTCTGGAAAGTGTCTCCCACCAGATTGAAGTAATACTATTTTCTAACCTCAAAACTAGTGTTTAGTCTACAAAACTTTGACAAGTGATGGCTGGGAGATAGACTCTGGTCTATTTTTCATAATCCTTGGAAAGATCTCCTCTCACCTTCACTAAGTGTAGTTCCAATTGTGCTACAGGATTTAGCCTTACATAGCTATTAACTCATGCCTGGGCTTTTCAGTACTGCCCTCTTCCCTTTTTTCCTACTCCACCATATTTCTCTCTTACCCATTTCCAATGAAGGGTCTTGGACCTGAAATATTAACTCTGTTTCTCTTTCAACCACATCAATTTCTCTAACTTCCGGGAACTTTTCCCCATGTTCCCCTTCTCTCTTTTTCCATTCCCCATTCTGGTTGCCCTCTCGCCATTCCTCTTCTCCTTCCCTGCCCATCACCTCCTCTGGTGACCCTCCTCCTTCCCTTCCTTCTATCATCCACTCTCGTCCTCCTACCTTTCATCTTCAGCCCTTTCTCTCTTGCATCTATCACCTCCCTGCTTCTGATTTCATTTTCCCCTCCCCAACTATCCAACTTCCCCCTCACATGTTCTCACCTATCACCTGCCAGCTTGCATTCCTTCCTACCTAGCCCTTCCTCCACCTTCTTATTCTGGATTGTTACCCCTTTCTTTGCAGTCCTGATGAAGGGTCTTGGTCTGAAACTTTGGCTGTTTATTCCCCTCCATATATGCTGTCAGACTTGCTAAGTTGCTGTAGCATTTTGCGTGTTCCCATGTGTTATTCATGATTTCCAGCTTCTGCAGAATCTCCTGTGTTTTCAAATTGCTGCCAAATCTGCTGAGTGATTCCAGTATTTTCAATTGCAGTTTTGGATCTTCAGCATCTCCTTTTGTGTTTTTTTTGCTTTACAATCATTACTCCACCATTGACCATGGCTTCATCAGCTTTGGTCCCAGCTGTGAAATACCTTTGCTGAGCAGGGAGTTTCAGGATTTCGATCCAATGAGAATGAAAGAGTATTGATATACACTCAGTAGCCACTTCATTAGGTATTTCCTGTCCTTAATAAAGAGGCCACCAAGTGTACATTTGTGGTCTTCTGCTACCACTTCAAGGGTTGTTGTGTTGTGCATTCAGAAATGCTCCTGCACATCACTGTTGTAATGTGTGATTATTTGAGTTAGTGTTGCCTTCCGGCCATCTTGAACTAGTCTGGCCATTTTCTTATGTCCTCTCTTATTGACAAGACATTTCTGCCCAGAGAACTAACACTCATTGGATGTTTTTTTGGTATTCGCACCACTCTCTGTAAACTCTAGAGACTGTTGTGCGTGAAAATCCCAGGAGATTAGCAGTTTCTGAGATACTTAAAGTCCCTTAGATCACATTTAAATTATGAGGACACTCAGTCCTCTTTCATTGTCATTTAGTAATGCATGCATTAAGAAATGATACAATATTCCTCCGGTGTGATATCACAGAAACACAGGACAGACCAAGACTGAAAAACTAACAAAAACCACATAATTATAACATATAGTTACAACAGTGCAACAATACCATAACTTGATGAAGAACAGGCCATGAACACAGTAAAAAAGTTAAAATTTTCTTGAAAGTCTCACATCTCACGCAGACGGGAGGAGGAAGAAAACTCTCCCTGCCATGCCCGACCACAGTCCGACTCTGAGTCATCCAAAAACTTCGAGCTCTGATCAGCCCTCCGACACCGAGTACCGAGCACCATCTCTGCCAAACGCTTCGACCCCAGCCTCAGTCGCCAGCAGCAGGCAAAGCCGGGGATTTTGAGGCCTTCCCTCCGGAGATTCTCGATCGCACAGTAGCAGCGGCAGCGAACCGGGCATTTCAGAAATCTCTCCAGATGTTCCTCTGTGCCTTCTCACGTCTGTCTCCATCAAAATCAGAATTGTGCACGACTCCTATTTAACAAATACGATATCATTTCACCGGAGAGCTGCGTGCGCTATGTCGTGCTGCCACCTTCTCCTCCCGCCCACATTTCTTCCCTTTTCTGATATTTGGTCTGAACAATAATTGAACCTCTTGACCATGTCAGCATGCTTTTATACATTGAGTTGCTGCTACATGATTGGCTGATTAGATATTTGCATTAACATGCAGTGTACAGGTGTACCTAATAAATTAGCCACCAAGTCCACTTCCAAATTGGGATGGTACATGACTTGGAGAGAAACCCAGAAGTGGTAGTTTTCACATGCACCTGCTACCCTTGTAAGAGAGGTCAGGCTGATACTGAAGTACCCTTGAGTTGTTGCTGGAGGAGATTTTGTAGATGGTATGTATTGAAACTAACCATGGAAGGAATCTACCTGGAAGAAAATGGCACCAGCGAGCAATGCGACCAAGGGCAGCATCCTCCAGGCGGTTCACAAAGCTACTTCTTTTACATCTCCTTTTTCTGTCGAATGTGGTTCCGCTACTGTTGGAGCCTGTGATCTACATTTTGGGCCGATTGAGCGATCTGGTGCTTTGCTGTCTGCCAGAGGGTTCCGCGAGGCTTCGAGTGAAATGTGCACCCTCAAGGCAGGAGACTTGGAGGTGGGTATGAGCCCATGATCGAATCAATGTCTCGCCGATCTTGCTGATTAGAGCGCTGAGGAAGGTTGAAATCACCGAGGCCAGTGGGTGTTCAGCACTGTCTACCAGTCTCTTGCTTGCTGCTCCCATATGAAGGTCTCTGCATTCAATGGTATTTCTCCATCGATGCTGTAGGAGGATGGTAGCAGAGTTCTGGATCTTGGACAACATTTAACTGACGCAGTTTGCGGACTGGACTCTGTGGTTTATATCATGACGTGTTTCTGGTTATGTTGCTATTTTGGGTGATTGTGATCGGGGCGGCCTGCAGATAATGAACTGAACTGAATATACCCGGACACTTTTGATTTTGTGTTTTATATTCTGCCATTTTTGCTTGTTTTGTTTGTTATCGTTTGCACGATTCGTTCCTTTGCGTGCAGGCAGGTTGATGTTTTTCTTTGAATGGTTTTCTTTGTTTCGTGGCTGTCTATGGGGAAGATGTACTGTATACATACTCCAATAATGAATAAGTGGACTTTGAATCTTTCAACATGTTCAAAGTGATGCTGTGATAAAGACAACTGTTTTATCCCAGAGAAAGTTTCACTTCTCAAATATTATTAGAACTGCACTCATCCAGGAAACTGGAGAATATTCCTTCACAATTCTGACTTATTTCTTGTAGATTGTGGAAATTCTTGGGGGTGGTAGGAGGTGAGTCATTCATCATACTGGATTCTTAGCTACTGATTTAATTTGTCACCACCTTATTTAAGTGACAGATCTGGTTAAGTTTCTAGTCAATAACAAGTCTCAGGTTTCTGGAACCTCTTGAATATTGAAAGGCCTAGATGGAATGAACGTGGAGAGGAAGTTTCCTTTAGTAGGGGAAACCAGTACCAGAGGGCACAGCATTAGAATAGTAGGACATCGCCTTAGAACAGAGATGAGGAGGAATTTCTTTAACCAGAGGGTCCTGAATCTGTGCAGTTTATTGTCACAGACGGCTGTGGAGGCCAAGTTATTGTGTATATTTAAAATGGATAAATTCTTGATTAGTAAGGGTGTCAAAGGTTATGGGGAGAAGGCAGAAAAATAGGGTTGGGAGGAATAATAAATGAGCCATGATGGAATATCAGAGCAGATTCGATAGGCTGAATGGCCTAATTCTGCTCCTGTGTCTTATGATCTTATGGTCTTATGTTCAGGATGAAGACAAAGAGAAGACTATCTTTCTTCCCATAGCTGGAGAATGCATAGGATTAGGGAATCGTGAACTAAAGGTTTCAGGTGAGAGGGGAACCAGAGGGAAAATTCCTTTCAGCATGATCTATACGAGGAACAACCTACATGTGGTTGAGGCAGGTGCAATAACAACATTTAAAAGACACCTGGACAGGTATGTGGAATGGAAAGGTTGAGAGGGACATGGGCCATGCGTAGGCAAATCAGACCAGCTTGGTTAAAACAAACAAGTTGGGTTGAATAGCCTATTTCCTCACTGTATGACTCTATAATTCTCTGTTTGGCAATCATAAATGTATTGAATGTTATGAGCAAATGTAATAGTCTGTCTTGTTTGAGGAAGTCATTGCTTTTTACTTATTTTAAACACAAGGGATTCTGCAGATGCTATAAATCCAGAGAAACTCACACAAAATGCTGGTGGAACTCAGCAGGCTAGGCAGCACCTATGGAAAGGAACAGTCAATGTTTTGAGCCAAAATATCGACTTCATTTTGTGTGTGTTATAAATGTTATTTGACGCTCACTCAGACAGGCTGCCCAGGTCTTGCTGCGTGATGCATCTCACATTGCAGTTTTTGCAATCTTCCTAAGTTCCAAGAGCAACTGTACTAACAACATAAAAATCACCACTAGGTGAACCACAAATACTAACAACAGAATCTGTTTTGGCTCTTTCACATCATTGCCAAAATAGCCCAATTGGCAGCAGATTTTCAAAGGATCAGCACAGAAGCAGAATTATATTTGGCCAACTGTTTTCCGTGTCCATTTTCCCTGCTCCTTCTTCACTCCTTGTCCTGTTTTGCCTTTTACATTTCCTTCCCCAATTCCATTGTGACCACAAGATCTACAGCTCAGTTTCCATTATCTTTGAGATCCCATTCGCTCCTCCATAGAGGTCCTTGCCCTGACCTATCTCTCATTCATATTGTGGCTGATCTGTGACGTAACTTCATTTACCTACCATTTCTCCATTTCCCTTAGGCTGTACTGAGAGGCAACATCCCACTCAGTCAGAATGGAGATGATTAGTTCATTGCACAGCCAATCAACCCTGGACGTGATGGAATGGTGGAGCAGACTTGATGGGTGGATGGCTTAATTCTGCTCCTATGCCTTATATTCGTATGGTCTTATGGAAGTCTTACTCCGGACGACGCTGAGGATGTTCTACGAGTCTGTGGTGGCCAGTGCTATCATGTTTGCTATTGTGTGCTGGGGCAGCAGGCTGAGGGTAGCAGACACCAACAGAATCAACAAACTCATTCGTAAGGCCAGTGATGTTGTGGGGATGGAACTGGACTCTCTCATGGTGGTGTCTGAAAAGAGAATGCTGTCTAAGTTGCATGCCATCTTGGTCAATGTCTCCCATCCACTACATAATGTACTGGTTGGGCACAGGAGTACATTCAGCCAGAGACTCATTCCACCGAGATGCAACACAGAGCGTCATAGAAGTCATTCCTGCCTGTGGCCATCAAACTTTACAACTCCTCCCTTGGAGGGTCAGACACCCTAAGCCAATAGGCTGGTCCTGGACTTATTTCCTGGCATAATTTACATATTACTATTTAACTATTTATGGTTTTATTACTATTTATTATTTATGGTGCAACTGTAACGAAAACCAATTTCCCGTGGGGTCAATAAAGTATGACTATGACTATTAGTAATTACATTTTATTCAATGCTTTTATTTAATATATTCTCCTAATGGCTGCTGCTACAATGACAGTAATTAATGCTTTATATAATCCAAGGCAGCATTTGCTGTCCATCCCAGTTGCATTATGCATGTAGGAGAAACTTCTTCACAAGGCCTCTACCCCAGGTAGACCATACGGTAAAGTACTTTTACAATGATGTTAGGTAAGGAGTTTGAGTGATAACGATATACTTCCACCACTGGTGGTTGACGATTTGGAAGTGAGCCAGGGAGGGGAATAGCCCAATGAACCTGCCGTTCTTGTCCTTCAAGCCTGGGGTTCCATACGTGAGAACTGTAGATGAAGAAGCAGGTAATTCTGGCACAGCTTGCAGGCAGTACTCAGTGAGCCCTCTGCACTGGAGATGGAGTGAGTGAGTTTGTACACTCATGGATTGTGTGCCAATCATGTGGGCTGCTTGCCCTTACAGTCATAGAGTCATAGAGCACTACAGCACAGAAACAGGCCCTTTGGCCCAGCTAGTCTGTACATAGAACAGGGGTCCCCAAACTTCTTTGCACTGCGGACCGGTTTAATATTGACAATATTCTTGTGGACCGGCCGGCTGACCTGGGGTGGGTGGGGGGGGGAGGTGTTCAAGTAGGGTAAACTCACCTCAACATGTCTTTTACAGTTAGGGTTGCCAACTTTCTCACTCCCAAATAAGGGATAAAATTAGCAGTCAAATACGGGACACTTTACCCCAGGAAAGACTACTATAACCACAAAGCCTTGCGCAGGCACCTGTGTGCGCATGTGTGACGTGTGCACGCGCGTACGTGCCGATTTTTTTTCCACAAATCGGTTTTGGCTTATTCTTCCCGAATACACTGCACATACATTATATCTACTTTATATAGGCTGTGTACTTATCATATAATTCCTGCTTTTACTATATGTTAGTGTTATTTTCAGTTTTACGTGTTATTTGGTTTGATTTGATAGGTTATTGTTTGGGTATGGTCATGCTCAAAAATTTTTCCCATGAAAATTAATGGCAATTGCTTCTGCGCTTTACGCCATTTCGGCACGAAAGCTTTCATAGGAACGCTCTACCTTAGTGGGGGAAATACGGGACAAGGGCGGCCCCGTCTGGGACAAACCAATTTAGCCCAATATACGGGATGTCCCGGCAAATATGGGACAGTTGGCAACCCTGTGTTCAAGTTCAACAGAGTGTGACAGGGAATGAGGAAAGGTGCAGCTGACTCATATTGTTTCCTCACGGCGCGGTAGCACATGCTTTGCGGCCCGGTGGTTGGGGACCGCTGACTTAGAACATAGAATGTAGAACAGACTCTTAGAGGTATGGATATAGGTATTAATATTGATATAGGTATTGGTGTAAGTATTGGTATTGGTGTAGGTATTAGTATTGGTATAGGTATTAGTATTGATATTGGTTTTGGTATTGATATTAGTATATTATTGAAGCATGTACCAAGATACAGCAAAAAGTTTGTCTCTCATACTGTGTATACAGTGCAAATCATTACACAGTGCATTGAGCTAGAATGAGTTAAAACAAAAATAATGCAGTATCAAGTGCAAAAAGCTACAGAAAAGCTGCGGTGCAGGTAAATGATAAAGTGTAAGATCATTTTTTTTCCTGCCGATATGTGACATACTGACAAAACCTTCTTGATCTGAGAAAGAGAAGATTTTCTTCTTGAAGTGAGTTTGTTAATGGGTTAAACCACAGAATATTTATTCTAGGCCTCTTCAACTATGTCCGTGGATGTGAATTATGCAACAGATCAGTGGCCTGTTTCTCTCACTGAAGGACATCAGTTAACTTCTTACAACAATCCTCTAGAATTAATATATTTTCTCATCCAGTTGCAAGTGACTAGATTCAATTTCAGAATTTACATCGGTGAGATGAGAAATACAGTGGCATATCGTTTTTGTGCTCTGTTGCCATATTGTTAGTTCTGTTAACATCAGAGTGTACAGCTGGATGAAATTATCAGCTGCTTGCCTTTTCATAGTGCAGATTCACTTTTAACACTGGTGCTGCTCCTTATATTGCACTGGCCTATTGCAAAAGCCTGAAGGGACATGCTATCAGGCTCAAGGACAGCTTCGATCTTGCTGTCATAAGACTACTGAATGGTCCACTATTGTGGTAAGATAGACTTTTGGTTTCACAACATACTTCATTATGAATTAGCACCTTCCCATTTACCTGCACTGCACTTCTCTGTAAGTACAATTTATTCTGCATTCTGTTTTCATTTTTCCCCTGTAGCACCTCACTGCACTAATGTGATGAAATAATCTGTGCGGCTGGCATTAAAAACAGTTTTTCACAGTTACTTGTTACACGTGACAGTAATAAACACACTTACTAATTCATTGTCTATGGTTCCGATGCAGAATCAAAAGCAGGTTTAATAACACTGGCAAATGCGAAATTTGTTGTTTTGCGTCAGCAGTACTTTGCAATGCACAGCAATAGAAACTATAAATTACAATAAGAAGTATATCTGAAAATAAATTAAGTAAGCAGGGCAAAAAGAGAGAGGAAAAATGCTGAGGACGTTTTCATGGGTTCATTGCCCATTCAGAAATCTCCTGGCAGAGGGGAAGAAGCGGTTTCTGAAATATCGAGTCTGTCTGTTCAGACTCCTGCACCTTCTACATGATGGTAACAATGAGCAGCGGGCACATGCTGAGTGATTGGGGTCCTTAATGACAGACACCACCTTTTTGATATTGGAGGGGCCAGTGAGGCTAGTGCCCATGATGGGAGCTGGCTGAGTTTACAATTTTCTTCAGCTTTTTCTGATCCTTTGCAGTGGTCCCTCCATACCAGATGGTGACCCAAACAGTTCGAATGCTCTCCTCTGTAGAAGTTTACGAGTGCTTTTGGTGGCGTACCAACCCTCCTCAAACTCCTACTGGAATATAGCCACCGTTGTGCCTTATTTGTAATTGCATCAATACGTGTAGCCCAGGATAGATCCTAAGAGATGTTGACACACAGAACCTTGAAACTGCTCATCTTTTCCACTTCTGATCCCTCAATGAGGACTGGAGTGTGTCTCCCTCGACTTACCCTTCCTGAAATCCGCAATCAATTCCTCGGTCTTATTGATGTTGGGTGCAAGGCTGACTGCCACAACGCCACTCGACCGGCTGATATATCCCGCTTCTGCACGCCTCTACGTCACCACTTGAAATTCTGCCAGCAATAGTTGTGTCATTGGCAAATTTACAGATGGTGTTTTGGCTGTGCCTAGCCACACAGTTGTGGGTGTAGAGAGAGTAGAGCAGTGGGCTAAGTACGCATCTGTGTGTTGATTGTCAGCAAGGAGGAGATGTTTTTTCCAATCCACACAAACTGTGGTCTCCCAGTCAGTAAGTTAAGGATCCAACTGCAGGGGAGTAGAGAGACACAGGTTTTGAATGCATTAGTATTGCTGGGTTCATTGGCAATAGTATACTCTCCAAAGCAATAGATACTTCTAGCAGTTATCTAAATTATTGTTTCACAGGATGTGGGCATAGCCCAGCATCTACTATCCATCTTAATAGCCATCGAAGTGATTAGCTTGCTAAGCTACTTCAGCTAGTAGCTAACCACAGTGATGTGTCTGGAGATACAAATTGGCCAAACCACATTAGCGCAGTGTCTCTCTAAGCAGCATTTGTTATCCAGATGGATTTCTATAACAATTTTGTGTGATCACTCGAGTCAGGTAAGGTGTGCCTCTAGGGCTTTATTCCTTTAATGGAGAACTTCTTTGCGTGACCTTGTTTCACGTGGGGAGGCTGACGTACGAGCAGCCACCACAGGGTCTTCGACAGATCAGGGTCAGGGTCCAGTGGTATGGAAAGTAAGTTGTCAGGGGCCCCTTCGCTGATGTAACCTTCCTCTGCCCTCACTGCTGTTGTGATGCATCATCATTTACCCCCAGCTCGGTTAGATCACAGCACGATGTCCTAAATCTTACTCAATGCCCCGACCAGTGAGGTCAGGCATGAGAACTCAGTTGCTATTTTAGAGAAATTATTCCACAGGGAGAACAGATAAGCAGCATCAGATTAAATATCAGATCATTGTTTATGCAATCTTGCTGTGCAAATATTCAATTACTTGCTGCGATGTCACTTTGTTCCAAGTATAGTGCTGTAAGATATCCTGACACTGCAGCAGGCACTGCAGAAATGCATGCCTTTGTAGTCAAAGGAAAGCACTTCCTTCTCTGTCTCATTGTGGGCTTTGACGATATATCTAAATTTGCCAAATGATTAGGCTTAATTTGACCTCAAGATGTGCTAAGAGATGACACTGAGCTAATAACTGAGTGCTAAAACCAAGTTAATGGTTCCCTTTTCTCTGCTCTGTGTAATATACTGTAGATGATAGTATGGGGGCTAAGCTTTTGAAATGGTGTCTGGAGGCCATGATTATTTAGGCAGAGGTGGGATTCGGAACAAAGATTGGGAAATTTAGATCCAGGTGATTAAGGACACGTGGACCATTTTCTACAAAGAGCTAGTCTCAGTCATGATAGCTGTTAGGGCATATTCTGGAATTATGGTATATAGCAAATACCAATTTTAACAGCATCCAGTCTCTAGACGTGAATGTGGATTGTAGATTGAATTTAAAAAACAGATCTGAACAATGCCCTTCCATTTGACCACATGATATCACACTGTGACCTGATAAATCTGGCCATTCAGATCGACAACCAGTCAACTGAATGGCACAGAAAGTGAGAGAATGCCCCAAGCCTCTTAGTCTTGAGATCACCATCTGTCTTCACTCTCTCTCTCATCACCTAGTACGTAGTCTATGGAGAAGCCGGTGCAGGTGAAGTTCCATGTACCTCTCTCCGGAGGAACACAATCGGCATAGGAGAACAGCTTGCTCCCTCCACTGTGGGCATCTTGTCCCAAGTACCCAGCAAAAGAGAATACCTGTCAGCAGGAAGCAAAATTCTGACAGTCGATTGTCCCTGCAAGCACCTTCCCCTAAGTGTGTAATGCTCCATAGTCCTTGTCTTGGGTGCCTCAGACCATGAACTTCAAGCATTTATTGACTCCCGGGCAACTGGGAATCTCACAGATATCCCTCTGCTTCATATATCGGGAGTTCTGGCTCAATAATTGAGAGAGAATATTGATGTCAAGGCTCTGGATGGTTGATCTCTTGGCAATGGCAAAATCCACCTTTACTCAGAACCCCTCAAATTTGAGCTAGAGGACAACCATAGGGAACAGTTCTCCTTCTACCTTGTTGATTCAGCCGAACTACTGGCAGTACTTGGCTTCCCTAACTTTCTAGGCTCAACCATGATGGCTCTTGGACCATAGGGGATAACTTCACTCAACTTCACTTACCCCATTATTGAAGTATTCCCACAACCTATGGACTCACTTTCAGGCACTCTTCACCTCATGTTCTTGATATTCATTGCTTATTTACTTTTTATTATTTTTTTCTTTCATCTTGTATTTGCACCGTTTGTTGTTCATGCACACTGGTTGAAAACCCAAGTTGGGGTGGTCCTGCCAAAGTGATTTGGCCCGAAATATTGACTGGACTCTTTTCCATAGATGCTGCCTGGCCTGCTGAGTTCGTCCAGCATTTTGTGAGTGTTGCTTGGATTTCCAGCATTGCAGATCGTCTCTTGTTTTGGGGGGGGGGCAGTCTTTCACTGATTATGTGATGGTTATTAATCTATTATTGATCTAGTGAGTATGCTGGCAAAAAATGAATCTTAGGATTGTATATGGTGACATATAGGTACTTTGATAATAAATTTACTTTGAAATTTGAACTTTGAGCAACCCACAACTTGACTGGTCCCTAAAGGCACTCCAAGAATGGGGACAGGCATGTCTATGTAGCTATCAGTGTATCCCCTCCTGTGCCGTCGCTAGTGTGGACCTGTCTAGTGTTCCAGCTGAATATGCCTACCTCTCTGAGGTCTTCAGTAAGCAGAACGCCACATCCCTGGCTTCCTCACTGGTCATACAACTGCACCATTGACCTCTTACCTGGTACTCGTCCTCTTTTCTCTTTCTCATCCTGAAACAGAGCCAAGGTCAAGGAGGCATTGACCTTCGGATCGATCCACCCATCAACCTCACCAGGAGGGACGGGCTCCTTCTCTGTGAGCAGTAAGGACGGCAAGTTCCATCCCTGCATTAATTATCAGCCCTTCAACAACATTAGGGTGAAGAATTGCTACCCTCTCCCCCTGCTAGGATCGCCATTTGAAAATCTCTTGGGAGCAACTATATTCTCCAAGATATATCTGTGCAATCCGAGAAAGGGACAAGTGGAAGGTAGCGTTCAACATCCCCACTGTCTGCCATGAGTACCTCATGATGCTATTTGGTCTAACCAATGCCCTGGCTGTCTTTCAGGCCCTGGTCAATGATGTGCTCCAGACATGTTGAACCAGTTTGCTTTGTGTATTTGGATGATATTCTTATCTATTCCTGCTCTTATTAGGAACCTGTCCAGCATGCCTGGTGAGCTCTCAGATGGATCCTTGAGAACAGGCCTTGTGTCAAGCCGGCAAAGTTGCGAGTTCCACAAAGAGCAGGTGTCTTTCTTGGGCTACATCCTCACTTCTTCGAGTGTTCAAACGGACAATGCATAGTTCAGGCAGTCCCAGAAAAGCCCAAGCCATCTCCGGTCGAACAGGTGAGGCACTTTATGGGGTTTGTGAACTTTTATCACCTCTTCGTCAGAAACTTCAATTCCATCGCAGCTCCCATAAATGCACTCACCAAGATCTCCGTACACAAGTGAGGCACGCCAAGCATTCTCAGAACTAGAGAGAAGCTTCACCACTGCCCCGGTAATGAAACACCCAGACCCAACCCACCCATTCGTTCATCTGCTGCCGGTACTGGAGCTGTACTCCTCCAGCACTCTTCAGCTGATAATCGGCTGCACCCCCATGCTTTTCTTTCCCATTGAATGATTTCTGCAGAGCGGAACGATGGTGTCATGATCCGAGAATGTCTGGCGGCCAAGGAGGCCTTGGAAGTGTGGCAACACTGGCCTTGCAGGGGCAGAGCACAGTTCACAAGAGCCTCTCCTACATCTGTAACATCAAGGGATTCAACTCCCATCAAGCCCGTTGCGCTTTCCTCTTCACCCAGTTCAATTTCACCCTCAGCTTCCATCCCGGCAGTACGAATACTAAAGCCGATGCTCTACACCACCAGTTTGACATCACTGAGGGCAACACCACTCCACAGACCACCCTTATGTTCTTCCTCACTCACGCATAGCTGCCCCGGTGCTTTGGGGAACGGAAGCTGAAATGGGGGCTGCCCAGAGGTTAGATCCAGGGCCAGCTGCAGAACCTCCCAAGTGGCTGTTTGTCCCTGACACTGCGCATCCCAGAGTGTTGGAGTGGCGTCACTCTTCCTGTCTGGTTGGCCGTGCAGCAATTCAACAGACCCTATAAAGAGAAAATTACAATGGCTATCTCTGTCTCAGGATGCCCATGGCTTCAACTCTGGCCTACTGGTCTGCCCTCTGCCTGTGCCTCAGCACCCCCTGGTCCCACCACTCAGTGGATATCATCACTGGCCTGCCCCCATCAGAAGAAAACACCGCCATTTTGCTAGTTGTGAACTGGTTCTCCAAAGCTGCCCACTCCATTGCTCTCCCCAAGCTCCCATCAGCTCGAGAAATTGCCACCCTGATGCTTCAGCGCACGTTCAGGCAGCACAGCTTCACTCAGGACCTAACGTCTGACCGAGGGCCAGAGTTCACATCTCGTTTTTAGAAAGCTTTCAGTTCTGTTTTGGAAGCCGCGGCCAGCCTCTCTTCAGGTTTCCACCCACAACCTAATGGCCAAGCTCAGAGAGTGAATCGGGGGCCGGAGACAGCACTGCACTGCCTTATCTATTTCAAACTCACCATCTGGAGCTCCCAACTGGACCGTGTAGAGACTGACCACAATAACCTCGACTCCTCCGTTGGCATACCCTCCTTTGAAAGCCGAAAGGGATTCCAGCCACCGCTTGAACCTGACAAAGAGATTGACGTGGGCGTTCCTGCTGCTGAACAATAGGTCAAGTTCTATAAGTGCATGGGCAGTTGGCGCAGTGTTTCTCTGCTGCACATTCAGAAACAATGCCCCTGGCGGGCTGATCAGCTCCACGGGCAAGCAAGGCATCTCAGGCTAGGGGAGAAAATCTGGCTGGTGTCTAGAGACCTTCCTTCGAAGGTCAGGAGCTGCAAGTTGGCCCCACACTATGTGGGGCCATTCGTGGCTATCAAAAGAGCCTCCTATACACTGCGCCTACCATAATCAGTGAGGATTCACCCAGTGCTCCATGTTTCCCAGCTCAAGCTGGTAACTTCCTCCCCCTTCCCCTTGCTCCAGTCACCTCCCCGCCCCCTCCTTTCTGCCTGGTGGATGGGTCTGTATGGCACTCCTGGCATCTTGCTGGGTGAGGTGCAGAGTCCAGTACTTCGTGGATTGGGAGGGGCATTGCTTTGAGGTACGTTCTTGGGTTCTGGCTTATGACGTCCTGGATAAGTCTCTCACTGAGATATCCAGAGGGCCCAAGTCTCTAGTGCCTCAGGATCTGCACCTAGGGAGCAGTGCCCTGTGACAAGCATGAACTCTGCCGTGGACTCCGGGCGCTGTCACGGGTGGGGAAGTGAACAGGGTCAGCAATCGCACTCATCAATATGCACGTTCCAGCCAATTACTGTTACACTGTGGTTGGAGTTAACTTCTTTCCTTTCATTTCAGTCTTGTCGAGTAAGATGATGAGAGGCTTGATCATTGAGGTTTTTTTCCCAGGGCTGAAATAGCTAACATGACGGGACATAGTTTTAAGGTGCTTGGAGGCAGGTTACAAGGCGGGGTTTCAGAGGTAAGTTTTTCACACAGAGAGTGTGGGTGCGTGGAATGCACTGCCACTGAAGGCGGTAGAGGGGGATACAATAGCGTCTTTTAAGGGACTCTTAGATAGGGACGTGGAGCTTAGCAAAACAGAGAGCTATGCGCTAGGGAAATTCTAGGCAGTCTCTAGAGTAGGTTACATGGTCGGAAACATTGTGGGTTGGGGGGAGGGGTCTGTGATGTGCAGTACGTTTCTATGCTTCTGTGTTTCTTGACCAAAGCAGAGCAATGGCAACATTCCTCGCTTCGCTCAGTCCTCGTTCCGGGAAGGAGACTACAGTTTAGAATGACGCTGTGAAGCGCAGAATGCATTTCGTATTTAGTTACTGCTCCCGAGACACAACGTTGGCGTTAGCTTGTCATTTTGTGAGTTTTAACTAACAGCCCTTTTGGCCGAGCGCTTATTATTTCCCTTTTGCTCCACACAGTTCTTATTAAAAATCAGTGTCCCTCACTATGCACTTGGTCTATCATCAGTGATATTAAACCCGATTCCGACTCTGACTCTTCTGTGGTCAAAATTGGATTGCTCCACAAATGATCTAACCCAATTAAGCTGGCAGCGCAGTAGTGCAGCTAATAGAACCCTGTAGCCTTACATCTCCGGCCTCAGTCCCGACCTTGGGCTCTGTCCGTGTGGAGTTTGCATGCTCTCCCTGCAGCCATGTGCATTTCCCCTGGGTCCTTCATCCCAAAGCCCTGCAGGTTGCAGGTGAGCAGTAGAAATTCTGGAGCGTATGGGTGTGGGGGGCGGGGGGAAGGAACGAAACGGGATTTGGGAGTGTGGGCGTTTGATGACCAGTGCAGACCCTTTGGGCCGAAGGGCCTTTTTGATTGCATATGATTGATTCAATGACTCCTAGCCAAAGAGGAAAACAAGAGATAAATGAAAGGCTGGTGATACTAGTCCGACTCTGTCTCCATAGGAGGAGACAATTATGTGAACTCTTATCCATCCCAGATGTAGCCCACTGATTAATAAAACAATGGAATGGAATTATTATGGTGGGACCCAAATGTACAGGTTAACCAGAACAAACTAGAGTCAAGCTGTATGGAAACAGGCCATTTGGCCCATCATGTCTATTCCAACTAGTAAGCACCCATCAAAATATTCCCATTTTCCTTCCACAGCTCAGAACTCCAAGTGCTCATAGAGGCCCACCTTAAGTGCTATCAGCATCTCATCTCCCACCTTTACTCCAGGCTTTAGCTGCAACAGCTCCATCATGCGAACTAATTAAAAACACGTTAGATGGGAGGTTCAATTTTCAGTGCAAATCGTTGATCAGCCTGGACTGTATTCTTTGGAAAAATGAAAACTGTAAGGGCATGCATAAAGATCTCAGATCTCACAGCATGAAATTGTGGATAATGCCTTCACCTGCAGGTGAGACCAGAATCCAAAGAGTTGAAAGCAGAAATTGGTCTTTAATAAATCTAACATAGAATTCACTCTGGAAGTGAAGAGGATGTGGAATTCCTAATCACACTTCAGCAATATAAGCCCTTGTAGCCCTTTGGATCAGACCTATCATTTCATAACTCCACCTTCCATCTCGAGCTCCATCACCTAAACATCTGAGTGTCCAAAAAATTCAAAATCCACAATCATATTGACAGAGTATCCGCACCCTCTGGTGTAGACTTCAGAGACTGACAGCCCTCCAAGACCGTAAAGGTGTTGCTTTCACAACACGGAAGTTGGATGCTCCAATTTCAGATCCTCATTCTCTATCCTCCAAGTTTCTCCCACATGCATCCCAACCCCCATCACTTGGTTTCCTCCCCCTTCTTCTTTTCCTCCGCCCCCGGACTCCCATTCTGTCTGCATATCACCCACACGTTCCTTGCACTGGGTGCCTTCTCACATTGTTCCTTGCCCCCACCTCCCTTATTTGGTTGCATGCATTATATGATGTTCCATCATGCAACATAAAAAACATAGAGTATTACAGCACAGTACGGGCCCTTCTGCCCATGATGTACTGCAAACCTTTTAACCTACTCTAAGATCAACTTAAACATTTCCTCCTACATAGTCCTCCATTTTCCTATTATCCATGTGCCTCTCTAAGAATCCCTTAAATGTCAGAGGGTGGTGAATCTATGGAATTTGTTGCTACGGGCAGCAATGGAGGCCAAGTCATTGGGTGTATTTAAGGCAGAGATTGATAGGCATCTGAGTAGCCAGGGCATCAAAGGTTATGGTGAGAAGGCGGAGGAGTGGGACTAAATAGGAGAATGGTTCAGCTCATGATAAAATGGCGGAGCAGACTCGATGGGCCGAATGGCCTACTTCCGCTCCTTTGTCTTATGGTCTTATGGTTCCTAGTGTATCTGCCTCTATCACCATCCCTGGCAGAGCATTCTATGCACGCTCCACTCTCTGTGTAAAAAGACCTACCTCTGATATTCCCACTATATTTTCCTCCAATAAACTCAATATTATGCCCATTCGTTTCAGCTATTTCTGCCCTGGCAAAAGTTACTGGAGGTCCACTCGATCCATGCCTCCTAACATCTTGTATCAAGTCACCTCTCATCTTCTGTGCCTGAAAGAGAAAAGCCCTAGCTCATTCAAACAATTATCATAAAACCTACTCTTTAATCCAGGCAGCATCCTGGTATATCTCCTCTGCACCCTATCTAAAGCTTCCTATAATGAGGTGACCAGAACTGAACGCAATATTCCAAGTGTGGTGTAAAACAGGGTTTTATAGAGCTGCAGCATGACCTTGCAGTTGCCCTTTATAACCCCCGGTCACTTCTCAGTCTTTGTTGCTATTTCCACTCTCTCCTCCTATCACCTCTCCTCACCTGGATCCACCTATCAATAATAATAATAATAATAATCATAAATACTTTATTGATCCCGAGTGTTGCATTCTTTTGTTACAGCAGCGACATTAGATTAGATTATGAGGACACGCAGTCCTCTTTTATTGTCATTTAGTAATGCATGCATTAAGAAATAATATAATTTGTTCCTCCAGAATGATATCACAGAAACACAAGACAAACTAAGACTGAAAAAACTGACAAAAACCACATAAATTATAACATATAGTTACAACAGTGCAAAGCAATATCGTAATTTGATAAAGAACAGACCATGGGCACGGTAAAAAAAAGTCTCAAAGTCTCTTGAAAGTCCCATCATCTCACGCAGACGGTTGAAGGGAGAAACTCTCCCTGCCATGAGCTTCCAGCGCCGCAAACTTGCCGATGCAGCATTCCAGAAGCACCCGACCACAGTCCGACTCTGAGTCCATCCGAAAACTTCAAGCCTCCGACACCGAGCACCGAGCACCAGCTCTGCCGAGCGCTTCGACCCTGGCCCCGGCAACAGGCAATAGGCAAAGCCAAGGATTCGGGGCCTTCCCCTCCGGAGATTCTCGATCGCACAGTAGCAGCGGCAGCGAACCGGGCATTTCAGAAGTTTCTCCAGATGTTCCTCTGTGCTTCTCACGTCCATCTCCATCAAATCAGGATTGTGCACAGCTCCTACTTAACACATACGATTATCAATTCGGAGCGGCCGCGCGCGTTGCATTGCACCGCCATCTTCTCCTCCCCTCCCCTTTAAGTGTATTTAAAAATACACTTAGCAGATTGTAGGCTTAACTAATAAGAAAGTACAGAATAATAATTTATCAATGTGCAATAATAATGTATGAAATAATAAAGCAGAGACTATTGTACAATGATGCGTGTTCTCCTGTCACACAGAGATGAACTGTCGTATATGTTTATTGCATTTGGTAGGAGAGATTTTCTGTAACGATCCTTGTGACAGTGGAGCTGAATGAGTTTGTTCGAAAGGGTGTTCCGCTGCTTATTCAGTAGGTCACGGAGAGGATGTGCCAGGTTGTCCAGAATGGATAACAGTTTGTTAAGTGACCTCTTCTCCACCTCTAAATCAAAAGAGTCCAGGCTGTGGCTAAGGATGGATCCAACCTTTTTTGATGCATTTATTTAGTCTTTTTGCATCACCAGCACTGATGTTGCTCCCCCATAAAGCCGTAAAGAAGACTGCACTCACTATTACAGACTGATAAAAAGATCTCCAGCATCCTGCTGCACACGTCGAAGGATCTCATCTTCCTTAAAAAATAGAGTTCGCTCATCCCCTTCTTGTAAACAGCCTTGGTGTAGTTTGCCACTTCTTGTTCCATACGTTCCCTTCACCTCTTTATAGTGGCTATCACTCCTCTACCCCTTGGTTCTCAATCCAAAGCAATGATTGTCCATTTCCCTCAACAGATGCTACTTGACCCAATGATTCCCTCCAGAAGATTGTTTGTTGCTCCAGATTCCAATGTTTGCATGCATTGTCTGGTGTCTCCGCTGTGGGTGTTTGACCTCTGAGGTAAATGACTAAGTCCTTTGCACGGTACATTGTTATTCCTTTCCACACCTTGAGACGGTTGCCATTTCTTTGAGCGTTTTCTTTTACAAGGCCAAGATGCTAGCTCAATAGTCAGCCCAGCATGGACGGAAAGCATGCAAGAAGTGGCCGGATTCGAACCCGCCTCAAAACTCAAAGTCCAGTGCAGATGCCACTGTACCACCAGCCAGCTTGCATGGTACGTAGCCTCTGCCATAGGTGAGGCTGGCAGGGATACATATGATGAGTAGCTGGGTGTGTGAGTAGGTTATTTAGTGAAATTCAACACTCCTCCTGATATTTTTTCTTCACGTCAACACATTCAAGTACATTTGAGGAGCTCATTGTCATTCCAAATGTCCTTTTCCATTCTGAGTGTTCTCAGTCTATGGATTCTCACTAGTGGGTTTTGATGTCCATGCTTACAAGATGGCTTTATGAACTTTCATGATGTGTACTCTCTGTACATTACAAAATATTCTGTAGCCCCTATATATTCAAAACTTGTAGAGGAATTATTCTGAACAATGAACCACCCCGTGAACACTACCTCACCTTTTCACACTACTTAGTTAATTTATTTTTTGATGTATTTCTTATTATAATTTATAGTTTTTTTAATATATTACACTGTACTGCTGCTGCAAAGCAACAAACTTCACGACGTATGCCAGTGATGTCAAACCTGATTCTGAGGTTGGTACCAAGTGCAGGTGAACCGAATAAAGTGTACCTTCAGAATTTGCAGAGGTTGGTACCAAGTGCAGGGTCTGTTGAAAAGGGATTAGACTTTCAGTCCCCGGTGTTCGCAAATTACCTGGGGCCGCTTGAATGTTTAGAAATGTGTCGCTTTCTGCATTGTGCAACTTCATTACACAAAACAAGACCGAAGCTTAGGGTGTCATGAAACTTGATGCTGAAACATCCGTCCGAGCTACCTAACTAGGTCACTTTAACACAGTATGTAGCAGCTTCCAAAACCAACTGATTGTACCACTCCACTCTAGGTCATGAAGTAGGTCATGTAATATACAGCACTCTACAGAAATAGAAATGGTTTAGTAGGTTACTGAAGTGAGAGTAAATGAGATTACAAACACCCATACTATACATGTTGGAGAGAGTTCTGTTCATGAAGACCAACTCTCTCTCTCTCTCTCTCTCTCTCTCTTGCTCTCTCTTTCTCTCTCTTCCACGTCTCTTTCTGCTTCCCTTTCTCCCTTCCCCTGTCTCCTCTCTCTCTAAGAGCTCTTATTAATCTATGGCTCATAAAAATTTGATTCACTTTCGCAACCCTGATCTCACTCTCCTTACAAACTTCTCTCTCTTTCTCTCTTGCTTGGCTGAATTCAGATCAGAGCTCTTCTTGTTAATTATTGCCTTTGGTATCTCCAGTTTCAACACTTCATCATCGCAGGCTGTGCTTCCCGCTGCAGAGCCCCAGAGATGCCTCCGTATAACTCCCTGCTTTCTTTGTGTGGGTTAGTTACTGGGCGAGTTATCCACAGAATTATATGGTTCACACGGAGTTCAAATCCCATTTGAGGAATTTAATTGGAGTGGATTCTGGTTAATTGGTCCATTGGTTAATCAGGGCAGCTTTTACATTGGGGCAATTCTTAAAGAACAAAAACTAATTGAGAAAATTGCTGGTGTTTCCTTTGTTTATTTGGGATGTTATCCCGCTTTACTAGGGTGGGAGACCGTTGCCGATCAGGTTCTAACTCGCGTCAGTCACATGCACTTGTGCGGTTGTTAGTCACTGCACAGTGTTTAGAGTGAACTGTTTTTAAATAGTATCTGTTGTGTGCGTTGTGTTGAAAGAGCAGTGATTTCAGTTGGTGAGAAACAAGCAATAAGACAATTCCAAACTGTTTTGCTCATTGTGGTTTCAAGCATTCAGGCTTCGAGATGTCTGAAATAGCTGGGAGTGAAAATAAAATGATTTCACCACTTCAGCAAGTTAGGAACTGCGAAGAATTTGAAGATATCGACAATCGTCTTGAATGTTACAATGAAAATGAAGATTTGGAGGGTGCAATCGACAACATCGTATGAAAGCAGTCCATTATCTGCACTAGGTGTCTGCACTGATTTTGTTCATTGCATACACAGGCTGAATTCCTCAGTCGATAACTATTATGAACTAATGCACAGTTTTACATCGTTACAGTACATAAGAACATAAGAAATAGGAGCAGGAGTAGGCCATCCAGCCCATCAAGCCTGCCCCGCCATTCAATAAGATCATGGCTGATCTGTCCGTAAACTCAGCTCCATCTACCTGCCTTTTTCCCATAACCCTTAATTCCCTTACTATGTAAAAACCTACCTAACTGTTTCTTAAATATATATAGTGAGGAAGCCTCAACTGCTTCCCTGGGCAGAGAATTCCACAGATTCACAACTCTCTGGGAAAAACAGTTTCTCCTCATATTCGTCCTAAATCTTCTCCCCTGAATCTTAAAACAATGTCCCCTAGTTTTAGTCTCACCTACCAATGGAAGCAACTTTTCTACTTCTATCTTATCGATCCCTTTCAAAATTTTGTATGTTTCTATAAGATCCCCTTTCATTCTCCTGAACTCCAGAGAGTATAGTCCCAGGCGAATCAATTTCTCCTCATAGGTTAACCCCTTCATCCCTGGAATCAACCTGGTGAACCTCCTCTGCACTGCCTCCAAAGCCAGTATATCCTTCCTCAAGTGTGGAGACCAGAACTGTACACAGTACTGCAGGTGCAGCCTCACCAGTACCCTGTATAGTTGCAGCATGACCTCCCTGCTCTTGAATTCAATCCCTCTAGCAATGAAGGCCAACGTTCCATTTGCCTTCTTAATAACCTGTTGTACCTACAAGCTAACTTCTTGCGATTCATGCACAATCACTCCAAGTCCCTCTGCACAACAGCATACTGCAATCTTTCAGCATTTAAATAATAACCTGCTCTTCTATTATTCCTTCCACTCAGTTTAGTGTCATCAGCGAATTTTGCTATGCTACATTCAGCCCCCTCTTCCAAATCATCAATGTAAATGATAAACAGCTGCGGGCCCAGCACCGACCCCTGCGGCACCCCACTCACCACCGACTGTCAACCAGAGAAACACCCATTTATACTGACTCTCTGACTTCTATTGGTTAACCAATCCACTATCCATGCTAATACATTTCCTCCGACTCCATGCATCCGTATCTTATTTATAAGTCTCTTGTGCGGCATCTTATCGAACGCCTTCTGGAAATCCAAGTATACGACATCCACCTGTTCCCCTCTATCCACTGCACTCATTATGTCCTCAAAGAACTCCAGTAAGTTTGTCAAACAGGACCTGCCCTTTCTGAATCCATGCTGTGCCTGTCTAATGGAACCACTCCTTTCTAAATGTTTCGCTATTTCTTCCTTAATGACAGCTTCAAGGATTTTCCCAACTACAGATGTTGAGTTAACTGGCCTATAGTTGCCTGTCTTTTGCCTACATCCTTTTTTAAAAAGTGGCGTGACACTTGCTGTCTTGCAATCCACCGGGACATGCCCAGAGTCTAGAGAGTTTTGATAAATGATTACCAACGTGTCAACTATAACCTCTGCCAATTCCCTCAGCACCCTGGGATGCATCCCATCAGGACCAGGGGACTTATCTACCTTCAGGCCCTCTAGTTTGCTCATCACTATCTCTTTAGTGACAGTGATTTTATCGAGGTCCTCACCTCCCATTTCGTCCATAACATCCTTCTTTGGCATATTAGACGTGTCCTCCACCATGAAGACTGACACAAAATAGTATTCAATGCCTCAGCCATTTTCTTATCACCCAATATCAATTTCCCCTTCTCGTTTCCTAAGGGACCTACGTTGACTTTAGCCACCCTCTTCCGCTTTATTTTATTTATAAAAGCTTTTGCTATCTGTTTTTATATTTTGTGCTAATTTACTTTCATACTCTATCTTCCCTTTCCTTATTTCTTGTTTAGTTGTCCTCTGTTGCTTTTTAAAGTTTTCTCAATCCTCCAGTCTCCCACTATTCTTTGCGACTTTGTACACGAGCTTTTAATTTGATACTATCTTTTATTTCCTTAGTTATCCAAGGCTGGCTCTCCCCACACTTACTGTCCTTACTTTTGACTGGAATATACTTTTGTTGAGCATTGTGAAAAATCTCTTTGAAAGTATTCCACTGTTTCTCAACTGTCCTACCAAATAGCCTGTGCTCCCAATCCACATTAGCCAATTCCTCCCTCATCCTGTTGTAGTCTCCCTTGTTCAAGTACCATTGGTAATGTTCTAATTTGTACAGTGTTTCAATTAAATTCATTACTTAATTTGTCTGTTTTATACCTTTTTAACTATTTCCATGAAACTTCAGCAAATTCACTTAATTTGTCCGCATTGTACTGGTCCAGATGTGTCCCAAATAATCGGAATCTACTATATATTTTGGAATTAAAGAGCTAATGTCAATGATAATGTACTATATATGGAATGTTGTAAATTTTCACACAGTCTTTTTACTGGAATAAAGCAGGCATGGCTCTGTGACTCCAGTCAATGTATTGCGGTTGACTTGAAATAGGAGTGCAATTCACTCACTCCATGTAATGAGGAAGAAAAGTGCTGGGCATGTCAAGAGCAGTTAAGACTCTGTCCGTTCTAAAACCAATCTTGATAGGTCACCTATTAGAATCAGAATCATCAGAATCAGGTTTATTATCACTGGCATGTGACGTGAAATTTGTTAACTTGGCAGCAGCATCCGTTAGTCTTGCGAGACTTCACTCTCCAGGGCGCAGGCCTGGGCAAGGTTGTATGGAAGACCAGCAGTTGCCCATGCTGCAAGTCCCCCCTCTCCACGACACCAATGTTGTCCAAGGGAAGGGCATTAGGACCCATGCAGCTTGGCACCAGTGTCATCGCAGAGCAATGTGTGATTAAGTGCCTTGCTCAAGGACACAACACATGTTGCCTCAGCTGGGGCTCGAACTCATGACCTTCAGGTCGCTAGTCCAATGCCTTAACCACTTGGCCACGTGCCCACAGCAGCAGTTCAATGCAATACATAATATAGAAGAAAAAAAACATCAAAAAAAAACAATTACAGTATATTGAATAGATTAAAAATCATGGAAAATACAGAAATAATATAAATTTTTAAAAGTGAGGTAGTGTCCAGGGTTCAAGGTCCATTTAGGAATCAGATGGCAGAAGGGAAGAAGCTGTTCCTGAATCGCTGAGTGTGTGCCTTCAGGCTTCTGTACCTCCTACCTGATGGTAATAGTGAGAAAAGGGCATGCTCTGGGTGCTGGAGGTCCTTAATAATGGACGCTGCCTTTCTGAGACACCGCTCCTTGAAGATGTCCTGGGTACTTTGTAGGCTAGTACCCAAGATGTAGCTGACTAGATTTACAACCTTCTGCAGCTTCTTTTGGTTCTGTGCAGTAGCCCTCCCCCCCCCCATACCAGACAGTGATGCAGCCTGTCAGAATGCTCTCCACGGTACATCCATAGAAGTTTTTGAGTGTTTTTGTTGACATACCAAATCTCTTCAAACTCCTAATATAGTATAGCCGCTGTCTTGCCTTCTGTATAACTGTATCAATATGTTGGGACCAGGTTAGATCCTAAATGATCTTAACACCCAGGAATTTGAAACTGCACACCCTCTCCACTTCAGATCCCTCTATGAGGATTGGTATGTGTTCCTTCGTCTTACCCTTCCTGAAGTCCACAATCAGCTCTTTCGTCTTACTGATGTTGAGTGCCAGGTTGTTGCTGCGGCACCACTCCACTAGTCGGCATATCTCACTCCTGTACGCCCTCTCGTCACCACCTGAGATTCCACCAACAATGGTTGTATCGTCAGCAAATTTATAGATGGTATTTGAGCTATGCCTAGCCACACAGTCATGGGTATAGAAAGAGTAGAGCAGTGGGCTAAGCACACACCCCTGAGGTGCACCAGTGTTGGTTGTCAGCGAGGAACATATGTTATTACCAAGCCGCACAGATGGTGATCTTCCAGTTGGGAAGTCGAGGATCCAGTTATAGAGGGAAGTACAGAGGCCCACGTTCTGCAACTTCTCAATCAGGATTGTGGAAATGATGGTAATAAATCCTCAGCTATAGTCAATGAACAACATCCTAACATAGGTGTTTGTGTTGTCCAGGTGGTCAAAGCCGTGTGAAGAACCATTGAGATTGCATCTGCCATTGACCTACTGTGACGATAGGCAAATTGCAATGGGTCCAGGTCCTTGCTGAGGCAGGAGTTCAGTCTAGTCATGACCAACCTCTCAAAGCATTTCATCACTGTACATGTGAGTGCTACCGGGTGATAGTCATTAAGGCAGCCCACATTCTTCTTCTTAGGCACTGGTATAATTGTTGCCCTTTTGAAGCATGTGGGAACTTCCGCCCATAGCAGTGAGAGGTTGAAAATGTCCTTGAATACTCCCAGTAGTTGGTTGACACAGGTTTTCAGAGCCTTACCAGGTACTTCATCAGGACTTTCCGACTTGCCAGGGTTCACTCTCTTTAAAGACAGCCTAACACCGGCCTCTGAGACAGAGATCACAGGGTCATCAGGTGCAGCAGGGATCTTCACAGCTGTAGTTATATTCTCCCTTTCAAAGCGGGCATAGAAGGCATTGAGTTCATCTGGTAGTGAAGCATCGCTGTCATTCATACTATTGGGTTTCGTTTTGTAGGAAGTAATGTCTTGCAAATCCTGCCAGAATTGTCATACATCCGATATCGCCTCCAACCTCATTCGAAGTTGTCTCTTCACCCTTGAAATAGCCCTCCACAAGTCATACCTGGTTTTCTGTAACAGGTCTGGGTCGCCAGACTTGAATTCCACAGATCTAGCCTTCAGCAGATGACATACGTCCTGGTTCACCCACGGCTTTTGGTTTGGGAATGCATAGCAAGACTTTGTAGGCACATTGTCATCCACACAGGTTTTAATGAAGTCGGTAACAACTGTAGCATACTCATCCAGGTTCGAAGATAAATCCCTGAATACAGTCCAGTCCACCGATTCAAACCTGTCCTATAGGCGCTTCTGTCCTTCCTTTGTCCATACCTTCTTATCACACCGATTATAACACCCAGTTCCATAGCTGGTGTCAAATTTTAATTGATGGTGCTCTAGTGAAGGTCCTTAGATCATCTTTGATTGGTTAGAGGTTCTGTATGTGTGCAAGGTTTTCTTGATCCTTTTCAAAGCTATGTGTATTTGAAGGCACTTATGCAGATGGATAAGCAGGCAGGGAATTGAGGGATATAGATCATCTGTAGGCAGATGCAAAATTTAAATTGGTATCATAATCAGCAAATATACTGCAGCTGCAGGGCCTCTTCCTGCCATGCTTTTTTCAATGAGTCATAATGATTGCAGTGCGCCTCATTGAGAGATTTTTTTTGCTTTGTCTTTATGTTTCATGTTCTAGGTATTCAGTAAAAGTCTACCTACTGTATAAGAACGTAGGAATAGAAGCAGTCCACTCAGCCCCTCAATCCTACCCCAACATTCAATCTGATTATAGCTGATCTTCCGCAGACCTCAGCTCTGTGTCGGTTCCCCATAGCCCTCAACTCCTTGATCACTCAAGTGCCTGCCTTTCAATAACCCCGATGACCAGGCATCCAGGTAGAAAAATTCAGATTCACCACCCTTTGCAAGAAGAAGATTTTGCCTGGTGACGTTTTAGTATATACTGATACTACACAACCATGAGACCATAAAACACAGGAGCAGCATTAAGCCATTCAGCTCATCAAGCCTGCTCTCCCATTCCTGTGGCTGATTTAATAGCCCTCTCACTCCATTTTCTTGCCTTCTCCCCATAATCTTTTCATGCCCTTACTAATCAAGAAGCTACCAACCTCCGCTTTAAATATACCCAATGATTTGGCCTCCACTATCACCTGTGGCAATGAATTTCACAGCTTCGCCACCCTCTGGCTAAAGAAATTCCTCCTCATCTCTGTTCCACAGCAGGTTTTGATAATGGTGGGAGCCACAAAGTTGGCCTCAGCTCTCAGCCACAGCCTAGAACATGGGTTCCCAACCTTCTTATGCCATGGACCAATACCATTAAGCAAGGGTTGGTGAACCTCAGGTTGAAACAGGGGTGCAAGCTCATCCTCTGCATCCTGATCTGGATATCTTTCATGACCATTCTTTCCTCATCACCAGGTCAAAGCCCAGGATTTTCCAGGAGCTCTTTGATGTGTGTTCCCACACAGGCTGTAATGGATCAAGACGTTAGCACTGCTTTTTCAAGGGCAATGAATGGTTGACATTGCCTCAGCGTCCATGAATTGAAACTAATCATAAAGATATGAAATCAATGCATTTTGAGGGTTTGACGGGAGATGAGGATCAGCTAGAAAACTAAGCTCAAAATAGACATTCAGCAAAGATGTTGATGAATGGTGGGAGCAGGTTTGCCCTATTCTTTTTCCAATCATCATTATCTTGATCTGCTAATTAGTGAGAAATTAGTGTTCAACTGGCAGAGGCTAAAAGTAAAGGGAGCAGTTTTATCAGCAAAATGCCTCAGTTTGTCTCACTGGGAATTTTGTGAGCCATCGAGATATAGCAGGTACCCCACCCAGCATAATTAAGTGGGAGGGGAAACCCAGCCTCGAATTCAGTGCTTTCTGACCGCGGCAAATTGTAAAACAACTGGGGGGGTTTGTAAATCACCAAGCTCGAATAAACTGTAATGCATTGTTTGAAAGGATGATGGAAGTCAATCCTAAACTGAACTGGGTATGTGTATAGTGGGTATATACAGTATGTTTGTATATTGTGGAGGGTGCCTGCAATACAGGAGTGTTAGTAGAGGCATATGTGACAGAGCCATTTAGGACGTGCTCAGATAGGCACAGATGAATATGCAGAGAATGGACGTTGTGCATGCAGGAAGGATTAGTTTAGTTAGAATAATTATTAGTTTAGTTAGTTCAGCACAACATTGTGGAGCAAAGGGCCTGTTCTTGTACTGTGCTGCACAGTAAGTTCTATGTCCTACTTGCAGGGCTATGGGAAAAGAAAGGAAGAGGGGGACAAAATGATGATGCAGCTGAGGTGGACTGAATTGCCTGTTCCTGTCGCAAATCTTCTCGGATTGTCTGAACCTATGACGTTATTTTCTGGATGCCCCAGTTGTGCTGCAGATTATCCACAGACCAGAAGTGATGGGGCGCCAGATTTTTGCTTGAGTGCATTCCCAGAAGTTTTCTCACAAACACCTCCCACCATTAACCCACCCACTTCGACAGCCCTACCAATAGCCTTCATCTTCACCATTCCCCGCCACAGTTCTCAGCATGTAAGGGTTTTGGGAGCGTTTTGAAGAACGCAATAACAAACAGCAGAAGCTCTCATTCTGAAACATTCTTTTTTAAATCCTAGAAATGATGTTTCAATCGTGAGATCTTCCTCTCAAGTGCTCTTCCTCAAAGCATTATAACGCCTCTTCTTTTTCACATTATGATTGCCCTGCCATGCATTTCCAGTATTCTCAGTTTTTATTTCGGTTACCATCACATTTTTCTATTGTTCTTCTTATGACTGCACTCCTCATGATGTAACAAATCATTTAATGTGTTATTAACAGGTGTTAATGCTATCACTTTGACATGCATTTACAGTACAGTAGCTCCTAACCATTCACTCTTTGATATAACCATTGCATTTAACTCTTCCACTAATATGGAAACTATAGTACAGTCCCAGTTACAACCCCTACTGTAATATTCAGAAAGAGCACCAACACAAGTCATTTGGTTGAATATAGAAACATTGTAAACCTTTATGGCAAGCAAATTGAGACTATTAAAAGACATGAGATGGATTAAGTTAGCAAGGTCAATGAGGCGAATGGACTATATTAATTTAATTCGATTCTAATTTTATGTCCTAACCAAGAAAAACCCTTAAAATTCTGATGCACATTGAGGAACTAACTCCTTTTTCCCTAGGGTCCGCATTCAAGAGCTATGCTTCATAAGATATTGCACTGTGCCCAGATCGGGAGGGAGAGATACAGTTAGTGAGCATTTTATTAGGTACCTCCTGTACATAATAGAGTGGCCACTGAGTGTATGTTTGTGGTCTTCTGCTGCTGTAGCCCGTTCACTTCTAGGTTCAATGTGTTGTGCATTCAGAGATGTTCTTCTGCTCATCAGTGTTGTAACACGCGGTTATTTGAGTTACTGTCATCTTCCTGGCCAAGGCTGTCCAGTCTCCTCTGACCTGTCTCGTTAACAAGGTATTTTTGCCCAAGGAGCTGCTGCTCTCTGGATGTTTCTGGTTTTGCACCATTCTCTGTAAACTCTAGAGATTGTTGTGCATGAAAATGCCTAGAAATCAGCAGATTCTGAGATACTCAAACCACCTTGACTAGCACCAACAATTACTCCACGGTCAAAGTCACTCAGATAACATTTCTTCCCCAGTTCGATGTCTGAACAAGAACTGAACTTCTTGACCATGTCTGCATACTTATATGCATTGAGTTGCTGCCACATGATTGGCTGATTGGATTTTGTAACAATAAGCAGATATGCATTTGTACCTAGTAAAGGGGCGACTGAGAATATATGAAAGTTCTCTGCAGAGGGATCCAGCTATCAAAGTCATCAATTGTCCATTGTATCCAAAGATGACTTTAGATTTTTGCAATTCTTTAAGATGTGAACTGCACAAAGAGAGTTATTAAAGTGGGACAAGTCTCTGCACTGGGGTAGTCCCACTCTCTTGACAGGAGTCTGGTGTGGTCGGAGTCGTTGTCACAGCTGGGGTCTTCCTTGGCTGCACTGGATGTCCTTAGCTTCTTCGGTGCCGCATCACGGCCTTCATTCTCCATGAAGTGTTGTGCACCCACCTTCCCTGGCCGTTGGACCTCACTGTTGATCTCACCTGCCCCATCCACCAGAGCTGACTTCTCATGCTAGGACAGGTATGTTCTTATCTCACCAGAGTTTAGCCTGCCTGTCGAAGCGGTGTATCAGAGTGTGGCCCCAGTCACATGCAAACAGCTACTTCGAGTGCTGAGTGTCCAGTGGTGGCCGAAAGTGAGTGACTTCCCCCAGAATGGACATGAAGAGCGTCATTCACCGATGGTTCAACCCCTTCATAGACACCCCATTCCCTCCAAGTATATATTTGCGAAAGGCCGCTATGCAAATAGAAGTAACTAATAGAGCGAGCAGAATGCCATTGTTTATTGTGGAATGGAGAACGGTGGGGAGGAAGAGCTTACCCCACCACTGTGCACATCTACAAGGAGAGCTGCCACAAGAAAGCACCAGCCATCATCAAGGACCCCCACCACCCAGGCTACGCTCTCTTCTCGCTGCTGCCATTGGGAAGGAGGTACAGGAGCCTTGGGTCCCACACCACCAGGTTCAGGAATAGTTATTACCCTTCATCCATCAGGCTCCTGAGCCAGTGTGGGTAACCTCACTCGTCTCAATACTGATCAGATTCCACAACCTATGGACTCACTTTCAAAAGCTCTACAACTCATGTTCTCAATATTATTTATTTACTTATTATTATTATTTTCTTGTATTTGTAGTTTGTCTTCTTATGCACATTGGTTATTTGTCCGTCTTTGTGTGTAGTTTGTCATTGTACTTCTTTGTACCTACTGTGAATGTTTGCAAGAAAATTAATCTTCGGGTAGTACGTGGTGACAGGCACATACTTTCATAATCAATTTACTTTGGATTTTGAAGTAGGAAGACTGTGCATCAGTCATATCGGCTTTGCTGAAATCACACCTGAGTTACTGTGTAGGGCATTGATCCCCTTATTTAAGTCAGTATGTGAATGCACGAGAAGCAGTTAAGAGATAGTTTGCTAGAGTAATACTTGAAATGGGTGTATTACGTTATGAAGAGGGATAGGATAAGCTCGACCTGTGTACTTTGGAGTTTAAGCATTAACGAGAAAATCTGCAGATGCTGGAAATCAAAGTAACACACACCAAATTCTGGAGGAACTCTGCAGGCTAGGCAGCATCAATAGAAAAGATTTCTTATTTTCTCTATACTTAAACAGGACATAATGGAGGAAACTCCGATTTGGTCGCCGGCCACTCGACTATGGTTATTCGGTTGGGCGCCGGACGCTCGGAGAGATTCGGCGGAGGGTGGGTGTCCGGCGCTCAGCCAGGGGCCGTGGTCAAGTGGTTGGCGACTTGGGCTGGCTCCCCCGACGGACTTAGTCTGGTGAGGAGGGTGTGAGGACACCCAGCAGGACTAAAAAAAACAAGATCTGTTCTTCCGTGGAAGAGATTAAAGCCTCACCACGTATCTACGAATCGTATGCTATGCACCTAGTTAGAAGAGACATGATGAACTTGGGCGCTGCACCATGTGCCTGGACCTGCCCAAGGCCTCCGCCTAAGGAAGGGCCGAGCTCGAAGAAGTGGCCACGGCTGGAGACCGACACGGCCTTGAGCTCGAGTTTGGCGGGGTGGCGGTGGGCGGTTTCAAGGCAGCCAGCGAGAACAAACTGGAGGAGAGGCTGTACTCGGTGCTGTCGCAAGATCGAAGAAGATGGAGGTGCACAGCCACCAACCTCAGATTCAGGACGGCACCCGCTGACTGACTGACTGACTTAATGGAGGAAAGCCAATAAAAGACAGTAGGTGGATTAGAATCCTTCCACTTCAGTAAAATGGCTCTCCTAGCCAATAAAGTTGAAAAGGCTATCATACATTGAGCAGAAACAGGAATATTTCCTGGTTTCGATGGGGTAATCCCAAATATTGCTGTAAGTAAATTAAGTCGTAGGTCCAGATCCAAGACTTTTGATCATGTTTTAAAAACATCTCTCCAAAAACTGTCTAGCTTTATACAAGACCAAAACATATGAGTTAAAGTGGCCACTTCGCTATTACATCTGTCACAAATAGGATTGATGTTGGAAAAGATACGTGCTAGTTTATCCTTTGACATATGAGCCCGATGCACCACCTTGAACTGTATCAAGGAATGACGGGCACAAATAGATGAGTTATTAACCAAATGAAGAACTTTACTCCATTGATTATCTGAAAATGACTCTTGAACTTCCAGTTCCCAAGCATGTTTAATTTTATTGCTGGATATCATTTGTAAATTCAATATCTGTTTACAAATTATAGCTATCAACCCTTTTTGAAGTGGTTTAAGCTGAAAAAGAGCATCTGTCAAATTAGGTGGATAAGCAGAAGGGTAATTTGGCAGCAAACCACGTAAAAAAATTCTTAGTTTGTAAATATCTAAAGAAATGTACATTAGGTAAACCATATTTATCCACTAACTGAGAAAAAGACATTAAACAGTCCCGTAAAAACAAATCTGAAAAAGTTGTTATTCCCTTGGTTTTCCAAATTAAAAAGGTCTTATTCAAAATTGATGGTTTAAAAAATAATTAAAATGGATATTACTGGAAAGAACAAAATTATTTAATTCAAAAAAATCTACAAAACTGAAACCAAATTCTTAAAGTATGTTTAATAATAGGATTAAAGTCTTGTCTACTAATCTTAGAAAACAAAAAGGGAAGAGGAGCTCCCAGTAAAGAGTCGAAAGAGAACCCCTTCACCGAGTTTTCCTCCAAATCCAACCATGAAGGACATTCATGCATGTCTGAGTAATAAATTCAAAAATTAATATATCGAATTTTATTTGCCCAATAATACATTCTAAAATTTGCAAAGCCATACCACCATCCTTTTTTAATTTCTATAATAAAAGTTTACTCAATCTAGGATTTTTATTATTCCAAATATAAGATAAGATTATAGAATCTATTTTATCAAAAACTGTTTTAGGAACAAGGGTAGGAACTGCCTGAAATGTATATAAGAATTTCAGTAGAACTATCATTTTAATAACATTAATTCGACATATTAATGATAACGTCATAGGTGACCATTTAGGAAGCATTTGCTGGGTGTAATCAATTAATGGGAGAAAATTATATTTATATAGGTCCTTAAAATTTTTAGTAATTTTAATACCAAGATAAGTAATGTTTAGCAATACTAAAAGGTACTTGATGATACCGATCCGAGTAATTATTAATGGGAAATAACTCACTTTTATATAAATTTAATTTATATCCAGAAAAACTACTGAATTCAGAAAATATAGATAGCATAGAAGGAATAGATTTCCTAGGATCTGAAGTATAAACTAACAGGTCATCTGCATACAACGAAACCTTGTGTACTTTGTCCCCTCTCTTAATACCCTGAACAGTATTGGAATCTCTAAGGGAATTTACAGAGAATTATGTGCTGGACGCAGAGGCTGGCGGCTGGTAGGTGAGGACAAGAGGAACCCTATCCCTGGTGGGGTGGCAGGTGTAGCAAAATTAAATACGGCTCTGGACATATTCTTAGCCACAGAACCACAGGTACAGTATAAAGTGAGTAGAGCAGGGAGCTAAGCACACAGCCTTGTGGTAAACCTGTACTGATGGTGATTGTGGAGGAGATGTTGTTGCTAACCCACACTGACTGGGGTCTGCAAGTGAGGAAATCAAGGATCCATTAATTACATGTTTAGTAAGTTTCTGATTATTAATTGTCCATAAATCCTGAAGTCCAAACCAGGCACCTGGTGTGACACATTCCAACTGGAGTTGTACACATTTGTTATAGCCTCTGCATCACTTTCCAATAACCCCTGCTAGCGAGTCACCTTGAACCACATGCCCTCAACAAATGTGTACAACTTTAGATTCTCAGTTTCTAACTCCAGTACATTGTAAACCAGCAAATTTATTCTGTTGTCTTCTAGGTGTCAGCTCTGGCTCAGAGGGGAGCTCTCTCAGCTCTGAGTCAGGAGGTTTAGTGCCACTTCAGAGACTGAAACTTTAAGCAACAAAGTTCATATACTTTATACTTTATACTTTATTGTCGCCAAACAATTGATACTAGAGCATATAATCATCACAGCGATGTTTGATTCTGCTCTTCGTGCTCCCTGGAGTACAAATCGATAGTAAATATTAAAAATTTAAATTATAAATCATAAATAGAAAATAGAAAAGGGAAAGTAAGGTAATACAAAAAAAACGAGAGGCAGTTCCAGATATTTGGAAGGCATGGCCCAGATCTGGGTCAGGATCCATTCAGCAGTCTTATCACAGTTGGAAAGAAGCTGTTCCCAAATCTGGCCGTACGAGTCTTCAAGCTCCTGAGCCTTCTCCCAGAGGGAAGAGGGACGAAAAGTGTGTTGGCTGGGTGGGTCGTGTCCTTGATTATTCTGGCAGCACTGCTCCGAGAGCGTGTGGTGTAAAGTGAGTCCAAGGACGGAAGATTGGTTTGTATGATGTGCTGGGCCGTGTTCACGATCTTCTGCAGCTTCTTCCGATCTTGGACAGGACAACTTCGGTACCAGGTTGTGATGCAGCCTAGAAGAATGCTTTCTACGGTGCATCTATAAAAATTACTGAGGGTTTTAGGGGACAGGCCAAATTTCCTTAGCTTCCTCGGGAAGTAAAGGCACTGGTGGGCCTTCTTGGCAGTGGACTCTGCTTGGTTGGACCAAGTCAGGTCATTTGTGATATTGACCCCGAGGAACTTGAAGCTTTTGACCTGTTCCACTTGCGCACACCGATGTAAATTGGGTCGTGCAGTCCACTACTCCTTCTGAAGTCAACAATCAATTCCTTCATCTTGCTGACATTGAGGGATAGGTTATTGTCTTTGCACCATGCCACCAGGTTCTTAATTTCCTCTCTGTACCCAAACTCATCATTACCCGAGATACGGCCTACAATTGTGGTGTCATCAGCAAACTTATATATTGAGTTCAATGATATTTTGTTGCCTATGAAGCAACAAGTGGTTGAGATATCTGCTTTCTTTGGTGAATGTGGAAGTCAATGCTGTATGAAGAAGGAATGTCTGCTGTTCTGTCCAAATTATGGCTTTCAGTCAACCTCATTAAAACAGATGATCTGCTCATTACCATGTTTTTGTTTGTGGGAACTTGCTGTTCCCAACAAAGTTGTCGTCTTGGGTTAAAGGCAATAGAAATGTTAGGCAATTTGAGATATAAAATTTCCAAGTCATTTTATTGATATATTGTTCCTGTAAATAATCTAAAAGTGGAATATTATTTTGTAAAGAACTATACAATTAAACAGGCATGATTCTGACCAAGTGGCATAAAATAAACTACATGAAGAATTCAGGTCAAACAGTATTTGTGGCAGTTGATATTTGGGACCTAAAGCAGGGTCTCAACCTAAAGCATCAACTATATCTCTTCCTCCACAAATGCTGCCCAACCTGTTGAATTCTTCCAGTAGTTATACTTGATTGGGAGCGGTTCAATGTTTGTACGTTATATGTTAATGACTTGGATTATGGAATTGATGGCTTTGTTACAAATTTTTTAGATGATCAAAGATAGATGGAGGGGGAGGTATTTTCGGGGAAGTAGAGAGGCTACAGAAGGACTTAGATTGGGAGAATGGACAAAGAAGTGGCAGATGGAATACAGTGTCAGGAAGTGTATAGTCATGTACTTTGGTAGAAGAAATGAAAGGGTTGACTATTTTCTAAATGGAGATGAAATACAAAACCTGAGAGGTAAAAGGACTTGGGAGTCCTTGTGCAGGATTCCTGAAAGGCTAATTTGCAGGTTGAGTCTGTGGTGAGAAAAGCAAATGTAATGTTAGCATTCATTTCAATAGGACTAGAATATAAAAGCAAGGATATAATATTGAGACTTTATAATGTTGAGACTTTATAAAACTCTGGCGAGGCCTCACTTGGAATATCGTGAGCACTTTATCTTGGAAAGGGTGTGCTGAAACTGGAGAGGGTTCGAAGGAGGTTCATGAAAATGATTCCAGGCTTGAACGGCTTGTCATATGAGGAGTGTTTGATTGCTCTGGGCCTGTATTCACTGGAATTCAGAAGAATGAGGGGTAACCTCATTCAAACCGATCAATTGGTGAAAGGCCTTGATAGAGTGGAAGGTCCCGATGGGGTATCTGATAATGCTCTGAAAACCTGTGCCAACCAACTAGCGGGAGTACTCAAGGACATTTTCAACCTCTCACTGCTATGGGCGGAAGTTTCCACTTACTTCAAAAAGGCAACAATTATACAAGCGCCGGAGAAGAATAATGTGAACTGCCTTAATGACTATCGCCCGGTAGCACTCACATCAACAATGGTGAAATGCTTTGAGAGGTTGGTCATGACTAGTCTGAACTCCTGCCTCAGCAAGGACCTGGACCCATTGCAGTCTGCCTATCGCCACGGTAGGTCAATGGCAGATACAATCTCAATGGCTCTTCACACGGCTATAGAACACTTGGACAACTCAAACACCTATGTCAGGATGCTGTTCATCGACTATAGCTCAGCATTTAATGCCATCATTCCCACAAACCTGATCGACAAGTTGCAGAGCCTGGGCCTCTGTACCTCCCTCTGCAATTGGATCCTCGACTTCCTAACCTGAAGACCATTATCTGTGCGGCTTGGTGACAACATATCCTCCTCGCTGATGATCAACACTGGCGTACCTCAGGGATAGTGATTAGCCCACTGCTCTGCTCTATATATACTCATGACTGTGTGGCTAGGCATAGCTCAAATACCATCTATAAATTTGTTGATGATACAATCATTGTAGGTAGAATCTCAGATGGAGATGAGAGGGCGTACAGGAGTGAGATATGCCAACTAGTGGAGTGGTGTCGCAGCAACAAATTTGCCCTCAATGTCAGTAAGACAAAAGAGCTGACTGTGGACTTTAGGAAGGGTAAGACAAAGGAACACATACCAATCCTTATAGAGGGATTATAGAGGGATTAGAGGTAGAGAAAGTGAGCAGTTTCAAGTTCCTGGATAACAAGATCTCTGAGGATCTAACTTGGTCCCACACATATCGAAGCCGTTATAAAGAAGGCAAGACAGTGACTATACTTCATTTTGGATCTCCCCCTCCAACTTTCAAATCCCTTACTCACTCTTCCTTCAGTTAGTCCTGACGAAGGGTCTCGGCCTGAAACGTCGACTGTACCTCTTCCTACAGATGCTGCCTGGCCTGCTGCGTTCACCAGCAACTTTGATGTGTGTGACTATACTTCATTAGGAGTTTAAAGAGATTTGGTATGTCAAATACACTCAAAAAAGTCCATAGCTGTACCACAGAGAGCATTCTGACAGGCTGCATCACTGTCTGGTATGGAGGGGTGGGGGTTACTGCACATGACTGGAAGAAACTAACTTGTAAACTTGTAAATTTAGTCGGCTCCATCTTGGGTACTAGCCTACAAAATACCTAGGACATCTTTAAGGACCAGTGTCTCGGAAAGGCAGCATCCATTATTAAGGACCTCCAGCACCCAGGTCATGCCCTTTTCTCACTGGTACCATCAGGTAGGAGGTACAGAAGCCTGAAGGCACACAGTCAGCGGTTCAGGAACAGCTTCTTCCCCTCTGCCATCCGATTCCTAAATGGACATTGAACCTTTTAACACTACCTCATTTTAATATATATTTTTCTGGTTTTTGCACTATTTTTAATTGATTCAATATATGTATATTGTAATTGATTTGCTTATTTATTTATTCATTTTCTTCTTCTTCTACATTATGTATTGCATTGAGCTGCTGCTAAGTTAACAAATTTCACGGTGATAATAAACCTGATTCTGATTCTGAGAGAAAAGGATGTTTCCTATGGTGGGAGTGTCTAAGATCAGAGGACACAGCCTTAGAATAGAGGGGCATCCTTTTGGAACGGAGATGAGATAAAAATTCCATTAGCCAGAGAGTAGTGAATCTGTGGAATTCGTTGCCATGGGCAGCTGTGGAGGTCAGGTCTTTAATAGGTTTCAATAGGTACATTTAAATATCAGAGATGTACATCCTGAAATTCACAAACATCCACGAAAACAGAGGAGTGCCCCAAAGAGTGAATGACAGTTAAATGTTAGAGCCCCAAAGCCCCTCCAACTCCCCCCCTCCCATGCACAAGCAGCAGCAAGGCGATGACCCCCCTCCCCCACCAGCAAAAAAGCATTGGTCGGCGCCCTCACCCCCACCACCGAGCACTCAAGCGTGCAGCAAAGCATCAATAAAGAAACAGACTTGCAGTACACCAAAGACTACTCGTTCACCCAGTAATTCAACAGACCACAGGTTCTCTCTCTCCCTAAGGGAAAAAGGGGTGTCTCCGTTTCACAGTGAGAGGGGAGACATAACAAAACAACTTTTTGATTTATGGTGTTAAAAGTCTGTTACCTTGCTTTTTCTGAGCTCTGTGTCTCTGGACACACAGCCAGAAGCAAGCACACTGCTTCCAATCTTCCTTGCTCTCGCATCAGTCGACGGTGATGCCAGCACCAGCCTTCAATCAGCCCGTCTCCAGAGCCATGAAAATCCGGCACCCTGAAGGTGTGCTAGTCTTCTAAGCCACATCCTTGGCACATCAAAAGGTGGCCAGTCGCAAGGCCCTGACAGTGGGTCCCATTCCCACAAAGAACCGGAGTCAGAGTGTAACTCCAGATCGGGGTCTTCAAAAGACCTTGAAAGGGAAAAAAAGAGATATGAAAGATAGAAATAGAGCTGTTTCTGAAAATGCAAGCAAAGAGGTTGCCGTTCAGCACCATCACCACTCAGCTCCACCTCTTCACTTCCATTTAGAAAACATACTGATCTATATTCACGTCTTTATGTATATTTAAGGCAGAAGTTGATAGATTCCTGATTGGTCAGGGCATGAAGGGAGGAGATTGGAGCTGAGAGGAAAAATGGATCAGCCATGATGAAATGGTAGAGCAGACTCAATGGGCCAAATGGCCTAATTCTGCTCCTATGTCTTATGCTCTATATGTCAGTCCGGATTCCAGTATTTACCATTTTCTGTGCCTCCCTTCTGACCAGAACCTGGTTCCAGAGAATCTGGTAAGCAAATACGAAGACTTCTAGCTTTAAAATTCAAAGCAAATTTATTATCAAAGCAATTTATTATATACAACCCTGAGATTCATTTTCTTGCAGGCATCCACAGTAGAACAAGGAAATACAATAGAATCAATTGAAAACTACACACAAAGACAGACAAACAACCTAGGTACAAATACAGACAGATACTTTATACTTTATTGCGCCAAGCAATTGACACTAGAGCGTACCATCGTCACAGTGATATTTGACTCTGCTCTTCATGCTCCCTGGAGTACAAATTGATAGTAAATATTAAAAATTTAAATTATAAATCATAATCAGAAAAGAGAAAAGGGAAAGTAGGTAGTGCAAAAAAAACTGAGAGGCGGGTCCGGATATTTGGAGGGTACGGCCCAGATCTGGGTCAGGATCCCTTCAGCAGTCTTATCACAGTTGGAAAGAAGCTGTTCCCAAATCTGGCCATACGAGTCTTCAAGCTCCTGAGCCTTCTCCCGGAGGGAAGAGGGACGAAAAGTGTGTTGGCTGGGTGGGTCGTGTCCTTGATTATCCTGCCAGCAGATAGATAGATAGGTAGACAGATAGACAGATACGAGTTATGGAGTCCTTGAAAGTGAATCCCTCGGTTAGGGTCACTTTTGGTGTGCACTCAGAACCTTGCACCACCCCAACCAAAGTGAAATGTCAGAATTACAAGTTAGGAAATGTAATTCTCAAACTGTGTTCAGCACTTTTTAAGAACAGTGTCATGATAATGATCTGGAGAATTTTTTTGGTGATGGTAACTGAAAGTTCATTGCTATTCTGTGGATGGGAAATTCCTCTGCTCATCTCCCATAATGGTCTGCTGCTGGAGAGGGAAGAAAAGACATGGGTTTAAGGTCTCATTTTTAAAGACCATGCCTCACTTCCTCAGCACTGTACTGTGCTTCAGCCCAAGTTTCATAAACTGGAGCTTGGCCCCACCGCTTAGTAAATTTGTGCGTCAGGCTGGGAACTGCTGATGTTGTCACAACAAAATGGGCCAAATCAGAGATCACCGACTCTTTATTTCTTTACATAGATGCTGCCTGAGCTGCTGAGTGACTTAACAACGAGGGGTGGGAGGGTTGTTCTGTAATAGGAGAACAAATGACACTGGACATCACATCAGAAACCTAGATCTCTACAGGGTTGAAACTCTTTAAGAGCAAAATTGCTTTTGTCTTCCATTGCCCAAATTTCCAATGCTGGGGCTCCGTGTGTAATATCAATGTGATATTAGAACAGGAAATGCTGGAAAAGCTCAGGAGGTCAGGCAGTATCTGTTGGAAGAGGAACAGTGAACATTTCAGGAGTAAGACCCTCCGTCAGAACACAGGATGTGACACTGTTTGCTGCCCCCTTTATCCTCTCAATGGAAAATTTAAGAGTCAGAGAGAGATGCCACATAGATGTAAGTCCTGTGGCCCACTGAGTACAAGCTGAACATTCACCACCCACTTATAGTAATCTTACATTAATCCTTCTTCTATATTCTCCCCACATTCCCGTCCATTCTACCCCACATTCTTCCACACTAGGAAAAACTTGCAATCGCAAATTAACTTACCAACTTGCAGCCCTTTGGCATGTGGGAGGAAACCAGAGCACCCGGAGGAAACATACAGAAGAAAGGACATGCAAACTCCACATAGACAGAACCCGAGGTCAAACTCAGGTTTCTGGTTCTGTGAGGCAGTGGCTCTACTACCAATTTCCCTGAGGTCGTGTTTCTGCCAAATTCTTAGTTCAGCTCCTGAGCTTTTGCATTGGAATGTGGTTACCAAAAGGGCTGTTTCCTCTTGACCTGCCCTGAATGTTCCATTAGCCTCCTCTGAGGAACACAAACTCACAACATCCACCCACGTACAAAGTACTTTTGGCGTCACTCTGGTCAAACACCTACATCTCCAAAACAACCAATGTTATACCGCCTTTAGTGCTGTCAACTGGTTAATCTTTTCCCCACCTACAGCAAAGTCTTTTATGTTCAGGGACTTCTCAACACTGACGACAAACTAGTCACCAGATGAAGTAATGCCTCATTGAAAGGTGCATCCCTCACACATCGGTTAAGGAATGAAAGGTCAGATTACAACCTAGGGCTTGGAAACAGAGGTTAAGACGTTGAAAGTGCAGTTGATTAAATCTGCCAGCTTCTTCCCTTTCGTGATTCTGAGCTGGTTGTTCAGAAACTAATTTCCTGATTCAAAAAGTTGTGGATTCAAATCCCATCAGGGACTTTGCTTTTTTTTTTCCAAAAACCTAGGCCAAGGTTACTGTTGGAAAGGCAGTGCTGAGATTAAGCATTATTGACGAGGCAGCTCTGAGAGAATGCTACATTGTTCGGAGGCAATATACAGGAGCTCAGCATTGTCCGTAACGCAATGCTGAGAGGATGGTGCTGGGCCCAACTGATAATATGAGGGAGTGCTATGTTGTTGGTTGGACAGTTCTGAGGGATTACTATCCTACTAATGTTCAGTACCATGGAAGTGTGAGGCAGTATTGCATTCACTGGCTATGAATTCACTAGGGCATCACGAGTCTAAGAAAGGCATTATAGAGATCCAATCCCTGATTATCTTTTCAGAAGGACCTTGTCCCAGTTCACATCTCGGAATGCCTCAAACCAAGTCTACTCGTAAACACAAGAGATCCTGCAGATGCTGGAATTCCGGAGCAAAGCCACAAAATGCTGGAAGAACTCAGCAGGTCAGGTAGCATCCATGGGGAGGAATAAAGAAGCGCTGTTTCGGGCCGAGACACTTCATCAAGCCTGGAAGGGGTGAATTCTGGCTTCTTCCCCTTTCCTTTCCAGTCCTGGTGAAGGGTCACAGCCCAAAACGCCGACTCTTTACTCCTTTCCATCATTTTATAGCTCCCTGTTTCTCTGTACTGCTGTTTTAATGGACTTTATTTTGTAGGCTTTAAACTCAAGTGAATATTAACACAGATTGTGCAAACTCTCCACACAATTTAAAGCTTTAACTCTATATCTTATGAGTAATGATAGACACAAGAGATTCTGCAGATACCAGCCCTTCCCCCCACATTTTTATTCTGTTTTCTTCCCACTTCCTTTCAAGTCGTGAAGAGTTTCAGCCCAAAACACCATTGATGCTACCTGTCCCGCTGAGTTACTTAATATTTTTATCTTTCATTAAGATACAGAGCATGGGCCTTCTGACCCAACAAGAGACACTGCCCAGCAACCTACCTATTTAACCGTAGCCTAATCACAGGACAATTTAGAATGACCAATTAACCTACTAGCCAGTACATTTTTGGACTACAGAAGGAAACCGGGGCACCCAAAGGAAACCCACACGATCATGAGAAGAAGGTACCAACTCCTTACAGGCGGCACTGGAGTTGATTTCCGAACTCTGGCGCCCCAAGCTGTAATAGCTTGGCCCTAGCCGCCACGCTAGTTCCTCCCAACATTTTTGTGTGTGCTACTCCGGATTTACTTTTGCAGCTCGAAGCTGCAAACTCCCTCAAGCCTCTGTGCACAAACCGAGAACCCCCGCTGAAGCAAACATCCTATTATCACTTCCTAAATCAGAACTGGAACGAGAAGCCGGGCCTGCAGACCAAGCGAGAGCACGTGCAATCTGACAAAGCTGCAGTTTGCCTTAGCAGCAGTCTGCAGCCCACACTTTCAGTTCCCCTACAGCGCCCAAGGTCTTGTGGGGACACCGCATAAAAGTGCATTAGGATATAAAGTGCAGGTTACTATTTTGCATAATTTTTATTGGTGCTTGCTATAATTAATTGGAGAACTATTTAATATTGGTGGTAACCTTACATTTTGGATAAAGAGACATGATTTCTGAAAGAGCAGCTTGATTAGAATTGCACCCTGAAGGAGTCTTACATAGATTTTAAGCTTTTTATTGCACAATACAGTACTCCAGGGTTTTGCCATGGATTATTTGAGTTAAGAGCATGGCTTTGCCCAATCCAATTTATGTAAGGGATTTGTAACTGTTTAATTTGAATGGCAAAACAACATTTAAACTGTTAGAATTATTAAGAATCCTATTTGTGACACATGTCTAGCATGGTGCTAATACTAATTTCATCAATGTAAATGTGGAACTATAATCCTAAGATAAAAGAAATGCTTGAAGAATGTTTAGAAAATCTAAAAATATATATTGCAATATACTGAAAATAAAAACAAATTTGATTTTAAAGAAAAGGACGTCGCACAGCACCACGCAACATCCTACGAGAGTTCTCCAGACACAACTGGTGCTGAAAGAGCAGTGGCCTCTATAGTTCGAGGTCCAAAGCTTTCACATTTTGCCAACCCCTCTGGCCCTTCTCCACACCTGTCCCTCATCCTGATTCATTGCCTGCTCAGCTTCCTCCCAGCCTTTTGGTCCCTGCTGCTCAGAACTAAAAAAAATCCCCCTCAAAGCTTTCAGAGTCATTCTGAAAGACGAACATGATAGCTCTGTAAAATTACCCTCAGTGAGAAGGATGGAAAAGAAGGATTTGTTTCCACAGCACACTTCAAGTTCAAGGTTGTTGTCGTTCAACCCCATGCCACCAAATGAAACAACGCTGCTTCAGACCAAGGTGCATTACACAGTACATCTTACTCAGATGCGGCGCATGAAGTAATATTACCACAAGTAAGTTAACAAATAATAAAATATGTTTCAGAGGATTGACATCTGGATGCATTTGAGGCACAGGTTGGAAAGCAAACAGTGTAGGGCTACTGGCGCTTCATACATGCTGAGACCTCAGTGGTGTTAGGAAGCTCAGCAGTCTGGGTGAAGAAGTTGTTTCCTATCTGTGCGGCCCTTGTCCTAATTCTCTGGTACTTCCCGCCTGATAGTAGGGGGTCAAAGAGATTGTGGGATGATGGGAGGGGCAAAGCAAAGGGCTCCTGATAAATTCTGCGGATGGTTGGTTGATCCTCTCGGCAGTCCTTGCAATCCTTTGTAGGGTCTTGCAATTTCCGTACCAGACGGTGATGCAGCTAGTCAGGATGATATTTCTGCAAAACTTGGTAAGAATGTGTGGGGGCGGTGGTGAGGAGGGGGTGGGGACCTTCACATGCACCAATCTCCTCAGGAAGTGGAGATGTTACTGCGCTTTCTTGACCAAAGAGCTGGAGTTGAGGGACCAGGGAAGATCATCCATTATGTGCGCTTCCAGAAACTTGGTGCTTCATGGAGGAGCCATTTATGTGCAGTGAGGCCAGGCCAGCCTGCACCTTCCTGAGGTCCACTATCATCTCTTTGGTCTTGTTCATGTTGAGACTCGAGTTGTTATGTTTGCACCTTTCTACAAACCACTGTAGAGAGCCAGAGGCTCCACAGGATCAGAGACCTCGGCCTGCACCCCGCCTTGTGCAGGCGGATCCTGGACTTTCGGTTGGATCGCCGGCTGGTGGTAAGGATGGGCCCCCCCTCGCCTCTGCCCCTCTGACCCTCAACACTGGAGCCCCCGCCTCTGCTCTATTTACACCCACGACTGTGGTTGCCATGCACAGCTCCAATCAGCTGATCAAATTTGCAGATGACGTGACATTGATAGGCCTTATTTCCAACAATGATAAGAAGCCCAAAGAGGAGAAGTCGACACCCTGGTGCTGTGGTGCTAAGAAAACAACTTTCCTTCAATGTTGAAAAAATGAAGGAGATGATCACAGATTACAGGAGGAATGGAGACAGGCTAGACCCTATTGACAACAATGGGACTGTAGTTGAGAGGGTGAGTAGTTTCAGGTTCCTCGGAATAGGCATCACCGAGGATCTCACCTGGACTGTACGTACCTTCTGTGTGGTGAAAAAAGCACAACAGGTTCTCTTTCACCTCAGACAGCTGAAGAATTTCAGCACAAGTCCCCAGATCCTCAGGACTTTCTACAGGGACACCATCAAGAGCATCCTGACTGGCTGTGTCACCTCCTGGTTATGTAGACAGCCTTAGCGTTTGGCAATATCTTCCTACTTTTCCCTTCTGTATTGCTTGTACATTTCAACTGAGATGCAATTTAAAGATTTTTAACCCCTTGTGTTGTGAGATGGATGTAAGAAATAAATTCTACATCCTCTCTGTATGTCATCTCATCGTTGTTAATGATGAGGCCTACCACTGTTGTGTCTTCAGTGAACTTGATCTAACAGCAGTGGACTGAGCAGGTAGCCCTCGGCACTGCCGGTGCTTAGCGTCAAGGAGCTGGAGATGTTTCCACAGGAGACAGGCAGGAGAATGATGTTGAGAGGGATAATAAATCAGCCACAATGGAATGGCAGAGCAAACTCATTGAACCAAATGGCTTAATTCTGCTCCTACATTTTATAGTCTTGGAAGGAAGTTTATTGATAAAGTTGAAGGGAAATTGAGCAAACATATTTCTACCCAAAATATCGTCGGAGTAGTAAACTCACTGCCTTCTTGTGATTGCAAGACTCTGTTCTACACTGTTAATGTAGAATGCTGCAAGTCTGATTCACTGATTTACTGGCGGTCGACAGGGGCGGTGGCGGGGAAGCTGTGTAGCCTTGATCGTAGTGTGGTCTAGGCCAGAAGCCTCGGTGTCGCTTGTTTACAGCCACCCAGGAGAGAGGCATCAAAGTCAGTACACTTTACCTGAGACGGTGTGGCACGGCATCCAAGATGGAGTCAAGGTTGCTTGGCAGAAGACATACATGTACGAACATAAGAAATAGGAGCAGGAGTCGGCCATCTGGCCCGTCGAGCCTGCTCCACCATTCAATAAGATCATGGCTGATCTGTCCATGAACTCATCTCCACCCACCTGCCTTTTCCCCATAAACCTTAATTCCACTACTATGCAAAAATCTATCCAACCTTGTCTCAAATGTATTTACTGAGGTAGCCTCCACTGCTTCATTACTGCTTGTGTTCAACTGTAGACAGCTGCAATGTTCATGGCCTCAGTGTCTTGGACTATATTCTGTTTGTGTGACTGTATTTTACTGCTATCTTATATGTGTTGTTCGTTCTGTGTACGACTGTTGGTGCTGTGTTTTGCAATTTGGCCCCAGAGTAATACTTTCATTTGGCTGTATTCATGGGTATCCATGTGTGGCTGAATAACAATTAAACTTGAATTTGAAAGGACGATTGAGGCAGAATTCATTGTACACTTAATAGGTGCCTGAATAGGTTGATAGGTGCTTAATAGGCGCTTGATGTCCTGTAAGAAGTTCAAGCTCGTTTATTGTCTCAAGCACAGGCATACCCAAGTTACAAAAGCCATGCCAGAATATATTTCCATTACAATTAGATGCAATCATTTGCAAAGTACAGTAAAAGCTGGAAACAATGTTCGTCACCTCACCTTTGTTGTTTTGGTTTGTCGTTGTGTTGAACAGTGAGGGTATGCTATGCTGGTGACAGAATGCATGCTGACTCCTGCGGGCATATCATTATCTAAAAGAGTCATAAATTCATAGAACACCACTGCCTAGAAATAGGCTCTTCGGCCCATCTAGTCCTTGCTGAACCATTGCTTAGTCCCCGCGATCTGTACCTGGAACATAGACCTCCATATCCCTCGCAATCATATACTTATCCAAATTTCCATTAAGTGTTGAAATCAATCCCAAATCCATCAGTTCCACTGGCAGCTCCTTCAACACACTCACCACCCACAGAGTGAAGAATTTCTTCCTTATTTTCCCCTTAAACATTTCATCTTTCACCCTTAACCCATGACCTCTTGTTCTCGCCTCACTCAACCCCAGTGGAAAGAGCCTTCTTGCATTTGCACTGTATATATACCTCATAATTTTGTGTACCTCTCTCAAGTCTCCTCTCGATCTTCTAGGGACTAAAATCCTAACCTATTTAACCTTTTCCTATAATACAGTTCCTCAAGTCCTGGCAACATCCTTGTAAGTTTTGTCTGCACTCTTTCAATCTTATTGATATTTTTCCAGGGAGGTGAGTACTCGAAATTAGGCCTCACCAACATCTGATACAACTTCAGCATGACATCCCGAGTCTTGTACTCGGTATTTTGATTTACAAAGGCCAACATGCCAAATACTATCTACTTGTGAAGCCTTTTTAAATGAATTATGGATCTCTATTCTCTGATCCCTTTGTTCTACCGCACTCCTCAGTGCCCTACAACTCAGTGTGTAAGTCCTACCCTGGTTTGTCCTCCCAAATTTGAACACCTCATACTCATCACCATTAAATTCCATCTGCCATTTTACAGCCCATTTCTCCAGCTGGTCCAGATACCACTGCAAGCTTTGGTAGCCTTCCACACTGTCAAATATGCCCGCAGTCGTGGAGTCATGTGGAAATTTGCTGGTGCAGTTTATTACATCATAAAACAAATCATTGTTATAGATAGCCACCCAGCATGATCACTGAGACACATGACTTGTCACAGGCCTCCAGTCAGAAAGGCGACAATCTGCAATCACTCTCTGGCTTCTCCCTACCTCGTCCTGAATAGCAAGTGACTGAACCTCTTGAACCTTCATGTGGGACCTTGTTGATAGCCTTGCTAATGTCCACATAGACAACATTGACTACCTTGCCTTCAGCAAATTTTTTTGGTAACTTCCTCAAAATACACTATAAGACTGGTGAGACACAAACTGTCATACACAAAGTCTAAATCGCATCGGTCCCTGTCTACCAAATGCTACCAGGTCCTTTAGAACTCCTTCCAATAATTTACCCACTACTGATGTCAGGCTCATTGACCTATAATTTTCCGGGTTATTCTTAGAGCCTTTCTTAAACAATGGAACAACATTAGCTAGCCTTCAGTCCTCCAGCAGCTCACCCGTTGCTAAAGATCTTCTAACATCTCTGCTAGAGCCCCTGCAGTTTCTGCACTTGTCTCCCACAGGGTCCAAGGAAACACCTTGTCAGGCACTGGGGATTTACCCACCCTAATTTGCCTCAAGCAGCAAACACCTCTTCCTCTGTAATTTATATACGACCCACGATCTCACTGCTGTTCTGCCTAATTTCCATAGGCTTTGTGTCCATCTCACGAGTGAATACAAATGCAAAAAAATCAATTAAGACCTGCCCCACCTCGTTCGGCTCCATGCATACATGACCATGCTGATCTTCAAGAGGACCAATTTTGCCCTTTGCAATCCTCTTGCTCTTAATGTTTGTAGAAGCCCCAAGGATTCTCTTTCACCTTGCCTGCAACCTCATGTCTTCTTTTAACTCTCCTTGTTTCCTTCTTAAGTGTTCAATTGCATTCCCTGTACTCCTCAAGTACCTCATTTGTTCCTTCCTGTCTACACCTGCTATGTACTTCCTCCTTCTTCTTAACCAGGGCCTCAAAATATCTCTTGAAAGCCAAGGTTTGACAAGCTTGTTATCCTTGCCTTTCATTCTGACAGGAGCATACCAACGCTGTACTCTCAGAATTTCACTTTTGAAGGCTTCCCACTTACCAAACACTTGCCTGAAAGCATCCTGTCCCGATCCACATTTGCCAGAACCTTTCTGATACCATCAAATTTGACCTTTCTCCAGCTTAGAATTTCAACCCAAGGACCAGACTTATCTTTTTCCATAATTATATTGAAACCAATGCCATTATGATCAATAGATGAGAACTGTGCCCCTGCACAATCCTTTATCACCTGCCCTGTCTCTTTCCCTACTAGAAGGCCTAGCATCACACTCCCTCCAGTTGGGACTTCCATGTACTGATTAAGGAAACTTTCATGAACATATTTGAAAAACTCGATCCTATCCAGCCCTTGACAGTATCGGAGTCCCAATCAATATGTAGAAAGTTAAAATCACCTGCTAGTCCAACCTTATGTTTCTTGTAACAGTCTGCAATCACTACAGATATGTTCCTCTAAATCCCACTGACAATTGGATGGTCTATAATATAATCCCATTAACATGGTCATGCCTTTCTTATTCTCACTTTCACCCATATAGCCTCAGTAGACGAGCTCTCCAGTCTGCCCTGTCATTGCACTGCCATGACATTTTCCCTGATAGTAATGTAATTCTTCCCCCTTTAATCCCTCCTGCTCTACCACGTCCAAAACAACGGAACTGCAGAAAATTAAGCTGCCAGTCCCGTGGTTCCTGGAGTGAAGCCTCACTAAAGGCTACAATGCCATAATTCCACATGCAGGTCAATGCCTGAAACTCATTCACCTTTCCTATAATACATCTTGCAATGAAATATCCACAACTCACAACGTTAGTCCCACCGTGCTCGCAGTTCAAAGTTCGAAGTAAATTTATTATCAAAGTACATAGATGTCACCACATACAACCCTGAGATTCATTTTCTTACAGTCATACTCAATAAATCCATAGTCGACTAACAACGGAAGACTGCATCATCTGGGCCTTCAACCAGTGTACAAAAGACAACAAAAGAAATAGATAATAATAAATGAATAAGCAATAAATATTGTGAATATGAGGTGAAGAGCCCTTGAAAGTGAGTCCATAGGTTGTGGGAACATTTCAGCGATGGGCAAGTGAAGTTATCCCTTCCAGTTCAAAAGCTTGATGATTGAGAGGTAATAACTGTTCCTTAACCTGGTGATGTGAGTCTTGGGGCTCCTGTAATTTCCTCCTGATGGCAGCAGTGAGGAGAGAGCATGTCCTGGGTGGTGGGCGTCCCTGATTATGGATGTGTGGTGATGGATGCTCAGCCTTCCAACTGCTGACTCTGTATGAAGGCTGAACAATATCATTCCCCACAACCACTCTAGTTCCCAACCCCCTGCACTCCTAGTTTAAATGTAACCCCCCCCTCCCACCATCACCCCAGTGCATACTAGCAAACATTCCCTCATTGATAATCAACCGCTCCAGTTCAGGTGTGACCATCCTGCCTGTACAGGTCTCATGTTCCCTGGAAGTGGACCCGATGATTCAAAAATCTGAAGCCCTCCCTCCTGCACCATCTCCTGAGCCATGTGTTAAACTGTATAATCTTCCTATTTCTGATCTCACTAACTCATGACATGGGTAGCAATTCTGAAGGCCTTGCCCTTTAACTTAGCACCTAACTTCCTGAACTCCCCTTGCAGGACCTCGTCACCCTTCCTGCACATGTCATTGGTACCGACGTGGACCATGACCTCTGGCTGCTCACCCTTCCACTTGTGAATGCTGTGGACTTGACCTGAAATGTCCCTGACCCTAGCACCTGGGAGGCAACATACCATCCGGAAATCATGTTCTCATCCACAGAACCTCCTGTCTGTTCCCCTAATCATTGAATCCCCTATCACCTCAGCTTGCCTCTTCTTCCCCTTTCCCTTCTGAGCTACAGAGCCTGATTCAGTCCCTGATTATGGATGCGGGGTGCTGAGGCATGCCTCTGCTAGGTCATCCACCCAACAATATCCAAAGCAGCATACCTTTTAATGAGGGGAATGGCTACAGGGATACTCTGTGCTGGCTGCTGATTCCCTTTCTGCTTCCTGACAGTCACCCAGTTACCTGTGTTCAGCACCTTTGGTATAACTACCTCCCTGTACGTCCTGTCAATAAATCTTTCAGCCTCTTGAATGATCTGGAGTTCATCCAGCTCCAGCTCCAATTTATTAACACTGTTTGTAAGAAGTTGCAGCTGGATGCATTTCTTGCAGATGGAGCTGTCAGGGATATTGGAGGTCCCTATGCCTTCCCACATCCCACAAGAAGAGCATTCCACTATCCTGCCTGGCATCCCCACTGTTCTAACTATGCAATAAGAAAGAAAGAAAAATTAAATGAAAAGTATCTACCTACGATCTCTTCCACTCCTCACCAAAGCCTCTATCAATGCTTGAACTCCCCACTCTAACTTTGGCCCAATCACAAAGTGGCCTCTCCCACAACGACTGCTCTACTTAAGCATAACTTCTTTTTGTTGGACCTTGCCAAGTGCCGAATTATGCATACTCCAACATCTCCTAGAGACGTATGGTGTGAAGAATGCCCTAACCGACCCCACTTGCTTCTTTTGAAATCTCACTCGTTACGCACACTCCAGCATCTCCTAGTTATACGTGGTGCACAGGTTATGTTGGTTGTTAACACAACTGACACATTTTACTCTATATTTTGACGCACATTTGATAAATAAATAAATCTGTTGACCATCCAGGTCTGGAATCAACAAGAGATGCTCAACAGCTGTGGCAGGGTTTTGAATGCCCATAACCTCCTAAAAGGCTAAAGCTGAATCTTCCAACATAGGGGACAGCAGAACTTTGTTTCCAGATGAACTCAATACCATCTATGCTCACTTTGACTACCAGAACAGGGGGGAAACCATCGTGTGCCCACCCATCCCCTGTCTCCTGATGTTCATTTGGTCTCAGTATCTGAAGGTGACGTGCAGGCTGCTTTCAAGAGGGTGAATCCAAGGAAAGCCTCCAGTCTGGAGGGAATAGCTGGCCAAGTTCTGAAGACCTGTGCCGACCAACCGGCTGGTGTATCCGTGGGCATCCTCAAGCTCTCACTCTGGCAGTGTCTGGTACCCACCTGCTTCAAGCAGGCTTCAGTCGTACCGGTGCCCAAGAAGAGCATGGTAATCTGTCTAAATGATTATCGCTCAGTGGCACTTAGATCCACAGTGATGAAGTGTTTTGAGCTCCTGTCTGAATGATGACTTGGATCCACTCCAAATCACAGTTCTACAGCAGATGCCATCTCGTTGGCATTTCATACAACCCTGATACATCTGGACAGCAAAGATACATACATCAGGATGCCTGTTATCAATAACAGTTTGGCATTTAGCACCATCATCTCCTCAAAACTAATCAGTAAACTCCAAGACCCAGGCCTCAATAACCCCTTGTGCAATCCGATCCTGGATCTCCTCACTTACAAAGCCCAGTCGCTTTGATTGGCAAAAATTTCTCCTCCACAATCTCTATCAGCACAGGAGCACTGCGAGGATGTGTGCTTTGCCCCCTGCTCTACTCGTTTTACACCTATGACTGTGTGGCTGAGCACAGCTCCAACACCATATACAAGTTTGCTGATGACACAACTGTTGTGGGCCATATCAAAGGGGGCGATGAATCAGTATACAGGAGGGAGATTGAAAACTTGGCTGAGTGGTGTAATGACAGCAACCCCTCACTCAATGTCAATAAGACCAAGAAACTGACTGTAGACCCAGGAGAGGGAAACCAGAAGTCCATGAGCTGGAAATCATCACAGCATCAGAGGTGAATTCCTGGGTGTCACTATCTCAGAGGACCTGTCCGGTAAAGTTCGTTGTGAGGAAAGCACAACAGCACCTTTACTTCCACAGGAGTCTGCGGAGGTTCGGCATGTCATTGAAAACCTTGGCAAACTTCTATATAGATGTGTGGTGGAAAGTGTGCTGACTGGCTGCATTAGGGCCTGGTGTGGGAACAGCAATGCCTTTGAGTGCAAAACCCTACAAAAGGCAGTGGATTTGGCCAAGTGCATCATGGGAAAAAAAACACCCAACCATTAAGCACATCGACATGAAACGTTGCCATAGAAAAGCAGCAGCCATCATCAAAGATCCTCACCATCCAGGCCATGTTCTTTTCACGCTGCTGCCATCAGGTAGAAGGTACACATGCCTCAGGACTCACACCACCAGGTTCCAGAAGAGTTACTACCCCGCCAACCATCAGGCTCTTGAGCAAAAGTGGATAGGTAATCTTATTTAAGGACTCTGTTATATTGTTAGTTCCTGCTCATTATTTATTGCCATTTATTTATATCTGTATTTGCATAGTTTGTTTACAAGTTAACAGTTCCTGATGTCTACAGTTTACAGTCACTGTTCTATAGATTTGCTAAGTATGCCCGCAGAAAAAGAATCTCAGGGTTGTATATGTATGTACTCTGGTAATAAATTTTACTTTGACTTTGACTTTTAATTCTTGACACCAATTCTCAAACCAATCGGACCAGCTTCACTCTGAAATAATGCAGGCAACACCACGTTAAATAATGAAGGTAATACTGCACAAGGGATGGAGTGGTATGAACATACGTGCAAGCATGCTACATTATGCACAGAGCTCTGATTCAATGGCAGTGCTTATGCAGTAACATTAACAGCAAGAAACGTGCAAGTATTGTCATTCAATGCACAGAACTCAAAAATTTGGGCTTAGTTCTTTTATTGGGTTAAACCAATTACAAAGCAAAATACTCCAAAGGGCCACTTAGAAAAGTAATTCTTCTTCACTAGTACTGTATTTTATCAGCAACAAATGTCAACAGTGTAAGTAACACAATGTAATTGAATTTGCTTTCACAATGTTGCATCCGGCTTTCAAACTGTGCACATGCATTGAGTGTCGTGAGTGCTGCTCTGAGCGTACTTCTGTATGTTTGTGGTCTACTACTGCTCTAGTCTATCCACTTCAATGTGTTGCGGATTCCGCGATGCTCTTCTGCACATCCCTGTTGTAATGTGCTATTACTTGAACTAAGGTTGCCTTCCTGTCAGCTTGAACTCGTCTGGGCATTCTCCTCTGACCGTTTTTTTAAGGCATCCGTTAGCCTTGCGAGACTATGGATCTGCGCCTGGAAAGTCTTCACTCTCCAGGGCGCGGGCCTGGGCAAGGTTGTATGGAAGACAGGCAGTTGCCCATGCTGCAAGTCTCCCCTCTCCACGGGAAGAGCATTAGGACCCATACAGCTTGGCACCAATGTCGTCACAGACCAATGTGTGGTTAAGTGCCTTGCTCAAGAATGCAACACGCTGCCTCGGCTGGGGCTCGAACTCACGACCTTCAGATTGCTAGTCGAATGCCTTAACCACTTGGCCACGTGCCCACACTCCTCTGACCACCCACATGAAAAGGGTGTTTTCAACCATAGAACGGCCACTCCTGGGATGTTTTGATAAACTCTGGAGACTGTTGAGCGTGAAAATCCCAGGAGATCATCAGTTTCTGAGATACTCAAACCATCTCGTCTAGCAACAACAATCACTCTACAGTCAAAGTCACTTAGATCACATTTTGTCCCCATTCTGGCGATTGGTCTGAACCCCTTGACCATGCTTGCATGCTTTTATGCATTGAGTTGCTGCCACCTGATTGGCTGATTAGATATTTGTATTAATGAGCAGTTTAATTAACAAGATGTACTTAATAAAGTGGCCACTGAGTGTAGAAGTATGACTAATCCCATTGCGTTCTGAGTGTACTTATCAGCAGCCTAGCGGTGACCTGGTCTAATGAAAGCAAATGTTGCATTGCATTATATTGGTTTTGAGTGTGCAAGTGTTATAACTTTCTTCTCATTCAATCTGCACTCAACAGAGAAAGAAGATTCATGCGACTCGTGCTTGATAGTTCCAAGTACAAAATGCAAATAAATTTGTTATCAACGTACATATGTGTCACCATTTGCTGCCATGAAACACATTTACTTGCATGCATTCACAGTAGGAAAATGAATCTTAGCGTAGTAAAGCTTCTTTAATTACCAAAAATATCTGATTTTCTGTAATGGCGACAAAAACCTGAAAGAAAAATCCCCAAACTGAACCAGCAATAAAGGCCCAAAAGTTCAAACCCCATCTGCAATATGCAAGGTAGCATTTCATGTCCAATTACATGCCTATTAAGCTATATGCAAAACACTAATATAGAAAATAGAAACACAATACATTCAGCAGGTCAGACAGTATCTGTGAAAAAGAGATTATGTTTTGGGTCAATAACTGTTGAATTGCTGCCTTGCCTATTTTCATTTTTACTTCTGCATTCATAGATTTTGTTTTTATTCTACGGGATAGATACTTAAATGAAAACTAAGTTGTGGGGATAAGGTAAGAGAGAAGAGGGGGTGCAATTGGTAGTCAAATGTTTGCAAGGTGTAATAAGCTGAATGACTTTATGATGCTTGTATACAGTCAGTGGCCACTTTATTCGGTACTCCAGGATGTCTGTTCATCAATGCAAATATCTAATCAGCCAATCATGTGGCAGCAATTCAACGCATAAAAGCATACAGACACGGACAAGAGGTTCAGTTGTTGTTCAGGCCAAATGTCAGAATGCTGAAGAAATGTGACTTTGACCGTGGAATGATTGTTGGTTCCAGACAGAGTGATTTGAGTATTTCAGAAATTGCTGATTTTCACATGCAACAATCTTTTTTTTAGATTATGAAGACATGTAGTCCTCTTTTATTGTCATTTAGTAATGCATGCATTAAGAAATGATATAATATTTCCTCCGGTGTGATATCACAAAACACAGGACAGACCAAGACTGAAAAAACGGACAAAACCACATAATTATAACATATAGTTACAACAGTGCAACAATACCATAACTTGATGAAGAAGTCCATGAGCACAGTAAAAAGTTCAAAGTCTCTCAAATATCCCACATCTCACGCAGGCGGGAGAAGGAAGAAAAACTCTCCCTGCCATGCCCGACCACAGTCCGTCTCTGAGTCATCCGAAAACTTCGAGCCTCCGATCAGCTCTCTGACACCGAGTACTGAGCGCCACCTCTGTCCAAATGATTCGACCTCAATCTCGGTCGCCAACAGCAGGCAAAGCCGGGGATTTTGAGGCCTTCCCTCCGGAAGATTCCCGACCGTGCAGTAACGACAGCAGCGAACGAGCGTTACAGAAATTTCTCCAGACGTTCCTCTGTGCTTTCACGTCCGTCTCCATCAAATCAGAATTGTCCACGGCCCCTGTTTAACGGATACAATATCATTTTTCACCAGAGGGCTGTGCAATCTCTAGAGTTTACAGAGAATGGTGTGATAAGCAAAAAAAAAACATCCAGTAGCCCGGCAGTTCTGAGGGCAAAAATGCCTTGTTAATGAGAGTGGTCAGAGGAGAATAGCCAGACTGAATCAAGCTGACAGGAAGGCAACAGTAATTCGGTTTGGGTCTTGCACCCGATTCTCCCTAAGGACAATGAATACAGTATGTGTGTGCTTTGCCCATCAGTTTAATATTCATTGCCTCTATGGTTCATAAGCATGTGTCCAGTCTGACATTGAGAGCATCATTCCACATCCACCAAAGTATAAAATGCTGAAACATTTCAGGATTCAAGTAGCTGCAGATTTTTTTCATTTTCATGTTGACTGATGCATTGTTTCTATTGATATTTGCATCAGCAGCTGCAAACAGTTTATTTTCACAGACTTTATACTCAGATTTTATTGAATATATATATAAAATGTGCTGGTTTATATATGTCTAATAAATAAACCATGGGTGTGTAGGAAGAACCACAGTGGAAATCTCTGCTCGAGGGAGAGAAATATTTTAGATTCACTTATGGATTGTCGCATTGTACAAACTCCCTGAGATAATTATTGATAATATACTATCCACCCCCTTTTCTCTGTTTATTAGTAACACACACAAAATGCTGGAGAAACTTAGCAGGTCAGGCAGCATCTACAGAAAGGAGTCACAAACTGATGTTTCAGGCTGAAAACCTCTATCAGGGCTGGAAAGGAAGGGGGAAGAAGCCAGCGTAGATAGAAGGTGGGAGGGTGAGGGCAAGGAGCAGCAGCCAGAAGGTGATGGGTTAAATTGGGTGAGGGGGATGGTGGGTGGGAAAAGAGGGGATGAAGTGAGAAACTGGGAGGTGATAGGTGGGAAAGGTAAAGAGCTGATGGAAGAGGGAAAGTGGACCATGGGAGAAAGGGAAGAAAGAGGCGTACCAGAACAAGGCGATAAGCAGGTCAGGAGAAGGGGTAAGAGGGGAGCCAGAATGGGGAATGGGAAAAAGGGGGGAAGGGGGAGAGGGAGAAATCACTGATGTGAGATAAATTGATTTATTGACTGCATAATTTTGGATTTGGAATGCCATAGGGAGTAGAGATGCCTGATCTGGAAAATGTACTAAACGTCACACTGAGCGGTTCACCAGATAACACCCAGCATGCTCAACTTTGATTCAGAAGCCCAGTGGAGTATTCCAACTGCTAGAAGCCCATTGGTTCTCCCCTCTCACCCTAATCCTATGCCTGTTCATTCTTGATTCTCCAGCCCTGGTATATATGCGCACATTCACTCTATCTATAAGACATAAGGCAAAGGAGCAGAATTAGGCCAGTTGGCCCATTGAGTCTGCTCTGTCATTCCATCATGGTTCTCCTCATAAACTTTGACACCCTTACTTATCAAACTGAGCTTTAAATACACCCAATCACTTTGCCTTCACAGCGATCTGTGGGAATGAGTTCCACAGATTCACCACACTGATGAAATTCCTCCTAACTCTGTTTTAAAGATGCTCCCCATAACACTATGCACCTCTGTAAAATCACCCATCATTCAATGAAAAGAAAAGAGCTGAAAAAGTTTCAACGTGCTCAACCTCGCCACAACTTAGCTCTTCAAGTCTTGACAACACCCTGTCACTTTCCCTTGCACTCTTGCCAGTATACTGGCATCTTTCCCCTGTCAGCAAAACCACAACTAAACACAATATTCCAAATGCGATCTGGCCTCACCAGTATCTGCAGCATAACATCTCAACTTTTATTCTCAGTGCCGTTCCCGATGAAGTTCAATGGGCCAAGCGTCTTCTTCATTGGGGTTGTCATACCAATAGAATTAAACAGACTGGATCTATGTTGTTTTGAATTTCGAAGAATAGGAAGTGATCTTTTTTGGATTGTATATAATTGTACACACTTCAACAAGATCACTTTCTAGTCTTCTAATTGGCTTTTACTGCAAGGATGATGATTCCCCCTAGCTGGGAGTTTTAGAAACAGGCTCAACTTAAAGGCTCTACCATTCAGGACAAAGAAGAGGAGAAATTTTTCACTCAGATACTATGAAAATTTCTGGCCACAAGGACTGTTGAGGCTCAATCACTACATTCAGAGATGTCATTAAGCCAGAAGTGATGCAGAAATGATTCACAGGTTCAAGTTCAAATCTATTGTCACGCAACCCCGTGCATGTATACTGCCAAACGAAACAACATTCCTCCAGATCAAGGTGCATAACACAGTTCGTATAACTCATACACAATGCAAAGTAATATTGCCACAAATAAATTAACAAATAATAACATATATTCCAAGAGACTGACATTCAATGCAAGCTGCATTTATGACACAAGTTAAAAAGATAACAGCATACGCTACTGGTGATTCACACATGGTGACACAAGAATTTTACCAGGGGCTTTGAGGAACATCACAGTAACGAAGAAGTTAGCATGAAGCTATTACAATTCAGGGTGTTCTGGAGATCAGAGTTCAATTCCAGCGCCATTCCGTAAAGGGCCCTTGTACTTCCTCCCCGTGGAATGTGTGAGTCTTCACCAGGTCTCTGGTTGCCTCCCAAAGTCCAAAGGTATACCAGGTAGGTTAATTGGTCGTTGTAGATTATCCCAGGATAAGGTTAGGGTTTTTCGGGGTTGTGGGGTTGTTGGAGCTCGAAGGGCCTGAAGGGTCTACTCCACGCTGTATCGCTAAATAAGTAAATAAAGAGAGACCGGATTGTAGGAAGCTGACTGAAGACCTTATAGGAGTTTATCAAATCATAAGGCAGATGATCACAGTCTTGTTCCCAGTCTAAAGATGGCTAAAGCTAGAGAGCATAGATTTAAGGTAAGAAGAAAAACATTGAAAGGGACAGGAGGGGAAACTTTTCCAAACAGAATGAGATGGATATGTGAATTGAGCTGCAAGATGAAGCCGTACAGGCAGGTGCAATAACAAAGAGATATTTGGGCAAGTACCAGTACACGGATTGAAAAGGTTTAGGCAGATGTGGGCCAGGCATAGGCAAGTGGGCCTAGCTCAGACAGACATCTTGATCGGCTTGGATCAAACAGACTAAAGAGCCCATTTCCACATGGTATAACTTCATCCGTTACATTAATAGATGCATCATGGCCTGGTATGGAAACTTCAGTGCAAAGGAGCACAGGAGATGACAGAGAATTGTGTACTCAAGCCATTTACATCACAGGTTTAGCATTCCCCACAATCTAGGACATCCAGGACAGAGATGTTGTCTCACTAAGGCGACATCTATCATTAAGGGCTCCCATCATCTGGGCCTTGTCAGCTTCATGCAGAAACCAATGGGCAGGAGGTACCGAAGCCTGAAGTCCCACACCACCTAGGTCAAGAACAGCTTCTTGCCTTCAGCCATTCAGCTCCTGAACCAACTGACAAAACCTTAATCACTATGGCTTAGCAACACTATGACCATCATGATCTCTTTGCACTAAATGTGTTCCTTCTTACAAAAACCGTGTAAAGTTTATACTTAATTTATGTTTATAAATGACATATGAGGAAGTGGAAGGGTGGGTTATTAAGTTTGCAGATGACGCAAAAGCTAAGCCAGAGGTGTTGTGGACAGGGTAGAAGGTTGTCATAGATTACAACAGGATGCAGAGCTGGTCTGAGAAGTGGCGTTTCAGGAGTGATATCATTTAAAAGATCAAACTTGAAGGCAAAGCACAAGGCTAATGGCAGGATTCTTAGCAGTGTTAAGGGAACAGATGGAATGGGATCCCTGTCCACAAATCCCTCAAAGTTGCTGCATAAGTTGGTAGGATGGTTAAGAAGATGCATGGTGCACTGGCCTTCGTTAGTCAGAGAATTGAATTCAAGAGCTGAGAGGGGAATGTTACAGACTTATATAATTCTGATTAGATCACATGGAGTATTGTGCTCAGTTCTAACCGCCTCATTGTAGGAAGCTTTAGAAAGGGTGCAGAGGAGATTGACAAGGATTCTGCCTGGATTAGCGAGCATGTCTCATGAAGATAGGTTGAGTGAGCTAGGACTTTCCTCCTCAGAGTCAAGGAGGATGAGGGGTGCACAAGATAAGGGACATAGATAGAGTGGGCAGGCAGCAACCCCGTTTCCCAGGGCAGCAGTGACTGACGGGAGACAGCCTGCTTTGAAGATGATTGGAAGAGAGTATTGGGAGCCCATCAGAGGAAGGTTTTTTTTTACACACAGAGGGGTAAGGGTGTAGAACACACCGCAGGGGTTGTGGTAGAGGCAAATGCATGAGGAACATTTAGGAAACTCTTAGGTGCATGGATGGAAACAAAGTGGAAGGTTATGTGGGAGGGAGGGGTTAGATTGATTTTGGAGTAGCTTAAAATATTGGCACAAAATCGTGGGCTGAAGGGCTATACTGTTCTGTTCTGCACTCTATGCTCTCTTGAATGCTACTTATATGAAGTTATGTAGCTGTGATTAAAATTTCATAACACTCTGCATGTAATGTATGTAATTGTGTATATGACAATAAACTTAACTTTGACTTTGACATACTATGAGGCCTATATTTTTCTGCTACTCCTTTTTTACAGTAGTGTTCTGAGATCAGCAGCGATCCAGGTATCGGTCTACAGTAGTTCAATTTCACTGAAGGTCAGACCACCCCTGGTGATCGAAGGTGCAGCTGTGTAGGAAGGTAGACTGGCGGGTGTGCAGACTGGGCTGCCAGCCTTCCCTGAGCAGGCTGAGAGATCACAAAGGCCCCAGACGAATCCAAGGTTAATAACTTTCCGTTGCACATCCCGTAAAAGGTTAAAAGACTTCATAGCTAACAAAGTACTTTTGCTCGGGACTAAGAAATGCAATTGGCAGCTTGTGCTCAGCAAGTTGCCCGCAAGCAACAAAATAAAATTAATCTGATCAACAGCTGAAGTGTAAAGGATAAATATTTCCCCAGACTCCAATTAGACTTCTGACTGAAGGCAACTTCAACAGTGCAGAACTGCTCCGCCGACCATTAGACCATCAGACTATTAGACCATGAGTCATGGGAGAAGAATTAAGCCATTTGGCCCTTTGACTGAACCATTGACACCCTTACTAATCAGATTCAGAATCAGGTTTCTATCACTGAATTATGTTGTGAAGCTTGCTGTTTTGCAGCAAGGGTACAGTGCAATACAGTAAAAAAACACTATTAGTTACAATAAGAAATATTTAAAAAATAAGTCGAGCAAAACCAGGGAAAAAAATGAGACAACATTCCTGGGTTCATAATCAAGAACATATCAACCTCTGTTGGAAGTATACCCAATGACTCCACAGGAAACAAATTCCACAGAGTCACCAACCTTTGGCTGAAGATATTCCACATCATTTCTGTTCTAAACTGATGTCCACCTCTGCCCAGTGGTCCACTATTAGAAACATCCTCTCCATGTCAACTCTTTCTAGGCCAACACTGCAGTACCAGCAACTGTGCTGCATTCCCCACCTCCAACAATGCAACATTCCCGTGCTATCATGCTTTCCTCCCCAATAACAGGGCAGTACTCTCTCAGCAATGACCCTGCCCCTCACTGAGAACTGCATTGTAATATCAGCAACAGCTTTAAGTCAAATTAAGTTCATGTAAATTTGCTATCCAATAATTATATTTCACCATAACCAGGTTGAGTACCCATTATCTGAAATTCTAAGATCCAAAGACTCCAAAACCTGAAATGTTTTTGTTGTCACCAATGGAAAATTCCACAAGGCTTTCCAAATGCCATGCAGCTCTGTGCACACCACAGACAGTTCTGAGAAATGACCTCACATTAGTAATGAAGAGAAGTTAATGAAAAATAGAAAAACACTGCGTAAAGAGAAAACCAAAGGTCTCAATCACGTATTGAAAGAGTGGATTCATCAGCATCAGAGTGAACATATGCTGTTTAGTGGTATACCGATCATGAAACAAGACAAGATGTATCACGATAAACTAAAAATTGAAGGTAATTGTGAATACTCAGCAGGCTGGTTGCAGAAATTTTTGAAAAGACACAACATTAAATTTTTCAAGATTTGTGGCGATAAAGCATCTGCTGGTCACAAAGTAGCAGAAAAATTCATTGATGAGTTTGCCAGGATCGTCCCTGATAAACAACTGACATGCTGAACGGCTGCATCAATACACATGTGTGACGAACAATTGTAAGACAAAGACGGCTTACTGGTAGCACATAAATTCAAAGTCGGAAATGATGGCGATCCCAAGCTACCTCATTATATATTCCAAAATCTGAAAAAATGCCCAATCCGAAATAATCCCAGCCCCGGGTTGAAAATGGGGCACTCAACCTGTAGTATCTTGAGATTCATCTCCTTGCATGCATCTACAAGGTAATAAGGAAATACAAAATAATTCATGAAAAACTATACATAACAAAGACTGAGAAATAATCACTGTGCAAAAGAAGGTAACTTGTGCAAATAACAATTGAAAATATAGATAAATAATACTGAGAGTCCTTGGAAGTGAGTCTGTAGGGTGTGGGGACAGTTCGGTATTGAGGTTAGAAGTTATTCACAGTGGTTCAGGAGCCTGTTTGTTGTAGGGTAATAACATTTCCTGAACCAGATGGTGTGGGACGTAAGGCTCCTGTACTTCTTGACCAATGGCAGTAGACAGCATGACCTGGATGATAGGAGTCCTTGATGTTGGATGCTGCTTTCTTGTGGCAGCACTCCTTGTAAATATGCTCGATGGTGTAGAGGGCTTTGGCTGTGACGAACTGGGCTGCATCTACAACAGACCCGTCTATCTCATCACGGCTCAATAGATCAGGAGGACATGTGCTACCTAACAAGCCACACAGCTATTGAAGTAAGGAACTGACAAAATCCAATATATAAAAAAAATCAGAAAGATACTCAGAGAAAGACAGCGTCAGCAAAAAAAAGTCACCCTCTCTTTGTGGAAGTGAAAGACTGTAACCAGTGGTTGTACGCTTTGCCAAGATCTGTCACAAGTGAAGTGAAAGCCGAGATATAGATAAAAAAATCTCCGTAATGAGGATGTGAAATGTCGAAGTGAATCGTGATGTGGTAAGGGTCCATGCAGGGGACATCCTTAATCTAGTTTCAAAGCATTGCTTGCTTGTCCTATTCATGCAGGTACAAGCTTGAGGAAACATTAAATATGATGCTTCATCGTTTATCAATGAGATCTATAAGTAATAAATCAACACTCTTTATGCAACCCCTCACATTAGTGGACAATCACTAGAAATCCTGGGCTGGCATCCCAAGAGCTGTACAACCATTGGCAGTAGTCCTTCATCACAGGCGTTGCGCAATTAACGTTCAGCTTTGCAACGAATGTTGGTTAAAATTATAGTCCCTTCTTTCCATGGACCTCTGTGGGTAGATGAGACAGCTTTACATCTTATCTGAGCAACTGCACATTTCACAATAAGTCACGCCTGTATATAACAACCTCGGGCCATTCGAAAGTGCTTCACAGGCCCGGCAAAGACAAGTCACTGTTTTACCGAGGGATATGTGAAAGGCAACTTGGGAGAGCCAGCGGCCGGATGTATTGTGTAATAAAGGGCTAGGTGTCTGCTACCTATGGGCCAAAGCCATTGAAATAAGGCTTCATCCCCCATCATCCCTCAATTCTGGGGGCTGAACGTTGACAGAACACTCTCTCTCTCTGCATCACTATAATGCCACAAGGTTTTTTCCCATCTAGCAGAGAAAGCAGGCTGTCCACTGCTCAGTAATGGGACTCCCAGCAGGTCAGAACTGCCTCTGCAATGCACTGAAATAATGCAATGATCTGAAGGTCTGAAACGGTGCAGGAAATGCAGAGATGTGCCTGTCACAGCTGCTCCTAGCCACCGTTTCAAGCCATTCACTAGTCACTCTGGTCAGGGGCTTGCTATCGGGCTGATAAAGAAATTTTAAAAGGGTCCCACACCCAGCTCAATTGGCCTTGATCAAGTAAAGTTGGTTTTAATGGAGCACTAACCAGACATAACAGCTTACTATGGGTCAGCACAGTAGCGCAATATTTTACAGTACCTGCGACCCAGGTTCAATTCCCATTGTTGTCTGTAAGGAGTTTGTACTTTCTCCCTGTGACCATGTGGGTTACCTCCGGGTGCTCTGGTTTCCTCCCACATTCCGGTTGGTAAGTTAGTTGGTAATTTGTCCAGTGATTAGACGAGGGTTAAATCGGGTGACACAGCTCGAAGGGCCTTGAGGGCCTCTCCACATTGTATCTCAATAAGTAACTAATAAATAAATAAATGCTATCAACTTTCCTTCTAAATGTCAAAGTCTGGCAGAGGCTTGAATTTAGTGGCAGACCATTAGAAAAAAAAACAACCAAAGTGCCTTTGGAGGGGAAAGAATATGGCAGAGCTGTGGGACTGATTTCTTTAACACTTAGTATAACACCAGCAATTGAAGGGTTAAAAGGATACCGGAGTAGCCTCTGTCATTCTATGCTTCAGAAACCTGACGTTACCAGCAAACGCCATCACCTATCACCACAGCATTTGCTGACCAGCACTGGCCCTTGTTTAAGCAATGCCTCCATTTTGAAATTCTCACATTGTTTTCAAATTCCACACTTGCTTTCACCTTTATAATCAACTGAACTTCAGCAAACTCCTCATTTCTCTATGTCCATTGAGAACCACTGAATTTCATCACTCCAACACAGATAGCCTTGTCTGCAGCTGGAAGGACTTAAACTCTGGAAATTCCACTCCTCATCACTCCCTCTCCTTTGGCATGCTCCTTAAGGATGTCAGCCTTCATATCACCTGCAGTGAAATTCTGCTTAACAATGCTCATTTGAAATGCTTCAGTGTATTTTGCAATGTTAAAGGCCATACAGTTGTCAAGATCTCTTGTGAAAACATTTGCCAGAGTTGCTAATTATTCACTGAAGACTCAAGCTGATAGAGGCTTGAGAGAAAACACAAAGATCTTGACAGTCTCATCCCTGATGCAAATCTACATTTGAAGAGACTTGTTGACTGTGGTAGTGGACAGTAACAAAATTCACATTTACGTGAAGCGCTGCTACAAGAAAGCAGTATTCACTGTCAAGAACTTCCGCCATCCAGGCAATGTGTGTTTAAACAGTTCAACTCGTGTTTTACATCTCAGACATGATTCCTTACGACCACTGAACAAATCTACAAGGAGTACTGCCATAGGAAAGCAACATCCATTATTAAGGACCCCCCACCATCCAGGCTGTACTCTCTTCTTGCTGCTGCCATTGGGAAGGAAGTACCGGAGCCTTAGCTCCCACACCACCAGATTCAGGAACAGTTAGTACCCTTTAACCATCAGGCTCCTAAACCAGCTGATTGGTGTAAATTGGGGATCAGTACTGACATGGAGTGCTTGGGCCAAAGTGCCTATTTCCATATTGCATTTCTTTATGACTGAATCTATGACTCTGTAACAATGCAGTGTGAGTGTGATTATCTCCACGTGTTCCTCTCCAGATCAGACTTTAGTTTTTCACCATGTTTCATGGCAGAAGATACCAAAGTCAAGTCAAAGTCAATGCAAATTTATTACTAAAGTGATCCTGCCCCTCCCTGAGAAATGCATGGTACGTCAACACCGGCTTCGAGTCAAAATTAAGTCAATTTAAGTTTATTATTGAAGTATGCATATGCCACCATATAATACCTTTAGACAGATTCTCTTGCAGACATTTACAGGGAGGGGTTGACACCTCTGCTGCTGCTTGTGTGTGTGGGGGGGGGAGGATGGGGGCTTTGGGGATCTAATGTTTCTCTCATTCATCCTTTGGGGCTTTTCTTCTGTTTTGTGGATGTCTGTGAAGAGTAAGAATTTCAGGTTGTATACTGTAAGTAAAGTAAAGGCATCCGTTAGTCTTGTGAGACCATGGATCTGCGCCTGGAAAGTCTTCACTCTCCAGGGCGCAGGCCTGGGCAAGGTTGTATGGAAGACCAGCAGTTGCCCATGCTGCAAGTCTCCCCTCTCCACGACACCAATGTTGTCCAAGGGAAGGGCATTAGGATCCATACAGCCTGGCACCAGTGTCGTCACAGAGCAATGTGTGATTAAGTGCCTTGCTCAAGGACACAACACGTTCCCTCAGCTGGGGCTCGAACTCACGACCTTCAGGTCGCTAGTCCAATGCCTTAGCCACTTGGCCACGTGCCCACACACTTGAATACTGTATACATTCTCTAATATTAAGTTGAACCATTTGAACTATTTGAACCATTTTGAAATTAAAGAAATACGATAGAATTTATGAAATAATATGCATAAACAAAGATTGCCAAACTGCCAACGTGCAAAAGAAGACAAATTGTGCAAATGAAAAATATAATACTGTGAACATGAATTGCAGAGTCATTGAAACTGAGTCTATAGATTGCAGGATCAGTTCAGAGTTGTGGCGAGTGAAGTTATCCCTGCTGGTTCGGGAGCCTGATGGTTGTAGGGTAATAAATTTCCTAAGCCTGGTGGTGTGGGACCTAAGGCTTCTGTGCCTCCTGTACCTCCCGCCCAATGGTAGTCACAAGAAGAGAGCATTGCCTGGATGGTGGGGGTCCTTAATAATGGATGCTGCTTTCCTATGGCAGCACTCTTTGTAGATGTCTTCAGTGGTCGTAAAGAATCATGTCTGCAATGTAAAACATGAGTCGAACTGCTTAGACACACACTCACACCTCTCCTTGGGGAATGAGGGCTTGCCCAGTGAAGTGATTAACTTTTACTTGAAGAATTTTATCGCAATAAAATTTCCATGCCACATTCTTTCTGGTAAGACCTAAAATCAAAGTCCCACCTGGACTCACAGATGACTTAAAGATCCCATGGGGCTATTCAAAGAAGAGAAGGGGATTTCTCTCTGGCTTGGGCCAAATTTAGTCTTCAATCAACAACGATGAAAATAGATCAGAATCGATATTAGAATCAGGTTCACTATCACTGACATAAGTCACGAAATTTGTTGTTTTGAGACTACAGTACATTGCAATAGATAAAGTTCTATAATTACATAAAGAAATATTGTGTCAATAAACACATAAATAACTAAACTTCATTAGGTACGTTCTATACCTGCTAAAGTCACTGCTGAGTCTAGTTTGCGGTCTTCTGCTGCACATCCACTTCAAGGTTCCATGGGTTGTGCATTCAGAGATGCTTGTCTGCACAGTCTGTTGTAACATGGCTATGTGAGTTAATGTCACCTTCCTGTTAGCCTTGAATCAGTCTAGCCGGTCTCCTCTGTCCACTCGCAAGGCATCTTCACCCACAGAGCTGCTACTTGTTGGATGTTTTGTTGTCATTGCTTTTGCACCACTCTTGACACTGTCGTTCATAAAAATCCCAGGAAATCAGCAGTTTCTGAAATACTCAAACCACCCCATCTGCCACCAACAATTATTCCGTAGTCAAAGTCACTTAGATCGCATTTCTTTCTCATTCCCATGGTTTGTCTGAGAAACTGAACCTCTTGACCAGGTATGCAGCTTTTAATCATTGAGTTGCTGCCACATGATTGGCTGATTAGGTATCTACATTAACATACAGGTGTACCTAATAAAGCGGCCGCTGAGTGCTTATGACATCATGTACTACCTTGAGATTCACAGGAAAATAAAGAAAACCAACAGAATCTATGAAAATCTATAAACAACAAAGTGTGACATAGAAACATAGAAACATAGAAAATAGGTGCAGGAGTAGGCCATTCGGCCCTTCAAGCCTGCACCGCCATTTATTATGATCATGGCTGATCATCCAACTCAGAACCCTGCCCCAGCCTTCCCTCCATACCCCCTGATCCCCGTAGCCACAAGGGCCATATCTAACTCCCTCTTAAATATAGCCAATGAACTGGCCTCAACTGTTTCCTGTGGCAGAGAATTCCACAGATTCACCACTCTCTGTGTGAAGAAGTTTTTCCTAATCTCGGTCCTAAAAGGCTTCCCCTTTATCCTCAAACTGTGACCCCTTGTTCTGGACTTCCCCAACATCGGAAACAATCTTCCTGCATCTAGCCTGTCCAATCCCTTTAGGATTTTATATGTTTCAATCAGATCCCCCCTCAATCTTCTAAATTCCAACGAGTACAAGCCCAGTTCATCCAGTCTTTCTTCATATGAAAGTCCTGCCATCCCAGGAATCAATCTGGTGAACCTTCTTTGTACTCCCTCTATGGCAAGGATGTCTTTCCTCAGATTAGGAGACCAAAACTGCACACAATATTCCAGGTGTGGTCTCGCCAAGGCCTTGTACAACTGCAGTAGTACCTCCCTGCTCCTGTACTCGAATCCTCTCGCTATAAATGCCAGCATACCATTCGCCTTTTTCACTGCCTGCTGTGCAAAAAAAAACTAATCCTGCGAATAATGAGAGAAGTAAATGAATAATACTAAGAAGGTGAGTTGTAAGGTCTTTGAAAGTGAGTGTATAAGCTCAGTATTGAAGGGAGTAAAATCACCGATGCTGGTCCGGGATCTGAATGGTTGTTGGGTAATAGCTGCTCCTCAGTCTGGTGATGTGAGATCTCAGGCTCCTGTACCTGCTGCCCGGTGGTAGGAGGAAGAAGAGAGTATGGTCTGGATGACGAGGGCCTTAATATTCCCCACATGGAGTTACATATAGGTCAGGCTGGGTAAGGAGGACAGACTTCCTTCCCTGAAGGACAGAATAGACGGTGCAACAGCCCAGAAATATTATGTACAGTACTTCTGGGCGATTGCTACAGGTTCAAGTTATGTGGATTTAAAGGGACATCCTTCTATTCTGAGGCTGTGCCCTCTGGTCCAGGACTCTCCTTATAGGAAACATTATTTCCATATTCACTCTTTCCAGCAAGTAGTCCTTTGAAGCCATATGACACTTTGAAAATGCCTCACCCAGCCTCAGTCCAGATTACAGAATGAATAATTTGTATGGGCCTTCATTCTCTACGACACTAGTAGAGCCGTCGGCCCACAGCTCCAGTAACAGGGGTTCAGTCCCAAACTCCGGTGCTGTCTGCACTTTCTCCCCATGCCAGTGTCTCTGGGGTGCTCTGGTTTCCTCCCTATGGCTTGGAAGGTTTATGACCCACTGTGTTGCCTCTAGTGTGTGCGTGAGTGGTAGAGTCCCAGGGGAGTTAGAGGAAATATTGGGGGAAGAAAAAGACAGAGTATTAGTGTAAATGGAGTGGGTGGGTCAAAGGCCCTGTTTACATGCAATGTAATGTCTATGAGAGCAAAGAACAGACACACACACACACACACACACACACACACACACACACACACACACACACATACACACACACACACACACACACAGACACACACACAAATACACACACACACACACTGACACACACAAATACATACACACACACACTGACACACACATACACACACACACACACACAGACACACACACACACACACTGACACACACATACACACACAAACACAGATGCACACACACAAATACACACACACACACACACACTGACACACACATACACACACAAACACACATGCACACACACAAATACACACACACACAAATACACACACAAACACACACACAAATACACACACACACACTGACACACACACGCACACAAATACACACACACACGTGCACACACACACACACACACACAGACACACACACGCACACACAAATACACACACACACACACTGACACACACACACACACACAGACACTGACACACACACACAGACACTGACACACACATACACACACAAACACACATGCACACACACAAATACACACACACACAAATACACACACAAACACACACACAAATACACACACACACACACACACACACGCGCACACACAGACACACACACACACGCGCACACACAGACACACACACACACACACACACACACACACACGCACACACACACACACACACACACACAGACACACACACACACACACACACGCACACATGCGCTAAGGACAATGATGTTTCCCAAGCAATAGCCGAGTCATTATTCGTTCAAGATTGTTTACGTTTCGAGATTCAAGGTTGCTTCAAAGTTAAAGTCAAAGTCAAAGTTAAGTTTATTATCAGAGTACATTCATGTCACCACAAACCATCCTGAGATTCTTTTTCTGCGGGCATATTCAGCAAATCTGTAGAACAGTAACTGTAAATGATGAACAGCAAGTTGCGCAATGCAGATATAAATAAATAGTAATGAATAACGAGTATGAAATAACATAATAAAAGAGCCATGAAATAAGCCCCTTTTGTTCAAGAGCTCAAATGGTTGAGGGGTTGTAACTATCCTTGAACCTGGTGGTGCAAGTCCTGAGGCACCTGTGCCTTCTAGCTGATGGCAGCAGCGAGGAACGAGCATGGCCTGGGTAGTGAATCGTTGCTGCTGGATGCTGCTTTACTACGGTGACAGTGCTTACTATCATTTCGAGTAAACAGCTGTAAAGGAGAATGAAATAGTTGTTACTTCGGAATGATACAACACAATAAGATAAAGAACACAACAGGAAACATAATAGATATAAGTACATAAGGTAGCTTATATAGATAGGTTAATTGCATATATCTTATATAATCTGTGTGATCAGCACAGGTTTGTTGAGCTGAAGGGTTTTTTTCTGCACTGTATGACCATGGCATTCGGGAACGTATCCAGCTTATTGTATCCACTTGCTAGCTATAAATCCCGCACTGGGTAATTGGGCACACATATCCGGGCTGTCAGACAAAGCTAAGGAAGCGCTTATCTCCTTTTTAGAATGTGAATATCGACGAGTGCTTGTTCTGAATCAGTTTTGTGGGCTGTTGTGCTCATGAAGCTGGAAGTTGCAGAATCACTTTATAGCTGTTAGTCACGGTTACAGCAGGGAACGAGGATGCAGAGTTAACAGTTATGGATCCTGTCAGAGGACACATGTATTAACAGTTCGAGTGATTAACTGGTTCCTTGACTGACACCACAAATGTGATACCTTGAGCCACAGACAGAGCAGTGGTCAGGTTTTATGAAAAGGCTGAGCAGAAATAGATTTTAATTTCAATTCATTTTTTATTTCAGAGAGTTAAACTAGCTAAAACAAACTAACCAAGATTTTATGGTTGAGGGGCTCAGCCCAAAACGTTGACTGTTTATTCCCACACATAGATGCTGCCTGACCTGCTGAGCACCTCCAATACATTGTGTTCATTGCTCTAGATTTCCAGCATTTGCAGTACCTCTTGTGTCTACAACCCATATTTTTATTCAACTTGATCAAATTTTTTCAAGTAACTTTTCAATCCCTCCACAAAGTAGAAACAGATTTGTCGAAATGACTTACTCACATGAAGTGGAGAGAGAATTAGGAGTAAGCAGCCTATGGGATTCACCCAGGTTAGAACACTTCACCTACAATTCAGTTGTAAGTCATAAGTTGCATGTGGAGCTCCCAGTGAGGCCTCTTTTACACTGGTGAGACCCGACGCAGAATAGGAACTGTTTTTGTTGAGCCCCTTCACTTTCTCCACTGTAAAAGGCCGGATCTCCCAGCGGCTACCCATTTTACTTTAACTTCCCATCCTCATACTGGCATGTCCTTCTATGACCTCTGCTGCCATGGTGAAGCCAGACTCAGGTTGGAGGAGACAACACTTCATATTTCATCTGGCTAACCTCCAACCTGATGGCATAGAAACATAGAAACATAGAAAATAGGTGCAGGAGTAGGCCATTCAGCCCTTTGAGCCTGCACTGCCATTCAGTATGATCATGGCTGATCATCCAACTCAGAACCCTGTACCAGCCTTCCCTCCATACTCCCTGATCCCTTTAGCCACAAGGGCCATATCTAACTCCCTCTTAAATACAGCCAATGAACTGGCCTCAACTGTTTCCTGTGGCAGAGAATTCCACAGATTCACCACTCTCTGTGTTAAGAAGTTTTTCCTCATCTCGGTCCTAAAAGGCTTCCCCTTTATCCTCAAACTATGACCCCTCGTTCTGGACTTCCCCAACATCGGGAACAATCTTCCTGCATCTAGCCTGTCCAATCCCTTTAGGATTTTACACGTCTCAATAAGATCCCCCCTCAATCTTCTAAATTCCAGAGAGTATAAGCCAAGTTGATCCAGTCTTTCATCATATGAAAGTCCTGCCATCCCAGGAATCAATCTGGTGAACCTTCTTTGTACTCCCTCTATGGCAAGGATGTCTTTCCTCAGATTAGGGGACCAAAATTGCACACAATACTCCAGGTGTGGCCTCACCAAAGCCTTGTACAACTGCAGTAGTACCTCCCTGCTCCTGTAATCGAATCCTCTTGCTATGAATGCCAGCATACCATTCGCACATGATCATTGATTTCTCTAACTTCCGGTAATTTCTCCAACCTCTCTCCTCTCTTTTTCCGTTCCCCATTCTGGTTACCCTCTCACTCCTTTTCTTTTCCCCTCCTAATCCTCTTCCTTCCATGGTCCTCTGTCCTCTCATATTCATCTCCTTCTTCAGCCCTTTACCTCTTCCACCTATCCCCTCTTAACCCCACCCACCCCTTCCTCCTCTCCTGGTCTCACCTATCACCTACCTTTTTGTACTCCTTCCCCCCCCCCCACCCCCGACCTTCTTATTCTGGCTTCCGTCCACTTTCTTTCCCAATGAGGGATCTCAGCCAGAAAAGTTGATTGTTTATTCCCTTCCGTACATACTGCCTGACTTGCTGAGTTTCTCCAGGATTTTGCGTGTGCTGCTCAAGATATCCAGCAACTTCAGAATCTTGTGTGTTTATAGAACATCTTTGGCTCGTGTATTTTGCCTAGTCCCATCAACCTTCGCCCAGACCATTGTCCTCCACACCCATCCCATCCATGTACTTATCCAAATTTCTCTTAAAAGTTGAAACCTTATCGCTCTGCCAGTGAAGTTCCCCCTCATGTTTCCCTTAAACATTTCTCCTTTCACCTTAACCCATGCCCTCTGGTTCTAGTCTCATCCAACTTCAGTAGAAAAAGCCTCCTTGCATTTACCCTGTGGATACCCCCTATAATCTTGCATACCCCTATCAAATCACCCCTCATTCTCTTACGCGCCAGGGAATAAAGTTCTGACCTCTTCAGCCTTTCCTTATAACTCAAGTCCCAGGAACACCTTGTAAATGTTCTCTGTTTATGACATGATTCTTTTTACACTGACTGCAGTCATTCCCAGTGCAAGTCAAACACACCCACAGAATATTGTCTGTTAAAAGGTGTGTGTATAAATCCGTGTCAGTAACCTTCTACAAGCCTTCAGACGAGATAGTCCCCTGTGCTAAATGTCAGCTGTGGCATGGTCTACTTATGTATGACATGCAAACAGAAACTGCTCACGATATCACGCTGCATGTAATAATGGTAACCCAATACCAATACTAATTACTGTATCACTCTGAATGTAATAACAGTAACTCAATACCAATACTAATTACTGCTTCTCGCTCCCATGTAGCTAGAACAGCAGATCCGTCCCCACTCTGAAGCAAATGGTAGAAGCACTGTTTGCAGAAATTTGGGTTTGATCCTGACCTCAGGTCTTGTCTGAGTGGAGTTTGCACGTTGTCTGCGTGACTGCACGCGTTTTCACTGGGCGCTTGAATTTCACAAATCGTAGACATGGAATAGTGCCACCCCCTCCCCAGTAGTAACAGAGACACTGAGGAACAGATTGAGAGGCGGATTTTGGAAAGAAGAGAAAATAACAGGCTTCCAGTCATGGGTGACTTCAATTTCCCGAATACTGATTGGAACCTTCTTAGTACAAAAATAGACAACAGACAATAGACAATATGTGCAGGAGTAGGCCATTCGGCCCTTCACACCAGAACCGCCATTCACTGTGATCATGGCTGATCATCCACAATCAGTATCCAGTTCCTGCCTTATCACCATAACCTTTAATTCCGCTATCTTTAAGAGCCCTAACCATCTCTTTCTTGAAAGCATCCAGAGACTTGGCCTCCACAGCCTTCTGGGGCAGAGACTTCCATACATCCACCACCCTCTGGGTGAAAAAGTTTTTCCTCAACTCCGTTCTAAATGGCCTACCCCTTATTCTTAAACTGTGGCCTCTGGCTCTGGACTCACCCATCAGCGGGAACATGCTTCCTGCCTCCAACGTGTCCAATCCCTTAATAAACTTACATGTTTCAATAAGATCCCCTCTCAGCCTTCTAAATTCCAGAGTATACAAGCCCAGTCACTCCAATTCCAGAGTATACAAGCCCAGTCGCCCATCTAAAAAGGTTTAGATGGGGTGGAATTTGTTAGGTGTGTCTGGGAAGGATTCCGGACACAATATGGATATAAGCCAAGTGGATGAGAGGCCATACTGGATGTGGTGCTAGACAATGAACCAGGTCAGGTGTCAGTTGTCTCAGTGGGTGAGACTACAATGCCCTGACCTTTACCATAGCCTTGGACAGGATAGGAGTAGATGGTATGGGAAAGTATTTAATTGGGGGAGGAGGAATTACGATGCCATTAGGCAGGAGCTTGGGAGCATAAATTGAGTCCAGATGTACTCAGAAAAATGCACAATGAAGTGAGAAGATTGTTTATGGAGAACTTACATAGAATTCCGGATAGGTTTCCGCATTGAGAGAAGGAAAGGGTGGTAGGGTGAAGGAACCATGGTTGAGGGGAGATGTGAATCACCTTATCAAGATGAAGAAAGAGGCTTACTTAAGGTTTAGGAAGCAAGGATCAGATAGGACTCTCGGGTTACAAGGTAGACAGGAAGGAGCTGAAGAATAGACTTAGGAGAGCTAAAAGGGGGCATGAGAAGGTCTTGGCAAGTAGAATTATGAAAATTAATGGCTTTCTACATGTACTGTATCTGAAGAACAGGAAGGTGACAAGAGTGAGGGTAGGACTAATCAGGGAAAGAAGAGGAAACATGCGCCAAGAGTCGGAGGAGGTTAAGAGAAGCCCTTATTGAATACTTTGCTTCTGTATTCACCAGTGAGATGGAACTAGACATTGGTGAGGTCAGTGTAAAACAAGGCTGATATGCTGGAACATGTCAGCCTTAAGAAAGAGGATATGCTGAATAGATAAGACCACAGGTGGGATTAGATATACGCCAGGTTACTATGGGAATTGAGAGAAGAGGTTGCTGTGCCTTTGGCACTGGCCACAGGGGTAGTACCAGGTGATTGGAGGATGGCAAATGTTATTCATTTGTTCAAGAAAGGGAGTAGAGAATTATAAACCTGTGAATTTTGCATCAGCAGTGGGCAAATTATTGGTGAAGAATCTTAGAGACAAGATTTATAAGTAACTGGAGAAGCATAATCTGATTGGGGGTGGTCATCATTGCTTTGTGAGGAGCAGCTCATGGCTCATAAATTTAATTGAATGCTTCAAGAATGTGACAAAGCATATTGATGAAGGTAGAGCAGAGAGTGTGGTATATATGGATTCTAGTAAGGGATTTAATAAAGTTCCCCATGGTAGGCTCATTTATAACATCAGAGCCAAGGGATCCAGAATTGACTTGCCCATGGATTGGCTGTAGGCAAAACATATTTCCTGCTCTTTGTGATTTTTATAAATGATTTTGATGAGGAAGTGGAAGGGTGGGTTAGTAAGTCTGCAGATGACATGAAGGTTGGTGAAGCGATGGATAGTGTAGAAGTTACAACGGGACATTGATAGGATGCAGAACTGGGCTGAGAAGTGGCAGACGGCTTTCAACCCACGGAAGAGTGAAGTGATTCACTTGTGGAAATCGAATACGAAGGCAGAATATAGCGTTAATGTCAGGACTCTTAGCTGTGTGGAGGAATAGAGGGATCTTGAGGTCCACGCACAGCTTGACAGGGTATTTAAGAAAGCATATTGTGCGTTAGCCTTCATTAGTCAGGGGACTGTGCTTGAGCTATGAGGGTAATGTCACAGCTCTATAAAAGCCTAGTTAGACCTCACTTGGAATATTGCGTTCACTTCTGTTCTCCACATTATAAGAAGGATACAGAAGCTTCAGTGAGTTTGCAGAGGAGATTTCTGGATGCTGTCTGGATTAAAAAGCATGTGTTATGAGGCAGGTTTGCAAGCTAGGACCTCTCTCTATGGAGTGAAGGAATATGAGAGGCGACTTGATAGAGGTGAACAAAATGATCAAATCGTTAGCTACGCAAACAACAGGAATTCTGCAGATGCTGGAAATTCAAGCAACACACATCAAAGTTGCTGGTGAACGCAGCAGGCCAGGCAGCATCTCTAGGAAAAGGTACAGTCGACGTTTCGGGCCGAGACTCTTCGTCAGGACGAACTGATTAGCTAGAGACTTTTTTCCCATGGTGGAAAAAGTTAATACGAGGGGGCATAATTTTGAAGAGTTTGGAGGAAAATATAGGGGGGATGTCAGAGATATGTTTTCTACAAAGAATGTGGTGGCTGCATGGAAATCCTGGCCAGGGATGATGGTAGAGGCAGATACATCAGGGCATATAAGAAACTCATAATTAGACAGTAGTGTAGGTAGCATTTTGGAAAGAAGTTTTGGCTTGGTTTTGAAAAATAACTCTGGGATTAGTATTTCTGCTTCTCAGGAGGTCCCCTGGCAGTGAGGATGGCTTATTTGCACTCTGGTGTCTGAGGTGACCAATGAGGTCAACATCAACATTGCAGGGACTTCTCCCAAAATGGAGCAGGTGGTCCTGATGGAACCGGCACTGGGGTGGCCATGACTTCTGAGTGACACTGATGCATGCACTCAGGGATCTCAATACCATCCTCAGTGCTCTCCACTTCGAATGGTCATGGGGCCAGGGATTTTCAGGGGTCTAAGGGGATGGACAAGGGAGTCGCGTAGGGAGCGATCCCTGCGGAAAGTAGAGAGAGAGGGGGAGGGATCACTCCCTACGCGAGTCCCTTGTCCATTCGTCCCCCGCATCCCACACCACTGATCTCCCTCCTGGCACTTATCCTTGTAAGCGGAACAAGTGTTACACATGCCCTTACACTTCCTCCCTTACCACCATTCAGGGCCCCAAACAGTCCTTCCAGGTGAGGCGACACTTCACCTGTGAGTCGGTTGGGGTGATATACTGCGGCCGGTGCTCCCGATGTGGCCTTTTATATATTGGCGAGACCCGACGCAGACTGGGAGACCGCTTTGCTGAACACCTACGCTCTGTCCGCCAGAGAAGGCAGGATCTCCCAGCGGCCACACATTTTAATTCCACATCCCATTCTCATTCTGACATGTCTATCCACGACCTCCTCTACTCTAAAGATGAAGCCACACTCAGGTTGGAGGAACAACACCTTATATTCTGTCTGGGTAGCCTCCAACCTCATGGCATGAACATCGACTTCTCTAACTTCTGCTAATGCTCCACCTCCCCCTCGTACCCCATCTGTTACTTATTTTTATACACACATTCTTTCTCTCACTCTCCTTTTTCTCCCTCTGTCCCTCTGAATATCCCCCTTGCCCATCCTCTGGGTCCCCCCCCCCCCATCTTTCCTCCCGGACCTCCTGTCCCATGATCCCCTCGTATCCCTTTTGCCTATCACCTGTCCAGCTCTTGGCTCCATCCCTCCGCCTCCTGTCTTCTCCTATCATTTTTGATCTCCCCCTCCCCCTCCCACTTTCAAATCTCTTACTCACTCTTCCTTCAGTTAGTCCTGACGAAGGGTCTCGGCCTGAAACGTCGACTGCACCTCTTCCTAGAGATGCTGCCTGGCCTGCTGCGTTCACCAGCAACTTTGATGTGTGGAGCTTGGAGTAGTCTGTTTACAAACACCTTGTGTTAAAGCCCTCTGGGTTGCCATTTTTGGCCCAGTATTGAAGCTCATTTAGTTGAAGCAGGTTGACACCTCAACTAAACTAGCAGAGAGTGGAAGGGAGAGACGAAAGCAAAGTACAATAATCAGCCGACACTCCGAAATACCTTGTCAACACACCTGCCCTTTTCAATTACCTCACACCTTGCATTTATATGGCACCAAACACTCCATGTGGGACTAATCACAGAAAAACTGAGACACAGACAAAGGAAATTGTCAAGCAGGTAGTTAATGGGAGAGTACCATTATTACCACTACATCAGTGCCACTTGCCTCCCGACCTATGTTTATTTCTTGCAAAGCTGGTTACTGCACATTCACTTCTTTCCTCAAAGCCATTGATAAATTGACCCTCCTATCCCTAATGGTTAATTTTTAAAGATTGTCTGCTAGCCAAACTTCCATTCATGCCAATTGTTACCTTGTTTGTGAGGTAACTGGCTCAATGTCTTCTGCTTTGTTAGGTACATCGGTATTCCCGCTGTTAATGCAAATATCTTGTCAGCCAATCACATGGCAGCAATATAAAAGCATGCAAACATGGTCAAGACAGAACGTCAGAATGCGGGAAGAAACTGTACTGTGCAGAAGTCTAAAGCACCTACAATATATACAGCTAGGGTGCCCGAGACCTTTGCATAGTACTGTAGTAATTTACGTATTGTGCTGTACAGCTGCTGCAAACGTAAAACAAATTTCATGGCATCTGTAAGTGATGATAAACCTGATTCTGATATGGGTCTGTATTGAGAACTGAGAGTGGGAAGGGGGGCAGGGAAAGGGGAGCCATGGCTGGTGAAAGGGGAAGGGAGAGAGGAGAGAGCAGGAAGCACCAGACAGACATTCTGTAATGAACAATAAACCAATTGTTTGGAATCAAATGATCTTGCCTGGTATCGCAGGGCTGGGTGTATCTTCACCCGCGCCACCCACTGCCTCAGCACTCCTCTGCCAACTGCCCCACACCCCTCCCACCGTTGCCATTCCCGACATCCTTTGCTCCTGCCAGATTTACAAACTCACTCTCCACTCCATGTTGACAAATACAGTACTATGCAAAGGTCTTAGACACCTTAGCTATATGTATGTGCACCTCTATTAAATCCCCCTTCAGTATCCCTGCCTATCCAGTCTCTCCTCATAACCAAGGTGCTGTCTTCCAAGCTACATGCTGGTGAAACTCTAACACAACCCTCCCACCCTAGTCATTCTCTCTTCTCCTTTCTCCAATTCGGCAAGAAGATAGAAAAGTCTGACAGCATTACATACCACCAACCCTTTTCCACTGAGGTTGGGTGAGACTAGAACTAGAGGTCTTAGGTTAACGGTGAATGGTGAAATATTTAAGGTGAACCCAAGGAAGGGAGGTAGAATGGCTTGTTTTGCTGTTCCTGTTTTGTTGCTTGTTGTGTTCTGTTTTGCTGCGTTCTGCAGTGTCCTGATAAACCTTGTGGGCATGCAATGTTGGCATTGTCAGATTGCCAGCAGGTGGTAAGAGTGGGCTCCCTCACCTCCACCCTTCTGACTCTCAATACAGGAGCCCATCAGGGCTGAGTACTAAGTCCCCTCCTCTACTCCCTGTATACCCATGACTGTGTCACCACCCACAGCTCTAATCTGCGAATTAAATTTGTTGATGACACTACATAGATTGGCCTAATCTCAAACAATAACGAGGTGGCCTACAGGGAAGAAGTCATCTCTCTAACACAGTAGTGTCAAGAAAACAACCTCTCCTTCAATGACACAAAAACAAAGGAGCTGGTTGTGGATTACAGGAGGAATGGAGACAGGCTAACCCCTATTGACATCAATGGATCTGGGGTTGAGAGGGTGAACAGCTTTAAATTTCTCGGCATCCACATCACTGAGGACCTCATGTGGTCTGTACACACCAGCTGTGTGGTGAAAAAGGCACAACTGCGCCTTTTTCACCTCAGACAGTTGAACAACTTTGGTATGGGCCCCCAAATCCTTAGAACTTTCTACAGGGACACAACTGAGAGCGTCACTGCCTGGTATGGGAACTGTATCTCCCTTAATCGCAGAACTCTGCAGAGAGTGGTGCGGACAGCCCAGCGCACCTGTAGATGTGAACTCCCCATGATTCAGGATATTTACAAAGGTGTGGAAAAAGGGCCCGGAGGATCATTGGGGACCTGAGTCACCCCAACCACAATCTACTCCAGCTGCTACAGTCCAAGAAACAGTACGGCAGCATAAAGGCCAAAACCAACATGTTCTGGGACAGATTATTCCACCAGGCCACCAAACTGATTAACTCACGCTGATCTGAGTGTATTCTATATTACGTTGACTGTTCTATTTATTATAAATTATTATAAATCACTATGATTGCACATTGCATATTTAGACAGAGATGTAACGTAAAGATTTTTACTCCTCATATATGTGAAGGGTGTAAGAAATAGTTAATTCAATGCTACTGGGCAGCCCCCACCCCCCCCCCCGAGGACATCCACAGGTGAAGGCAAATGCCTCATTTCACTGCACGTTTCAACGTCCATGTGATAAATGAATGAACCTGAATCTGAATTTGGGCATCAGCAAGCTTACATATGACAACCAACAGCCATGCTTTTGGGCAGATGTCAAGGGGCCGTATGCCGATGAGGAACAGCAGGGCCAAAGGGCTGGCACATGACGTACACCGGAGGTTACGGTGCAGGAAGGAGAAACCATTACTGGCGATTCTCCGACTCCCGTGCCCTCAGCTAGCTGGATGCTGGTGAGAGACGTTAGGGGAAGAGGTTTGATATCAAAGGTCTCGGATAGAAATTGTAGGAGGAGGAACAATCACTCACCTTCGTCACGTCACAAAATGTGCCCTTAGTGACTCCAATAAGGTGAGCAAAAGCTCAGCAGATCATGCAGAATCCAAATTATTTTTTGCATGAATTCAGATCATAAGACATGGGAATAGAAGTAGGCCATCCAGCCCACTAAGTAAGTTCTGCAATTCTGTTATGGATGAACAGAATTGAATGGGTTTGAAAGATATTGAATCAAAGTTCAGAGTAAATTTATTATCAAAGTACGTATATGTCAACATATACCACCCTGAAATTCATTTTCAAAGTTCAAAGTTCAATTTATTATCAAAGTGGTTGTATTTGATGTCCCTCTGTCTTGAAAGACATTGGGTATTGATCATCATCATCACAAGCCTGGGCTGAAGGTGTGGAGATCCTGAAATGCCCAGTCATCAAAATCCCCCTCTTGGCCTCACCGGTGTAGTCCAAAGGAAAGCTTATGAAGCAATATGTTTGGCACCAGCTTGGCTGCAGGAGCTGCTGGAAAGATGTTCAATGACGTCCAGCGGCCTTAGGGGCTTCACTCCAGTTTTGCTGTCTGGGTTTACTCCCGTAGCCTTTGTCTCTCTCAAGGCTGCCCATAGCTGGGGATCTGGTTCACGAACACCAGGGCGCGTTCACACACTGCAACGTGTGCAGGGGTCAGACCTCCTCCCTGTCCTCAAACTGAGTCTGGAAGGAGTTCAGTTTCCGTGGGTCGCCAATGAGGAGGCACCACGTCAGGTGTGCTGTTGGAGAGGATATGTACAGTCAAGGAAAGACTTATACATTCATCTCTCCTTTTCACAAGACTGATAGACAGCGGTGGAAGCTGAAAGTGAGAGCGACAAGCACTACTCACTATACTCACTGACCCCAACTTGCTTTCTTGCAGGCATTGACAAAGAAATACAATAGAATCAATGAAAAACTACAGACAAAGACCGACAGACAACCAGTGTGCAAAATAAGGCAAATTGTGCAAATACAAAAAAATACAATTAATCGTAATAATTAAGTAAATAAATAAAACTGAGAACATAAGTTGTAGAGACATTGAAAGCGAGTTCATAAGTTCAAGATTCAAGATTCAAGATTATTTCCAGTACGTAAGTGTAAAGGAGAACAAAATAATTGTTACTCTGGATCTGATGAGGCACCAAAGAAAAACACAATGAGCATAAATACACAAGATAGCTGATATACATAGATTCTTTGCACGTCCATAAGGTGATGCTAGACAGAGGACTGTCTGTGTATAAAGTGACTGACTAGAAAGTAGTGGTGGTGGGAGGTGTGGAGTGGACTTGACAATATGATTTCTCAGGCGTTTGGCCGGGCAGGCATATATGATGAAAGTGTACAGCAATGGGCTCAGTGCTCAGCCCTGCAGGGCACCCACGTTGAGGATAATGGGGAGGGAGGAGCGGTTGTGCATTCTGACTGAAGTCTTTTTGTTAAGGAGCCCAACACCCAGTTGCACAGTGGTGTATTTGGACCACCAGTGTAGTCAGTTCGGTGTTGAGGTGAGTAATGCCATCCATGTTGGTTCAGGAGCCTATTGGTTGAAGAATAATAACTGTTCCTGAACCTAGTGGTGCAGAACCTAAGACTCTGGTCTTCTCACCTTTGGATTCACTGGAGAAATTCGATTGTTTTGTTTTGGATAATTAACTTAGATTCCATTGATTGTATTCCAGCTTATTGTAATCACATCCATTTTAAAATAAACTATGAAAGCTCGAATTGTGGATCTTATTCCTGAGCAGATGACTAGTTAGTGCAATTTAGCTACAGCAGAAATGGTTTACAGTCTATCACATTAGAAAGTAAGATCATTCTGAGACTCAAAAGTACTGAGAGTGGATTGGCTAAACTCTTCCTAAGAGAGGGAAAGCAGGAGTGAGCCATGACTACTGAGAGGCTCTAACAACACCTTAAGCTGTGACAGAGCACATGAGCAGGAAAATGGCATGTCTCAATTAAATTGGAAACATCTCTGCTTCTGGGGAGGCTGAAACATTTATATGTTCCTTACAGAACTCGTTAATACAGGCTTGCTTAGCTTTTATTTGTTAAAAGCAAAAGGATTTCCACCACCCTGCTCTCTGGAAGTCCCCTGAAGAAAGAGTCCAGTCCCTTGTGCATAAGGACTCCAAGTGCAAAACAACTTGTATTGAATCACCATTTCTCTTGAGAAAAGTTAATAGTTACCAGAAGATTAAAAATGGAAATTTGGGGTATAGATTCTGCACACTAACCTATCACAATACTAAAGAAATATTGAGAAGCACTGTCCACTTCTGCTTTTTACTGGTAGACGTGAATTGTTGGAGAAATCCACTACTCTTCCTGGAAATGTTACAGTACAAATTAAAAGGGAAGACATGGTCAGACCCCAGGAAAGCACCTCCAACAATGCAAGATTCCCTCAATATTGCACAAAGTTTGTGCTCTGGAGGGAGTCTTGAGTCCACAAACTTCTGACTCACATCCGAGACAGCTGCCTATTTAGATATGATGTATCTGTTCTCATTGAGCTAGTGTATAACTTCAGGGGGTCTGGCCAATTTCCACTGCCTCAACTTACAAAGCTAGAATTTTTTTTGACCGTAAGGGACAATAGGACTAAGCCTTAATCTGTCTTGCTCAAACTTAAAACTTGTCATTTTGCAGAATTTTGCAGCACCACTGAGTTGTATTCAGGTCTGAGAATCTCGCCAGATATTTCTCCTCTTCAGCTTAAGCCTTCTGTTACATTGTTGCCTGGTCACTTTAAGTATCTGTTGCCTCTTGGCTTGTTATTTCCTATTGTGGTTTGTTATTTTGTAGTTTATTATTGGAGTTATCACCCACTGCTACACTGTCTCCGTTACGCTGCATTTGGGTCAAACCTCCTCTACGTTTCCTGACAGGATGGGTGAAACAGTGATTCACCCAGAACAGTTTTCTCACCTAAAGGAAGTCGTTCACTGAAACGAGTCTATGGTCCAGAAGTGGCAGGAAACCATTGGCTATCTGTTGGTCACTCTCAACCAACTCTCCATTTCATTACAGCGACCCCGCACCAGTCAACCTCCTCTGTTAGAGCCCCGGATCCCAGTGCCTGATGGATCACCAACACAATGCCACAACATCCTATACCTGTGAGTATTGCACTTCGAGCTGCTACCATTCTTCTGTTTTACAGACTGAGCCAAGATAGCTTTCATCATCTCTCACTTGCTGGGTGAGTTCTGACCTGCGCCACCACTAACTGGGACAGAAAATTGCCATTTGCAATAAATCTGTGCGGATTGGTGATAACATCTCCTCCTCGCTGACGATCAACACTGGTGCACCTCAGGGGTGTGTGCTTAGCCCACTGCTCTACTCTCCGTATACACATGACTGTGTGGGTAGGCACAGCTCAAATACCATCTATAAATTTGCTGATGATAGAACCATTGTTGGTAGAATCTCAAATGGTGAGAAGAGGGCGCACAGGAGTGAGATATGCCAATTAGTGGAGTGGTGTCGCAGCAACAACCTGGCACTCAATGTCAGTAAGATGAAAGAGCTGATTGTGGGCTTCAGGAAGGGTAAGACGGAGGAACACCTACCAATCCTCATAGAGGGATCTGAAGTGGAGAGAGCGAGCAGTTTCAAGATGCTGGGTGTCAAGATCTCTGAGGGTCTAACCTGTCCCAACTTATTGATGCGGTTATGAAGAAGGCAAGACAGTGACTATACTTCACTACGAGTTTGAAGAGATTTGGTATGTCAACAAATACACTCAAAAACTTCTATAGATGTACCATGGAGAGCATTCTGACAGGCTGCATCACTGTCTGGTATGGGGAGGGGGGTTGCTACTGCACAGGACAGAAAGAAGCTGCACAAGGTTGTAAATCTAGTCAGCTCCATCTTGGGTACTAGCCTACAAAGTACTCAGGACATCTTCAAGGAGCGGTGTCTCAGAAAGGCAGCGTCCATTATTAAGGACCTCCAGCACCCAGGGCATGCCCTTTTCTCACTGTTACCATCAGGTAGGAGGTACAGAAGCCTGAAGGCACACACTCAGCGATTCAGGAACAGCTTCTTCCCCTCTGCCATCCGATTCCTAAATGGACATTGAAGCTTTGGGCATTACCTCACTTTTTTAACATATAATTTTTCTGTTTGTTGCATGATTTTTAATCTATTCAATATACATATACTATAATTGATTTAATTATTTATTATTATTATTTTGTTTTTCCTTCTATATTATGTATTGCATTGAACTGTTGCAGCTGTTAACAAATTTTATGTCACATGCCAGTGATAATAAACCTGATTCTGATTCTGAAATGAGCTATTCACTGCTGAGGTGTGGAGGCCTTTCCTCCATCTAGCAGTGGAAGGGTGGCAGTTTATCAGACACTTTGGCTGCACCAAGGCACACTCGCGGTGCTGGATTATTTGAGGAATTCAGGACCCTAGCAGCAGGGTACAGTTGGAATGCGGAAGAGCTGCGGGCCCATTACCAGCACGACATCTTGGAGTGCTTCAAGGATGAGCTGTAGACCCAGGAGATTCCCACTGACCTCGAAAGCCTTGTCACTCTGGACTTCTGTATTGACAAGTGTTTTATGGAACAAGCCTCCAGATCACCAGCCAGAACCCCAACTCTGTTCCCAGAACCATTTCAGGTTGCAGGGCCCTCATCGGTAATGCCTCCAGTACCCATGCAGATAGGGAGAGCTCCCTCAAACCCCTCAAGAGTCTGAGCATCAGTGGAAAAACAAATTGTGCACTTTCTGCGGACAGCTCATCACCCACTCTTTAATGCCCACTGCATCTGGAAACAACACCACCAGGTAGAGACCAGGGCCCTTCTAAATGGTAAGTTCGTCCTCCACCTCTTATTCCAGTACCATAACCTGACTCCCTCTCTCTCTTTGTCCTCCTCCACGCACGCAGGGGGCTTTGGTGGATCCGGTGCAGTAGGTAACTTTTTGGACCGGACTTTGTGTTCAGTTTGAACTCTGCCCCAAGCTTGTCTGTCACCCCTCTCCATCATGGGCGTTGATGGTTGTTCCTTGGGGGCTAGGATGGTCAGAGCACACGTACAGCCTGTGCACATGAGCATCAGAGAGCACCATGACTTCATCCAATTCCTCCTTATTGACTCCTCTCATCTTGGGTCTCCACTCCCCACCCTTACTTCGCTTGGCCATCCGGTTCACTGCCGAGTTGGGGGTCCACCTGCCCGGCTATCTGCATGCAACATCAGCAGATATCAAACCACTCCCCCCCCCCCACACACCCCGTCAATCGGTGGAGACAGAGGAAACCCTCAACTTCACCAAATTCCCAGAAATACCACGATTTAGCCATCACCTTCAGTAAAAGGGAAACCAGCACGCTGCAATCACATTACTGCGGGATTGGCCTCCTCCTGGGCACCACACATCCCTGAAGTCATCTGTTCTCCTTCTCCCTCCTGAGACTCAAGCCATGAATGGCTACATCGCCTGTATTATGAATCCCTTCTCTTTTATTTTGTGGTCCCACATGGCTCCTTATTTTGCAGTTAATTATTAATGTTATCACTCACCGCTAAATCCTCTCCACCTCTCTGTGTTTGGGGTTAAGCCTCTTATACATTTCCTGACAATACAGTCATGATCAGTCTTTACAAATGACTGATTGGCTGTGATTGATACAACATATTGATGCCATCATGAGGAAGACCCCAGTGGTTGTTCTTCATTAGGAACTTGTGGAGTTTTGGCACGTCACCAAAGGAGAGCGAGTTTTTATAGATGTACAGTGGAGAGCGTTCTGACTAGTATGGCGGCTTCAGTCCATAGGATTGGAAGAGGTTGCAGAAAGATCTAAACAGCCAACTCCATCACAGGCACAACCCATTTCAACAGTGAGGACATCTTGGCGAGACAGTGGGTGGTGTGGAGGCACCGTTGTACAGGATTTAAAAAGCTGCGGAGGGTTGAAGGCTCAGACAACTCCATCATGGGCACTGGCCTCCCCACCATTGAGGACATCTTCAAAATACAGTACCTCAAGAAGGCAGCAATCATCATTAAGGACCCTCAACATTTGTAATGGGCTTTCTTCTTGTTACTACCATCAGGACAGAGGAGCCTGAAGACCTATATTCAGTGATTCTGAAACAGCTCCGTCCTCACCACCATTAGCTTTCTGTACAGTCCCTGAACATCACCTCACCACATGCCATTTGTAACTTATAGTAATATTTTATGTATTCCTCTCTACTATTTGCATAAAACAGATTTCACGACATATGTCAGTGATAAGTGAACCTTTCATGAATCTGATTCTGAAACACTTTGAATGTAAATAATTTTATTTGTCTTTTGTAATCGCTCTGTTGGCATCAGAAAATATGTGATATACAAAAAGTGGCCACTTTATTTGGTCCATCTGTACTTTATACTTTATTGTCCCCAAACAATTGATACTAGAATGTACAACCATCACAGTGATATTTGGTTCCGCGTTTCCCATTTTCTGGATTACAAATCGATAGTAAATATTAAAAATTTAAATTATAAATCATAAATAGAAAATAGAAAAATGGAAAGTAAGGTAGTGCAAAAAAACTGAGAGGCAGGTCTGGATATTTGGAGGGTATGGCCCAGGTCCGGGTCAGGATCCGTTCAGCAGTCTTATTACACCCGCTTGTTCATGCAAATATATCTAATCAGCCAATCACGTGGCAGAAACTCAATGCTTAGAAGCATGCAGGCATGGTCAAGAGGTTCATTTATTGTACCGATCAAACATCAGAATGGAGAGAAAATGAGATCTATGTGACTTTGACCGTGGAATGATTGTTGGTGCCAGACAGGGTGGTTTGAGAATCTCAGAAACTGCTGATCTCCTGGGATTTTCACATGCAGCTATCTCTGGAGCTTACAGAGGGTGTTGGGAGAAACAAAAAATACATTCAGTGAGTGGCAACACCCACAAAAGTGCTGGAGGAACTCAGCGGGCCAAGCTGCATCTATGGAAAAGAGTAAACAGTCGAGGTTTCAGGCTGAGACCCTCCATCAGCAAGTTGTAGCTCTGTGGGTGAAAACGCCTTGTAAATGAGAGAGGTTGGAGGAGAATGGCCAGACTGGTTCAAGCTGACAGGAAGGAGACATTGACTCAAACAACCACACATTACAACCGTGGTGTGTACAGAACAGCATCTCTGAACACACAATAGATCAAACATGGAGTGGCTGAGCCACAGCAGCAGAAGACCACACCGGCTGCTGCTCCCGTACCTAATAAAGTCGCCACTGAGTGTATATTCTAAAATTTTACTCTTTATTACTTTTCATGCAAAGCTGCCAAAAGCCTTTGGAGCTGAGCTGGTTACTAATCACCCAGATGCCGAGATTACATCACACTTCGACTCAGAACAGCTGCCGCTACTGGAGCTAGATTCAAATAAGACCCTCAGAATGAAAGGGAAACAGGTATTGGTGCGAGCAGTAACACTTATCACTTTCTATTCCTAGAAACTGCAGTGGAATTCCTGCCAGTGAACTAAACGCACCAGTGGTTGTCCTGGCTCAAGGCATTTCAAGCCCAAAGTCTCAAAGCGAAAACAGAAAGGTAATGCCAGTTCAGCAACTCTCAGTAAGGACATCCGTGATGGCCTCTCACAGCCTCTAAACCACTTGAAACTAAATAAGGTCATTATGAAGTGATGATATGTCGGAAATTTGGCGAACAATGGTCACACAGCACAATCCCGTACACTACAATGTTTAGTATACACTTAGTGGCCATATTTCTTTTTAACCTCCTGTACCTAACAAAGTGGCCACTGAGTATATGTGGTCTTCTGATGTTGAAGCTCATTCAGTTCAAGCTTCGATGGTTATTAAAGTTATTGTTGCCTTTTCTGTCGGGTTGAACCAGTCTGGTCATTCTCCTCTGACCTCTCTCATTAATGAGGTGTTTTTGACCACACAACTGCCACTCGTTGTTGTAGTGTTTTTGCACCAAACTATAGAGAATGCTGCGTGTGAAAATCATAGGAGGTCAGTAGTTCCTGAGATACTCGCGCACCAACAATCCTTCCACGGTCAAAGTCACTGAGATCACATTTCTTCCCCATTCTGTCATTTGGTCTGAACAAGAACTGATCCTCTTGACCCTTTCTAAATGTTTTTATGCATTGAGTTGCTGCCATTTGACTGACTGAATAGGTATTTGTATAAACATGCAGGTATACCTATTAAATGCTCCCAATGGTGTGCACCTCAAATAGCCTCTGACATCCATGCCCAACTCCTGGCCTTCATGTGTGGCTTAGCTACTAAGCCTAGTGGAACAATTTCTAATGAGAGGAGAATGGGCAAAGGCAGGTTACTGGTACCTTAAAACCAATGGCTTCAGGCAGATAGGGCTCATTAGCCATGGCTGGCAGCTCATCTAGAAGGAAAACTCAGATCCCAAACCTCCGCTGCCTTGCGGCTATACCCACTCACGGGGAAGGCTTTGGGAGTAAACCCCGAGGGAAACATCCAGAGCTGGAGTCCCCAAGGCAGTCCTACGAGGGGTGATTGATAAGTTCGTGGCCTAAGGTAGATGGACTCAATTTTACAAAACCTAACACATTTATTTTCCCTACATTTACACACATAGTCCAGCAGTCGTGGAGCATACGGCTTTGTAGAAGTCGGCATCTTGGACCTCCAGAAGTGGTCCACAACTGGGGTAATTGATAAATTCGTGGCCTAAGGTAGAAGGAGATGAGTTAATAACTTCAAACTTTCTGCATTTTCACACAAAGAGTTGAACTGCATGTGCACGTACGAACTTATCAATCACACCCTGCTGTGGACCAGCTGGAGGTCCAGGACGCTCTCGTTGCATGCACGTGCAGTTCAACTCTTTGAGTGATAACGCAGAAAGTTTGAAGTTAATAATTCATTGCCTTCTACCCCAGGCCACGAACTTATCAATCACCCCTGCCGTGGACCACTTCTACAAAGAAGGGATCCGTATGCTCCACCACCACTGGACTAAGTGTGTACATGTAGGAGGGGACTATGATGAAAAATAAATGTGCTAGGTTTTCTAAAATTGACTCCTTCTACCTGAGGCCACGAACTTACCAATCACTCCTCGTATGTTGAATTCAATGTTGACTGGCAACTCTTGTGATGCTTCTGGTAGCAAACTGTATCGGTCCCTGCTGTTCCTTTGGGTTCATCAGATGTGCAGAGAGGGGAAGCTTGCTACATGGGCAACAGCGCTCTCCATATCGTACTGCCCAGCCTTATGTATCTAGACAGCTAGGATGCAACATCCATGGTCAACTCTGACCAACGGAGGCCCTCACACAGGTAGAGCTAATAAAGTGGTATCTAACTGTACATGAATTCACCTATAGTAACATTACTTGTGAATTTATCAATGATTACCATTCCTTTTCCTTTCTTCTTCCTTGAAGTTATCCTGTGGGAGTTTTCACACCTGGCTGAAGGCTATCAGCGGTATGAAGATGAAGTAATGTTGGTAATGAACAGTAATTGTTAATTTAAGTATATCAGCCCTTCGCTGGTTGTATCAAGAGACCAGATGCTTTCTGGTTCCAACAATGTTTACAAGCTTCTCAGGTCAAATTTACAAATGCTTGAAAAGGATCAACAATCAAGCACAAACTTTATTTGCCGCATATATTAACACATTTTAGGCTTTTCTGCGGTGAGTTGGTGCTGCATGCTACAAACATATGACATTCAACAACTCTAAAGAATAAAGAATTATATGGAGGATATAGTATGGATATGGTATAAATTTTATATATATATATATATATGTGTGTGTGTGTGTGTGTGTGTGTGTGTGTGTGTGTGTGTGTGTGTGTGTGCGCGCGTTGGCACATGGCCAAGTGGTTAAGGCGTTCGTCTAGTGATCTGAAGGTTGCTAGTTCGAGCCTTGGCTGAGGCAGCATGTTGTGTCCCTGAGCAAGGCACTTAACCACACATTGCTCTGCAACAACACCGGTGCCAAGCTGTATGAGTCCCAATGCCCATCCCTTCGACAACATCAGTGGCATGGAGAGGGGAGACTTGCAGCATGGGCAACTGCCGGTCTTCCATACAACTTTGCCCAGGTCTGCGCCCTAGAAACTTTCCAAGGCACAAATCCATGGTCTCATGAGACCAACGGATGCCTATAAAAAATATATATACACACACACACATACCTATCGCCCAGATCATGCATCTGGCACCTTTTCAGATAGAAGGCACTATCTGAGACAGTGGTAGAGACACATACTCTCACAGTGCCTAAAAGGTATGCAGATGAGTGCTTGAATTGCCAAGGTTCATTGGGGGTTGGTCTTCATTTTTTTTATTGGATTCTTTTGTGTTTCTTGCTTCGCGGCTGCCTGTAAGGAGACAATTCTCAAGGTCGCATAATTTACACATTCTTTGATAATAAATCTGCTTTGAATCTTGGATCTTTGATTCTTTCAATATATTACACATGCTATATAAATGCAATTTGATTCTACTGAAGCAGCAAACAACCTTCAGGAGGAGCTCAGTGAGTTGAGCAACATCTGTAGGAGAAAAGGAATTCTGGAGCTCTTTGCATTGGAACTGGTGCATGGTCTTGACCTGAAATATCATTAATTCCTTACACTGCCCACTGAGCTCCCCCAGCACATTGTTTATTGCTCCAGAATCCACCTCTTGCCCTCACTGGTGTCTTCATTGTTCTTGCTGAGACTGGAACAGGCAGAAATCTAGGGAGGGGAAGAGATGGTAAAATATATGGGGTTTATATAGGAAGCTTTTGAACCTAGAACAAGAAGATAAGAAGGGAAACAGCTTGGAAAGCATTTACTCATGCCAAAATGTTGATCATTTACGTCACAACAACACAGCATGAAATAATCAGAAAACCAGGTTAGCAGAACTGAGGGGCAAGTGGCAGGGGACTCCCCAAAGAGCTCACAACCAGATCACAAGAAAGCTTTGGAGAAACAGTTTCAAATCTTGGACGAAGCGAGCGGGGCGGTGGTGCAGGTTGTAGAGCAGTTTCTGTTTCATAGCTCCGGTGACCACGGTTCAATCGTGACCATGGACACAGTGTGGAGTTTCCACTTTCCCCCTGTAATCATGGGGGTTTCCCTCTCCACATGCCCTTCTCTCCTCCCACATGTGGGTCGGCAGGTTCATTGGCCACTGCAAGTTGCCCCCAGTGTGAAGGTGAATGGAGCGGAACCTGAGCGTTCTCCGTGTGAGCATGTGGGCTCCCTTCAGGTGCTCTGCTTTCCTCCCATGTCACACTGTGAATTTGGCCATCACTCAACCACCCTGCTGTGAAGATGAGCAGTGGAACTGGTGACAATTAATCAGAATGTGGAGAGAAAACAAAGAATTAGTAACTGATTGCGTAACTGGGTGTTTGAAGGTTGGCTAAGGGTCATTGATTCCTTATGGCGGTCATAGATGGGTGGGGGTGAGGGGCAGATAGTGAGGTCAAACTCCCATCACCTGTTAAATGCTCTTAATGGCGTGCCTCTCAAATAGCCTCTGACAACCACGTCAGCTCCTGAACTTCATGTGTAGCCTATCTACTAAGCCCAGTGGAACCATTTGCAGTGACAGGAGGAGGGGCAAAGGGAAGGGGAGGGGAGTGAGGGCTACTGGCACCAGTCGATTCAAGCAGAGGGATTCTTCTGCCGTGGCTGGCAACTCATCTAGGAGAAGGACTGCACCCAACAGGATGGACAGCAACCAATGTGCAAAAAAAAAGCAACAACTCACAAATACAAAAAGAAAGAGAGAAAAAATAATAAATATCAAGAACCTCAGATGAAGAGCCATTGAAAGTGAGTCCATAGTTTGTGAGAACATGTCTATGATGGGGTGACTGAAGTTGAGAGAAGTTATCCTGTCTGGTTCTAGAGCCTGATGGTGCAGGGGTAATAACTGTTCCTGGGCCTGGAGCTGCTGTTCTGAAGCTCCTGTATCTTGTTCCTGACGGCAGCAGCAAGAAAAGAGCATGACCTGGGTTGCTGGGGTCCCTGATGATGGATGTTGCTTTCCTGCAACCACGCTTGCGTAGATGTGCTCAATGGTGGGGAGAGCTTTACCCGTGATAAACTAGGCCATATCCTTTACATTTTGCAGGCTTTTCTGTACAGGGGCATTAGTGTTTTCATACCAGGCCAAGATGCAACCAGTCAACATACTCTCAAACACACACCTGTAGACATTTGTTAAAATTTTAGATGACATGCAATAACAATATTTAAAATATACTTGGACATGTACGTGGATATGAACAGCTTAGAAGATTAAAAGCAAAGTATGAGCAAATGGGATTGGCTTAGGTTGGCTTGGTCTGCAGGGAGTTGGACTGAAAGACCGGTTTTTGTGCTGAATTAGTCTATGTCGCAATGACTCTATTGACAGTTCAGAAGTAGTACATTAGTTGTAAAGCACTTTGAGATTTCCTGAGATGATAGTACAGAAATCTAAAATCTGGCTTCTGCAGACACATTAAGTGTGCGTTTACTATTCTGTGCCTGTTATTTATCATTTGATATCACTCCACATCTCTAAGCACTGGCTGAAACAGCAGGGACAAAGTTCAGCTCTGAACACTTACCAGAGTTCAAATGGACCTGTTGCATCAGACTTTGACACACCCACCACTACACTTTCCCGAAACTGAAGTCAGTGTTGACTTTCAAATGTCTTCTAGATTTGGGTGCATTTGTTTGTAAAAGGTTAATCAGTCATAGAGAGAAGGAGGGGAAATTCACTCATGACCTTATCCAGGTCAAAACCCAATGCCCATAGATGGTACTACACAAGAAGGACTAAACACTAAGAGGTGTTTATTCTCTTCCCTCAGCCTCACATGATTTGCTCTAAGAGGACCACAACCTTGCCATGGTTTGGAGGCTTGTGTGCCTCAATGACTCAAAGCGCTATGTTGACTGGAGTCAGGGCTTTATGCTTTGGCTCTTGGTGGGTTCACCCATGCAAACAGGTCCAATGGTAGAGAGCAGACCAAGAGTGGTCCACCAGTCCTCCAGGTTTGGGGGTTCAGCTCGGGGCTAACAACCCTGACTGGTAAAAGAAGACTGTTACGGAAACAGCAATGAAGAATTCTTCTACAGCTGAGTGTGACAGTAGTCCTGAGTCTCCACCTGGGACTTGCATGACCGACAGTAGTGAAAATCGAGGGGAAGCTACTGACGTGATGAAGGAAGTGCTCTACACCACCAGAGATGGAGGATCTTCATAGCTGCCCTAACAGGCAGTAAGTAAGTTCTTCAGGGTTTGTTCTCTCTCTAGAGAAAGAAGGAGACCTTTATCCTGTACCCTGAAACTCGTCGTCAGGTCAGGCAGAGTTCCTGCTTCCCAGTGATGCACTTTGCAACCTCCTGAAAGGCGCTAGAGAAATGCAATGTCTCATGACAACATGCTCTGGCCCAAACTCCAGTCCCGCAGTGCAGCTGCCTTCAGTACTGGCCCACTAGATTATCTGGGCCAGGTTGTCTATTGCATCAGCCTAAGAGACAGTTTCGCTTGACATCCATGACCACAAGAAGCTTGATGCCATTACACAACTTAAAATCAGTGGTCACTTTAAACAGAAGAATGGGTGGGATATTAGTCTGGTGAGGAGAAAGGATCTGGCGAGAGATTTGATGTAACTTGAAGAGGTCTCTTGCTGGAGGTAGTATATTTAGATTTTTATTGTTATGCCTTTCTAATGTAAGCCACCAGTATATGTATTACTGCCAATTTCTGACCTATAACTTTCATTATTAGGTCAAAAAAACAATAGAGTTCAACTTACATTTGCTATCAAAGTATGTACTGTATACTATAGGCAACCTTGAGATTCGTCTTCTTGCAGACAGCCACAAAACAAAGAAACACAACAGAACCCATCGAAATCACTACACAACCAATACTCAATGGGTCAAATTTATTGTACAAACAATTAAAGAAAGAAATAACACACAGAACATGAGCCGCAGATTCCCCAAAAGTGAGTCCACAGCCACAGAGCAGGATCAGTACTGAGATGAGCGAAACTGGTCCAGGAGCCGGAAGGCTGCAGGCCTCAGTCCCGGAGCTAGTTTAGCGCTGAGGTGAGTAAATCCGGTCCAGGAGCTTGAAGTCTGCAGTCCACAGTCCTGGAGACAGTTCAGCACTGAGGTGGGTGAAGCCGGTTCAGGAGCCCGAAGGCTGCAGGCCTCAGTCCCGGAGACAGTTCAGCACTAAGGTGAGTGCCAATGGTTGCAGGCTATACCTGTCGAGTCAGTTCAGCCCTGAAAATGAGTAAACCTCGCGAAGTAGTGAGCTGAACACCAATGTGTCCTTCATCCTCAGCCTTGAAGCCTTGATCACTTTAATCTGACTCAAAGCTTAAATCAGCTAAACATTTGTTCATTTTCAGCTCTTGGGCCTAGGCCCCGCTGTGTCAATCCAGCTCAGAGTTTCAATCTGGCCTCGTCCACTCCAGCAATGACCACTGCTGCCATACCTGCATTCTCAGGAGTCCAGCTCGCTAAATCCTTCAGGAAACCACAAAAATGGGAGCTCATACAGATACACAAAATGCTTATCACTGGATAGTGCCAAAAAAAAACAATTCCAGAACGATTAAGCCAATGTATATAAGAGGCAGGTCAGTTGCCTCTCAAACACTCTGTTCTAGTCAAACAAACATAATAAATCATTCAATAAAACAAATACCATTTACCATTTAGGTAACAAAAATAACCTATGTATGTGGCAATTATTCTGCTCAATCAATAAGATTGTTGTAGGTCAGGTTTTAAATAATGTTGACTCTAAGTACAGGAAGGACATAGGGAGCCTAGTGACATGGCGTCATGACAACAACCTTTCCCTCAATATCAGCAAAACAAGAGAGTTGGCCATTGACTTCAGGAAGTGCACAGTGTACATGCTCCTGTTCGCATCAAAGTTGCTGGGCTTGAGAGGGTTGAGAGTTTCAGGTTACTAGGAGCAAACCTCAGCAATGGCCCCATCTTGTCCCGCCATCTAGGTGCCACAGCTAAGAAAGTACACCAGCATCTCTACTTCCTCAGGAATATAAAGAAATTCGGCACGTCCGCTTTGACCTTCAATAATATTATCGATGCACCATAGAAAGCATCCTATCCAGATGCCTGATACCCAAGACCACAAGAAGCTACAACAAGTTGTGGACACAGCTCAGCACATCACGGAAATCTATGGACTCTGTTTGTACTTCTCACAACCTTGGAAAGGCAGTCAATATAATCAAAGATCCCATCCAGCCTGGACGTTCTCTCCCCTCCACCCTCCCGTTGGGCAGGAGCCCAAAATCACATACCACCTGGCTCAAGAAAAGCTTCTATCCTGCTGTGATAAGGCTACTGAACATTTTCCCAGTATGATACGATGGACTTCTGAACTCGGAACCTACTTCATTAAGGCCTTGCATGGTAATGTACAGAGCACTGCACTTCCCCTGTAACATTTTACTGTGCGTTCTCTTATTGGTTTTCCCTTATGCTAATTCAATACACTGATGGAATAATACATAGATTGGAGGGATGGGGAACAAACCTCAGTCAATAAGAATAGCTTAAATTGACACCTAGGTTGGTATGGATGAGTTCAGCCCAAAGACCTGGTTACTTGCTATGTTACTCAGTGACTCTATGACCCTAACACCCAATAGCCCAGCTCCACCAATGACCCAAGGGTCTTACTGTAGTGCCCAGCTCTTGTTCATATTCCTTCCTTAAACACTCAACGGTCACTTTATTAGGTCCATCAGTACACCTGCTCATTAATGCAAATATCTGATCAGCCAAACTTGTGGCAGCAACTCAATGCATAAAAGCATGCAGAAATGGTCAAGAGTTTCCGTTGTTGTTCAGACCAAATATCGGAATGGGGAAGAAATGTGATCTAAGTGACTTTGACTGTGGAATGATTGTTGGTGCCAGATGGGGTGGTTTGAGTATGTCGGAAACTGCTGATCTCCTGGGATCTTCATGTACAACAGAGTTTACAGAGAATTGTGTGAGAAAGAAAAAAAATCCAGTGAGCAGCAGTTCTGTGGGTGAGAATGCCTTGTTAATGAGAGAGGTCAGAAGAGAATGGCCATATTGGTTCAAGCTGACAAGAAGGCCAAGATAACTCCAGTAATCACGTGATACAAGAGTTATGTTCAGAAGATCATCTCCGAACGCACAACACCTCAAACCTTGAATTGGATGTGATACAGTGGTAGAAGATCGCACACAGGAGGTACCTAATAAAGTGGCCACTGAGTGTGCTTAGAATGAGAAAAGTGCAAAATAAAAATGAAGACAGCCAGTGAGAAATAAAGCAATAAGTAACACAAGAAACAGCAGAGAAATGGCCGGGAGACAGAGAGAGCAGGGCAGTGAGATCATCGGGAGGTGGGCATCAGGAGATCGAGAGCAGATGACTATGAGTCGGTGATCAGTCCTATGACAGATGGTGCAAGGGCAGAAAGGCTATCCACCAAGGACTCAGGAAAGGAACTGCAGTGTTTTGTTAAGAGTGGAAGATCAGGAACTGAGGAGGTGTTAAAGTACTGAATGTACATAAGGATGACCCTCAGAGCTAGTGTGTGGGTGCCATCAGCTATCGAAAAAAAAATGATGCTGCTTCTTGGGACGAAAGTGGACGGAGGTGGAAGTAACGCCTTAGCTGTTCGGAGAATTGGTCAACTGTAGTGATCTGTCAAGCTCGAACAATACACCTCAGGGCTGGGATGCAAACAGTCTGCATTCATTACTAATAAGGGTAACACCCAGACTAGAGGGACTCAGCAGGTCAGGCTGCATCAATGGAAAGGAACAAAGAGTTGCCGATTCGAGCCGAGACATTTCATCAAGACCGGAAAGGAGAGGGAAGAAGCCAGAATAAGAAGGTGGGGTGGGGGGGGGTGGCCAGCACTTGCAGAATCTCTTGTGTTTATTATCACTAATAAGATCTAAACTCAAGGCTTTAAATCATGTAGAGAGCTTGCATAACTATTGGCATTCACTTGAGTATATAGACTACAAAATAAAGCCGGTTAAAACAGCAAAGTGACTGGGTTCAAAGTTCAAAGTTCAAAGTAAATGTATTATCAAAGTACATGCATGTCACCATCTACCACCCTGAGATTCACTTTCGTATGGGCATACACAATAAATCCATAATAGAATAATAATCATAACAGAATCAATGAAAGACCGCATTAACTTGGGCATTCAAACAATGTACAAACCGTGCAAATACCAAAAGAATAAATCATTAAGCAATAAATATAAAGTTCATGAGATGAAGTGTCCTGGAAAGGGATTTTGCAGTGTATGGGAACATTTCAATGACGGGACAAATGAAGTTGAGTGAACCTCATGGCTGAGGGGTAATAATTGTTCCTGAACCTGGTGGTGTGAATCCTGAGGCTCCTGTACCTTCTTCCTGATGGCAGCAGCTAGAAGAGAGCGTGGCCTGGCTGGGGGGGGACCCTGATGATGCATGCTGCTTTCTTGCAACACCGTTTCATGTAGATCTGTTGAGTCGTGGGGACAGCTGTACCCATGAGAGGTTTGAGAAATTGGTCATGACTAGACGGAACTCCTGCCTCAGCAAAGACCTGGACCCATTGCAACTTGCCTATGGCCACAATTGGTCAACGGCAGATGCAATCTCAATGGCTCTTCGCACAGCTTCAGACCACCTGGACAACACAAACACCTATGTCAGGATGCTGTTCATTGACTATAGCTCAGCAGTTAATACCATGATTCCCACAATCCTGATTGAGAAGTTGCAGAACCTGGGTCTCTGTACCTCCCTCTGCAATTGGATCCTCGACTTCCTAATCGGAAGACCACAATCTGTGCTGACTGGCAATAACATCTCCTCCTCACTGACTGCCAACACTGGTGCACCTCAGGGGTGTGTGCTTAGCCCACTGCTCTACTCTCTCTATACCCATGACTGTATGGCTAGGCATAGCTCAAATACCATCTATAAATTTGCTGATGATAGAACCATTGTTGGTAGAATCTCAGGTGGTGAGGAGAGGGCCTACAGGAGTGAGATATGCCAGCGAGTGGAATGGTGTCACAGCAACAACCTGGCACTCAACGTCAGTAAGATGAAAGAGCTGATTGTGGACTTCAGGAAGGATAAGATGAACAAACACATACCAATCCTCATAGAGGGATCTGTAGTGGAGAGAGTGAGCAGTTTCAAGTTCCTGGGTGTCAAGATCTCTGAGGATCTAACCTGGTCCCAACATATCGATGCAGTGATAAAGAAAGCAGGACAGTGGCTATACTTCATTAGGAGTTTGAAGAGATTTGGTATATCAACAAATACACTCAAGAACTTCTATAGATGTACCGTGGAGAGCATTCTGACAGGCTGCATCACTGGCTGGTATGGGGGTGCTACTGGACAGGACTGAAAGAAGCTGCAGAAGGTTATAAATCTAGTCAGCTCCATCTTGGGCACTAGCCTACAAAGTACCCAGGACATCTTCAAAGAGCGGTGTCTCAGAAAGGCAGCGTCCATTATTAAGGACCTCCAGCACCCAGGGCATGCCCTTTTCTCACTGTTACCATCAGGTAGGAGATACAGAAACCTGAAGGCACACACTCAGCGATTCAGGAACAGCTTCTTCCCCTCTGCCATCCGATTCCTAAATGGACATTGAACCCTTGAATGCTACCTCACTTTTTATATCTATATTATTTCTGTTTTTTGCATGATTTTAATCTATTCAATGTACATATACTGCAATTTATTTATTTATTTACTTATTATTAATTATTATTATTATTACTATTTTATTTTGTTTTTTCTCTTCTATATTACTTTTGTTGCTAAGTTAACAAATTTCACGACACATCCAGTGATAATAAACCTGATTCGGATTCTGATGGACTGGGCTGTATCCACTGCATTGTGAGGATTGTCCATTCAAGGGCATTGGTGTTTTCATACCAGGCTGTGATGCGGCCAGTCAATATATTCCCCATTACACATCGATAAAAAATTGTCAGAGTTTTAGATGTCATGCCGTATCTTTGCAAACTCCTAAGGAAGCGGAGGTGCTGCCATGATTTCCACAAAACTGCACATACATGCTGTGCCAAGAATAGGTCCTCCGAAATAATAGCACTGAGGAATTTAAATTTGCTGACCCTCTCCACATCTGATCCTCCGATGAGGACTGGCTCATGGACCTCTGGTTCCCTTTTCCTGAAGTCAATAATCAGCTCCTTGGTCTCGCTGACATTGTGTAAGAGGTGGCTGTTATAGCACCACCCAGCCAGATTTTCAATCTCCTTCCTATATGCTGATTCATCACCACCTTTGTTTCTGCCTACGACAGTGGTGTCGTCAGCAAGCCTGACTATGGTATTGAAGCTGTGCTTAGCCACACGGTCAGAAGTGTAAAGTGAGCAGAGCAGGGGGCTGTGATGGAGATTATGGAGGAGAAGTCGTTGGAAATCCGAACTGACTGGGCTGTGCAAGTAAGGAAATCAAGGATCCAATTACACGAGAAGGCACTGAGGTCAAGGTCTTGGAGTTTATTCATTCGTTTTTAATGAAGCTTTAAGAAGGGGGAGCCAGATGTCAGAACTATATATGTGCAAAATTAGGGCAATTCAACTCTTTCATCCTGGTTCACACACGCTGAGATTGAGGGATGAAGATGGTGTTGGAGAAAGAGCGAATGACAGAACAGGCTCAAAGAGCTTTCCACCTCCAGTTACTCGAGAAAAGAGAGAGGGCGAAACAGAAAGTTCAAAACTCAACTTTCAAAGTAAACTCATTCTCTTGTGGGTATTCACAGTAGACAGAAAGAAACACAACAGAATCAGTGAAACAAAGGCAGTCAAACGATCGACGTTGCAATAGAAAGAACAAGTAGATAGTGATATGGTAACAAAGCAGTTAATGTAAATCTATTATAGTGGCAGTGGCCCAGTTCAATTCCAACCCCTGTCTGTGAGGCGTTTGTAGATTCTACCCATGACAGCATGGGCTTCCTCGAAGTGCTCCAGTATCATTCCAGGCTGTATAGAACTATGGGTTATTAGTTCAATTGTTCACATGGGTGTAAGTGGGCAGAGTGGACTCATTGGGCTGAAAGGACCTGTTACTGTGCTGTATTACTAAATAACTGAATAATAAATAAATAAAGAGGACATGTGAAAGAGAGGGTGAGGAAATAATGGCTGCTGAGGTCACCGAGCCTCACAAGCCATCCTGCAGTTGCACAGAACTGATCTCTGCTTTTCCGGCATCTGCAGGTTTTCTCTTGTTGTGATAAGATATAGAAATAAAGAGATGGGGAAAGGCACCCACACACTAGCTCTTAGGGTCATGTTTCTGACATTCAGTCCTTTAACACCTCCTCATTTCCTGTTCTTCCACTCTTAACAAAACACTGTGGTTCATTTCCTGAATCCTTGGTGGATGACCTTACCAACCCTGCACAATCTGTCACAGGATTGATCACTGACTCACAATCATAAGATCATAAGACATAGGAGCAGAATTAAGCCATTTGGCCCTTCGAGTTTGTTCCAACACTTAATCACGACTGATCAATTTCCCTCTCAACCCCATTCTCCTGCCTTTTTCCTGTAACCCTGCACACTCTGACCACTGACTAACCAAGAACCAGCCCCTCCCTTAAATCCACCAAATGACTCTGCCTCCACAGCTGCATGTGGCAACAAACTCCACAGATTCGCCCCCCCCCGGCTAAAGAAATTCCTCCTCAACTCCACTTTAAATGGACATCCCTCTATCCTGAGGCTGTTTTCTCTGGTCCTAGACTCCCATGCTATAGGAACCATCCTCTCCACATCTACTTCATCTAAGCCTTGCAACAATCCATAGGTTTCGAAACTCCACTGAGTACAAGCCCAGAGCCATCAAATGCACCTTTTGTTCCTGGAATTATTCTTATGAACCTCCTTTGAATGCTTTTCAATGGCAGCACATCCTTTCTTAGAAAAGCAGCCCAAAACTGTTCACAGTACTCCAACCAGAGCTTTATAAAGTATTAGCATCACATCCTTGTTTTTATATTCTAGTCCTCTCAAAATGAATGCTAACAATGCATTTGCCTTCCTCACCACTGACTCAAACTGCAAGTTAACCTTTAGGGAACCCTACACAAGGACTCCCAAGTCCCCTTGCACATCAGAATTTTGAATTTTTTCCCCGTTTAGAAAATTGTCCATCAAAGTGCAAGACCGTACACTTCCCAACACTCTATTCTACCTGCCACTTCTTTGCCATTCTCCTAATCTGTCTCAGTACTTCTGCAGGCTCCCTGCTTCCTCGACAGTACATGCCCCTCCCCCCACTTAACTTCATATTGTTAGCGAATTTGGCCACAAAGCCGTCAATTCTGTCATCCATATCATCGACATACAACATAAAAAGACCCCTGCAGAACACCACTAGTTATCAGCAGCCTGCTAGAAAAGGCTCCCTTTATTTCCACTCTTAGCACCCTGCCAATTAGCCAAAGATCTATCCATGCCAGTATCTTTCCTGTAATGTCATGGGCTCTTATCTTACAAAGCAGTTTCATGTTCAGCACCTTGTCGAAGGCCTTCTGAAAATCTAGTTTCACAACATCAGCTGATTCTTGTTTGTCTGTCCTGCTCGTTATCTCCTCAAAGAATTCCAACAGATTTGTCAGGCAAGATTTTCCCGTAAGAAACCATGTTGACTTTGGCTTATTTTATCGTGTCCTTCCAATTACCCGGAAACCTCATCCTTAATAATCAGCTTCGACGTTTTCCCAACCACTGAGGTCAAGCTGAGTGGCCTATAATTTCCTTTCTTCTGCTTCCCTCACTTCTAGAAGAGTGGAGTGACATTAGCAATATTCTAGTCCTCTGGAACCATGCCAGGATCTATTGATTGTTGCAAAATCCTTTTTAATGCCTCCACAATCTCTTCAGTTATCTCTTTCAGAACCCTGGAGTAAGTCCATCTGGTCCAGGTAACTTATCCACCTTCAGATCTTTCAGTTTCCCAAGCACCTTCTCCCTAATAATAGCAACTGGCCCCGAAACTCTTGTACCTCAAACACACTGCTAGCGTCTTCCATGGTGAATCCTGATGCAAAATACTTACTCAGTTCATCTACCACTTCCTTGTTCCTCGTTACTACCTCTCCAGCATAGTTTCAAGCGGTCTGATATCTACTCTAACCTCCTCATAGCTTTTTTAGCTGCCTTCTGTTGGTTTTTACAAGCTTCCCAATCCTCTAACTTCCGATTTAATTTTTGCTAGATTATATGCTCTCCCTTTTGCTTCTATGTTGGCCTTGTCTTCCTTTGCCAAACCCAGTTGCATTATCCTGCCATTAGAATACTTCTTGTTTGGAACATATCTATCCCGAATTCCAAATTGCTCCCAGAAACAGCCAAACAACTGCTATGCCGTCATCCTTGTTAGTGTCTCCTTCCAATCAACTTTGGCCAGCTCCTCTCATACCTCTGTAATTCCCTTTACTCCACTGTAATTCTGATACATTTGACATTACCTCCTCCCTCTCAAATTTCAGGGTGAATTCTACCATATTATGATCACTGTCTCCAAAGGGTTTTCTTACCTTAAGTTCTCCATCTGCTCTCTGCCTCCTGATTGTCATTTCTTCACCACCTGCCAAACTCACTGTCTTGTCCCTCTGTCTCTCCATCGTTCCTTTGCTGCTTCTTCATTTTTATTTTGTACTTTTCTCAATTCTATGTACACTCAGTGGCCGCTTTTAATTAGGTGACTCCTGTTCATGGGCTCCTGCTCCTTTAGATCACCCATTTCTTCAAGATTTGCTGCGTTGCATGTTCAGAGATACTTGTCTGCACACCACAGTTGTAATGTGGTTATTTGAGTTACTGTCGCCTTCCTGTCAACTTGAACCATTCCGGCCTTTGTCCTCTGACCTCTTTCGTTAACAAGGCATTTTTGCCTGCAGAACTGCTGCTCACCGGGTGTGTATTTTTTTTTACTGTTCACTATAAATTCCAGAGACTGTTGTGCCTAAAGGTCCCAGGAGATCAACAGTTTCTGAGATACACAAACCATCTCATCTGGCACCCACAGTCATTCTGCAGTTGAAATCACTTGGATCACATTTTTTCCCTATTCTAGGTTTGGTCGGAACAACTGAACCTCTTGACCATGTCTGCATGCTTTTCTGCATTGAGTTTTTTAGGCATCCGTTAGTCTCATGAGACCATGGATTTGTGCCTTGGAAGGTTTCCAGGGCGCAGGCCTGGGCAAGGTTGTATGGAAGACCAGCAGTTGCCCATGCTGCAAGTCTCCCCTCTCCACGACACCGACGTTGTCCAAGGGAAGGGCATTAGGACCCATACAGGTTGGCACCGGTGTCGTCGCAGAGCAACGTGTGGTTAAGTGTCTTGCTCAAGGATACTCATGCTGCCTCAGCTGAGGCTCGAACTAGCGACCTTCAAATCACTAGAGGAACGCCTTAACCACTTGGCCACGCACCAAACACATTGAGTTACTGCCACGTGATTGGCTGACTAGATATTTGTAGGGCTGTACCTTATAAAGTGGCCGCTGTGTGTTTAATACGGTGTATAGTTAAAGTGGTAGTGCAGCTGCCTCAAAGCTCCAGGGACCTGAGTCCAACCCCAGAACCATCTATGTAAAGTGTGCACACTCCCCTTGTGACTACGTAGGTGTCCTCCAGATGTTCTGTTCACTCCCTCATTCTCCCCCCCCACCCCACACACACCCAAAAAAAATGTGTGGGTGAATGTGCCACTGTAGATGGCCCCTGTTGGGTGGGTAAGTGGGTAGATCTGGAAGGGAGATGATAGGAATGCAGGGAGAATAAATCAAGTTAAGGTAGGGTTAGAAAAAGAACGGGTGCTAGAAGGTTAGAATGGACTTGGTGGGCTGAAGGTCCCGTCCTGCTCTGAATGACTCTCTGAACAAAGAATGCGACAGTACTACAGAAAGTGTGGAGAAGCTGTAAGTAGCCGTCGACGGGACTGAAGTACGTTGATCATGACGACAGATGACTCAGCAGGGGGTTGTTGGGAAGAGAGGAGCAACATCTACGATTTTTGTCAAAAGTCCAGCTGCTCACAAGGAGAAAATAGATTACGGTCTAATCTTAATCTTAAAACAAAAATAGAACACTTCCTGAAGGAATAGTCATTTGCCAGGCCTCTGCACCTGACGTCTGCAGCTAACACATTGAAATTCCTTTAAAAAAAAGACAAAAAGCTGCTTTCTTCTTTCCAAAAGAATTGATATCACTGACTTCAAAATTAGTAACTCTGACATAAAAAAGCATCCTTCTCAAACAGGGGGGTCAGATCTGATCAGCAGAGGAGGCCGAAGGTTTACTGTTTACTTGAGCCAGCAATCCGCAACGAGAGCTTTTGTGAAACTAGGAAGCATACAAGAAGTAATTTACGATAATCCTCAGAGGCTAGTAGTGGGCGGCACTACAACGTATGAGCAAGCAGGATGTGTTTCGGCCTGTGGTCAGCCGTTCCTTGTTTGTTACGCAACACTCTCCTATTCAAATACGCTCTGAACTCCCTAAACTTCCCATTTATTTTCCCCCAACATCCTAATCTGTATATTAAGAAAAGGATATATCAAAGGAAAGACGGCATTGCAGAATTTTTCCACTAGAATTATAATAGGCCCAAAAGGAAAAGAATCTTCCCTATGTTGAAGTAGTCATAGCTCAATAATCACATGACCAAAGCACTGCTAGATTAACCCCCTCCTGGAATGATTGCTGTGCAATGTTTCAGAGGGCAGAAATCTGGAAGCTGGCTATTGAGAGATGGTATGCTCTTCAAAATTTTGAGAGGTGTGATAATTTTTCCCGACATATGTTTCAAAATGTCAATGAATCTGATTGTTTGAGGCACAGGCAGTGATACGTTTGTTTTTCCTCTAGGTCCTGTGCACATGTGAGAATGCAGCATCTAATCACACATGGCAAGTAAGAGTCTGATAATGAGAGAATAACCTGGATTGTTGAGGTCTGGGAGTGGACATAGTTCTCTACACATTAATAAAATTAACTCTTTCATATTCAGAGAGTAGGGAGGCCCTTGTTATAACACCTTGGACCATAAGACAAAAGAATAGAGGTAGGTCATTTGGCCCATCGAGTCTGCTGTGACAATCAATCATTACTGATTTATTTTCCTTCTCAAGCTCATTCCCCTTACTTCTCCCCATACCCTTTAAACTCCTTACTACCAGCCTTCATTTTAAATGTGCCCAATATCTTTGCTGCCACGGCCATTTGCGGCAATGAATTCCACAAATTCACCACCCTCTTGCTAAAGAAATTCCTCCTCATCTCTGTTCTAAAGGGAAGTCCTTGCATTCTGAGGCTGTGCCCTCTGATGCTAGACTCCCCCACTATAGGAAACATTTTCTCCACATCTACTCTATCAAGGCCTTTCAATATTCAATAGGTTTTCATGAGATGCCTCCTCCCTCATTTTTCTGAACTCTACTACGTACAGATTATCATTGTTATAAGTAATGTTGAAAGCAAGAAAAATAGTGAGGTAGTGAGATAGTATTCATGGTATCATAGATCGTTTCAAAATCTGATGGAGAACCTGAAATGCTGACAAAGTATCTTCAGATTCCTGTGCCTTCTTCCTGATGATAGTAATGAGAAGAGACCATGTCGTGGGCGGCGGTGGTCCTTCTCGATAGTGGGTAGGTCAGTGCCCGTGATGGAGCTGGCTGAAATGGATTTACAGGCTGCTGATGGATTGCAGGCACCTTCTCCCAGGTGGGAATGGTGCAGTTCATGTCCCTTTTCTCCGCACCCCCTACACCCGCCCAAACTGCAACAACATTGGTCTGGGGACCCCTGAGCAGACTCGTTGAGTCAGAGAGGCCAGCTGACGGCCGCTGTACCTACCTGCTCACTCCCTATCACCACTGTCCTCGTGATCCTCTGCAACACTGTTGCCGTTCATTTCCAGCCTACGGAAATCTCACGAATGGAATCCTGCCCAAACCCGGCCTGCATCCTGCAGTATCACACTGTCACACGCGCAACTCCAAAATCTCTACCAAGTGGAAAGACAGGGGCGACAGATGCTGCAGGAGTTTACTGAGGTGTAGTTTTATTTTCCCTTTCAAGGTGTGCATAAAAGGCATGAAGCTCATCCAGGAGTGGAGCATCACAGCCATTCACAATGTTAGATTTTACTTTATAGGAAGGAATGGCCTGTAAACTCTTACAGAGCTGGTGTGCATCTAGTTCCATCTCTAACTTTAATCAGAATGGTCTTTTTCACTCTTAAAATTGCCTTCCTAAGTTGTACCTGAACGTAAACCATAAGACCATAAGATATAGGAACAGAATTAGGCCATTTGGCCCATCAAGTCTGCTCCAGCATTTTATCAAGGCTGATTCTATTTTCCCTCTCTGCTCCAATCTCATCCCTTCATGCCCTGACCAATCAAGAATCTATCAATCTCTGCCTTTATACATGCAGACTTGGTCTCCACAGCTGCCTGTAGCAATGAATTCCATAGACTCACCATCCACTGCCTAAAGAAATTCCTCTTCATCTCTGTTCTGAAAGGACGCTCCTCTATACTGAGTCTGCATCCTCTGGTCCTAGACTCTCCCACCAAAGGAAGCATCCTTTCCACATCCACTCTATCGAGGCCTTTTGCTATTCAATAGGTTTCAATGAGGTCACCCACTCACTCTTCTGAAGTCCAGTGAATACAGGCCCAGATCCATCAAGTGCTCTTCATTGGACAAGAATCATTTTGTGACCTTCCTTTGAACACTCTCCTGTTTCAGCACATTCTTTCTGTACCCCTACATCCTATACTTCTTGTACGGTTCTGAATCAGCAGTCTTGAATGCCACAGATCTAGCCCTCAGCAGACTACGAATTTCCTGGTTCATACATGGATTTTGGGTTGGGTGCATCCAGTATGCTCTTGAACGCACACACCCTTCCACACAGGTCTTGGTGAAATCAGTGACAACTGTGGTATGTTTATTCAGATTCAAAGATGAATCTCTGAATATTGTCCAATCCACTAACTCAAAGTAGTTCTGTAACCACTCCTTTGCTTCCTATAACCATGCCTACTTGGTCCTCACAACTGATGCTGCAGTCTTTAGTCTCTGCCAATACACTGGGGATAGGAGTACAGCCAGGTGACTGGACCTCCCAAAGCGCGGGGGTGGGAAGGCATGGTAAACGTTCTTGATGGTGGTATAACAGAGTTCAAAGTTCAAAGAAAATTTATTATCAATGTATATTTATGTCACCATACACAACCTTGAGATTCATTTTCTTGTGGGCACTCACAGTAAATACAAGAAACACAACAGCATCAATGAAAGACCACACCCAGCAGCATAGACAAACAACCAATGTGTAAAATACAACAAAATGCAAATACAAAAAGAAAAAACAAGAATTAATAATAATAATAATAATAAATAGGCAATAAATGTGAGGTGACAAGACCTTGAAAGTAAGTCTATAAGTTATGAGATCAACTCAAAGTGAAATCCCCTCTGAGTCAAGAACCTGCTGGTAGAGGGGTGATAACTGTTCCTAAACCTGGTGGTGTGGGTTCTGAAGCTCCTTTACTTTCTTTTGGATGGCAGCAAGGAGACGTGAGTATGCCCTGGATGGTGGGTCAAGTAGTTGGCTGACCCACAGGTGATATGTTGGTGGCAGTTGTTCAGCGACTTCTTCAAGCTGGCCTGGTTGAACTCCACTGCAATGATAGGGAAGGCATCAGAACGCAATGTTTTGTGGACTGCTAATCATGGTGTTCAGCTCCTCTAGTGCCTGCCTGACATTGGCCTAAGATGGAATGTACACTGCTACCCGGCTGATGACAAAAAGCTCCCTCAGCAGATAAAATAGATGGTACTTGACTGCCAAGTGTTCTAGGTAGGGTGAGAACTGAGACAGAACCGTCATGTCTGTGCTGCGTGATGAGTTAATCATGAAGCTTACTCCCACTCCTCTACCTTTAAAACACTCTACTGACCTGACTTTGCAAAGGATGGTGAAGTCATGGGCTACAGTGCTGTATCCAAAATGGCAGAGGTGAGCCATGTTTCCTAGAACCAAAGTATACAGCAGTCCCTGATGTTCCCCCGGTACTGCAATCTCGCTCTGAAGACTTCAGTTTTATTTTCCGGAGACTGTATATTGGCCAGCAGGATAGTTGGGAGTGGGGCTCTAAGGCTTCTGTGATTTATTTGTGCCTGCAGACCAGCGCACATTGCCGGTTTCCATTTTCTTAAAGGGGAAATGCACTCGTGACCTGATTGTGAGAATCAACAGATTTTTTAAACGTCTGAAAATGATGTTACATACTGCAGTAGCCACGGCTGTGACTATGGATTTCAGCTGAAGAAGTCCTAAGCGGGAATATTTGATGATTCCCACCGGAGCTGCTCGCGAATATTTGCCACTTATCAGCACTGTTTTGGAATTTAATTCCTGATTCCCATTCTGATTCCTCCTCTCTGCCAGTTCTCCACAGCCCTAACCTCCCTCATTTGTCATAAAATGTGTCTCCCTCCTTCCAAAAATCTAGCCTCTGTTGTAGAGAATCTAGAGTCTCTCCGCCCTCTGTGAGAAGATTTTTTTGTGAACATCAATATTTTGCAACAATAGCCTTAGTGGGAGTATTATCAGCACATGGAAAGTAATGTAAAGCTTCTCAACATTATCTACCAAAGTCACTTAATGAAGGAAATATATACTGGCCTTGAGGAGCACAACTGCCAAATGAATATTAAAGTATTGGTCTCTGAACATTAATATTTTTCCATAAATCCATTTTTTTGTTCTCTGATTCCCAAACCAAGTCTTACCAATTCTCCTCAGTCAGATGACTCAGTCAGCCAATCATTACGCATGAAATCCAGACAAGATTGCTGCAAACTATTGCAATACACAAAGAGCTTAGTTGCATCGGTTTGGCCACTGACTGTGTTTCAGCAAGGATTTCTTATAACCCGACTTCCTGCTCATTTTTGGGAACATTCATCCAGTTCTTGGCTGATTCCCACATGCTCGGAATTTGACTGCAGTGTATGGTTCTTCCCAGTTAGACTTCCTTCTGAACTGATGTTAGGGTTTTGGATTCAGCTGCAACATATTGCTGGAAGTAGAGTGAGAATGCAGCAGACTTGAAACTAGTAGAGAGGAAAGTTATGCCTCGATAATCAAAAAGCACTGGGGAGTCAGTGGACCAACACAAAACCTACAGCAGGTTGAAGCAGTTGCGGTCTGTTCAAAATATGAATAGCTTAAGGAGATTTGACATGTCACCAAATACTCTCAATAACTAATGAAAGCATTTTGAGTTGGTATATCGTGGCTTGGTCAAGCAAGTCCATTGCACAGGAATGCAAGTGGCTGCAGAGAGTTGTGGATACTGCCTGAGTCCTTCATAGGCACAGCCCTCCACACCACTCACAGCATCGATGGGAGTTGATGAGCACAAAAGATTCTGCAGATGCTGGAAATCCAGAGCAACACATGCAAAATGCTAGAGAAACTCAGCAGGTCAGGGAGCATCAATGGACAGATTCTGATGAAGAATCTTGGCCCAAAGTGTCAACTGTTTATAACTCTCCACTGACGCTGCCTGACCTGCTGAGTTCCTCCAGCATTTTGCACCTATAGGAGGTGCTAACTCAAGAATATAGCATCTTTCATCAATAAGATCTTCAATCTGGATTCATGAACTCTTTTCACTGCTATCATCAGGCAGAAGGTACAGAAGACTAAAATCTCACATCACCAAGATCAGGAGCAGTTACTTTCCTACAGCAATCAGATTCTTGAACTGACCCACACAGTCCTAACCATATAACCATATAACAATTACAGCACAGAAATAGGCCATCTCGGCCCTTCTAGTCCGTGCCGAACTCCTACTCTCACCTAGTCACCCCATAACCCTCCATTCCTTTCCTGTCCATATAGCTGTCCAATTTAACTTTAAACGACAACATCGAACCTGCCTCAACCACTTCTGCTGGGAGCTCGTTCCACACAGCTACCACTCTCTGAGTAAAGAAGTTCCCCCTCATGTTACCTCTAAACCTTTGCCTTTTAATTCTCAACTCATGTCCTCTTGTTTGAATCTCCCCCACTCTCAATGGAAAAAGCCTATCCACATTAACTCTATCTATCCCCCTCATAATTTTAAATACCTCTATCAAGTCCCCCTCAAACTTCTACGTTCCAAAGAATAAAGACCTAACCTGGCCTCACAATGTAACACTACCTTTTACATTACCATGGACTTATCTCATATTGGGTACTTTGCATATTGGTATCTCATATTGGACAATGTTATGGTATTTTTGCTCTTCTCTGTCTTGTATAATGTATAATCCATATTCTGTGTGTTCTCTGTACCTATGTACTTGTGATGTGCAGCAAGCAAGCTTTTTATTGTACCTGTACCTCAGTGTACTTGTGCACATGGCAATAAACTCGACTTCAATTGAAGAGAGATTTTCGTAAGGTGTGGAAAGCCCAAAGATATTACCATTAGCAGATGGTTCAAAGAATAAAGGAGATTCTGCAGGAAAATTACAGGGAGTATGGAATGGAATGCTGATAAGATTATTGGAAACAGACAGAAGAGCAGGGCTTTCAAAGGAAGTTGAATTTTCATCTGAGGGAGGATAACTTTCATGGTTGGGAAATAATACAGAAAGGGATGGGTTACAAGAAGCGATCACATGCTCCATGGGCCAACTATAATCACCCTATAGAGAAGGTTCATGAGAATGATTCCGGGAATGGAAAGCTTAATATATGAGGAGCGTTTGATGGCTCTGGAACTGGAGTTTAGAAGAATGATATGGATCTTACTGAAACATGTCAAATAGGTGTGGATGTGGAGAGGATGTTTCCTATAGTGGAGAAGTTTAGGACCAGAGGGCACAGCCTCAGAGAACAAGATGTTCCTTTAGAACAGAGATGAGGAGGAATTTCTTTGGCCAGAGGGTGAAGAATCTGTGCAATTCATTGCCACAGATGGCTGTGGAGACAAAGACTGGTTATAGTTAAAACAGAGGATAATAGTTACTTGATTAGTAAAGATGTCAAAGGTTACAGGGAGAAGACAGGAGAATACGCTTGTGAGGAGGAGATAATGTATCTGCCGTGTTGGAATGGCAGAGCAGAATCGATGAGCCAAATCGCCTGATTCTGCTGCCATGTCTTACGGCCTTATAGTACCCACAGTTACTTATGATAATTGGATGGTGGTTACTACGAAACTTCCAAAGTCATCACACTACTGTTGTACAGTGTTCTACTTGTTTCATCATTGTTATCAGAGGACTGAATCAGCTAGAGTCATCGGACCGTACAACATCATTTTAAGATATCTTTAGAAAGAAGAAAGCTGCAATTAACCTTGAACTGACCTCATAATCTGCCTATCACAAATTAAACCATTTGCCCTGATAGGACAAGTTATTTAAATAGCAATCTCCACTTCAAAAGCAGAATAACACACAAGAGTTTAAATTATTTGAACTTCCTGGCCTGATGAACCATTTTATCATCTGATATGAAAACACCTTAGGATTGTGGTACTGCTACACTGTGGGAATCCAGTCCTGGCTCTTTGGTTGCTATGGGCTGTTGCTAGGAATCAAGCAGTGTTTCAGCCAATTAATATTTAACGATTTAAAGGTGTAGTGCAGGCCAAAGGGAGCAATTTAATCCAGTGCCTTGCGGTCTGAATAGGAAATACAGAAAGAAAGATGGCATTCATTGTTGATGCAACAAAACGGATTCCCATGGCAACCATATGTGTTAATAGAGGTGACAACATATAGTAAAGACTTTTGGACAGAGTTACATGGTTAAGAAATAGCACAGACCTAGGCAATCAGCCAGCTTGCTGGGTTAATAAGGTTTAGCCATCGGATTCATTGAGTTTCAGTCAACTACTCCCTGGAATTAAATGTAATGAAGCAGCAGGCTATTCATGATGCCTGCCTCTGGGCGAGATGCTAAATTGATTTCTTTTTCTGGTTCTCAGCTAAAAGAGTGTGAACAAAGTTCTGGGCAGAAGATTTGTAACGAGAGCAGCTCAGGTGGTCTTAAAGACACTTGGCTATTGTTTAGTAGTCCATTGTGTCCACGGGACACAAAGAGACCAACCATGCCAGGGAGTATGCTCCAAGTGAACCTCCTCCAACCCTCTAACCACATCCCTTCCCAAATGCCAGGAGCTCATCAAGCCTCCCCACGGAACCTTTGCATTGGATGCACCAAACTTCAGTGTGTCCCTCAGCACGTGGTTCTGCAGTCTGGTCTGTATGAGACAGCAGCGCTCCCTTACGGACATCTCTCTGTGCTGGTAGACCAACAAGTTTCAGGCAGAGCAAAAGATTCTTTCACCAAGCTCGTGGCCTTCCAACTGCACTTGCTGTCTACCTCGATGGAGTAGCCTGTAAATTAGAGTCCACTGATATTAGCTGCTGGGGATGAACCAAATTAACAGACCCTGGTATTCGTCTCTGTACTCTCTTAGCAAATCCATGGTTTACAAAGGGGAAGAGACCATCGCTTCCACTCTGCAGCTGTATATTGGGTTTAAAGCCCAGAGGTTGGCAAGTGCAAAGGCAAAGACCAGAGGCTGAATCCCTGAGAATGGCAAATCCAGAGGTTGAAGCCCAATGGTTGAGGCCCCTAGGTTGGTGGGTGCAGATGCTGGCCCATTGGGTGGTGACAGAGCCAAACCAATCCTCCACAACATTGGTGCAGGTAGAACCTCAACATGAAGTTTGGATGCACACATTACTTGACACAGCGACACACAAACCTTGGGAATACTTTTTCCCCCATTCTTGGGGACATGTTCATCGTAAACCATTGAACTCACTCCATGTTAGACTCCAGATAAGCTAGAAGGCATTCCAGGTGCTTACCAACGCAGGGGAGAGGACAGGCCACACCTCTGCTCAGTACGGCACCTCTGAGGGAATATCACACCTGATGAATGAGTTCTTCACGGTTACTGACACAGAAGACCATTCCCACAGACCCAGTTTTTGTTCCACCTTCTCAGTCCGGTCCAGCCAATCTCAAGCTCTTCAGATCATCAGTGAAAATAACACCCTGCCCCACCACCACCAACACCACCCCCACAGAGTTCCAACTTCCTGCAAAATTGACTTCCCGGTTTTTGATCCACCTCTCGTGAAGCCTGGGGAATTCTGCTCCATCGTTCCTCGTGGACTCCAAGAGCTGATATCAAACAATTATGCACTTTGAATGCGCGACCTTTCGCCCAGCAACCTGCACTTGCTACGAGGTCGACAGAGAGACTTAAGCAGGTGAATAGTTAATGGTTCATTGGGCAATGGCCAATCAGGGCTGAGGTCTGAGTTTTAGTGATGACATTGACAGAGGGGGTTTATGACATGGATGTAACAGCTGGGCTGATTTGCGGGGCAGCAGGTGATATGGAGGCACAGCAGGTAGTGCAGCTCCTTCACAGCTGCACCGGCTGTGGTTCAGTTCCAACTTCTGTTGCTGTCTGTGTGAAGTTTTCATCCTCTCCCTCTGACCAGGAAGGTTTCCCATTGTGAATCAGTATCCTCCCACATCCTGGAGATACTGGCTGGTGTAAATGACTGTAAATCACTCTTAGATTGGGAAAATTAGGTTGATAGGCATATGAAAGAGAATAGTTTATAGAGAAATAAGTGGGGAAATGGATCGATGGGATGGGTCTGAGGGCCAGAATATAACTTGGTCTAAATGGCTTCTTATGTTGTACAGAAATATGGCATTCATTCAGGTATGTCCCCATATGACCATAAAGAATAGGAGCAGAATTAGGTCATTTGGCCCATCGAGTCTGCACCATTTTATCATGGCTGATCCATTTTCCCTCTCAGCCCCAATCTCCTGCCTTCTCCTCGTATCCCATCATGCCCTGACTAATCAAGAACTTAATCACAAAATAATCTGCAGATGCTGTGATCAAAGCAACATTTTCAGTACACTGGATGAACTCAGCAGGTCGGGCAGCATCAGTTAGAAATGATGATTCGACTTTTCGGGCCGGAACCCTTCGTCAGGACTGAAGAATGAAAGATGGGGAAGGATTTGAAGAATGCTTGTAGCTTCAGTTGAAAGACCAGTAATTTGAAAGACAAAGGGGTGGGGGAGGGGAAGCATTGACGTCATAGCCCTGAAAACAACAGGTAGTAGAAGAAGGAGGTGGAACCATGAGGGAGCTGGGGGAAGGGGTAGAGTGAAATAGGGATAGAGGAAGGGAGGAGAGGGAATTACCGGAAGTTGGAGAATTCTGCATTCGTACCAGGGGGCTGGAGACTACTTAGACGGTATATGAGGTGTTGCTCCTCCAACCTGAGTTTAGCCTCATCATGGCAGTAGAGGAGGCCATGTATGGACATATCTGAATGGGAATGGGAAGCAGAGTTGAAGTGGGTGGCTACCGGGAGATCCTGTCTGTTGTGGTGCACGGAGTGGAAGTGCTCGACGAAGCAGTGTCCCAATCTGCGTCGGGTTTCACCAATGTAGAGGAGGCCGCACCGGAAGCACCGGGTGCAATAGATGACCCCAACAGACTCAAGAGTGAACTGTTGCCTCACCTGGAAGGACTGTTTGGGGCCCTGAATGGTGGCAAGAGAGGAGGTGTAGGGACAGGTGTAGCACTTACGCTTACAGGGATAAGTGTCGGGTGGGAGATCAGTGGGGATAGACATGCAGATAAGGGAGTTGCGGAGGGACGGATCCCTGCGGAAAGTGGAGAGGGTTGGAGAGGTAAAGATGTGCTTAGTGGTGGGGTCCTGTTGAAGGTGGCGGAAGTTGCGGAGGATAATGTGCTGGATCCGGAGGCTGGTCGGGTGGTAGGTGAGGACAAGGGGAACTCTGTCCCTGTTGTGGTTGCGGGAGGATGTGGTGAGGGCCGAAGTGCGGGAAATGGAGGAGATGCAGGTGAGGGCATCATTGATGACGACAGAAGGGAAACCACGATCCTTAAAGAAAGAGGACATTTGAGATGTCCTGGAACGGAAAGCCTCATCCTGGGAGCAGATGCGGCGGAGATGGAGGAACTGGGAATAGGGATTGGCATTTTTGCATGTGGTGGGGTGGGAAGAGGTATAGACGAGGTAGTTATGAGAGTCAGTGGGTTTGTAGAAGATGTCAGTGGAGAGTCTGTCCCTAGAGATTAAGACCGAGACGTCGAGAAAGGGGAGAGAAGTGTCCGAGATAGACCAAGTGAATTTGAGGGCTGGGTGGAAGTTTGAGGTAAAGTCGATGAAATTGACGAGCTCAGCATGGGTGCAGGAAGCAGCACCAATGTAGTCATCAATGTAGCGAAGGAAAAGTTGGGGAGCAGTACCAGAATAGGTTTGGAGCACAGACTGTTCCACATAACCAACGAAGAGGCAGGTGTATCTGGGTCCCATGCGAGTTCCCATAGTTACACAAGTTCCAGCCGATGGAGCTGTGAAGGAGCTGCACTATCTGCTGTGCCTCCATATCACCTGCTGCCCCGCAAATCAGCCCAACTATTACGTCCATATCATAAACCCCCTCTGTCAATGTCATCACTAAAACTCAGACCTCAGCTCTGATTGGCCATTGCCCAATGAACCATTAACTATTCACCTGCTTAAGTCTCTCTGTCGACCTCGTAGCAAGTGCAGGTTGCTGGGCGAAAGGTCGCGCATTCAAAGTGCATAATTGTTTGATATCAGCTCTTGGTGTCCATGAGGAACGATGGAGCAGAATTCCTCAGGCTTCACGAGACTTGGATCAAAAACCAGGAAGTCAATTTTGCAGGAAGTTGGAACTCTGTGGGGGTGGTGCTGGTGGTGGTGGGGCAGGGTGTTATTTTCACTGATGATCTGAAGAGCTTGAGATTGGCTGGACCGGACTGAGAAGGTGGAACAAAAACTGGATCTGTGGGAATGGTCTTCTGTGTCAGTAACCGTGAAGAACTCATTCATCAGGTGTGATATTCCCTCAGAGGTGCCGTACTGAGCAGAGGTGTGGCCTGTCCTCTCCCCTGCGTTGGTAAGCACCTGGAATGCCTTCTAGTTTATCTGGAGAGTCTAACATGGAGTGAGTTCAATGGTTTACGATGAACATGTCCCCAGAAATGGGGGAAAAAGTATCCCCGAGGTTTGTGTGTCGCTGTGTCAAGTAATGTGTGTGCATCCAAACTTCATGTTGAGGTTGTACCTCCTCCCAAAGATACACAAGCCTGACTGTCCCGGTAGACCCATAGTTTCTGCCTGCTCCTGTCCAACTGAACTTGTATCTGCCTACCTGGACTCCATTTTGTCACCCATAGTTCAGTCCCTCCCCACCTACATCCGGGATACATCCCATGCCCTCTACCTCTTCAATAATTTCCAATTCCCCGGTCCCAGCCGATACATTTTTACTATGGATGTCCAATCCTTATACACCTCCGTTCCCTATCAAGAAGGCCTCAAAGCCCTCCACTACTCCCTGGATAACAGATCTCACCAGTTCCTCACCACCACTACCCTCCTCTGGTTGGCGGAACTGGTTCTCAAACTTAATAACTTCTCTTTTGGCTCTTCCCATTTTCTTCAGACTAAGGGTGTAGCTATGGGAACTCGCATTGACTTTACTTCGAACTTCTACCCAGCCCTCAAATTCACTTGGTCTATCTCGGACACTTCTCTCCCGTTCCTCGATGCCTCGGTCTCCATCTCTGGAGACAGACTCTCTACCGACATCTTCTACAAACCCACTGACTCTCATAACTACCTCTTCCCACCCCACCACATGCAAAATGCCGTTCCCTATTCCCAGTTCCTCCGTCTCCGCCGCATCTGCTCCGGGGATGAGGTTTTCCGTTCCAGGACATCTCAAATATCCTCTTTCTTTAAGGATCGTGGTTTCCCTTCTACCGTCATCAATGATGCCCTCACCCGTATCTCCTCCATTTCCCGCACTTCGGCCCTCACCACATCCTCCCGCAACCACAACAGGGACAGAGTTCCCCTTGTCCTCACCTACCACCCCACCAGCCTCCAGATCCAGCACATTATCCTTCGCAAATTCCGCTACCTTCAACAGGACCCCACCACTAAGCACATCTTTCCCTCTCCACCCCTCCGCCTTCCGCAGGGATCGGTCCCTCCGCGACTCCCTTATCCGCACGTCCATCCCCACTGATCTCCCACCCGACACTTATCCCTGTAAGCGTAAGTGCTACACCTGTCCCTACGCCTCATCTCTTGCAACCATTCAGGGCCCCAAACAGTCCTTCCAGGTGAGGCAACACTTCACTTGTGAGTCTGTTGGGGTCATCTATTGCATCCGGTGCTCCCGGTGCGGCCTCCTCTACATCGGTGAAACCCGACACAGATTGGGGGACCGCTTCATCGAGCACCTCCACTCCGTCCTCCTCAACAGACAGGATCTCCCGGTAGCCACCCACTTCAACCCTGCTTCACATTCCCATTCAGATATGTCCATAAATGGATGAGATGCCATGATGAGACTAAACTCAGGTCGGAGGAGCAACACCACATATACCGTCTAGGTAGTCTCCAGCCCACTGGTATGAACACAGAATTCTCCAACTTCCGGTAATTCCCTCCCCCTCCCTTCCTCTATCCCTATTTCACTCTACCCCCTCCCCCAGCTCCCTCATGGTTCCACCTCCTTCTTTTACCACCCATTGTTTTCAGGGCTATGACATCAATTTCCCCTTTGTCTTTCAAATTACTGGTCTTTCAACTGAAGCTATAAGCATTCTTCAAATCCTTCCCCATCTTTCATTCTTCAGTCCTGACGAAGGGTTCCGGCCCGAAACATCGACTCATCATTTCTAACTGATGCTGCCCGACTTGCTGAGTTCATCCAGCGTACTGAAAGTGTTTCTCTAATCAAGAACTTAACAACCTCTGCCTTAAATGTACTCAATGATGGCCTTCACAGTCACCTGTGGCAAAGAATACCACAGATTTACCACTCTCTGGCTAAAGATGCTCCTCCTCATCTCCTCATCTCTGTTGTAAAAGGACACCCCGCTATACCAAGGCTGTGTCCTCTGGTCTTAGACTCCCCCACCATAGGAAACATCCTCTCCACGTCCACTCTATTGAGACTTTTCAACATTCGAAGCATTTCAATGAGGTCATCCCTCCCTCATTCTTCAGGCCTAGAGCCATCAAACGCTCTTCATAGGACAGGCCTTTCAATCCTGGAATCATTTTTATGAACCTCCTTTGAACCCTCTCCAACGTCAGCACATCCTTTCTTAGATAAGGAGCCCAAAACTGCTCACAATACTCCAAGTGAGGCCTCACCAGTGCTTTATAAATTCTCAACATTACATCCTTGCGTACATATTCTAGCCCTCCTGAAATGTGAAATTGTGGAGAAGATCTGGGGTTTATTTATCTGATCTCCTCTTTGCAAAAGGGAAAGTTCCTAAAAAGGACTGAGGCTTTACCTGCACAAGACCAAGTGCTTGTTGTTCCTATTAAGGACCCCATCACCCAGGTCATGCCTTGTTCTCATTGCTAACATCAAGTTGTAAGTACAGCAGCCTGAAGGCACACACTCAATGAACCAGGAACAGGTTCCTCCCCTCTGCCATCCAATTTCTGAATGAATGTTCAACCCATGAACACTAACTTTTTTACTTTGATTCTTGCACTACTTATTTAATTTAAATATTTAATATACTTACTCTAATTCAGTTTTTTTCTGTGTTACTATGTATTGTATGGTACTGCTGATGCAAAGGCAATAAATTTCACAACATATGCCATTGATATTAAACTTTATTGTGATCCGGATGTCTAACTGAGTCAAAGGCTCCACTTTCTCTCCAGTTGTCTCTTCAAGGATGTCTTCAGGTGTTGCTACATGGAACAAACAAATGGAAGGGGAGTGAGAGCGAGGGGGTAGAAATGGTTTTAGTCCAGGAGGTTGAAATGAGCATCAACATGAAGACAAAAATACTTTCAAGCACCTTTTTCAAAAGAATCAGTCCCAGCCCCCCATGCTCGCCTCAACTTACCTGTGGTCAGCTTCTCTCTGTGCTTCTGCGATCTTCTGACCTGATTCTTCAGATCTCCAACCTTGCACACGAAGATCACATCTGTGCCGAGACCCACACACCTGAGATTCCTGAGACATAAGAGATTCTGCAGACGCTGGAAAGCTTGAGCAACGCACACAAGATGGTCAAGGAATTCAGCAAGTCAGGCAGCACCTACAGAGAGGGACAAACAGTCGACGTTTCAGGCTGAGACCTTTCATCAGGGCTGGAAAGGAAGAGGCAGAAGCTGAAATAAGAAGGCGGTGGAGAGGAAGGAGTACAAGTTGGCAGGTGATAGGTGAGATCAGGTGAGGGGAAAGTGGGCGGTTGGGGGAGGGGTGATGAAGTAAGAAGCTAAGAAGGTGATAAGTAGAAGAGGTGAAGAAGAAGGAAACTGGTAAGAAAGGACAGTGACCCATTGAATAAAGGACAGGAGGTGAAGAACCAGAGGGAGGTGATGGGCAGGTCATGAGGATGGGTTAGGAGAAGAGAAGGAGTGAGAGGAGTACTCATTATCCAACCCACTACTAACTCAGTTAATCAATGAGTAAAAGCTAAAATTTTCATCTATCTGCCTCCATATATTTTTTAACTGAGGTTTCAAAAGGTGAGACCACTAAGCATGCTCCTTAAAAGCCTTTACATTATAATCAAGGCCCGTCCTATTCTTATTGGACTGTTCAGAGGTCTCACTGAGTTTCTGAGAACTCAACAGGACAGTTGCTGAAGCTCGTTCATTTTTGTCATTCAGCCATACATGAACACCAATGAATACAACCAAATGGATCAGTGTTACTCCAGAACCAAGGTGCAAAAACAGTATCAACATTCATACAGAGCACAAGGCAAACATAGCACATATAGGATAGCAGTAAAATACAGTCAAACAAAAAAAATATTTAATCCATGTCCCCGAGTCCATGAATGTTGCAGCAGTCTGCAGCTGAACACAATATGGCCTGTCTTCTGACGAGCAAACACTGGGGGCAGCACCAACTCTAACATGGATGCAACGCCACACGCCCTCCGGCAATCTGGTGAAATGCACCAGCTCTCCTGGGTGGCAATTATCAGACGACACCACTGCCTGAGGCCTTGACCTCACCCCGACCAAGGCCACTCAGCTCCCACGCCACCCACCAATCAACCAGTGTATCAGACCTGCAGCATTCCACATTGACAACGTCCAACAAGGTCCTGTGATCACAAGAGGTTCTGTGGTAGATGGAAGGGCTGCAATACCAGGTTGGGAAAACAAGAGTTAATTGGGGGTCAGCAGGACGAGGGGTAACAATTCAGAAACTACTTCTTCCCTCTGTTTCTTTCTTTCTTTCATAATTCTTTCATATTTCTTTCTTTCATAATTTATAGTAATTTAATATATTTGCACTGTATCACTGCTGCAAAACAACAAATTTCACATCATATAAGACAGAAACAACAAACCTGATTCTGATCCTGAACGTACATGTGGATCCTGGTTGAAAGAATTCACCACCTCCCACCCTACCCTGTCAAGTTCCTCAATACTGACCTCAAAACCTACAGAACCGGTGTAGAAGTGAGTCACCCTCTATCCCAAAGGAACACTGAAGAAGAAGCTCCCACGTGGGAGCAGAGCCTTGGATCTTTGAAGGGAAGGTGGAGTCTTGAAAGAGGTAAACCAAAAGCACGGGCAAGATATTCACAGCAGATGAGCTAAAGCATGTATAGGGTGATTCTGTTGAAAGATGAGCTTGAAGATATCACAAACAAGAGAAAATCTGCAGATGTTGGAAATCCGAAATGCGGAAGGAACTCAACAGGGCCTGGCAGCATCTACGGAAAAAAGTACAATCGACGTTTCAGGCCGGAACTTCCAGTCCTGTTGAAGGGTCTCGGCATGAAACATCGACTGTACTCTTCCATAGGTGTTGCCTGACCCGCTGGGCATGAAGATATTTTAGGTTCTGTGGTACTTGGATGTTCTGCTGAGCTTCCTCTATTAGACAACCAACATCTCTTCAAACACACTCAACTTCTGTACAATTTAACACCCAATATCATTGTGTGAAGGAACAGTGAGTGAGAAAACAGGCTGGAGGGAATTGACTCAGGGGCATGGGCTCAATTAAAGAGGAACAGATATCCCTTCTCAAACATTTGTTATTCTTTTGAATTCTTTCCTAAAAAGGAACGTGGATTCTCGGTTGTTGATTTTCAGCCACTTAGAGCCACTTGGCTTATTAGGCAATAGGGTCACATGATCAGACATGAGTATCAGACTCACAGACCTAATCCTGTTTATATCCGAGCCCATAAATATATAAACAAGAGGAAGCCACTCAGCCCTTCAGTCCTAGCTCATAATTTAACATCATTTTGGCTCTTCTGATATTTCTATCTACCCAAATTTCCTCATTGTTTTCCTACAATTTGTAGGGATCATTCAGCCCATAAATTGACGCTATCTCTCAGAGATTCCCCATTCACCCTATTCCCCGACACTTCCCTGTAATCTACACACCATCAACACCCATCCCCACCTCGCTACCCTGTGATAAACTTTTTATCCCCTTGCTTATCAATAACTTATTTATCTTTTCTCTAACACTATCCAAAGTCACTACTGCTACAGTCCTTTGAGGAACAGAGTTTAATAAAAATAAAATGTCATTTTAACTATTTTCAATGAATAATCCCTTACTTTAAACAGTGACTCATGGTTCTGCATTCTCTCGAGTTCAAAAGTCAAAGTGAATTTACTATCAAAGTGCGCATATACCACCATATACAACCCAGAAATTAATTTTCTTGCAGGCATACTCAATAAATCCATAATAAAATAATAACTATAATAGGATCAATGAAAATCACACCAACTTCAGCATTCAACCAGTGTGCAAATACAAAAATAAAGAAATAAAAATAATTTATAAATAAGCAATAAGTATCAAGAACATGAGATGAAAAGTGCTTGAAAGTGAGTCTGTAGGATATGGACCATTTCAGTGATGGGGCAAGTGAATTTGAGTGAAGTTCTCCCCTTTGGTTCCAGGTTGAGGGGTAACAACAGTTCCTGAAACTAATGGATGAGTGACAGCAGGAGTAGACCATGAACATGCATTAGGTGGCCGCTTTAGTAGGTATGTGCCTAGACTGTCCTAAAGACTAGGTTTCTATTTCTTACAGCTGCCTCACAGCTCCAGGGTCCCAGGTTCAAACCTGGCCTTGGGTACTGTCTGTGTGGAGTTTGCATGCTTTCCCTGAGACCATGTAAAGTGGTCTAGTTCCCTCCCACATCCCAAAGATGTTCTGCAACTTTAACAGGGTGTTATCAGTTAATCCATGTTGAGGTAAGTGTCAAACAAATCAAAGGGAAGCGATGGGCATGTCTGCAAGAATATGATGGCGGGGATACAGGGAGCTGGTACTGATGAAATAGCTCAGTATAATCCCAAAGGGCTATTGTGATTACTAAGTGTCCTTAACGTACGTCAGATTATGTATTAACAATAATTTACTGCAGCATTTGTTCTTCAACGCAGTAGCATAATTTTTAACACAACGCTTTACTGCACCAGGGATCACCAATTCCCAGTGCTGTCTGTAAGGAGCTTGTACTTTCTCCCCATTTCCTCTGGGTGCTCCAATTTCCTCCCGTATTCCAAAGATTTATGGTTAGCGTTAGGGTGACTGAACCGTGGGCATGTTACGTTGGCAGAGGAAGTGTGCCAGCTCTTACGGGCTGCCCCTGCACAATCCTCTGACTGTGTTGGTTGTTGACACAAAGAGATGCATTTCATTGTATGTTTCGATATACATGCATCAAGTAAAGCTAACCTTTTATTTTGTGTCCCATGTAGTCCCAAGTAGGACAGGCACAAAAGAGCTTTGAATAAACTCCCTAGGGTGTGGATGGAAAGTGGGACTATAATATCAGCATTTTATTTGAATATTCAAGATTTTCACACATTTAACATTGTTAAGCAGAAGGTACAAGCTAACTTTATGCCAGGTGTCAAAGAGAGGAAGGAGCTCAGCAAAGTACGTTCAGAGCTGAGGTCCAGAGGAGCTGCTACAGAGAATGGGGAGGGACATCTTGAGATGAAGAAATGCAGAAAACTTGGAAGGTGGGCAAGATTACAGAATTAAGACACAAGGGACTACAAAGATGCTATCTGACTTGGTGAACTCATCCAGGATTGTGTATGTGTGTGTGTGTTGCAACATGCAGTTAACAATATGCATGAGGAACATAGTGGATGGAGCAGCTTCTGTGGGGGAGGCAGGGTAAAGGAATTATCAATGTTTCAGGTTAAAATCCTGCATCGGGATTGAGAGTAAAGAGGGGTAATGGCAGGTATAAAGAGAGGGGGAGTGGTGATACAGGAGACAAAGAGGATTGGTGGACTGATGTGGGGTGAAGTTAGATAGATCGATTGATAGATAGATAGATAGATAGATAGATTTGCTTTATTTGTCACATATCAAAACATACAGTGAATTGCATCATTTGTGTCAAATCAAATCAGTAAGGATTGTGCTGGACAGCCCACGAGTGTCACCAAGCTTCCAGTGCCAGCAAAGCATGCCCATAGTTTATTAACCCTAACTTGTACATCTTTGAAATGTCGGGGGAAACTAGAGCACCTGGAGGAAACTTGTGTGGTAACAAGGAACTCTGCAGGTCAGGCAGCATCTATGGAAAGGACTAAACAGTTGCCATTTTGAGCAGAAACCCTTCCTCAGGAAGGAATCTTATAGGAAAGGAGAGTGGACCATGGGAGAAAGGAAAATAAAAAAAATCCTTTGGATGTGGGGCGATAACTTCAGCATCTCATTTGAATATTGAAGGCTTTCACAATTTTAACCTCAGACCGTGAGAGTGCAAGGGAGAGAGTGGCCTAAACAACTCTTCACTGTGAGTTTCTTTATAACTAATCTAATGCAACGATGCAATCTGTCCTTAGAATGAGTGTGAATGCATAGTCAAACCATTACACTGTCTGTTCTCAGTCCTTGCGAGCCGTGGTTTTAATAATGTGAATAACATACCTGAAGTTCGGGCCATTGTCTGGGGAACAGTTTTGCACCATCGTTCCCACTGTTCTAGGGGCCTTGTAGGTGGTTGAAAGCAGTGTCAGACATCCATCTCACTTACTGAATCTGTCACTGGGATTTTTCTCAATTCAGTTTTTATCAACTCACTAAGCCTCGCCTGGCTCCCTTTCCAAAGATTGGTCTGGATTTCCAGTCATCCACCCATGTTCACTTTCTGTTACTGTCCAGGAGTTTCCATCCAGTCACTCCGCTGTCATATTCCATGTATCCTGTTCTCCTCCATCCCGTGCTATTTGGACTCTCTCCAAGTGTGCTCTTCCCAGCGATCTCTCCTCCCAGAGTCCCAGACAGCAGGAACATCCTTTTTCTGCCAATGAAACCATTGAATTGTCCTGCAATAACATCAGAGAAGGGAACCCACTGTCCTTCCCCAGCATGGCTCTCTTCCTGGAATCAGTCTGGTTGAATCATCAGGCCCTCTTTCAGCTACCTAGTCTAAGGGTAATAAGTCCATAAGTCAAAGGAATAGAATTAGTCCACTTGACCTACTGTGTGTTTGATTCATGGTCTTCTGCTGCAGTAGCCCATCCACTTCAAGGTTCAATGTGTAGTCTTTTCAAAGATGCTCTTCTGCACACACTGTTGTAACGCATGGTTATTTGAGTTCCTTCCAGTCTGGTCATTCTCTTCTGACCTCTCTCGTTAATATCCAGAGAACTACCGCTCACTGGATATTTTTTGTACCATTCTCTGCAAACTCTAGAACCGTTGTGGGTGAAAATCCCAGGAGATCAGCAGTTTCTGAGACAGTCAAACCACACCTTCTGGCACCAGCAATCATTTCACAGTCAGTCATTTAGATCACATCTCTTTCTCATTCTGATGTTTAATCCAAGTTACAACTGAACCTCTTGACTAGGTCTGCATGTTTTTATGGATTGATTGCTGCCACATGATTGGCTGAACAGGTGTTTGTATTGATCAGCAGGTGTACCTAGTAAAGTGGTTACTGTGTGTTAGCATACGCCTATAAGTGTGTATGCAGCCCCTCCCACACCTTCGTATTCTGGACGATCTTCCCCCTTCCTTTCTTGTCTGATGAAGGGTGTTGGCCCAAAGTGTCAAACATCTATTCCTCTCCATAGATGCTGCCTGGCCTGCTGAGTTCCTCCAGCATTTTGTGTGTGTTTGTGTGAGTGAGGAGTGAGTGCAAGTATGTGTGTACGTGTGTGTGTGTGTGTGTGTGTATGTGTATGCATTTATACATGTTCCTGTATTTGTGTTTTGTGTGTGTTGTTGTATATTAATTTATGTGTGTTTCTGTATTTGTCTGTGTGTGTATGTGTAGGTGTAAATGCATTTATACATGTTCCCCTATTTGTGTTCATGTGTGTGGAGTTGTATATTAACTTACGTGTGTTTCAGTATTTGTCTTTGCGTGTGTGTGTGTGTGCGTGTGCGTGTGTGTGTGTGTGTCTGTCTCTGTTTGTATTTGGTGTACTTTGTGTGCATGTATGTGTGCTTCTGCCAGTATTTGCTTTATAATAATCCTGTTGATTCATGATTACTCTTACTGAGAGGAGTTTACATTTTATGTTCCAGATTTCCCTACTAATTTGAATTTAAATTCCTCAGTTACCTTAGTGTGAACAATGGTCCAGATATATGCCTGATAGTGCGTGCGTTTGAGAAATAGATATACATACATTGTGTGCATGCACCGCCGTCCTGACAAAGGGTTCCGGCCCGAAACGTCGAGCGATCTTTTCCGACCTGCTGACTTCCTCCGGCGTGTTGTGAGCGTTACCATCAACACTCTCTTTACCAATGTTTATCCCTTAACTTCAGGTTCAAGTTTATTGTCACCTGACGGTATGTTTATACAACCAATCGAAACAACGTTCCTCCAGACCACAGTACACCTACAATACATATATCACACACATAAAACAAAATATTACCATAAGTAAGGTAATAAAATACATGAGAGGTGATTGATAAGTTTGTGGCCTAAAGCAGAAGGAGATGAGTTATATAGCTCTTGTTACATGCACATGCAGTTCAACTCTTTGAGTGATTACGCAGAAAGTTTGAAGTTAATAACTCATCAGGGATGATTGATAAGTTCGTGGCCTAAGGTAGAAGGAGATGAGTTATTAACTTCAAACTTTCTGCATTTTCACTCAAAGAGTTGAACTGCATGTGCATGTAACAAGAGCTGTATAACTTATCTCCTTCTACCTTAGGCCACAAACTTATCAATCACCCACCTGTGGACTCTTTCTGGAGGCCCAAGATGCGTATGCTCGACAACTGCTGGACTGTGTGTGTAAATGTAGGAGGGGACTATGTTGAAAAATAAATGTGCTAGGTTTTCTAAAATAGACTTCTTCTACCTTAGGCCACGAACATATCAATCACCCCTCGTATTTCAAAAGTACACATGAAGTGCACAGGACAGGTAAACATTAAACGGTACAGTAAACAATAAGCAGCTGGCTGTCCCAGTGACAGGACCTCAATGGTGTCAGGGTGTTCATTAATCTCACAGCCTGAGGGAAGAAGCTGTTACCCAGTCTGGCAGTCCTAGTCCTGATGCTCCTGTACCTCCTTCCTGACGGTCGTGGGTCAAAGAGATGGTGGGATGGGTGGTAGGGATCCTCAACAATGCTTTGGGCCCTCTGTATACAACGTTCACGGTAAATAGCTGACATTGGCACGCTCATGGATTCAGGCTGGTGAATCCCCACGTCCGCGGATCCTGGGATCCATGGCAGGAGGCATCAGGGTCGGATGTCCATGTGGGTCCAGAGTTTGAGGCCTAGAATTCAGGGTCCTGTGATCAGCATATCCTGGGGACAACAGTGAAGATCAAAGTCCAGACGTTGATGACCGAAGTTGGTGAACGTGGATGTTGAGGCCAAATGTTTGAAGCCCCTAAGTTAGTGTGTTTAGAAGCTGAAAGCCTGTTATCTGCGAGTCTGCAAGTCCACCAGGAGAAGTCTACGATTTGTGAGTTCACTGAAGGCTGGAGGCTGGAGGTAGCCATTCACGGGGGTGGTGGCCTGAACTGTGTGTGTGAGCGGATGGGTGGCTGGGAGAGAGGAAGGGGTTTGTTTTGCTGCTGTTGTGTTGCTGTTGCTTGTGCTGTTCTGCTGAACATTGCGGAGATGCTTTGTTAACGTTGTAATGTGTGCTGATACTTGCCGGCTGCCCCCAGTGCACTATTAGACTGTGTTGGTTGTTAACACAGATGGCACGTTACACGGTACGTTTCAATGTACGTGATACAAAATGATGCTGGTGATATTGTAATGAGAGATGCAGAGATGGCAGAGGAGTTGAATGTGTATTTTGCATCAGTCTTCACAGTGAAGTTTCTGCAGTGAAAATTATGACTGAGAAGGTGCTCAGGAAGCTTAATGGTCTGAGGGTGGATAAATCTCCTGGACCTGATGGAATGCACCCTCGGGGTCTGAAGGATGTAGCTGTAGAGTTTGCGCAGGAATTAACGATGATCTTTCAAGAATCGATAGATTCTGGCATTGTACCGGATGACTGGAAAATTGCCAATGTTACTCCGCTATTTCAGGAGGGTGGGAGGCAGCAAAAAGGAAACTATAGACCTGTTAGCCTGACATCAACGGTTGGGAAGTTGTTGGAATCGATTTTTAAGGATGAGATTACAGAGTACCTGGAGGCACATGACAAGATAGGCCAAAGGAAAATCCTGTCTTACAAGCCTACTGCAATTCTTTGAGGAAGTTACAAGCAGGGTAAACAAAGGAGATTCAGTAGACATGGTGTATTTGGATTTTCAGAAGGCCTTTGACAAGGTGCCACACATGAGACTGCTTAGCAAGATAAGAGCCCATGGAACTACGGGGAAGTTACAAGCATGGGTGGAGCATCAGCTGGTTGGCAGAAAACAGAGAGTGGGAATAAAGGGATCCTACTCTGGATGGCTGCCGGTTACCAGTGGAGTTCCACAGTGGTCGGTGTTGGGACTGCTGCTTTTTACGATGTATGTCAATGATTTGGACTATGGTATTAATGAATTTGTGGCTAAATTTACCGATGATACAAAGATAGGTGGAGGAGCGGGTAGTGCTGAGGAAACAAAGAACCTGCAGAGAGACTTAGATAGTTTAGGGCAATGGGCAAAGAAGCGGCAAATGAAGTACAATGTTGGAAAGTGTATGTTCAAGCACTTTAGTGGAAGAAATAAACGGGCAGGCTATTATTTAGATGGGGAAAGAATTCAAAATGCAGAGATGCAAAGGGACTTGGGAGTCCTTGTGCAAGATACACTAAAGGTTAACCTCCAGGTTTAGTTGGTTGTGAAGAACGTGAATGCAATGTTGGCATTCACTTCTAGAGGTATAGAATATAAGAGCAGTGATGTGATGTTGAGGCTCTATAAGGCACTGGTGAGTCCATACTTGGAGTATTGTGTGCAGTTTTGGGCTCCTTATTTTAGAAAGGATATACTGACATTGGAGAGGGTTCAGAGAGGATTAACAAGAATGATTCCAGGAATGAAAGGGTTACCGTATGAGGAACATCTGGCAGCTCTTGGGCTGTGTTCCCCGGAGTTCAGGAGAATGAGGGGGGGATCTTATAGAAACATTCCGAATGTTAAAAGGCCTGAACAGATTAGATATCGCAAAGTTATTTCCCATGGTAGGGGATTCTAGGACAAGAGGGCATAACTTCAGGATTGAAGGACGTCCATTTAGAACTGAGATGTGGAGAAACTACTTTAGTCAGAGGGTTGTATATCTGTGGAATTTGTTGCCACTGGTGGCTGTGGAGGCCAGGTCATTGGGTGTATTTAAGGCAGAAATAGATAGGTTCTTGATTAGCCAGGGCATCAAGGGGTATGGGGTGAGGGCAGGGGAGTGGGGATGACTGGAGGAATTGGATCAGCCCATGATTGAATGGCGGAGCAGACTTGAAGGGCCGAATGGCCTCCTTCTGCTCCTATATCTTATGGTCTTATAAATAACTGAATCTGAATCTGTGGTGCTGTTGCACAATCCAAAAGAGATGCAAAAGACACTATAGTCATTAAAGTCTTGCTTTTCTTTTGTCCAGTCACGTAGGTGAGTTGGTGTTTTGAAATATATTTTGCAAATGACGCTTCTATGTGTGGCTTATTTATAGAGTAAGAACTGGCCACATCACTGTGTCAGCAATATATCCTTCTCAAATGCAATCACTTTCCAGGAAAACAATTTCATCACAATCTAGTAGTTCAAAGGTCATTCTCTTCACTGCTGGTGCTAACTTGAAGTGACTTCCATTTCTTTGAATTCTGACTATTGCCCATTTTACCCTCTCTGTCTTTGACTGGTCTGCCATTTACCCGCATGCCCAAGCCTTGATCCATTCTATTACCATTCATTTCAAGGCTAAATTATAAAAGCAAAGTTGTAATGCTGGGGCTTTATAAGGCATTGGTCAGAGCACACTTTGTGAGTAGTTTTGCACCCCATAGAGTGGGTTGGCATTGAAGAGGGTCAAGAGAAGGTTCATGAGAATGATCCCAGGAATGAAGGGGTTAATGTAGGATGAACATTTGCTGGCTCGGGGCTTGTCCTCTCTGGAGTTCAGAAGAATGATGAAGAATCTCATTGAAATCTATCGAACATTGAAAGGCCTAGTTAGAGTGGCAGTGGAGAGGATGTTTTCTATAATGAGGGAGTCTAGGACCAGAGGGCACAGCCTCAGAAGAAAAGGGTGTCTCTTTATCACAGAGATGAAGAAAAATTTCTTTAGCCAGAGGATGGTGAATCTGTGGAGTACATTGCCAGAGGCATCTGTACTGAAAGGCCGAGATAGAGTGGATGTGGAGAGGGTGTTTCCTGCATAGTGGGGAGTCCAGGTCCAGAGGGAACAGCCTCAGAATACAAGGACATCCTTTTCAAGCAAAGTTGAGGAGGAATGTCTTTAGGCAGAGGGTGGTGAATCTGTGGATTCTGTTGCCATAGATGGCTGTGGAGGCCAAGTCATTAGGTATATTGAAAATGGAGATTAATAGGTCTTAATTATTAAGGGTGTCATAGTTTATAGGGAGAAGACAGGAAAATAGCATTGAGGGGCATAATAAATTAGCTACGATGGAATGGCAGAGCAGATGTGATAGGCTAAGTGCCCTAATTCTGCTTCTATACAGTATCTTAAGGTCTTATGGTCTGTGGCACCAAGGTTTGTGCCAGTCATCTCAAATTTCCTTCCTTACTGCCTTCTTACTTCCCACTTCCCCCCTTTTCACAATTCTTTGGTTAGAACATTCTGACCATATGTCACTCTCTATGACTGTGACGTCACTGTCTGTTTGATACGCCCAATGGCCTCAAACTGCCAGTTCCCATGAAAAGCCCCATTTTCTCATTCTCGTTCAACTCTGTGCAGAGTGCAGGCTTTCTGTAGGTGGTGTGAATTTAATTCAGACTGCAGTTGTGGGAAGTATAATAACAATTTTGAGAAAGCTTTAGGCTTGAATTCCAAAAGTACCAGTGATTAAATCATTCAGTTACTCAAAGAACGCCATGTGTCCATTTCCTGGATGATATAGTGTTTATGTCGAGAATACACAAAACCAAGACTGTGTCTGGGAGAAAGTTAACAGTCCGCACAAGCCAACCACAAAATTTACAAGTTGCAAACACATGGACCACCATCACTGGGCATCTGAAACTTGCACGTTTCACAATTGCCCCTTGCCCCACCGAACTTAACAATCAATAAGGTATTTTTGGTAGTCACTAAGTTCATTTAGAAAAGGAGACAGCTAGTTCTTTCACAACAAGCTCCTAAAAACAGCAACCTGTTTGGGACCAAACAACCTGCTTTGATGATGTTAACTGTGGACTATATATTACCCAAAGGCATTGGTGAGAACTGCTATTCTTAGCAGTGTGGACGAATGGCAGGATCCTAGGGTGGGTTAGTAGGTTTTCAACTGATACAAAGTATGGTAGTGTCGTGGATAGTGTAGAAGGTTGTCGTAGGTTACAATGGGATGTTATGAGGTTGCAGAGCTGGGCCGAGAAGAGGCAAATGGAGTTCAAACCAGAGAAGTGTGAAGTGATACACTTTGGAAGGTTGAACTTGAAGGCAGAAGACTGGGTTAATGGCAGGATTCTTAGCAGTGTGGAGCAACAGAGGGATCTTGGGGTCCACGTCCATAGTTGATTGGGCTGCTAAGAAGGCGTATGGTGTGTTGCTCTTCATTAGTCAGGGGATTGAATTCAAGAGCTGTGAGGTAATGTTGCAGTTCCACAAAACCACTGTTAGACCACACTTGGAGTATTGCACTCAGTTCTGGTCACCTCATTCTAGGGAAGATGTGGAAGCTTCAGAGAGGGTGCAGAGAAGAGTTCATCATATCCGTTGATCTGTACCGCAACAAAATCGCACTGAGGGTGTCCTGGAAGTAATCGTGTTCTTCCCCTCTGCCATCTGATTCCTAACTGAATATTGAACCCATGAACACAACTTTACTTTTCTTTTGTATTTTTTCCACTATTTTTAATTTAACAATTTAATATACGTATTGTATATATACTTATTATAATTGACTTACTTATTTTTTTCTCTCTATTATCATGTATTGTATTGTACTGCTGCCACAAAGATAACAAATTTCATGACATATGCCGGTGATATTAAACTTGATTTTAATTTTGATTTACCAGGGCGCTGCCTGAATTAACAAGCCTCCTTATGAGGAAAGGTTGAGCAGGCTGAGGCTTTTTGCTCTAGAAATGCAACTTGATAGAGTTGTACAAGACTACAAGAGACATAGACAGAGTGACAGCCAGCACCTTTTTTTACCAGGGCAGCAATGACTAATATGAAAGAGCATACTTTTAAGGTGATTGGAGGAAAATGTAGGGGAACGTTAGAGGTAGCTCTTTTGACACGAAGAGTGGTAAGTGCTTTGCCAGAGATGGTAATAGGGGCAGATACATTAGTGACATTTACGAAAATGTTGGATAGGGACACGGATGAAAGGAAATAGCAGAGCTATGTAGGGGGTTAGGGTAGATTAAGCTTGGCGTAGGTTAAATAGTCGGTACAATATCAAGGGCCAAAGGGCCTGTACTGTGCTGTACTCCTCTATGTTCTCTCAAATAAAGAATGGAAACTTTAATGCCTATCTGAGACCATTATTTTTTTAAATGTCTCATCTTAACAGAGGCACCTCTGTCAGTGCAGCACCCCATCAGTAGAGAGCAGGAGCAGCCAGCCTTCCAGCCCTCGAATAGTCCTCTACTAGATGAGTGGGACCACCCCTATCAGCTGTGGACACCAGGCATCAGGGACTGGATGCTTTCAGTCGCATGCGCATCCCCTATGCTGCCTGGCCCCGGATGGGATCTTCCAGTGTGGTCAAAGTGTTCATGATTGATCTGGAACTGGTCTGACAATTTTGTAAACATCACACATAATGAGAGAAAACGTTAAACTCAGCACCATGTGTTGACTGGCCTGGCTGTATGCTAATAACACTTTGGCACGCTCACTAGATTTGTAGTCAAGTTTGTGACTTCCTTTACAGATCTAGGCTGGGTGGTCCATTGCAAATGTTACTTCACTGAAATGTTTCTGTATTACTAACTTTATTCTGCTCAAGGGTTGGCGCGTGGCCAAGTGGTTAAGGCATTCGTCTAGTGATTTGAAGTTCGCTAGTTCGAGCCTTGGCTGAGGCAGCGTGTGTGTCCTTGAGCAAGGTAACCACACATTGCTCTGCGACGACACCAGTGCCAACCTGTATGGGTCCTAATGCCCTTCCCTTGGACAACATCGGTGTCGTGGAGAGGGGAGACTTGCAGCATGGGCAACTGCTGGTCTTCCATACAGCCTTGCCCAGGCCTGCGCCCTGGAAACCTTCTAAGGCGCAAATCCATGGTCTCATGAGACTAACGGATGCCTATAATAATATAATTCTGCTCTCTGCAACTGATGATGATAACAATAGCATCCATCTCTCTCGGAGGATAATGGGTATGAGCTATGGATGGCCCAAGCCTGGGCAGAAGATATGGAGGTATATGAAGATATAAACGAGTCATCAAGGTTTGGAGTAGTCCAAAGAAAAGTGAAGCAATACATTTGGCACCAGCTTGGCTGCAGGAGCTGCTGGAGGTAGCTCTCCCAAGGGTCTGCCCACAGGCAGTGGGGCTGTTTACCTATAACTGGGGATCTGGTTCACGAGCACCAAGACGTGTCCACACTCTGGTGGGCCTGCGTGCTATGTGTGCGGGGGCCAGACATCCTGATCGTCCTCTGTAGTTCAGCCTGAGTAAGAAAGGAGTTCAGTTTCCGTGTGTCGCCAGTGAGGAGGCGCCACACGAGGCTTGTTGTTAGAGAGGCTCTGTGCTGGCAGGGAGAGACTTACACATTCAGTTCTCTTTTTCTCAAGACCACTAGCAGCGGTGGAAGCTGAAAACAAGAGCGACAAGCACTACCAACTACACTACCACAGTAGACGCATCACAACATACTAAACCCAGAAATATTCAGTGCTCTCAATTTGCAAAGCATCACTTCTGCAGAAATAACCCTCTTCAAGGTCTTAAGTTAACAAGCCAATTTTTTCTTCAAATGTTAAGAAATAGTCCCAGATGTAGTCAGCAGTTGCCTCTGTGGAGAAGTGCAAGCGTTGACTGTTTGTAGTTGGCACATTAGATTGGATTAGATTAGATTAGATTAGATTCAACTTTATTGTCATTGTGCCAAGTACAGATACAAAGCCAGTGAAATGCAGTTAGCATCTAACCAGAAACGCAAAGAATAGTGTTACTTACAAAATAACTGTGAACAAAAAGTAAGTGCTACAGCACACAAATATAGAAGTACTGAGACAGTACAATATGGGTGCAATACTGCTTAGCGCTGTGATGTGAGGTTCAGCAGGGTCACAACCTCAGGGAAGAAGCTCTTCCTGTGCCTGCTGGTGCAGGAGCAGAGGTTCCTGTAGCTCCTACTGGACAGGAGGAGAGTAAAAAGTCCATGGTTAGGGTGAGATGCATCCCTGATAATGCTTTTCGCCCTGCCCAGGCAGCGCCTTATGGTAGATGTTCTCAATGGCGGGCAATTGGGTGCCGATAATCCGCTGGGCAGTTTTCACCACATGCTGGAGTGCTTTGCGGTCCGATACGGGACAATTACCATACCACACTGGGATGCAGTTATGCTCTCAATGGTACAGCGGTAAAAGTCCGTCAGCACCTGGGACAGAGGTGAGCTTTCTTGATGCTCCGCAGGAAATAAAGGCACTGTTGCTGTCTGTGAATATCCAATGTTAATTCCTAGGATTTACCTTTGTTATATCAGGTGTTCTTGACCAAGCTTTAGACTTCTTCCAAGTGCATGCCCACAATCAGGTTTACTTTCACTGATGTGCACAAAATGTTGGAGCAACTCAGCAGGTCAGGCAGCGTCTGTGGAGATGTTGTACCTCACTGCCTGTTCTGGGGTTGGAGGACTGTCGGTGTGGGTGGATGAGTAGGAGGAAAGAACGGGTGTATTTTACTGCTGTTGTTTTCTTGCTTGTTGTGTTCTGTGTTGTTCTGCCGAACGTTGTGGATGTGTTACATTCGTGCTGGCACATGTGGCAACACTTGCGGACTGTCACCAGCACATCCCTAGCTTCTGCTAGCTGTTAACACAAACAGTGCATTTCACTGTATGTTTTGATACACATGTGATAAATAAATTTGAATCTGAATGGAAGCCTAACCCTGAAATCTCTCTGTCCTTCAAGCAGAGATTTTTCCGATGTCTACTTGTGCCATTTCAGCCATTTCCTTTTTGTGACAGTCCCATTTCTCCTCGGCAACATCACAAAAGCATTAAAGTTCCACATGTTTCATGAGGAAAATTCATAGATGTAGAAGATTTTCTTTTCAGTTCCTGTTTATTTTTGGGGTTAACACAAGAGATTGCTTTTCTTTGTTGAGACTGTTGCCTTGGCAACTGGTTTCCATTGGCAAATGAAAATACAAACTTGTGCTGGTTGTGAGGTCAGGCAGGAACTGTGTCTGGGAATGGCAGGGAGCTCCACCTTTTCACATGACATATTAGAATGCCATTTTGTGGTTCATTGATCAGTTAAACTCCGAACACACACTTTATCAGATCCAGAATCTGGGCTGAATCTTGTAGGCATCAAATTATTGACTACAGGAGAAGGAAGCCAAAAAACCTTGAGCCAGTCCTCATTAGAGGATTAGAAGTGGAGAGGGTCTGTAGCTTTAAATTCCTTGCTGTTAGTAGTTCAGAAGATCTGTCCTAGGACCAGCTCATAATTCCCTTCATGAAGAATGCACAGCAGTGCGTTTGCTTTCTTAGAAGTTAGCGCGAATTCAGAGTTTCACCTAAAACTTTGACAAACTTCTATAATACACAGTGGAGAGCATCCTGACTAGTGGCATCACGGCCTGGTATGGAAACACCAAAGCCCAAGAGCCGAATGGCGTACAAAATGGGTTGGATGCAGCTTAGTCTATCACAGGAAATGCTCTCCCTGCCATTAAGCGCATCTTTAAGGAGCGCCACCACAGAAAAGTATCATCTATTATCAAGTATTGCACCGCCCAGACCAAAGTTCAAAGTTCAAAGCAAATTCATTTTCAAAGTGCATATATATCAATGTAAACAACCCTGAGATTCATTTTCTTAATGGCGTATCCAGTATATCCAAGAAAAACAATCAATGAAAGACTGCACGCAACAGGGCGGATGAAAAACAAATATGTAAAAGACAACAACAATAAGTAAATAAATGATATTGAGAAGATGAAATGAAAAGAGTCCTTGAACCTGAGTACATAAGCTGTGGGAACATCTCTGTGATGGGATGAGGGAACATGGGTGAAGTTATCCCCTCTGGTGCAAGAGCCTGATGGTTGAGGGCTATCAACTGTTCCTGAACCTGGTGGTGTGGGGCCCTGAGGCTCCTGTACCTTCTTCCTGATGGCAGCAGCGACAGAAGAGCATAGCCAGGATGGTGGGGGTCCTAGATGATGGATGCTGCATTCCTGCAACAACGTTCCTGGGTAGATGTGCTCAATAGTGGGGAGGGCTTTACCCATTGAGGACTGGGCTGTAGCCATTAGTTTTTGTAGGATTTTCCATTCGAGGGCATTGGTGTTTCCATAGGAGGCTGTGATGCAACTGGTCAATATACTCTCCATGACACGTCTATAGAAATTTGTTAAAGTCTTATGCTGAATCTTCACAAAGTTCTAAGGAAGTAGAGACACTGGTCTGTTTTCTTTGTAATGGTATTTACATGCTGGGCCCAGGACAGATCCTCTGAAATGATAACACCAAGGAATTTAAAGCTGCTGGTCTCCTCCACCTCTGATCCTCCAATGAGGACTGGCTCAAGGACCTCCATTTTCCTCCTCTTGTAGTCAATAACCAGCTCCTTGGTCTTGCTGACATTGAGTGAGTGTCACAGTGGTGGGGCATTGGGAGCAAGGGTGGACCCAAATGCAAGACACATCTTGTGAGGTTAATTGAATTGAGTTTATTGTTTGATACCAGGAGAGCAAAGCAGAAGCAGGAATAGCGAACTGGGCAAGGACTCAGGACTACAACTAGGCTGGGACTAAGGGTCTGGGCTAGGACTCAGAATTAGATCCCAGAACTGGCGGCGACATGAAGAGGACACGGTATGGACTCCGAGCCACAGACTGAGCAAGGACCCAGTACCTGGGTTGTGCCCTGGGCTCGGACCCCAGAATCAGGTATGGACATGACATGGGCTAGGGAGAGGAGGAACAGGGAAAAACAGAGCCTCGGTCTCGGGAGAGCAGGTACATAGAACCATGGACACATACACAGAACACATAGTCGGGACCTCTCCTTGGGTACAGGACATAGGGCCAGGACTCATGACCTCCCGCGGGGCAACAGCAAGACGGCCTGACTCACCCCATGGATGCGAGGACAAGACACGACAAGACATGACCCCCCCGCGGGGCAACGGCAAGACGGTCTGACTTACCCCACGGAGGCGAGGACAAGACAAGACCAACACGAAAGAACACCAGACAGTACCTATCTAGCTCCGGCGATAGAACAAGACCAAGGTGTAGACGAGGGCTAGAGGTGAGAGGGGCAGAGAAGGGATTCAGACAGTGGGGTAGGACAGGAATAACAGACTGCCAGGACCGGGACTTGACTCAGAACTTGGATGCCGCCAGGACCAGGACTTGACTTAGTGCTTGAATGCCGCCAGGGACAGGACTTGACTTGGAGCCTCTGGGTAGTGGCGAGCTCTCGACTTGGCCCGGGAACAGTAGACGGCGGTTCTTGATTCCCTCCGGCAGGTTAACTGACGGATCCACCTCGGCGAGGACACTTTGCAGGCTTGCTTTGGCGAGGGAACTTGACAGGGGTGCTCTGGTGAGGAAAGGCAAATTACCGGCACTCGCTTTGGGCGGAGACTAGGCTTGCTCCGGCCAGATGACATTGACACGCCGTACCTTTGGTGACTTTGCAGACGCTCTCGCCCCGAACAGCTGAAAGCTGGAAACCATAAACTACCGGTTCAGCCGGGAGTAAATTGCCTCTAATCGCCAAGGCCGAAGGACACGGGAAAACAGGGAACCAAAGGGAAACAGGGAGTCAACGGTCTGGATCGTAACATAAACTAAGTAAATTTACAGAGACCCCGATCCGGACCATGTTGTTGTGGCATCACTCAGCCAGATTTTCAATCTCCCTCCTACATGTTGGTTCATCACCACCTTAGATTTAGCCAATGACAGGGGTGCCAGCTGCAAACTTAAATATGGCATTGAAGCTGTTCTTAGCCATAAGTATAAAGTGAGTAGAGCAAGGGGCTGGTCACACAGTTGTGGTCCTCCTGTGCTGATGCTGATTGTGAAGATGTTTTTGCCAAACCAAACTGACTGAGGTCAAGGAAATCAAGGATTGATCAAGCAGAAAGGTTGATCAAGTTGGGTCTTTATTCTTTGGAGCGTAGAAAGTTGAGGGGGGACCCGATAGAAGTATTTAAAATTATGAGGGGGATAGATAGAGTTGACGTGGATAGGCTTTTTCCATAGAGAGTGGGGGAGATTCAAACAAGAGGACATGAGTTGAGAGTTAAAGGGCAAAAGTTCAGGGGTAACATGAGGGGGAACTTCTTTACTCAGAGAGTGGTAGTTGTGTGGAACAAGCTTCCAGCAGAAGTGGTTGAGGCAGGTTCGATGTCGTTGTTTAAAGTTAAATTGGACAGCTATATGGACAGGAAAGGAGTGGAGGGTTATGGGCTGAGTGCAGGTCGGTGGGACTAGGTGAGAGTAAGAGTTCGGCTCGGACTAGAAGGGCTGCGATGGCCTGTTTCCATGCTGTAATTGTTATATGGTTATATGATTATATGGTTAAGGAGGCATTGAAGGCAAGGGCTTGTGGTTTGGACCACGCTTACTTCCCACTACTGCCATTACAGGAGCACTAGGTACCACAACAACAGGTTCAGGAGCAGTTATTACCCTTCACCATAAAGCTCCTGAACCAGCATTGATAACTTCACACCATTTCAATACTTAACTGTTAGCTGAACACAATCTATAGATTCACTTTCAAGTCTTCTACAACTCATGATCTCCGTCTTACTTAATTACTTATTTATCTGTATTATTTGTTTATTTTTGCATTTGCCCTTTTTTGCACATTGGCTGTTTGCCCGTCTTTGTGTGTGGCTTTTCATTGGCTCTGCTGCGTTTCCCTGTTCTACTGTGAATGCCCTGCAAGAAAATGAATCTCAGGGTAGTATATGGTGACGTATGTGTACATTGATGATAAATTTACTTTGAAATTTGAGCTTTGAACACAGTGGGCCTGACTGATCAAAGAGGGTTTTGCAGCTCTTGTCATGATCCTAAAATGTCTCAACTGAGGGTCAATGACATACAAGAGTCTACCCAATGCAAGTTCCATGATTTAGGCCTTTACGATGACTTGGGAATATTGGAGGCTGAAGGAAGAACTGACAGAGGTTATTAAATTATGAGAGGTATACACTCATTGGGCACACAAGGTACCTAATAAAATGGCCACTGAGTGTACGTTGGTGGTTCTCTACTACTGCAGCTAATCCACTTCAAGGTTCAATGTGTTGTGCGTTTAGAGATACTCTCCTACTCTCCTGCACACCACTGTTGTAACACGTGGTTATTTGAGTTACTGTCGCCTTCCTGTCAGCTTGAACCATCCTGGCCATTCTCCTCTGACCTCTCTCATTAGCAGGGTGTCTTACCCTACAGAACTGCCGCTCACTGGATGTGTTTTTTTTTCTGTTTCCTGCACCATTCTCTGTAAACTCTAGACACTGTTGTGTGAGAAAATCTCAGGAGATCATCAGTTTCTAAGATACTCAAACCATATCACTTCTGGCACTAACAATCATTCTATAGTCAAAGTCACATAGATCGCATTTGTTCCCCATTCTGATGTTGGGTTTGAACAACAATCGAATCTATTGACCATGTCTGTATGCTTTTGGGAATCAGAATCTGAATCATGTTTAATATCACTGGCACACGTCATGAAATTCATTCACTTAGCAGCAGCAGGACAAGGCAATACATGATAATATAGAAAAATAAGTAAGTCAATTACAGGAAGTATATTTATGTATATTAAGTTGTTAAATTTAACATAGTAATACAATAGTAAAACAGAAATAGTATAAAATCGAGGCGGGAGGAGAGAAAACAGTGCGCCGCGCGTGCGCAGCTCTACGGTGAAAATGATATCGTATCCGTTAAATAGGGGCCGTGGACAATTCTGATTTGATGGAGACAGACGTGAAAACACAGAGGAACATCTGGAGAAATTTCTGAAATGCCCGTTTGCTGCTGTTGTTACTGCACGATTGAGAATCTCTGGAGGGTAGGCCCCAAAATCCCCGGCTTTGCCTACTGCTGGTGACTGAGATTGAGGTCGAATCGCTCAGCTAGAGATGGTGCTCGGTACTCGGTGTCAAAGGGCTGATCGGAGGCTCGAAGTTTCCGGACGTCTCAGAGTCGGATTGTGGTCGGGCATGGCAGGGAGAGTTTTTCTTCCTTCTCCCGTCTGCGTGAGATGTGGGGTATTTGAGAGACTTTGAACTTTTTTACTGTGCTCATGGACTGTTCTTCACCAAGTTATAGTATTGTTGCACTGTTGTAACTATATGTTATAATTATGTGGTTTTGTTAGTTTTTCCAGTCTTGGTCTGTCCTGTGTTTTACGATATCACACCGGAGGAAATATTGTATCGTTTCTTAATGCATGCATTACTAAATTACAGTAAAAGAGGACTGCATGTCTTCATAATTTAAAAAAAAAGTGAGGCAGTGTTCATGGGTTCAATGTCCATTTAGAAATCGGATGGCAGAGGGGAAGAAGCTGTTCCTGAATCGCTGAGTGTGTGTCTTCAGGCTTCTGTACCCCCTTCCTGACGGTAATAGTGAGAAGAGTTGCTGCCACGTGATTGGCCGATTAGATACATGTATTAGCAAGCAGGTGTACAACTGTACCAAATAAAGTGGCCACAGAGTGTAGATGGGGTAGTTTCTTAGAATCTTTTTTTCAGGGAAAAACATGGAGGACACGTATTTACGGTGGGAGCAGAAGATGCACATTTTTTTTACAGAGGCGAGTGATGAGTATCTGGACCATGCCGTCAGTTGTGCTGGAGGAAGCAGACACAATAATACTGTTTAAGGGGCGTTTAGACAGGATCATGCAAGGAATGGAGGGCTATTGATATTTGACTCTTTGTCTTCTTTTGCACCTTGGTTGTTTGTCAGTCTTTGTGTGTAGTTTTTTTAATTGATTCCATTATATTTCTTTGTTCTGCTGTAAATGCTTGAAAGGTGATGAATCTTGGGGTAGCATATGGTCAATATACAAACTTTGATGATAAATTTACTTTGAAATTTGAACTTTGAGTAAATGCTAAGGTATCAAAATGCCTGAGCTCACTCCACGGTTTAGTTCAGGCCTTAACTATATACGCCCTCTGAAGTAAAGTCACTCTCGTAATACCTGAAATACAAGACCTAATTTGTGCACAGCTATACCCCATTATGTGTTGTCACTGATGTCACTTATATCACTTGGAGAAACTTGAAACACTGACCTTCATGCACAAGTCCCTGGACAGTGGGGGCAAGAACGTCTCCAGTGTCGCCCTCACCCTGATGGCCAGCTTCGTGTGTGGCTGCATCAGGCTGTGTGTGGATCCTAGATACCTGGGTACAAAGTACCACTGTGTGCCCAGGTTTTACCTGTCGCCCTGGCTATGAAGGGTGGGTCTGGCCCCTTTCTAGCACGACACCCCTGTCAGCTGGTTGGTGCCTCCATACCTGTCCTTTGACCACAAGGCAATCAGACAGTGGTCGACACGTAATGTCCTGCAGGCGGGGCAGGAGAAGGATGTGACGGACACAGTGGGGTGGTTCCCTGAGCAGACTGTCCAGTATATCTGGCAAATTGCCTCATCGCCAGACCTCACCAACAGGCACAAAGACCTTGCCTGGCTGGCGGTGAGAGGGGCCCTCCCAGTCAGATCCCTCCTGTATGCCCGGAATGTCATCTCCGCACCCCACTGCCCACAGGAGGACTGTAATGGGGTGGAGTCAGTGGCTCACCTCTTTGCACACTGTGGGTTCGTGAAGAAGGTGTGGAGGAGGATGGAAGGGACGGTGTTAAGATTCATGCCCAGCAGCTGCGTTACCAAGGACTCCATGATCTACGGGCTGTTCCCAGGGACGCACACGGAGACAAACATCCGGTGCTGCTGGCAGATCATCAATTCGGTGAAAGATGCGCTTTGCCCAAAACTTGGTGGTCTACCAGCACACGGAGATGTCCGTGACTGAATGCTGCCGACTGGCTCACTCTCGCCTGCAGGAGTACGTGCTGAGGGATGCACTCAAGCTTGGTGCGGCCACCGCGAAGGCCCGGTGGGGAAGGACCACAGTTTAAGGTTCGTCACCCGTGGGAGTGGGAGGGATCGGGTGGGGAGGAGACTAACCCTCATTAGCGGTGTGGACAGATGAATCAACATGGTGCCCCAGGAGTGGGTGGAATTGTGTAGACTGTTAAAGAACTTTGGAAAAGGAATTAGAGCCAATGCTGGTTTATTTATTATTAATAATTTTATTGTAAATAAGTCTTAATTCTTGACTAAGGTTTGAGAGTCAACGAACGATTTATTGTAAACATCTTTCATTGGACTGAGAGTCAACGCATATTTTTATTGTAACTAACTTTATTTATTGAATAAGGACTCAGAGTCAATGAATGTTTTTTATGTAATTAACTTTATTTTGTAATATTTCTGAATAAAGTATTTTTGGAGGAAAAAAATTCTGCTCCAGATTCCAGTCTATGCCATCTCTTGGGTTACCAAGAAATGTTTGCTCTTCTTCAATATAACACTTCTGCATAAAAGAGGTCAAACGCTGGCAGGAATATTGGTTCGTTCATCTCAATGGTCTCTGCAGTACTGCCTCAGAAAAAGAATAAGACTAGATGTTCTGGAGTGGAGCTTCAATCGATAGTCTTCAGAGGTAAAGATGAGTGCTACCCACACTCCATTGTCTGTAGATCTCAGCATAGCTGCAATCATCTTACACCCATTAGCTGCCTTTCCATTGCCCCCTCCATGTTGAGGGAGTAGTAAGGGATCTCAGCCTCTGGTTGAAGGGATATTACAAGGTCAGGCCTGGGCCACCTTACAGTCATGGAACAACGTCTTCACGCCTGTAGCAGAGTGGCCAAAGCTGAACACAATATTCCAAATGCCACCTCATCAATATCGTGTACTACTTCAACATAACACCACAGCCTGCATCCTCATTGCCCTGACGGGTGAAGTCCAGTGTGCCAACATCTATTTGATATCAACACCGAGGGAAAAATTTATGAACAGAAAGGTCTGGGAACAGCCAGCAACTGCGGAGACAGAGAAACATTTATTACTGTCACACATCTGCTTTTGGGAGTTTGTGTTGTGCCCACTGGCCAATGCAATACCATATTCCAACCGCATTGGTCATAAACACAGGAGATTCTGGCTTCTTCCCCCTTCCTTTCCAGTCCTAATGAAGAATCTCAGCCTGAAATATCGAATGTTTGTTCCTTTCTACAGATGCCGCCCGACCTGCTAAGTTCCTCCGATCGTTGCATACGTCACAGGTCCTGAAGTGTGTTGTGTCCTCTTCAAAGGTTCAATGTCAGCTCTTGATATCCAAGTCAGCCCTTCCTTCAAAGTGAGGTGAGAAGATGAGAGGAGTGTACGAGACAAGCGGATTGGTAGGGTGGGAGAGACTGGAACAGGGCCCTAGGGAGCCTGGAAATTATGAGAAGCAGAGGGATGTATTACATCTAGCGAGAGGGTGAAGCAGTGAGCTGGATTTTTCTGGCTAAAGAAAGAAATTCCTTCTCTTAGAGAAGGAAATCCCTACCCAAGGAGTGGCAGATGTTGAGTCACTGAATGAATTGAAAATTGAGATTGGTATATTTTTGGATATCATGTGGATTGGACCAGACAGATGTTACTGAATGGTGGAACAAACACCACCCTATTTCTATTGATTAGAGTTATTTTACAGGGCTGTAGGAAGGGAGTGAAGCAATGGGCTGATATTCCAAATGGTTCTGTCAAATACCTCTTCTGAACAGAGACTGAAGAGATTCTGTACATGCTAGAAAACTGGAACAAAATGCCCAAAATGCTGAAGGAGCCCAGCAGGTCAGGGAGCATCCATGGAGGGATGAAGGGTCACGGTCCACAACGTTAACTGTTCATTCCCCTCCATAGATGCTGTCTGACCTGTTGTGTTCCTCCAGCATTCTGTGTGTGTTTCTTCTAAATTAGAGTATGATTGTGCTCCTACCTCTGAATGCTGTATGTCTGTCACCAATTTGTATGTCATAGAAAGTTTACAGGGGATCTCACTGAAACTTATCGAATATTGGAAGGCCTAGATAGTCAAGTCAAGTTGAGTCACTTTTTATTGTCATTTCAACCATAACTGCTGGTACAGAACATAGCAAAAATGAGACAATGTTAGAGCTGATGTTAAGAGGAAACCTGCAAAAGTGGGAGCTTCTCGGACCAGAGGTTATAGCATCAGAATAGAGGATGTCAAATTAGAACAGAAATGAGGAGGAATTTCTTCCTGAGGGAGGAGAAGATGGCGGCGCAACACAGCGCGCGCGGCCTCTCCGGTGAATGATATCGGTATTTGTAAGTAGGGGCCGAGCACAATTCTGATTTGATGGAGACAGACGTGAGAAGCACGGAGGAACATCTGGAGAAACTTCTGAAATGCCCGGTTCGCTGCCACTGCTACTGTGCGATCGAGAATCTCCGGAGGGGAAGGCCCCAAATCCTCGGCTTTGCCTATTGCCTGTTGCCGGGGCCGGGGTCGAAGCGCTCGGCGGAGATGGTGCTTGGTGCACCGTGTCGGAGAGCTGTTCGTAGGCTCGGAGTTTTCGGATGGACTCAAGAGTCGGCTGTGGTCGGGTGCTTCCAGGATGCTGCATCGGCAAGTTTGCGGCGCTGGAAGCTCATGGCCAGGAGATTTTTCTTCCTTCTACCGTCTGCGTGAGATAATGGGACTTTCGAGAGACCTTGAGACTTTTTTTTTACTGTGCCCATGGTCTGTTCTCTATCAAATTACCGTATTGTTTGCACCGTTGTAACTATATGTTATAATTATGTGGTTTTTGTCAGTTTTTCAGTCTTGGTCTGTCCTGTGTTTCTGTGATATCACACTGGAGGAACATTGTATCATTTCTTAATACATGCATTACTAAATGACAATAAAAGAGGACTGTGTGTCCTCATAATCTAGCCAGAGGGTGCTGAATCTCTTGGAATTGAAAGTTCAAAGTAAAGTTTATTATCAGAGTATATACATGTCACCACATACAACTCTGAGATTCTTTTTCTGTGGGCATACTTAGCAAATTCATAGAACAGTAACTGTAAACAATGGACAACAAACTGCAAATGCAGATATAAATAAATAGTAATAAAAATGAGCATGAAATAACAAGATAAAAGAATCCTTAAGCAAGTGTAGTTACCCCTTTTTGTTCAAGAGCCTGATGGTTGAGGGGTAATAACTGCTCTTGAACTTGTTGGTGTGACTCCTAAGGCACTCTTACCTTCTATCTGATGGCAGCAGCGAGAAAAGAGCCATGCCCTGGCTGGTGAGGGTCATTGATGCTGGGTGCTGTCTTTCTACAGCAATATTTCATCTAGATGTTCTCAATGATTGGGAGGCTTGTACGTGTGATGTACTGTGCCGAATCCATTACCTTTTGTAGGACTTTCCACTCCAAGGTATTGGTGTTCCCGTACCAGGCCATCACGCAGGCTCCTGAGGAAGTAGAGGTGCTGTCATGCTTTCTTTGTAATTATATTTATATGATTGGTCCAGGATAAGTTCTCTGAGATAGTGACACCCAGTAATTAATTTTTTTTTAGATTATGAAGACACGTAGTCCCCTTTTATTGTCATTTAGTAATGCACGCATTAAGAAATGATACATTATTTCCTCCGGTGTGATATTACAAAGCACAGGACAAACCAAGACTGAAAAAACTGACAAAACCACATAATTATACATATAGTTACAACAGTGCACAATACCATAACTTGATGAAGAAAGTCTGCAAGCACGGTAAAGTTCAAAGTTTCTCAAATGTCCCACATCTCACGTAGACGGGAGAAAGAAGAAAAACTCCTTGCCATGCCGGCCACAATCCGACTCTGAGTCATCCGAAAACTTCCAGCTCTGATCAGCTCTCCGACACCAAGTACTGAGCGCCATCTCTGCCCGAGCGATTCGACCTCTTTCTCGGTCGCCAAAAGCAGGCAAGGCTGGGGATTTTGAGGCCTACCCTCCGAAAGATTCCCGAGCACACAGTCACGACAGCAGCGGACGGGCGTTTCAGAAATTTCTCCAGATGTTCCTCTGTGCTTTCACGTCCATTCTCCATCAAATCAGAAATTTACTGACCCTCTCCACATTCAGCTGTGGAGGGTATATTTAAAGTGGAGGTCGATAGATTCTTGATTACTAAGAGCATCAAAGGTTATATGGAGAAGGCATTAGAATGGGGTTGAGATGGAAAATAAATCAGCCATGATCGAATGGTGGAGCAGACTTGATGGGTCAAATGGCCGAATTCTGCTTTTATGTCTTATGGTCTTATGGTCAATGGAGTGTCCATCTGTGTATGATGAATGGAAATGATGGCGTATCCTTGGAATTCAGAACCTCCCTGGGTTACTGGATCACTGACGTATTTACAAAGGAAGTTGATAACTTATTGGAAGACTAGGGAATTGGAAGTTGCGGAGGACTGGCACAATACAGTCCGTGTAGCCGCAGGCCCTTTGCCCCACAACGGCTGTGCCAACCATGGTGCCAGTCCAAACTAACCCCATCTGCTTTCACATGGTCCGTCCTCTCTCTATTCCCTGCCTATTCACGTGCCTGTCCAAATTCCTTTTAGATATTGCTATTGCATCTCCCTCCACCACTGGTCATGCATTCCAGGCATCTACCAGTCTCTATAAAGCAAACTTACCTCCTAAATCTCATTTAAACTTTACCCCTCTTGGCTAAAAGCTATGCCCCTGTGGTGATTGATATTTCCAACCTGGGGGTAAAAAGACCAACTGAATATCCTGTCTATGCCTTCAGCCTCCAAGGAAGGGAAGGATCAATATTTATCTGAACTCTCCTAATAGTTAGTTCTCTCTAGTTCAGAGAACATCCTGGTGAACTTCTGCACCCTCTCCAAATCCTCCACATCCTTCCTGTACACACAGTGCTGCAAATTTTGCCTGACTAGAGTTTTATACAGGTGCAGAATGACTTGCCAACTTTGATACTCAGCACCCCAATCAATAAAGTTAAGCTCCCTTTCTTTATCCCCAGCATTTCTTCAATTGTTGATTTATTTTTTGGAGATACAACACAGTAAGAGGTACTTCCAGCCGAACAAGCCTGTGCTGTCCAAATTAAATGCTTGTGAACAATTAGCCTAACAATCCAATAACAAACAAGAGAAGATCAGCAGATACTGGAAATCCAAGCAACACACACAAAACTCAGCAGGCCAGGCAGCATCTATGGAAATGTGTACAGTAGACTTATCGGGCCAGGACCATCAGGACTGAAGAGAAAAAGATGAGTAGTCAGAGTTAGAAAGCGGGGGGAGGGGAGGAAAAGACATAGGTGAAACCAGGAAGGGGAGAGGGGTGAGGTAAAGAGCCAGGAAGTTGATTGGTGAAAGAGCTACAGGGCTGGAGAAGGAGTGACCCATCAGAGGGGACAGAAAGCCATGGAAGAAAGAAACACAAAATACTCTGCAGATGCTGGAGTCAAAGCAACACTCACAACACGCTGGTGGAACTCAGCAGGTCGGACAGCATCCGTGGAAAAGATTCGTCAACGTTTTGGGCCAGAACCCTTCATCAGGACTGAAGAGGGAAGGGGCAGAGGCCCTATAAAGAAGGTGGAGGGAGGGTGAGAAGGAGAAGGCTGGTAGGTTCCAGGTGAAAAATCAGTAAGGGGAAAGATAAAGAGGTTGGGGAGGGGAGGCAGGGAGGGGATAGGCAGGAAAGGTGAAGAAAGAATAGGGGAAAACACAATGGGTAGTAGAAGGAGGCGGAACCGTAAGGGAGGTATTAGGCAGCTGGGGGAGGGGGCAGAGTGAAACTGGGATGGGGGAAGGGAGGGGGAGGGAATTACCAGAAGTTGGAGAATTCAATGTTCATACCAAAGAGCTGGAGACTACCTAGACGGTATATGAGGTGTTGCTCCTCCAGCCTGAGTTTAGTCTCATCATGGCAGTAGAGGAGGCCATGTAAGGACATATCCGAATGGGAATGTGAAGCAGAGTTGAAGTGGGTGGCAACCGGGAGATCCTGTCTCAAATGTCCTCTTTCTTTAAGGATCGTAGTTTCCCTTCTGCTGTCATCAATGATGCCCTCACCCGCATCTCCTCCATTTCCCGCACTTCAGCCCTCACCCCATCCTCCCGCCACCACAACAGGGACAGAGTTCCTCTTGTCCTCACATTCCACCCCGCCAGCCTCCGGATCCAGCACATTATCCTCCGCAACTTCTGCCACCTTCAACAGGGCCCTGCCACTAAGCACATCTTTCCCTCTCCACCTCTCTCCGCTTTCCGCAGGGATCATTCCCTCCGCGACTCCCAGGTCCACACGCCCCTTCCCACGGATCTCCCACCCGCCACTTACCCCTGTAAGCGTAAGTGCTACACCTGTCCCTACACCTCCTCTCTTGCCACCATTCAGGGCCCCAAACAGTCCTTCCAGGTGAGGCAACACTTCACTTGTGTGTCTGTTGGGGTCATCTATTGCATCCTCTACATCGGTGAAACCCGACGCAGATTGGGGGACCACTTCATCGAGCACCTCTGCTCCTTCCGCCACAACAGACAGGATCTCCCGGTTGCCACCCACTTCAACTCTGCCTCACATTCCCATTCAGATATGTCCATACATGGCCTCCTCTACTGAGGTGAGGGCACAGGGGGACGAAGGAGAGGTCTTTTCTGAGGACAGCACATACTGCCTCAGAGAGGGGAAGGTCAGAAGGAATGGTGAAGACCCGGCATGGATGAGAGCTGGGATCAGAGGGGGGAAGGGAGTTGGTAATGTTAGAGGAGAGGGGAAGGTGGGATGAGAGGGAGATGGCATCTCCGACGACCCAAGAGCTGGCAGTGAGATCTGAGAGACACGGGATTGCAGAGCGGTGGTGGGGGAAGGGGAGACAGGGGCTCTAGCGGCAGAATATAAAGTCCCGGCCTGGAAGCACTGTCGGCCAAGGCACGAGTCAGAGTTGGGGGTCATGCAATCAGCACTCTGAAGGCAGCTGAGGTTGTTGGAATCTGCACTGATGGTGGTGCAGTCGGTTTCTGAATCTGCTCGGGATCATTAGAACGGTGGAGCCTAATAATCCATATGCCTTTGGACTGTGTGAGGAAACCAGCCAGGAGTACATACAAACTCCTTACAGACAGTGGAGAAACTGAACCTGATTGCTGGTACTGTAATAGCATTAAACTAACCATACCACCTCTATGTTGTCCTACCAGAGGAGGAGATAATGCCATATGAATACCGGGGCAGGCTTGAAGAGCCAAGTGACCTACTTCTGCTATTGGTGGTCACTGTCTAGACTGAGCCCTGAAGGAAAAACCCTTCAGTGTACCACAAGATGAGTAATCTCTTTTAAGGTGAAACAAAGTGGGTGAGGAGAGAAATCGCATTTTGCACCTTTGGTCTATCTAAGCCTCAGAACCGCAGCTAGCTTCCAATAAGTAACAGGTAAAAGATTCTTCACTCTGTGATGCCCCGCACCTGATCAATCACACATCACACCGTGTATGTGATGTATGGTTGATGTCCAGGGAAAAGAACTAGAAGTGCTGAAAGGTTTAGTCAGCACCCAGATATGCATTTTGTCGCATCTTTCATAGCTGCCAAGTGATCTGTCAACGTAGGAACATAGCAAAATAGGTGCAGGAGCAAGCAATACGTCCCTTCAAGCCTGTTCTGCAAAAGTGGGGCCACTCCCCCATTTCTATATCATATCTCTGCTCTCTGCACATACCCTTAATATCTACAGATCCTTCTCCTTAACAATAACTTGACCTCGACAGCCTGTTATAGTAGACAAGTTCACCTATTCACTGCAAATATGTCTGTCTACCTGCCGTGCTCTTTCACGTTAACTGTAACAGTATGTTCTGCATTCTGTTTTATTTCCACTTTGTTCTCCCTTAACCACCTTGAGGCCAGCATGGTAGAGGAGAGGTTACTGCAACACTTTACTGTGCCAACTGTAAGAACGGAGTGTGATTCCTGCTGCTGTCTCTGACGAGCTTGTACACTCTCTCTGATACCTCCAGGCCCCAGTTATCGATGCAGTCCCTTCCCTTCCAGCCCACATTGTTCATGGAGACCAACCTTTTCAGCCTCGGAACCTTGATTAAGATGCAAGACTTCAGAGAACTTACAAACTGGGAGTCTTCCCTCCACCACCTTGGTCGTCGATGAAGCCTTTTTGAATGAGGGAAACTCTGAACTGCTGATAGATATCTCTGTTCCATTCCAATATCATTGATGGAGGATACTCATCTAGGCTTAGGTCATGGCTGTCCTTCCTCCTCTAATCCCAGTCTAGGTCACTACCATTGCTGAAGGCTTCACATTCATTGATAAAGATCATTGGTGAGGACACTCCCCACCAAACCATCATAAGCGGGATCCCCTCCTCCAGATCACATCACTGATAAGACAGCCCATTTCACACCCCAATGGCTTCCCTTCAGGTGCCCAGTCATTGAGAAAGAAAATTCCCTTCAGGCCTAGGGCCTTGATAACCTCCCATCGAGGCCTAGTCATTACAGAGGACAACTTCTCCAGACCCAGAATTGATACAAAGTGCCTCAGTCTACTCCCCTCAATCAATAGTGAAAACATCCAGGTACTAATCATTATTGGAAGGGTAATATCCTTCTAGTTCCATAAGTTGACAGCCAGTCTACTCTGCAAGCTATAACTACTGCTGAAAATCGTCAGGACATGGGATTAGGCCCATTTACCTGGAGATGCCCTATGTTCCTTGGCCTCAACACAGCATGATATAATTAAGTGGGGCCTTCCCCTCCTGGCCTACTTCAATGAAGGGCCTTGTCTTTGGGTCCTGATAAAGCTCCCTAAAACAGGTGAAGGCAAACCCCTCAGTGGGTCATTGGAAGAGACATTCTTCCAGGCCCAAAGGATTGATGACAAACCTCCCCCTCAATGTCCCGATTATTGGTGAAGACCTAGTTGTCAATAATCCTCCAATGTCAGCTGTAGGAGATGACCTAATCATTGTTAAGACCCTTCCATTTGAACAGATTGTTTAATGAGATCCTCCACTTGAAGCCCCAATACCAGTCTCTAGAATCCCTGGCTTCATTAATGAACCCCGCTATCCCTCCAGCCCAAGCATTTAATTAAACTCTCCCCAAGTTAATTCACCGTCTGCCAATCCTTAAATTATCCACCAATAAAATGTTTTTATTTCCCCTATCTAAACCCATCATGATCATGAACCCCTCCAATAAATTTTCTTTCACTTACACTGCCTATTTCATTCTTGTTTACTTAATGAACTGTTTAATTCCCCAGCTTCCCCTGGGAGATTCAATCACATGGACAGGTACGTCATTCTACGACTAATCCAGTTAAGCCACCTAACTACTGAACTCACTGATCCACAACATCTAGCTTAACCAAATTAAAACAAGAGGACTCACCATTAGCAAAACACACAAAATGCTGAAGGAACTCAGTGCACCAGGCAGCATCAATGAGTAAACAGTCAACGTTTTGGGCCGAGCATTTGCTTTGGATTTCCAGAGATTTTCTTGTGTTTGGGACTCTTTATTAGATTTTCCGATTTTGGATAACTTGCTCTTTCTTACATTATGATCGAATGGAGGAGCAGACTCGCTGGGCTGAATGGCCTAATTTTGCTCCTATATCTTACGATCTTTCCTGTCTGTAGAAGAACCATTTCTGCCTACCATCTCTTTTTTTCCCTGTCTGTGTACAGTCATGCCTGCTGGCCCAAGTTCCAGTAAGGCAGAACCATAGTGCCAAATATAACCTTGGCTGATCTTATCTCCCATATAACCTCACCCTATCACAGAAATTCCATTTCTTCTACTCATTGCCCCCCTCCACCTTTCCTGATACCTACATTAATCTGTTCTTCTCCTTCACAGGTATGATGAAGGGTCTAGCATCTGAAGCATTTATTGTTTTCCACTTTCTCAGAAGATGATAGACTCTTGCCCTCATAATATACGTCTTTATGGTCTTTTTATCTGCCTGCACGGTACTTTGTAATCTGTAACATTTCATTCTGCTTTCTGTTACTGTTTTCCCTTGTATTACCACAATAGACTATTGAAATGAAATTATCTGCATGGATGGCATGAAAAACAAAGTTTTTCACTGTATCTAATTACATCCGCACTAGGGAGTCCCACACCTTATAATTAACGACATGTTATCCTGACACAAGAAGCCCTAATGTGCTGGTAAAGTGGCAAAGAGAATGGAATTTAAGTTATTTTCGATGTCCTATCACACAAATTCCCTTTGTTCCTCACACTTTTAATATTACTGAAAATTAACATGAACATCTTTCTTTCCTAGATCCGAAGGGTTGCAAACATGAAACATTAATGTTCTCCATCCCACATATGCTGCCTGACATGCTGATTTTTTTTCAGGTTTACGACATCTGCAAAGTTTTTTTTTGTCGAAAGGGCAAAGCCTGCTGAAGTTACAGAAGTCGAAGATCGACAAAAGGAATCGATGAAACCAAAGACTGTGATCACTTACACAAAAGGGGGGCAGCAGCTGGCACGCAAAATATCGTCAAAGGGTCAGTGTTCACCATTGGACAAAGTAAGGTGTATCACAATTGCTAAATGTACGACAGCCTTAGGTGAGTCACAAAGAGACTTGAAGTGATAGTGGCCTCATTTCTGGTAATGCCCAGACAGTGCGGTGTAGCATTAATAACGAAATGAAACATGCAAAAAGTGTGAGTATGTTTCATGATCATAATAATAGAGTACATTTTCAGTGAAGATATACAACCATTGGTTACTTTATTGGGTACTACTTGTTAATGCAAATATCTGATCAGCCAAACATGTAGTAGTAACTCAATGCACAAAAGCAATCAGACATTATCGAGAGGTTTCTTTGTCATTCAGACCAAACACCAGAACGGGGTAGAAACATGACATAAATGACTTTGACCACGAGATGATGGTTGGTGCCAGACAGAGTGGTCTGAGTATCTCAGAAACTGCTGACCCTCTGGGACATCCATGCACAACAGTCTCTAGAGTTTACAGAGAATGGTGTGGAAAGCGAAAACAAAACATCCAGCGAGCAGCAGTTCTGAGGGAGAAAGTGCCTTGTTAGTGGGAGAGGTCAGTGGAGAATGGCCAGACTGGTTCTAGCTGACAGGAAGGCGACGGTAACTTAAATAACCACACATTATAACAGTGGTGTGCAGAAGAGCACCTCTGAACACAACACGTTGAATCTTGAAGAGGATGGGGTACGACAGCAGAAGAGCACAAACATATACTGGCAGGCCACTTTATTAGGTACAGAAGTGACTGTCAAAGCTAGTATCAGAGGACACCATAATCCCAGCACTCCATACGAAAGAGTGGTTAGATCCCAAGCAGCTACGTGACAGAGGACTTTTCAGATCTATGCGTTATTCCCAGAGATATTGAATCACAGAAAAATTCAGCGCAGAAACAAGCCCATCGGCCCATCTAGTCCACACTGAAGCATTTAAACGGTGATTTCTTTGCTTGCATCTGCAGAAACAGCTCTATTTACATCTTTAATATCTTTATTTTTCCCTTTCAGGGCTCTTTTGAAGACCCTGACCTGGAGTTATACGCTAACTTCAGTTCTTTGCGGGAATGGCACCCTTTCTTGGGGTTTCAGGCCTGGCCATTGTTTGGCACACCAAGGGTTCGGCCTGAGAGTCCAGCTCAGATTTGGAAGCCTAACATCTCAGGGCTCTGGAGATGGGCGGATCGAGGGTCGGTGTCACAGCAGGAGACCCGTATGTCATCGAGGGAGTCGTAAAATCTACTGCTGTATGCCCGAAGACCTGGGATCTTTGCGATCTTCAGGCACAGAGCTCGAAAAAAGTGATGTAACGGACTTTTAACACCATAAACCATCAAGTTGTTTGCTATGTCTCCCTGCTCGCTGAGAAAATGGACACACCTCCTTCTCCCTTATTAGGGAGAGAGAGAGCCAGTGGTATGTCGAATGTCAGGTGAAGCGCAAAGTCTTTGGGGTAACTGCAAGTCTGTGTCTTTGCTGTTGCCTTGCTCACACTTGCGTGCTCGGTGGCGGTGCCGATACCTGCTTTTTTTGCCGGTGGGGGTGAGGGGAAGGGAATTGTTGCTCGCTGCCGCTTATGCACGGAAGAGAAAGGAGCTGGGGGGGACTTTGGGGTTCTTACGTTTAAAGCCTGGTTTATACTTCTGCATCAATGCATCGCTGCAAGGTCTGCGTCGCTGCAAATCCTACACAAAGCTGACGCGGAACCCTGCGCAAGAGCCTGCATTGCTGCTACGCGCACCTCTCCCAAGACGTAACCGCACGTCGCGGCAACGCAGAACGCAACACCTGTGATTGGCCCGCTTGGTAGCATCGCATGTCATCCTACGCTGCAATAGGTTCCCATTGGGCGACTGAAGGGCAGGGAAGGAATTCCGGCTGCAATGCTTTCCATAAAGCTTTACAGACCTCCGAAATTATGGAGGACACATTTCGCTTTTACGAAAAAAGACGCTCGCGTCTTGTTTACCCTGAGACTACCATGACCATGAAGCCTTGTGCAGGCAGGTCAGTGCGCATGCGCGACGTGCCCGAATTGCAGAGCGACACAGACACACCAATGCACAAGTATAAATGCTCACAACGTGCATAGGCCACTTGTGTAGGTTACGGCGTCCAGTTTATGCAGAAGTATAAACCAGGTTTAACTGTCGTTCATTCTTTGGGGCACTTCTTTGTTTTCGTGGATGTTTGTGTAGAAAAAGCTTTTCAAGGCGTATATTGTATACATTTCTTTGACATTAAATTGGACCGTTGATACTTTGAACTGCCTACTCCATTCGACCTATACCCAGATCATAGCCATCCATACCCCTACCATCTATGTACCCATCCAAACTTCCCTTACTCGTTGAAACTGAGCTTTCATGCGCTGGCAGCTCATTCCACACTCACAAGCCTCTGAGAGAAGGAATTTCCCTTTATGTTCCCCTTAAACTTTTCAACTTTCAGCCCTAACGCATAACTTCTAGTTGTAGTTCCACCCAACCTCAGTGGAAAAAGCCTGCTTGCGTTTATCCTATCTAGACATCTCATACAGTAATTTTGTATAACCTCTATCAAATATCTGCTCAATCTGCTACATTCCAAGAAATAAGCCCCTAACCTATTCGATCTTCCCTTATAACCCAGGTCCTTCAGTCCTGGCAACATCCTTGTAAATTTTCTCTGTGCTCTTTTTTACATCTTTCCTGTAGGTAGGTGACCAAAACTGTACACAATTCTCCAAATTAGGCATCAACAATGTATTTCACAACTTGAACATTGGCCTTTCACATTAAAGTATTCATACTGGGTACCATGGAGGCTTGTACCCATGATGGAGCTAACTAAGTTTAGAGCTCTCTGCAGCATATTTTGACCACATGCAGTAGCCCCACCCCCTCCCCATTCTAGATAGCGATGCAGCCAGTTAGAATGCACTCCACAGTACATCTTTATGATAACTAAATGCAAAGTGTTCCCCTACTCAAACTTCTGTCACCTGCCCTGCTCATTCCCTTATAGGAGATCAAGTATTGCACACTCTCTCTTTGGGACTTCTATGTACTGATAAAGAAGCTTTGCTGAACACATTTGACAAACTCTATCCTATCTCATCCTTTTACAGTATGGAAACCCCAGACAATATGTGAAAAGTTAACATCACATTCTCTAACAACTTTGATCCTTGCAACAGCCTGTGATCTCGTTACAAATCTTTTCCACTAAATCCCGCGGACTTTGGATGGTCTATAATATAGCCCCATTAACATGGTCATACTTTTCTTTTTCCTTAGTTCCACCATAAAACTTCAATAGATGAGTTCTCCTGTCTCTCCTGATAGAGCACTGCCACGTCATTTTTTCAGGCTAGTAACGCCACCCCGTCCTCTTTAATCCCTCCCACTCTGTTGCGTCTAAAACAGCCGAACCCTGGAATATTGAGCTGCCAGTCCTGTCCCTCCTGCAACCAAGTCTTACTAATGGCTACAGTATGATAATCCCATGTGTTGATCCATGCCCTGAGCTCATCTGAATTTCCTGCAATACTCCTTCCATTGAAATATACGCAGCTCAGGAAATTAGTTGCACTGTGCTCAGTCACTGATTCCTGAATTTGTCTGAGGTCTTCCCAACTTCTCCACTAACTGTTCTGACACTCTGGTTCCCATCCCCCTGCAACTCTAGTTTAAAACTTCCCCCTTCTCCCCCCGCCCCCCCCGTGCGGCACTAGCAAACCTTCCCACTGGGATAATTGTCCCCATCCAGTTCAGGTGCTAATCTTCTCTGGAAAAAAGACAAGGATACAAAAATCTTATGCCCTCCCTCCTACATCAACTCCTTAGCCACGTGTTGAACTGTATGTTCTTCCTAGTTCTGGCCTCACTAGCATGTGGTATGGGTAGCAATCCTGAGATCACAACCCTGGAGGTCCTGACCTTTAACTTAACATCTAACTCCCTGAAGTCACTTGTCAATTTTCCTACCTTTTTCATTGGTACCTAATGGACCACGACCTCTGGCTGCTCACCCTCCCACGTAAGAATACATAAAGATGGACATCAAGTGCTGCTGGAAGATCACCAGCTCTATCAAAGACGCCCTTTGGTCTGCCCGAAACTTGCCAGTCAGTCTGCCAGCACATCGAGATGTCCATGATGAACTGGCACAGTCCAGGCTGTCGGAGTACGTGACAGAGATGCACTGATGCTTGGTGCAGCCACCACAACTGGTCAGTGGAGGGGGAGCTCAATATAGGGCTTGTCCACTACTGAACAGGGAGAGGCTGGGTTGGGTGAGGAAGCCCCACAATTATTGCAGTAGTGTATCACCCCAGGGGGCCACATGAGTGACAACAGTCTTCGGGAATGTAACAAAACACGACTTAATGCATTGGCTGTGAATGTAAGAATGAAAAGACATTGTACAGCATCCGGTGCTCCCGATGTGGCCTTCTGTATATTGGCGAGACCCAGCGCAGGCTGGGAGACCATTTCGCTGAATGCCTACGCTCTGTCCGCCAGGGAAAGCAAGATCTCCCAGTGGCCACACATTTTAATTCCATGTCCCATTCCCATTCTGACATGTCTATCCATGGCCTCCTCTACTGTAAAGATGAAGCCACACTCAGATTGGAGGAACAACACCTTATATTCCGTCTGGGTAGCCTCCAACCTGATGGCATGAACATTGACTTCTCTAACTTCCATTAATGCCCCACCTCCCCCTTGTACCCCATCCGTTGTTTATTTATCATTATTATTATTATATATTTTCTCTCTCTCTCCTTTTTCTCCCTCTGTCCCTCTCACTATACTCCTTACCCATCCTCTGGGCCTACTCCCCCCCTTCTTTCTCCCTAGGCCTCCCGTCCCATGATCCTCTCACATCCCTTTTGCCAATCAACTTTCCAGCTCTTAGCTCCATCCCTCCCCCTCCTTGGTACATTGCAGGCATGCTGTGTTAGTGCAGGATGTACATCTATACTTGTGGGCTGCCCCCAGTGCATCCTTGGACTGTGTTGATCATTGAGTCAAATGATGCATTTCACTGTATGTTTCAAGGTACGAGACAAATAAACTAGTCTTTAAGTGTTATCAAAGACTTCCTTACATCTGTCAACCTGGTAAGTCTGATCTGTCATGTGTTACCAAGAACTTTACCTCATACATAACTGAAGTCCCATCTTATTATTGGCTGTTCTGGACATTTCCATCATTTTCAGTTCTCAAGTCCGGTATCTGTTTGCCCTTCTCCAGCTTCTGACTCTTGTGCACCACTCCCCCAACACAATGGTGGCCAGGTGTGGCTATGAACACCCTCTGCTACTTGCATCTTCCCTGAGATACTTTTTAAATCTTATGTAGCCCCCTGGTAAGCCTCGGGCTCACTCAGCTCGCTTTCGTCTAGGGGGAGCAGCCTTCGGCCCCGCCAAACTGGGTAACCAAGTTTGTGTGGATGCTGTTTGATGTACCCCACCCCGCCCAAATAACAGACAATACACCATATGCGATTAAATGATTACACTTTATAGATCTTACTGGAACTATGTAATTAATAGAGATAAAATATAAAAGGAAAATAAAAGGCACCAAACTTAATCAAAATTCAACCACTTCGTGCACAACAGTTGGAGCACAAGTAATGGAATCTTCTTTCCACCACTCGATCCCCTCCGACCACCTCAACCCACCACCTGGGACCAACTACGGTGGTCGACCAGACGCTCCACACGAGTCCGTCTTCGTCTCCTCTCCTCGCTGAAGACCCTGGGCCTCGGACTCCCACTCGGGGTCTGTCCCGCCGCCCAGCTTACAGTATTGCGTCTCCTCTCCCTGCCCCCATCGCGCCTTCTCCTTCAAAGCCCGCGCTAAACAATAGCTTATAGACACACAAGAAAGAATAACATCTATCCCAATTGGTTCGTTCCCTCTCTTATCAATAATATAACCCAAACAAGCAGAGAGAGAGAGAACTCCTTACATCGCAGTTATTATTACAGAAAAGCCATTTTAATTATAACATAACAAAGAAGCCATTTTGTTAGCCTTCACAGTAACATAAAAGAAGAAACCCCTTACACGTAATTCATTGCTTCAGAACACACCTGCCAATGTTGCATTCAGTTTATTAATCATTCAGATTCAGATTTATTTATCACATGCACATGTTAGCATACAAATGTTGTCTGCCGTGGGGGCAGTCCGCAAGAGTCACCACACATTCTAGTGCCAACATAGCATGCTCACAACGTTCAGTAGAACAACAACAGGCAACAAAATGACAAAGGCAGAAAAATCCCCTTTCCTCTCTCCCAGCCACCCACACATCCACTCACACACAGACAGTCCTTCAACTTCGGGACCCACAGAAACACCACTCACTGGATACATTTTGTTTTCCACGCCATTCTCTGAACGCTAGACTGTTGTGCGTGAAAATCCAAGACAGCAGCAGCTTCTGAGAAACTCAGACCACCCGGTTATGTAGCAACAATCATTACACAGCCAAACTCACATAGATCACGTTTCTTGCCTCTGCTGATGTTTGATCTGAACAACAACTGAACCTCTTGACCTCGTCTGCGTATTTTGTACATTGAGTTACTGCCAGATAATTGGCTGGATAGATACTTGTATTAACATGCAGGTGTACATAGTAAAGTGGCCACCGAGTGTATATTATCCAACTGAACTGAAGCTGCATGACGACACTTTGAAACAGTCTATTCCATATCATGTCTGTCCATATCAAACATCTCAACTCGTAACATCAACTCTCCATTTCTCTTCATAGCCCGACCTGCTGAGTTCCTGCAGCCCTTTGTAATTAGCTCCATTCCAGCGTTACTCCCATGTCTCCATTCCCAACATAATTACTTGCTGCATATAAGGCTTTCCTCTTGTTTAGTTATTTCAATCAACATAATAACACTTAAGTTACAAATAAATTCCTCACACAAGTGGGCCTTTCTTTCCATCAGGTCCATGTTGATCCCTATGCTCATCATAGCCCCTTCCAACTTTTATCTCATTCTCCTAACGTCAGATGAGTTTAGAACCAAACTGCTCAAACATTCCTCGTAAGTCAGCTCTTTCATCCCAGATCTCAGTCCTGTGAGATTTACAGATCCATAGACTGCTAGGGTCATAAGGCATAGAAACACGTCCTCTGGTCAACCAAGACTGTCCCAACTATCAGGTACCCATTTATCCCAAATCTACATTACTCTCATGTCATTCTCCCTTTGTGTTTCTTTGTATTTACTGTGAATGCCCGCAAGAAAATAAAGCTCAGGATGGTATATGGTGACATATATGTACTTTGACAATAAATTTACTTTGCATTTTGAACTATATTTCCTTCAGATTTCTCCAAATTCCACCATACAGAGTCAGAATCGGGTTTATTATCACTGACATATGCTGTGAAATTTGTTGTTTGTGGCAGAAAAGTTCAAAGCTCACAGTAAATTTATTATCAGAATGACATATGTCGCCCTATACAACCCTGAGATACATTTTCTTGTGGGCATTCACAGTAAATACCACAATAGACTCAATGAAAAACTTCACCCAACAGGACGGACAATCAGCAATGTGCGAGACAACAAGCCGTGCAAATACAAAAAGAGGTAGATAGATAAATAAATAAAACAACGAACAAGCAAGCAATAAATACAAGAACCTGAGATGATGAGTCCTTGAAAGTGAGCCCATAAGTTATGGGAATAGTTCAGTGAATGGGCTGAGTGGAGTTGAGGGAAGCTAACCCTCTGGTTCAAAAGCCTGATGGTTGAGGGGCAATAACTGTTCCTCAGCCTAGTGCTGTGGGTCTTGAGGCTTCCGTATCTCTTTCCTAATGGGAGCAGTGAGACCAGGGCATGATCTGGATGGTATGGGTCCTTGATGATGGATGCCACCTTGTTGCAACAATGCTCCTTGTAGATATGCTGAACGGTGGGGAGGGCTTCACCCATGATGGACCGGGCTCTATCAATACTTTTTGTAGGCTTTTCCATTCAAGTGCATTGGTGTTTCCAGAACAAGTTGTGATGTAACCAGATGCAACCTGTGATGCTCTCCACCACACGGCAATAGAAGTATGCCAAAGTTTTAAATGACATGCCAAAACTTCGCAAACTTCTAAGAAAGTAAAGGCACTACTGTGTTTTCTTTGTAATGGCATTTATGTCTTGTTCCCAGGACAAATCCTCTCAAATTACAATGCTGAGGAGTTTAAAGTTGCTGACCTTATCCACCTCAGAATCCCCCAATGAGGACAGGTTCATAGACCTTTGGTTTCCTCCTCTTGTAGTTAATAATCAGCTCTTTGGTTTTGCTGACGTTGAGTGAGAGGCTGTTGTTGTGGCACCACTCAACCAGATTTTCAAACTCCCTCCTTACTGATTCATCACCACTTTTGATTCAACCAATGACAGTGGTATCATCAGCAAACCTGAACATTAGATTAGATTAGATTCAACTTTATTGTCATTGTGCGGGGTACAGATACAAAGCCAGTGAAATGCAGTTAGCATCTAACCAGAAATGCAAAGGATAGTGTTATTTACAAAATAACTGTGAATAGAAAGTAAGTGCTACAGCACACAAATATAAAAGTACTGAGACAGTACAATATGGGTGCAATACTGCTTAGCGCTGTGATGTGAAGTTCAGCAGGGTCACAGCCTCAGGGAAGAAGCCCTTCCTATGCCTGCTGGTGTGGGAATGGAGGCTCCTGTAGCGCCTACCAGATGGGAGGAGAGTAAAAAGTCCATGGTTAGGAAGAGATGCATCCTTGATAATGCTTTTCACCCTGCCCAGGCAGCGTTTATGGTAGGTGTTCTCAGTGGTAGGCAATTGGGTGCCGATAGTCCGCTGGACAGTTTTCACCACAGGCTGGAGTGCTTTGTGGTCCGATATGGGACAATTGCCATGCCACACTGAGATGCAGTTGGTGAGTATGCTGTCAATGGTACAGCGGTAAAAGTCCATCAATATCCTGGGACAGAGGTGAGCTTTCTTGATGCTCCGCAGGAAACAAAGGCTCTGTTGTGCCTTTTTGATCAGAATGGAGGAATTCAGGGACCAGGTGAGATCCTCGGAAATATGGACACCAAGGAATTTGAAGCTTGATACACGCTCCACTACAGCTTCGTTGATGTAGATGGGGATGTGAGTGTGGCTCCTAGCATGCCTGAAGTTCAAAATGGTATCCTTGGTCTTCTGGGTGTTACGGGCCAGGTTGTTGTCGGCACACCACGTGGCCAGGTGCTGGACCTCGTCCCTGTAGGCCGTCTCATCATTCCCTCTGATCAGACCAACCACCATGATGTTGTCTGCAAATCTGATTATGGAGTTAGAACCATGTACAGGAACTCAGTCATAGGTGAAAAGGGAGTACAGAAGAGGGCTCAGCACACAGCCTTGAGGCACGCTGGTGTTCAGGGTGAGAGTGGAGGAGGAGAGGTTGTCTAACTTAACTGATTGGGACATGGCACTGGAGTTGACCTTAGCCTCACAGTAATAAGTATAAAGTGAGTAGAGCAGGGGCCTAAGCACACAGCCTTGTGGTACAGCTCTGCCATTGGAGTTTGTGGAGGAGGTGTTGTTGCCTATCTGAACTGTCTGTTGTCTGCAAGTAAGGAATTCGAGGATCCAGTCAACAAGGAGTTATTGAGGTCTCCGGCCTGAAGCTTATTCAAAGGTTCAAAGATTCATTTATTATCAAAGTATACAACTCTGAAATTTTTCTCTAGATGGCCATGAAATTAAAAAAAAAGCAAATGCAGAACAATCATCAACTGGAAAACCCTTCCTCCTTCCCACAAAAAATGAACAAAAATGGAACAGGCACATTAACCACCAAATCCCCCTCCTGCACACACAAAAAAAAGGAGAAAGGTTGGGCAAAAAACACAGAACACAAAAACACATACGACTGAAAAAAAATCCACAGTCCAAGTCCGCAACCAAAATGCGGAAAACCTGGGTAATATTCTCCCTCTCCATAGCAGAGCAATCTCACCAGCAATAAAAAGGCAGTCTCCCCTCTCTGACAGCAGAGTGATCTCACCAGTGATAGAAAGGCAGTCTCCTCTCTCCACAGCAGGGTGATCTCACCACCGATAAAAAGCCAGGCAGCTGGCATTTCAATCTCCCTCATCGCTCCAATCAGCGAACAATGGAAGCTTTAGTCAGCGAAATGGAGTCGAATATCAGCTTGCAGCCTCCTCACCACGAGGTCCCCGCACCTTGCCTCTGCCTCCCAGAGTCTTCTCGGAGATGCCAGAGCGCTGAAACATCCAAACAATCTCTGAACTGCAAATCGCAGGCTCTGACGGTTCCGGAATCACATTCAAGATGAACAACAAACGTAAAAGGCATATATATTTTCATGATCTATCCAGAAGGTGTCGACTGAAGGAGCTTTGTATGCAGGCACTATCTTGACCGGAGGTCCTAGTGAATAGTACAGTGCAATACATTAAAAATTACTGTAGGTTACAATAAGAAATATGAAAATAAATGAACGAATATTGTAAAAAGAGACCAAAACAGCAAGGTAGTATTCACGCAACACACATTAGTGCCAAATTAGAGTGGTTAGGTTACCTCCCACCAACCTGCACAATTTTCTCCGAGGTAGCTCCAATGTATAAACCATTAAATACTTAATGGGCATGTGGCCAAGTGGTTAAGGCATTGGACTAGTGACCTGAAGGTCGTGAGCTTGAGCCCCAGCCCAGGGAACGTGTTGTGTCCTTGAGCAAGGCACTTAATCACACAGTGCTCTGCGACGACACTGGTGCCAAGCTGCATGGGTCCCGATGTCCTTCCCTTGGACAACACTGGTGTCGTGGAGAGGGAGACTTGCAGCATGGGTGACTGCCGGTCTTCCATACAACCTGCCCAGGCCTGCGCCCTGGAGAGTGAAGACTTTCCAGGCGCAGATCCATGGTCTCACAAGACTAACAGATGCCTTCTTCTTACTTAAATCCACAGGACAGCAGCGGCTAACACAGCGCTTTACAAGGTCGGAGTTCAATTCCTGCCACCGTCTGTCAGGAATCTGCACGTTCCCCATGAAGCCCATGGGCTTCCTCTAGGTACTCCAGTTTTCTCCCACACTCTAAAGGTGTACAGTTATGGTTAGTGAGCTGTAGGCATGTTATGTCAGCTGTGAAAGCGTGGCAACACTCGTGGGCTGCCCAGCACAATCCTCCCTCATTTGGTTTAATGCAAACTATACACTTCCGAAGGTTTTCATGCACATGTGACAAATAAAGCTAATCTTTAATCTTTGAGAAGAGTAAAACAGCCGAATGTCCTTCCTTGTTTTCAATAAGAAAACACTAATTTAAATGCCTCTCCAGTGGCTCTAAATCTCTGGTCTTCATTCAATATCACCCTGTTCTGTACAAATAGAAACAGGAAATGAATAAGGATGTTTTCTCCTTGACATGACAGGGAGCATTTGAAGGGTTTAGCAATTAATAAGTGGCATAAGGTGCAGGGGAAGATCAGAGCAGTGCAAATAATGGGATTTTTAATTATGTGAAAATAATAGCTAAAGGTCTTTAGACAGAGAAAATAAAGGAATTGTTTCCAATGGTAGAAACGTTGATAACAGTGGACAGAAAAGTCTGAGCAGCAAAAGAAACAGAAGGGAGATACCACAGCTAAGGCCAGAACTGCAGTGCTACATCTCACTCTGCCCATCACATCTTAGGAAGGACATAAAGAGGGTGCAGGTGAAGATCACAGATAAAGCTGCAGGGCTAAGTCACTTCATTTGCTAGGTTGGAATGGAGAAGCTGGCATATCTCTCTCCCAAGCAGAAATAAGCTCTGGTTAAGGTATACAAGATCATGGTCGTTTTATAAAGGATAAATTGGGAGAAGTTAGGTAACAGGACTATGACTGGAGGGGGTGGTTAAATGTGAGGAAAACCACTGGGTAGAACGTAGTTTGTGATTTGAAACTGCCCGCTGAAGGGAGGCAGAAGTAGAATCACAGGGAATTGAAAAAAGTACAACTCACATGAATTTGAGGAAACTGTATTTCCAGAACAGAGAATCATAGAAACATAGAAACATAGAAAATAGGTGCAGGAGTAGGCCATTCAGCCCTTTGAGCCTGCACCGCCATTCAGTATGATCATGGCTGATCATCCAACTCAGAACCCTGACCAGCCTTCCCTCCATACCCGCTGATCCCTTTAGCCACAAGGGCCATATCTAACTCCCTCTTAAATATAGCCAATAAACTGGCCTCAACTGTTTCCTGTGGCAGAGAATTCCACAGATTCACCACTCTCTGTGTGAAGAAGTTTTTCCTAATCTCGGTCCTAAAAGGTTTCCCCTTTATCCTCAAACTGTGACCCCTCGTTCTGGACTTCCCCAACATCGGGAACAATCTTCCTGCATCTAGCCTGTCCAATCCCTTTAGGATTTTATACGTTTCTATCAGATCCCCCCTCAATCTTCTAAATTCCAACGAGTATAAGCCTAGTTCATCCAGTCTTTCATCATATGAAAGTCCTGCCATCCCAGGAATCAATCTGGTGGACCTTCTTTGTACTCCCTCTATGGCAAGGATGTCTTTCCTCAGATTAGGGGACCAAAACTGCACACAATACTCCAGGTATGGTCTCACCAAGGCCTTGTACAACTGCAGTAGTACCTCCCTGCTCCTGTACTCAAATCTTCTTGCTATGAATGCCAGCATACCATTCGCCTTTTTCACCGCCTGCTGTACCTGCATGCCCACTTTCAATGACTGGTGTATAATGACAACCAGGTCTCGTTGCACCTCCCCTTTTCCTAATCGGCCACCATTCAGATAATAATCTGTTTTCCTGTTTTTGCCACCAAAGTGGATAACTTCACATTTATCCACATTAAATTGCATCTGCCATGAATTTGCCCGCTCACCTAACCTATCCAAGTCACCCTGCATCCTCTTAGCATCCTTCTCACAGCTAACACTGCCGCCCAGCTTCGTGTCATCCGCAAACTTGGAGATGCTGCATTTAATTCCCTCATCCAAGTCATTAATATATATTGTAAACAACTGGGGTCCCAGCACTGAGCCTTGCAGTACCCCACTAGTCACTGCCTGCCATTCTGAAAAGGTCCCGTTTATTCCCACTCTTTGCTTCCTGTCTGCCAACCAATTCTCTATCCACATCAATACCTTACCCCCAATACCGGGTGCTTTAAGTTTGCACACTAATCTCCTGTGTGGGACCTTGTCAAAAGCCTTTTGAAAATCCAAATATACCACATCCACTGGTTCTCCCCTATCCACTCTACTAGCTACATCCTCAAAAAATTCTATGAGATTTGCCAGACATGATTTTCCTTTCACAAATCCATGCTGACTTTGTCCGATGATTTCACCGCTTTCCAAATGTGCTTTTATCACATCTTTGATAACTGACTCTAGCAGTTTACCCACCACCGATGTTAGGCTAACTGGTCTATAATTCCCTGGTTTCTCTCTCCCTCCTTTTTTAAAAAGTGGGGTTATGTTAGCCACCCTCCAATCCTCAGGAACTAGTCCAGAATCTAAAGAGTTTTGAAAAATTATCACTAATGCATCCACTATTTCTCGGGCTATTCCTTAAGCACTCTGGGATGCAGACCATCTGGCCCTGGGGATTTATCCGCCTTTAATCCCTTCAATTTACCTAACACCACTTCCCTACTAACATGTATTTCGCTCAGTTCCTCCATCTCACTGGACCCTCTGTCCCCTACTATTTCTGGAAGATTATTTATGTCCTCCTTAGTGAAGACAGAACCAAAGTAATTATTCAATTGGCCTGCCATGTCCTTGCTCCCCATAATCAATTCACCTGTTTCTGTCTGTAGGGGACCTACATTTGTCTTAAATGAATGAGAAATGTGACAACAGTGAGCTAGCATGGACTTGATGAGCTGCATAAGCTCCTTATGTATCATTACAGTCCTAATTTATTCTTTAAGAAAAAATAATGATCACATAGTGTCCCTGGGTAATGAAAGTTCAACATGCAGACAGTCCTACATATTAACAGACTTCTATTATAGTATTATATTGAAATGTCCAACATACGTTCATTCCTACAAACAGCAGGAGTAGTTCCCTCTCCCCCCTCCCCCACCACTTTCAGTAATTATTCATTATTGTGCTTTTGGTGCCTTTCATTACAATATTGTGGAGGTGTAGTTACCAGACAAGTGATTTTTGTGTATTTTCCAACTTAAAGTAAAAAATTGACAGGTGAACATCTGTGAAGCCAGAATGCATTCAATTATCCTGGGACAACCTGTAATCTGCACTTCTTAGAATGAGCAAAAACACATTGTCTTAGAATAAGCTTTTGGATCTTTAGGCATGAAGTTAGGGAGTTTATCCATTCAGCTGGTATGAATTATTGATGACATAAACTGGTTAATTTCTTTTTAATATGGCTATGATTTATATATCCTGGAATATACTGGAAGGCTACAATGGACAGATTTCTCACTTCCTGGTTGATCCTGAGATATGGGGATCAGAAAGGAAAGTAGAAGTTGAGTGGAGTATCAGCCATGGTCTTCTTTGAACATGGAAAGGGTTGAGGAACTGTAGGGCTCCCTCTGCCTTATTCCATTTGGCAAACAATGTGTGATAAAGCTGTGAAAGGAAACATGTCCAAAAGGGATTTGGGTAAGTCCTTAACAGACAGAAACACAATCAAGGATATGGCAGGAAACGAACAGCTCTTTGACAGAGCCCATGCACTCTCTCCTCTGTGCTGTTCTTTTCTGAGATTCGATGCTTAGGCTATTGAAATATTTGTTCAGCAAGTTCAAAGGCAAAAATGTTCCTGGGCATGCCCCTCACAGTCCCATGTAAACTATGTGGACTAATGCCTATCCAAACAAGTCCACATCGGCTAGCCTGGCTTCCTCTTCACGTTTGTATTCATGTGCAGCATTGCTAAACAATCTAGGGGTTTTCTCAGAGTTTCTTGGAAATGAAAATTAAAATCCTGATCAATCGTTCTTTAACCTTTAGAGAAAATTCAAAGCCATTTTAAAAAGATTTATTGTACTTTCTTTCAATTAGTTATAACAATATTATGCAGAACTACATGGATCGTAACACCAGCATGTTTTTATATGTCACTGAATCATACAGCAGAGAGGAAGACCCACATGACCTGTGTTGGCTCACACCACAGTTCTCCTCCACAGTAATTGTCTCTGTAACCCATTCTCCCCGCCTTCTGAGCAACCCCGGCAAAGGGGCAATTTACAAACTCCACGGAATTTGAGAAGAAACTAGAGAACCCAGAGGAAGCTCACTGGGTTCACACAATCTCCACACAGATATTAGACCGTAAGACACAGGAGCAGAATTAGGCCATTCAGCCCATTGTCTGCTGTACTATTCAATCTTGGCTGATTTATTATCCTTCTCAATATCAAGCCTCTGCCTTCTTCCTGTAACCTTTGACGCCCTTACAAATCAAGAACCTACCAACCTTTGCTTTAAGCATATGAACTGTCTTGTCCTCCACATACTTACTACCCTCTAGCTAAAGAAAACACTCGTCATCTCTGTCTTAAAAAGATGGCCTTCAATTCCAAGGCTGTGCCCTGTAGTTCTTGTTACAGACCCCGTAACTGGGTTGCCAAACCAGCAGAAATGGAACGCTCGTTGGAGTCTGTGATTACTAGGAACTAATAAAGTTTTATTAAAGGAATAAGTAATACAGTACACTAATCGCAAGGATATAAATGTAACAAGTTAGCAATGATTATACACACATATACACAGAAATAGGGTAATAGGAATCAACCAAGCTCTATCGCAGTCTAGGAGTAAAATGATCAGTCTTAAGTGAAGCAGAGTTCAGTTCAGTTTAGTGCAGTTCAAAGTAATCGCTGTTGTTGTACCGTTGGAGAGAGAGAGAGAGAGAGAGAGAGAGAGAGAGTGAGAGATGCAGTTGGTTTCGGGCAGACCTTTAGATGTCTTCTGATCCCGCTGTGGTCACCGACTGTGACCCCTCCGTTCCAGATATGATCATTCTTCCACGGTGAACCTGGCACCCAGGCAAGGGCAGACACACACCCCAGATTCCCACCGATCGTACCTTTACACCCTGTGAGCCTCTGACCAATTCTCGTGAACCAGTCCTCCAAACTGTCACCAACTTGTGGGGGCACGCTGCTCTTTCCAGGGTCTCGTGGTGTGTGTCGTGCCTTAGCAAACCTGCTCTTTTTATCCCCCTGCTGGGGTATCACCTGTCCGTCAAACTTCAAACAGTTCAGGTTCAAAGCAAACGGTCTGTCAATATCTGAATTGTGTTTCTTTCTCATTAATCTCTCTCTTCTCTCATTAGCATTTTGAATGTTTCTCCATTGTCTTCCGTTATCTCTCTCATTAGCATCATCCATCCGGTAGCTCTGCTTGGCGTCACACATGACATTCTACACTCTCCCCCACCCACAGCAAGAAACATCCACTCCATGTCTACTCTATCTAGGCCTTTCGATATTCAACAAGTTTCATTGCGATTCCGCTCACTCTCCTAAATTCCTGTGAAGAAAAGCCCAGAGCCATCAGATGCTCCTCATACATTAACCCTTTTATTCCTGGGATCATTTTTGTGAAACGCGGCTGGACCCCGTCAAATGCCAGCACATTTGTTCCACAGAGATCTGTTCTGGGACCCCTCCTTTTTGTGATTTTTATAAGTGACCTGGATGAAGAAGTAGAAGGGTGGGTTAATAAGTTTTCTGATGACACAAAAGTTGGGGGTGTTGTGGATAGTCTGGAGGATTGTCAGAGGTTACAGCGGGACATCGATAAAATGCAGAACTGAGCTGAGAAGTGGCAGATGGATTTGAAACCAGATAAGTGTGAAGTGGTTCATTTTGGTAGGTCCAATTTGAAAACAGAATAAATGGTAAGACTCTAGGCAGTGTGCAAGATCTGAGAGATCTTGGGGTTCATGTCGACAGGACAGTGCTGTTAAGAAGGCATATGGTGTGCTGGCATTCATCAACCATAAGATTGAGTTTAAGAGCCATGAGGTAATGTTACAGCTATATAAGATCTTAGTCAGACCCCACTTGGAGTACTGTGTTCAGTTCTGGTCACCTCACTACAGGAAGGATGTGGAGACTATAGAGAGAGTGCAGAGGAGATTTACAAGGATGTTGTCTGGATTGGAGGGCGTACCTTATGAGAATAGGTTGAGTGTACTTGGCCTTTTCTCCTGGGAGCGACGGAGGATGAGAAGTGACCTGACAGAGGTGTATAAGATGATGAGGGGCATTGATCACGTAGATAGTCAGAGGCTTTTTCCCAGGGCTGAAATGGCTAACACGAGGGGGCATAGTTTTAAGGTGCTTGGAAATAGGTACCGAGGGGATGTCAGGAGTAAGTTTTTCACACAGATAGTGGTGGGTGCATAGAATACACGCCGGCAACAGTGGTGGAAGTGGATCCAATAGGGTCTTTTAAGAGTCTCTTAGATAAGTACGTGGAGCTTAGAAAAATAGAAGGCTATGTGCTAGGGAAATTCTAGGCAGTCTCTAGAGTAAGTTACATGGTTGGCACAACACTGTGGGCCGAAGGGCCTGTAATATGCTGTAAATTTCTATGTTCTATGTTCATTCTTTCTTAGATGAGGGGGCTAGAACTGCTCACAATACTCCATATATGGCCTCATAAAGCCTCAGCATTACACCCTTGCTTTTCTACTCTGGTCCTCTTGAAATGAATGCTAAAGTGACATTTGCCTACCTTATGAATGACTCAATCTGCAAGTTAACCTTCAGGGAATTCTGTACTAGGACATTCAAGTCCCTTTGCACTTCCAGCTTTTGAATTCCCTTCCTGTTCAGAAAATAATCTATGCCTTTATTCCTTCAACTGAAGTGCATTACCATACATGTCCCTACGCTACATTCCATGTGCCACATCTTCACCCATTCTCCTAATCTCTCTGTCTTTTCTTCAGACTCCCTGCTTCCTTAACACCACCTGACTCTCCACCTATCTTCGTATCGTTCGCAAATTTGGCTACTAAGCCACCAATTCTGCCAGCCAGATCATTAACATGTAACGTGAAAAGTAGCAACCCTTGCGGAACCTGACTCGTCACTTTATTTCCACACCTTGCCTTGAGTATTTGAGGTCAGTACCTGAGGTTGTCACTTGAGGTGAGATTTGAATACGGGTTGCTAGGTCTGTGAGACAGCTCTCCTACTAGCAACACCTTTGGAAACAAAATCAACAGGAGTCACACAGAAGGATAACTCAGTGAAAGTGATCGTCTTCAAAGGGCAAGGGATAGAATCTGGGAAAGTTCCAAGGATTCTTGGCAACTGAAACCATGGCCAACAATTGTGGGGAATTCTGAATCCTAGAAACTCAGATACATTAGATGTTTGCATGATGTTATTAGCAACAGAGAGGAACAAGGCTATAGGTAAATGTAAAGAATATTGGAATCAAAACGGATTAAGAACACAAGCCAGAGAGTGGTAGCTGTGTGGAACGAGCTTCCAGCAGAAGTGGTTGAGGCAGGTTCGATGTTGTCATTTAAAGTTAAATTGGATAGCTATATGGACAGGAAAGGAATGGAGGGTTATGGGCTGAGTGCAGGTCAGTGGGACTAGGTGAGAGTAAGTGTTCGGCACGGACTACAAGGGCCAAGATGGCCTGTTTCTGCGCTGTAATTGTTATATGGTTATATGGTTATATGGATCAGCAGACACAGTTCTACAATACAAACCAGGAGGCAAGGAAACAGTGCTTTGCACTGAGCTGTAGGGTGTTGAGTCCTGTAGTTAAGTACATGCAGTTTGGCACGTTTGAGAGTAAGTATCACTTTCCACTGATCTAAAGTGGGATCACTCCCTCTTCCCACACACATATATTAGCATTAATCCAGTAGGTCATAAAGATTCTCTGATTGCCTGGTACTTTCTGAACACTTCATCTGCACTGTCAAACCCCAGCTTCTTATCACTAACACCTCAAAGTTCAAAGTAAATTTATTATCAAAGTACATATATGTCACCACGTAATACCCTGAGATTCATTTTCTTGTAGGTATTCACAGTAGATACAAGGAAACACAATCAAATTAATGAAAAACTACCCACAAAAATGGAAAACATCCAATGTGCAAAAGAGAAGAACTGTGCAAGAACAATAAATAAATAATATTGAGAAGTTGAGTAGTATTGTGGAGTCAGTTCTGTGTTGAGGTAAGTGAAGTTATTCACCCTGGTTCTCTTATTGCCTGGTACTTTCTGAGCACGTAAATAGTTCATTCACACTGTCAGTTCCAGCTTCTTATCACTAACACCTGCCAACCAGACCTTCCAACCAGGGTTCAGGATTAATATCAGACTTCCTGTTGTTTGCAGAATCATAACATCATTGTCGTGCTCAGTGCTCTGGCCTTCCCCTGACTTCCTTCAGTCTCCACCAAGAGTATCCAGTTCCACCAACTACTCACAGTCACCAAAGGACCAGAAAGACTTTATTTTCTTTTGCAGCAACAAATGGTGCAACCCTTCATGGGGGTACTCATTCACTCTGACAGTGGTTGGCAAAATAATCAGTAAGCTTGCAGATGGCACTGAAATAGGTGGTGACATGGGCAGTGAGAAGGAGTACCGGGAATGACGGCGGGATCTTGATCAGCTGGGTAGGTGGACTGAGCAATAGATTCCCAAAATCCAGGACATGCCCTCCTCTCATTACTACCATCAGGGAAGAGTTACTGGAGCCAGAAGACGTACACTCAACATTTTAGGAACAGCTCCTTCCCCATCAGAACTCTGAACGGTGCACGTACACGACCTAGCCATATTTCTTTGTCACTTTTTGTTTATTTATATTTTTATTGTAACATAATATTTTTTATATCTTGCACTTGAGGGCTGCCGCAGAACGCTAAGCTTCGCGACATAACGCATACGAGATGCTGGAGGAACTCGGCGGGTCAGTAGCATCTGTGGAAAGGACTGGAAAGGAAGCCAGGTTAAGAAGGTGAGGGAAGGGAGGAGTACAAGCTGGAAATTGATAGGTGAGGCAAGGTGAGGGGGAAGGCAGGTGGGTGGAGGAGGGATGGATGCAGTGAGAAGCTGGGAGATGAAGGGTGGAAAGGATAAAGGGTGAAGAAGAAAGATCTGATAGGAGGGTTAAGTTTAGGAGAAAGGGAAGGAGGAGAGGCACAGGAAAGAGGTGATAGGCAGGTGAAGAGAAATTTTATGACATATGACATTGATAATAAACCTAATTCTGATTCAGACAGCAGCTCCTCCAGCTGTGACACTATGCCATCCATGAGTAATCTCTGCTTTCCACTTAAGTAGGTCTAGATCAGACCACTCCTTATAGTAGCAAGCAAGCTCCGCATGTTCTCCTCATACTGTTTAATTCAGGCACGACCGTCAGCTTGCCTATTTTAGTAATTAGTGGCTTTCTCATATTTACAGTCTACTGTTTTGGTTTCCTTTGCAAGGGAAAATGTCTTTGATGACTGGATCAAATTCCTTTCTGTTAAGTTAACAGGCTGAATTAGACTGTTTATCTCTTCGTATGAGCAATTATTTAAGTAACTGAGAATGAATCTAAACATTAAGTTGCCAAGAGTTTTTTCTCTCAGCCCATCAGTCTACAGAAAATTACTTTATAAAAATCATCTTCCTCTGGATAATTATGTGGCAATGTATAATTAAGCAGGGAACATACTAAATACAATATGCAAGGTAGCACAGTGGTTAGCACAACGCTTTACGGTACCAGCGACCCGAGTTCAATTCCTGCCACTACCTGTAAGGAGTTTGTATGTTCTTTCTGTGACTGTGTGGGTTTCCTCCGGGTGCTCCCACAGTCCAAAGACGTACCAGTTGGTGGGTTAATTGGTCATTGTAAGTTGTCCCGTGATTAGGCTTGGATTAAATTGGCGGGCTGCTGGGTGGTGCGGCACGCAGGGCCGGAAGGGCCTATTCTGCGCTGTATGTCAATAAATAAATAAATATGCATTTCAAAATAGTTAACATATAAGATAATAACATTATTTCATATATATCACTATGGTGGTAAAATCAGGGTGTAAAAAGATATCATCAGGTACTGGATATGTTAAATAAAGGAATATGTTACCTGTGTATTTCAAATTTGGAGCACAGTAGGCCACTCAGCCCTTCTACTCCTGTTCTGCCATTCAATAAGACCATGGCGGATTCATTCTCTGCATTCCTGCTGACTTGAGGTTATGCTTCACGCTGTTGCTTATCAAGAATCTATCTTCCGCTCTCTTTAGTAATATTCAAAGGCTCTGCTTCCACCAGACTTTTTTCATAGGCTCAGGTCCTCTGAGAGGAAATACTTTTCCATGTTACTTTTGTTGGATGTAGTAGGATGTGTCAGCGGCCCTCTGGGAGGAAATGAAAATCCCTAGTTTGCAAGGTCTGTCATAGTCACAGAGGACTACAACACAGAAACAGGTCCTTTGACACATCTCATCCATACCTAGACCAATTGACCCACATCTGAACCATAGCCCTCCATAAAGCTCCCATCCACGTACTTATCCAAATTTCTCTTAAATGTTGAAATCAACCCTTCATCCACCACTTCTTCTGGTAGCTCGTTCCACAGTCTCACCACCCTTCTGGGTGAAGAAGCCCCCCCCTCATGTTCCCCTTATTTCACCTTTCACTCTTAACCTATGACCTTTAGTTCTAGTTTCACCCAACCTCAGTAGAAAAAGCCTTGCTTGCATTAACCCTATCTACACCCCTCATAATTTGTCAAACAATATAATATAAATATCATATACAATGTTTTCACTAGGATATACAAAAGTAAATATCACACACACATTTTTCCTCAATTCTGCTCTAAAGGGTCTGTCCTTGTATTCTGAACCTGTTTCCTCTGGGATAGGTAACATAATGGAATGAGGTTGCATTCTGATTTGTTAAATGTTCAAAACTGAGATGAGAATTTTGTTATTATTGCTCACCCCGATTGCCAGCAGATCTCAGGAGATAATTAAGGATTAACCCAGAGCTGCTGAGTTATGAGTCACATGCAGTCCAGACCAGGTAAGAATGGCAGACGGAGTTAGTGAATTAGAGCGTCTTTAAACAACCTGATACTTTCAGAGTCACTTTTACAGATGCTTAGCTCTATCATTCCAGATTAATTTAAGTTCCTCAGTTGCTATGGTGAGATGTGGGCTTCTGCCTTCTAATCAATGACCAAGGCCTCTGGATGGTATTTTAATATTTTACGGCATATATGTAAATGTATGTCACATATATTGAATATTCTGAATTTACATCTAAAGAACTGGGCTCATGAGAGAGTTTATATATATATATATAAAGACATCAGGTGTAAAAAGGGATTCGTGTTGTATAGACATCATTAGTAATCCAAGACAAACAGCTTTGCTAATCAGAGTTGGTCTTGGTGCTGGGAAGGCTGCCAATACTTTCCCAGAAATGCTCTGGGCATGTTGCCATGACCTCACCCACTCTTACATTCTCTTTACTGTCTTCAAGTGTATTGGCAGTACGGGTCGTGGACAGGACCTCCTACTTCCTCTGTGTGTTCACCAGACTAGTGTAACTGAGAAGCTCTCATATTCTTAGAGGAAATCAGCCCATTCGCCACCTCCTCCCACTCACCCACGCAACACCTCCTCTTAACCCACCTCACATTCCAGCAGTGAGACAGGAGGCCCTATCTACTGTTCAAAGTTAATTTTTTATTATTTGTTCAAAGTTAAGTGTATTAGCAAAGTATGTCTCTGTCTCCAAATATTACCCTGAGATTTCTTTTCTAACAGGCATCCGCAGTGGAACAAAGAAGCAAAATTGGATCAATGAAAAACTACACACAAAAAAGACTGACAGATGGTGCAAATATAAAGGGAATAAGTATTATAAATAATAATAAATAACAGGTAAGTCAATAAATAAATACAATCAAGAACATGAGTTGTAGAATCATTGAAAGTGAGTTGAAAGGTTGTGTTCAATGGTCAGTTCAGAGTTGAGGTGAGTAAAGTTATCCACATTAGTTCAGGAGCCTGATTGTTGTAGGGTAATAACTATTCTTCAGCCTAGTGGTCTGGGACATACTGCTCCTGTACCTCCTTCCTGATGGTAGCAGCGAGAAGAGAGCATGGCCTGGACGATGGGTCCTTGATGATCAGACCTATTGCTGGCAAAAGGCCATTCGCTATTGGAACCTTTATGGTGAATTTCAACCAATGACAGCCCAGTAGACAAGGTTCATGCCTTAAGGTAAATGGATACTCATAACTTAACCTTCCATGCCAAGACCTGAGCACAAGACCTAGCTTAAAGAGTATTTTTATTGTTGAGACGAAATCTCATACCAATATCCACTCTACTTTCTCAGTTCGATACAAATGCTCCTATTCTCATATCCCATCAGGGTAGCATCCAACCTGACAGCATGAACATCAGTTTCTCCAGCTTCAGGTCATTCCTCCTCTCTCTACCTTCTCTCCCTTTCCGGTCTCCATTCTTGCTCTACTCTTACCCATCCTCTTATCAATGCCTCCCTCTGGTTTTCCTCCTCTTTCCTCCATCGTTCACTCTCCTCTCCTACCAGCCTCCTTCTTCTTCAACCCTTCACCGCTTTCATCTATCACCTCCCAGCTTCCCACTTCAACCATCCCCCCGCTCCCCCTCACCTGGTCTCACCTATCACCTGCCAACTTGCACCCTTCCCCTCCTTCCCCTCCTTTCCCTCCTTCCCCTCCTTTCCTCCTTCCTTTCCAATCTTGAAGAAGGGTTTCAGCCCGGAACATCGACTTTTTATTTCTCTCCATAGATGCTGCCTGACCTGCTGAGTTCCCTTAGCATTTTATGCATGTTGTTTTTGATTTCCAGCATCTGCAGAAACTCTTGCAATATGGGTGTTTCCTGCGAATAAACTGGTTGTTGGATTTCCTGCATTGCAACAAAATGCAGATGTTCCTTTAGTCCCCTTGGGTCAATAAGGGATGGGCAAAAAGTGCTGTGTTGGTAAGGTGACTGACTTTCCAAGAACAAAAACATCAGTAAATTATCTGATCTTGCATCAACATCTTTGGCTAAGGAGTGGCTACGATCTGAGAGAAAGCATAGAGGATGGAAAACAAATGAGGAATAGATTGCATAGATACTAAATTGTAGTTTACAGTCAAATATCCCACTGGCATTCACACAATACTGGCCCATAGACAACCTTGTACTGGTGAACATCAATAAGTGCATGCCTGAGATCATCAACTCAGTGAATAACCCTCTTTGGTCTGTCTGAAAGTTACTGGTTTTCTAGCACAGTGAGATGTCCATGTGGGAAAGCCTCAGACAGGCCTCATCCAAGCTGCAAGAGTACGTGTTAAGGAGTACGGCTGCAGGTGGACTTGGTGCCTCCAGGATGGCATGATGTCAATGAGATTCCCTCCCATTCTTCTAAATTCCAGCAAGTACCGACCCAGACACCCCATATGATAACCCTTTAATTCCTGGAATCATTATCATGAATCTCCTCCAAACCCTTTTCAATGTCAGCACACCTGAAAAGGAGTGCAAAAATTCTCAAAATACTCCAACTGAGGACTCATCAATGCTTATAAAGCCTCAGCATTACATCCTTGCTTTTATATTTTTAGTCCTCTTCAAATGAATGCTAACATGGTATTCATCTTCCTCACCACTGACTCAACCTGCAAGTTAACCTTTAGGGAATCCTGCACAAGGACTCCCAAGTCCCTTTTGCACCTAAAATTTTTAAATTTTCTGCCCTTTTAGAAAATAGTCTGATCTTTTTTCCTACCAAAGTGCCTGACCATACACTTTCTAACACTGTATTCCATCTGCCACTTGTTTGCCCATTCTCCTAATCTGTCTAAGTCCTTCTGCAGCCTCCCTGCTTCCTCAACACTACCTGTCCCTCCACCTATCTTTGTAACATCTGCAAACTTGGCCACAAATCCATCAATTCTTGGAAGATCATTACCAATGCCTCCACAATCTTCCCAATCACCTGTTTCACAACCCTAGGGTGTAGTCCATCTGGTCCTGGTCACGTCAGACTTCTCAGCTTCCCAAGCACCCTCTCTCAAGAAATAGTATCATTGCACACACTTCTGCCACCTGACACACTTGAACTTCTGGCATACTGCTAGTGTCTTCCACACCAAAGACAGATGCAAAATACTTATTTAATTTGTCTGCCATTTCCTTCTTCACCCATTACTACCTCTCCATCATCATTTTCCAGTGGTCTGATATCTATTCTCATTTCTCATTTACTCTTTATATATCCAAAAAAAACTTCTGGTATCCTCTTTGATATTATTAGCAAGCTTATCTTCATATTTAATCTTTTCCCTCCTTATTTTTTTTATGCCTTGTGGTTTTTAAAGCTTCCCAATCCTCTAACTTCCCAATATTTTTGCTCTATTATATGCCCTCTCTTTTGCTTGTAGTCATAGTCATACTTTATTGATCCCGGGGGAAATTGGTTTTCGTTACAGTTGCATCATAAATAATTAAATAGTAATAAAACGATAAATAATTAAATAGTAATATGTAAATTATGCCAGAAAATAAGTCCAGGACCAGCCTATTGGCTCAGGGTGTCTGACCCTCCAAGGGAGGAGTTGTAAAGTTTGATGGCCACAGGCAGGAATGACTTCCTATGACGTTCTGTGTTGCATCTCGGTGGAATGAGTCTCGGGCTGAATGTACTCCTGTGCCCACCCAGTACATTATGTAGTGGATGGGAGACATTGTCCAAGGTGGCATGCAACTTGGACAGCGTCCTCTTTTCAGACACCATCATCAGAGAGTCCAGTTCCATCCCCACAACATCACTGGCCTTATGAATGAGTTTGTTGATTCTGTTGGTATCTGCTACCCTGTTTTACATTGTTTTTGACTTCCTTGTCAGCCACATTTACGTCATCCTGCCTTAAGAATACTTCTTCTTTGGGATGTATCCATCATGCACCTTCTGAGCTTCTCCTAGAAACTACACTCTTTGCTGTTGTGTCATCATCACATAGTTTACTCTTCCAATCAACTTTGGCTTGCTCTTCTCTCATGCCTCTATAATTCCCTTGTAGTACTGATACATCTGATTTTGGCTTGCCCTGCTCAAATTGCAAGGTGACTTCTGTCATATTATGATCACTGGCTCCTAAGGTTTCCTTTAGTTTAAGCTCCCTAATCCAATCCAGTTCATTACACAACACCTAATCCAGAATAGCCTTTCCTCTAGTGGGCTCAACCACAAGGTGCTCTAAAAAGCCATCTCTTAGGCTTTCTAAACATTCCCTCTCTTTGGATCCAGCACCAACCTGATTTTCTCAATCTACCTGCATATTGAAATCCCTCATGACTATCGTAACATTTCCCTTTTATGGCATTCCTTGAACTATATCCCCAGGTAATCAAGATCTTGCTGTATCTTAGATACCTTCTTCACTGTCCCTGACACCACTAATTTTACTGAAGAGTTCAGTAGGGTAGGAACAAGCAGGAAACAATTGGTCTACCTGGACACGCAGGTTTGTGGATCTTATAAAGGTACAGATTTGAGTCCTGCTGAAGGGCCTTGGCCAGCAACATCAACTGTACTCTTTTCCATAGATGCTGAGTTCCTCCGTCCTTTTGTGTGGGTTCCTTGGATTTACAGCGTCTGCAGATTATCTCTTCTTTGTAATTTTATTAAAAATATCCTAACTCCATTCCAAGAAACTGTTCAATTAGCAAACCAGGTTGCCAAATGAGTTCCACCCTTAAGAAATTGTAAATTAACAGTGAACCGGAATTCTGATAAAGCAGTGGCTCTGGACTTTGATGGTAACGCAAGAATTTCTTTTTTGTTCAGTGGAGGTGGAGAGGGATGAGGAATTGACAATCCTTCACATCCACGCACCTTCACAAAGCTCTTTCTGGACAGCTTACTCTTGAAGTACAGGACGCTTGCTTTACATGCAGATACAGCAGCTAATTTGCATACAGTAAATCACGCACACAGCAATGAGCTGCTAATCTTTCAGATGGTGTTCACTGTGACATAGATAGAGACTAAACAACCTCTCCTTTGAATATTGTCATTCACATCTTCATACATTCAGCAGCAGTACTTTCATTTTAGAATGCTGACTCAAATGCACTGTTTCAGACAATGCAACCCTCTATTAACTCCTCATAGTGACACTTTGAAAGGACTGCATCGACTATAAAGTGTTTTGTCGACAGCGTCACCATTTTCTACTCTGGTCCACAGTCAGTCTGCAAATTGGTCAGCCAGTATGAGTTTGCACCAGGAGACCGAGCCAATCACAGGAAGAGTGAGGCCATTCTCTTCCTGAACTGCCTGCCATCCCCATTCGCCTTCCGTTCCGACTACCTGAAGTTGCTGGGGATCTGATTCAGAGGGAGCGGGTCGTGTGACAAGAACTGGCTGGAGCGGACAGGCAAGGTGAGGCAAAATTTGTAGGAGAGATGCTGGGAAGGGCCTGGTCATCAGGTGTAGGGCTGCTGCATTGGTGCACATGTAGCCCGTCCCCCCAGCTCCTCCAACTGGGAAATTATCCTGCCTGTCTTCCAGTTCACCTGGAGATACAAGATGGGACGAGTCTGACGGTATGCAATGTACAAGTCTGTGGACAGCATGGGCGAAAACGTACCCAGCGATGCAGGTTGATTGTTTAGTTGGGCCTTTGATTACTAATTTAATTAGTTCCAACAAAGTGAGTCAGAGGGCCTGTTCTATGAGGGGTGATTGATAAGTTCATAGCCTAGAGTAGAAGGAGTCAATTTTAGAAAACCTAGCACACTTATTTTTCAACATAGTCCCCTCCTACATGTACACACTTAGTCCAGTGGTCGTGGAGCATATGAATCCCTTCTTTGTAGAAGTGGTCCAGAGTAGGGGTGATTGATAAGTTCGTGGCCTAAGGTAGAAGACAATAAGTTATACAGTTCTCATTACATGCACATGCAGTTCAACTCTGAGTGAAAATGCAGGAAGCTTGAAGTTAATGACTCACCTCCATCTACTGTAGGCCACAAATTTATCAATCACCCCTGCTTGTGGACCACTTCTATAAAGAAGGGATCCGTATGCTCCACGACCGCTGGACTAAGCGTGTAAATGTAGGAAAAATAAATGTGCTAGGCTTTCAAAAATTGACTCCTTCTATCTTAGGCCACAAACTTATCAATCACCCCTCGTATGTTTTACAAACTGCTTTTTGTATTCTGGGTGTATATTTTTCATGAATAAGGTTTATTTTTGAAATAAATATAATAAAGAGGTTTTGTACACCCAAAAATAGTGGCAGACACTATGAAATTTTACTCCTTCCGATCAGCCGTGCTCACTGTTGCCTTGTGAAGCTGTGCTAACAATGCGACATATATACAAGACTTTATTGCTTCAGGGGCTCCTCACTGCACCTCAAACTCTTTTCAGGGCAGGTTCCTGCATGAACCATCAGAGGAACAGAGAGAGCTCCAGGCAGATGCTCGAACCGGAAATTAAAATCAATTAACCATGGATGCCGGAAATCCTTGAAAAATTGCAACTTCCTCACTGACTCCTGAGAATGCCTGGCCCCTGACTGCTCAGATTGGAGAAGAATTCAGGGTTAGACTGAGAATGTTGAATCCGCGGATCAAAAGTGTGGTGCATGCAACTGACATATTGCATCATCCCACAAGCTATCCACCCTTTGTCCCATGCCCCATCTGTAAAAGACCCTGCAGCTCTCACAGAGGCAGGGCGGACACAACAGGATGTTCTAGAGGCTTTTAGACAGACCATAAGAACATAAGACCATAAGATTTAGGAGCATAAGTAAGCCATTTGCCCATCGAGTCTGCTCCACCATTCAATCATGGGCTGATCCACTTCATCCAGTCATCCCCACTCCTCTGCTTTCTCCCTATACTCTTTGATGTCCTGGCTAATCAAGAACCTATCTCTCTCTGCCTTAAATACACCCAATGACGTGGCCTCCACAGCCACTTGTGGCAACAAATTCCACAATTTTACCACCCTCTGACTAAAGTAATTTCTCCGCATCTCAGTTCTAAAAGGACGTCCTTCAATCCTGAAGTCTTGCCCTCTTGTCCTAGAATACCCTACCATGGGAAATAACTTTGCCATATCTAATCTGTCAGGCCTTTTAACATTTAAAATGTTTCTATGAGATCCCCCCTCATTCTCCTCAACTCCAGGGAATACAATCAAAGAGTTGCCGGATGTTCCTCATACGGTAACCCTCTCATTCCTGGAATCATTCTCGTGAATCTTTTCTGAACACTGCAATCTCTGCATTTTGAATACACTGGAGGATTTAGCCTTGAGGTGAGAGGCAGAAGGTTTAAAGGAGATTTAGCAGCAAAGTTTTTTTTCACACAAAGAGTGATAGGTACTCTTGGATTGAATTGGATTGACATGGTTTGAAAATTGGCTGGCTGACAGAAAACAAAGAGCAGCGAGTAATGGGTCCCTTTCGGAATGGCAGGCAGTGACCAGTGGGGTACCGCAGGGTTCAGTGCTGGGACTGCAGCTGTTTACAATATATATTAATGATTTAGATGAGGGAATTAAAAGTAACATTAGCAAATTTGCCAATGACACAAAGCTGGGTGGCAGTGTGAAATGTGAGGAGGATGTTATGAGAATGCAGGGTGACTTGAACAGGTTGGGTGAGTGGGCAGATGCATGGCAGATGCAGTTTAATGTGGATAAATGTGAAGTTATCCACTTTGGTGGTAAGAACGGGAAGGCAGATTATTATCTAAATGGAGTCAAGTTAGGAAAAGGGGAAGCACAACAAGATCTAGCTGTTCTTGTACATCAGTCACGGAAAGCAAGCATGCAAGTACAGCAGGCTGTGAAGAAAGCTAATGGCATGCTGGCCTTCATAACAAGGGGAATCGAGTATAAGAGCAAAGAGGTCCTTCTGCAGCTGTACAGGGCCCTGGTGAAACCACACCTGGAGTACTGTGTGCAGTTTTGGCCTCCAAATTTGAGGAAGGACATTCTTGCTATTGAGGGAGTGCAGCGCAGGTTCACAAGGTTAATTCCCGGGATGGCGGGACTGTCATATGTCGAAAGATTGGAGTGACTGGTCTTGTTTACTCTGGAATTTAGCAGGCTGAGAGGGGATCTTATTGAAATATATAAGATTATTAAGGGATTGGACACGCTGGAGGCAGGAAGCATGTTCCCGCTGATGGGTGAGTCTCAGAACCAGAGGCCACAGTTTAACAATAAGGGGTAGGCCATTTAGAATGGAGTTGAGGAAAAACCTTTTCACCCAGAGAGTGGTGGATATATGGAATGCTCTGCCCCAGAAGGCTGTGGAGGCCAAGTCTCTGGATGCTTTCAAGAAAGAGATGGATAGAGCTCTTAAAGATAGCGGAATCAAAGGTTATGGGGATAAGGCAGGAACTGGATACTGATTGTGGATGATTAGCCATGATCACAGTGAATGGCGGTGCTGGCTCGAAGGGCCAAATGGCCTACTCCTGCACCTATTGTCTATTGTACCTGGAAAGCGAGGCCCAGGGGAAGAGGTGAAGACAAATACGACTGGGTTACTTCAGACACAAGGGATTCTACAGATACTGGAACAACACACACAAAATGCTGGAGGCTGGTTGTAGAGGCAGATATATTTGGAACATTTAAGAGGCTAGGCACATGGATGATAGAAAAATGGAGAGTTATGTGGGAGGGAAGAGCTAGATAAGGTAAAGTGCCAGCACAACATTGCAGGCTGAACAGCCTGTGGTGTGGGCTTATTTATTTATTTAGAAATACAGCACAGTCACAGGCACTTTCGCCTCAATGAGCCCGTGCGGTCCAATCACACCCATATGACCAATTAACCTACTCACCTTAACACCCGTGGACAGTGGAGGGAACCAGAGCACCCGGAGGAAACCCACACGGTCACGGACAGGACGTACAAACTCCTTACAGGCAGGGGTGGGATTTGAACCTGAGCCACTGGTGCCGCAAGGTGACGCACTAGCCACTACGCTACAGCGATGTAGTGTTTCACGCTCTGTGTGCACGGAGTTAAAGGCCTACGTGAAGGCTTTCAGCTCGAGAGGCCGAACGAACAGCCTATGAACTCTGCGAAGGGTTAAAGAGGAAAAGAAAACTGAGCACAGCAAAGTTATTGCAACATTGAAAAGCCACGTACGTACAAGCAGGAACAAGCCTGGGAGGCTGTGCGGGGGAAGGGAGCAATGGTTTAGAGGGAAGCATGCCGTTGAAATTAAGGTGTGGAGCTCCACTCCCTGCCTGTCAGCGAGAGATAAGCCAAGGCAAGAACGAAGGAAACTCGCCCTTCAGCACTGCAGCTCCGGCCTCTCCTTTTATGGCTTTGTTTCCTGCTCGGCTTTGGCACCTTTCCATTCGCAGAAACATGCTGAATCTACCACAAGATCTGCCAGTTGGAGCTACAAAACTGAAGAGGGATTGAAAGGGCGGCTCGTCCAGTCAGAGCCACAGAAGGTATTTCTGGAATCTGAAAAGTCCCGGAATATTTTTACGCAGCTTTGTGGCTACGTTACCCCTGAATTCAGATCGCAAAGAGGATCTGCCGCCGAGCCAGTACTTAGTGGGACTCAGCAACACACAAGTTCAAATTAAAGGGAGCATGAATTTAATTTCATAGCTCACCCTGAAACCCGGTGACATTTGTTAACCCAGGCCACTAAACCTTGGCTTTAAGATGATAAGAGCATAACACATAGGAGCAGAATTTGGCCATTTGGCCCATCGAGTCTACTCTGCCAGTCCATCATGGCTGATTTATTATTCCTCTCAACTCCATTCTCCTGCCTTTTCCCTGTAACCTTTGACACTGACTAAACAGGAAGCTAACAACCTCCACTTTAAATATACCTAAAGACTTGGCCTCCACAGCCATCTGTGCAATGAATTCCACCAAATCACCACCCTCCGGCTAAAGAAATCCCTCCTCATGTCTGTTCTGAAGGGATGTCCTTGTATTCTGAGGCTGTGCCCTCTGGTCTCCTCCTATAGGAAACATTCTCTTCATATCCACTCTATCTAGGCCTATCACCATTCAATAAGCTTCACTGAGACCCCCTTCATTCCTCTAAAGTCCAGCAAGTGCAGACTCAGAGCCATCAAATATTCACGTTAACCCTTTCATTCCTGGGATCATTCCCGTGAACCTCCTCTGAACCCTCTCCAATGGCAGCACGTCCTTTCTTCAGTAAGGGCTACAAAACTGCTCCCAATGCTCCAAGCGCAGTCGGGCCAGTCCCCTATAAATCCTCAGCATTACATCCTTGCTTTTATGGACCAGTCCTCTCAAACGGAATGGCTAACGTTGCATTTGTCTTCACTATCATTGATTTTATTGAATCCAGCACAATTCCCTTTGCAACTCTGATTTCTGAATTTCCTCCCCATTTTGAAAATAGTCTATGCCTTTATTCCTTCTATCCAAGTGCATGATAATGCACCTCCCTACACTGCACTGTATTTTGCCTCAGCCAAGTCTATTCGGCCCTAGTGACACATTATACATTCAAATTAAAGCAAGTGCAACTTTAGTTGCATACCTCACCCAGAAGCTTGGTGACACTAGGTCACTAAAAGCTCATCTTTAGGGAACACACTCCCTGTGTCAAATGGTCAGTGACGGATTTGGGAAATCTGCAGAAATGTACTCCCAGCAACAGTAATAAAGTGTTTTCAAGGCATTGCACGCAAACCTTGGTTCAATGAAAACAGGACAACTGGTGTGTTTCATCGTTTCATGGTGACTCAAGGTGGGGACTGGTGCACCTTGCTTACAATTTGTTTCTGTGCAAGGTGCAAGTGCAAGCTTGCATGTGTTCTGTTTCACTCCTGGCACCTAACCGCTTGAAGGAAAGCCAAACTCATTTCCAGAAGATTCCAGTGGTACATTTTCCTCTCCCTATTTATTTTAACTAAAATAGAAAATTTTTACTCCAAGCCTTGTACACACACAGTTCACCAAAACATGGGCAGGTTTCGCATATTTTAAGTTAATGCATAGCTATCATTGCTGTGGTACACTGAGTAATTTCATTTTGTCTAAGAATGAAACATAGGTTTCCCTCTCACACATTATGCACAAAGATGGATGAAGGGAAGGGGCTGCAGCCACAGTCCGGCCTATGTGGAGAGGCGGAGAGGGAAAGGGAATTCCAATTCATGCCTGTCAGTGGGAATGCGAATTTAAAAGGGGCTGCATGAGATGCCAGAGCTTGAGAAGGCTGAGGTCTGGGAGCGTTGCAGGAATGCAGATCACAGTCATGAGAAGGATAGAGATGAAGGGTGAAATTTGGAACTCGCGAATGGGAATGCGAAAGTGAGGCAATGCGTCTACGTGGTGAATGTTCTTTTCTTCACTGGGCAGTTAACAGAGGCAGCTTCTTCACTGGGCAGTTAACAGAGTGTTCTTTTCTTCACTGGGCAGTTAACAGAGTTTTCTTTTCTTCACTGGGCAGTTAACAGAACGTTCTTTTCTTCACTGGGTAGTTAACAGAGGCAGCTTCTTCACTGGGCAGTTAACAGAGTGTTCTTTTCTTCACTGGGCAGTTAACAGAACGTTCTTTTCTTCACTGGGTAGTTAACAGAGGCAGCTTCTTCACTGGGCAGTTAACAGAGTGTTCTTTTCTTCACTGGGCAGTTAACAGAGTTTTCTTTTCTTCACTGGGCAGTTAACAGAACGTTCTTTTCTTCACTGGGTAGTTAACAGAGTGTTCTTTTCTTCACTGGGCAGTTAACTAAGGCAGCTGACAGCAAAGTCTGTTGTGAGGAGAACCATTAACAGAAAGTCACACTTAAGCTACCAAAGCTTCCTCCATAAATGGAGCTTTGTACTACTGGAAGTTACTCTGTTATATCAGGGCCCCTCATTATAAAAGCTTACTTTTTCATTACTGGTTCACAATGATAATATTGATAATTATCAGAGCCAAAAACAGTTACCAAGTAGTCTTATATTATAAATTGGCATCAGTAAAGGAAGCCTGTACAATTATTGGGGATTTTCATTTTTATTGGCTTGGATTGTTATCGAAGGCCTGCACTTCTCTCAGCAACTTTGTATTATAAGAGGCTTGCAGCAGTACGGGAGACTTGTATTGTTGTAAGAGATATTCTGTTATAGGGTCTCATTAACACAGGAGGCTTGGTTTCTTGGTTTCTTAGGGATGACTTGCACTATTGTACATTCTTGTTGTACATTGGGAGGAGTATGAGGAGTATTTGATGGATCTGGGCCTGTACTCACTGGAGATTAGAAGAATGAGGTGGGATCTAATGGAAACCCGATTGAATCTTGAAAAGTATTGAAAGCTAGAGCAGACATAGTGAGCACGAGGAATTCTGCAGACACTGGAAATTCAAGCAGCACACATCAAAGTTGCTGGTGAACGCAGCAGGCCCGAAACGTCGACTGTACCTCTTCCTAGAGATGCTGCCTGGCCTGCTGCGTTCACCAGCAACTTTGATGTGTGTTGGTAGACATGGTGAGGATGTTTCCTATAGTGGGAGAGTCTAGGGTCAGAGGGCGCAGACTCAGAATACAAAGATGGCCCTTTAAAACAGATGAGGAATTTCCTGAGCCAGAGGGAGGTGAATCCGTGGAATTCATTGTCACAGATGGCTGTAGAGGCCAAGTCATTGGGTGTATTTGAAGCGGAGGTTGATAGGTTCTTGATTAGTCAAGGCATCAAAAGTTACAGGGAGAAAGCAGGAGAAAAGGGTTGATAGGGATAGTAAGTCAGCCATGATTGAATGGTGGTGCTGCCCTGATGGGCCAAATGCCCTCATCATGAGCCTATGTCTTATGATTTTACTACAGGGCTCCCAGAATTAAATGAGGCTTGCACGATTTTCTGACTCTTTCACTGGGGATATTGACTTCTGCTCTCTCATTGCTTCACTACGCAAACCTCCACCATAGGAAGCATCATCTCACACACACAGAAGCGAAAACAGGAATAAGATCAGAAAATAACTGCTTCACACAGGGCATTGTTCTACTCCCATCGCTGCAACGACGCACTTCTGGGCGCCAACCTGCTGCACAGTTACGAGACCAGCCCGCCGCAAAACGAAGAGGAGCTAGCGTACCTGCTGGTAGATAATGAGCTGGGAGAGGTGGAAGTGGAGGGAGGGAGGAGGGCAGGGGAGGGCAGGGGAATGGAGGGGGTGGGTGCTGAACAAAAGGAGGAGTTAATTACAAAAAGTAATGCAAACTGAAAATATGATTCACAGGAAGCATCTCACACTTGGACAGGGAGTAACCACTTGGACAGACCCTGCTGGTGTCGGAATAACTACACACTGAAGCTCGATAGGAAGTGATGTGATGGCATTGGAATGCTGTGCACAACATTGGGGGTGGGAAGGAAGTGATTTGGTGCATTGGAATTCCTTGTTTGGATCAGGTACGCCTGCAAGATCCATGCCTGGTGTTACTGTGGTTAGAGAGTAACTCGTCTGAATGTGTAAGAGCTTCAGTCAGCACTGACAGCTTGAGCTGATATATCCAGATGTTCACAGGCTGGCGATGTTGTGTTCAAACCAGGAAAAAAAATCCCCAACGCAATGAGAAATTGCAGAAAATTAATTCCACAAGAAAAATATTTTTTTTACTGCACTTTCATAAACAAAGGGATAGATTTCGACATTCAGTGCTGGTGTTTCTATATACTTGTAATCCAGTGTTTATTTCTGACCAATAACATACATAGGAGAGTGATTGGGACACTGGAGTGGCAAAGGAAACTTCCTTCTGCTTTGTAAGGTCTACCCCGTGTGACTGATTTATCAGGTTCAGCTTAATATAAGCAGATGGAGCAAAGGCCATGAATACCCCCTTCTTTCAACTGTGGTTTAGTGGGCAGCACTGTCGCCTCTGAGTCAGAAGGCTCTAGGTTGAAATCCTGTTCCAAGTACAAAAACGGAAATTAAATTTAAAAAAAAGCTGCAGGCATTGGAAGTCTGAAATAAAAGGAGGGGGCTGAGGACAGAACTTTGGTCTGAAACATTAACTTTCTCTTTCATAGGATACTGCCTGACCTGGTGAATATTTTCAGCAAATTTTAACACCAAGAGCTTAAGATCTGAGGGGCTCTCAGAGACAGTACCTTCAAGTGAGGATCTGAAAACCAAGTCCTGCCTGCTCCTTCAGCTGGGTGTACTGTAGTTCAAGTTTTAGTTCAAGCTTATTATCATGCAACCACACACATGTATACAGCTAAACGAAACAATGGTCATCTGGGACCAAGGTGCACAGCACAGTACATATATCACATACAGCATATAAAATAATACTAACAGACAATGAAAACATTTGTAGGTGTACAAGTTGACATAAAGTGCATAAGCGACATAGAGTTAAATATACAACAGTATACTGCTACTGGCGCTGTCATAAATAACGTGTACTAGATGGTAGCAAGATGCTCAGAAGTCTCGCAGCCTGGAGGAAGAAGCTGCTGCCCAGCCTAACAGTCCTTGTTCCTATACTGCTGTACCTTGTGCATGATGGCAGAAGGTCAAAGAGATTATGGGACACCTGGGAGGGGTCCCTGGCAGTGCTGACGGCCCTGTGGATGTAGCACTTTCTGGTTTACTGTATTTTCCAGATGGATGGGGTGGGGAGGGGGGCGAGTGAGATGTTGTCACAATCATTTAAAAAACAGCCTTGCCAGAAAGTAATTATTGGTGGTGCCCTGACTGTAGTGATCCTACATTATGATGTATCCTACATAATGATCCATCCAGTTTTTATAGATGCACGGTAGAAAGCATTCTTCTAGGGTGCATCACAACCTGGTATGGAAGTTGTCCTGTTCAGGACCGAAAGAAGCTGCAGAAGATCGTGAACACATAGAAACATAGAAACATAGAGAATAGGTGCAGGAGTAGGCCATTTGGCCCTTTGAGCCTGCACCGCCATTTATTATGATCATGGCTGATCATCCAACTCAGAACCCTGCCCCAGCCTTCCCTCCATACCCCCTGATCCCCGTAGCCACAAGGGCCATATCTAAATCCCTCTTAAGTATAGCCAATGAACTGGCCTCAACTGTTTCCTGTGGCAGAGAATTCCACAGATTCACCACTCTCTGTGTGAAGAAGTTTTTCCTAATCTCGGTCCTAAAAGGCTTCCCCTTTATCCTCAAACTGTGACCCCTTGTTCTGGACTTCCCCAACATCGGGAACAATCTTCCTGCATCTAGCCTGTCCAATCCCTTTAGGATTTTATACGTTTCAATCAGATCCCCCTCAATCTTCTAAATTCCAACGAGTACAAGCCCAGTTCATCCAGTCTTTCTTCATATGAAAGTCCTGCCATCCCAGGAATCAATCTGGTGGACCTTCTTTGTACTCCCTCTATGGCAAGGATGTCTTTCCTCAGATTAGGGGACCAAAACTGCACACAATACTCCAGGTGTGGTCTCACCAAGGCCTTGTACAACTGCAGTAGTACCTCCCTGCTCCTGTACTCAAATCCTCTCGCTATAAATGCCAGCATACCATTCGTCTTTTTCACCGCCTGCTGTACCTACATGCCCACTTTCAATGACTGGTGTATAATGACAACCAGGTCTCGTTGCACCTCCCCTTTTCCTAATCGGCCACCATTCAGATAATAATCTGTTTTCCTATTTTTGCCACCAAAGTGGATAACTTCACATTTATCCACATTAAATTGCATCTGCCATGAATTTGCCTGCTCACCCAACCTATCCAAGTCACTCTGCATCCTCTTAGCATCCTTCTCACAGCTAACACTGCCACCCAGCTTCGTGTCATCCGCAAACTTGGAGATGCTGCATTTAATTCCCTCATCCAAGTCATTAATATATATTGTAAACAACTGGGGTCCCAGCACTGAGGCTTGCAGTACCCCACTAGTCACCGCCTGCCATTCTGAAAAGGTCCCGTTTATTCCCACTCTTTGCTTCCTGTCTGCTAACCAATTCTCCATCCACATCAATACCTTACCCCCAATACCGTGTGCTTTAAGTTTGCACACTAATCTCCTGTGTGGGACCTTGTCAAAAGCCTTTTGAAAATCCAAATATATCACATCCACTGGTTCTCCCCTATCCACTCTACTAGTTACATCCTCCAAAAATTCTATGAGATTCATCAGACATGATTTTCCTTTCACAAATCCATGCTGACTTTGTCCGATCATTTCACCGCTTTCCAAATGTGCTGTTATCACATCTTTGATAACTGACTCCAGCAGTTTCCCCACCACCGACGTTAGGCTAACCGGTCTATAATTCCCCGGTTTCTCTCTTCCTCCTTTTAAAAAGTGGGGTTACATTAGCCACCCTCCAATCCTCAGGAACTAGTCCAGAATCTAACGAGTTTTGAAAAATTATCACTAATGCATCCACTATTTCTTGGGCTACTTCCTTAAGCACTCTAGGATGCAGACCATCTGGCCCTGGGGATTTATCTGCCTTCAATCCCTTCAATTTACCTAACACCACTTCCCTACTAACATGTATTTTGCTCAGTTCCTCCATCTCACTGGACCCTCTGTCCCCTACTATTTCTGGAAGATTATTTATGTCCTCCTTAGTGAAGACAGAACCAAAGTAATTATTCAATTGGTCTGCCATGTCCTTGCTCCCCATAATCAATTCACCTGTTTCTGTCTGTAAGGGACCTACATTTGTCTTTACCAGTCTTTTCCTTTTTACATATCTATAAAAGCTTTTACAGTCAGTTTTTATGTTCCCTGCCAGTTTTCTCTCATAATCTTTTTTCCCCTTCCTAATTAAGCCCTTTGTCCTTCTCTGCTGAACTCTGAATTTCTCCCAGTCCTCAGGTGAGCCACTTTTTCTGGCTAATTTGTATGCTTCTTCTTTGGAATTGATACTATCCCTAATTTCTCTTGTCAGCCACGGGTGCACTACCTTCCTTGATTTATTCTTTTGCCAAACTGGGATGAACAATTGTTGTAGTTCATCCATGCAACCTTTAAATGCTTGCCATTGCATATCCACCGTCAATCCTTTAAGTGTCATTTGCCAGTCTATCTTAGATAATTCACGTCTCATACCTTCAAAGTTACCCCTCTTTAAGTTCAGAACCTTTGTTTCTGAATTAACTATGTCACTCTCCATCTTAATGAAGAATTCCACCATATTATAGTCACTCTTACCCAAGGGGCCTCTCACAACAAGATTGCTAATTAACCCTTCCTCATTGCTCAAAACCCAGTCCAGAATAGCCTGCTCTCTAGTCGGTTCCTCGACATGTTGGTTCAAAAAACCATCCCACATACATTCCAAGAAATCCTCTTCCTCAGCACCTTTACCAATTTGATTCACCCAATCTACATGTAGATTGAAGTCACCCATTATAACTGCTGTTCCTTTATTGCACACATTTCTAATTTCCTGTTTAATACCATCTCCGACCTCACTACTACTGTTAGGTGGCTTGTACACAACTCCCACCAGTGTCTTCTGCCCCTTAGTGTTACGCAGCTCTACCCATATCGATTCCACATCTTCCCGGCTTATGTCCTTCCTTTCTATTGTGTTAATCTCTTCTTTAATCAGCAACGCCACCCCACCTCCCCTTCCTTCATGTCTATCCCTCCTGAATATTGAATATCCCTGAACTCTAGCCTAGCCTCTTTAATTTGATTCCCACCCCCCAACCATTCTAGTTTAAAGTCACCTCAGTAGCCCTCAGTAGTAACACGGAGCAGCACATCACACAAACCAATCTTCCGTCCTTGGACTCACTTTACACCGCACGCTGTCGGAGCAGTGCTGCCAGGATAATCAAGGACATGACCCACCCAGCCAACACACTTTTCGTCCCTCTTCCCTCCAGGAGAAGGCTCAGGAGCTTGAAGACTCGTACGGCCAGATTTGGGAACAGCTTCTTTTCAACTGTGATAAGACTGCTGAACGGATCCAGACCCGGATCTGGGCCGTACCCTCCAAATATCAGGACCTGCCTCTCAGTATCTTTTTGCACTGCCTTACTTTCCCTTTTCTATTTTCTATTTATGATTTATAATTTAACTTTTTAATATTTACTATCGATTTGTAATCCAGGGAGCGCAAAGCGCAGAATCAAATATCGCTGTGATGATTGTACGTTCTAGTATCAATTGTTTGGCAACAATAAAGTAAAGTAAAGCATTCCTAAAAACAAATTATCTGGCCAGTATTACATTGCTTTACTGAACTTCCTGTATTTGTTAAATCGTTTATTTACTTACTACGTTACATTCAGCTCATTGGGTCAAAGCCAGATCCCGGTAGTCCTATCCCCACAGTCCCGTTTCCCCTCCTTCTTCCCTTCTCCCCTCTCTGACTTGCCCTTCTCTCCATCAGAATCAGTATATTGTCACTCACGAGTTACAGTAATTTGAAAATATATCTAAGTAATGCAGAAGAGGAACAGCGAGATCATGTTCAAGGGTACAAGGGCCATTCAGAAATCTGATGCTGGAGGGGAAGATGCTGCTTCTAAAGCGTGCAGGGTGTTTCCCAGGCTCCTCTCCCTCCTCCCGGATGGTAGTAACGAGAAGAGGGCATGTCTCAGATGTGAGGGTGTTTGAAAGAGGTGTATAAGATTATGAGATAGCCTTTTTCCCAGGGCAGCAATAGTCTACACCAGAGGATGTTCGTTTAAGGAGAGCGGAGGGCAGTTGAGGGGAGAGGTCATGGGGCACGTTTTTTTTACACAGGTGTCCACTGTGGTAGCGGAGGCAGATACAGTAGGGTCATTTAAGAGACCCCGAGATAAGCATGGAGGGGTAAGAGCAAAGGGTAAGATTGATTGTGGAGTGAGTTGAAAGTTCGGTGCAACATTGTGGGTCAAAGGGCCAAGTCTGTACTGTTCTGTTCCAAGTTCTAAAGGAGATGTGCAGGGCAGGAATGTTACAGGGAGTGTGGTAGGTGCCTGGAATGTACTACTAGGTGTGGTAATGGAAGTAGGCATGACAGTGGCAATTAAGAGGCTTTTGGAGATTAGTGAGAAGATTTTAGAGAATCCACAGCAGACAAAATGCAATAGGTGAGCCAACACTTCACCTGTGAGGCTGTCAGGTTCAATATTGTGTCCAGTGCTCCCAGCAGTGTGACATGATGCAGACTGGGGGCCCATTTCATCGAGCGTCTTCACTCTGACCACTGCAAAATTACAGGATTTCCTGTTGGACACCCATTTGGATACCTCAACAGAGGAATGGGTCCCTCCAGTCTGAAGATGGAAAATAGACCACAGTAGCTCAGAAAAATTGAAAAACAAACCATAATTGAGTTATCGTCTGCTTGAGATTGTCATAAGTAAGTTGCACCCACAGTTGGAAAATATACACCCACATCTATTACTTCCATGGGCAATGGTTTAACTGAGATTTAGCATTCACTTCCATCTTCTGTAAGCAGTCAACTGTACCCACATTACAAATATGCATCTGATAATTGCCATTTAATTAACCTGGACCCCACCACTAAGCACATCTTTCCCTCTCCACCCCTCTCCACTTTCCGCAGGGATCGATCCCTTCACAACTCACTTATCCGCACGTCCATCCCCACGGATCTCCCACACGGCACTTATCCCTGTAAGCGTAAGTGCTACAACTGTCCCTACACCTCCTCTCTTGCCACCATTCAGGGCCCCAAACAGTCCTTCCAGGTGAGACAACACTTCACTTGTGAGTCTGTTAGGGTCATCTATTGTATCTGGTGCTCCCGGTGCGGCCTCCTCTACATCGGTGAAACCCGACGCAGATTGGGGGACCGCTTCGTCGAGCACCTCCGCTCCGTCCGCCACAACAGACAGGATCTCCCGGTAGCCACCCACTTCAACTCTGCTTCCCATTCCCATTCAAATATGTCCATACATGGCCTCCTCTACTGCCATGATGAGGCTAAACTCAGGTTGGAGGAGCAACACCTCATATACCGTCCAGGTAGTCTCCAGCCCCTTGGTATGAACATAGAATTCTCCAACTTCCGGGAATTCCCTCCCCCCCTTCCTCTATCCCTATTTCGCATCACCTCCCTCATAGTTCTGCCTCCTTCTACTATTGTTCTCCTGCCAATCACCTCCCTGCTTCCCCTCCCCCACCCCTTTGTCTTAAAAATTACTGTTTTTTTCAACTACCAGCATTCTTCAAACCCTCCCCAAAGTTCTTCCTTCAGTCCTGATGAAGGGTTTCGGCCCGAAACGTCGACTAATCTTTTCAACTGGTGCTGACTGACCTGCTGAGTTCCTCCAGCGGATCGTGAGTGTTCATTTAATTAACCTGATCTGGCCTTATGATTATATTAGTCAGTGCCTCCATTCATCTCAATCAACCTTGTCAGATTCTAACAGGTTTTCTCACTTGGGTTCAGATCTGTGAGTGGTATCAAAAAGTTCATTTTCCACATTTTTTCATTCTCCCCATGACCTGTGGTGGCTCTCTGGGGCATTTTTCTCCTGGATGAAGCTACAGCTTCAGGTTCTGTTCAAGTCGCTCAACCATAAAACCCAGCTGTTATGCAGATGTGGGACCTAGAGGGTGCTGTAAGGTTAGAGGAGCCTGCTAAACTGAAGAGCTAGGGGGTTCCATCCACTCCTTCAACCTCATCTAGTGCATTCAGATCTCCTGATGATCAGGTCTCCTCTGCATCGGCAGAAACAAGCACACAGTGAGCATCTAATTTTCAGAGCACCACCATTCTGTCTGCAATGAGCTGCCAGCGGAAGTGGTGGACGCAGCTTCAGTTGCAAAGCTTGAGCAGTCTGGGTAAGTACATGGATCAGAGGGTTATGGAGGGCCATCACCTAGGGGTGGGTCGATGGGAGTAGACAGAAAAACAGTTGGCAAGGTTTAGATGGACCAAAAGGCCTGCTTCTGTGCTGCAGTGCTCTATAACTCTATGTCCCATTCCCATTCTGACATGTCTATCCACGGCCTCCTCTACTGTCAAGATGAAGCCACACTCAGGGTGGAGGAACAACACCTTATATTCCGTCTGGGTAGCCTCCAACCTGATGGCATGAACATTGACTTCCCTAACTTCCCTAATGCCCCACCTCCCCCTCGTACCCCATCTGTTATTTATTTATATACACACATTCTTTCTCTCTCTCTCCTTTTTCTCCCTCTGTCCCTCTGACTATACCCCTTGCCCATCCTCTGGGTTCCCCCCCCTCCCCCTTTTCCTTCTCCCTGGGCCTCCTGTCCCATGATCCTCTCATATCCCCTTTGCCAATCACCTGTCCAGCTCTTGGCTCCATCCCTCCCCCTCCTGTCTTCTCCTATCATTTTGGATCTCCCCCTCCCCCTCCCACTTTCAAATCTCTTACTAGCTCTTCCTTCAGTTAGTCCTGACGAAGGGTCTCGGCCCGAAGCATCGACTGTACCTCTTCCTAGAGATGCTGCCTGGCCTGCTGCATTCACGAGCAACTTTGATGTGTGACTCTATGAGCTCCTGGTTTCTTGCCCTTCCAATTGCTCGTCCTATTCCCACACCAGCCTGTCCACCCTTGGCCTTCCCCACTACCAGGGGGAAATCCAACACAAATTAGAAGCACAGCACTACATATTCCATGCTACTACACAGCCCTACAACCCAAAGGAGTGAGCATTGAATGTTCCAATTCCAAGTAACTTATCCCTTTTCTCTCTCAGCTTCTGATCCTCCAGTTTTTGTTCCTTGTCCCTCACTCCCTCCAGACCCCATTCCACCTATATTCATTCCCACTCTCTCTCCTGGTCCCACCCACCTACAGCCCCCATATTTCACCCACAGGATCCCCTTCCCCGTATGGTTCCACCTGCTCCGTACCTCTCACCTAATGGTTCCCATTATCCTCTTCCTTCCAGCACCGCTACCCTTGTGGTCCTGCTGATCACACTCCAGCCCATATAGTGTGAATACATGTAACCAGAAATATATTGGAAGGACGAACTCCAAGGCAGAGTACAAAGTAAATGGCAGGATGCTTGGTGGTGTGGAGGAGCAGAGGGATCTGGGTGTACATGTCCACAGATCCCTGAAAGTTGCCTCACAGGTAGATAGGGTAGTTAAGAAAGCTTATGGGGTGTTAGCTTTCACAAGTCGAGGGATAGAATTTAAGAGTCGCGATGTAATGATGCAGCTCTATAAAACTCTGGTTAGGCCACACTTGGAGTACTGTGTCCAGTTCTGGTTGCCTCACTATAGGAAGGATGTGGAAGCATTGGAAAGGGTACAGAGGAGATTTACCAGGATGCTGCCTGGTTTAGAGAGTATGCATTATGATCAGAGATTAAGGGAGCTGGGGCGTTACGCTTTGGAGAGAAGGAGGATGAGAGGAGACATGATAGAGGCTTACAAGATAATAAGAGGAATAGATAGAGTGGATAGCCAGCGCCTCTTCCCCAGGGCACCACTGCTCAATACAAGAGGACATGGCTTTAAGGTAAGGGGTGGGAAGTTCATGGGGGATATTAGAGGAAGGTTTTTTACTCAGAGAGTGGTTGGTGCGTGGAATGCACTGCCTGAGTCAGTGGTGGAGGCAGATACACTAGTGAAATTTAAGAGACTACTAGACAGTTATATGGAGGAATTTAAGGTGGGGGTTATATGGGAGGCAGGGTTTGAGGGTTGGCACAACAATGGGGGCTGAAGGGCCTGTACTGTGCTGTACTATTCTATGTTCTAATACTGCATAAGTTGAATATACGGTACTGTTCTTCCAGTTTGTGGTTAGCCTCTCTGTGGCAGTGGAGGAGGCCAAGGACACTGTCTAGAACACAACAGACAATAAGTTAACACTGCAGCCTATCTAGTCTGTGCTGAACTGTTAGTCTGCCATCAATAGCCCCATCAACCTGCACCTGAACCCTGGCCCTCCTTACCCTTGTCATCCATGCACCTATTCAAATTTCTCTTAAATTTTGAATTGAACCTACATGTAGCACTACAGATATATTGGTATGGAAATAGGAAGGGGAAATATAATGGACCGAAACATTTGACAGGCTGAGAGTGGAGAGGGAAGAAGGAGGAAGAATAGAAGGAGTCAGGGATATAGATAGACCAGTTCAACTCCTAGTGTGCAACTGAAATGCCAGCTGATTGGCCTAAACATTGAATTCCTGCCATCGTAGAGATCTCCAGCCATTCCACCCCTGAGCAAACATTCAATCTCAGATTGCCGAGATGTCAAGGGTGTTTCCGTGCTGACATTCAACTGGTTTTGCCTGTTTGAGCTCATGTGGTGTGAGACTGAAAGAAAACTGCAGTTTCAAATGCAATTCATCAAAACTGGTTTTGTACACTTACATTAATCCAAGAGCATCAAGAAAAACTGTATCAAGTCGACAAGTCTGGAAGTCAAAGCCCAAAGTTAAAAGCCCCTTGAAAACAAAATGTAACTCAGTTTACCTGCTGTCAGTGCAGACCATCCCTGGATTATGAATGCCCCATTTACAGACACCCTATCTACCAACAACTTGCTATAATATTATTAATTCAAAAGTCCAACATATAGTAAATATACATACTGCACATTCATTCCTACAAACAACAGAAAGAGGACCATCCCTCTCTCATTTCTAGCAATTGTTCTTTCTTATCAGTCTTATGTGTTTTTTATGAGGCACTCATTACAATACTTTGGAGGCACGGTTGATATATCAGGTGATCCTTGTGTATTTTCTGACACACTGACAAAATCAGCTTGGGGCGGGTGGTAAAAGCAGAACCCATCCGTTAACCAGGAATAGACCATAAGACCATAAGATATAGGAGCAGAATTAGACCATTTGGCCCATCGGGTCTGCTCCGCTATTCCATCATGGCTTATCTAACTGTCCTCTCAGCCCCAATCTCCTATCTTCATGCCCTGTCCAATCAAGAATCTATCAACCTCTGCCTTAAATATACGTAAAGACTTTGCCTCCACAGCTGCCTGTGGCAAAGAATCCACAGAATAACCATTCTCTGGCTAAAGAAATTTCTCCTCACCTCCATTCTGAAAGAATGCCCCTCTATTCTGGTCTAAGACTCTCCCACTATTGGAAGCATCATCTCCACATCCACTCTGTCAAGTCCTTTCACCATTCAATAGGTTTCAATGAGGCCACCCCTCAATCTTCTGAATTTTAGTGAATACAGGTCAAGAGCCATCAAATGCTCTTCATATGACAAGCCATTCAATCCTGGAATCATTTTTGTCAACCTCCTTTGAACCTTCTCCAGTTTCAGCACATCCTTTCTAAGATAAGAGGCTCAGAACTATTCACAGTACTCTAAATGAGGGCTCATCAGTATGTTATAAAGTCTCAACATTACATCCTTGCTTTTATATTCCAGTCCTCTTGAAATGAATGCTAACATTGCATTTGCTTTCCTCACCACAGACTCAACCTGCAAATTAACCTTTCGGGAATCCTGCACAAGGACTCCCAAGTCCCTTGCATGATCCACAATTTTCTGTCTTCCTTTCTCTTTCTATTTCATTTTACATGTTCAGTTATTCGAAACCACCATACCTTTGTTCACCTTGGTAGAAGCTTTGTTCATCTTATTGGTCGACGTGTCCAAAGGCCAAAGGCCCATTGTCTTTGAGTTTGCGAGCTTGGGCCAGGGCAACACTCTAGCTTGGCGATGCCTGGGGTTGGTGGTCTGTGCAAATCCATAGTTCAAGAACCAGTCTTCAAAGTCTTGTGTTTTTTGAGTCTTGAGATCTACATCAAAGGTCGAAGACTGGAGTCGACAAGTCTGGAAGCAAGGCCCTATGTCTGAAATCTTTGGGTGGGCGTGTCTGGAAGTTGGAGGCCCAATGTCTGCAAGTCCAGGTCAGAGTCCCAGAGGCAGCCTGTCCTGGGGATGGAGGCCCACGTGTGTGTGTGTGTGTGTGTGTGTGTGTGTGTGTGTGTGTGTGTGCGTGTGTGTGTGTGTGGGGGGGGTTGTGGGGGGGGTTGTGGGGGGGGGAAGAGTAAAGGGGCTTGTTTTGTTCTTGTTGTTTTGTTGCTCTTTTTGTTGTTGCTGCCTGTGTTGTTCTGCTGAACGCTGTGGGCATCAGAACGTGTGGTGACACGTGCAGTCTGCCTCCCGCACATCCTGAGGTGGTACTGGTTGTAAACAGAGCCAACACACTTCACTGTATGGTTCTATGTACATGTGATAAGAAATCTTTGCAAATTATGAAAAACCTTTATCTTCCTTCATTACTGGTATCAACAGAACCTGCTGTCAGCTGGATGTTGCAGGCCAACGGCCACATGGAATACAGAGGGTACTCTTATAAGGTGAGTAGAGGAACGTTTATGGAAGATGTCTGAGGTATGTTTAGAGAGTGGTAAGTGTCTAGAATTCACCGTTATTCATGATGGTTAAGGCTGTCACACTGGGGACATTTAGGAGACTGTTAGGTAGGCAGGTGGATGTAAGGAAAATGGAGGGTTATGGGCTGTGTAGGAGGGTACTGCTCTATAGTCCACTCTCAGTGGTGCACCTTATTGTACCTGCTTGTAAATGCAAATATCTTATCAGCCAATCCTGTGGCAGCAAAACAATACGTAAAAGCAAGCGGGCATGGTCAAGAGATTCCGTTGCTGTTCAGACCAATCGTTGTAATAGAGACGAAATGTGATTTAAGTGACCATGGAATGATTGTTGGTGCCAGATGGGATGATCTGAAGTTTCACAGAAACTACTGATCTCTTGGGACTTTCGTGCACAACAGCCTTCAGAGTTTACAGAGAGTGGCGCAAGAAACAAAAAGCATCTGACGAGCAGCAGTTCTGCGAGCTGAAATGCCTTGTCAGTGAGGCAGATCGGAGAAAAAAGGCCAGATTGGGTCAAGCTGACAGAAAATCAAATAACCAAGTGTTACAACAGTGATGTGCAGGAGAGCATCAATGAATGCACGGCACAAACCTTGAAGTGGATGGGCTACAGCAGCAGAAGACCAGTCAGCGAGTGTCTGTTCTAATACAGGCATATGTAGTTTCTCTCCAGAGAACTCTTCCATTTCCATGTGGAAATGTAGCATTGTTCCGTTATCAGCACGGACTCTAAATCCTGGAAATCCCCCTGGTGACATAAACTCACAGCCCTAGCGACCATGGCTCCATCCTGACCTCAGATCCTGTCTCTGTGGAGTTGGTTTGTTGTCTTTGTTACCATCTGGGCTTCTTCTGGGACCTCTGGTTTCTTCCCACACCCCAAATATGTCCTTGTGGCATAATGGCCTATTGTAAATAACATCTGGTTATGTCAGAGATTGATCAGAATGTACGAGGGATGAAGTCTGCAACCAATTACTTAGTCTTACTGACATCGAGTGCCAAGTTGTTCCTGCAACACCACTCAACCAGCTGATCTAGCTCACTCCTGCACCCCTTCTCATCACCATCTGAAATTCTGGCAACAATAGATGTGTCATCAGCAAATTTTTCCTGGCTGTTTGAGCTGTGCCTAGACGCACAGTCATGAGCTAAGCGTAATTCCCTGAGCTGAGCCGGTGTTGATCAGCGGGAGGGAGGAGATGTTATTTCCAATAGTCTTTCAGTGAGGAAATCCAGGATCCAGTTTCAGAGGGAGGTACAGAGACCCAGGTTTTGCAGCTTTTTGATCAGAACTGTAGAAACGATTGTGTTAAGCACTGAGCTGTAGTCAATGAACAGAAGCCTGACAGAAGTATTAGTATGGTCCAGGTGATCCAAAGCTGCGTGAAGAGCCAATGAGAGCACGTCCACTGTAAACCTTCTGTGGTGATAGACAAATTGCAGTGGGTGTGGGTGCTTGCTTAGACTGGAGTTGATACTAGCCATGACAAACCTCTCACAGAACTTCATCATCATAGGTGTGAGAGTACTGGGCAGTAGTCATTATGGCAGATCACCCTGCTCTTCTTGGACACTGATATGATTGTTGCCCTTTTGACGCAGTTGGGAACTTCTGACTGTAGCAAAGGGAGATTGAAGATGTCTTTGAATACACCTCCAGTTGGTTGGCACGGGTTTTCAGAGCCCTACCAGGCTCGCCCTCTTGTAAGAGGATCCGATGTCAGCCTCTGAGACAAAGACCACGTGTTCACTGGAGCAGGTACCTTCATAGCTGTCATTTTATTCTCCCTTTCAAAGCGTGCAGAAAAGGCAATGAGCTCACCTTGGAATGAAGCATCACTGCCATTTGAGACATTAGGTTTCGCTTTGAATACTTTAAATACTTTATACTTTATTGTTGCCAAACAATTAGTTCTAGAACGTACAATCCTCACAGCGATATTTGAATCTGCGCTTCACACTCCCTGGATTACAAAGGAAGTAGTAGGCTGCAAACTCTGCCAGAGTTGATGTGCATCCGATTCCACCTCTAGCCCCAATCAGAATTGTTCCTTAGTCCTTAAGAAAGCCCTCCAGAAGTCATACATGGCCTTCTTGGATGGTCTTGGATCACCAGACTTAAGTGCTACAGATCTAGCCCTCAGCAGAATACGAATCTCCTGGTTCATCCGTAACTTTTGATTTGGGTCTGTTAAATCTGGAGTAAGATATAAGGGTCAGCACAACTCTATGGTGCAAAGGGCCTGTACTGTGCTTGCTATCCTATGTTCTGTGTTCTATGTTGCATCACACTGCTCCTTCTCGTCGTCCCTGAAAGAGTTATCAGAATGATGGACTGGTATCACAGGGAGTGGTTGAGAGAAATAGCAGAGAGGATGCTGGAGAAACACAGGAGGGAAAAAGGGAATAGAATGCATTGCTCATATGAATTAAAGTTCAGAGTGGAAGAAAGCTGGAGTATAACCAAAGGAACAGATTGGATGTGTTGAATACAAGGCTCGAAGTTACGCTCAATACACACTTTATTAGGTGCACCTAAACACCTGCTTGTTCATGCAAAGGTCTAAAAAGATAATCATGTGGCATAAAAGTATGGTTAAGAGGGTTAGTCATTGATCAGACTAAACATCAGACTGGGGAAGAAGTGTGATCTAAGTGACTTCGACTGTGGAATGATTGTTGGTGCCAGACAAGGTGGTTTGAGTACCTCAGAAACTGCTGATCTCCAGGATTTTCTAGAGTTTACAGAGAATGGCGAGAGAAACAAAAATCATCTCGAGAGTGGCAGTTCTGTGGGTAAGAATGTCTCGTTAATGAGGACGGTCAGAGGAGACTGACCAAACTAGTTCAAGCTGACGGGAAGGCGACAGTAACTCAAGTGACCACACGTTACAACAGCGATGCTCAGAAGAGCGTCTCTGAACGCACAAATGTCAGACCTTGAAGTGGATGAGCTACAACAGCAGATAACCACAAATGTACACTCAGTGGCAATTTCTTTTAAGTACAAGGGGTACCTAATTAAGTGGCCATTGAGTGCATGTACCATTTCACGTACTTGGACCCCTTGTTACTGTAGCTTAGCAACATTTAAACAAGTCCTTTTGACCTGCCTTCTAGCTCTTAAAAGATTTATAAAAAGTTGTATTAGGATTTATAGTACCAGTGCTGGACGATGACTGAGAACAGATTGAGGTTCTGACACACCAGAGGCTGTTTACAACAGTCAACTTCTGCAGAGAATTAAACAAGTGTGAATCAGCTGCTTTTGGCTTTGGTTGCAGGCTTGTAACTTCACACTGTGTCAGTGTGTTAAGACTTCCCATGTGTTGTATCACGCAGGAGTGACATTCCTTTCTCAGCCCCCTGCCTGAGTGCTGATCTTTGCAGCCTGAAACCTGAGGGGAGGTTCAGCTTCAAAGCCAATTTAGCAATTCTGTCGAAAATGAAAGGACGCCAGGTGCTGGGAATCTGAAATAAAATCAGAGAGGCTCGGCAAGTCAAGCAGCATCCGCGGAAAGAGAAACAGTTAATGTTTCAGGAAGTCAGAGCCCAATTGTAGAGAAAACAGCATAGTCTTGAGTTAGAAACATAGAAACATAGAAAATAGGTGCAGGAGTAGGCCATTCAGCCCTTCGAGCCTGCACCGCCATTTATTATGATCATGGCTGATCGTCCAACTCAGAACCCTGCACCAGCCTTCCCTCCATACCCCCTGATCCCCGTAGCCACAAGGACCATATCTAACTCCCTCTTAAATATAGCCAATGAACTGGCCTCAACTGTTTCCTGTAGCAGAGAATTCCACAGATTCACCACTCTCTGTGTGAAGAAGTTTTTCCTCATCTCAGTCCTAAAAGGCTTCCCCTTTATCCTCAAACTGTGACCCCTCGTTCTGGAAGAGAGCTGCAGAGAGAGTAGGAGATGAGGCAAGTATGCACACAAAATATCTCCAACAAGGATGTACAGGTGATTCAAATGTCTATGGCAAGTAGATTAAGAGAGAGAGAAGCAGTTACTGTATTACCTACAGGCCAGAGACTGTAAGTTCCCCGAGCTGACAGTCAGGGGCCAAGGACTGGTGGTGGGGGGCCAGAGGTGGCCTGTCTTAGTTGGAGGTGTGTCGGCATGGGAGTAGGTGGCCGGACAGGAGGATGGGAAAGGGACTCGTTTTGCTTTTGTCGTTGTCATACTTGTTGCCTGTGTGGACCTGCTTGATCGTGGTGGGCATGCTGGCACAGACTTGTGAGGCGATGCTTGCGGGCAGCCCCTAGCACACTCCTTGGGTTGTGTTGGTTGTTAACACAAATGAGTCATGACACTGTATGTTACAATCTACATGTGAATCTGAATCTCAGTATGATTCCACAACCTGTGCACTCAGTTTCAAGGAGTCTACAACTTACGTTCTTTTTTTTTTAATTAATTAATTAATTGATTGATTGATTGATTGATTAATTAATTAATTAATTAATTATGGCTATTATTACGTTTGCATCTGTGCAGGTTGCCTCTTTTTGCACATTGAGTAGTTTCTGTGAGTAGTTTTTCATTAATTCTATTGTATTTCTTTGTTCTACTGTGAATTCCTGCAAGAAAATAAACTTCAGGGTGGTATATGGTGACATATATGTACATTGATAATAAATTTACTTTGCACTTTGAACTTCAAGCTATAGAGTTTTAAAGGCAATTAGATAATTTTTAGGTGCAGTTCAATTCAAGAATGAGACTCAAATTTCACATCAGCAATCTCCCCAAGTGGCAATGTGATAAGGAGCAAGAAATATCATTAATGAGGCTTACAAATTAGCCATGGTTTTTCACATAGAGGGTGGTGGGTATATTGAACAGGCTGCCAGACAAGGTGGTACAGACAAGCAATTACACTGTCTAAAAAGCAGAAGAACAGGCACTCAGATAGGGAAGGCGTGAAGGGATATGGAGATAATTCAAGATAGTTTATTGTCGTACATCAGTATGCAAGTGTAAATGATTACTACTCCAGATCCAATGCAGCATAAAAAAACACAATAAATATAAACAGATAAGATTACTTTATACACTGGTTGTATATGCGTACATAAAGTGAGGCCAGGTACAAGAGTATCGCTGTGACCCCTGCAGGAAGTGATAAGGTAGTGGTGATGGGGAGAGTGGTGGGGTGAGTTAGTGGGTGTAGGTGTTGGTTGGCCTGATGGCTTGGGGAAAGTAACTGTTTCTGAGCTTGCTGGATGCCTCGTAGCCTGACGGGAGTGGGACAAACAGCCTGTGAGCAGGGTGGGTGGGATCACTTATGATGTTGCTAGCCTTCTTCTGTATAGGTGTCCTTGATGGTGGGCAGTTTCCTGGCTGGAAAATACACGTGAATCTACAGAATAAATATGGACCTTGGAGGAGTGGAGGAAATCATTGGTGCATGAACCCCATCTCAAATAGCTGCCTACTGTATGGCTATTCTATTGCTTTATGATTCGCTGAATAATCTTATACCCTGGGTAGCACTGATCCACATGGACTAGCATCTTGGGGTTCCATCCCAGATACAACCGTATTTCTAACCCAAACACCATCTGGTGTGTGCATCCACAGTGTTGCCATATATTATAATTCCACATCTGCTATCACTGACTGTCCAGACTGGTAGAAGAAACTGGCCCCTTAAGAAAGCACCTGAGATTGCACAAAGCAGCTATACCCAAGGGAAAAGTTCAGAGCCACCTGTAGCAGCAAGAACAGTATTCCAGAAAGAGTCAGTACTTTCAGGAGGATTTGGGGTGGTAGATCTATGGCTGGCGCTGGTGTTGCGTTGGGCAGTTTTAATTACCTGTTGGTAGAGCCCTCCTGTCCACCGCAGTGAAGACACTGCAACAAATTCGATGAAGACAGGTGGGATCAGCAAAGAGAGGCATCACAAGCTGGGTTGAAAGGCCCACTTCGGTGAGGCACAACTTTACGACTCTGTGATTTAACATTGTCAGCAGCCTCACCAGAACTCAATATGGCATCATATCCCAGCACAACATTCCTGATCAATAAGGGGTTCTGTGCCCTTTCTTGACCATGGTCTGGCAGTGAACTCAGCTCAGGCAGATGCACTGAACGTCTCTCCCTCTGCTGGCTATGAGGTCCTGCAGAAATGTAAATCCAGTTGTTTTCGAGTGTAGTCCCACGGCACAAATTTGTTCAGTTGCTGTGTGATTTCTTAATTATAGTGGCAGGAAATGGAACAGTCGTTCTGGAGCGCTTTCCTATGGTTATGGCTTGGTTCCATGCACTTTCCTATGGTTACATGATTTGAGCAGCATAAAGGAAGCAGCTCTTAACTCATTCTGTACCTGTCCAGGAGCATTTAACTGGAGAGCGTAGCTTTACTCTGTAGTCAACCATTCCAAGCTTGTGCCTGCTGAAGAAGTTGCTGGAATGCCACAGTGGAACACGTACGTGGAGAGGATGTATCCAAGAATGGGGAAGTCTAGGACCCGAAGGCACAGCCTCAGATTAGAAGGAAGTCATTTTAGAAGTGAGGAGGGAGAGGGTAGTGAACCTGTGGAACTAATTGCCACTGAAGGCTGTGGAGGCCAAATCTTTGGGTATATTTAAAGTGGAGGTTGATAAATACTTAATTAGTAAGGGTATCAAAGTGTTAACAAGGCTAAGTAACAATAACCAGTTGGGCACAGAGAGAATCTGTATTTACTGACAAATACCTTCACGTCTCAAATAACGAGCACATAAATGCGCAAACTAAGTACCTGTGCGTATACCCACTGGGTTTCCCTGACTCTCCTGAATAGTCAAAGAATAGAAAAGGTAACACCCGGGCTAAAGAGACTACGCTGATCAAATGTTCCTCGTAGCCCCGATCCACTCTTCACGTGTCCGATGTGGGGTCGCTCACACCTGTACCTGCGACGGCTCTTCTCCAGAGCTATCACTGCCTCGCAGTTGAAGCCTCTCCCTTTATACCAGTTCAAATGTTGCATTTCAATCTTGTTGGCCTCAGATCATCTGACTGACCTGTGTCAGCTTCTTATTGGTTCTGGTCCAAGCCAGCATCCGTTTATTGCCCTTTTCCACAAGTGAGAACTGGTAATTTATGGCTCCTTGTTCTAAATCAACTACCAAACCAGTAACCAGCTCGAATCCCATAGGGCGGACACAGACCCCACCTGCATGTTACATCATACCAAAGAACACCTCATGTATAACTTCTTATTTGGAAATCATTTCTAGTCCAGCAGATTACCTGGAGCATCATTGTCTTTACTTCAAAGCACTGATTCAGCCAAGCACAACCAGTTTACAAAATGGAGAACACAGAGCAGCTTCACAAAATAGCAGCCTCCATTCCTTCGACCTCTTGGCCAGAAGAAAGTAAATTGGCCTGTCTACTACCACAGTCCATTCATTCGAATTCACTGTTTTGTAGGCAGTACTTTTTTTCTGGCCAACAAAAGGTTATGGGGAGAAGACAAGAGAATGAGGTTCGGAGGGAAAATAAATCGATGATAAGATTGTGGAATGGACTCAAGGGACCAAATGGCCTAATTCTGCTCTTATGTTGTATGCTCATATGGTCTTATTATGTCAGTAATCCCATTTATACTTCAATATTGAATATTTGAAAAAAAATACAGATCAAAGTCAACTCTGGATTCAATCTATCTTGCACCTTCCCTGGGAATGTGTGATAGTCTGTGGTGGAATCTGGACTCTGTACATAACACCATGCTGGTATTCCCTGACAATGTTTGATGAAGCAGTGTAAATGGACTCTGACTTTGGAAGTAACCCATGTTATACTTTCCCTCGCAATGTTTGATGAAACAGCGCAGAGGGAGTTTAGCACTATATCTAACCCATCTGTGCTGGAATGTTTAATGGACAGTACAGTGGGAACTTTGTATGATACCTAGCCCATTGCATACCTGCGCTGGTAATCTTTGAATGGGGCAATGCAGAAGGAGATTATATCTCACCTATGCAGTGCCTACCCACTGGCACATTCGATGGAGGGGGGGTGCAGTGACATCTGTGCTGGCAACTATGCCCTACCAACCCCAGGAGTATCTGATGCAGTAATGTAGAGAGGACTTTCCTCTATATCTAACATGCCCTGTATCTACTTTAAAAATATTCAACAGGATAGTGCAGAGTCTATATGTTTCAATGGGAAAATTCAGCGAGACCTTAACTCAGTATCACTTTACAACAATTCTGTTGGAGATTGTTATGAGCAGAGTACTTTCTGCATCCCTATAGTAGTAGCAGAGCGATCACCCAAGACAAGTATGATGTTCTCCTAAGGGGTTATTTTCTTAATGGAGAATTGTTCCGCGTGACTTTGCTTGACATGGAAGGGCTGATGCATCGGCAGCCCCACATGATCCTTGAGAGATCAGGGTCAGGGTCAGGGTCTGGTGGTGTGGAATGCAAGACGACTGGGGGCCCTTCACTGCTGCGGCCTTCCTCCACCTTCACTGCTGTTGTGATGTGTCATCATCTCCTGCCAACACTACCGGTGAGGTCTTGGTTGGATCCTCTCTCCTTGACCTTACCACCACGGGTGACCCTACCAGGAGCTAAGCCCCAGACAGAAACGCTCTTGGGATCTCAGGAACTCATAAGCCTCTCCAGCACGACAAGGTGACGGTCTGCAGAGAAGTGCATCCCTACATTACAATGACAACACTCCGAATGACGTTGGGGTGCACTAAGTTTTTGAAGTATGCTAAAGCTATGCAGGGTCTTTCTTACATCATCATGATGAGGAATATAGCAACAGCTTTATTCTGTACTGATGCTGAATAAAAAACAAGAAAGAAGTAAAGAATTTAAGTCCCACCAGATGCTGTCTGACTTGCTAAGTTCCTGCAGCATTTTCTGTCTGAACATCAAGCTGTAATACCACTCCTGGTCCTAACAAAAATTATATAATTGTCAAATTGCCAATTAAAATAGTTACAAAATGGGGGGAAGCTCACTATAGAAATGGCATGCATCTGTGATTCTATTAAGAAATGCAGAGCCCCGAGATACACTCTGCCCTAGGTACCATATTTGTTCAAGAGGTAGCACCCATCATTAAGGAGCATCACCATCTGAGACATGGCCTCTTTGCACCACCAACCCTGGAAGAAGGTACAGGATCTGCACTCAACGTTTTAAGAGCACCTTCTTCCCCTCCACCATCAAATTTCTGAACAGTTCACGATCCCACAAACATGACTCATTATTTGTCTTTTGCTCTATTTATTTAACTTTATAACTAACAGCAATTTTTATGTCTTGCTTTGCTGCTGCAAAGCAACAAATTTCACGGTGTACAATAGATCTACCAATTCTCCCGCGATCAACCGAGAGCATCATTGCCAACTCCAAACTCTGCTGTCTGTAAGGAGTTCTGAATGTTCTCTCAGTGGCCACGTGAAATTTCCTCCAGGTGCTCCAATTTCATGTCACACTCCAAAGACATGCGGGTTATGACTAGTGAGCTGCGGGCATGCATGTTAGCACAAAGAACATATGGCGACACTTCTGGGTCTTCCCCAAGCACATCCTCGGACTGTGTCGGTCGTTGACACAAAACGATGCATTTCCTTGTATGTTTCATTTTTGGTGTACATGCCACGAATAAAGCTAATCTAATCTAATCTAAGTGGCTCAGCTCCTAGCATGTGTACATAAAAGCAGATCAGAGGCTGTGTATCCTGTGTGCTGCAAAACTTCTCTAACATCTACAAAATAAAAGCCAGAAAATGAAGAAATAAACTCCACTTGCCTGCACAAAAGCAACTCGAACACTTAAAGAAGCTAGATATGATCCAAGAAGAATCATACTGCTTCATTAGTTCTTCATCCCCTCTCCCCAAGCGTTTGATCCTACCACCATGAGAGTACCCTGTCAGCAATGTGTGTCATTTAGAAAATGGGCTGCATCTATTTGTTATGTTCTTTGGCAGCACCTCCCAAACCACAAACTCTGCCACCAAGAAGAGCAAAGGCAGCAGATGCATGGGAACACCACCAATTGTAGGCTCCAAGTCACACACCATTCTGACTTTGAGGTTCAAGGTTCAAGACTGCTTTTTCAAATTTTTCTGTACATGAGCGTAAAGGACAATGGAATGAATCTTACTCTGGATCCGATGCAGCAGAAAAAGAAACACAACAATCATAAGAACATAATCAAGTGTAAATGCAAATGCAATCACATAAGAAGTTAATGTACAAGTAACTGTCTGAGCGTGGCCAAAGATTAGCTTATAAATATAATCTTGAATTAACGCACAGTGGACACTTTATTAGGTACCTCCTGTGTCTAATAAAGAGACCATTGAGTGTATGTTCATACTGCTGCTGTGTCCCATCCACTTCAAGGTTCAACATGTTATGTGGTCAGGGATGCTCTTCTGCACACCACTGTTGTAACTCGTTGTTATTTGAGTTACTGTCATCTTCCTGTCAACTTGAACCAGCCTGGCCATTCTCCTCTGACCTCTCTCATTGACAAGGCACTTTCTCCAACAAACTTGCCACTCACGGGAAGTTTTTTTTTGTTTTTCACACCTTTCTCTGTAAACTCTGTTGTGCTGGAAGATCTCAGGAGATCAGCAGCTTCTGAGATACTCAAACCACCCTGTCTGGCACCAACATTCATTCCATGGTCCAAGTCATGTAGATGACAATTCTTCCCCATTCGGATGGTTAGTCTGAACAACAACTGAACGTCTAGACCACGCCTGCATGGTTTTATGCATTGAGTTGCTGCCACAAGATAGGCTGATTAGATATTTGTGTTAACAATCAGGTGGCCACTGTGCGCAAAACCCAGTGTAGAAGCAGTAGTCTGAGTGTGGCCGTACAGACAAAGATTCACCTATAAATATACAGTAATCTTAAATATAAGCGTGAAAATAGGATTGCCGTCTTGGTTTGTCACTAGTTTAAATAGCGGGACTGCCTCCCCAACACCGTAAAAGCATCTTCACCAGAAACACAGCCATGGTTTAAGCAGATAGCTCACACCCATCACCTTCACAAGTAATGATTAAGTATGGCCTATTAATACTGACCTTGGCTGCAATCTCTAAGATCCATAAATGGGTTAAATGGATGCCAGTAACTGTAATAACTCAGCATTTTTTAAAAAATCACCCATTGAGACAGCAGTGTACGCTGCAGTGCCGCAGACTGTAACATCGGAAGAGCGAGCTGCTTGTCTCCCCTCTTGCTGTGGCAGGAGCGATGCCTCTCTCTCTCTTGTTAGTGACAGAGGGAGGGAGAGCCTATGGCATGTCGAACGATTGGGATGAACAGTGGACTTCAGATCATGGTCTCGTTGGGGCTCTGCTATTCCTAGCATGGCAGGTGGTGGTAGTGGGGGGGGTGGGGCGGGGTCTGAAACATTTTCCTGAGGCAGGAGGGGAAGGGGGAGGGAGGAGGCAGACTGAAGATTTTGCTGCTGCTTGTGCGTGGGAGGTGTGTGGCGTTGGGGTTCTAACATTTTCCTCGTCATTCATCTTTTGGTCTTTTTCTTCTGTTGAGTGGATGTCTGCAAAGAGTAAGAATTTCAGGTGGTACATTCTCTGATATTAAATGGAACCATCGAACCATTGCTCTCTCCCCAATGATGACTGCTTAGCTCTGTGTTTAATTAGCTAAATGTCTCTGTATAATCAATGTCCAGCCCTCTGAGTGACACTCTGTTGATCTCTGAAGTATCAGCAAACAAGCTTGGCCTGTGAAAATTGCAAAGCAGCAAAACCCAAAATTCTACCGGTTAAAGGACTGAAGTAAACAGAAACAAACAGAATCTTATTCATCAGAATTCTCAGTAAATGAGGTTTCAAGAAGACATCTTAAACTTGAAGATAAGCCAGCTATTTTGAGGCTGCCTGTGTATCAAGATGTAACCACAGTATCACCAACAAGGATATTGATCGCAATCTCGTCACTCTCATTTGTCTGGTCCTGGATGCCTGACAGAATGGAGCTTCTCAACAGCTTGATTAATGCTACATAAGTGCATGAATTTATTTCTTTCTTGACACCAGCCCACCAGCTGTCTCTTTTTTCCTGAAAATATTAATAATTGAAGGTGCACCATAGAAAAACAGAGAACTTTGCGAGTTAGTTTGAGGATAGTTTGATCATACTGTTCAGGCTGAACAAGCAGCTTTGAGGCAAGGACCTGCAGTAACATTGTAAGTGTGTTTAATAAATTAAAAACAAAGCATAAAACCATAAATAAGAAGATGCGATGTGGGAAATACATAAGGTTGGAGAGACTAAGGAAATTTCTTTATCCACAGGATGAGCTATGGAGGCTGAGTCACTGAGTTCATTCAGTTATTGAACTTCCTGCTCATTAAGAGAATGAAGGATTATAGGGATGGAGTAGAAAAATGGTGCTGAGGTAGGTCAGCTATAATCTTGATGAATGGCAGGGCAAGTACAGTTGTGATAAGTAAACAAGTCTCCCCTCCTATCAGATTCTTTCTCCTCCAGCCCTTTACCTTTTCAACCCAGTACCTCCCAGCTTCTCATTTCATTCTTCCCTCCCACCGACCTTTCCCCTCACCTGGCCTTACTGATCAGGGTTTGATTCCTGCACTGTCTGTAAGGAGTTTATAAGTTCTCACTGTGACTGCATGGGTTTCCTCCAGGTGCTCTGGGTTCCTCCCACAGTCCAAAGACGTATGGTTAGGGTTAGTAAATTTTGGGCATGCTATATTAGTGCCAGAAGCATGACAACAGTTGTGGGCTGGCCCCACCCAGCACAAAACTTGGTGATCTGATATGATGCAAACAATACTTTTCACTGTATGCTTGATGCTTTGGTTAAATGTGATAAATAAAGCTAATTTTTAATTTTTAATATTTTCTTCTTGCTCTTTATTAATAAATATTCATCTTCTTTATTAAGACCTGCATGGATGAGTGTGTGCCTTTGAGGGCATATCAGTTTTTCCCAAACCAGAAGCCCTGGTTGATCCAGGAGATTTGCGGCCTCCTGATGCATTCAAGACCTGCGGCGACCCAGAACCCTGCTGGAAGTCCAGGAATTACTGATGGAAGGCCATCGTGAGAGGAAAAAAATGCAATTCTATGTGAAGTGAGAGAAGCATTCGGATACACATCATCTGTGGTAGAGTGTGCATGCCAATACCTCCTATAAGGTGAATCACACAGCATAAATGGCAGTGAAACTTCTCTTGCCGATAAACTCATTGCTATTTTTGCAGGCCTTGAAAAGGAGAATGAAACTATACCTGTGCAAATCCCCGTGGCATCTGGCAACACCCTATCCTTCAAGAGGGTGAATCCTTGGAATGGTGTCAGACTCCATAGGTGTACTGACAGGGTATTGAAAACCTGTGCCAAAACCGCAGTGTTCAAGGACACCTGCACCCCTCACTGCTGTAGCCAAGGGTTTCCACTTGCTTCCAAAGGGCAGCAATCATACCAGTGCCCAACAGAGCCGGACAATCTGACTATTGCCTGGTAGCACTCTTTTCTATTGCTGTAAATAGCCAATAGGTGCAGGAGTAGGCCATTCAGCCCTTCGAGCCAGCACCACCATTCACTGTGATCATGGCTGATCATCCACAATCAGCACCCTTTTTCTGCCTTCTCCCCATATCCCTTCACTCTGCTATCTTTAAGAGCTCTATCTAACTCTTTTTTGAAAGAATCCAGAGAATTGGCCTCCACTGCCTTTTGAGGCAGAGCATTCCACAGAACCATAACCCTCTGTGTGAAAAAGTTTTTCCTCAACTTCGTTCTAAATTGTCTACACCTTATTCTTAAACTATGGCCTCTGGTTCTGAACTCCCCCAACATCGGGAACATGTTTCCTGCCTCTAGCGTGTCCAATCCCTTAATAATCTTATATGTTTCAATCAGATCCCCTCTCATCCTTCTACATTCCAGTGTATACAACCCCAGTCGCTCCAATCTTTCAACATATGACAGTACTTTGAGAGGCGATCATTCTATTTAAAAAAGACCAACCTGGAATTAACTCTCGCCTGAGGAACGACCTGGGACCACCACAAGAGGTCTAGGTGTATGCTCCCTCACTGGCTGTCCACTCAGACCTGGAGCACCTTGAAAACAGCAGAGCTTAGGTCAGGCTGTGGTTTATTAATTACAGCTCGGCATTCGACCACAATCTCCTCAGTACGAATCTACAAACTTCAAAACTTATGCCCCTATACTTCACCCTGCAAATGGATCCTCAACATCCTCACTGGGAGACCACAGTCAGTATGGATCGGGAAAAAGATCTCCTCCTCGCTGACAATCGATACAGTGGCATCTCAAAGATGTGTGCTCAGCCCACTGCTTTACCCTCTCTAGATTCATGACTGTGTTACTAGACACAGCTTAAACCAATGACAGCACCGTTACTGGCAAAATCTGAGTGGCAAGGAGACATACAGGAATTAGGTAGATTGGCTGGTTGAGTGGTGTTGCAAAACTGAAGATTTGATTGTGGATTTCAGGAAAAGGAAGTCAACTGAACACATACCAGCACTCATTGAGTGTTCAGTGGTGGGAAGTGTGAGGAGCTTCAAGTTCCAGGGTATCAACATCTCGGCGGTTCTGTCTTGGACCCAATATATTGCTGCAATCACAAGGCATGCCAGCTGATATACCTCATTAGGAGTTTGAGGAGGTTTGTTATGTCACTAAAGACTCTTGCAAGTTTCTATAGATGTAACGTGGAGAGCATTCCAACTTGGTGCATTGCAGCCCGGTAAGGTGCCAGTGTGCAGGATTGAAGAAGCTCGCAGGGGCTATAGACTCTGCCAGTTCTGTCATGGGCACAACCCTCCACACCATCAAGGACACTTTCAACAGGTGGCATCTCAAGAAAGCAGCATCCATCACTCAGGATGTGCCCTCTTCTCATTACTACCATCAGGGAGAAGGTAGTTTATACTTTATACTTTATTGTCGCCAAACAATTGATACTAGAATGTACAAGCATCACAGCAATATTTGATTCTGCGCTTCCCGCTCCCTGGATTATAAATATTAAATATTAAGAATAGTAAAAAAAATTAGTAAATATTAAAAATTTATATTATAAATCATAAATAGAAAATAGAAAAATGGAAAGTAAGGTAGTGCAAAAAAACCGAGAGGCAGGTCTGGATATTTGGAGGGTATGGCCCAGGTCCAGGTCAGGATCCGTTCAGCAGTCTTATCACAGTTGGAAAGAAGCTGTTCCCAAATCTGGCCGTACGAGTCTTCAAGCTCCTGAGCCTTCTCCCGGAGGGAAGAGGGACAAAAAGTGTGTTGGCTGGGTGGGTCGTGTCCTTGATTATCCTGGCAGCACTGCTCCGAGAGCGTGCGGTGTAAAGTGAGTCCAAGGACGGAAGATTGGTTTGTGTGATGTGCTGGGCTGTGTTCACGATCTTCTTTAGCTTCTTTTGGTCTTGGACAGGACAACTTCCATACCAAGTTGTGATGCACCCTAGAAGAATGTTTTCTACGGTGTATCTATAAAAAATTAGCAAACAGGAGGAATTCTGCAGATGCTGGAAATTCAAGCTACACACATCAAAGTTGCTGGTGAATGCAGCAGGCCAGGCAGCATCTCTAGGAAGAGGTACGGTCAACGTTTTGGGCTGAAATGTCGACTGTACCTCTTCCTAGAGATGCTGCCTGGCCTGCTGCATTCACCAGCAACCTTGATGTGTATAAAAAATTAGTGAGGGTTTTAGGGGACAGGCCAAATTTCTTTAGTTTTCTCAGGAAGTAAAGGCACTGGTGGGCCTTCTTGGCAGTGAACTCTGCTTGGTTGGACCAAGTCAGGTCATTTGTGATATTGACCCCGAGGAACTTAATGCTTTGACCTGTTCCACTTGCGCACTACCGATGTAAATTGGGTCGTGCGGTCCGCTACTCCTTCTGAAGTCAACAACCAATTCCTTTGTCTTGCTGACGTTGAGGGATAGGTTATTGTCTTCGCAACATGCCGCCAGGTTCTTAATTTCCTCTCTACAGGAGCCTGAAGTCCCACACTCAATGTTTTATGTTGTATTTCTTTGTTCCACTGTGAATGCCTGCAAGAAAATGAATCTCAAGGTAGTATATGGTGACATACAAGTAATTTGAAAATAAATTTATTTGAACTTTGACTCCAAGCTTTGATTGTGGCTGGTACAGAGATTAGGACAATGGCCAGTTTGAAAATGAGCATGGGAAGTTGGAAATAAAAACTGTTCTGGGAGCCAAGAGATGATGTAACAAGAACTTGATTCCAGTTAAGACACTAGTTGCTATTATATAGTACATCAAAAAATACCATTACCAGTGTTCAGCATGGCATTTGATGTTCCTTTTTTTTTAACCATAGAATCCTAGAATTGCTACAGCATACAGCAGAAACAATTGCTCCATCACATCCATGCTGGATCATAACAGAACAATCCAAACTGTAACATTTCCTGCTCTTTCCCCAATTTAATGAAAATAATTTTTATTGAGTGCCTATTCACTTCAGCAGTAAGTTCCAGATCATAACCACACTGTTTATAAAATGATCCTTCTCACATCCGTCTTTGCTGTAGCTTTTAAATCTGTTCCCCTTGTCCGTAAGCCATCTGCTTTATCTAAAGAAATCAGATTATTCCAATTGGAATACTACATCATGTTACAAAAAAAACACAGGCTATACGGTCACAATTGCCTTGGATTTCTGATCAATTTAGCTCGTTCGCTTTATGGTCCCAATTGCTGTAAGTTAACGCAAGAGCATAAGAAATAGCAACAGGAATAGGCTATTTGGCCCTTCATTTCTGCTGTGCTGTTCAGTGTGATCATGTCTTATCATGGTATCATTTCTTAATAAGACCATAAGACATAGGAGCAGAAATAGGCCATTCAGCCCATCAAGTTTGCTCTGCTATTCCATTATGGATGATTTATTATCCCTCTCAGTTCCATTCTTCTGCCTTCTACCTGTAACCTCTGACACCCTGACTAGTCAAGAACTTGTGCTCAATGACTTGCCCTCCATAGACACCCGTGGCAATGAAATCCACAGATTCATGACCCACTGGCTAAAGAAATTCCTCCTCATCTCTATTCTGAGGCTATGGCTTCTGGTTCTAGACTCACCCACTGTAGGAAACATCCTTTCCACATCCACTCTATCTAGGCCTTTCAGTATTCAATTGGTTTCAATGAGATGCCTCACCCCCTTTGTCCTTCTAAACTCCAACAAGTACAGACCTAAAGTCATCAAACACTCCTTATATGTTAGTCGTTTCATTCTCAGAATCATTCTCATGAACCTCCTCTGAACTCTCTCCAAAGATAGAGGCCCAAAACTGCTCATAATACTCAAGTGTAGTCTGACCAATGTCTGATGAAGCCTCAACATTACATCCTTACTCTTATATTCTACTCCTCTCAAAATGAACGCAAACAGTGACTCAACCTGCGGGTTAACCTTTAGAGAATCCTCTCATGTCCTTTTGCATCTCTGGTTTATGAACTTTCTCATCATTTATAAAATAGTCCATGCCTTTATTCCTTCTACCAAACTGTATGACCATACACTTCCCTGGACTATATTCCATCCACCACTTCTTTGCCCAATTTCCCAATCGGCCTAAGACTTTCTGCAGAATCCCTGCTTCCTCAAAGCTACCTGACCTTCTCTTTTTCCATTCCCCAGTCTGGTTTTCACCCCTTTGCTTCTCTACACCTGCCCATCACAACCCTTTAGTTCCCTTCCTCCTTCCCTTTATTGCATGGTCAACTGTCCTCTCCAATTAGATTCCTTCTTCTTCAGCCCCTTACCTCTTCCACCTGCCCTCTCCCAGCTTCTCACATTATCTACCCTCCCCGACACACCCTCCTTCCCCCACACCTAGTCTCACCTATCACCTGCCAGCCTGTACTCTTTCCCCTCCACACACCTTATTCCGGCTTCTGGCTCCTTCCTTTCCAGTCTGAATGAAGGGTCTCAGCCCAAAATGTTGACTGTTTATCTCCCTCCATAGGTGCTGCCTGACTTGGTGAAATCGATTTTGCTACAAGGTGGCACGCATCAAAGTTGCTGGTGAACGCAGCAGGCCAGGCAGCATCTCTAGGAAGCGGTGCAGTCGATGTTTCAGGCCGAGTCCTGACAATACAGGTCCATAATTCCTTGAAAGTGGTGTCACAGGTAGCTAAAGAGACGTTCCAGCACAGTGACCTTTTTAAATCAAAGTATTGAGTACAGGATTTGGGATGTTATGCTGATGTTGCATAAAACGTTGGTGAGGACTAATTTCGAGTATTGTGTGCAGTTCTTGTCAGCTACCTACAGGGAAGGTATCAATAAGATTGAAAGAGTGCAGGGCAAATTTACAAGGATGTTGCCAGGAATTGAGGACCTGAGTTATAGGGAAAGGTTAAGTAGGATAAAGCTTTATTTCCCAGAGCGTAGGAGGATGAGGGACGATTTCATGGAGGTATTATGAGGGGTATAAATAGGGTAAATGCAAGCAGGCTTTTTCCACTGAGTTTGGGTGAAATTGGAACTAGAGGTCAAGGATTAAGAGTGAAAAGTGAAATGCTTAAGGGGAACATGAGGGGGAATTTCTTCACTCTGAGGGTGATGAAAATGTGGAATGAGCTGCCAGCAGAATTTGTGAACATGGGTTTGATTTTGACAGTTAAGGGAAATTTGGATAAGTACATGGATGGGAGAGCTATGAGGGCCTATGGTCCACACAGGTCAATGGGGTTAGGGAGAATAATAGTTCTGCATGGACTAGATGGGTGGAAGGACATGTTTCTGTGCTGTAGTGTTCTATGACTCTAGATAACATGGTTCAGTTTTCTGTTGCAATTCACCACAAAATTTGCTCTATGGAAACAATACAATAATACACAATTAGTGACGCCACAGAGTGCAGCTGTGGATATCATGCTGAACTGCATCAGCATGGTTACAAGGGCGTGGTTCAAATCAGGGTGTTGGACTGAGTTATAATGCAAAATTTACTCTGCTATATTTGCAGAGTGTAAAGGCTGCCTTCTAATTGACATAATAAAGTGTCAAAAGCACTGTGTTCGCAGAGCGTTTGCCAAGCCCTCAGCATTGTCAAAGACCCCTCCCGACAGACTACAACCTCTTTGACCTCCTACCATCAGACAGGAGGTACCGCAGTATAAGAACAAGAGCAGTTAGACTGGGTAACAGCTTTCTCCCCCAGGCTTTGAGACTTCCGAACACCCAGTACACACTCCTTATTACAGTGCCAGTAGCAGTATATTGTTGCATATTTAACCCTATGTTGAATATGTACTTTATATCAACCTGTACATGGACATTTTTATCCACTAATATTATTGTGTTAATATTATGTTACATGCTATATGTGATATATGTACTGTATTTTGCACCTTGGTCCCTGAGCAATATTGTTTCGTTTAGCTGTATACGTGTATATAGTCGAATAACAACAAACTTGAACCTGAATTTGATATGTTGTTGGGAGGAATCTGAAGATTTGAGAGCACAACAGCAAGCAACGCCAAAGCAAGAACGTAAATACTGTTCACTGGAAAACTGCGTGCAAACCATGCAGCAAGTTTGGACATTGGACCCTGTGTGGAGATTAGCAAAGGGCAGGGAGGGTGCTCGGGTCCCTCCTATAATCTCAAATCGCAGATTATTTCACAACTACACTCAGGACTAGTACAGGCATCATTCATTTTCTGGCATCTGTTAGTCAGATACCCTTCCAAACACTACCCTCACAAGTGTCTTCAAGGGTAGTCCTTAGGCTGGAGGAGCATAACATCTTATTTCATTTGGACGGTCTCCAACCCGATATGATGAACACTGATTTCTCTAACTTCCAGTGAGCGTTCCTCTCTGTTTCCCCAGCACCACCCACCAATCTGTTTCTTTTTCCATTTCCCATTCTGCTTACACTCTCGCCCCTTCTCTTCTCCTTCCTGGCCTGCCCATCTCCTTTCTCTGGTTCCCCTCCTCCTGCCTTTTCTTCCATGGCCCCCTCCTATTAGTGTTCTTCTTCTTCAGCCCTTTATCTTTTCCAACTATCACCTCCCAGCTTCCTACTTCATTCTCCCCTCCCCCATCCACACACCGTCCCCCTCACCTGGTCTGAACTCTCACCTCCCAGCTTGTACCCCTTTTTTCTAGCTTCTGCTCCCTTCCTTTCCAGTCCTGATGAAGGGCCTCAACCAGAAATGGCAACTGTTTATTTCCCTCCACAGATGCTGCCTGACCTGCTGAGGTCCTCCAGCATGGTGTCCCTATTGATCAAACAACCTCATTGAATACTGATTGATAGTAGTTAAATAGTTGGACAAAAGCAAAAGTTTTAGTCTGTCAATCCAGGGGCATGAGTTTGAATCTCAGCAATTTACACTCAATGTTACTCTATTAGGTACCTCCTTTACCCCCACTTGTTAATGCAAATATCTAATCAGCCAATCATGTGGCAGCAACTCAATGCATAAAAGCATGCAGACATGGTCAAGAGGTTCAGTTGTTGTTCAGATCAAACATCAGAATGGGGATGAAATGTGATCTAAATGACTTTAACAATGGAACAACTGTTGGTGTCAGATAGGGTGGTTTGAGTATCTCAGAAACCGCTGATCTCCTGGGATTTTCGTGCACAGCAGAATCTAGAGTTTACAGAGAATGAAGCAAAAAACAAACTAAAAGTTCCAGTGAGCTGTGGTTATGTGGGCAAAAATGCCTTATTAATGAGAGAGATCAGAAGAGAATGGACCGACTGGTTCGAGCTGACGGCAAGGCACAATATTTTAGACCTTGCCCTGAAGTCCAAGTCTGCCAACCAGTGGAAATGGTTTCCACTCCATCTACCTGGCAACATCCTGAAAACTTCTAATAAAATGGATAAACTGTTCCTCTAGTCTAAGTCCTGCGTTTATACAGTCCCCAGAGAGGTCTGGATGGGATCTGTCAAAAACTAATATAAACAGAGACAAATCCAACTCCTGCAGCTTGTTATAAACTGTCTGGGACAGAACCAGAATTTGACCTTTGTTGGCTACATCTCAGGCAAGCTATAGTGTGGCTAGTGCACTGTCAGGCAACAAGTCATGCTAGAACAAAGGGAGGAACACCACTGCCTTCCAGTTAATTGCAGCGTGAAGAGCCACATTTAATTGTGACTGCTTGCTATATGGAATGGGAAGATCCTCTGGACTCTGCTGCTGGCATCTTCACATGTAAAGTACTCATAAATTAATTAAAAGGAGGGAATAAAATGTATGTATGAGTGCTTCATAAACTGAAATGGCTGATGCAAGCAGTCAACACCTGAGCACAGGGTGTGGAAGGGTGGAACAGTTCCTGGGATTTGAAGGCAAGGATTCAGTAGAAAGGAAGGGCTTTCAGAAATGGGGCCAACCCCATGTATTTAATGTCAATTGGATCCAAAAAGCCATCGCGTGTGCTAATCTGGTGCCAGTGACCTGACATAAATCATTCCCGGGGTAAATGATGTAAATTCATTGCACCACGTTAAGCAGTCACAGTAGGAATGGAATATATATTTGGACTGACAAGGGGGCCATCAAGTAAGGATGGTGGACAGGAAGGCAGTGTCCATGGTGCTGAGACACCACCTTCTTCCTACATACAGACTTTTCTGTATCAGCCCTTCACTCTACAATGGGACTAGGGTCTCAGCTTAATGATCTGTTTTGAGAGACCATACCCCTGTTCACATTAGTGCAGTGCTTTTATGCAGGACTTTGTTTGTGTGTGTGTGTGTGTGTGTGTGTGTGTGTAAAATGGTTAAAATGGCCATTACATCACTGGCACCAGCCTACCCACCATTAAGGCTCAGTGGCCTCTTTGTTAGGTATCTCTTGCACCTAATAAAGAGGCTAGTGAGTGTACGTTTGTAATATTTAGCCCATCCACTTCAAAGTTCGAGGTGTTGTGCATTCAGAGATACTCCTCTGCACACCACTGTTGTAATTAATGGTTATTTGAATTACTGTCGCCTTCCTCTCAGCTTTCCTTTCCCATGCTGACATTTGGTCCGGACATCAACAGAACATCTCGACCATGTCTGCATGCTTTTGTGCACTGAGTTGCTGCAACATGACTAGCTGATGAGATATTTGCATTAATGTGCAGGTGTACAGGTATATCTGTATATGTGTGTGGGCACGTGGCCAAGTGGTTAAGGCATTTGACTAGCGATCTGAAGGTCGTGAGTTCGAGCCCCAGCAGAGGCAGTTGTGTTGTGTCTTTGAGCAAGGCACTTAACCACACATTGCTCTGTGACGACACTGGTGCCAAGCTGTATGGGTCCTAATGCCCTTCCCTTGGACAACATTGGTGTCATGGAGAGGGGAGACTTGCAGCATGGGCAACTGCTGTTCTTCCATACAACCTTGCCCAGGCCTGCGCCCTGGAGAGTGAAGACTTTCCAGGCACAGATCCATGGTCTCACAAGATTAACCGATGCCTTCAACAGGTACACCTAATAAAGTGGCCACTGAGCTGTACACACTGAACCTGGGTTTTAGAAACATATATTATACTGTGAGAAATGTGTAACTTAATACAGGTCCTGTAAGGTTCCTTTCAATTTGGCACTACCGGTCTGTTACTGCTTCTGCAGCTGAAAAACAGTTCTACAAATACAGACAAATCTCACAGTTTATTTGCAAAGATTAGTTTTTTTTTAAAAAGAAGGGTAAAGCAGAACAAAAGTGGCCATGGATGGAATATATATTAGATGTGTTAGTGATAGTGTGCAGTACTAGTTACCCAACATACATACACACACACACACACACACACACACACACACACACACACACACACACACACACACACACACACACACACACACGGTCCTGCATAAAAGCACTGCACTAATGTGAACAGTGGTATGGTCTCTCAAAACAGATCATTAAGCTGAGATCCTAGTCCCATTGCAGAGTGAAGGGCTGATACCGAAAGGTCTGTACGTAGGAAGAAGGTGGTGCCTCGGCACCAAGGACACTGCCTCTTTGAGTGCGGTCATACAGCACGGAATCTGGCCGCACTGACCATCAGCCATTCACCTCCACCAATCCTTCACTAACCCCAATTTATTCGCCCCGCATTCCCATCTATTCCCCGCCCCCCTCCCCGCACAGATTCTACCTTTGACCAATACACTAACGACAATTCACTGTGGACTATTACTCTACCGGTGCCCATATCTTTGGGGTGTGAGTGTCGGAGGAAACCGAAGCACCGAGGCCATACACGCATGATCAAAGGGAGAACATGCAAACTCCACACCGACAGCACCAGAGATTGGGGTTAACATTCAGGTCACTTGCAGATGAGACAAAAACCCAATCTGGGATGGACATCAAAGATCCTGTGATGCGATTTTAACTTGTTCCATTTATCGCACGTTGTCTCTGAAGTCCCGGCAAGCATTACAACGTTGTACACAGAGGATAGCCTGCATCTGGGATGGCAATTCGGATTTTGGCAAGGAGCCAATCGTACGCTGCCTCGGGCATTAGATTTTTACGTAAGTAGAGTCTGATAGCCCTCTTCAGCATTGCTTAGTTTGGAGATGCGTGAGTCTATGCACATACACCTAGTGACCACTTTATTTGGAATACCTGTACTTCTGCTCGTTAATGCAAATCTCTAATCCGCTACAGCTAGTCATGTGGCAGCAACTCAATGCACAAAAGCTTGCCGACGTGGTCAAGAGGTTCAGTAATTGTTCAGACCAAACATCAGAGTGGGGAAGAAATGTGACAGGAAGGCGACAGCAACTCAAATAAAACACTGGTCTGTGGAAAAGCGCCTCTGAACGCACAGCACATCGAGCCTTGCTGCGGCAGTAGACCACGAACATACACTCACCCAGTGGCCACTTTATTTGCTGCAGGGGGTACCTAATCAAGAGGTCACTGAGTAGAAGTGTTCAATAGTTATTTGACGCTGAAAGTAATCAAATCGAGTCTATTTTTGTCCATCAAAGCTCATCAAAGTATTGCAAGCAACTGCTGATATTTAAAATGGTTAATATAGTAACTTTCGTGTATCATTAGACAACTCGTAGTAGTAGTAGAGGTGTCATCACTGGAGACGAGTATGAGCCTCTCCGAAGAGGTTATTCCTTTAGTGGCGAACGTCTGTGCTTGTCTTTGTGTAACGTGGGGAGGCGGATGCCTGAGCAGCCACCTTGACAGATCTGCGTCAGGGTCCGGTGGCGTGCAATGCAAGGCAATTCGGGTCATTTCACTGCTATTATGAGGTGTCATCTTCGGCCGGCTCCAACGTTGAGGTGTTAGTTAGATCGCCCTCCCCCTTGACCTTACCGCCATGGGTGACCCTACCTGGAGCTAAACTCCAGCCGGCATCGCTCTTGGGATCTCAGGACGTCGCAGACCTCCACCACGATAAGATGACGAACCTCGGAGGACTACTCATAAGACGCCCTTCGCTATTTAACCCCTGCCTCGTCCAAAGACGTGCATGCACAGATCTGGTTCTCTTTATGTTCCCCGATCACCTAATCTAGCAATGTGACTTCTATCCCGGTTACACAATCACACCAGTTAGGATGTACGACTGAACAAGGTGAACAAAACGCCGTCAATATTTAAGATCTTTTAACTAGCTTCACTGAAATGTTGTGACCCTTTATAGACCGATATTTGTGGGAATTACTCCCACGTTTCCTGTATTACACCAGTCATTACTAAGCAGTGTAGGAACCTCCCGGCCAGCACAAATATCCCCTTTACACTATTTTGAAGAACTGTTGAGGAGCTCACACCAGAATCGCCTCAAGCATTTCAAAATACTGCACCAAGGACTGGGAACGTCTCATCGGTTGGGCTGCCAGTTCGGGCACGGTGACGGCTGTAGGATGGAACGAACTGGGGTCCGGTGATGGGAACATAGGATTACCGGACTAGTAATCCTAGAGGTCAAATCCCAGCAGGGGAATAGGCCATTTAAATTCAGTTCATTGCATAAGTCTGAAGTAAAAATCTAGCCTCTGTGACAGGGCTAGGAGGTCGCAAATCCATCATCTGTTGGGCTTCAGCGCGGGGTATCTCTCATACTTCCCTCGTCTGCGTTGCGCGTGGCCTTAGAATTATAGCAAGGGGGAATTGAATTGATGAGGATTTACTGAAGAGCTGTAGTTGATGGCCTTGCCCACAACCTGAGAATGAATTTTCAAATCACTATCGAAATCCTAGTCTTCCTCTTTTTTTCATGCAAGCCTTAAGTAGATCTGTATTCTTAAGCAGAATCAGGTTTAATATCACGGACATTTGTCCTGAAAATCGTTGTTTTGCGGCAACAGTACATTCCAATACATAAAAACAATATAAATTACATATACATCTATAATCATCTTTAATAGTATGCATTCAGTATATATATTATATATTGTATATCTTATTTAATAGTATCGATTCATTATATATTGTAATTTGATGTGTATGTACACGTGTATATATAAATTAAATTAGGCGAAGAAAATATAGGAGTCTCGGTTACGCTAGTGGAAAATAACCAGGTACCTGTTTTCAGTAACAAGAGGGTTAACGAGTTTCTAAGCTCTCTGCTGGCCTCTACCGTTAAGAGGGACGGAGGGACAGGGGGGAAAATAACAGAAAACACGAACACACGCACGCACGCACCCACAGTGGGCGGAACGCTGACATCACCTCGGCTATTTAAGAAGTCATGGAAGAGCGAGCGAATACATTGAACTGGAGGATGTTACTGTAGATCAGACAGACATACAGAGAGAAAGAGAGGGAGAGAGACACTGTTCACTCGCATCCAAGAACAGATACAGAGAGACAGGCAGAGAGAAAGAGAGCTGACTTCTGCTGTCATCGGCAAAATAAAGTGGACTCTCTCCGGGCTGATCCCACATCTGAAAGCGAACCGAGGCAATTCGCAAGCCGAGGGAGCGACCCCCAACCATCCATCCGTATCCAAGGGAACTTTGCAGTTGCTGCCCAGCCTTCCGGCGGCTGTACACTTGAGTCTCACTGGAGAGCGGGCGGTCACTCGGCTGTGCAAGAAACCCCTCAGGACTCTCGCCAAGTGAATTGTGTGGGTTTTCTATGTCTACAAAGATGGAGCAGCCATTCTATCACGACGATTCCTTCTTTACGGGCTACGGGGCTTCCGACGGCGCTCTACACGAGTACGGGTCCAAATACCTAAAGCCCAATCTTAACCTCAACCTGGTCGAGCCGTCCCGGTCATTGAAACCGCAGCCCAGGACCCAAGACGAGGGCATGTTGAACAGTGGCGACTCGGGACTCTTGAAACTCGCCTCTCCCGAGTTGGAGCGGCTGATCATCCAATCGAGTAATGGGGTGATCACCACCACGCCCACCCCCGGACAGTATTTCTGTTCGAGGAACATCACGGACGAGCAGGAGGGCTTTGCGGATGGCTTCGTGAAGGCGCTGGAAGAGCTGCACAAAATAAACCATGTCGCGCCCAACGTGTCAATCTCCGGCTCGGGCATGAACTGCAACGCCAACAATGCGTACGGGAGCTCGGTGCCCTCGGAGGTGCCGCCAGTCTACACGAACCTCACCGCCTACAATTCCAACGCCTTGTCGGCCGGCGCAAGTTACCCCACCGCCACCATCAGCTACCTGCCTCCCCAGCCGCTCGCCTACAACCTGGCCCCGGTGCCCGTGGGTCACCCAAGGCTGCAGACGCTCAAGGAGGAGCCGCAGACCGTGCCCGAGGTGCAGAGCCGAGGAGAGACCCCGCCGCTCTCTCCCATCGACATGGAAAACCAAGAGCGCATCAAGGCGGAGAGGAAGCGCATGAGGAACCGGGTGGCCGCTTCTAAGTGCCGCAAGAGGAAACTTGAAAGGATAGCCCGGCTGGAAGACAAAGTGAAGACGCTGAAATCGGACAATGCGGGGCTGGCGTCCACGGCCACCGTCCTGAGGGACCAGGTCTCCCAATTGAAACAAAAAGTTATGACTCACATCAGCAGTGGATGCCAGATAGTATTAACGCAGAAACTGCAGGGCTTCTGAGCAAGAGAGACTGACGCTGAAAGGTAAAATTAAAGATGTACGGAAGATGACATTGGCTTCTTGCTGCCTCGAGAAGCAGAGGGAGATATCTCACTGAAGCACTGGTCCGAAATAAACACTGAGTGGACAGAAGGGGTTAGTGAACTGGCCGGGCGCCGAGCAGAGTTGCACAGGAGATGAGGACTCTTTCAACTGACTTGTATACCGAAAAGGTGCCCGGTGAATCTCGAAACGCTGCGCGCAGCACCGCTCGTTTGTAAATTATTTCCCCCTCTCGTTTGAGTTTGTTTTCCTCGCTGGTTTTAGTTTTAACAGACTGGGTTCAAAAATGTGCGTTTTATTTGATATTTCTGTGGTTATACCTGTATTTAAGTAAATAGTTTGTACTGTGAACTTTTTTTACGCACTGTGTTTCTTTTACTGCACCGCCCCTCGTAGTATGTGACCCGGGTGCGGAGATAATCATCTGATTTTAGATATCTCTCTGACGAAGTGTTGTTGCGACAAACGTGGACAGATAAGCGGTGGGGAAGTTACCGAGATGGAAGTCAGCTCTGTCTGATTCTCTCTCCCACTAATTACATCCATACCAGATCGAAGATGTTTTAGGGAGCACTGGGAAATACATTCAGAGGCCAATTTACTAGAGACCACCTGTACCTCATAAAGTGATAAATGGGTGCCGTGGCCCGTCCATTTCAAGGTTCAGAGTGCTCGTCTGCACACCACAGTTGTAACGCGTGGTTATATAAGTTACACCCGCCTTCCTGTCGGTTTAAGCCAGTCTGGCCATTCGCCCCTGATCTCTCTCATTAAGAGGGCGTTTTCGCCCACAGAACTGCGGCTCACGGGATGATTTTTTTTTTGGTTTTCTCACAATCTCTAAACTCGAGACTGTTGTGCCTGAAAATCCCAGGAGATCAGCAGTTTCTGAGATACTCAGACCTCCCTGTCTGACACCAACAATCGCTCCATGGTCAAAGTCACTGAGGTCACATTTCTTCCCCATTCGGATGTTTGGGCTGAACAACAACAGGACCTCTTGACCATGTCTGCATGCTTTAATGCATTGAGTTGCTGCCACGTGATTGGCTGATTCGATAATTGTGTTAACAAGCAGGTGTACAGATATACCTAATAAAATGGCCACTGAATGTATCATTCCCAAATGCTGGTCCTTTGATAAATGCCTTCAAATCATAGTCCATTTCTAACCTGACCTTGTAGTTTCAGTTTGTTAAACTTCCCATAACTGAGGAAATTTCAGCAGCTAATTCCTTGACTCTGGAATGTTGAGGAGAGAGGCTGAGGAATAATTAGACAGAGATCCTTAAAAGAAAACTTTTTGATACATTGGATATGAGAAGAATAGTTCCACTTGTGTGAAAGGGCGGAACTGGAAGCTGTCATCTAACACGATCAACAAAAAATTCATTTGGGGAATTCAGAAGAAACACAAGCAGTGAACAGTGAGAATGTGAAACTCACTCCCACAGTAGCTGAGGCAAATAATATCAATATATTCTGGGAGAAAGTAGACAAGTAGGTGGGGGGGGGGGGAGGGATGAGATTAGAGTTAAATGTATTGAGGCTTAAGTCCCAACAGAAACAGGTTGGTCTGAATAGCCTGCTTCTGTGTTGTGTATCCCAGGGAATGTTATGCAGGCTGAAAGACTTAATTTTCTGATTTTTGTAAGAGTTGGTAGGGAGCTGCCTGCCCGCAAGTTCTATTTCTGACCTCCTAATTAATCCCAACAGAAGTACAGGTTAATGTCTTCCTTCTGAATCCTCTCCGGCTCTCCTTAAGGAAATCCCAGCAGGGTGTAAACCAACATGCCAGGCTCACCGATTCTGATGCCTATTTCGCCCCCTCGCCTTTAAATACCCTTCCCAGACTTGTGGGCTCCGCTTGCACGAGGAACAATGCCATGGCTGCGGTACTGAGGTTAACCAATAGGAGGCAAACCATTACCCAGAAAGGGGGAGGTTTCATCAGGAGATGAAGTGGGGCAAAGGTAGGATTGGTGGAGGAACCAGCAGACACAGTATTGATGGTGGTTTTGCAGTGCTTTAAGGTACCTGCTAAAGACTGTCCACAATTCAGAAGCATTCATAAGGCAGGGATCACTGCTAATCCTTAGACTAAGTGGTTTGTGTTAGGTATGGAATCTTGATTTCCAAACACTCTTTTCCTCTATGGCCAAAAACATTATTGGCGTACTGAAAGCACTGGTGAATTTAGTCATCAGTGTTTGCTTTTGAGCGGTGGTCCTCATGATATAAAAAATGGTCCATACCTTCCAGGATCCCACCCTGGCTGGGTAACATCTGAGAGCGGTGGTGTGCCACAAGGACTGGACAGTAGAGGACCCAGGAATTCATGGTTCAATCTCCTCTATGTTTCAATGATTTTGATCTCAGTGTCTGAACATACCTGTCTGCAAATGTCATCTGCAAATTGTAGCTTCATGTATGAATCTAGGGGGTGATCTTGGCTCCAGAGCAGAGGCAACAGGGTTTGAAGAGATTCCCATTTGGGACATGGAACATAGAACAGTACAGGTTCTTTGGCCCTCCAGATCCCTTAATCTACTCCAAGCTCAATCTAACATTGCCCTCCCATATGGCCATCCATTTTTCTTTCATCCATGTGCCGATCTAAGAGTCTCTTAAATGCCCCTTAATGTATCTGGCTCTACCACCTCCCCTAGCAGCATGTTTCACACACGTACCACTCTATGTGAATAAAGCTACCTCTTGCATTCCCCTGTACTTTCCTCCGTACACCTTAAGGTTTCAGATTCTGGTTTATTTACCACACAGACATCAAAACATACAGCAGAATGCATAATTTGTGTTAACAACCAACATAATCTAGGGATGCGCTTGGGGCAGTCCACAAATGTCACCATACATTCTGGCACCAACATAGCCTGCACACAAAGCTTGGCAGAACAACACAGGACACCTAACAGATTTATGCCCTCTCCTATTACTTAGGTCTATCCTTGCGGGAAATGTTTTTGAGGGGACACAACACTACAGTCTAAATGATAGTGAAAAAGGGTGATGACACAGCCTGGGATCTACAGTGGATCTGTTTGTTGGGATCGAGGCTCGAATTCCACCATTCCCACCTCTGTCCATAAGGAGTTTGTACATTCTCCCCGTGACCATGTGGGTTTCCTCCAGGTGCTCCAGTTTTCTCCCACAGTCCAAAGACATACCAGTTGGTAAGTTCATTGGACTTTGAAATTTTCCCATGATTCGACTAGGATTAAATCAGGGGATTGCTGGCAGCAAAGCTTGAAGGGCCTATTCCACACAGCATCTCAATAAATACATAAATACAGTCTAGTTCATCACCTAATTACTTCAATCAGAGAACAATAAAGGAAAAAAAGAACTTCTGCAGAAGCTGGAGATCCAGAACAACACATATAAATTGTTGGAGGAACTCAACAGGTCAGGCAGCACGTATAGAGAGGAATAAGCAGTCGACGTGACCTTCTATCAGAGGGTGTTAGATGCTTGGTTAATCTTCACAATAAAACACTACAGATGCATTCATGGCATTGGAAATTGTAAATTGAAAGACTGTCAGGTTTTAGAAATGTGCTTTAATGGTTTCTTTTTTGATTATCTAAAGTTTCCTATAAAATAAACCTAATGCGGTGTTGAAAATCATTTATAGTGTCGCCACCAGCTTTGGAGGCAGAGATCTACACGTAGAAACAGAGGCTCAGTCAAAGTGCTCTGAATCGTGCTCTGTTTGTCTACTGGCTTTCACTAGCTGTCTCAGAACTCTGCTGCCTTGCCATCCCACAGGTGTCGGCATCGGACACCATTCCCCCTTCAACTCAATAAACGCCAGACCACAATTTATTTCACCTACAGAAAACTGTTAAATATAGGTCTCTCAACTTTTGCTTCACTGGGCTCAGCAGGGGAAATTTTCAGCCGGGGTTCCTAGTTTGGATGTCAGGTGATTCCTTCTGGGAAAGGAGGAATAAAAAGCTTTGGCATGGGATATTTCATGAACCAGAGCCAGATTCCTACATTCCAAGAATCCTTAGGTATAGTCACCATTATAAAGTAAGAAGCCAATTTTCAAATAGCAAGGTCACAGAAAATAAGAAAATAGGTAATGCTTTTCTTAGCAATGAAAGAAAAGCATTGACCAAATTCTATGAGAATTATCCTGAATCCAAAATCTTCCATCTCAAAATCAAGAATGAAGGCTATCAGATGTGATTGAATGGCGGAACAGGCTCAGTAGGCTAAATGGCCTAATTCTGGTCCTCTAACTTATGATCTTATGGAGTTCTATCATTAAGAGAATATCTCAGATACTAGTGGAGCACATGATAGGTATAGCTGCCATGGGTAGATCCCCAACTGACTGGTGAATCCTTATTGCTAAGGTTTCCATATTGTAGGTACCTTTGGAATTGGACCCCGGGTTGAAACACTGCTTTGGAAGAGAGGAAGGAAAATGCTTAAGCACACTCACTCATTCATACCCTCTCCTCTCTCTCTCTCTCTCTCTCTCTCTCTCACACACACACACACACAACCAGAGGCATAAGCGATCTGCAGGTCAAGAAGACCTGAACAGCAAAAACAAATTGCAGGTGGAACTCATCAGCTCAGACCTGATGAAGCATCTCAGCCCAAAACCTTGACTGTTTATTTCCCTCTATAGATGCTGCCTGACCTGCTGAGTTCCTCCAGCATTTTGTATATGTTAATGACACAACCGTACACAAACACAGACCATGCAACCATTCATACACAAGGGCACCTATAAACACACACACACACAAATAAATTATATATTTATAAAAAGAATGCGTATGTATGGCTTATTGATCTTGAGAGGACCTTCAAAAGTTCAATTGTGAAACATAAATTTATGGATTCAGTCACATTCCAGGAACTTCATAAAGGAATATATTGATTTTGCTGAGTGGTGCGGATGGAGCATTGTGAAATATGTAACAGGTTGATTATGATAAAGCTGCTATACCTTCTGAATACCTCTTGGTTAAACCAAGGCCCTGCTTCATCTCCCTCAAGAACAGAAAAATATATCACTTGTCATTACTTTGAAGAAAAACAGAAACGTTCTTTACAGTATCCAGATTTCAAAGTTCAAAGTAATTTATTATCGAACTTTGTATCTATCACCATATACTGTATGTCCCTGAGATTTGTTTTCTTATGAGCATTCACAGTAGGACAAAGGAATACAATGGAGGGCCAGCGCGTGTCAGAGTTGACCATGGATATTGTGTCCCAGCTGGCTAGATACGCAAGCTTGGGCAGTACGATATGGAGAGCAATCTGTTGCCCATGTAGCAAGCTCCCCCTCTCCACACATCTGATGAGCCCAAAGGAACAGCAGGGACCGATCCAGTTTCATACCAGAAGCATCGCAGGAGTTGCCAGTCAGTGTTGAATTCAATGTAGGTCTGTCTTAGGGACTCTAGATCCAGGTTTTTTTCCAGCAGATTTTACTCCCGAGTGGGTATAGCTGCCAGGCAGTGGAGGTTTGAGATCAGCGTTTTCCTTCTCCTAGATGAGCTGCCAGCCATGGCTGATGAGCCCAATCTGCCTGAAGCAATTGGTTTTAAACTCCCATGTTTGCCCCTTCTCCTGTCAGTAGAAATAGTTTTTCCAGGCTCAGTAGCTAAGCCACATTTGAAGGCCAGGAGCTGGACTTGGTTGTCAGAGTCTATTTGAGGTGCATGCCATTGGGAGCATTTAATAGGCAGTGGGAGCTTATCCTCACCCCTGACTTTAACAGCCTTAAGGAACCAAAGGATTACAATAGAATCAATGAAAAACTACACACAAAGACTGACAAACAACCAATATGCAAAGACCAACTGTGCAAATACAAGAAGCAAATAAATAACATTGTGAACGTGAGTTGTAGAGTCTCTGAAGGTGAGTCCATAGGTTGTGGAATCAGTTCAGCGTCGAGGTGACTAAAGTTATCCATATTGGCCAATCAATCTGGTTCATTTTGCTAGGTCAAATATGATAGCAGAATATAGCATTAATGGTAAGACTCTTGGCAGTGTGGAGGATCAGAGGGATCTTGGGGTCCATAAGACACTCAAAGTTGCTGTGCAGGTTGACCCTGAGGTTAAGAAGGCATATGGTGCATTGGCCTTCATCAACTGTGGGATTGGGTTTAAGAGCCGAGAAGTATTGTTGCAGCTATATAGGACCCCGGTCAGACCTCACTTGGAATATTGTGCTCAATTCTGGTCGCCTCTACAGGAAGGATGTGGAAGCCATAGAAAGAGTGCAGAGGAGATTTACAAGGATGTTGCCTGGGTTGGGGAGCATGCCTTATGAGAATAGACTGAGTGAACTCGGCCTTTTCTCCTTGGAGTGACAGAGGATGAGAGGTGACCTGATAGATGTGTACAAGGTAATGAGAGGCATTGATCGTGTGGATAGTCAGAGGCTTTTTCCCAGGGCTGAAATGGCTATCATGAGAGGGCACAGCTTTAAGGTGCTTGGAAGTAGGTACAGAGGAGATGCCAGGGGTAAGTTTTTTACGCAGAGAGTGGTGAGTGCGTGGAATGCTCTGCTGGCGGCGGCAGTGGAGGCAGAAACCATAGGGTCTTTTAAGACATTCCTGGATAGGTACATGGAGCTTAGGAAAATAGCGGGCTATGGGTAAAGCTTAGGTAGTTCTAGGGTAAGGACATGTTCGGCACAGCTTTGTGGGCCGAAGGGCCTGTATTGTGCTGTAGGTTTTCTATGTTTCTGTGTTTCTAATCTGATTAGCAGGTCAGCCTCATGTTGCTGTTTGTAGGAGTTGGCTACAGCATCTCCTATATTACAAATGTGAATTCAAACATACTTCATTGGAAGTAGAGTGCCTAAGGATACTGTGAAAGGTGTCACATCTACGCAGGTCTTTCTCAGTTTTTTATTCCTTTTCAAGAGAATCTATTTAAAACTGAAAGGTATTTTTATTAGCAATTAAATATCCTGAGTTTTTTTTTAAGAAGTGACGTGGGTGGAGCATAGATTAAGGTGAGAAGTGAACGGTTCAATAGAAACCAGAGGCGCAATTTCTTGTGCGTGTTGTGTATATTGAACACGTTGCCAGGGAAAGTGATTGTGGAGAGTACAGTAACAGATTTTACAAGATAGTTGTACAGGCACATGGGTAGGAAAGGGTTAGAGGGATATGGGCCAAGCACTGGCAAATAGAAACTTGGGCATTTTGTTCAGCATGGATGAGTAGGCCTAAATGGCTTGTCTCCATTCTCCATGACTCTATGAATTCATAATTATCGTCACTTTTGCTCATGACACTTTAAAATGCATCATTACATTTATAGAATGTTACAAAGACTAAAAAAGATGTAAGAAACTGAGATATTTGGATTTATTCACAAGCTAAAAACTTCTTCCATAAGTCAAGAGTGTAGGCAGTATAACATTTGACCAGGTTAAAGCATGGAAATCCACCTGTTCCCTTTGGATCCGACATAATAAAACAGAGATAGGTGATGGGCCACAGAGGGAGAAATTGACCATTCGGTCCTTTGATCTCTCTACAATCTCTTGGCTGTTTCTGTGTCTAGTCCACCTCTCTCATCATCACCATGTAACTGAACCCGTAACTGTCCAAATCTCTTAGCCCTGACTATACACCAAGCATCCAAAGTGGAAAATATATTGTACCTTAAACTTATAAACCTTTTTAAAACATGGGGGAAAAAACAAGGTTTACGCCACACTGCAATGAATGGCCTTCGGTCTGCATGGGTTTCAGCAGCAGTGGCACCTTCTTGTCTGGTTACCCCTGTACAGCCAGCCCTGTGTGGCAACTGGCCAAACTAAAGAGGAGGGAGTCAGAATGTAGTATTGGGGTAGAGAATCAGCTGCAGTGCTATTGAATGGTGCAGCGGGATAGCAGGTTCATTAGTCCGCTCTTCCTTTTATTTCCAATTCAGCTAAGCCTCTCAGAGACACTAGATGAAATATATTAGATGGCCATTCTTTTATCGTCTAGTATATAGAACATAGAATAGTACAGCACAGTACAGGCCCTTCGGCCCACAATGTTGTGCCGACCCTTAAACCCTACCTCCCATATAACCCTCCACCTTAAATTCCTCCATATAGCTGTCTAGCAGTCTCTTAAATTTCACTAGTGTATCTGCCTCCACCACTGACTCAGGCAGTGCATTCCACGCACCAACCACTCTCTGGGTAAAAAAAACCTTCCTCTATTATCCCCCATGAACTTCCCACCCCTTACCTTAAAGCCATGTCCTCTTGTATTGAGCAGTGGTGCCCTGGGGAAGAGGCGCTGGCTATCCACTCTATCTATTCCTCTTATTATCTTGTAAGCCTCTATCATGTCTCCTCTCATCCTCCTTCTCTCCAAAGAGTAAAGCCCTAGCTCCCTTAATCTCTGATCATAATGCATACTCTCTAAACCAGGCAGCATCCTGGTAAATCTCCTTTGTACCCTTTCCAATGCTTCCACATCCTTCCTATAGTGAGGTGACCAGAACTGGACACAGTACTCCAAGTGTGGCCTAACCAGAGTTTTATAGAGCTGCATCATTACCTCGCGACTCTTAAACTCTATCCCTCGACTTATGAAAGCTAACACCCCATAAGCTTTCTTAACTACCCTATCTACCTGCGAGGCATATGACAAAAAGAAAGACGGATTTCCCTACTGCACTACCTCAGGATATCCCAAAGCAGTTTGCAACAAAAGTTCAAAGTTCAGAGTAAAATTATCATCAAGATATATATATGTCGCCATATTCTACCCTGCGATCCATTTTCTAGCAGCATTCACAGAGAACAAAGAAATACAATAGGATCAATGACGAGCTACACACAAATAAAAACTGACAAACAACCAATGTGCAAAAAAGACAAACAGTAACAATAATAACATTAATCATGAATAAGTAATACTGAGAACATGAGTTGTAGAGCCCTTGAAATTAGACCTTAGGTTGTGAAGTCAGTTCAGTGTTGAGGTGAATGAATTTATCCACACCAGTTCAAGAGCGTGATGGTTGAAGGGGAATAACTATTCTTGAACCTGGTGACATAGGACCTAAGGCTCCCGATGGTAGCATAGAGAAGAGAGCATGGCCTGGATGGCAGTCCTTAATGATGGATGCTGGTTTCTCATGGCATCGCTCCTTGAAGAAGGACAATTAAGTTCAGAAAAGCAGAGTATGATAACTTTCTAATGTGCATAAACTAGAATGGCTGGTAATACAGTAGGGACAGATAATACTTATAGAGAAAATGAGTTTCAAGTTGCCAATGATACTCCGGCTCTGGGTAATTTGCCCACTGCAGTGCCGTGTAGGACATACAAAGACAAAACATTGCATCCGTAGAAACTGGATTAGAAGGATCAAATGGCTGAAAATATTTTGTGTTGTCAAGAAGCACTGCAAAGAACAAGGATGTATATCTGAAGTGATTAGAACAGCAAAAAAAACCTAGATGGCACAGGTTTAAGGTAAGGGGGAAATGATTTAATAGGAACTTGAGGGGCATATTTTTACACAAGAGAGGTATGTACTGGAATGAGCTGCCAGAGATACCTGTAGAGGCAGGTGCAATAATAATTTTTAAAAGACAGTTGGACAAGTACATGGATTGAAACAGTTTAGTAGATTAAGGGGCAAATGCTGTCAAATGGGACAAACTTTGATGGGGTATTGTCAGCATGGGTCAGTCGGGCCAAATGGTCTGTTTCTGTGCTGTACAACGCTTTGACTCGACGAGATGGCGACATGTACGTATACAAAGGGCGAAACTGGGAAAAAGGGAAAGGTTCTGATGTGCTAAAAAAAACAAGAAAGATTAAATGATAAAAGCTACAATATCATGATACAAACTGGGTTCAGTAATGAAACAAGTTAAAAACAAAAGATAGTTATGAGAAATTGTAACTGGAAATAACAGAGGCCCTTTAATATGTCAACCATTCTGCTCAAACCGAAGAGCAATGCATCCATATATTCCCAGTAATACTGACGGAATTCTCTTGGCACAGGCTAATGGCTGCCAACACTGGCAGCACTGCCGTCTCCTTCCAGGTCTTCCTTCGCAAATTCCACGATAAGATTAGCACACACAAAATGCTGGAGGAACTCAGCGGGTCAGGCGGACTCTACGGAGAAGAATGAGAGACGCTTCATCAGGATCCTGGTGTTACTCTGGCTTTCCAGCATCTTCAGAATCTCTTATGTTTATGAAAAGATTGGCTTTTTACTGTGCCTTCGTTTAGAACTTAAGAGACTAAATTAAATCTATTTGAATATTTCCGATTGAGCTTGACAATAACATGTTAAATTTTAGCTTAATTGATATTCATATGAATTTTAATTGTTTATTTCACATCTTGTATTTCCTTACAGTTGGAAATTAAGGCTGACATATATGCTTCTGGTCAGATAGGGCAAAATTTGATGACGGTATAAAGACTGGCTGACATTCGTTTCCTGCCCTACCTTTAAGTTGTGTAAAACATTATGAAGTTGCATCTGTTATTGCAGGGTATGCCAGCACTGACGCCAAGCGGGTGACCGGGGCTTTCCGCTTCGTCGTGCGGAAACTTCGTCCATATATGGGCACAGCGGAACTGCTGTGACGTCAGAGCGGCTGGCTTTCCGGGAACCCCCGCCTACGTGTTGATCCAGAGCAGCTGGAGTTTCCAAACTGGCATTCAAAGCGCGTAGCGAAGGAAGAAAAAAAAAACTAATTTGCAAATAGATCTATTTTTATAAAGCGACGCTTTAAAGAAAATACGAAATAGGGACGAAAATAACTTTTCGTTGAAAGGTCTGTCTGCAAAAATATCCTTCTTCCCAGCAGGACTGTTAACGCTTTACAGGCAAATACAGAGAAATACATGTTGGTTACTGCTTTTTTCTTTGTATTCTTAACATGCCCCAGTTCTACCAACTTGGTGAGCTTCTAGTGTGGTAATAAAATCCCTCGTTTAAAATATAGAATGGGAGTATTGAACTTCATGGATACAGCTACTCACAAACACGAGATTCTGTAGATGCTGGAAATCCTGAGTAACACACAAAAATGCCGGAAGAACTCAACAGGTCGGGCAGCATCTATGGAGAGCAATAACCAGTCAACGTTTCTGGTGAGACACATCATCAGGACTAGAAAGGGAAAAGCTAGGATAAGAGAGTGGGGGAGGGGAAGGAATACAGGCTAGAAAGTGATTAAGTGAAGCCAGGTCTAGTTTATACAAATTCCCCTTCCTTTCCACTCCTGATGAAGGGTCTCAGCCCAAAACATCCACATAACATTCTTCTACATTAATGCTTCCTGACCTGCTGAGTTTCTCCAGCATTTTGTCTGTGCTGCTCTGGATTTCCAGCATCTGTAGAATCCCCTGTCTAAAGACTTTTTTCTATTTTCGATATACTACACTGAATTACACAATTAGGCATCTAAGAAGAGAAAGTTTACCTGTTCTGGGTGAAACTTTAATGTGTACGGCTGGTTTTGACTGTGACTAGATTATTTCTCTGTGCTGGTAGCAAAGAGGTGACATAATTTCTGTTATGATGATGTCAGAGGCAAATGTCGCAATCACAAGTAATGATCTGACTTTGATTTGTGCTTGTAAACACATGCAAAAGTCTAAACATTTCTTCAGCAAACGCAACATCATCGACAAAATTGTCACCAATTCTATGAACTGAAAGAGGATTTTATACACCCTGGTGATATGCCTGGACAAGTGCATCCTCTGAATTTTTGGGGGGAAGAAATTGTAGAGACCTTTCATTGAAAGCTACTGATGTACGACTAAAGAATACCCTGCCACCATCGAGGTCTCCCCATTAGGACAGTTAAGCTATTTACTGTTTACTTCCCGTTTATCAGTGCTGTGCACTTCACATGGATTTTGAATTTATTAAATATAAAATATAATTAAATATAAAATATGTATTATTAAATATATAACTATGCCTCTTTTCACCCCATCTCCTGTAAAAATGCTATTCCCTTTTCTCTGTTTCTTTGCCTCTGCTGCATCTGTTTCCAGGAATTGGCCAGGATATTTTTATAGGATATCAGAGATGTCCTCCTTCTTTAAAGAACGGGTTTCCCTCCCTCCACTATTGATGCTGTCCTCACCCACATCTCCTCCACTTCCGGACATCCATGCTCACCCCATCTTCCCGCTTCCTTAACAGTATTAGAGTTCATCTTGGCCTTGCCCGCCATCCCATCAGCCTGCGAATCCAACAAATTATCCTCCGCAACTTCCACCATCTCCCAAGGCACGCTACCACTAAGCATATCTTTACCTCCCCACCCCCCCCCCTGTTTTCCACGGGGATCACTCCCTCTGCAATTCCCATGACCATTTGTCCCTCCCCACAAATCTTCCTCAGGGCACTTATCCCTGAGAGGAGCCCAAGTGCTACACCTGCCCATATACCTCCTCCATCACCTCTGTTCAGGGTCCCTTCCAGGTGAGGCAATACCTCACCTGCGAATCTGCTGGCATCATCTATCGTGTCCATGCTTCCCATGCAGCCTCCTCTAAGTTGGTGAGGCTCCTCGTAACACCCATCGGAGGGTTAGGAAGGTAGACAGAGGGGCTAGTGTGGCTCTGCTGGCAAAGAATGGCATCATAAAAGTAGAAAGATGTGACATAGGATTGGAAGATATTGAAACCTTGTGGGCTGAGTTAAGAAACTGCAAAGGTAAAAGGACCCTGATGGCAGTCATAGACAGGCCTCCCAACAGTAGATGGGATGAGGACCAGAAAATAGAAAAGACGTGTCAAAAGGGGAATGTTATGATCGTCATGGGAGATTTCAACATGCAGGTCCATTGGGCAAATCAGGTTGGTAATGAATCTCAAGAGAGTGAATTTGTTGAATGCCTATGAGATGGATTTTTAGAGCAGTTTGTTGTTGAGCCTACTAGGGGATCAGCTATACTGGATTAGGTGATGTTTAATGAAATGGAAGTAAAAGAACCCTTAGTAATCACAATGTGATTCAGTTCAGCTTGAAATTTGATAGGGAGAAAGTAAAGTCTGACATAGCAATATTTCAGTGGAGCAAAGGAAATTACAGTGGTATGAGAGAGGAGCTGGCCAAAGTAAATTGGAAGGAGATGCTGGCAGGGATGTCAGCTGAGCAACAGTGGCATGAGATTCTGGCAACAATGAGGAAGGTACAAGATAGATAAAATCCAAAAACAAAGAAATACTCAAAAGGCAAAATAGGACAACCATGGCTGGCAAGGGAAGTCAAAACTAAAGTAAAAGCAAAAGAGAGGGAATACAACAAAGCAAAAATTAGTGGGAAGGCAGAGAATTGGGAAGCTATTAAAACCCTACAGAGAGTAACTAAAAGAATCATTAGGAGGGAAAAGGTGAAATATGAAAGCAAGCTAGCAAACAATATTTAAGTGGATAGGAAAAGCTTTTTCAAGTATATAAAAAATGAAAGAGAAATGAGAGTGAATATAGGATTGCTAGAAAATGAGGCTGGAGAAATAACGGGGGACAAGGAGATAGCAGATGAACTTGTTACATACACCTGTTAGGGTGCATTCTCCAGTTACGTTATAAGGTAACCGTAGCCTTCAGCCGGGAGCAGATGTCATCAGGTGGTTCCCAACCTTCACCGAGTGTTTCGACCCTTAACCACGACACTCTCCAGTTGGTGGGCCGGCAGTGGTGGCCAAATCACTGCCCATCTGCTCCTGGCTTCCAGCTTCCCTCCTCTCGCCTACTCCAAATCCAACAAGAAGCTCGTTCTGCCTCTTCCCCCATCCTATGAGCTGCTTGTTTTTCGCTCCTTTCGTCCAGACCCAGAGCTGACAACAACTGCCATGCTGATTTGGTTGGGAAACCTCTGCAGTCAATCTCCACAGGGAACAACCATGCCTGCCATCCCGTGTCTTTACACTCCTGCACTAAGGGCTGGTACTTCAAGGCCTTTCTCTCGTGGGCCTCTTCCCATCCCTCCTCCCACGGCACAGTCAGCTCAACCAGAATTATCTTCCTCTCTTCAGTTGACCACAGTACAAAGTCCGGGCGTAGGGTTGTGTGTACCACATCCAGGAACTGCAGCCTCCTTCCCACATCGACCCTCATCTCCCAGGACCTGGCCATTAGCAGCAGACTGGGCTTTGATTGTTTGGTTACGAAAGGCCTGGCTCCCTCTTTGATGAAGGTGATGGCCCTCCTCAAATCTGTGCCAGCCGTCCTCTTCTTGCATCTCTCCCGCTCTAGTGTGTCAGCAAGAGCCAGAAGCACCTTATCATGGCGCCACCTATATTGTCCTTGAGTTAGAGCTGCTTTACACCCAGACAGTATATGAGCCAGTGTCCCCTTTGACCACAAAGCTTACAGTTCGGGTTCTCTCTCATCCCCCATGTGTACAGGTGTAATGGCGAAGGAAGGGTGTCATACACGGATCGCAAGAGGAAGGAAATACGGAAGGGCTCCAGTCTCCATAACTCTGCCCATGAGATCTTGCACTTAAGCAGATCCTGTTTTGTCCAGGCGCCCTGGGACCCTTGTTCCACTGCCCTTGACATCGCTTCTCTTCCTCACGGATCCGTACTTCTGCCTGTACCATGTCTCGCCTGTTCCTTATGCTTGCGTTTCCCCACTGCTGGAAGTGAATTGAGCCGAGGCCTTGCTGCCCGACGCAGGGATTGCCGATGATATCTCGCAGCTTCAGCGAACACACTGCCTCCTCCACAGCTGCGTTGGCTGCCCACTTGCACCCAGATCTGGTTGTAATGCCTGCTTGCTTTACCAAGACCTCATTGGAGTCTCTCAAGCTTAATAAGGCTCTGCATTTTTCTACCTTGAATTCCTCCACAACAGATGACAGGGGAAGCTGCAACTGCCCAGAACGAATGTAGAAGCCCACTGAAGAGAAGCTTGGGGGAACTCCCAACAATCTCCACAGGTACTTGTTGGTTTTCCTCTCAATGCCCTCTACGGCAGTCATGGGGAACTCATAAAGTGTGAAGAGCCAGAGAAGCCTAGGCAGAAGGCCGTATTGGTACAGCCAAGTCTTGAATTTACCGGGAAGTCCATTTCACAGCATTGGTGACATTGGTCCCATCTGTCAGCGACACATTAAACCACTTCCCCAAGCATTTTATCGGGTTATCTTCGATGGAAGGGGTGACCTCACCCTGAACTTGGAGGCTAAACTCGCTAGTAACTTTGCCCTTTCTGATCACCATACACCTGGACTTATTGGCCTTGAAGGACATCCTCGCCCAAGTTGCTACATTGTCCAGGGTCTCCAATACCCATCTTGCTTGGACAGTTGTTATAGTGATGTAGTCCATGAACCCTCGTAGAGCCGGCTGAACAATGCCCGACTCCAGCAGCGGGCTGCAGGTTATATCTTCTGCTGCTGATAATAGGAGGTTCATTCCATAATAAATAGGATGGGGGAGATGGTGCACCCTGTTGGGATCCCCTTCTGGAGGTCCTGCCAACTAGTTGTTTCCAAGCCATTGGTGAGGCCTCACCTTGAGTATTGCGAACAGTTTTGGATTCCTCATCTAAGGAAAGATGTGCTGGCATTGGAGAGGGTTCAGAGGAGGTTCACAAGGATGATTCCAGGAATGAAAGGGTTATCATATGAGGAACATTTGCTAGCTTTGAGTCTGTACTCACTGGAATTCAGAAGGATGGGGAGGTGGATCTCATTGAAACCTTTCGAACGTTGAAAGGCCTAGACAGGGTAGATATGGAAAGGATGTTTCCCTTGGTGGGGGAGTCTAGGAAAAGAGGGCACAGCCTCAGGATAGAGGGGCATCCATTTAAAACAGAGATGTGGAAAAACTTCTTTAGCCAGAGGGTGGCGAGTTTGAGGAATTTATTACTACAGGCAGCTGTGGAGGCCAAATCGTTGGGTGTATTTAAGGCAGAGCTTGATAGGATCTGGACTGGACACAGCATCAAAGGTTACAGGGAGAAGGCCAGGGAGTGGGGCTGAGGAGGGAAAAAGGAGGATCCGCCATGACTGAATGTTGAAGCAGACTTGATGGGCCAAATGGCCTAATTCTGCTTCTTATGGTCTTATGGTAAACTGGGGACTGCTTCGTTGTCCACCTCTGCTCCAACCACCACAAGCAGAACTTCCCAGTGGCCAAACATTTTAATTCCAATTCCCATTCCCACTCCAACATGTTGGCCCATGGCGTCCTCTTGTGTCAAGATGAAGCCACCCTCAAGGTGGAGGAGCAACACCTTATATTCCGTCTGGGTAGCCTTCAACCTGGTGACATGAATATCGATTTCTCCTTTTGGTAAACAAATTCCTCCCCCCACCCCTTCCTCTATTCCTTACTCTGACTTTTTAACATCTTTTTGCCTGCCTGATACTTTCCCCTGTGTCCCCTCCTCCCTTTCTCCTATGATCCACTCTCCTCTTCTCAGATTCCTTCTTCTCCAGCCTTTGGCCTTTCCCACCCATCTGGCTTCAGCTATCGCCATCCAGTTAGCCTCTTTCCCCTCCCCTCACCTTTTCAATCCAGCATCTTCACTTCTCCTTCTCGATCCTGAAGAAGGGCCTCGGTCCAAAACATCGACTATCTATTCATTTCTGTAGACGCTACCCAGGCTCCTGAGTTTCTCCAGCGTTTTGTTGTGTGTTACTTTGGACTTGCTTCCATCTGCAGACTTTTTAGTGTTTATATTTTACGAACTTATTTATGGTAATATTTTGTTCTAAGTGCTGTGTGTGATTATACATGTTGTTGGTGCACCGTGGTCCAGAGGATGTTTTGTTTGGTTGTATATGTGGACAGATGACAATAAACCTGAAGTTCCTGAAGACTGGAAGGTGAATGAGAGCCAGAATCAGATTCAGATTTAATACCACTGGCATACATGGTGAAATTTGCGGAAGCAGTACATTGCAATACATAATAATAAAAAACTATGGATTACAATAAGAAATATATATTTAAAAATTAAATTAAATAGTGCAAAAAGAGAGCAAAGAAAAAAAAAGGAAATAGTGAGGCAGTGTACATGGGTTCATTGTTCATTCAGAAATCCGATGTTGAAGGGGAGGAAGCTGTCCCTAAACTAGTGAGTGTGTGTCTTTGGGCTCCTGTACCTACTGCTTGATGGTAGGGCATGTCCTGGGTGAAAGGGGTCATTAGTGCTGGATGCTGCCTTTTTGAGGCATTGCCTTTTGAAGATGTCCTCGATGCAGGGGAGGCTAGTTCCCATGATGGAGCTGGCTGAGTTTACAAATTTCTGCAGCTTTTTCCGATCCAGTGCAGTGGCCCCTCCACACCAGACGGTGATGCAATCAGAATTCAGTCATTTCGTATACCCTATGCTTAGAATCTTTCTCTACTCTGTCTATAATCAGAAACCGAATACTTTACACTATATACCCTGTGTCTGTAGGTGACATCTTAGTAGTAGGCAGCCGTCGATCACAGGGGATCATGGGTTTGCGCCTCTGGTGGACTGTGTCCTCTCCAGGCTGCAAGCCTGGGCGGGAAGATTTGAAGAACCGGCTGTTGCCCATGCAGTGGGTTCCCCCTCTCCACATCACTGACGTAGTCTAAGGGAAGGGCAATCGCTGATACAGCTTGGCACCAGTGTCGTCACAGAGGTTGCCAGCGTGAAGTTGTAAACAACATCAAACTGCCTTAGGGACCCCGGCTCCAGATTTCTTCCTCTGGGTTTACTCCCGAAGCCTTTCCCATGGGTGGGTATGGCCACAAGGCAGCAGAGGTTTAAAATCAGAGTTTTCCTTCTCCTAGGTGGGCTGCCATCCAAGGCTAATGAATCCCACCTGCCCGAAGCAACTGGTTTTGAGGCGCCAGTGATCTGCCTTTGCCCCTTCTCTTGTCGGTAGAAACAGTTCCGCCAGGCCTGGTAACTAAGCCACACGTGAAGGCCCAGAGTTGGTCTTGGTCGTCTGAGGCTGTTAGAGACGCATGCCATTTGGAACAGTCTTATAGGTAGTGGGAGCTTATCGTCACTACCACCTAGCTATGATAACCTTAGGACATCAATCACTTTATATACACTAACTTTACACTCACATTAAGATTGATGAAATACACTCAGTTGCCACTTTATTAGGTACACCTGTACACCTGCTCATTAATGCAAATATCTAATCAGCCAATCATGTGGCAGCAACTCAGTGCATTAAAGCATGCAGACATGGTCAAGAAGTTTGGTTGTTGTTCAGACCAAACATCAGAATGGGAAGAATGTGATCTATGTGACTTTGACCATGGAACATCTGTTGGTGCCAGACGGGGTGGTTTGAGTATCTCAGAAACTGCTGATCTCCTGGGATTTTCACATTCAACGGTCTTTCAAGTTTACAGAGAATGATGCGAGAAAATAAAAAAAATCTAATGAACAGCAGTTCTATGGGTGAAGATGCCTTGTTAATGAGGGAGGTCAGACTGGTTCAAACCAACAGGAAGGCAAGAGTAACTCAAATAACCACGCGTTACTTCAGGGTGTGCAGAAGAACATTTCCGAACATACAACACACCGAACCTTAAAGTGGGTAGGCTACAGCAGCAGAAGACCATGAATATTGAGGGTATTTTGCTTCCAGCTTTCTGATTCCATCTTTAGAATTTCCTTCCTGAACTTCCACCTTCCTTTCCTCCCACAGACGATGCCCAGCCTTGGTGTTCCTCCAGCAGATAATTTGTTGCTGAATACATACAGTACTGCAGTGCTGAGGAGGGTTTAATATTGTTGCAGATGCTGTCCCTTCTATGAGTAGTTAAACCAAGGGCATATCTGGTCCCTCATGTTGATTTAAAAGTTCTACCTTGAATACCATTGGGGAGAATGTACAGGAGCCTGAAGACCCAATTTCAATTATATAGAAATAGCTACTTCCCCTCTACCATCAGATTTCTGAATGGTCTTTGAAACCATGAACGCTAATTCATTATTCCTTTCTTATTTGTGCTATTTATTGTATTTTTGCTATTTAGATAATTAAGCCCGTTACTGCTACAAGGGCATAGTCTACTGTCAGCGGCTCACCAGTTTATTTTTGTAATTTCATTTTGTCTTTACTCTGTACCGCTGCAACAAAACAATAAATTTCACAACACATAAGCCAGTGATAATAAATTGAATTCTAAGTCAGATACAAGAAATGGCATCCAGGTGAAGATTTACCCCGGTCAATGTTCTTAAAATAATTTACCTGCTAATTTTTTGCACTATTGAAATGCAGAGACAACTGTGAACAAATTGACTCCTACCTTTCCTACAACAATTTTTTGCACTCCAGAAGTATACCAGGGGCTATTGAGAACCATGGGATGTCTTAAAGTTTTGCAAGGTGATAGAAATATGAGTCCAATCTTATTTATTTCATATATGCAGAAAAAGATTGGCAATTAGCATACTTCTATAACAGATCATGCCTGAAATGAGAATATGTGGGTGCTGCAGACTAGTTCAGTTCATTTCCCAGCACAGTACAATATGATACACAGAATTCAGACACGATGTCAAGGCTTTTTCGAAGAAATACTAATAAAGTAATCATAAAGTCACATCAATTCCTCTGCAATGATTTCTTTGCAACACAAATTAATTGCTAAGCACGAGAGATTCTGCTGATGCTGGAAATCCAAATTCGCACATTTCAAAATGCTGGAGGAATTCAGCAAGTCAGACAGCAGCTATGGAGGTGATTAAAGAGTCAACGTTTCATGGCAAAAAACCTTAATCAGGTCCTGGTGACGGTGCTTCACCCAAAACACCAAGTCTCTACTCCTCTCCATATGAAGGGTCTCAGCCCGAAACATCAACTCTTTTTTTTCCCTCTCCATTAGAAGCTGCCTGACCTGCTGGGTTCCGCTAGCATTATGTATAAATTAATTTTTGCTTGTCTGACACAGTTAGAATACAGAGTTGTGTTCTTTTGTGAGGGGACAAAATCCCTTCTAATTTGTGAATGCATATCTTCCTTCTGAATTTCCTTCCTTCCACTCTTCTTCTCTCATCCCCTAGCAGGTATCTTTCTTGTTACTCTGCGTCTCATAGTAGTCAACATTGTTTAACGATTCCATTCTTGGAATGTAAGCTTACAATTGAGATACCGGCATCTCCCTCAAGGTCCTTAAGACCCCACCAGGGTCTACTGGGCTGTTGGGAAACCAAATGGGTCCATAAAGCCAGTGAGGTCCCATCAAGTCACTTAGCCTCACTTAGATTTCACCAAGTCCCACTGGGTCACAGAGACTTCACCAGCATGCAAAAGGTCCTTGAGATGCTACCCTTCCCCTTGGGGTCTGTAAGTTCTATTGGTACCATCAGAGTTCAAATGATCAGAGGTTTCACTAGATCCCATAGGACTCCTGAGATCCCATCATGATTCAAACAGTCTTCAAGAACCAACCAGATCCCACAGAGTTTTAACAGAAATAAACACAGTGGTTAGTGTGATGCTATTAGTGTTCCAGTGACCCGGGTTCAATTTCCACTGTGGTCTGTAAGGAATTTGTACATTCTCCTCCTGACTGCGTCAATATCTTCCGGGTGATCCAGCTTCCTTCAACCTTCCAAAGTCACGAAGGTTCATAGGTTAATTTGTCATATGGGTGCAACTGGGAAGCATGGGCTCATTGGGCTGGAAGGACCTGCTACCGTGTTGTATCTCTAAATCACAGTCAATTAAATGAAAATATCCTTCCTTGTAATTCTAATAGCAATTTGCCTCCTTGACGTGAAATAAAAGTTCTAAATTAAGTCAGCAACAACAACATCAATCACAATACTTCAGCACATTTTATGTGAGATAGATCTTTCTGAGTGAAATTTTGAAGATTCTGAAGATGAGCCGCTTACAGTAAAAGGGCAATGAGTATCAAAGTCTATCTTACAATAATATCTGCGATAGGGTGATGAAGTTCTGTAATAAGTTGTTGTGAAATGTCAATAACTGATTATTTTGACTTCCTGGCAATTTTTGTTTGTAAGCTGAACACTGACAATGCACTTTTACTGCAAAATAAATGCGTGTTCATAAAAATTCCCCGCACTTTTACCTAGTGAGAGTGTTTTTTTCAGAGTGTTGGTTGAAAGTCTCTGGATTAAAAGTTTTTTGCTTGCTTAGCAAACCAACTTGCATCACCTTTGTCAGCAGGGTTTCTTAAACCAACTGTTTTCTGTATCCACAAACTAGCTGAAGGCAACTAACAAAAAAAAATGGGCCAGAAATTATCAACGGTTTTCCACAGTCTCAACCGAGTCCTCGGAGTCTGTTCACTCGGGAAGGGATTACTCTTTGTTATATAACTGCAAAAACTTAGACTGAGAATTTAATGTTTGTCGTGAGAGGGAAGTTCTGATATTTCCAGCTGCAACATGATGCGAAGCTACAGTTTCGTTTTAGCTTCATCCCTGAAAACTTGTATTTATATAGCACCTGCATCTGGTGTGTATCCAAACAAAACTATCAATTAAAAATGTAGATAGAAATATTTTAGGGCACAAAACTGAAGCCGAGTAAGTTCAATAGATAGATATAAACTTTATTGACCCCAAAGGAAATTACAGTGTCACAGCCGCATTACAAGTGCACAGATATACAGATATCAGAAGAGAAGTAAGAAAGAATACAAAATAAGTTACCTTAAACAGTCTAACAGGAGGGAGTCATCATTTCCCCAACTATACGAGGGGTGATTGATAAGTTCGTGGCCTAGGGTAGAAGGAATCAGTTTTAGAAAACCTAGCACATTTATTTTTCCTACATTTACACACTTGGTCCAGTGGTCGTGGAGCATACAGATCCCTTCTTTGTAGAAGTCGGCGTCTTGGACCTCCAGAAAGTCGTCCACAGCAGGAGTGATTGATAAGTTTGTGACCTAAGGTAGAAGGAGATGAGTTATTAACTTCAAACTTGCTGCATTTTCACTCAAAGAGTTGAACTACACGCACCTGTGACGCGAGCTGTATAACTCGTCTCCTTCTACCTTAGGCCACGAACTTATCAATCACCCCTGTTGTGGACCACCTGGAGGTCCAAGACACTCTTGTTACGTGCACGTGCAGTTCAACTCTTTGAGTGATAATGCAGAAAGTTTGAAGTTAATAATTCATTTCTTTTTACCTCAGGCCATGAACTTATCAATCACCCCTGCTTGTGGACCACTTCTACAAAGAAGGGATCCGTATGCTCCACGACCGCTGGACTAAGTGTGTACAAGTAGGAGGGGACTATGTTGAAAAATAAATGTGCTAGGTTTTCCAAAATTGACTCGTTCTATCTTAGGCCATGAACTTATCAATCACCCCTCGTAGGTTACCTGGCTGAAGGTAAGAATGACCTCATACTGCATTCATTGGAGCAGCGCATTTGTCATAGTCTATCACTAAAAGTGCTCCTCTGTTCAGCCAAGGTGACATGCAGAGGGTGAGGAACATTTTCCAGAAAATGCCAGGATTTTCCATAGCTGTACCACAGCCTCCCGTGTGTCCAGTTTGACTCTTATAACAGAGCCAGTCTTTCTATTCAGTTTATTGAGCCTGTTGGCATCACCCATGTTGATGCCATTGCCCCAGCACAGCACCACATGGAAGATTGTACTGGTGACAACTGACTGGTGGAACATGTGAAGGAGAGGCCTGAATACTCCAAAGGACCTCAGTCTCCTCAGGAAGTAGAGGTGACTCCAGCCCTTCATGTACACATCCTCTGTGTTATGGAAGTGTTTTAGAGGACTTAGTGATAGGAGATTTGGGTGTAGGAGATACCAGAGTTTCAGACTCAGACAACAGAATGCATTGTTGCCAATGGTGTTCATTGCAGTCTGAGGAATGCATAGGAGGCCATGATGGTAATGTTTAAGGAAGGGGAAACAGATAATGTTGGAAATATTCAGTCGGTCAGGCCATGTCTGTGTGAAGAGATAGTACGGGGGGGGGGTCACAGTGTGAGCAGTTTTGGGCTTCTTAGAAAGGATGTGCTGAAACTGGAGAGGGTTCAAAGGAGGTTCATGAAAATTTGATTGTTTGTCAGATGAAGAGCGTTTGATGGCTCTGGGCCTGTATTCACTGGAATTCAGAAGAATGAGGGGCAACCTCACTGAAACCTATTGAATAGTGAAAGGCCTTGACAGAGTGGATGTAGAGAGGATGTTTCCTAAGGTGGGAGAGTCTAACCCAGAGGACACTGCCTCAGAATAGCGGGGCATCCTTTCAGATGAGGAGGAATTTCTTTAGTCAGAGAGGGGAGTATCTGTGGAATTAATTGCCACGGAACATTGTGGAGGCCATCTGTGTATATTTAAGGAAAAGGTTGATAGATCCTTGTTTGGTCAAGGCATGAAGGAATATGGGGAGAAGGTAGGAGATTGGGGTTGAGAGGAATGTTTCAGGGACAGTGTCTTCCCCTCCACCATCAGATTTCTGAACGGACAATGAACACATAAACACTCATTATTTTTTCTCTTTTTTTGCACCTCTTATTTAATGACACATATAAAATTAATATCATCTATGCTATACTTTATTACTTATGCATTATGCTGCACCGCTGCCACAAAATGACAAATTTCACAACATATGCCAGAGATGATGATAAACTTGAGTCTGATCATTATTGCCATACGTACTGAGGTACGTCGAAAAGCTTGACTTGCATACTGTTCATACGGATTAATTCATTGCATGGTGCAAGGCAAAATAATGCAAAATAGAGTGTAACAGTTACAGAGAAAGTGCAACGCAGGTAGATCATAAGCTTCAAGCTCATAATGACGTAGATTGTGAGGTCAGGAGTCTATCTTATTCTACTAGAGAAGCATCCAAAAGTCTTATAACAGTGGTATAGAAGCTCTCCTTGAGCCTGGTGGTATGTGCTTTCAGGGTTTTGTATCTTTTTCCTGATGGGAGAGGAGAGGAGAGAGAATGCCTGGGATAGGAGGGGCTTCAATCATGCTGGCTTCTTTACTGAGAAATGTAGATAGGGTCTATATTTATTTTTGACATTTTTTTAAAAAGTGGCACCTTTATATGTTCTCAAGATTAGGCTAATCTTTCATAGATCTATATTGCAGCTGGTGCGTAATACTGGCCATTCTTAAAAGACCTAAGTGCCTTTCTATATTTGATTCAAGAATAACATATCTAAGATTAACATACATAAAATGCTGAAGGAATAAGCGAGCATGATTTTGAAGTGTTTGGGGGTAAAATATGAGGTGGGGGGAATGTCAAATGTTATTTTCTGACTCAGAGAGTGGTAGGTGTGCTGAATGACCCAGCAAGAGTGATAGTGGAGGCTGATACATGAGGGACATTTAAGACACCCTTAGATAGGCACATGGATAACAGAAAATGAAGGGCAATGTGGGAGGGAAGGATTAGATTGATCTTAAAGTAGGTTAAAAGGCCAGCAGAACATAGTGGGTCAAAGGGCCTACAATGTGCTGTAGTGTTCTGTATCCTATGCTTTTAACTCAGCAAGTCAGTCGGCATCTATTGGAGGGGAATAGTCAACTTTTCCAGCCAAGATTTTGTGTGTGTTCCTGAAGATTTTCAACATCTACAGAATCACTGGTATCTCTGTCGTACCTAAGATGCTCGATGCAGTTTGCCTGAACCAACTCTGCAATGAAATATTCAGAATGGCTTGGCCATGAAACACTCGAGTTGTTAGACTGAAAGAAAAGAAGTTTACATTTAAGAAGGGTTGATCATTCAAAGATAGCATTTCGCATGCTATGTGTCAGAACTCCTATATCATTGATCTAACTAACCATGTCAACCCTACTACAAAAATAAAGAAGTCTTCAAAGAAAAGAAAGTACACCTTTCATTCTGTTTTTGTCCTTGCAGACGAGACGGGAATTTACAGAGAGCAGCAACCTTATAAAGGAAAATTAATACTCAACCTCTTTCTGTTCACGACAATTAAGCTGCAGCACAAAACAAATAGTTTGATTTCATGTCAGCAGAATAATATATTGCAAGTATAGAATAACATCTTTCCTCACCAACTGGCATGTGTGGCTAGGGTTTAAATTTTTCGGTTTTAACCAGTGAAAACCTGAAAAACTCCCCCAAAGGCATACTTGGAAAATATTTTTTAAACTGATAAAGCCTGTGGTGTCAATAAATGTCAACCATGCAGAATTTGCACTTTCATTTATTTTGTTTGAGCACACCACAGTGCCCAAACTGCCCATGTACAGTGCCCCCGTAAGGAGTATTCAGCCCCCAACCCTTTGTTCATATAAATGAGTATTACAACCAGGGATTTCGATCAATTTAACTGAGAATCTTTATGTTTTCACATTAGAGCCCAAAAAAACAGGGAAAATTGTAAAACATGAAAAACTAGAATTTCAAAAATTGGAGTGTCAGCAATTCAAAAGTATTCATCCCCCTTTGCTCAGTTCTTAGCTGAATCACCTCTCATAGCTATTACAGCTAGTAGTCTTTTTGAATAAGTCACCAGAAGCTTTACATTATGTGATGGGGCAAGATTTGCATATTCCTCCTTACAAAATTGCTCAAGCTATGCAATTGTTGGGGAGTGGCAGTGGTCTTGCCAGAGATGTTTGATCGGGTTAAGGTCAGGACTCTGTTTGGGCCACGCAAGGACATCACTTATCTTCAGCTGAAACCTCTTAATGGTTGCTCTGGGTCATTGACCTGCTGAAAACAAACTTCCTCCTCAGTTTAAGCTTTCTGGTACAGGCTAGCAGAATTTAAGTTTAAGCTTTCTGGTAGAGACTACCCAGGATTTCTCAGTATTTATTAGCATTCATCTTCCCTTCAATCCTGACCAGATTTCCAGTCCCTCCTGCTGAAAATCATCCCCATAGTATGATCGACACACACAAAATGCTGTTGGAACGCAGCAGGCCAGGCAGCATCTATGGGAAGAAGTACAGTCGACATTTCGGGCCGAGCCCCTTCGTCAGGACTAACTGGAAGAAGAGATATTAAGAGATTTGAAAGTGGGAGGGGGAGGGGGAGATCAGAAATGATAGGAGAAGACAGGAGGGGGAGGAATGAAGCTAAGAGCTGGAAAGTTGATTGGCAAAAGGGATACGAGGCTGGAGAAGGGAGAGGGTCATGGGACGGGAGACCTAGGGAGAAAGAAAGGGGGAGGGGAGCACCAGTGGAAGATGGAAAGCAGGCAAGGAGTTATCGTGAGAGAGATAGAGAGAGAGAGAAAAAGGGGGGGGGTGAGGAATAATTAATAAATAAATAAGTAAATAGATAGATAGATAAATAAATAAATAAGGGATGGCGTAAGAAGGGGAGGTGGGGCATTAACAGAAGTTAGAGAAGTCAATGTTCATGCCATCAGGTTGGAGGCTTCCCAGACGGAATATAAGGTGTTGTTCCTCCAACCTGAGTGTGGCTTCATCTTGACAGTAGAGGAGGCAATAGATAGACATATCAGAATGGGATTGGGATGTGGAATTAAAATGTGTGGCCACTGGGAGATCCTGCTTTCTTTGGCGGACAGAGCGTAGGTGTTAGCATGATGCTACCTCCACCATACTTTACAGTAGGGATGATGTTACCTGGCTGATGTGCAGTATCAGATTTTTCACTGAAAAGTTCCACGTTAGTCTCATCCAACCATGAGACCTTCTTCCACATCTTTATAATATGTTCTAAATCACACTTTGCAAAGTCTTTACAGGCAAAGATATGCTTTCTTTTAGTAGTACAGGGATATGCTTTTTTTTTTAGCATTTTGCTAACCCCTACACTACTGTACTTCCCTGCCTCCCAAACTTTCCATCTCTCAAAGAGATTTCACCGGAAATGATGGCACTTCTGACAGTGCAGCATTACCCAAAGTTAGCTCATCCCAGAAGTAGAACACAAGCCCCAACCTTCTGGCTCAGAGGCAAGAGTGCTCCCTACAAAGCCACGTGGGTACCCAGCATTTTGTGTCTGTATAGATGGCGAAAAGCACTAGGGTCAAAGATGATGTCTTTTCAATAAAGGTAGAAATTAATGAGGGGCTTCTGTTGGGAATGTGCTGTGGAAGTACACCATAGAGGACCTATAGACCACAAAGCTAGTATCCTTTTCTGAGATATCCTGGTGATGGAGTTAGAGTTGGGAAGACTCAACCTTGAACATATTGAGTGGTAGGGCAGACCCGAAGGACTGAATGACTTACCCCGACACCGGTTTTCCATTTTTAAGTGTACCTTTGTAGTCCTAAATTGGGTCACAATCCAAGGGTGGGAACCATTGCCTAATACAATTGTTGGCATACAGCATTTGGAATGAGACATCAAGAAACAAAATTTCAGAAAGAAGATCATTAAGCTGAAAACTTAACTCCATTTCTCCTTCAGCAGGTACTGCCTCACCAGCTGAATATCTCCAGAATTTTGTACAGGCCCACAGCAGGCATTTACCTGCTTGCCACAAACGTTACCAATAACAGTTGGTTACCAATACTCCCCTTGCTGACTTTTAAGTTTGGAGTCATAGGACAATACAGCACAGAAGCAGGACCTTCAGCTCATGTAGTCTGTGCTGAACCATTAATCTGCCTAGTCCCATCAACCTGCACCTAGACCAAAGTTTTAAATACCCCTCTCATCCATGTACCTATCTAAATTTATTTTAAATGTTGAAATCTACTCTGCATCCACCACTTAGGCTGACAGTTCATTCCACACTCTCACCCACCTCTGAGTGAAGAAGTTCCCCCTCATGGTCCCCTTAAAAATTTCACCTTTCACCCTTAACCCATGACCCCCTAGGATTAGCCACATCCAATCTCAGTGGAAAAAGCCTGCTTTCATCTACCCTGTCGGTACTCCTCATAATTTTGTATACCTCCATCAAATCTCCCAGTCTCCTACGCTCCAGGGAATGAAGTCCTAACCTATTCAGCCTCTCCCTATAGCTCAGGTCTTCAAGTCCCAGCAACACCCCTGGCAGCTTTCTCTGCACTCTTTCAATCTTATTTACATCTTTCCTGTAGGTAGGTGACCAAATCTGCACCCAATACTCCAAATTAGGCTTCACCAATGTCTTAACACAATTTCAACATAACATCCCAACTCCTGTACTCGGTACATTGACTTATGAAGGCCAACATGCTAAATGCTTTCTTTAGATCCTATCTATCTATGTCAACTCTTTCAATGAATTATGGATCTGTATTCCCTGATCCCTACGTTTTACCTCACTCTTCAGTGACCTGTCACTCACAATGTAGGATGTAGCCTGCTTTGTCGTCCCAAAGTACAACACCTCACATCTGTCTGCATTAAATTTCATCTATCATTTTTCCAGCTGGTCCAGATCACACTGCAAGCTTTAGTAGTCTTCCTCGTTACCTCCAATCTCGGTGTCATTGGTAAGTTTGTTGATTCAGTTTACCACATTGTCATACAGATCATGGTTATCAATGACAAACAACAGGCCCAGCACCAATCCCAAAGGACCACCCATAGCCACAGGCCTCCAGTCAGAGGCAGCCACCTACAACCACTGTCTGGTTTCTTCCACGGCTAATGTCTAATCCAGTTTACTACCTCATCTTGAATGCCAAGTGACTGAGCCTTCTTGACCAACCGCTCATGCAGGATCTTGTCAAGTGCCTTGGTACATTCCATGTAGGCAGCATCCTCTGCCTTGCCTTCATCAACTTTCCCGGTAACTTCCTAGAAAACTATAAGATTGGTTCGACGCAACTTATCATGTACAAAGCCATGCTGACTAATCAGCCTCTGTCTATCCAAATATTTTCATATCCAGTCCCTTAGGATACCTTCCAATAACTTTCCCACTACTGATGTCAGGCTCACCAGCCTGTAATTTCCTGGATTATTCTTAGCGCCTTTCTTAAAAAAAAACAGGACTTTAGCTATCCTCAAATCCTTCAGCACCTCACTCGTGGCTAAGGATATTTTAAAATATCTCTGCTAGAGGCCCATGCAATTTCTGCACTAGCCTCCCTCAGGGTCTGAGGGGACACCTTGTCGAACCTCAATTCAGCAAACACCACCTGCTTTGTAATCTGTACGGGGACCATGGCCTCATTGTCTCACATCCTTTGACTCCGAGCCCATCTCTCAAGTAAATGCAGATACAAAAAATCCATTTACCTCACCCATTTCTTTTAGCTCCATGCATAGATTACTATTCTGATCTCCCAGAAGAATAATTTTGTCCCTTGCTATCCTTTTGCTCTTAATATATCTGTAAAATCCCTTAGGATCTTTTGTCTGCTAGAGCAACCTCATGTCTTCTTTTAGCCCTCCTGATTTCCTTCTTAAGTGTTCTCTTGCATTTCTTATACTCCTCAAGTATCTCATTAGTTCCTGTCTGGCTATACCTTCTATACCCTCCTTATTTTTCACAACCAAGGCCTCAATTATCTCTCAAAAACCAAGGTTCTGTAAACTTGTAACCCTTGCCTTTTATTCTGACAAGAATACACAAATTCTGTAATTTCAAAACTTTGCTTTTGTAGGCCTCCCACTTACTAAGTATACCTTTGCCAGGAAACAACCTATTCCACTCCACGCTTGCCAGATCCTTTCTGATGCCATCAAAATTGACCTTTCTCCAATTTAGAATTTCAACCTGAAGACCAAACCTATCCTTTTCCATAAATGCTCTGAAACTAATGGCATTATGATCACCAGATGTAAAGTGTTCCCCTACAGACCTTCTGTCACCAGCCCTGTCTCATTTTAGAAATCTATCTACTTTCTTCTTACATATTCCCTCAAATTGCGGCTCCACAGTCCTCTGAAGTAGATAATTCTGCAAAGTGACCACCTGGAAGTAAAGAAGTTTCACTTCATTTCATTCCAAGTGTTGTACCCCAGAATCATAGGCTCTGAACACTTATTCTAGAAGGGAAACATTAACCTTGTATCTGGTCTGTTGAGTCCTATCAGAATTTTGTTTGTACAATGAGAGGCAGTGGGAAAATGCAGGTAGAGTCATTAGAGGGGAGGCTGGAGAACAGAACGAAGAATATCTCATTCTTCTAAATCACAGTGAATAGAGGACTAATCATAGAACATAGAACACTTATTTGTTCATTATGAGCCATGTTGTATGACATGGGCAATCATGGTCTTTCCATGACCATGATCGTTCTTGGCAAATTTTTCGACGGAAGTTGTTTGCCATTACCTTCTTCTGCACAATGTCCATGACTGAATGCTGCCGACTGGCTCACTCTCACCTGCAGGGGTACGTGCTGAGGGATGCACTCAAGCTTGGTGCGGCCACCGCGAAGGCCCGGTGGGGAAGGACCACAGTTTAGGGTTCATCACCCGTGGGAGTGGGAGGGGTCGGGTGGGGAGGGGAATAACCCTCATCAGCATTGTGGACAGATGAATCAACATGGTGCCCCAGGAGTGGGTGGAATTGTTAATTTGGAAAAGGAATTAGAGCCAATGCCTGCCTTTATTGTTGATAATTTTATTGTAAATAAGTCTTAACTCTTGACAAGGGTTGAGAGTAAATGAATGATTTATTGTAAACATCTTTCATTTGTATATGAACAGAGAGTCAACGCATAATTTTATTGTAAATAACTTTATTTATTGAATAAGGACTCAGGGTCAACGAACTTTTTTATATGTATATAACTTTATTTTGTAATACTTCTGAATGAAGTATTTTTGGAGGGAAAAAAAAGTCTTTAGAAGATGGGTAGTGCTAGCCATAATCACTGCTCTTCAGAAATTGGCTGCCTGGCATCAGTGGTTGCATAACCAGGACGTGATATGCACCAGTTGCTCATACGACCATCCAACACCTGCTTCTGTGACTTGATGTGATCCTGATCTGGGGGCTAAGCAGGTGCTACACCTTGCCCAAGGGTGACCTGCAGGCTAGTTGAGGGAAGGAGTGCCCTACACCTCCTTTGGTAGAGGCATCTCTCCACCTTTCCACCCAGAACATTACAGCACAATATAGACCCATCAACTCACAATATTGTGCCTACCCTTTAACCTACTCCAAAATTATCTAACCCTTCCCTCCTGCACAGCTCTCCATTTTTCTATCATCCATGTGCCTATTTAAGAGTTTCTTATCTACACTACGCAGAGTAGACTCAATGGGCCAAATGGTTTAATTCTGCTTCTACGTCCTATAACGAGCAAACTATCTACTCTACCACCAACCCAAGTGTTTAAATGCGATCATGCTCAGAAAGAAGTTGGAAAATATTTCCCTCCAAGGAAAGAGGAGGGAAAAAAAGAATCATGAAGTCGTACAGCATGAAACAGGTCCTTCAGCCCATTAAGTCCACGCCACAGTCGGCTGCTCCCTGACGGTGTCAGAGATTCTGGTTCAATCCCGACCTCAGATTCTGTCTGCGCAGAGTTTGCGTGCTCTCCCCCTGTCGGCGTGGGTGTTTTTTTACGTGCTCGAGTTCCCTCCCACTTCAGAAAAAAACACATGCAGGTTGGCAGGTTAAGTGGCGTCTGTAATTTGCCCGCAGTGTGACGGTGAATTGTAGAATCTGGAGAGGAGATGATGGGGAAGTGGAAAGAATAAAAAAAAGCGGTTTCGTATAGAATTAGTGTAAATGGGTGGTGGATGGTCGGCACTGAGTCAATGGGCTGAAAGGCCACCTGTGCAGTATCTCTGTAATGAACCTCTCTCTATTCTCTTTTAAAGTTGAATCGGGGTGGGAGATTAGGTGGGAGTAGAACTGAAGCATACTGTCAATGAGTGAATGCGCAGGATCCACACGGCCAGCTCCAAGCTTTAAACCTGTGCACCTGTAGGACTCCAGCGCTGCGGGCAGCTGCTTTACCTGCTGCAACCCTGGACCACAGAGCAACAGAGAACAGAGAATAGAGAAATCTACAGCACATTACAGGCCCTTCAGCCCACCATGTTGTGCTGACCATGTAACCTACTCTAGAACCTGCCTAGAATTTCCCTACCAGAGAGTGACACTCCGGCGAATACCTAGCAAACGGAGAGTGTCACACACAATGTTGGAGGGACATCAAGTCGGATATCATCCATAGAGGGTAATAAACAGTTAATGTTTTTGGCCGAGACTTTTCATTGGGACCTTTCTTCGATCCTGATGAGGGTGCCAGCCCAAAATGTCGACTGCTTATTCCCCTCAATAGATGCTGCCTGACTTGCTGAGTTCCTCCAGCGTTTTCTGTGTGTGTTTTGCTCAGGATTTCCAGCCTCCGCAGCACCGCCTGTGTTTACGAAACGGAGAGTGCCTCCTTCTTGCCAGTACAGTACACAACTGGGTCCATTTTTTACTCCACTGAACTGAACTTTTTATCTCCAAGCAATGACTGAATCTGTAAACTGAGGGGCTGCAATATTTTATTGTAAAATTGTTGCAGAAACGACATGAATCAATCAGCCACGGCTCCAGTGTCCTAGACTTGTGATTTACGATGCAATGGATAACCCTTGAAGATTTGGCGAACTTGAAGAGGGGTTTGAGGCATCTTCAAAAGACGATGCCTGAGAAAGGTAGCACCATCACTAGAGCTTTATTGCCCAGGACAACCCCCCTTCTCACTGCTACCATCAAGGAGACTCAACGCTTCCTCCCCTCCGCCATCAGATTCCTGAACGGACAATGAACCCATGTATACTATCTGACTATATTTCTCTCTTTTTATACTAATTATTTCACTTAATTTATACACTTATTGTAGCTTACAGTTTTCCTTACTATAATATTGCAGCAAAACAGCAAATTTCGCTACATTCGTCAGTGGTCGTGTGGAGAGCCATGATCTTCCAAGCGTGTACCGCGCTAGGCACATGAAGAAGGAAGTCGGTGATAGTAAAATTAAACGCAAACAACAGGAATTCTGCAGATGCTGGAAATTCAAGCAACACACATCAAAGTTGCGGGTGAACGCAGCAGGCCAGGCAGCATCTCTAGGAAGAGGTACAGTCGACGTTTCAGGCCGAGACCCTTCGTCAGGACTAACTGAAGGAAGAGTGAGTAAGGGATTTGAAAGTTGGAGGGGTAGGGGGAGATCCAAAATGATAGGAGAAGACAGGAGGAGGAGGGATAGAGCCAAGAGCTGGACAGGTGATAGGCAAAAGGGGATACGAGTGGATCATGGGACAGGAGGTCCGGGAAGAAAGACAAGGGGGGGGGGGACCCAGAGGATGGGCAAGAGGTATATTCAGAGGGACAGAGGGAGAAAAAGGAGAGTGAGAGAAAGAATGTGTGTATAAAAATAAGTAACAGATGGGGTACGAGGGGGAGGTGGGGCCTTAGCGGAAGTTAGAGAAGTCGATGTTCATGCCATCAGGTTGGAGGCTACCCAGACGGAATATAAGGTGTTGTTCCTCCAACCTGAGTGTGGCTTCATCTTTACAGTAGAGAAGGGGGTGGATAGACATGTCAGAATGAGAATGGGATGTGGAATTAAAATGTGTTGCCACTGGGAGATCCTGCTTTCTCTGGCGGACAGAGCGTAGATGTTCAGCAAAGCGGTCTCCCAGTCTGCGTCGGGTCTCGCCAATATATAAAAGGCCACATCGGGAGCACCGGACGCAGTATATCACCCCAGTCGACTCACAGGTGAAGTGTTGCCTCACCTGGAAGGACTGTTTGGGGCCCTGAATGGTAGTAAGGGAGGAAGTGTAAGGGCATGTGTAGCACTTGTTCCGCTTACAAGGATAAGTGCCAGGAGGGAGATCAGTGGGGAGGGATGGGGGGGACGAATGGACAATGGAGTTGCGTAGGGAGCGATCCCTGCGGAAAGCAGAGGGGGGGAGAGGGAAAGATGTGCTTAGTGGTGGGATCCCGTTGGAGGTGGCGGAAGTTACGGAGAATAATATGTTGGACCCGGAGGCTGGTGGGGTGGTAGGTGAGGACCAGGGGAACCCTATTCCTAGTGGGGTGGCGGGAGGATGGAGTGAGAGCAGATGTACGTGAAATGGGGGAGATGCGTTTAAGAGCAGAGTTGATAGTGGAGGAAGGGAAGCCCCTTTCTTTAAAAAAGGAAGACATCTCCCTCGTCCTAGAATGAAAAGCCTCATCCTGAGGGCAGATGCGGCGGAGACGGAGGAATTGCGAGAAGGGGATGGCGTTTTTGCAAGAGACAGGGTGAGAAGAGGAATAGTCCAGATAGCTGTGAGAGTCGGTAGGCTTATAGTAGATATCAGTGGATAAGCTGTCTCCAGAGACAGAGACAGAAAGATCTAGAAAGGATCTAGATAGTAAAACTGATTTTGATCCTGGAAATTATGGGGGAATTGACTTATTACACATCCCATCCCCCATCACCCGTTCCGCATCCAGCAAACACAATTAGTTACGCGTAACACCGGTTCCTGTGGGGATGGAGTCTGCCCGCGTTACCCCCCTCCCTCCCGCAGCCTTTCCACCGGCTCCTTCTCCTCCTACTGCTCCTTTCCCCAGGTTGGCGTTTGCAATGACGTGAGGACCTCTTGCCGGCGCGTCTGATGTGAAGGTTGCTGCGTTCGCAGCCTCGACGCGTCCTTGTGTGCGTCAAAGTGATTGTGGGGGAGGCGTTTCAATGAGTTAATCGATTCCATTTCACCCACTCCCCTCCCCCGACACTCCATGGCTAGGCGGACCTGTGACATCAATACAGACGCCCAGCTTATTAACATTATTTCCTTAATCAATACAAAATATCCTCAATCGTGCAGAATTGACTCGTGATACAGAGCTTGTGCCAAACTCTGATTAACACACCTCCTCCTGTAGAGTCTCTTCAGCTCCCACGACTTCACTTTCCCCAGCAGTATTAATCCCCTGCTCCAAAATCCTTATAGTTTTCCCTTAACGTGATTAGAACAATACTAATAACAGCAGACTTGAATATCACGACTAAATCCTATTAAAGCATAATACCGTGTAATATGTTCTTACCTCAAAGATAAACTTTATGCATGAAAATTACAGGGAATAATTATATCCGTACAAACATTATGTTATCAAGCCAACATGTTCCATTTACTCTGTACCATACACACGCAGTGGCCACTTTATTAGATACCTCCTGTACCTAATAAAGTGGCCATTGAGTGTATCTTCTGCTGCTGCAGCCCAACCAGTTCAAGGCTCAACGGGTTGTTCATTCGGAGATGCTCTTCTGCACACGACTTTTGTAACATGTGGTTATTTGGGTTACTGTTGCTTTCCTGTTAGCTTGAACCAGTCTCAAGGAAATCTGCAGATGCTGGATATTCAAGCAACACACACAAAAAAAATGCTGGTGGAACGCAGCAGACCAGGCAGCTTCTCTAGGAAGAGGGACAGTCGACGTTTCGGGCCAGGACGTTTTGTCAGGACTAACTGAAAGAGATTGAAAGTGGGAGGGGGAGCGGGAGATCCAAAATGATAGGAGAAGACAGGAGGGGAGGGGTGGATCTAAGAACTGGAGAAGGGAGAGGATCATGGGACGGGAAACCTGGGGAGAGAGAGAGAGAAAAGTGGGGAGGGGAGCCCAGAGGGTGGAGAGCAGGCAAGGAGTATAGTGAGAGGGACAGAGGGAGAAAAAAGAGAGAGAAAAAAGGGGGGAAAATATTTTAAAAATAAATAAATAATGGATGGGGTGTGAAGGGGAAGAGGGGCATTGACGGAAGTTAGAGAAGTCAATGTTCATGCCATCAGGTTGGAGGCTACCCGGATGGAATATAAAGTGCTGTTCCTCCAACCTGAGTGTGGCTTCGTCTTTACAGTAGAGGAGGCCGTGGATAGACATATCAGAACGGGAATGGGACGTGGAATTAAAATGTGTGGCCACTGGGAGATCTTGCCTTCTCTGGCGGACAGAGCGTAGGTGCTCTGCGCAGATCGACTCTTTAACTCAATCCAACGATTGATGAAGGCCAATGCACTGTATGCCTTCTTAACCACAGAGTCAACCTGCACAGCAGCTTTGAGTGTCCTATTGACTCAGACCCCAAGATCCCTCTGATCCTCCACACTGCCAAGAGTCTTAACATTAATGCTATATTCTGCCCTCATATTTGACCTACCAAAATGAACCACCTCACACTTACCTGGTTCGAATTCCATCTGCCACTTCTCAGCCCAGTTCTGCATCCTATTATCAATGTCCCGTTGTAACCTCTGACAGCCCTCCACACTATCCACAACACCCCCAACCTTTGTGTCATCAGCAAATTTACTAACCCATCCCTTCACTTCCTCATCCAGGTCATTTATAAAAATCACAAAGAGTAGGGGGTCCCAGAATAGATCCCTGATGCATACCGCAGGTCACCGGCCTCCAACCTATCTACAACCACTCTTTGCCTTCTGTGGGCAAGCCAGTTCTGGATCCACAAAGCAATGTCTTCTTACTTTCTCAATAAGCCTTGCATGGGGTACCTTATCGAATGCCTTGCTAAAATCCATATACACTACATCTACGGCTCTACCTTCATCAATATGCTAAGTCACATTCTCAAAAAATTCAGTCAGGCTCACAAGGCACGACCTGCCTTTGGCAAAGCCATGCCGACTATTCCTAATCATATTATGCCTCTCCAAATGTTCATAAATCCTGCCTCTCTGGATCTTCTGCATCAATTTACCAACCACTGAAGTAAGACTCACTGGTCTATAATTTCCTGGTCGATAATTTCCTGGGCTGTCCTTACTCCCTTTCCTGAATAAAGGAACAACATCTGCAACCCTCCAATCTTCCAAAACCTCTCCCATCCTCATTAATGATGCAAAGATCATCACCAGAGGCGCAGCAATCTCCTCCCCCGCCTCCCACAGTAGCCTGGGGTATATCCCAACCGGTCCCAGTAAATTATCCATCTTGATGCTTTCCAAAAGCTCCAGCACATCCTCTTCATTAATATCTACATGCTGAAGTTTTTCAGTCTGCTGCAAGTCATCCCTACAAGCGCTAAGATCCTTTTCCGTAGTGAATACTGCAGCAAAGTATTCATTAAGTACCTCTGCTATCTCCTCCGGTTCCATACATACTTTTCCACTGTCACACTTGTTTGGTCTTATTCTCTCACATCTTATCCTCTTGCTCTTCACATACTTGTAGAATACCTTGGAGTTTTCCTTGGTCCTGTCAGCCAAGGCCTTCTCATGGCCCCTTCTGGCTCTTCTAATTTCATTCTTAAGCTCCTTCCTGCTAGCCTTATAATCTTCTAGACCTCTATCATTACCTAGTTTTTTGAACCTTTCATAAGCTCTTCTTTTCTTCTTGACTAGATTTACAACAGCCTTTGTACACCATGGTTCCTGTACTCTACCATCCTTTCCCTGTCTCAGTGGAACCTATCAATGCAGAACCCCATGCAAATATCCCCTGAACATTTGCTACATTTCTTCCGTACATTTCCCCGAGAACATCTGTTCCCATTTTATGCTTCCAAGTTCCTGCCTGATAGCCTCATATTTCCCCTTACTCCAATTAAGCACTTCCCTAACTTGTCTGTCCAATTCCTCACCAATGCTATGGTAAAGGAGATAGAATTGTGATCACTATCTCCAAAATGCTCTCCCACTGAGAGACCTAACACCTGACCAGGTTCATTTCCCAATACCAGATCAAGTACAGTCTCTCCTCTTGTAGGCTTATCTACATATTGTGTCAAGAAACCTTCCTGAACACACCTAACAAACTCCACACCATCTAAACCCCTCACTCTAGGGAGATGCTAATCAATATCTGGGAACTTAAAATCTCCCACCACAACAACCCTGTTATTATTACTCCTTTCCAGAATCTGCCTTCCTATCTGCTCCTCGACGTCCCTGTTACTATTGTTTGGTCCATGAAAAACACCCAGTAGAGTTATTGACCTCTGCCTATTCCTAACTTCCACCCACAGAGACTCCGTAGACAACCCCTCCATGACTTCCTCCTTTTTTGCAGCCGTGACACCATCTCTGATCAACAGTGCCACACCCCCACCTCTTTTGCCTCCCTCCCTATCCTTTCTGAAACATCTAAAACCTGGCACTTGAAGTAGCCATTAAAGAAGGGATTCATGGACCCCAGGTTGGGAACCCCTGTTTTATACAATTAGTTGTCGCCACATGATTGGCTAACTGGATATTTACATTAATGAGTAGGTGTTCCTAATAAAGTGTCCACTGAGTGTATATACTATTGAAAGTACCCTGTATATCATGGCTTAGCATGGCAAGTGCTCTAGCCAAAACCAGAACAAACTGCAGCGAGAGCTGAACACAGCTACAGACTTTATTCAGAGTGATTGAAGGGAGTGAAGGTGTTTGACAAAATGATCCCCTCAACTTGCATTGGGTCTCACTGGTGTAGAGGAGGCTCCACTATGAGGACCAGATGCAATAAATTGCCCTGTTGGATTGTTGACTGGAGCTCCTTCAGCTTTGTCCACAAGAACCTCTCGACTTGAGTACTGTGACTGAGTGCCATTCTTCCCACAATAGACCAAGGCCAGAGCAAGCATGGATCCATCACTGGCCACTGAGCTGTGCCACGGTATCTGATAGACTCAGACTATCACAAAAACTGGCCTCCATTGCATTGGCTTTCTGCACTTGTTGCTGCCTTGGGAAATCATCCTACTCACCATGGTCTCCTCCTACTTGGATCATTCCCTCATCCCACCCCCAGTGTTCCATCTAGCAAAGTATATATAACAGCCTAAAGCAAAGCACCACCAAGCTCAAGAACAGCTTCTATTCCACTGTTATAAGACTTTTGAACAGATTTTTATTTTTTATTTTAGAGATAATGCTCAATTATCCAATTATCCCGCCCAATTAGTCCACACTTCCCAACTACACTCATTGTGACCAATAACTTACCCCATACATCTTTGGAATGGAGGAGGAAGCTGGACCACCTGGAGGAAACAAACGTGGTCACAGGGGGAACATATGAACTCCTTGCAGACAGCGCCAGGAGTTGAACCTGGGTGGCCGGAGCTGCAATAACGTTATACTAACGCGCTGCGCACCTCTTATACGATAAAGGCGACCTCTTGATCTTTCAATCTACCCCATCAGGCCCCTTGCACTTCCTCTGTATTCTGCATTCCTGATGAAGAGTCTCTACCCGAAACGTTGACCGTCTCTCTTTCTCCATTGACGCTGCCTGGCTCATTAATCTGTTTCACTTTCCTTACCTTGTGTATGATCGCATTGAACTTACGTCAGGAATAACCTGTCTGAAAGGCACACAGACTAAAGCTTTTCACTGTACCTTGTAACAATAGAAAACCAATTATTCACAATACATCAATGACACTCATCTTTCCTCTTTAAACAATACACCCTTGATATATTTGGGATCTTATTAGACAATCCCTCAACGTGCAGTGACAGCAGGATCCTGGGCTGTGATCCTTCCAATAGCACCCTGGGCCGTGGTCCATCTCACAGATCCGCTGCATCGAGCTTCAGTGTGTCATTCAGCCTGCGTTCCTGCACCGTGGATTGTGCCAGTCTCATTATACTGAAAGATCAACAAGCAAATCATGTCCTTCACCGAGCTATGATCTTCCAGCAGAACTTAATGCTTGTCTCAATGCATGCCCCTGGAACAGCCGGTAGATCAGGGAGTTCTCAGTAATGCACCATGTAATTTCTTGTCATAAATAAATCTTACTGGTAAAAAGTTAATATAAAAATTAAAAATAGAAAAAATACAGTGCATGGCTTTCTTTGCATTCATGGTGCTGAATTGTCCACACATTCATAGTGTTGACCAGTCTGTACATTGGTAATTCCCTAGAGTTTGTAAAAAAAAAAATGTTTCATGACAATATTGCAGGCTTATGGTTAATTAGGTGTTCAGTCATCCAGAAACCATTTTGGCAGAAGGCAATGATCCATCACTGCTCAGTCAAGAGGGTTTTTGCCATACGTTTCTCATGGTCTACACTCCCCGTCAGATCCTCCATGCACGGTCAAGAGTCTCCATCCCACACACACTGTTGTCCAGGAATCTGCAGTAGGGATGTGACAGTCACCCACTTCCTTGTGAACTCTGTCTTTACCAAGAGCATAAAGCATAAAATAGCACCGCCCAATATGGACTCTTCAGCCTATGATGTTGTAACAATCTTCTGGCCTACTCCAAGATCAATCTAACCCTCCCCTCCCGCACAGCCTCAATTCCTCTTTCATCCATGTGCCTATCCAAGAGTTTCTCAAAAGTCTCTAATGTATCTGCCTCTACCACCACCCTCAGTAGTGCAGTCCAGACAGCTGCCACTCTCTGTGTAAAAAAACCTACCTCCGACATCCCTCCCATACTTTCCTCCAATCATCTTAAGGACATCTCCTCTCATATTGGCCATTGCTGCCCTGGGAAAAGGGCACCGGCTACACCCTTATGCATGCTTCTTATACATAGATGCCTCTCATCCTCTAATCAGCTCTCACAGCAAGTCTGGAAGGAATGTGATGGTCTTTGTCAAGGTTCCTCTGAAGTAAATGTGCAACACATGACTCTGCACTACAGGCTATTCACAGTTCTTGTTGACTTCTAGTAGTTCTTTGGGTTTGTGGGGATGTTTAGGGATAGAAAGGGGAATTAGGGTTTACAAATGGGGCATTAGAGGACAGGCCGGAGCCTTAAGTCTCCATTCTACATTTGAAGACCAGCTACACGGACATAGGACATCGATGAGCCAGGCTGGGGTATCTGGCTGGATATCAGACCAGCAGACCAGTGTAGATAAAAGCTGGTGCCACCCACACCACCTCCCTCCCCATCCCAGGATCACTGAGTTGTCAGCAGGTTGGAGAGTCAGAGTTCCATGTGGCAGGAGAAATGAGATTTGAGGCCCCCCAGGTTTGTAAATCGGTGAGACCAGAGTTCAAGGCCAAGCATTCATGGTCAGGTCATCAGTGTTTCTGTTGGGGTAGTCAAAGGCCCAGTGCCTGAGAGCCCAATTCTGTGTCAAAGGCTGCCTCGGAGTTAGGGGACTGTGCGTGTGCATGGTGGGAGAAACAGGGCCTGTTTTGCCATTGTTTTGTGGTTTGTTGTGTTCTGGTTTTCATCCTGTGTTGTTCTGCCAAGCGTTGTGGGCAAGCTGTGTTGGTGTCAGAATATGTGATGAGACTTTCTGGCTACCCCATAGCACACCCTTGGGTGTGCTACTTGCTGGCACAACTGATGCATTTCACTGTATGTTTTCGAAGTACGCGTGATAAATAATCTTCAATCTTAAAGGTCTTTCATCTTGAACACACTCAGACATCTATCAACTGTTATAGATTATCCAGTAGGAGGCTACATTGTTGGCCTTTCTGCGCAAGGAGATGACCATGAATGCTGTCCCCTGACACATTCTGAGGTGTGGGAGACTATGCTCAGGTCACTAACACTTAACACAAAGTCTCTGTAGGAGAGCCGAGGAACCCACTGGGCTCCTCCCGCAGTGTGCTTTTACTCCGAGTTCCAACATCAACAAAGTCTTGTGTCTCCAAATGATCAATTAATCTATGGGGCCACAACAGGCTGACAGGTCCCGGGTCAGAACTGAGGGACTCCAATTGGGCTACCTCCAAGCTAGTTTACTATCTTATGAGTTCTGACAAGGTAGTTTTTGCAGAGGTGTGATAGGGCTTAATATAGGCAGGACAATAGTTGACTGGAGACACACGAGATTCTGCAGATGCTGGAAATTTGGAGCAACACACACAAAATGCTGGAGGAACTCAACGGGTCAGGCAGCTTGTATGAAGAGAAATGGGCAGTCAAACTTTCAGGAGACCCTTCATCAGGACTGGAAAGGAATAGGGGAGATGGCCAGTGTCAAAAAGTGTGCGGAATGAGTGGGGCAAGAGCTGTGGGTGATTAGTTAAGGGGGTGTGTTAGGCAGGTGATGGAGAGGGAAAGATGAAATAGGATTTGGAAGGTGATGTGGAAGTGACAAAGTGCTGAAAAAAGATGGAATTTGATAAGGGAGAAGATTCACTAGAGTGATTCCGGGAATGAGAGGGTTAACATATGAGGAATGTTTGTCCGCTCTTGGACTGTATTCCTTGAAGTTTAGAAGAATGAGGGGAGACTTCACAGAAACGTTTCGAATGTTGAAAGGCATGGACAGAGTGGATGTGGCAAAGTTGTTTCCCATGATGGGGGAGTCTAGTACGAGAGGGCATGACTTAAGGATTGAAGGCCGCCCATTCAGAACAGAAATGCGAAGAAATTTTTTTAGTCAGAGGGTGGTGAATCTATGGAATTTGTTGCCACGGGCAGCAGTGGAGGCCAAGTCATTGGGTGTATTTAAGGCAGAGAGTGATAGGTATCTGAGTAGCCAGGGCATCAAAGGTTATGGTGAGAAGGCGGGGGAGTGGGACTAAATGAGAGAATGGATCAGCTCATGATGAAATGGCAGAGCAGACTCAATGGGCTGAATGGCCGACTTCTGCTCCTTTGTCTTATGGTCTTATGGGAGTACATGGGCTATGGAATGAAGGGAAGGAGGAGTGGAGTGGAACTGATGGGAAGAGTCTGTGGGTGATGGAGACAGCGGAAGCGGGAAAAGAGATGGGAGCTGGTGGGATAAGAGATGAAAGATGCTGAGCAGAGTGGTCATCAGAAGTTAAAGAAATTGATGTTCATGCCATTGGGTTGAATACCACCAAGGTAGAATATGAGGTGCTATTCATCCAATCTGGGTCAAACCTCAAAATGGCCGTAGGGGAGGCTGTAGACAAACAAGTTCATGTGGGAATGGGAAATGGAATTAAAATGGCTGGCCACTGGGGAATCCGGGCTAATAAGTGAATGGAATGAAAGTGCTCGGAGAAACAATCTCTCAACCTGTGTTTGGTCTTGCTGACGTAGAAGAGACCACACCAGGAGCATCAGATGCAATAAATCACACTGATGGATTGTTGACTGGAGCTCCTGCAACTTCTCTTTGTCCATGAGAACATATCATCTTGGGTACTGAGACCAAGTGTCATTCTTCACACAATAGACCAAGGCTAGAGCAGCCATGAACTTCACCACTGGCCGCTGTGCTCTGCCGTCGTATCTGCTGATGGGCTGAATGGTGCGGTCTGACCTTAGCTTCCCGCGATCTGTAAAGGATGCAATGGGGACTTATTAAGATTGTACATGTGATGATAGGGTTCATGTTCAGTTTGGGGATGAAATTAGTAACAGTCTGACCACAGCCAACTTGAACCTGACCCAATCTTGAAGACTTATAGTTTCCTGGATACTCAATCAAAACCTATGCTGTTGGTTGCATTAGATGGGAACCCAGCTCTAACACTGAAGGTGTGATGAGACTGGCATAAATACACTTGAAGCAGAAAACGTAAACCGACATTTGAATGGTGCTTAGAATCCTAAAGATCTGTGACTGAGGAAATAAAAAAGAAACAACTTATTGTGACTGAAGAGGCAAAAGAAAAAGAACTTTACCACTAACAGCCTCCCTTCCATTGAATGTCTACACCTCACACTTGCTTTGTAGTGTCAGGCCTGCACAGGCAGGCATCTCCCAGTCTCCACACAGCCACTCATTTCCAACTTGTCACCTGCAGCCTATTTAAACCTGGCTCACGTCCACAGTCCTTGTTCACCCATCAAATCAGCCAGCCTCAGACTGTTGCTCCTAGCCTTCAGTTACCTTGTTACCTGTGAGTTTAGTATCTGTTCTTACTTGTTTGCTGGGCCTTTGTGGCTTGTTATTTTGCAGTTTATTATTACATTGATCACTCACCAGTAAATTACCTCCATTGCTGTGTGTTTGGGTCAAGCCTCCTCTTCATTTCCTGACAGGTTGCTGCAAGGGATTCCTGATGAGAGATATTGCCTTCTTTTTATCACTGATACGGCCAGCATTTATTGCTTCTATAGTGATATCAGGTAACTTTTAACATTTAATTTCTTGCATGTTATCATTTACCTGCACAGCACTCTTTATTCTGTGTTGTTGTTTTACCTCGTTCTTGCTCAATGCACTGTGTAATGGTTTGATCTGTATGAACAGTGTGCAAGCCAAGCTTTTCACTGTATCTTCAAAGTTCAAAGTAAACTTATTATCAAAGTACATACTGTATAAGAATCCTGAGATTCATTTTCTTGCAGGTATTCACAGTGGAACAAAGGAATACAAGAGAATCAATGAAAAGCTACACACAGAGACCGACAATCAATGCGCTCAAGAACACAATCTGTACAAATAGAAAAAAAAACCAAATAAAATAGAATAATAAATATATAAATAAATTATACTGAGAAGGTGAGTTACAGACTCCTTAAAATTGTGTCCAATGAAATACCAATACCCTGTCCATGAGTTTCATTAACTCTTTATTAAGTGCACCAAACTCACAAAACTTTATTGTACTGAGCTGTATGCAGACAGCGATAAGTCTATATCCACAGTTTAGTTGAAATTGCCTGAATGAAAAGTTGTTTGGTCTGTTAATGCAACCAAACTCTGGAATTTCACCTCACTCCTTTCATCCTCAAACCCTTTCTCCTTCTGTAGCTCTTGAATGATAATGGGCCTGTCCCTTCAATGCAAATAACAACTTGTCGTTCTGCTACATTTCCAGCCCAAACCTCTGACAGGGATAGGGGAAAGGAGGAAACATCCAAATGAAAAGTTGCACTAAAACCTGTTGTGGTAGTTAATTGTGTTACTCCTATGCCACTGAGTTAGCTGCTCCCACACAGGAGAACTTCACATATTGTACAAAGAGTGTTATCAACAAAGTTCAGTTGAAGAGCCTGCATGCTGCTGGCATCCTTGTGGTCCCTGCACTATCCCTTAATATCAAACACAACATGGTGTCAGAAGTGGATGATTGCCAATGAGTCTGAGCTACAGACCGAAGGAGATCCCCAACAAGAAAGAATTTACAGTAAGACTGTTCTTGTTTGCATATATCCAAAGTCTTATCAAGCAACGCTGCCTGTGCTAGTTGCTAACTGCATGCACCGAGAGACCTGGCCAGGGTTGCTAGGCAATGCCCTCAGGCTGCACCCAGAGAGGATACATTGTAATAACCTCTGGACCACTAGCCTGGGGAAGTGCACAGAGACACAGACACAGCAGAGAAGTCAGTCAAACTTTCAGGGAGAGAGAAGAAGACTTATATAGTCCAAATAAATAAAATACTGAACAAACAAATGGGTGAATAGAGCTAATAGCTGCAGTACCTATACCTACCTAGCTGATAAAGCCCTCCGAGACATTTGATTTCACTAAACAAGGGGACTTTGAGAAATGGCTCAGATGCTTTGACAGATTTAGGGTTGCAAGCAATTTCACTCAGGCTTCAGAAGAGCAGCAAGTAAGCACACTGATATACTGAATGGAGGAAGAAGCAGAGGACATCTTGGGTGGATCTGAACTGACAGATGCTCAGGAAAAAAATTACAAAATAGTACAGGACAAATTCAAAGGATATTTTACAAGAAAGTGAAATGTGGTATACAAGAGGAAACAAGGTACAGTGAAATGAGAAAGACTACAGAAAAAGGTAACAGTAGAACTCAGCTCAAACCAAACAGACGAGTGAAACAAAGAGCAGATAAAATGTTCAACTGCAGGAGATGCAGCATATTTCCATTCCACGCCAACGAGCTCTGTCCAGCAAAAGAACTGATATGCCACTAACGCAATAGAGTTGGCCATCATAAGAGCCAGTGTCACTCGAAAACAGTTCTTCAGGAGGAAAAAGAAGACTGTGATTCAGACAAAGAGAGAGCTTTCCTTGGGGGTCTAGATTCAAAAAGACAAGGCTGGTGTTTTACGGTTCTGCTGCAAAATGAGCAACTGCCATTCAAAATGGACACTGGGGCAGATGTCACAGCCATCCCCAAATGTCTGTTCACAAAACTGGTGAAGAAAACAGACATTGCGCTAAACCCAACAAAGAAAGTGCTCATGGGGCCATGGAAACTTAAGCTCAGTGTGAAAGGAATGTTTACTACATCCATCCATAAAATTGAGAAACTGTTAGAAGAAGATGTCTATGTTGTTTAGAAAGTCTTCTTACCACTTCTGGAACGACATGCCATTGAGAAGCTGAACCTCATTGCAAGATTGGATTCCCTGAATAATGTTCACTGGCTGGAGAAGTAGCCGGAGTTGTTCACAGGCCTGGGGGTACTGAAAGAAGAGTACCATATCCAATTGAGGCCAGGAGTAATGCCCTACTCTCTGACCACACTGAGGCATATACCAGTCCCATTGATGAACAAAGTCAAAGCTGAACGTTAAAGAACGGAGACAATTGACATCATAACTAGAGTGAAATCACCTACTGGCTGGTGTACAAGCATTGTTCCTGTTCCCAAGCCAGATAGCGCAGTGAGGATCTGTGTTGAATTAACAAAATTGAATAATGCAGTGAGGTGGGAGAAGTTTATTCTGCCCTCTGTTGAGCACACATAGGGTATGCTGGGTGAAGCAAAGTTCTTTACCAAACTAGGTGCAAACTCAATGTTCTGGCAGATCCACTTAGCTCCTGAGTCACAGAAGTTTACAACCTTTATCACAGCATATAGACACTATGCCTTCAAGAGACTCCCTTGGCATCTCATCAGCTCCTGGACTCTTTCAGATGAGGATGAGAAAAATTTTGGAGGGACTAGAAGCAGTAATCTGCCACATGGATGATCTACTCATCTTCAGAGGCTCAAGTGAGGAACATGACAAAAGAGTGGAAGCAGCCTTGGAGTGTTATGTACACCTAGGGTTCCTCTTTGCTGTGGACTGTCACTTTAAGGCACAAGAGAGAACTGAGACTAACTTTTGGATTTCTGCTGAGAGAGAGAGGGGAGGAGTCTGCCTTTCAGCTCGTGTTTACACTTTTACAAGGACACTGACTACTGCTGTCAGCTTCTGGGTTGCGATGGAAAGAGAGAAAGAGAGAGAGAGAGAGAGAGAGAGAGAGAGAGAGAGAGAGAGAGAGAGAGAGAGAGAGAGAGAGAGAGAGAGAGAGAGGGGGAGGGAAGGAGAGGGGGAGAGAGAGAGGGAGAGGAAGAGAGGGAAGGGGAGAGGGAAAGTGAGGGGAGGGGGAGAGGGAGGGGAGAGGGAGAGGGAGAGAGAGAGGGAGAGGGAGAGAGATAGGGAGAGAGAGGGAGGGGAAGAGGGAGGGGGGAGGGGAAGGGGGAGGGGAGGGGGAAGGGGAGAGGGAGAGAGAGAGGGAGAGAGAGAGAGAGGGAGAGAGAGAGAGAGAGAGAGAGAGAGAGAGAGAGAGAGAGAGAGAGAGAGAGAGAGAGAGAGAGAGAGAGAGAGAGAGAGAGAGAGAGAGAGAGAGAGAGAGAGAGAGAGAGAGAGAGTGTGAGTCGTCATGGTGACCAAGGGCGGTGTTAATTGATGGACAGCTGGTGTTCAGCATGCTGAGATAAATACAAGGTCAGCTGGTTGCTAGCCAGACACACGGATACACATTGTTTTGGATACTGGATGAGCTTTGTTGTGCCCACAGAAGGGTGGTTTTTTTGGAGGATCGATCGGGAGAATCAATCAGTGGCTCTCACAGTGTGGAAAAGGTGTGACCAGTGGGAAGTTATCAGTGTGTCCAACCCTTGCCTGGGTTGATAACTTTACCACAGAAGACGGTCTCCTTTTTGTAGTCACATTCAGTGACTTTAAAGGAAGAGAAGAGAGGAGAGGAAGACTTGAAACAGAAGAAGCCTAGGGACAAAGAGGTCACTGTTTGGACTCTCTCTCCTAGTAGCCCCTAGGGTGAGGTTGAGTTCCATTTGAATACAAAGGTGTGATTGTCACGTAGCTAATCCACGGGAGTGGGTCCTCTGGTGAGGGGAGCACCTTTGTGATTACCACTTGTGTGTTACCCTTGTTTGGGTAGTTCACTGAAGAAAGGCACCCCTGTGGCAAATCACTGTTGGAGTTATTTTGTATGTTGTGGAACTGGATAAGTGGCTATCATGTTGTGTGTTTGGGGTAACCTTATGGAATCTACTGGTGTGTCGACCCTTGCTTGGGTGGTGTTTCCCTTGAAGAGAGTCCCCTTAGTGATAAGCTATTGTTGGTGATAATCCATATGTGGATTCTGTTTGAGTATCCTGTGGCCACCACTTTGAGATGACCTGTAGCTGAATTCAGGTGTGGTACCATTTGTGTTGAAAGGATATTCGTTGGAGATCACTATTGGTGATATTTCATGTGTGGAGTGGAACAACTTCGGAGATAAAACCTACTACTATCGTTATCTCGTATTGCTGTCGTGGAATCTGTGGAATATTGACGTAATTGCCTTCTCTCAACATTTACCCTGGATTACAATACCTCTCTCCCATCACCTACTCTGTGGATGAACTGAACTTTCACACTTTACCATCTAAAGTCTAAGCCTTGTTTCCCCCAAGCTCAATAGTTTGGGAGTTATATTTACACACATATGCACACGGAACACTGTTAACCTGTTTGATTTATCTGGTTATATATTACTGTATTGTGTAGTTACTAGTAAAATAGCTTATGTTAAAAGCAATACCAGACTCCAGCTGATTTCTATTTCTGCTGGTTCTTTAACCCGTTACGGGGTACGTAACAGGAGAAACCGAAACAGGCTAGAATCACACTGAACAAAAAGAAATGCAAATTTGCAAAGTTGAAGGTGAAGTTCTTAGGCCACCAATTGTTCTCAAAGGGAGTGCAACCAGATTCAGGCAGACTGGCAGGAGTTTGAAATATGGAACAACCTATGAATATATCAGAGGTCTACAGTTTCTTTGGCATGGTAAACCAGCTGGGTTAGTTCATTCCAGATTTGGCAGAAAAAAATGGAGCCTAGAAAAATAGAGGGCTATGGGTAAGCCTAGTAATTTCTAAGTTAGGGACATGTTCGGCACAGCTTTGTGGGCCGAAGGGCCTGTATTGTGCTGTAGGTTTTTTATGTTTCTATATAAAACAAAAACATTACACCTCCTTTCTCAGAGAGATGTTTGGACCTGGTACGCACCACAGGAGACTTCATTCTCATCACTTAAGCAGAGCTTACAGTATCTCTCCACCAACACTGGCATTATTTGATCAGAACAAAGCAACCAAGATCTCAGCAAATGCCTCTTCTGTTGGCCTAGTGGAAGTGCACATGCAAATCTACATGATACATGCATCAAGAGTACTGACTCCTACTGAACAGTGTTACGCCCAAATCGAAAAGGAGACGCTGGCTCTTGTGTGGATTTGTGAATGTTTCAGCCGCTACTTAATAGGCACAAAATTCCTACTTGAAACTTACCACAAGCCACTTGTCAGTCTCCAAACTCCACATCTGCAAAGATTGAGAATGAGGCTTATGTGAAACTGTTATGATGTGGAGCATGTCCCTGGCAAATCATTCACAACACCAGACACTCCGTCGAGGACATCAAACAAAAGTGAGTGGACAAACGTTGACTCCGCCCTGATGGAAGATACCAACATCTACTTAGCTCAAGTATGCGGAAGCTTTCCTGTACCACAAAGTAAACTGGATGAAATTCACGTGGAGTTGGAAAAAGGACCAAATCTGCAGCAATGTCATACGATACTGTGAGCACGGATGGCCAGCTGTTCCAAAAGGAGCTCATGAACTGAGACCTTATTGGCATGAAAGAGACACATTCCCATAAGACTATAAGACATAGGAGCAGAAATTGGCCATTTGGCCCATCGAGTCTGCTTGGCCATTCAATCACGGCTGACCTCTTTTTCCCTCCTCAGCCCCACTCCCCGGCATTCTCGCCGTAACCTTTTATGCCATGCCCAATCAAGAACCGATCAAGCTCTGCCTTAAATATACCCAACGACCTGGCCTCCACAGCTGCCTGTGGTAATAAATTCACAAGTTCACCATCCTTGGATAAAGAAAGTTCTCCACATCTCTGTTTTAACTAGACGCCCTCTGTCCTGAGGTTGTGCCCTCCTGTCCTAGACTCCCCCACCATGGGAAACATCCTTCTCACATCCTCCAATGCCAGCACAGCTTTATTTTAGATGAGAAGCCCAAAACTGTCCATAATACTCATTGTGAGGTTCTTGATGGTTTGCTGCTAAAGGGCTCCAGATTTGTCCTTCCTGTTTCTCTGCAAGCCAAAATCATCAGTCAAGGATATCAAGGCATCAAAAAAAGTGTTGCTTAAAAGCAAGGCACTCCGTGTAGTGGCCTGGTCTGAGCACACAGCTGGGAGATTGTTAGGCAATGTGAAACATGCAAAAACTGCACAAAAATTAGGCTGAACCTCTCAGTCTCACAGAATTCCCAGACTTTCCATGTCAAATTGCAGGTACAAACATTTTCGAGCTGAAAAGAGACAAATATCTTTTTACTACTCATGTAATGTTGAGGTGTCCAGGCTCTCCGCCACATCCTCAGCAGCAGTTATACAGCATCTGAAAGCTGTATTCACTCACCATGGAATACCTGGGACACTTGTGTCAGACAACAGTCCATAATTCAGCTGCTCAGAATTCAAAGCCTTTACTACGGACTACGAATTTAAACACCAGACAAGCAGTCCACGGTACCCACAGGCAAAAGGAGAAGTGGAAAGAGTAGTGCAAGCTGTTAAGAGTCTCTTACTGAAGGCAAAAGACCCTACAAAGCACTAGTAGCTTATCGCTCCACACCTCTTGCTAATTGCTACAATCCATCAGCGTTGTCAATGGGCCGGAGGCTGAGAACAAGCTCAATACAGAAATAAAACAAACTAGATTTAGTGCTTTCTTTAAAAAATAGTTCACAAAATGGGACTTCTTTTTTAAAAAAAAAGGAAATTGGTGAAAAAAAGGAGGAAAACAAAGAGAGAGAATTGAAAACAAAGAGAAAAGTCAGTTACAATGTTGGCAATTCTTTCTCTGTTTATGTAAGGAGCCCAAGTTACTTGCTATGGGTAAAGTGAAGTGAATTGTTCAGTGTCATTAACTATAATTTCAATGCAGTTCTATAGATAAGTACATAACTGACTTTTTTTTAAAAAAGGGGAGACGTTGTGATAGTTAACAGGTTATCCCTATGGCACTCAGTTAGCCACTTCCACATGGGAGGAGTTCACTTATTCTACACGTAGCGTGATCAATAAAGCTCAGTCAAGTTGCCTGCACGCTGCTAGCATCTTTGCGGTCCCTACACTCTTCCTCAGTACGGAATGCATTTGACAAGGTTCCACACGGTAGGCTTATTCAGAAAGTCAGAAGGCATGGGATCCAGGGAAGTTTGGCCAGGTGGATTCAGAATTGGCTTGCCTGCAGAAGGCAGAGGGTGGTGGTGGAGGGAGTACATTCAGATTGGAGGATTGTGACTAGTGGTGTCCCACAAGGATCTTCTGGGACCTCTACTTTTCGTGATTTTTATTAACGACCTAGATGTGGGGGTAGAAGGGTGGGTTGGCAAGTTTGCAGACGACACAAAAGTTGGTGATGTTGTAGATAGTGTAGAGGATTGTCAAAGATTGCAGAGAGACATTGATAGGATGCAGAAGTGGGCTGAGAAGTGGCAGATGGAGTTCAACCCGGAGAAGTGTGAGGTGGTACACTTTGGAAGGACAAACTCCAAGGCAGAGTACAAAGTAAATGGCAGGATGCTTGGTAGTGTGGAGGAGCAGGGGGATCTCAGGGTACATGTCCACAGATCCCTAAAAGTTGCCTCACAGGTGGATAGGGTAGTTAAGAAAGCTTATGGGGTGTTAGCTTTCATAAGTCGAGGGATAGAGTTTAAGAGTCATGATGTAATGATGCAGCTCTATAAAACTCTGGTTAGGCCACACTTGGAGTACTGTGTCCAGTTCTGGTCGCTTCACTATAGGAAGGATGTGGAAGCATTGGAAAGGGTACAGAGGAGATTCACCAGGATACTGCCTGGTTTAGAAAGTATGCATTATGATCAGAGATTAAAGGAGCTAGGGCTTTACTCTTTGGAGAGAAGGAGGATAAGAGGAGACATGATAGAGGTGTACAAGATAATAAGAGGAATAGATAGAGTGGATAGCCAGCGCCTCTTCCCCAGGGCACCACTGCTCAATACAAGAGGACATAGCTTTAAGGTAAGGGGTGGGAAGTTCAAGGGGGATATTAGAGGAAGGTTTTTTGCTCAGAGAGTGGTTGGTACATGGAATGCACTGCCTGAGTCAGTGGTGGAGGCAGATACACTAGTGAAGTTTAAGAGACTACTAGACAGGTATATGGAGGAATCTAAGGTGGGGGCTTATATGGGAGGCAGGGTTTGAGGGTCGGCACAACATTGTGGGCCGAAGGGCCTGTACTGTGCTGTACTATTCTATGTTCTATGTACAACGAGACCCTCGGAGCTGAGGTTGCTCTAAGGAGAATGGTGAAAGGAGAATTAAGGAGAACTCCCAGCTCTGCCGATGACACCTTCACGAGCAAAAACCCATGCACGTACTCTCAGTGTCCACTTTATTAGGAACACCTGCACACCTGCTTGCTAATGCAAGTACCTAATCAGCCAATCATACGGCAACAACTCAAAGGATTAAAGCATGCAGATATGGTCAAAAGGTTCAGCTGTTCAGACCAAACATAAGAATGTGCAAGAAATGTGATAGAAACGTAGAAAACCTATATGACAATACAGGCCTTTCAGCCCACAATGCTGTGCTGAACATGTACTTAGTTTAGAAATTACCTAGTGTTACCCATAGCCCTCTATTTTTCTAAGCTCTATGTACCTATCCAGGGGTCTCTTAAAAGACCCTATCGTATCCGCCGCCACCACCATTGCCAGCAGCCCATTCCATGCACTCACCACTCTCTGCGTAAAAAAAACTTAACCCTAACATCTCCTCTGTAGGTACTTTCAAGCACCTTAAAACTGTGCCCGCTCACGTTATCCATTTCAGCCCTGGGAAAAAGCCTCTGACTAGCCACAAGATCAATGCCTCTCATCATCTTATACACCTCTATCAGGTCACCTCTCATCCTCTGTCTCTCCAAGGAGAAAAGGCTAAGTTCACTCAACCTATTCTCATAAGGCATGCTCTCCAATCCAGACAACATTCTTGTAAATCTGCTCTGCACCTTTTCTATAGTTTCCACATCCTTCCTGTAGTGAGGTGACCAGAACTGATCACAGTACTCCAAGTGGGGTCTGACCAGGGTCCTATATAGCTGCAAACTCAATAAACTCAATCCCACGATGGATGAAGTCCAATGCACCGTATGCCTTCTTAACCACAAAGTTAACCTGCACAGCAGCTTTGAGTGTCCTATGGACTCGGACCGCAAGATCCCTCTGATCCTCCACACTGCCAAGATTCTTACTATTAATACGATTTTCTGTCATCATAACTGACCTACCAAAATGAACCACCTCACACTTATCTGGATTGAACTCCATCTGCTACTTCTCAGCCCAGTTTTGCATCCTATCAATGTCCCACTATAACCTCTGACAACCCTCCACACTATCCACACACCCCCAACCTTTGTGTCATCAGCAAATTTACTAACCCATCTCTCCACTTCCTCATCCAAGTCAATTACAAAAGTCACAAAGAGAAGGGGTCCCAGAACAGATCCCTGAGGCACACTACTGGTCACCGACCTCCATGTAGAAAATGACCCATCGACAACCACTCTTTGCCTTAGGTGGGCAAGTCAATTCTGGATCTTCAAAACAAGGTCCCCTTGGATCCCATGCCTCCTTACTTTCTCACTAAGCCTTGTATGGGGTACCTTATCAAGTGCCTTGCTGAAATCCATATACACTACATCTATCGCTCTACCTTCATCAATGTGTTTAGTCATATCCTCAAAAAATTCATTCAGGCTTGTAAGGCACGACCTGCCTTTGACAAAGCCATGCTGACTATTCCTAATCATATAGTGCCTCTCCAAATGTTTATAAATTCTGCATCTCAGGATTTTCTCCATCAACTTACCAACCACTGAAGTAAGACTCACTGGTCTATAATTTCCTGGGCTATTTCTATACCCTTTCTTGAATAAGGGAACAACATTTGCAACTTTCCAATCCTCCAGAACCTTTCCTGTCCCCATTGATGATGTAAAGATCATTGCCAGAGGCTCAGCAATCTCCTTCCTCGCCTCCCACAGAAGCCTGCGGTACATTTCATCTGGTCCCGGTGACATATCCAACTTGATGCTTTCCAAAGGCTCCAGCACATCCTCTTTCTTAATGCCTATATGCTCAAGCTTTTCACTCTGCTGTAAGTCATCCCTACAATCGCCAAGATCCTTTTCCGTAGTGAATACTGAAGCAAAGTATTCATTAAGTACCTCTGCTATCTCCTCTGGTTCCATACACACTTTTCCACTGTCACACTTGATTGGTCCTGTTCTCTCATGTCCTATCCTCTCGCTCTTCACATACTTGTAGAATGCCTTGGGGTTTTCCTTAATCCTGCTCACCAAGGCCTTCTCATGGCCCCTTCTGGCTCTCCTAATTTCTTTCTTAAGCTCCTTCCTGCTAGCCTTATAATCTTCTAGATCTTTATTATTACCTAGTTTTTTGAACCTTTTGTAAACTTTTCTTTTCTTCTTGACTAGATTTTCAATAGCCTTCGTACACCACAGTTCCTGGACCCTACCATCCTTTTCCTGTCTCATTGGAACCCCACGCAAATATCCCCTGCATGTTTGCCACATTTCTCTGAGAACATCTGTTCCCAATTTATGATTCCAAGTTCCTGCCTGATAGCTTCATATTTCCCCTTACTCTAATTAAATGTTTTATCGAAAATGTTTGCACATGGAGTGAGTATTGGTGCCAGACGAGGTGGTTTGATTATCTCAGAAAGTGCTGATTTCCAGGAATTTCCATACACAGCAGTTTCTAGAGTTTACAGAGAATGGTGCAAGAAATAAAAAAAAAACTTTCACTGAGCAGCAGTTCTGTGGTCGAAAAAGCCTTGTTAAAGAGAGAGGTCAGAGGAGAATAGCTAGACTGTTTCAAACTGACACGAAGGTGACAGTAACTTAAATACCCACATTACCATAGTGGTGTGCAGAAGAGCATCTCTGAACATGTAACATGTCGAACATTGTTGTGGTTGGGCTACTGCAGCAGAAGACCACAAATATACACTCAGTTGTTACTTTATTAAAGTGGCACTGAGTGTACACACAACTGACCTGAGGACTCTGAGGGGCATTCGTGACTCCCATAGAATGCCTTGAAAAAGTATTCAGGCCCCTAAACCTTTGTTCACGTAAATGAGTACTACAACCAGGGATTTTGATCAACTTAACCGAAAATTTTGATTTGTGAATCTCGTTCTCCTATTTTCAGAGTAGAGCCCTCAAGACAGGGAAAATTGTAAAGCATGGGAAACTAACAAAACAAAAATTGAAGTGTCAGCAATTCAAAAGTATTCATCCCCCTTTGCTCAGTTCTTAGTTGAACCACCTCTCGCAGCTATTACAGCCTGGAGTTTTTTTGGATAGGTCTCTGTTAGCTTTGCACAATGTGATGGGTCAAGATTTGTCTATTGTAAAATTTCTCAGGTTGTGCCAGGTTATTTGGGGAGTGGCGGTGAACGGAAAACCTGAAGTTTTGCCAGAAATGTTCAATTGGGTTAAGAGCAGGACTCTGACTGAGCCGCTCAAGGACATCAATTTTCTTTATTTGAAGCCAGTCCATGGTTACCCTGGCAGTGTGCTGTAGGTTGCTGCCCTGCTGAAAGACAAACTTCCTCCCCGGTTTAAGCTTTCTGGAAGAGACTAGTAGGTTTTTATCCAGGATCTCTCTGTGTTTAGCAACATTCATCTTCCCATCAATCCTGACCAGATTTCCAGTCCCTGCTCCTGAAAAGCATCCCCATAGTGTGATGTTCCCTCCGCCATATTTTACAGTAGTGATGGTATTAGCTGGCTGCTGCACAGTGTTAGATTTGCGACACACGTACCACTTAGTGTTGAGGCCAAAATGTTCCACTTTAGTCTCATCCAACCACAAGACCTTCTTCCACATCTCTAAAATATCTTCTAAGTGATGCTTTGCAAGGAAGGGCATGCTTTGGTTTTTAGCGGTTCACGTGGTATAGATCTAGCTCTGCACATCAGGCAGGTAACATTGTCCTACTGTGAAGTATGGTGGAGGTAGCAACATGATATGGGAACGCACACAAAATGCTGGGGGGACCTTTCAGGATTCAGGTCTCAGCCCAAAACATCGACTGTTTGTCCATTTTCATGGCTGCACCCTGACCTGTGGGTTCCTCCAGCATTTTATGCGTGTTGCTTTGGATTTCCAGCATCTACAACATTTCTTGTGCTTAACATGCTATGGCGATGCTTTTCAGCAGCAGGGACTGAAAATCTGGTCAGGATTGATGGGAAGATGCATGCTGCCAAATACAGAGAGATCCTGGATAAAAATCTGCTAGCCTCTTCCAGAAAGCTTAAACTGGGGAGGAAGTTTGTCTTTCAGCAGGACAGCAACCCAAAGCACACTGCCAGAGTAACCATGGAGTTGGTTCTTGAGTGGTCCAGTCAGAGCCCTGACCTTAACCCGATCGAACATCTCTGGCAAGACCTCAACATAAGAAAATAAGACATAAGAAATAGGAGCAGGAGTCGGCCATCTGGCCCATCGAGCCTGCCCCGCGATTCAATAAGATCACGGCTGATCTGGCCATGGACTCATCTCCACCTACCTGCCTTTTCCCCAGAACCCTTAATTCCCCTACTATGCAAAACTCTATCCAATCTTGTCTTGAATACATATACTGAGCTAGCCTCCACTGCTTTAATAGGCAGAGAATTCCACAGATTCACCACTCTTTGGGAAAAACAGTTCCTCCTCATCTCTGTCCTAAATTTACTCCTCCAAATCTTGAGGTTATGTCCCCTAGTTCTAGTCTCACCTACCAGTGGAAACAACTTTCCTGCCTCTATCTTATCTATCCCTTTCATAGTTTTATATGTTTCTATAAGATCTCCTCTCATCTTTCAGAATTCCAGCAAGTTCAGTCCCAGACGACTCAATCTCTCCTCATAGTCTAACCCCCTCATCTCTGGAATCAACCTGGTGAACCACCTCTTTACCACCTCCAAAGCCAGCATATCCTTCCTCAAGTAAGGAGACCAGAACTGGACACAGTACTCCAGATGTGACCACACCAGTACCCTGTACAGTTGTAGCATAACCTCCCTGCTCTTAAATTCAATCTCTTTAGTAATGAAGGCCAAAATTCAATTCGCCTTATTGAAAGCCTGCTGCACCTGCAAACCAACCCTTTGTGATTTAAGTAATAATCTGATCTTCCATTTCTCCTTCCAAAGTGGATGACCTTGTATTTACCAACATTGCACTCCATCTGCCAGACCCTTGCCCTCTCACCTACACTATCTATATCTGTCTACAGACTCTCCATATCTTCTACACAATTTTCTTTTCCACTCAATTTAGTGTCATCAGCAAACTTAGATACACCCTGTCCCCTCTTCCAAATCGTTAATGTATAGTGTGAACATTTATGGGCCCACTGCTCACTACTGACTGCCAACCAGAGAAACACCCATTATCCAAACTCTCTGTTTTCTATAACATAGAAAATAGGTGCAGGAGTAGGCCATTAGTTAGCTAATCCTTTATCCATGCTAATACATCACCCCCAACTCTATGCATCATTATCTAATGGATAAGTCTTTTATGTGGCACCTTATCGAATGCCTTCTGGAAATCCAAGTAAATAACATTCATCTGATTCCCTCCGTCCACTGCGCTCGTTATATCCTCAAAGAACTCCAGTAACTTCGTCAAACAGGACCTGCCTTTGCTGAATCCATGCTGTGTCTGCCTGATGGATCCATTTCTTTCTAGATGCCTCGTTATTTCTTCTTTAATGATAGCTTCAAGCATTTTCCTAACTACAGATGTTAAACTAACTGGCCTTTATTTATCTGTCTTTTGTCTACATCCTTTTTTGAACACCTACTTCTAATCCGCCAAGACCTGCCCAGAGTCCAGAGAATTTTGGTAAATTATCACCAAAGCCTCAACTATAACCTTTGCCATTTCTTTCCGTACCCTGGGATGCATTCCATCAGGACTAGGGGACTTGTCTATCTTTAGGCCCACAAGTTTGCTCAGCACTACCTCTTTAGTGATAGCTATTGTAATGAGGTCCTCACCTCCCGGTGCATCTGTATTGTCTTTCTTCAGCACGTTAGACGTGTCCTCCACCATGCAGACTGACATAGAATAGTCATTCAAAGCCCAGCCATTTCCTCATTATCCAATATCAATTCCCCTTTCTTATCCTCCAAGGGACCTATGTTCACTTTGGCCACCTTTTTCAGCTTTATATAATTATTTAAGTCTTTTACTATCTGTTTTTATATTTTGCACTAGTTTATTTTCATAATCTATCTTCCCTTTATTGCTCGCTTAGAGGTTCTTGGTTGCTTTTTAAAGTATTCCCAATCTTCCAGTTTCACACTACTCTTGCTGATTTTGTATACATGAGCTTTCAGTTTGATGCCTTCCTTAATTTCCTTAGTTATCCATGGCTGTCTCTCCCCAGCCTTACTATCCTTGCTTTTAACTGGAATATACTTTTGTTGAGCATCGTGAAAAATCTCTTTCAAAGCTTTCCACTGTTCCTCAATCGTCCCACCATATAAGCTGTGTTCCCGGTCTACCCTGTTCAACTCCTCCCTCATCCCGTTGTAGTCTCCCTTGTTTAAGCATAATACACTGGTTTTAGATTGAACTATTGCACCCTCCATTTGTATGAGAAACTCAGTCATACTGTGATCACTCTTACCAAGAGGAACCCTAACTACAAGATCACAAATTTTACCTGTCTTGTTGCACAGGACCAGATCCAAGACAGCATGTTCCCTTGTAGGTTCAGTAACATGCTGTTCAAGAAAGCTATCACATGTGCATTCTATAAGTCCTCCTCAAGACTGCCTCGACTAACTTGATTCACCCAAACTATGTGCAAGTTAAAGTCCCCCACGATAACTGCTGTTCCGTTCTTACATGCCTCAGATATTTCTCGACTTATTGCCCGTGCCATTGTATTGTTATCAGTCGGTGATGGTACACAACTCCCACCAGTGATTTTTTCCCCTTTACTATTGCTAATCTCTATCTAGATGGATTCAACATTCTGCTCCTTAGATCTTGTATCATCTCTCACTATCACCCTGATCTCATCCTAAGTTAAGAGCGCTACCCCACCTCCCCTTCCTTCCATATTACCTGATGTCATTGGATATTTAATTTCCAATCCTCTCCACCCGACAACCACGTTTCTGTAATGGCCACTAAATCATACCCCTTTATACTGATTTGTGCCACAAGTTCACTGACCTTGTTGTGAATACTATGGGCATTCAGATAAAGTGCCCTTACAGTCATTGTGTCTTTAAAATCTAGTGACCTGTCTCTTACGCACTTGACTTTTCTGCACTCCACCCTTACTTTTCTCTGTTTTTTAACTTTAACTTCTACTTTATCTTTATCCGCACTTTTCTCTTTTACTTGGTCCATGTTTCTCTAAACTGTTGAATCTACCCCCCCCACCACCCCGCTTTTTAGTTTAAAGCCCTTTCAACATCCCTAGTTTTGCGATTCGCCAGGATTCCCGACAAATCACTGTTCAGATGGAGCTTGTCCCACTGGAACTGCTCCCTCCTTCTGCAGTACTGGTGCTAGTTTCCCATGGATTCAAACCCAGTTCTCCCACACCAATCCTTGAGCCATGCATTTAACTCTCTAATCTTCTTAACCCTATGGCGATTTGCACATGGCTTAGGTAGTATAATCCAGAGATTACCACCTTTTGGGTCTGCTATTTAATTTAGTCTCTAGATGCACAAATTCCCTCAGCAGAACCTCTTAGATACATAGAAAACCTACAGCACAATACAGGCCCTTCAGCCCGCAAAGCTCGGCCAAACATGTCCTTACCTTAGAAATTACCTAGGGTTACCCATAGCCCTCTATTTTACTAAGCTCCATGTACCTATCCAGGAGTCTCTTAAAAGACCCCATCATACCCGCCTCCACCACTGTCGCCGGCAACCCATTCCACACCCTTACCACTCTCCGCATAAAAAAACTTACCCCTGACATCTCCTCTGTACCTACTTCCAAGCACCTTAAAACTGTGCTCTTTCATGTTAGCCATTTCAGTCCTGGGAAAAAGCCTCTGGCTATCCACACGATCAATGCCTCTCATCATCTTACATACCTCTATCAGCTCAGCTCTCATCCTCCATCGCTGTAAGGAGAAAAGGCCGAGTTCACTCAACCTATTCTCATAAGGCATGCTCTCCAATCCAGACAACATCCTTGTAAATCTCTTCTGCACCCTTTCTATGGTTTCCACATCCTTCCTGTAGTGAGGCGACCAGAACTGAGCATAGTACTCCAAGTGGGGTCCTATGTTGCTGCAACATTACCTCTCGGCTCCTAAACTCAATCCCACGATTGATGAAGGCCAGTGCACCGTACGCCTTCCTAACCACAGAGTCAACCTGCGCAGCAGCTTTGAGTGTCCTATGGACTCTGAAGATCCCTCTGATCCTCCACACCGCCAGGAGTCTTACTATTAAAACTATATTCTGTCATCATATTTGACCTACAAAAATGAACCACCTCACACTTAACTGAGTTGAGTTCCATCTGCCACTTCTCAGCCTAGTTTTGCATCCTATCAATGTCCCATTGTAACCTCTGACAGCCCTCCACACTATCCACAACACCCCCAACCTTTGTGTCATCAGCAAATTTACTATCCCATCCCTCCACTTCCTCATCCAGGTCATTTATAAAACTCATGAAGAGTAAGGATCCCAGAACAGATCCCTGAGGCACACCACTGGTCACTGAACTCCATGCAGAATATGACGCGTCTACAACCACTCTTTGCCTTCTGTGGGCAAGCCAGTTCTGGATCCACAAAGCAATGTCCCCTTGGATCCCATGCCTCCTTACTTTCTCAATAAGCCTTGCATGGGGTACCTTGTCAAGTGCCTTGCTGAAATCCATATACACTACATCTACTGCTCTACCTTCATCAATGTGTTTAGTCACATCATCAAAAAATTCAATCAGGTGCATAAGGCACAACCTGCCCTTGACAAAGCCATGCTGACTATTCCTAATCATATTATGCCTCTCCAAATGTTCATAAATCCTGCCTCTCTGGATCTTCTCCATCAACTTAGCAACCACTGAAGTAAGACTCACTGGTCTATCCCTACTCCCTTTCTTGAATAACCGAACAATGTCCACAACCCTCCAATCCTCCAGAACCTCTCCCATCCTCATTGATGATGCAAAGATCATTACCAGAGTCTCAGCAATCTCTACCCCGCCTCCCACAGTAGCCTGGGGTACATCTCGTCTAGTCCTGGTGCTTTCAAAAAGCTCCAGCTCATTCACTTTCTTAATATCTACATGCTCAAGCTTTTCAGTCTGCTGTAAGTCATCCCTACAATCGCCAAGATCCTTTTCCGTAATGAATACTGAAGCAAAGTATTCATTAAGTACCTTTGCTTTCTCCTTCGGTTCCATACACACTTTTCCACTGTCACACTTGACTGGTCCTGTTCTCTCATGTCTTATCCTCTTGCACTTCAAATACTTGTAGAATGCCTTGGGGTTTTCCTCAATCCTGTCTGCCAAGGCGTTCTTATGGCCCCCTCTGGCTCTCCTAATTTCTTTCTTAAACTCCTTCCTGCTAGCCTTATAATCTTCTAGATCTCTATCATTACCTAGTTTTTTGAACTTTTCGTAAGTGCTTCTTTTCTTCTTGACTAGATTTACAACAGCCTTTGTGCACCACGGTTCCTGTACCCTACCATCCTTTCCCTGTCTCATCGGAAAGTACCTATGAAGAACTCCACGCAAATATCCCCTGAACATTTGCCACATTTCTTCCGTACATTTCCCTGAGAACATCTGTTCCCAATTTATGATTCCAAGTTCCTGCCTGATAGCCTCATAATTCCCCTTACTCTAATTAAATGCTTTCCTAACTTGTCTGTTCCCATCCCTCTTCAATGCTATGGTAAAGGAGATAGAATTGTGATCACTATCTCCAAAATGCTCTCCCACTGAGAGACCTGACACCTGGCCAGGTTCTATCCTCATTCTACTGATGTCGTTGATACCCACATGGACCACGACAACTGGATCTTTCCCCTCCCACTGCAGATTCCTCTGCAGGCCTGGTAAGATGTCCCGAACCTGGGCACCAAGCAGGCAACACAGCCTTCGGGGCACAATATCCCCGCGACAGACAACTTTATCTATTCACCTGTCTATATTATCCCCAATTACCACTACATTTCTCTTCTCTTCCCCCACTTGAATGGCTCGCTGAACCATGGTGCCACAGTTAAGTCCCCTGTCCTTCCTACAGCCCCCACCCTCATCCACACAAGGAGCAAGAATCAAGGTCAAGGGCTGAGGTTCCTCCATCACTGTCTCTAGGATCGCAAGATTGCTGTCCACTGCCGCTCCCCAACTAACCTGGCACAGCTTGAGTAATTTTGCAAGGAGGGATGGGCAAATCTTGCTCCATCACCTTGTGCAAAGCTAATCCAAAGAGACTACTGGCTGTAATAGCTGGGAGGGGTGGTTCATTTAAGGACTGAGCAAAGGGGATTCAGTACTTTTCAGCTGCTGACATTTCAGTTTTTTTTACTTTTTAGTTTTTCATACTTCACAATTTTCCTTGTTTTTTTGGGGGCGGGGGGCTATCCACTGTGAAAAAGGAGCATATGGTTTTCGAATAAAAACTCTCAGTTACGTTGTTCAAAGTCCCTGGCTATGATACTAATTTATATGAACAAAAGGTTAGGGGCTGGATACTTTTTCAAGGCATTGCAGATGAGTGGTTAATGGTTGAGATAGTCTGAGTGGTTGGAGGGCCTGTTTCTCTCCCTGTATAGTTTTCTGAAAATGCTGATTCCAACTCCAAGGGCTGGTACTTCTGACTTGCTCCCCCTTGAATTACTATCTGCATTTGCCCTGAATTCACCCCCCACCTCAAATGTAGTCACTTGAATACTCAGGTCTAGTTTTACCACTGCCCCTCTTCCAGGCACTCCTTGAGCAGCCGCACACTCAACACATACAAAATGCTGGAGGAACTCAGCAAGTCCAGCAGCATCTATGGAGGGGAATACACAGCTGACGTTCGGAGCCGAGACCCTTCATCAGCACTGGAAGTGAAGGGCGAAGAACCCAGTATAAGAAAGTGGGGGTGGGAGAGCAAGCTGGTAGGTGATAGATGGCACCAGATGAAGGGGAAGGTAGGTGGGTTGGGGAGGGGCTGTGTAGTGAGAAGGTGATAGGCGGAAGAGGTGACGGGCTGAAGAAGGGGAAGAAAGGGAAGGCGGGGGAAACCAGAGGGAGATGATGGACAGGTGATGAGAAGGGATGTGGAGGGAGGGTAATCAGAACAGGGAATGGAAAAAGTGAGAAGGAAGGAGGGGAGTGTAATTACCGGATGTTAGCACTTTCCAGTCCTGATAAGAACTGAATAGTCTAATCTTCTGGAATCGATTGATGTGTGGGCTGGGAAATAATCAAGGCTGGTTTCCACGCACTGGAGTTAGGTACAAGGCCTTCTCATTGACTGATAAGGGTAGATGCTGAAAAGAATGTTTCTTTGCACTGCAGAACATTTTCCCTTCTGCACACTTTCAGTGACGAGTGCTCTGTCCCGCTTTTCACTGGAGCTTCCTCCATGGATCACAGCCATTTATTGTCCATCTCCCTTGACCAGCAGGCAGTGACCACTTCCCACTGACCAGCCACACCTCGCAGCGAGTGGCTTGAGGACACCAGTCGCCCAGTAGTTCTTCAGGCTCAGCAAACAATCTGCCAAGGGCAGTCAGCAGCTTCAGCAGCCTCTGCGAGGGGAAAGGAATTGTCGGTGTCTAGGGTCAAAAACCTGCAGCTGGACCAGGCTGGTCCACTGAGAAACTGTGTTTGTGCATCTGTGTATGTTTGTGTGTCAGTGGAGATGAGGGCGTGCTGATATTTATATGAGGCAGTGTGGCAGGTATGTATCTTTGTGTGTATGCTTATGTTTAAACCCCACCCATATTTTTTATAGCCTGAGAAAAGTGAAATGCTCTCACAGGAAGTGTATCATGTTGGCTTGGCAGCGGCTAGACAGCGTGAGAACACATAACATTGGATGATACTTTTTGAATTCCTCACAGACCTGGTGTACACATCAGTATTTCGATAGTTAACAGTTACAATATCAATACTACTTAGAACTGATTTTATTTATCAATTGTCTGTTTAAAGAATAATATTAATCATTTTGAACAGGTTTTCTCAATCCTTCGTTTATCAACAGTAAAACAAAGAATACATGGACTTATTCTTTTTCCTTAAAATGTCATAATTATTGCTGCTAAATCATTATTCAATAATAATCTCAGTTCAAAATTTTCATGGCATGCAATAAATTTTTTTTAGATTATTGTCAATTTGGACAGATGGTCTCAAAAAGCTACTAATACTTTTAATTTATTTTTCAGATATTATACATTATAAGAAATTTTCTGATGAACCAGTTAAAAGTTAAGAACCAGGGCTCCGGTGAGTGGGTAGGGAGCGCAGCAATCATTCCTGATGGGCGGTTGTTGAGTCATCGGGATTTCCAAATAGTTGTATAGTGGACTATCGGAGATTTATTGTAATTCCATTGTAAAATGGATAGCGTTGCCGTGATGTCCTCTCGTGGGAATGGGGTACACAGCAGCGAATATATAATTCCTGTGCAATTGTACCCTCTGCTGGTCAAAATATGGAATAACAAAGCATCGGATGTTCGTGCATTAACAGAATCAGTCAGGCTTGTTATCAGTGACATGTCGTGAAATTTTGCAGCAGCAGCAGCACAGTGCAAGACATAAACATTATTATAGTTATACATAAATCAACAGTGCAAAAACGAACAATGAGGTGGTGGTTATGGGTTCATGGACCATTCGGAAATCTAATGGCAGAGAGGTAGAAGAATTGCTGAGGGAGTAGGTCCTCATGCTTCTGTGCCTCGTTGCCTCCTCCCCGATGGCAGAAACAAGAGGCACCCGTCTTTGCAAAAATGAAGATCTTGATTCATCGAATTAGACCATCATTTTTTTAGGATGTTCCGGGAAATATTGTGGAGAGGCAACACCTTCAAGCACAAATGCCTGGATGCATCAAAGCCTAATTTAATCCTAGACAGATAAAGGACATTGTCCTGAATTGTTGCTTGCCCATTGCCTCCATAGTTGCTACCTGACTTGTTGAGTTAATAAGACCAAAAGACCATAAGTTCCTCTAACCTTGTGTGTTGCTCCCTTGCACATTGGTCCCTTTCAAAAGGCCTGTGAAGGATTAGAGATCAACAGAGATCTGTACTTTGCTGGTAGAAAACAACTTAATGTTTGTTTTTATATACTGAACTCCTTCTGTCATAGCTCCAGCTCAGTAAATTTCTGAATGAATATCAATCTGGGTTTGGTTAATGGATCTCACCTAGATTTCTGATGAGGGCTTTTTGATCTAAAACATTAATTCTGCTTCTCCTTCCACAAATGGTGCCAGACCTACTGAGTGTTCCCAGCATTTGAGGTTTTTCTTTATCTTGCTGAGTGTTAGTTGATGGTAATCAACTTCAGCACATGAAGGCCAGCTCACTTCGGGACGTGTTGCTTCAGGTCTAGAGTGATACATAAGTCAACAAAGAGAAATGTTCTTCCCTGGGGAAGTCAGTGAATCCTTGAGTCCGCTGGTGGCTGGAGGGTGAAGATGGTCACCTGAATGGGTGGTCGTGAGGGGGTGAGGAATGAGACTTGTTTCACTCTTGCTGCTTTGTTCTTTGGTATGTTCTGTTTTGCTGCGTTCTGTGTTGTTTACCGAGCACTGTCGTCATACCATGTTGGTGCCAGAATGTGTAGCTCACCCTTGGGTGTGTTAGTTGCTAATACAAACAATGTATTTCACTGTAAGTTTCACTGTACGTGTGATAAATAAATCTGAATCTGAATGGTTCTGCTGCTCTAATTGGTGTTTTGTACCTATTTGGTGGTCTCAACAGATTCCTTTTTCTTTACCCTCACAAATATATTTAATTAACTTCTCCAGAGAGTTTGAAACTTCTGTTAGGACTACTAGTTTGTGTTAGTCTAGTCATGAGGTAATGTTGCACCTCTGTAAAACTCTGGTTAGACCATACTAGGAACATTGTGTTCAGTTCTGGTCCTCTCGTTGTACGAAGGATGTGGAAGCTTTAGAAAAGGTGTGGAAGAAATTTATCAAGAAACTGTCCTGATTACAGAGCATGTCTGAAGATGAGTGAGCTCGGGCTTTTCTCTTTGGAGCAAAAGAGAGTGAGTGGTGGTTTCATACAAGTTGATAAGAAGCATGGACAGAGTTGACAGCCAGAGACTATTTCTCAGGCTGAAAATAACTAATACAAGAGGGCATAATTTTAAGGTGACTGGAGGAAGGTATAGGGTGGATGTCAGAAGTAAGTTTTTACACAGAGAATGGAATGATCGGCCGGGGCGGTGGTGGAGGCCAATACATTAGCGATATTTAAGAAACGTAGATAGGCACATAAATGAAAGGAAAATGGGAAGCTACTAAGGAGGGGTTAGACTGATACTAGACTAAGTGGAAAGGTTGGTGTGACATTGTGGACTGAAGGGCCTGTACTGTGCTGTAATGTTCATAGAATAATATGTTCTATATTCTATGTTCCAGTAACTTACCACTATACAACCTTCCTCCCAACTTATTGGATTGTTCCATTCCTTGGCATCACTTTTTTACCACAAAATGAGGAAGGAACTGCATTTCCTCCACAAGTTATTGCCTTGCTTAGTAGAGGACCTCCCTCCATTTCAGACAAGGCATCGATATCTGAATCGGTTATTTTCATTTTCGAACGCTGACTGAACTTGCCATCTCTACTCAGTGACCACTTTATTAGGTACACATGTACACCTGTTGGTAAATGTCAGTATCTAATCAGCCCGTTATGTGGCGGCAACTCAGTGCATAGAAGCATGCAGACATGGTCAAGAGGTTCAATTGTTTTTCAGACCAAACATCAGAACGGGGAAGAAATCTGATCTCAGAGACTTTGACTGTGGAATGATTGTTGGTGCCGGACCGGGTTACTTGAGTATTTTCGAAACTGCTGTCCTCCTGGGATTTTCACACACAACAGTCTCTGGAGTGTACAGAGAATGGTGCAAAAACCAAAAGTCATCCAGTGAGCAGCAGTTCTGTGGGTGAAAATGCCTTATTAATGACAGAGGTCAGGGGAAAATGGCCAGACTGGTTCAAGCTGACAGGAAGGGGACAGTAACTCAAATAGCCATGTGTTACAACTGTGGTGTGCAGAAGAGCATCTCTGAACACACACCATGTAGAACCTTGAAATGGATGGGCTGCAGCTGCAGAAGACCGCGAACATACACCTAGTGGTCACTTTATTGGGTACAGGTGGTACCTAATAACATGGCTGCTGAGTGTACTTCCAGAGGTCTGTGTTAATTATTAACTGTCCCATGCCCTGCACCACTGATAAACTTTGCCGCTTGTTAGCTTATGACTAATATGTGACAGAAAAATGTCCCTACAGAAAAGTTGAAGCTCAAGTTTATTGTCACATGCACAGGTGCAATATAAAACTTACCTGCAACAGTATCACAGGCACATAGTGTCATATGGGCAAGATTAACAACAAAAACATAATTTAAGCATAAATTATACCTAACCTTTACAAGAAACACAGCATTTTTACAAGACCGCATTTCACTGGACCCCTAAATGGTGGAGGAAACGTGGGAGACCAAAGACCACTCGGCACCTTACCATGGAGGCAGAAGTGCAGACCCTGAACCACCCCTGGGGCAAAATCGAGAAGACAGCCAAGGACAGGCAGAGAGGGAGGACCTTCGTTGCAGTCCGAAACAGCAGCGGTGCAATGGGCAGTGAGTAAGTATGATACAAGAGAGAAGGCAATTAAATCAGAAAAAGCAAAGCCTATTTTAACATAAAATGATCAACATGATCACAGTGTTGCTAAACTTCAGTTGTGCAGGTTGGTTCAAGGACAGAACGGTTGAAGGGAAGGAGCTGTTCTTGACCTCCGTGGAGTGGGACTTCTGGATTTTCTATTTCCTGCCCAGTGGTCGCTGTGAGAAGATGGCAGGACCCAGATGCTGGAGGTCTTTGATAAGAGATGCAGCCTTCTTGAGGTAGTTGCCTCAAGAAGGCAGATGGTACAAGTCAGAACATGGAAGATGCAGCATGCTAGGTAAGTGCAATGCTTTAGAGTGCCAGTGACCAGTAACTGGGGTTCGATTCCTGCCACTGTCTGGACACCATCCCAGTGACCGTGGGGGTTTTCTCCAGGTACTCTGGTTTCCTCCCACATTCCAAAGACATAGGGACACTTGTGGGCTGCTCCCAGCACAACCCACGATGATTTGATTTGACACAAACAATGCATTTCACCGTAGATTTCTATGTACATGTAACAAATGAAAGCTAATCTTTACAACAAACTTCAAAGGCCAAAGATCAGTTCGGAGGATATATACCATTTTGCACTTCCTACACACTGTACCAGTTAAGATGGAATATATTTTCCTTAATAGTGCACATGTAAAATTCCTTGTGAGGCTGACACCGACTCTGTCATAGTCCGGTCCGTGAAATCCATATTCCGGTTCACGGTCCGGTCCATTGACCCTTGCTCCAGGTTTTCCTATTCACCCTGTTTCTGTCTTGTTGAACTCTAATTGAGGCACTGATGCTCGTTGGGGCTGGCTGCATAAGTACCTCCAGAGACCAGGGCATGGCCACTGGATTGTTCTTGTCCTTACTCCTTGTATCCCTTCCCCTGCCTTCTGTTTCCTCGCCTGAAGCCCTGCCTGTCTTGCCGGTAACTCTCGCCTCACCTGAAGTTCTTGTCTTGCCTTGCTTTGCCAGTAGCCTTGCCTTGTCTTGCTGTCTTGTCCTGGAGCCACCCTGTACCTAGCTCCTTTCCTGTCCCTTGCCTCCACCCAGGTAAACCAGGCCGTCTTGCCGTTACCTGGGGTTGGTTCTGTCCCTTCCTGTTCCTTGCCTCCGTCGGGTGGTGATCCGCGCCCTGCCCAGATGATCCGCGCCCTGCTCAGGAGGAGCCTTGCCTCGCCTCAAGTCTGCCTCCAGCCTCAGCCTCGCCTCATCTCGTCTCCAGCCTCCAGCCTCGCCTCGCCTCAAGTCTCAAGCCTCCAGCCTCGACTCATCTCTTGCCTAGCCCCGAGCCTGAAGACCCCAGCCTCCTGCCTAGCCCCGAGCCTGAAGACCCCAGCCTCCTGCCTAGCCCCGAGCCTGAAGACCCCAGCCTCCTGCCTAGCCCCGAGCCTGAAGACCCCAGCCTCCTGCCTAGCCCCGAGCCTGAAGACCCCAGCCTCCTGCCTAGCCCCGAGCCTGAAGACCCCAGCCTCCTGCCTAGCCCCGAGCCTGAAGACCCCAGCCTCCTGCCTAGCCCCGAGCCTGAAGACCCCTGCCTCCTGCCTAGCCCCGAGCCTGAAGACTCCAGCCTCCAGCCTCCAGCCTCCAGCCTCTAGCCTCTAGCCTCTAGCCTCTAGCCTCTAGCCTCTAGCCTCTAGCCTCTTGCCAAGCCAAGCCAAGTCTCCAGCCTCTAGCCTCAAACTTCAAGCCTGTAGATTTCTGCCTCGTCCTGCCTGCCTGCCAAGCCTCGTCCTTGCCTAGTTCTGGGGTCCGAGCCAGAGGCAAGACCCAGGTACTGGGTCCTTGTCCAGTCTCTGGCTTGGAGTCCAAGCCCGGGCTCCTAGCTCTTTTGTCCAGTCCTATTCCAGGTTCCTGGTTTTCCTGTCCATGTCCTTGCCATCGCCCTGTATCCTAGTCCTGTCCCTAGTACTTCAGTGTCTGTGTCTTGCACTTGGGTCCGTTCCCAGCCACCGCCCTATGACAGACTCGCTCCATGCCCCACACTACTACACTTTGAAAGTAGCACAGAAAGAGATCATCTAAGTCAATCCTGGCTCCCAATGGAACAATCCCATCATTCATCCACGCTTTACTTCTGAGGACTCAGGAAACATTCTCTCTCAAAGCTCTCCTTCATTTTCACTCTCCACACCAAGCAGTAATATGCAGTAGATAATTAACCTACAATCCACCACTACAACCCCCACTGCACACCTTCACTCCAACACTAACATGCACTCAGTGTCCACTTTATTAAATTCATCTGTACAGTACTCATTAATACAAATATCTAATCAGCTGATCATGTGGCAGCAACTCAATGCATAAAAGCATGCAGACATGGTCAAGAGGTTCTGTTGCTGTTCAGACCATACATCAGAATGGGGGAAGTAAAGTGATGTAAGTGACTTTGACCATGGAATGATTGTTGGTGCTGGGTGGGGTGGTTTGAGTATCTCAGAAACTGCTGATCTCCTAGGACTTTCACATACAACAGTCTCTAGAGTTACAAGGAATGGTGCGGAAAAACTGGGGAAAAAAATCCAGTGAGCGGCAGTTCTGTGGGCAAAGACACCTTGTTAGTGAGAGGGGTTAAAGAAGACTGACTAGATTGGTTCAAGCTGACAGGAAGGCGACAGTAACTCAAATAACCACATGTTACAACAGTGGTGTGCAGAACACCTCTGAACGCACAACACTTCGAACCCCGAAGTGGATGGACTACAACAGCAGAAGATCATGAACATACACTCATCTTATTAGGTAGTTCCTGTACCTAATCTGAAATCTCTCCTGTGCTACAGATCTTCAGTTGAAGTCAAGTTTATTGTCATGTGCTCAAGTCCCGGGAGATTCAGGCACAATGAAAAATTTGTGTGCAGCAGCATCACAGGGTATAGGTACTGACAGCAACACAAGTCTAGGGAGGTTCAGGGACAAGGAAAAAATTGCTTGAAGCTGCATCACAGGATGTAGGTACAGGCAGCAACACAAACCATAAATTATGCATAAAAAGACGTGCTAGAGTGAAAAAAGGCTACATAAAAGCAAGCTTTTGATCCCAAAATAAAACAAGGACACAATCAAAGACATGTCCATATCAGTGCAAGAAGTGGAGCATGGTGTTGCAATGCTGAGGCAGGGTAAGAGTTGCGTAGGTCAGTTCAAGAACCAGATGGTTGTGAGATCCTTTTTGTATTCTGTCCTCTTGGACTGACATATTGTCATTATTCTACAACTTGATGGGCATCTCACCACGGAAAGTGGAAGACATACATACTGGTAGAAATCGGGAGCGTGCAATAATTGGTGGTCATGCCAGTAATGTTCAAATATAAATTTTAAAATAGCACATTAAATTTAGTTAAATATACCAACAGATCATCGGTGGGTGGTGATATAGATTAGGAAGCCTTTGATCCCCTTCAATCAAGTGTGGGGAGATCTCCAGTACTCTGGGCAGAATGGCTAATAGAGGGGGCATAATATGTTGAAAGTACAGGGGAGATATCAGAGGTAAGTATTTTACACAGAGAGTGGAAGGTGCTTGGAACACCCTGACTGGGATGGTGGTAGACGGAGACACATTAGGGGCATGTAAGAAACTCTTAGGCACATGGATGGTAGAAAAATGGAAGGCTACGTAGGTTAGATTGATCTTAGAGCAGGTTAAAAGGGGCAGCACAGGAGCGTATCAAGCAGCATAACACTATTAAAGCATCAGCAGCCCAGCTTCAATTCATACGCTGCCTGTAAGGAGTTTGTACATACTCCCTGTGACCCTGTGGCTTTCCTCCGTGTGCTCTGGTTTCCTCCCATATTCCCAAAGACATACAGGTTACTAAGTTAATTGGCCAAATGAGTGTAATTGGCTGCAAGGGCTTGTTGGACCAGAAGGGCCTTTTGCCATGCTGTATCTTTAAAATAAAATAATATATATGGTTGACACAACATCATGGGCCAAAGGGCCTGTTTAGTGCTGAAACTTTCTATGTTCTATTGGAGTGCTTTGTTTTGGATGAAACTTTAAGTCAAATCCCAACCTACTCTCCTAGATAAGTGCACGAACCTCATTGTTATATTTTAGGGAAGTATTGGTGACCTCTAACTGGTGCTTGGGCCAATATTCGTCATTCCACCAACGTCACCAGAACAAATTTCACTTGCTCATTGATCTCACAGCTTGTAAAGTGGCTGCTATCTTTGAGTTGCTATGGCAACTCTTCAAAGGTGACTCTTTGGCTTAAAGTACGTTGGCCCGTGCAGGTCAACGCGGAAGGTGCTTTATAGAAGCGATCTCTTTCTTTGCTCATGATCACGAGACACGCGTGACCGGGGGCCACCACGGATGGGATGTTCACACACCGCCAGCATGTGTATCTCTTCAAGGGAAACAGGAAGACAGCTGTAAGCTGATTTATCTTCATTCTGTATTCTTTTCATCCTCTGAAAAATGGAGCAGCAGACTTGGCAAAATCACTTACAGATGAAGGAGCAGTGTGGATCCCAGTTTAGACTTACAATATCCTCATCCACCATCCACTCTGCAAAGAATTCCTGGATAATAATCAGCTTTCAGGAAAAGAAATTGGGATTGATAGGATTGCTCTAAGTACTCAATAGACTTTTAATGGCCACTTGAGCTGATTGTGCCCATTGACTCCTTCAAGGAGCTCCTTGAAGGTCATAGGTAAATTGAATGAGCTCCTTCAATGTCCTAGGTAAATCTGAATATAGTTATAGACTTCAACAGATGCACTGCTGAAAGTATCCTGGCTAGTTGCATTCTGTTCAAGTACAGCAATTCCAAAACACAGCAACGTAAGAAGCTGCAGAGAGTAGTGGACTTGGCCAAATATATCACGGGCACATCTCTCCCCACCATCGTAAGTATCAACAAGAGCCACTGCACCAAGAAAGCATCATCTGTCATCAAAGCTCCCCAGCATCCAGGCGATTTTCTCACGGCTGCCATCAGGCAGGGGGTACAGAAGCCTGAGGTCCCATATGGTTCAAGAACAGTTCCTTGCCTTCAACTATTCAGTTCTTGAATCAACCTGCACAACTTTCACGTAGCCACTCTAGAACCACTTTGCACTACAACAGACCTTTTTTTCCAATTGTATTCTTTTTTGCATAATTATATATATTTTTGTCTGATTTATGTTTTTCCTGTGAATGTCACATCTCTGCTGCAGTCTGCCTGTGACACTGCTGGAAATACACTCAGTGGCCACTTTATTAGGTACATCTGTACACTGCTCATTAATGTAAATATCTAATCAACCAATCATGTGGCAGCAACTCAATGCAATAAAGGCATGCAGACATGGTCAAGAAATCCAGTTGTTGTTCAGACCAAACAACAGAATGGGGAAGAAATGTGATCTAAAGGGCATTTATCGTGGAATGATTATTGGTGCCAGATGGGGTGGTTTGAGTATCTCAGTAACTTCTGATCTCCTGGGATTTTCATGCATACCAGTCTCTATTTTCAGATAATGGTCCAAAAAGCAAAGAAACAAAAAACCATCCAGTAAGCAGCAGTTCTGTGGGCAAAAACACCTTGTTAATGAGAGGTCAGGAGAATGTCCAGATTGGTTCAAGTTGAGAGGAAGGCGACAATAACTCAAATAACCACACATTACAACGGTAGTTTTCAGAAGAGCATCTCTGGATGCACAAAACATTGAATATTGAAGTGGATGGGCTACAACAGCAGTAAACAATGAGCATACTCTCAGTGACCACTTTATTAAGTACAGGAGGTACCTAATAAAGTGGGCACAGAGGGTAACTTTTTCACTGCACTTGTGCATACATGTATTTGTGCATAGAACAGTAAGCTTGGCTTTGACCTTTGACTTTGAAGGGACTCCACTCTGGATAATTTGCTTAGTGTGGAGACGGAAGGCAGGTTTTCAGCCTGTAGGGTGATATCAACTCAGCAGAAATAGTACAGTAAGTATAGCACTTCGGATACGTTTGAGAGGGACATCCGACTGTGGGGGGACCCACAGTGATGGTGTCTCCGACACTGTGGCTCAGAAGAAAAGAGAGGTAGAGGACTGCAGTAGTGATAGCAGATTCCATAATTAGAGGAATAGAGACGAGACTCTGTGAATGCGATAGAGACACCCGGACTGTATATTGCCTCTCAGGTGCTAAGGTCAGGGACGTCTCGGATCGGGTCCATGGCATTCTAAAGGGGGAGGGTGAGCAGCCAGAAATCTTGGTCCGTATTGGCAACAATCACACAGGTACGAAAGGCAAGGAAGTCCTGAAGAGAGATTTTAGGGAGCTAGGTAGAAGGCTGAAAAGCAGGACATCCAGGGTAGTAACCTCTGGTTTGCTGCCTGTGCCATGCACCAGTGAAGGTAAGAATACGATGATTTGGCAGATGAATGTGTGGCTGAGGAACTGGCACAGGAGGCAGGATTGTAGTTTTCTGGTTCATTGGGATCGCTGCTGGGGAAGGTATGACATGCACAAGAGGGATGGGTTACACCTGAATTGGAGGGGGACCAATATCCTTGCAGGCAGGTTTGCTGGAGCTGTTCAGGAGGATTTAAACTAATTTGGCAGGAGGATGGCAGCTGGAGTGATAGGGCTGCGGATGGGATAGTTGGCTGCAGGGGGTCCAGTGAGGGGGGCAGCGGGGTCTTGATGTGCCTCATGACGAGCCTCTCAAAACACTTCATGATGATGGATGTGAGTGCAATGGAATGGTAGTCGTTGAGGCAGGACACTGAAGACTTCTTCGGGACGGGGAGGATGGTGGCAGCCTTGAAGCACATAGGAACGATGGCACTGCTTGGGGAGATGTTGAAGATGTTAATGAGAATATCTGCTAGCCGGTCTGCACATCCTCTAAGTCTGCCTGGAATATTGTCTGGTCCAGCAGCCTTCCGTGGGTTGACCCTGCACAGGGCTGTCCTCACATCGGCCACAGTAAGACACAGCACCTGGTCAGTTGGAGGAGGGGTGGTCTTCCTGGCCACCACGTCATTTCTTGCCTCAAAACGAGCGTAGAAGTTGTTCAGTGCATCTGGGAGGGAGGCATCACCCACATAGTCAGGTGCTGTTGTCCTGTAGTTGGTGATGTCCTGAATGCCCTTCCACATGCGCCGTGTGTCACCGCTGTCCTGGAAGTGGCTGTGGATTCGCTGGGGGTGTGCACACTTTGACTCTCTGATGGCCCGGGACAGTTTGGCCCTCGCTGTTGTTAGGGCTGCCTTGTCACTTGCTCTGAAGGTGGAGTCATGGGTCCTCAGCAGCGCATGCACCTCCGCGGTCATCCATGGCTTCTGGTTAGAGCGCGTAGTGATGGTCTCAGCCACAGTGACGTCATCGATACACTTGCTGATGTAGCTAGTCACTGATGCCGTGTACTCCTCTAAGCTGGTAGAGTCGCCATCAGTCGCAGCCTCCCTGAACACGTGCCAGTCAGTGTGCTCAAAGCAGTCTTGGAGAGCAGAGATGGCTCCTGCTGGCCAGGTTTTCACCTGCTTCTGAACTGGTCTGGAGCACCTGATGAGTGGTCTGTTTCCTCTCATGAAATTATAATCTAATGGATTTCGGTGTCAAATGTCTTTTTGATATTGTTCAATGTCATTTTGCTACACTTGATGCATCACATAAATATATATGAAGTTGAAGGGACCTTGTCGTGTTTATCCTCTCTCAACCTCATTATCATCTCTCTTCTCCAGAGGATCATCACATTGATGAGGTGGAGAGACTTGTGAGTTCCTGAGACCCCAAGAGTGAAGCTTCTGGTAGGATCACCCAAGGTGGTAAGGTCATGGGGAGGTTGTGGAGCGATTCAACCAAGACCTCAGTGGTGGAGCTGGCGGAAGATGGTGACACATCACAACAGCAGTGAAGGCGGAGGAAGGCTGCAGCCGTGAAGTGTCTCCAGTCATCTTGCATGCTGTGCTACTGGACCCTGATCCTGATCTGTCAATGACCATGCAATGGCTGCCCATGCATCAACTTCCCCATGTGAAACAAAGTCATGCACGGGTGTTCTCCTTTAAGGGAAAAACCCCTTGTGTGAACATCATGCTCGACTCAACTGATTACACTATGTAGTTAAATAATCTGGGAAGTCACCTCTTCCACAGCTTTGTCTCCTGCAGGTTCACACAAAGGATTCCAATCTAAAATTTGACATCTCCTTCTGTCCTGAAATTCCAAACTCAATTCTTCTCGAAGATGATCATGAAATCACTATCTCAGCTGTTGGAGTTTGAGGGAATTTGCAGAGTAGACTTAATAGGCTAAATAGCATTATTCTTCTCCCATGTTGTATGGATGTCCAAGGTAAGGTTTTAAAATGCTCAAAACAGAGATGAGAGAATTATAAAAATGGAGAATGCATTTTAAATTTCTTCAATGAGCAAGCGGATTACTAGCAAGATCATTATTTTGCAATTATTCATATGCTCAGTAATATTTTTTGTATTTGTACAGTCTGACTTCTACACATTGATTAGTTGTCTGTCTTTGTACATAGTTATTCATTAATTCGACTGTATTTCTTTGTTCTACTGTGGATGTCCGCAAGAAAATGAATATCAGGGTAGAACTTAGTGACATATACTGTAAGAACTTTGATAGTAAACTCACTCCGAACCTTCGAATTTAATTTGATGACTCTTACTAATTTCTGTAGATGTATGGTGGGGAACATTTTGACTGATAGCATCGTCAGCTAGTATGGAGGATCCAGTGCGTAGTATCACAAGAGACTGCAGAGGGTTAGAGACACAGCCATCCCCACCACTGAGGATACGTTCAAGACATGGTGCTTCAAGATGGTGGCACCCATCACTAAGGACCCTCACAATCTACAACATGTCCTCTTCTCATTCGAGTACAGGAGCAGGGAGGTACTACTGCAGTTGTACAAGGCCTTGGTGAGACCATACCTGGAGTATTGTGTGCAGTTTTGGTCCCCTAATCTGAGGAAAGACATTCTTGCCATAGAGGGAGTACAAAGAAGGTTCACCAGATTGATTCCTGGAATGGCAGGACTTTCATATGATGAAAGACTGGATTGACTAGGCTTATACTCGTTGGAATTTAGAAGATTGAAAGGGGATCTTATTGAAACGTATAAAATCCTAAAGGGATTGGAGAGGCCAGATGGAGGAAGATTGTTCCCGATGTTGGGGAAGTCCAGAACGAGGGGTCACAGTGTGAGGATAAAGGGGAAGCCTTTTAGGACCGAGATGAGGAAAAACTTCTTCACACAGAGAGTGGTGAATCTGTGGAATTCTCTGCCACAGAAAACAGTTGAGGCCAGTTCATCGGCTATATTTAAGAGGGAGTTAGATATGGCCCTTGTGGCTAAAGGGATCAGGGGGTATGGAGGGAAGGCTGGTACAGGGTTCTGAGATGGATGATCAGCGATGATCATACTGAATGGCGGTGCAGGCTCAAAGGGCTGAATGGCCTACTCCTGCACCTATTTTCTATGTTTCTATGTTTCTATTACTACCATCAGGGAGAATGTACAGGAACCTGGAGACCCAGATTCAATGATTCAGGATCAGCTTCTTGACCTCTGCCATCAGATTTCAAAATGGTCCATGAACATAACCTTGCATTTGTGGTTTTTGTACTATTTGTTTTTGTAATTTGCATTAGCTTAAGTCTTTGCATTGTACTGCTGCTGAAAACTAACAAATTTCATACTATACATACAAGTTGGTGATAATAAATCTGATTTTGCTTTGCTTGTTTTTAATAAGCATTTACTGGACCATTTCAGTGGGGTGATAAAGGGTTAACACAGTACCACAAGATCAGAATCTCAGGCAGATTTCCTTTCTTTTCTCGAGGTTTGTTCATGAACCACAGTTCTATATGTGGACACTTTTACTAATTCTGTACGTAATTAGAAACTGGAAATTGCTCAGTGACTAAAGTGAGATTTGAGGAGCTATCACTGGATGCTTCTAAGACTCAATAATGAGACTACCAGAGAACCAGGAAGGAAGCTACAGTTCATGTAGTGGAGAGTGCAAACCAGTAAATATCCTGTTGTAGAGCCAAAATTAATTCAGGCCAAAGTTCAAACCAAATAGAAGTCAAACTTCTCAATAACTTTTTGCTACATTAAACAGCATTTATACAGTACTGTGCAAAAGTCTGAGGCACATATAAAAAATTTGTAAAGCACAGATAATTTCAAAAATTAAAAGTTTCTAAACATCAAAAAATTACTATAAAGAGCAGTAAATAGTAAAAAAAAACTAAATCAAATCAATATTTGGCATAACCACGCTTTGTTTTTAAAACTGCATCAATTCTCTTAGCTATACTGTTATGCAGTTTTATGAGAAAATCAGTTGATAGGCTGTTCCAAACTGATTTTCTTGCCACAGTTCTTCTGCAGCCTTTAGCTGTTTCACTTGCATCTGGCTCTCCAGATAATCCCAGACAGCCTTGCCGATGTTGAGATCAGGGCTCTGTGGAGGCCATACCATGTGAAACTATATAAAAAGATGTAGGTGCCTAAGACTTTTGCACAGCACTGCAGTTTAGACACGAGAGATTCTGAAGATGCTGGAAATGCCAAGCAACACACACAAAATGCTGGAGGAACTCAGCAGGTCAAGCAGCATCTATGGGAAAGCCAAGGGCCTTTGAGCTAAACAAGTCAGTGCTGACTAAGATGCCTATCTATGCAAGTCCCATTTGCCTTTGTTTGGTCAATATCCCTCAAACCTGTCCTATCAACGTACACGTCCAAAGCAACACACACAAAATGCTGGAGGAACTCCACAGGTCAGGCAGCATCTATGGAAAAGAGTACAGTCGATGTTTCGGGCCAAGACCCTTCGTCAGGACGGAAAAGAAAAGGGGGAAGATGCCAGAATAGACAAGTGGAGGGGGGGGGGGAGAGGAGGGGAAAGAGGCTAACTGGAAGGTGATAGGTGAAGCCAGGTGGGTGAGAAAGGCCAAGGGCTGGAGAAGAAAGAATCTGATAGGAGAGGAGAATGAATAATAGAAGGGGAGGATGGGACCCAGGAGGAGGTAATAGGCAGGCGAGAAGCAGTAAAACAGCGGAATGGGGAAGGGGGAGAGGCGGGTAGAGCTTGTTATCAGGTTGGACAGTACCCAAACAGAATGTAAGGTGCTGTCCCTGCACCCTGAAAATGGCCTCTTCTTGGTTCAAGAGGAGGCCATGAATCGACACATGTCAAAGGGCCTTTTAATTGGTATTATTGTACGTGCTTTTTCCATATACAGAACACCCTCTTCAAGTCCCTTTTAAATCTTTCCCCTCTCCTCTTAAACCTACAGTCTGGTCTTCAGTTTGTCACATTTCTCCTAGGAAAATGGCAGCCTAAGCCAGTCATGATTTTATAATTCTCTGGAGTTCCACCTCCGTCTCCAATACTCGCCTTGGAGACGAGCGTTACTAAGGCCCCCGAGTCCTGGCAACATTGCTGTCAATCTGCCTTGCACTCTTTTCAGCTTTACGACTACGGTGGACTTGGAAAGTTAGATAAGCAAATTAGTGGGTGAACAGCTGGTCCACAACTCTTGAGGAGGAACTTGTCTCAGTTAAAAAGATTGTGTCCTTGAGGAAGAGACACAATCCAATGTTAACAAAGGATGTGAAGGATAAAATTATGAATAATGATGGGGTAAACATTAGGGCGAACACTGGGGGGCAAGCCAGAGAGGGGGCCGAAACGAGGCAGGTGGCAAGCCCAAGGACTGGATGATAAGCCAGAGGACAGATGTTTTTGGGAGTCTGTGGCAAATAACTGAAGAGCTCAGAAGGAAAAAAATGATTATGAGAGAAAATGTGCATGATATACCAAAGCAGAATTCCTATGGATACATAAACAGGAAGAAGGCAGCAAAGGTGGCATGGCAGCATAGCTCTAGCATAAAGCTTTTATAGCACCAGCAACCCAGGCTCAATTGTCCTGCTGTCTTCAAGGAGTTTGTACGCTCTCCCCATGGCCATGTGGGTTTTCTCCGTGTGCTCGTTTCCTCCCATATTGCAAAGGAGCTTTGAGGCTTTGACTTGAGAGGCTTCGATGAGAAGAGGCGGAGGACAAGCTTGCTCGCATTTAATTTTTACAATGTCTCCTGAGACGGTGATGTGCCTCTCAAGTGAGATGTGGCAGTCTTGGGGGAACGCCCCTCTCCCGCAGAGTCACATCTGCCAGAAGTGCATACGGCTGGGTGACCTGGAATCTGGAGCAGCAGCTGGATGACCTTCGACTCATAAGGGAGAATGAGGCAGTCATAGATGAGAGCTACAGGGAGGTAGTCACACCTAGGCTGTCGGAAGCAGGTCGTTGGGTGACAGTCAGAGGGGGGAAAGCGAGGGTGAGCAGACAGGTGGTGCAGAGCACCCCTGTAGCCATTCCCCTGAATAATAAGTTTACCATCCTGGATACTGTTGGCGGGGACGACTGACCAGGTGTGAGCCACGGTAGCAGGTCCTCCGGCACTGTGTCTGACCCGGTGGTGCAGAAGCGTGGGACGGAGAAGAGGAGAGCTGTCGTCATTGGAGACTATAGCCAAGGGAGCAGACAGGAGATTTTGTGGGCGTGAGAAGGACACCCGCATGGTTTGTTGCCTCCCGGGTGCCAGGGTCCGGGATGTCTCTGACCGGGTGCACGACATCCTGGTACGAGAGGGAAGGCAACCATAAGTCGTGATACATGTTGGGACCAATGACATAGGCAGGAAGAGGGATGAGGTCCTGAAGTGTGAGTTTCGGGAACTAGGCAGAAGGCTGAAGAACAGGACCTCAAGGGTGACGTTCTCAGGATTGCTGCCAGTGCTACGTGACAGTGATGGTAAGAATTGGAGGAGATGGCAGTTGAATGCGTGGCTGAGGAGTTGGCGCAGGGAGCAGGGTTTTAGATATTTGGATCATTGGGATCTCTTCTGGGGAAGGTGGGACCTGTACAGATTGGATGGGTTGCACCTGAACTCGAGGGGGAGAAATATCCTTGCAGGTAGGTTTACTAGCATGGTTCAGGAAGGTTTAAACTAATTTGCAAGGGGGATGGGACCCAGAGCGATAGAGCAGTGAAAGAAGTGCATGGAGTAAAGCCAGATCTAACATATAGAGAGGCTTTGAGGAAAGAGAAGCGGAACAAACGGTGTAAAGGCAGTAAGGTAGAAGGGCTGAAATGTGTGTACCTCAATGCAAGAAGCATCAGGAACAAAGGTGATGAACTGAGAGCTTGGATACATACATGGAATTATGATGTAGTGGCCATTACAGAGACTTGGCTGGCACCAGGACAGGAATGGATTCTCAATATTCCTGGATTTCAGTGCTTTAAAAGGGATAGAGAGGGCAGAAAAAGGGAAGGAGGGGTGGCATTACTGGTCAAGGATACTATTACAGCTACAGAAAGGGTGGGTAATGTAGCAGGATCCTCTTTTGAGTCAGTATGGGTGGAAGTCAGGAACAGGAAGGGAGCAGTTGCTCTGTTGGGGGTATTCTATAGGCCCCCTGGTAGCAGCAGAGATACAGAGGAGCAGATTGGGAGGCAGATTTTGGAAAGGTGCAAAAATAACAGGGTTGTTATCATGGGTGACTTTAACTTCCCTAATATTGACTGGCACCTGATTAGTTCCAAGGGTTTAGATGGGGCAGAGTTTGTTCAGTGTGTCCAGGATGGATTCCTGTCACAGTATGTTGTCAGGCCGACCGGGGGAATGCCAGACTAGACCTAGTACTAGGTAATGAACCGAGTCAGGTCACAGATCTCTCAGTGGGTGAGCATCTGGGGGACAGTGACCACTGCTCCCTGGCCTTTAGCACCATCATGGAAAAGGATAGAATCAGAGAGGACAGGAAAATTTTTTAATTGGGGAAGGGCAGATTATGAGGCTATAAGGCTAGAACTTGCGGGTGTGAATTGGGATGATGTTTTTGCAGGGACATGTACTATGGACATGTGGTCGATGTTTAGAGATCTCTTGCAGGATGTTAGGGACAAATTTGTCCCAGTGAGGAAGATAAAGAATGGTAGGGTGAAGGAACCATGGATGACAAGTGAGGTGGAAAGTCTAGTCAGATGGAAGGCGGCAGCATACATAAGGTTTAGGAAGCAAGAATCAGATGGGTCTATTGAGGAATATAGGGAAGCAAGAAAGGAGCTTAAGAAGGGGCTGAGAAGAGCAAGAAGGGAGCATGAGAAGGCCTTGGCGAGTAGGGTAAAGGAAAACCCCAAGGCATTTTTCAATTATGTGAAGGAAAAAAGGATGACAGGAGTGAAGGTAGGGCCGATTAGAGATAAAGGTGGGAAGATGTGCCTGGAGGCTGTGGAAGTGAGCGAGGTCCTCAATGAATACTTCTCTTCGGTATTCACCAATGAGAGGGAACTTGATGATGGTGAGGACAATATCAATGAGGTTGATGTTCTGGAGCATGTTGATATTAAGGGAGAGGAGGTGTTGGAGTTGTTAAAATACATTAGGACGGATAAGTCCCTGGGGCCTGACAGAATATTCCCCAGGCTGCTCCACGAGGCGAGGGAAGAGATTGCTGAGCCTCTGGCTAGGATCTTTATGTCCTCGTTGTCCACAGGAATGGTACTGGAGGGTTGGAGGGAGGCAAATGCTGTCCCCTTGTTCAAAAAAGGTAGTAGGGATAGTCCGAGTAATTATAGACCAGTGAGCCTTACGTCTGTGGTGGGAAAGCTGTTGGAAAAGATTCTTAGAGATAGGATCTCTGGGCATTTAGAGAATCGTGGTCTGATCAGGGACAGTCAGCATGGCTTTGTGAAGGGCAGATTGTGTCTAACAAGCCTGATAGAGTTCTTTGAGGAGGTGACTAGGCATATAGATGAGGGTAGTGCAGTGGATGTGATCTATATGGATTTTAGTAAGGCATTTGACAAGGTTCCACACGGTAGGCTTATTCAGAAAGTCAGAAGGCATGGGATTCAGGGAAATTTGGCCAGGTGGATTCAGAACTGGCTTGCCTGCAGAAGGCAGAGGGTAGAGGGCCGTGGTGGAGGGAGTACATTAAGATTGGAGGATTGTGACTAGTGGTGTCCCACAAGGATCAGTTCTGGGACCTCTACTTTTTGTGATTTTTATTAATGACCTGGATGTAGGGATAGAAGGGTGGGGTGGTAAGTTTGCAGACAACACAAAGGTTGGTGGTGTTGTAGATAGTGTAGAGGATTGTTGAAGATTGCAGAGAGACATTGATAGGATGCAGAAGTGGGCTGAGAAGTGGCAGATGGAGTTTAAGCCAGAGAAGTGTGAGGTGGTACACTTCGGAAGGACAAACTCCAAGGCAGAGTACAAGGTAAATGGCAGGATACTTGGTAGTGTGGAGGAGCAGAGGGATCTGGGGGTACATGTCCACAGATCCCTAAAAGTTGCCTCACAGGTAGATAGGGTAGTTAAGAAAGCTTATGGGGTATTAGCTTTCATAAGTTGAGGGATAGAGTTTAAGAGTCGTGGGGTAATGATGCAGGCTCTATAAAACTCTGGTTAGGCCACACTTGGAGTACTGTGTCCAGTTCTGGTCGCCTCACTATAGGAAGGATGTGGAAGCATTGGAAAGGGTACAGAGAAGATTTACCAGCATGCTGCCTGGTTTAGAGAGTATGCATTATGATCAGAGATTTAGGGAGCTAGGGCTTTACTCTTTGGAGAGGAGGAGGAGGATAAGAGGAGACATGATAGAGGTGTACAAGATAATAAGAGGAATAGATCAAGTGGATAGCCAGCACCTCTTCCCCAGGGCACCACTGCTCAATACAAGAGGACATGGCTTTAAGGTAAGGGGTGGGAAGTTCAAGGGGGATATTAGAGGAAGGTTTTTTAAACTCAGAGTGGTTGGTGCGTGGAATGCACTGCCTGAGTCAGTGGTGGAGGCAGATACACTAGTGAAGTTTAAGAGACTACTAGACAGGTATATGGAGGAATTTAAAATGGGGGCTTAAATGGGAGGCAGGGTTTGAGGGTCAGCACAACATTGTGGGCTGAAGGGCCTGTACTGTGCTGTTCTATGTATGGGTTGCTAGATTCAAGCAACACACACACAAAATGCTGGAGGAACTCAGGTCAGGCAGCATCTATGGAAAAGAGTAAACTGACATTTCTGGCTGAGAGCCTTCATCAGGACTGGAAAAAAGATGTGGTTAGCATCAGCAGATTTCCTCGTAGATTAATTGGTCACATGGACAGCACAAGCTTGTTGGGCAGGAAGGGTGTCATACTGTAGCTCTAAATGAAAGTGTGACACAACATAAGAAATAGGAGCAAGAGTAAGCCATCTGGCCTGCCAAACCTGCTCCACCATTTGATAAGATGATGGTGGATCTGCCTGTGGACTCATCTCCACTTACCTGCCTTTTCCCCCCCATACTCTGTTCCCCTATGTTCCAGAGAACAATGCTGGTGAATTATGAACATGAAGCAAATAACTACTGTATTTAGATTTTGCATCAGACTTCACCTTGGAGGACTCTGCAAACAGGTAACAGATGAGTTGATTCCATGTAACATGGAGCAGGTTATAAAACTTCAGTCACAAGGGAAGAGGAGAGACGTATGGGTGGATCACAAACCAAAGAGGCAAAAAGGAAAGCAACAACAGGATGTAAAGGCCAAAAAATAGATTTGATATCTGTATCAAAAAAGCTTACATTCCTGGTATGCACAAGGCATGTTAAGCAGGAAGGTGTCTACAGAAGATGTTTTGACCTTGCAGAATCCTTCACACTGGCACTCTAAAAGTTGAATTAACATGTTAAACCAAAAAAAACTAAGCTCAGGGAAAATTGAGCAATAATCATAACCATGGCAAGACATTGCACAAATATGCATCGAGCAACAAAGAATATTGCAATCCTGGAAATTGTTTTCACTTGGTATTTTTGTCAACTTGTAGTTTGGCAGCTGATCTTTTTAAAAGCTTGAGCACTATACTGGTTGCTGCAACTGTTTAAGGTGCATCACTTATCTCCCCAAAAAGATCAGATTACAGTAAGTGGTTATTAAAATCACTCAAGCTTCAGGGAGGTACACAGAAACAGAAAAGCTAATTAATGTTTTTGGGATATGGCAGTTGCCAGTATTTGCATCTTCCTAATTTCCTTATAGAGGTTTATGGTGATCCATCACTTTGAACCACTTTCAAGCCCTTCTCATGCTAGAGAATAGGGAGTTCCAGATTGAGACAGACCAGTAACGTTTCCAAGCCAGATTACTTCAGTTGCTGCCTCAGACACTAGGATTTAATTGGAGAGTGGACGCATCCATTCATGGAGGTAGCCATGAATAATCATAGCTGGGTGAACAAGCAGAAAATCCAAGTTCAGGTGATTATAATGAAATGGGTAATTATGAAACTGCTGGCACTGCAGCAGATAGCATAACATTACAGTGCCAGTTGTAAGAGCCAGGTTCAATTTCTGCTGTTGTCTAAAGAGTTTGTACATTCACCCATACTGTTTCCTTTGGGTGCTCTGGTTTCCTTACTTTCCAACGACCATTAGGGTTAATGAGTTGTGGGTAGGCCTTGCTACCAATAAGGCCAGACAAATGCTTGGAGCACAGCATTTCTCATGTCAAACACCAGTCAGTAGAAGGAAACATGTATTTGTCTGTCAAACCTGATGTTTCAGGAAGGATTACATAAAACATTGCACTCTGAACATTAAGTGTTGATAACTCTACCCTTCAGAGTTGAAATCAGGAAGGAGTCGGTTCAGCTACTTTGCAGCAGCATTTTGAAAGTCAAGTCCAGAGCAAAATTAAAATGTGACAGGGTCCACATACCAGTTTCATTTTGATCACCATTTCACAATCCAGTAGCCATTACTGAAATGAACTACCAACAGAAGGTCACTTGAATAAAGCTTACAATGAGGCAAGATTTCCTTTCACCCTTTTGGGCAGTAAATTCCAGTTCATACCAGTACAAAGAATATGGAAACCAATCAGCTTTCAATCTTGTTTTATTCTGACAGTAAAAAAACATTTACAGGAGTTTGTCTGGACCTTGTTACTTGCAGCACAGATGTGGACAAATACCAAACTGATCCTGTGAGAAAATCTTTACATTAACAAAAATACAACATTCAGTGCTTAGATCTGGTCCAAAATGTTGGAGCCTAGGCCTGTTGTTCAAAGTACTTTTTGCTGCCTTGCACATCAGGCTTGATGGTGTCACTGCCAGGCTTCCATCCTGCAGGGCAAACTGGGGAAAAAAGTAGATGTTAAGATTTAGTAAGAATTTTTATTGTACATTCACTTTAGATAAAGGCTGGAATAACAGACTGGACTTAATATCTTCATTTCTAGGAACTCCTGGTGGGCATTAGTATCCAAGGACATACATCACATTACTAGGGTCTCCATGTTACAGGTTGGTATACTACAAAATGGTGCCTTGAACTATAAACTTAATGCCCAAAGTGGAACAAGTGCCACAAAAAACTTAACACTTCCTCCCTCACCACCATTCAGGGCCCCAGACAGTCCTTCCAGGTGAGGCAACACTTCACCTGTGAGTCAGCTGGGGTGATATACTGCATCCTGTGCTCCCGATGCAGCCTTCTATATATTGGCGAGACCCGACACAGGCTGGGAGACCGTTTTGCTGAACACCCACCCTCTGTCTGCTAGAGAAAGCAGGAGCTGCCAGTGGCCACACATTTTAATTCCACGTCCCATTCTGATATGTCTATCCACAGCCTCCTCTACTGTCAAGATGAAGCCACACTCAGGTTGGAGGAACAACACCTTATATTCTGTCTGGGTAGTCTCCAACCTGAAGGCATGAATATCGACTTCCCTAACTTCTGTTAATGTCCCATCCCTTATTTTTTTTTTTCCCCCTCTGTTTCTCCCTCACTATACCCCTTCCCATCCTCTGGGCTTCCCTCCTCCCCCTTTCTTTCTCCCTAGGCCTCCTGTCCCATGATCCTCTCATATCCCTTTTGCCAATCAACTTTCCAGCTCTTGGCTCCATCCCTCCCCCTCCTGTCTTCTCCTATCATTTTGGATCTCCTCATCCCCCTCTCCCACTTTCAAATCTCTTACTATCTCTTCTTTCAGTTAGTCCTGACGAAGGGTCTCGGCACAAAACGTCCACTGTACCTCTTCCTACAGATGCTGCCTGGCCTGCTGCGTTCACCAGCATTTTTTATGTGTTGCCTAAAGTTTTAGTTGCAGTTAAGTGTCAATACTTGTTGAATAACTGAGCATCACAGTACACAAGCCAATACTAGCACTGAATAGAAGCTACAGGTCAGCAAGGCAAAGTGGCAAACAGGCTGTTCACAGGTTTGGAGGACTATCTTGAGCAGCTGTTTCCGCAAGATCAGAAACAAGGGCAGCATGGTGGCATAGTGGTTCGTGCTATGCTTTTACAGAATTTAATGCCCACCACTGACTAAATTGTTCCCGTAACCACAAGGGTTTCTCTAGTTTCCTCCCACATTCCAAAGACACGAGTCAGATAATAAATTGTAGGCATTGGTGCCAGAAGCATGCTGCTCTCCAGCACATCCTCAGACTGTTGGTCATTGATGCAGAAGATACATTTCACCATGTTAATTGTACACCTGACAGATGAAGCCAATCTTTATATGTATTCACAAGTAATCCATTCTGAATACAGTCATTGACTACGAACAGTTCTTGGGGAAAAATGCATAAACTGAGACTTCTGCACATCAGATTCATAATCTGGGAAATTCCCAGGACTAAGATTATTTGCCCAGCAGCATTGTATTACCTTCTCCATGTTTGTCAGTGAACTGGAAAGCTTGTACCAGCCTCAGTGTCTCATCCACAGATCGACCAACTGGAAGGTCATTGATTGTGATCTGACGCAAGATTCCTTTCTCATCAATAATGAAGAGTCCTCTTGAATACAGAAAGAATCACACATTAAAACGCAGGAGAGGCAGGCAGGGAAAGTGGTAGGAAGCTCAATTAAGCTGAGCAAGTTGAAACCAGTAGTTGCTTATGTACACCAGTGGAACAGCTACTGTCTGGACACTGGTTTTACTGGATGGAAGACAGAAGGCCATAGGCATTTTCATGTTCTCCATGACCACTAGCTTCCAAATGCTCCCTTTCCTCATGGGAAAGGCATTGGGCTGATAAGTTCACTAAATTGCCCCTACCATGGACAAGTGGTAGAATCAGGCTCAATTTATAGGAACATGGAGAGGAAACAGAATTAATGTAATGGATGCTTGATTCGTACAGACTTTCCTCCATGAGGAAAGCATGATAGACATGCTGGTCAGTTGGCAGGCTAACTGGTAACTAGATCAGTTAACCTACTAACCAGCATGTCTTGCAGACTGCAGAGGTAGTAGAATCTAAGGGGACTTTTATGACAGGGCTACTGAAAATGGAATTACTGACTGACATCTCAGGGAAAAAGTGAGGTCTACTGACTAGTAAACAGGAATATAGATTGTGCTAATGTGCGACAAGGAACTGCAGACAATGCCTTCAAGCCCAGACATGGAATACAGCCATGAAAATGTCTATGTTTCAGGAACTTCATTGTTATAGTATGCACTGCTGTAACAGAATATTGGATTTACTGTTGGACCTCATTTTATTCTGTAATAACCATTCTTATCAATGTACAGGTATACAGGTAATATTAAATACAAAAGCTGTACCAAATTCAATTTTGACTGGCCTCCTTGTACACTAGCTTTTTTTTTTTAAAAAAAAAAATAAATTGTTACTTCAAACATCAACTCTCATCTTTGTTTGCTATGACAAGCTCAACGGGACAAATGCCCATCGTCTTGTATGGAAACATTTACAAGTCCTAAGATCACTGAACAGTCCCTGGGTACAATAGGCTGGAGTGAATTTCAATATCCCCATAATGGCCTTGCACCTTGTTTGCCTGCACTGCATTTCAAGTAACACTTTATTCTGTATTGTTATTGGTTCCTTTCTACCTCCATGTACTGATGAGGGAGTAATGGCATGTAAAACAGTTTCTGTACCTTAATATGTAACAGTCATTTCAAGCTTTTTACATATGGTTTACAAACTACTGCCACGAGTGGCCCAATGTTCAAAATCCTTGTGTTGCAGAATCAACCCATAAAGCGAGGGAGAGTCAAGACCCTGAATTCTACTCAATTATTCACTGACCTGTAGGAAATGCCTTCATCTTCCTTTAGAACACCATAGTCTTTGGAGATGGAATGTGTCAAGTCAGCAACCAGTGGGACATTCATGTGGCCAAGACCACCTTGTTTCCGAGGTGTGTTGATCCTAAAAATGTATTCAAAATAGCTTTGAAAGTGTGCTGGCTGGGAAACTTGAATATCCAGTTAGAAATACACCGTTTCCCCCAGCAAGTTTCCTGGAATGAATAACGTTATTCATGCAGATCTATTTTTTTGTAAGTTTAGGTGAAATTGTCTTGATGAAACAAGTTAAACCTGCAGAGTTTGTGAAAACAACCCATATCGATTACAACTTAACTAGTCATCTGCAGAAAAACTGGTTCTTTAGCTCAGAGGCAATGCTAAACTTCAAGCATTTTTGCACTAATGATATTACCCCAACTTTTTAAACCCACTCCAAAATCAATCTAACCTTTCCCCCCTATATTGTTCATTTGTTATGTGCTGTGGTTGTATGACATGGGCAATCATGGTCTTTCCATGAGCACGATTGCTCTTGGCAATTTTTGGCAGAAATTGTTTGCCAATGCCTTCTTCTGGGCAGTGTCTTTACAAGACAGGTGATCCCACCATCAATACTCTTCAGAGATCATCTACCCTGCATCAGTGGTCACATAACCAGGACATGCACCAGCTGCTCACGTGACAATACTCCACCTGCTCCCATTCCTTCACACAACTTGATCAGCAGCCAAGCAGGAGCTACTCGTTGCCCAAGGGCAACCTGTAGGCTACTGGAGTGGAGTACCTTACACCTCCTTTGGAGGAGACATCTCCACCCCAAAACACTCCCTCCCACATATCCTCCATTCTCCTTCATCCATGTGTCTAAGAGTCTCTTAAATGTCTTTACCACAACCTGCAGCAGTACATTCCAGGTACCCACCATAAAATCTAACATTGATCACCTTACAGTATCCTCTTGTATCATTTCCACCCTTGGAAAAATGTCATTGGCTATCCATTATCTTAACTTGTTCACCTCAACAAAAGGAAAAGCCTCATCTTGCTCTACCCATCAGTCCAATGAATGCTCTAATCAGCATTCTGGTAAATTGCCTTAGCCCAGCAACCTCAATATCCCATTGTAATCTATGACAACCTTCTACACTATACAACACCATCAACCTCTGGATTTTTTTTTATATATATTTAAAGTAAGTGGATTGAGGAAGTAGAAGTTTGCAGATGAAACAACAAGTAGGGGTCCCACAAGAGATCTCCGCAGAATGCCACTGGTCACTAAACTCCAGGCAAAATATGCTCTGTTAATCTGCCTCCCGTGGGCAAGCCCATTTTGAATCTATGCAGCCAGGCTTCTCTGAATCCCATGTTTCCTGACACTCTGAATAAGCCTACAATAGAGAAACAAACACCTTACTAAAATCCACATACACAACTACCTTCAACTTCTGTCACTTTCTTGACAACTTCAATCAGACTCAAACACAATCTGCTCTCAACTGTAATAACTGACCCTAATCAGGCTATGCTTCTCCAAAACATCAAGTCCTATCTCCAAGCATCCTGTCCAATAGTTTGCCCACCACTGAAGACTCACAGGTCTACAATTCAGGATTATACACGTTACCTTTCTTGAATAAATATTTGCCACCTCCCAACCTTCCAGTGGCCAGCAAGGACAAAAGCCAAAGATAGAGCAACCTCTTCCCTCCATTCCTATAGTAACCTGGGGTACCTTCTATCCCCAGAGGCTTACCCATTGACATGCAGAACAGGTTAATATGCTAAAATGTCTTCACATTCTCCAAGGTAACATTTCCATTGTGCATTCCCTCCCAAAATAAATTTGTTCCCAAATTATTCTCCCAAGTTCCTGCCAAAAGCATCGTAATTTACCCCCCCCCCACCCCAACATTACTTTCTATATCTTCTGTTCCTATCTGTCCAAGGCTATGGGAATAGCATCATGATTCAGGGGAGCAGATTTAGGATGGAGATGGAGGAACTGCTTTCCGAGAGTGATGAATGTGGAATTTTCTGCCCAATGAAGCAGTGGAGACTACCTCAGTGAATATGCAAGACAAGGTTGCATAGTAGAGGAAATAAGGGTTATGGAAAAAAGGCAGGTAGGTGGAGATGAGTACACAGCTAGATCAGCCATGATCTTGTGCAAGGGCAAGGAATTGTCATCATCTGTCTCTCAAATGTTCACCCCTCCCCAAGAAACCTGATCAAGTCCATTGCCTTGTACCAGATCTAGTATGGCTTCTCCACATATCACCAGGAACGCTTCCTGAACACAGTTAACAAAGTGGATCAATTAGCTTACCAACCTGCAAGCACATCCTTGGAGCAGTGGGGCAAATGAGGCATGGGGAAGCCCACTGTCACAAAGAATGTGCAAACAGGTCAGCATTGACTTCGGGTTGTGGAGCTGATGGAGGCTGCACTATCCAGTCAAACAGTCACACTGGGTGGAGTTCACTGACCTAGAAAGACAGCCACAAACTTATGGCAGGCTTGTTTTTAGGAAGTGGTACATAAAGTTCAATTTATGTCAGAAACATCTTTAGCCACAAAAATTGGAAAACCTGGGGCGAGAAGTGGAATTACAATCATGTTTCAACATTTCATAGAAGCCATTCCCCAGTTTTTAAAATAATGTCAAAGATAACCCCAAGTTCCTGACTGCACACAAAAACCCTAACAAAATTTAAAAAGCCTTACCAGGCTAAGTGGCTGAAGTGGGAATCCGTGGAGGCACCAATAATTTCACAGTTTATCTTGCGGAAGTCATCTGCTCTGTCGCTGAATGCAATGATCTCAGTGGGGCACACAAAGGTGAAGTCCAGTGGATAGAAGAACACAACGACATACTTTCCTAGGGTGAAAAGGTGATCAGCGTTACACAATCTTTCTAACCTGCTTGGATCACTGATGAAAATCTCAAGTGCAAGTTTGAGCTAAAGAAAATCCCATTCAAGAATAGTTTGCCATGTGATTCTTGCATATACATGCATTAGGTGAACTGCATTGGCCAAGAACAATATAAGTGTGCAGGAGCAAGAGACAAATTTGGAACAATTCATTCTATTGTCATTCAAATAAGAGCAAACACTCAAAGCACCTTGTCATTGAAGGCTGCCTGCTGGAAAATGGAATTGATAGGGATTGGTGCAGATGTGAACCACAGGCCATTTCCATGTTTTTGACTGAGCAGTTACATGGAACTAGTAATAACTAAATGCAGACATCTCCCAAAACCCCAAATAAATTTTTCCTGGGGATGCTGCCCAACTAAGTACCTCTGGTGAAAAGATGCTGCCCTCAAGTTTTCCGAGGTACGGGATAGCTGCAAGTCTATGCCACACAAATACATGCAAGGGACCAGTTTATCTACTAACCAGTCATCTGGAATGTGGGAGGAAACCCGAGCACCTGGAGGAAACCCATGTGGTTATGTGGAGAACCTCAGTGGCAGAAATTGAACCTGGTATGCCAACCACCACACTACTGTACATCTCAATACATTTACTAGCTGGCATAAAGGACAGATTTGAGAATTTTGCACTGGATTATGGAAGAGCCAAATAATTTGTCGTAACTGAGTTGGTTTTGGGAAATCAAGATCAACTGTTTGTTAAAAGATAATGGAAGTTTTCCCCAGTGCATTTTTGTAGTTTGCAATGTCTTTGCATTTACTGCTACCACAAACTTAACGTCTGATTATAAACTGGATTCTATACAAATACTTCTGCACTGAGGAACTATTCCCTTCCCAATTCACAGCAGAAGTTTCCCTTTCCATACCACTAACCTAAAGGAGAAAAATTAGTCATCACCATTACTTGCCAATGTTATTTTTCCTGCTGTACTGCGTAAAAGTACCTATATTGGGCATTGCTACAGCTACACTCCTCTAAATTAAACACTTGCCCCACATGAGTACCCACGCAGGAAGTTTTCCCAAACTAAAAGTCTACTCAAGTAGCTTTATAACCACAGTTGGCAATCTTCAGACAAAAGCAGTCGACCCACATATTGATGCCATTCTCTGCACTGGTGATTGATATTCAGTGCTACCCTTGCTTCAGACAAATTCTTCAAGTTTGTTTGCTTGCTCCCAAGATATTGTCAGGACCCATCCTGCTTTAGACCTTCACCTGATAGTGTTCCAATAAACAACTTCTTGTCCTTTGTGGATATGTTCCCTCTACTGGCTAGGTCCTGACTCAAGATCAGTTCCACATTTGCCAGGCCTGGTCAAACCTTCAAACTGAGCACAGCCACATGAACCAGCAAACCTATTGGTAAGGAGGTTCCACAATCAACCTCAGGCAACCCTTGTGCCCAAAGGGATGTGCATGGTCCGAGTCTCTCTAGTTGTTCGGTTTAAGTTTTGATTTTAACAAAGCTACACACAGCTACACACTTGTTACACTGCACCAATGATTAGACTTCAATCCCAACCTTATGATATCTATATCATGTAGGTACATCAACAGGTTCCTCTGCTGCTCCACTTGCCTCCCAGGTTCTAGGTATCAAGATGGTAGTCCAGCTATGTCCAGAATCTACGCAAATGGTAGAAACTGGGAAACAGGAATGTGGAGAGAATGATTAAGTGGCTGCTTGATTAGCATAGACTTGATGGGCCAGCAGCCAGCTTCAAAGTGTATATCTGTTTTTTCACTTGATGCAATTTCCTGCTCGCCAGAGAATTGAAACTAATTGCAAACATCAACCATCAAGACAAGACTGCAGATGGCAGAATCTGGAGTGAAAAATAAGATGTGGAAAGAACACAGCAGGTCAGGCAGGATCTGTGAATGGAAGTGGACAGAACATTCCTTTGGGTTGATACTCCACCTGGAAGAGCATTGCTATGCTCAGTTTATTCAGCCAGTAAGTCATTTCAGAATGGTCAGCATGGTTCTGCACATGGTTAATTGCACGATTTAAAGCAACTATCACACCCCTTTCTCCTTCCAAGTAAATTTTGTATCCATTGCTAGCTCACCCTGGATCCCATGAGATCTAGGCTAGTTTACAATGCAGTTCCTTGTTAAAAGTCCATGATTATCACCCTGTTGACAAACCTCCTGAACAGCTCCTCAAAAAGGAGGAACCACATGCAGATTGAGCAAGGTTCAATGCAAAGCTGACGCCGAAGTCGGAGGGCAGCAGCAGTGACCTCACCCCAAACTTGAGGCCTATGCCGGTACATCACATGGGACTATCACATTCAAGATTTATGAGCATGTAGGTGGCATGAAAAAGTGTGCAGATACATCATAACCAGTGTGGTGGACAATCATGAATAGAACAGGCCCTGCAGTCCATGTTATGCTGATCTTTGGCCTTCAGGACCAATCTAACCCTTCCCTCCCACATAAACCTCCATTTTTCTATCTCTGCAACTCATAGGCTCTCAAATGCCCCAAATATATCTGCCTCTACCAACAGCCTTGGCAGTGTTCCACAAAACCTGACATCCCTTCTGTTTTTCTCCAAACAGCTTATCGTGTCCTCTCACTAGTCTCCTCCACTCTGGGAGACCACTTTGGATGTCCATTCTCTGCCTCTACCAAGTCACCTATCACACCTTCACTTCAAAAAGAAGCCTTGCTCACAACTTTTCAGAGCACTTTAGCCCAGACAGCATCCTAGTAAATATTCTCTGCACCTTCTAAGGCACACTTTCTATAATAAAGTGACAGGAACTGAACAATAATTCAAGGTTGCGGCAAGATCTGAATCTGGGGAAGTGGGCCAAAGAATAGCAGACAGAATTTAATGCCGATGATTATGTGTCTGTGACATCAAACCAGGATAGGACAGTAAAATAACAGTGCCCCAAGGAGTTGTAGAACAGAGATCCAAGGATACAGGTGCAATTCCCCCAGAAGTGGCAATACAGGTAGACAAGATGGAGGCATATACACTCAAGTGGTCACTATTAGGTACATTGGCAAATATCAAACACCCAATCATATAGCAGCATCTCAATGAACAAAAGCACATAGACATGGTCAAGAGGTTCAGTTGTTCAGACCAATTGGGATGAGGGTAAAATGTGATTCATGTGACTGACTGGAGCAATTGTTGGTGCCAGACAGGGTGATTTGGGCATTTTAGAAGCTGATTTCTGGGATTTTCACAGACTAGCATTTACAGAGTGGTGCAAAAAAAAATCCAGTGAGCAGCAACATCTTGTTAATGAGAGGTCAGGGGAATGACAGACTGGTTCAAGCTGACAAAGGCAACAGTATTGGAAATAACCACATGTGATGTGCAGAGGAGCAGCAGAGAACAATGAACATACTCCGTGGCCACTATTTGGTAAAGAAGGTACCTAGTCAAGTGACCACTTAATGTCTGCCAAAGGACAAGAATTTAAGAACAAGGACTGGCACATTGTTACAGATGTACAAGACATGAATATTGTGCACAGTTCCAACTGTCATACTTGAAAGAGGATGCGATCAAGCTAGAGGACACTGAGAAGATTCACAAGGATGCTGCTAGGACCAGTGTGCTCAAGTTTGAGACTGGACAAAATTTCCACAGAGCAAGGAGGTTGAGGGGATGCTCTGAAAATCTGTGCGTAAACAATTGTTAATTTCTTCTTGCACCCTACCCCCCCCCACCACTAGTATGAAAGTCTATAGCTAAAAAGTATAGTTTTAAGCAAGGGGAAATTTAAAGGCAACCCAACAGGCAAGTTCTCTCCAGAAGATAATTATCTGCTAGAGGATTACAACATTTAAAAGATTGAGTAGGACACGGATAGGAAACGTTTAGGGATATGTTGGCAAAGGGGACTAGCACAGGTTGATTGACTTGAGGCAAAGAACCCTTTGTGCTGTGCAACAATGACAAAGCACTACATGCTATAAAAACAGTGGATTTTAGCCACCAGGGACAATGTGCTTCAGCCAAGGGAGCTACGGATTTGGCAACCTTGAGGGCTTTGCTGCTAGCAATTTTTCTAGAAGCCCTGTCCTTAGTCCTCTTCCCTTTAGCCACCAGTCCAATTCCAGACTGCTCCTCAATCTAATACTTTAATGGATTACAATTCATGAAGTGCCCTACTGGTAGGACACATATCGCCACAATAAAAACCTACAAATAGCCAACCTGAGCCAACCCAAACAGGGCTTTTTTTAAAGCCAGCATATCCTGATAGTCACATCTCATGGACAGGATCTACACTACATCAGAAATATATACATCAGGATCTATACTACAGTGATCCTAGTCCAAGGTTTCATTGACAAACATGGGAAATGACAACTGTAGCCCTCAATAGCAAAGCTGGTAATTAAGATAGAGGCAGCACAGTACACTTTGTAGCTCCAAATGCTGCTTGCAAGTGTGTTAATTCTCCAGTGACCATATGGGTTTCCTCTAGATGCATGCTTTCCTCCCACGTTCTACAGATGTGGAGATGTAGAAGTTATCAAGTCACATGGGTGTAACTGGGCAGCACAGGTTCACTGGGCCAGAAGGGTCAATTAACTGTTTGTAATTTGCTATTTTCATATGATGTGGATGGACACATCTTTCCATGACTGATGGTCCTTGGCATTTTCATACAAATGGAACTGGCTCACCATTGCCTTCTGGGGCAGTGTCTTTACAAGACAGACGACCCCAGCCATTATCAATTCTCTTCAGATTGCCTGCCTGGCATCAGTGGTCACATAACCAGGAACTGTGATATGCACTACCAGCTCCCATGTCTTCAAGTGACCCTGATGTGTCCACACTTTGCCCAAGGATGCCCTGCAAACAGGCTGACAGAGCGAAGGAGCACCTTGCACCTTTGGTAGGGGCATCAGCATCCCAAAATGCATCTAATAAGTTATGGATTAATTGGTTTTCAATTGACAAAAGTGTGGGAAGAGCACTGAACCAAGACTTTGTGCTATCCTGGTCAAAGGATGACGAATAGTTTTAAGAACTTTGCCTCACTACTCGTACTTCAGAATACACTGTTCAAGAAACCAATTGAACTAATAACAGTCAATAGCTACAACTGGATTCAAACTATACTTGGACAAGTCTGATCACTGTATAGACAAGGCAAAACTGGTATTTTGAAACTGAATAGTGAACATTTAAGGCCGTAAAAGGACACTTAAACCACCTTACCTTTGTAACTGGACAGAGTCAAATCCTTGAATTCTCCATTGGGCATCACAGCCTTGGCTGTGAAATCAGGGGCAGGATGACCAATTTTAGCATTTCTAGCTGCCATCTTGTACAGTTGCTGTAAAGAAGATGCCCAGTATTAATGCAAACTAAAGCCAACTTTTGAACTGCACTATGGGCTGTTCTAAGCAACTTCTGGGACACTTGGAATAGATTGTGTTATAGCTGAAAAGAACATTCCAGAAACCCAACTGGAGTCAACACCATTCAACACTAATTACACAGGATTTATCTGAGTCATAACCCAAAGCTGAACTCACTTTTTTCACCATGGGAAATGGAGAAATATTACCAGCATTAGTTCCCAGTTTTGGTTACACTAATCACAACCAAGTCAATGTGCGCAGCATGTTGAGTCTGCAAGTATACTAGAGAAGCTGTATAGTAGAAATATTGAAAGGTGACTCAGTTAATTTCAAAGTTAAAAAAGCAATGGATTATTTAGATACACAATTGGTTTTTCTTAACAACTTGTATTATTTATAGACTCATCAACAGCCAACTTGACATGGAGATGAAAATTTGTAATCAGGTACTAGGTTTTATTAAAACAGTCCCCAATTATCAAGTGTGGCATTAACTACAAATTCATGAGATTCTTTGGATTAAGGTAAATAATCAGGAGCTTTAAAGAACTGTTTAAAATATTCTGCAGGGGAAACTGCAGTGACCACGAAGTCCAAAAAAATTGTTGGACACAGACTACACTGGTACACCAGTAAACAGTTAAGTCCACCAAATAGGGTGCCCCAGCAATCTTAGTTAAGAATAGAAGGATTCAGAAAGCACTACTTCCTTGTGGTTAAGCCAAAAAAAAATGAGCACGTTAATGTCTATGCAAATTTTCCCACAAAGTAGATTGCACCCATGTCTAACATTTAAAGATAATACTAATTCAGTTAACTAGCACTAATATTAGAACATAATTACAAGTGGGAAAATGCAAATTGCTAAACTTCCACCCGCCAGCCAAGCATGAGAACCCGGTTTTTAAAAAGTGTCAGAATTTGAAGGGGATCATAAATTCAGAGATAAAAGAGATGTGCTTAATTTCTACGCAACCCTAAAGCCTATCATGCTGACGACAGTACACAAATTGAACAGCAGGTCTTGAATCCTCCATAAAAAAGTTTAACCTAACACAAGGATTAAATTTCGGCTCATTAAGTTATACACCGAAATATCTAGCAATAGGGGGGTTCGAAGCTTAAACTGCTTTCACTTTGATGTCTGGCGTACTCGATTCGATACAGTGTAGCAAGTTAAACACTGCAACTAGGAATTTCAAACCGAAGAGACTGCGATACGATGGATACACTTGAATACGCTACTTAGAACGGATTTAAAATGTTGCAAAAGCAGCAGGGAGCGAATTCGTGAAGAACATTAATTCAGGTTGCAAAGATTAAGGCCCAGCCCCATTACTTGTGTCAGAAATACGAGCAGGTTAAACAACACAGTTTTGAAAAGAAGCCTTTAGCAGGCGATTTACGGCACACGTGGTACTCTTTGTTACAGCTCCATTTGAACGGGGATACTATGCACCACAATACCCTCGGCAGTGTATTCAAGGACAATAAAACTAATAAATAAAACTTTGCAAATATAAAGGACAATTGCAAGTCAACATAGGAAGCTTTATATAAAAAAATGCAAATCTGAAAAATAAATAACGGTGCAGAAAAATAAAGGGACAAAACTGCATTACAGACCTTGACCGGAACCGTACCAACCAAACTCCACGATACTCCGACGGCCAGTAGTCCGCTAGCTCGCCCCCCTCCTCCTACTTATAGTCCGACCAAAGATCGCGAGAGTGAGACGCCCGCAGCGCCCGGCTCCAGAATGACTCAGCAGAAAAACAAAGCTGCCGCTCTTAAAGGGACAGGCAGAGCGCAGATGTCAGCATGACTTTGGAGTTTCATTCCTCATCCACACTGACAACTTCCTGGGAGGAGAGTCGAGAAAGAATGGGATGAGGGTGAGCAGGTTAGTAATGAACGAGAGAGAGGGAGGAGAAAAGTGGCAGATGGATAGATAGTGTGAAAGAGAGAGAGTGAGCAGAGTATTCTCTGTTACTGTGGATCTGATGCAGCATTACGAAAAACACACTAACTCAAAAACACAATAAAAAACAAAATAACAATCCTATTGTACGTAGCAGACACCAACAGAATCAACAAACTCATTGGTAAGGCCAGTGATGGTGTGGGGATGGAACTGGACTCTCTGACGGTGGTGTCTGAAAAGAGGATGCTGTCCAAGTTGCATGCCATCTTGGTCAATGTCTCCCATCCACTACATAATGGACTGGGTGGGCACAGGAGTACATTCAGCCAGAGACTCATTCCACCGAGATGCAACACAGAGCGTCATAGGAAGTCATTCCTGCCTGTGGCCATCAAACTTTACAACTCCTCCCTTGGAGGGTCAGACACCCTGAGCCAATAGGCTGGTCCTGGACTTCTTTCATAATTTACTGGCATAATTTACGTATTACTATTTAACTATTTATGGTTCTATTACTATTTATTATTTATGGTGCAACTGTAACGAAAACCAATTTCCCCCAGGGTCAATAAAGTATGACTATGACTATAAAACATAACTGTTTGAGTGTGACTGTATATACAAAACATCAGCTTATAGACTTAGACTGATTGTACCTACATAAACCAATGGTAGGTGCAGAAGCATCTTTATATCTTATACTTTATTGTCGCCAAACAATTGATACTAGAACGTACAATCACCACAACAATATTTGATTCTGCACTTCCCACTCCCTGGATTACAAATCAATAGTAAATATTAAATTATAAATCATAAATAGAAAAATGGAAAGTAAGGTAGTGCAAAAAAACCAAGAGGCAGGTCCGGATATTTGGAGGGTACGGCCCAGATCTGGGTCAGGATCCATTCAGCAGTCTTATCACAGTTGGAAAGAAGCTGTATATAAGGTGACTCTAAGAGGAACATTGGTTTTATGTCTGTCTTAGTGGTAGTTTCTTATTGATTCTAATGTGTTTATTTTTCTCTACAGTGAATGCCCACAAGAAATTGTACCTCAGCGGGGTTGAATTGCACCCAATCAGTGATAGGGAGCATAAGAAGCAGTGATTTCACTTCAGTCTGTGGTTGATGATTAAAAACGGCAGCACTTCATGCCAGTTTTCAGAGTAGTACAATCCCTAATCAGTGAACGGAATTCGTTAGAAAGGGCAAATGAAAATGACACAGGGGCAAGTGGAGCGGCCATTATATGAGTGTGCCAGTATTGGAGTGTCTTTGGCTCATCAAGCTTAAAGCGAGGTAAATATCTGGTAATTTTCTTCTTCATTATTCTTCATTCCTTGTTTATTAGGGCACATTTAGTGCAACGAGACTGGCTTCAGGAGTTGTGTTTTATTCTGTGTGTGAGATGTGGGAATTCTGGGAGATCTCCAGCTCCCCAGATACCCACATCTGCGCCAGTTACACCAAGCTGCAGCTCCTCAGAGATCGTGTTGAGGAACTTCAGCTGCAGCTCAATTAGCTTGATTTCATACTAAGGAAGTGATAGATAGGAGCTACAGGGAAGAGGTCACCCCTGGGTCGCAGGAGGCAGGGAACTGTCAGGAGAAGGAAGGGAAATGGGCAGCCAGCGCAGAGTAATCCCCTCAATAATAAGTATACCACTTTGGATGTGGTTGAGGGGGAGCCATAGCAACTGGGTCTCTGGCCCTGAGTTTGGTGCTGTGGCTCAGAAATAAAGAGAGGTAAAGAGGACTGCAGTAGTGATAGGTAACTCCATAGTCAGATGAATAGAGATGAGATTCTGCAGACATGATAGAGACACACAGATGGTGTGTGGCCTCCCAGGTACCAGAGTCAGGGATGTCTTCGGTTGAGTCTACGGCATTCTAAAGGGGGAGGGTGAGCAGCCAGAAGTCTTGGTTCATATTGGCAGCAATGACGTAGGTAGGAAAGATGAAGAGGTCCTGAAGAGAAATTTTGGAGAGCTAGGAAGAAAGTTGAATAGCAGGGCATCCAGCATAGTAATCTCTGGATTGCTGCCTGGGCCACGTGCCAGTGAGGGTAAGAATAGGATGATTTAGCAGATGAATACATGGCTGAGGAAATGGTGCATGGGTCACCGGTTCATATTTTGGATCATTGGGATGTCTTCTGGGGAAGGTATGACCTGTACAAAAGGGACGGGTAACATCTGAACCCATTGGGGAAGGTTTAAGTATTCTAAATGCAGGATGACGCAACTGTCGCTGAGAAGAGAAGTCAAAGCTATCCTAAAAGCCAAAGAGAAGGCATATAGTAAGCAAAAGTTAGTGGGAAGTTAAAGGATTAGGAAGCTGTTAGAAATGAACAGAGACAACTAAAAATGCCGTAAAGAAGGAAAAGGTGGAATACAAAGGTGAAATTGCTAACAATATTAAAGAGGATACCGAAGGTTCTTCAGATACATAAAGGGAGAGGCAAGTAGATATTGGACCACTGGAAAATGATGCTGTAGAGGTAGTAATGGGGGACAAGGAATTGAGGAATGAACTGAATAAGTATTTTGCGTCAGTCTTCACTGTGAAGATACAAGCAGTATATCAGGAGTTCAAGAGTGCTGGGGGCAGAGCTGTGTGAAGTTGCCATTACTAGAGAGAAGGTTCTCGGGAAACTGAAAGGTCTGAAGGTAGATAAGTCATCTGGACCAGATGGTCTACACCCCAGGATTCTGAAGGAGGTGGCTGAAGAGATTGTGGAGGCATTAGTATGATCTTTCAAAAATCAATAGATTCTGCCATGGTTCTGGAGGACTGGAAATTTGCAAATGTCACTCCACTCTTCAAGAAAGGAGAGAGGCAGAAGAAAGGAAATTGTACGTTTGTTAGTCTAACTTCAGTTTTGGGAAGTAGTTGGAGTCGATTGTTAAGGATGTGGCTTTGGGGTACTTGGAGGCACGTGACAAAATAGGTTGAAGTCATTAAGGTTTCCTTAAGGGAAAATCTTGCCTGACGAAGCTGTTGGAATTCTTTGAAGAAATAACAAACAGGATAGACAAAGGAGAATCAATGAATGTTGTGCAGTTGCATTTTCAGAAGGTCTTTGACAAAGTGCCATACATGAGGTTGCTTAACAAGTTAAAAGCTCATGGTATTACAGGAAAGGTACAAGCATGGTTAGCACATTGGCTGATTGGCAAGAGGCAGAGAGTGGGAATAAAAGGAGCCTTTTCCAGTTGGCTGCCAGTGACTAGTAGTGTTCTATATGGGTTTGTTTCTTTTAATGTTTTATGTCTATAATTTTGAATTGATTGCTTTTTTGCCAAGTTTGTGTGTAATACGAAGATAGGCGAAGGGGCGGGTAGTGTTGAGGAAGCAGAGAGGCTACAGAAGGACTTACATAGATTAGGAGAATGGGCAAAGAAGACGGGCAGATGGAATACAGTGTTGGGAAGTGTATGGTCATGTACTTTTGTAGAAGAAATAAAAGCATAGACTGGTTTCTAAATGGAGAGAAAGTTCAAAAATCTGAGGTACAAAGGGACTTGGGAGTCCTTGTACAGGATTCCCTAAAGGTTCACTTACAGTTTGAGTCGGTGGTGAGGAAGGCAAATGCAATGTTAGCATTCATTTTGAGAAGACTAGAATGTAAAAGCAAGGGTGGAATGTTTGGGCTTTATAAGACACTGGTGAGGCCTCACTTGGAGTATTGTGTGCAGTTTTGGGCCCCTTATCTAAGAAAGGATCTGCTGACATTGGAGAGGGTTCAAAGGAGGTTCACAAAAATGATTCCACGATTAAAAGACTTATTATATGAGGAGTGTTTGATGGCTCTGCGCCTGTATTGACTTGAGTTCAGATGAATGAGGGGGAACCTCATGGAGGCCAAGTCATCGGGTATATTTAAGGCAGTGGCTCAAAGGTTTCAACGGTACATATGAAGTCAGAGAAATGTACGCAATATACATCCTGAAATACTTTTTCTTTGCAACCATCCACGAAAAGAGAGGAGTGCCCCAAAGAATGAATGGCAGTTAAATATTAGAACCCTAAAGTCCCCCCACCTATCCTCCCTCCTATGCTTAAGTGACAGCAAGCAACAATCACCCTCCCCCCACTGGCAAAAAAAAGCATCGGCACCCACCACCAGGCACTCAAGCATGAGCAAAGCAACAGCAAAGACACAGACTTGTAGTTGCCCCAAAGACTTCATGTTTCACCCAGTATTTGACATACCACAGGCTCTCTCTTTTCCTAATAAGGGAGAAAGAGGTGCCTTCATTTTCACAGCAAGCGGGGAGACATAACAAGCAACTCGATGGTTTATGATATTAAAAGTCTGTTACGTCACTTTTAACGAGCTCTGTGCCCAAAGATCTGGGCTCACAGCCGTAGATAATCTGACTCCCCTGACGACACATGGGTCTCCTGCCATGACACCGGCCTTCCATCCGCCGTCTTCAGAATCCCGAGATCCTAAGCTTCCAAATCCGAGCCCGCAGAGAATCGTAGTCAGCACGTAACTCCAGGTCAGGGTCTTCAAAAGAACCCTAAAAGGAAAAATAAAGATATTAAAGATGGAAATAGAGCTGTTTCCGAAGATGCAAACAAAGGAGTCGCCATTTAGCGCCATCATCTCTTCGCTCCGCCTCCAGATCTCCAGGTTGATAGATACTTCATTAGTCAGGGCATAAGGGGATACGGGGAAAAGGCAGGAGATCGGGACTGAGAGGAAAATGGATCAGCCATGATGAAATGGTGGAGCAGACTCAATGAGCCAAATGGCCTAATTCTGTCCCTATATCATATGGTCTTATGGTCTCTGAGTAGTATATGGTAACATATAAATTCTTTGAATGATAAATTTACTTTGAACTTCGAAATGATAATGTGACAAGGCAGTAGGAATTCTTCTAGGTAGCAGCAGGACAAATGAAAGCAGAGTAGGTCAGACTGTGTCAGTGTGGGGGTGGGGTGTGGAGTGTTAGCGTAAAGTGTCAGTGCATGCAGGTGTTGATGAGGCCACCTTTGGAACACTGTTTTCAGCTTTGTTCACTCTGCTGTAAGAATAATGCCACTAAGCTGGAAAGAATGCAGAGGAGATTTACGGAAATGTTGCCGGGCCTTGAGGAATTGAGCCACGGAGAGAAGCTGAGCAGGTTGGGGCTTTATTCATTAAAATGGTGGAGAAATAGCGGTGATGTTATTGGCGTGTGTAAAGTCATGAGGTGCATAGAGAGCGTGAATGTACAAAGTGTCTTTCCCAGGGTTGGGGACTCACGAAGCAGAGGACATAGATTTAAGCTGAGAGGGGAGAGATTTTATAGGAACCTGAGGGACATCTTTTCGCCCAGAGTGATTTGTATGTGGAAATGCAGTGCTAGATGACATGGTGGAGACAGGTACGTTAACAACATTTAGAAGGAAATTGGGCAGGTACTTGGATAGGAAAGACTTAAAGGAATATGGGCCAAACAGGAGTAAGTGGGACCAGCAAAGATGAGCACATTGGTCAGCACTTGAGCCGAAAGATCTGTTTCCCTGCTCCATAACTCTGTAGGACTTTCTTCGTCCCATAATCAAACTTTTTCATTATCAAGGCAAACATTCATTTGCCTGCTGTACCTGCATGTTGATCATCAACAAGTGTACAAACACACATAGATTCTGCTGAACTTCAAAACTACCCAACTACTCACCATACAACAAATGCATTAAACCTCTGATAATCCAATATTCAATTATTCAAAATTCCAGAAGATTTGGCATCTTACTTACTCATTAGTTTAGAATCAGAATCCTTCATTATTACTGACTTATATGATGTGGATTTTCTTTTGCAGCGGTACAGTCTAAAAACACAAAATTACTAAAAATTACAACATAAATAAGGAATAATGAGGTAGTGATCATTGTTAATGGATCATTCAGAAATTTAATGATGGGGAATAATCTGTTGCTAAGTCATTGCCTGTGGCTCTTCAGGCTCCTCTTCCCTTCGCTGATGATAGTAATGGTTGGCTGCAAATGACTAGTGGTGTTCTGCAGGGGTTGGCGCTGGGACCACTTTTTATGTGTCAATGATTTGGACGACGGAATTCATGGATTAATAGCCAGGTTTGTGGGATGATACAAAGATAGGTGGGAGGGCCAGGTAGTGACGAGGAAGCAGGGAGACTGCAAAAGGACTTAGTTTAGGAGAATGGGCAAAGAAGTGACAGATGGAATACAGTGTTGCGAAGTGTATGGTGATGCACTTTGGTAGAAAAAATAAAAGCGTAGGCTATTGTCTAAATGGAGAGAAAATTTAAAAATCCGAGGCACAAAGGGGCTTGAGAGTACTCGTGCAGGATTCCTTGAAGGTTAATTTGCAGATTGAGTGAGGAAGGTAAATGCAATGTTACCACTCATTTTGAGAGGACTAGAATATAAAAGTAAGGATGTAATTCTAAAGCTTTGTAAGACATTGGCCAGACCACATTCGGAGTATTGTGAGTAGTTTGGGGCCACTTATCTAAGAAAAGATGTGCAGGCGTTGGAGAAGGTCCAGAGGAGGTTCCAGGATTGAAAGTGTTAATGTATAAGTGTTTGATAGCTGTGGGCCTGTAGTAACTGGAGTTTAGAAGTACTACTACTACTACTACTACTACTACTACGTCGACTCAGGCCTAGGGGGCCGGCGTCGGGCATGATGACGGACTCTCCACTTCTCCCTCTCCCTCATCAGTGTGTTCAGTTCATCTACATTAGCCACACCGCTGTCTTCTAGGAGCGTGTTGACCATAGTCTTGGGAGGGCGCCCAGGGTTCATCCTCCCGTGCTTGGGCTCCCATATGATGACTAGGCTGGCAGGTAGCTCAGGGTGACGTAGACAGTGCCCCGCTAGTTGCAGTCTTCTCACCTCGATTTTAGTGGTGAGCATCGGTGGGTTGCTATAGAGCTCGATGTTCGTCATGTGCTGTTGCCAACTCACGTCAAGAGCCATCCGGAGCATTCGTGTATAGCCACCATCTAGAGACCTTCGCATTGTCTTGGTGAGTGTCTACATCTCGCATCCGTACGTGAGAATGGACTCTATGACTGCTGTGAAAATCCTCTTTTTAAGCCCTCTGGTCAGGTTCGACTTCCAGATTTCCTTCGTGTTGTTCATAGCCCTCCACGTCAGTGCCTTCCGTATCTTTATGTCCTTCTCCGAACTCATCATTCTTGACCCAAGGTACCTGTAGTCAAAGACTTTCTTAATGGTATCATTCTCCACGGTCTTGAGAGTACCCTCGTCGCAGTTAAACGCCATGACAGAGGTCTTTTTAGCGTTTAGAAGAACAAAGGGGATCTCATTGAAAGCTATCGAATATTGAAAAGCCTAGAAAGAGTGGCTATGAAGAGAATGTTTCCTATAGTGGCTGAGTCTAAGAACAGAGGGAAGAGCCTCAGAATAGAGGGATGTCCATTTAAATGGAGATGCGGAGGAATTTCTGTGGACAGAGGGTAATGAATCTGTGGAATGCATTGCTACGGCTAGCTGTAAGGGCCATAACATTGGGTATTTTGAAAGCAGAGGTTGATGGGAAGAAGGCAGGAGAAAGGGGTTGAGAGGGATAGTAAATCAGCCATGATGGAATGGCAGAGCAGATGATGGGCTGAATGGCCTAAGTCTACTCATGGTTTTATGGTCTAATGCGAAGATGGCATCATTCAGGTGGTGATGGCCCTCAATAGTGGATGCCTCATTCTTGAAGCACTGCTTCAACAGCAGGGAATGTTGAACCGGTGATGGAACTGGCTGAGTCTACAATACCCTGCGGCCCTTTGCAATCCTGTGCATTGGAGCCTCTATACAAAGTTAGAATGCTCTTCTCTGTACATCTGTAGAAATTAGCTGGAGTCTTTAGTAACAACCTCCTAATGAAGTCTAGCCACTGCTACGCCTTCATTAAGATTACATCAAAATGTTGGGCCCAGGGTAAATCATCTGAGCTACTGATGCCTTATATAAACCCTTCGATCTCCTACATATATGCCCTATATGGGTGGTCTGGAAAGGCCTGTTCCCCAATGCATCTCTAAATATACTAACAGGATTGGACAGAGTCAACTATAGACTTATAAAAGGGAAACCACCTTTGACAAATCATTTTTTAAAAAAAATAAAAACAGAAATGCTGGTAATACTCTGCGGGAAAAGAAACAGAGTTAACATTTCAGATCGAAAACACTTTGTAAGTTCTGTTGACGTAGAAGGTAGCAGGTGCGCCAGTTGATGTGGCCTATTTGGACTTTCATGGACTTAAAGATGTATTAGCTTTATTTGTCTCATGTACCTTGAAATGCCAAAACAGACGGTGAAATGTGTCAGGACTAACTGAAAGAAAAGCTAGTAAGAGATTTTCAAATCTCTTACTAGATCTTCTTTCAGTTAGTCCTGACGAAGGCTCTCAGCCCGAAACGTCGACTGTACCTCTTCCTAGAGATGTTCACCAGCAACTTTTATGTTGTGTTGCTTGAAATTCCAGCATCTGCAGATTTCCTCATGTTTGCGTGGTGAAATGTGTTATTAGCGTCAACAACCAACACAGTCTGATGTGCTGGGGACAGCCTGCAAGTGTCGCCATGCTATCAGTGCCAACGTAGCACGACCGCTACTCACTACTCTAACCTGTTTGTCTTTCGGAAGGTGGGAGAAACTGAAGTAGCAAATAGGAAACCCATGCGGCCACAGGGAGGATGTGCAATCTGCTTACAGGCAGTGGCGGGAATCGAACCCCTATCTTCTGATTGCTGGTGCTCTGAGCTGTTACATGAATTGCTGTGCTACTGTGATGGCCACTGTCAGACTTTCAGAAAGCTTTTAATAAGACGTCACATTAGAGAACATCTTTTAGAATAGAGGTGCTGTGGCTGTGTTGCAATACAGGGACAATGCTTGCATTTGCTTAGAAATCTGATGACAGAGGGGAAGAAGCGTTCTTTTGCAATCTGTATTTATTTCGTAATTTACAGTAAATATTTATACCTTTACATTGAACTGCTGCAGCAAGCAATAAATTTCATGTTGTGTACAGTGATAATAAACCTGATTCTGATTGTTCATCATTGTAGCTGCAAGATGCACGCTGTTGTTGATTTATTCCCTGATGCAAATCAGATGCTGGAGCTTGATTCAACATGCATTAATAAACATCCTCCATCAACTTATGCCCTCTACAGCACAGTGCCTTCCATCTAGTGCACCAGGAGACCCTGGAAAATGTGTGACCACTCTTATTGTTTCAGGAAGCAACTCTCAGTGTGTCATACAGGGGGCGATGGGAGTGGACCCAAAAGCAAGACACAGACACTGAAGCACAAGGAACAGGACTAGGTTTGTCAAAAAAGCAAGGGAAGTGGGGAAGAAGTGACACAGGCCCTGGACGAGACAAGGATTCAGGGACTGGGCTAGGACTTGGCTAAGAAAACGGAACCAGGACGAGGAACTAGGAACTAGGAGCCTGGGCAAGGACTCCAAGCCAGAGACTGGACAGGGACCTGGAACCTGGGTTTTGACTCTGGCTCGGACCCCAGATCTAGGCGAGGACAAGACATGACTACAGGACTGGACGTGGAACTCCTGCACAGGACGAGGCACAAAGCTGTGGCTTGGACTATTCGAGGTACTAGGACAAAGCCATGGCTTGGACTAGACAAGGTACTCCTGGGCTGGGTGAGGCACAAGGACAGGACGAGACAATGAAGCTAAGACTTGGACTTGGGAGACTGGAACACAGAGCCTTGGTCTTGGGAGACAGGAACACGGAACACAGAGCCTTGGTCTTGGGAGACAGGAACGCAGATCACAGAGCCTTGGTCTTGGGAGACAGGAACATGGAACACAGAGCTGGGACCCCTCCTTGGGAACAGGACATAGGGCCGGGACTCATACACAGAATACTGAACATGACTAGACAGTTCTCAACACTAGGTAGCGGCAAACGGCCAGGCCTACCTAGTGAAGGCATGGACACAGAGACAGTTCCCAACTCAAGGTAGCGGCGAACAGCCAGACCTACCTAGCAAAGGCATGGACACAAAGAGACAGTTCCAAATAACAAAAGACAGTTCGTTATCTAGACACAGCAAGGCTCCGGTCTTGCTCCAGCAGTAGAACCTGATAGTGATACAGGCAAGTCTTCAGGCCAAGGCTTCAGGCAAAGGTTGCAGGCAAGGCTTCAGGAAGAAAGTGAAGGGAAGGGAACAGTCCAGCAAATGAAGCTGAACCCAGGAGCTATTTATCTAGCCAGCCCAAAAGGAGAATCATGTGCTTCAATTAAGGCACACAACAGGACAAGGGAAAGCAGGAAAACCTGGAATATGGATCGATGGACTGGACTGTGAACCAGAATGCGGACTTCAAGGACTAGACCATGACACAGTGAAGGCAAACATTGCTACCTTGAGCAGGGTCTTCGGATGACTGAGGAATAGAATCTAGCAATAAAGGAGCTAGACCTCAGATCTTGCAGAAAGCTCATGGTTTACCAGGCCTGCCCCTCCTAAATAGCTTTGAAACCTAGACTGCCAAAAGCAGATACTGCAAGGCACTATTATAAGCATTTATTTTATTTAACAGAAATCATATATTATCTCCTGCATTTCTAAAGGTTATTAACTTGATAATGGCTGTTCTGCTGGGTGTGTCCAACACTTTCTGTTTTGTTACTTTTATCATAATGGACTTCTGACATCTGGTATGTGGGTTCTCAAGAAAAGCCTGATTTTTGTTGTTTTGCCAGCATGGTAACTGTCATCGTAAATTGCCTGAACCCTGCACCCTGCTGAACTAACAAAGCATTTGCCAGAGCATTGATGGAGGCAAAGCATGCACCTCAGATGGGAAAGAGAAATAATGTACTGGAAGTGTGTGTGTGTGTGTGTGTGTGTTGTGTGCGAAGATAGGTTCATATTTGACAGATAGTTGCATTTTTCCCCAGAGTAACACACACAAAATGCTGGAGGAACACAGCAAGACAGGCAGCATCTACGGAGGGCAGTAAGTCGTCAACATTTCTGGCCGAGACCCTTCATCAGGATTACATTTTCTCTAATCTTGATCACATGGCAGGCTAACATGCCCTGAAACTGAAACAAGAATATGAAGCCACAAAAAATCTGCTCGAAGAACCCAGCAAGCCAAGTAGCATCTGTGGGAGGAAAGGAGTTAACTTTTCAGATTGATACCCTGCATTAGGACTGTACTCTTATCCCAGATTCCAACATGTGCAGTATCTTGTGTCTCCAGTACGAAACCATGTCTTGACTGAGTCGTATCTTGTTGCCTGTGTCATTGGTACCTTGCACTTGCACTTGCACTTTCTTCCATTGTCCTCTCTCCTCTCCTATCAGATTCCTTCTTCTTCAGCCCTTGATCTTTTCACCAGGTCATGCTCTCTCCTCGCTGCTGCAATCAAGAAGAAGGTACAGGAGCTTCAGGACTCACACCACCAGGTTCAAGAATAGTTATTACCCCTCAACCAACAGGCCCTTGAACCAATGGGAATAACTTCACTCAACTTCACTTGCCCCGTCACTGAAATGTTCCCACAACTTATGGAGTCACTCTTAAGGACTCTTTATGTCACGTTCTCAATATTTATTGCTTATTTATTTATTATTATTATTTCTTTCTTATTGAATTTGCACAATGTGCTGTCTTTTGCATACTGGATGAACAGCCAGTAGGTGCAGTCTTTCATTGATTCTATTATGGTTATTATTCTATTAGGATTTACTGAGTATCCCACAAAGAAATGAATCTCAGGGTTGTACATGGTAACTTATATGTACTTTAGTTTGGGCACGTGGCCAAGTGGTTAAGGCATTCATCTAGTGATCTCAAGGTCACTAGTTCGACCCTCAGCTGTGGCAGCGTGTTTGTGTCTTTGAGCAAGGCACTTAACCACACATTGCTCTAGTATCTGTGCGAGGAGTGGCGCCCCACACAGACTTCCAATCTGCACCTTGTAAGGCATGAAAATGCCTGATGCAGGCCTCTCATGGTCTGAGTCGACGTTCCCTCCCCTCCCCTCCCTTATATGTACTTTGGGAATAAATTTAGTAGTGAGTTTTGAAGACAACCTTACACCCAATATTTGGGATCCACGCTGTTAAACTTTGAAGCAACAAGTTAACCCTAACCCTAACTGCTGGAGGGTCTCACAGCAAAACACTGACCAGCCATTTCCCTCCATGGATGCTGCTTGACCTGTCGAGTTCCTCCAGCATTTTACTTGTTGTTGCTTCGGAGTCCAGTGTCTCTGCTAATATTTGGTTGTATATTCACTATTGTCTTCATGGAGATCTGACGTAGATTTGGGGGTCTGCTTTATGAAACACCTTTGCTCCATTTCCTGGTGACAGAACATTTTAATTCCAATCTCATTTCCCATTCTAACATGACCTTCTCTACTGCTATAGTGAGGCCACTCTCAGGTTGGAGAGTACCTCATATTCTGTCTGGGAAGCCTCCAACATGATGGCATGAACCTTGATTTCTCTAACCTGGTAATTTCTTCCCTGTGCCCCTTCCCTCTTTATACAATCTCTATTCCAGCTCCCCTTTACCCCTTCTCTTCTCCTTGGCTGCCTATTATCTCCCTCTAGTGCCCCCTCCTCCTTCCCTTTCTCCCATGTTCTCTTTCCTCTCCCATCAGATTACTTCTTCTTCAGTCCTTTACCTTTTCTACCTATCCCCCCCCAACTTCTCACCTCTTCTCCCTTCCCACACCCACCCACCTTCCCTCTCCCCTGGTTTCACCTGTCACCAACTAGCTTGTACTCTTTCCCCTCTCGCACTTTCTTATTCTGGCATCTTGCCCATTCCGTTCCAGTCCTGATGAAGGGTCTCAGCCCAAAGCATCAGCTGTTTATTCCACTGCATAGATGCGGCCTGGCCTGCAGAGTTCCTCCAGCTTTTTTGCATTTGTCGCTCTAAATTTCCAACATCTGCAGGATCTCTTGTGTTAATATGAACCGTTTGTTAGCTGAATTTCATGTGCCTTAATTTTGTTACAGAACCAAAGTGTATTTGCAAATATTTCCTCAGGCCCTTCAATTAGACGTTTGTAGTTCTAAAACCAAACTTATATCATCACTTGCAGTGTCTGGTAGATAAGAGCATTAGTGCATTCTCTGCTTTTTGTGATAAACAGCTACAGTTTGTTACTAGCATTTACAGAACTCCCTAGGGTGTGCTTATGATTTTAGTTTATATTTCACTCAGAAATATTTCTTTTGAAAACAATTAGAAAGCATGTTTTTTTTAGCATGACCTTTTGCTTCTCTTTGTATTAACTCACTTGTTTTGTTTCATTGCGGACAGTTTTCACAAAAGATGATTTTGGCAAACAGCATTTAGTGGGAAGTTGCAACTTATACAACTTGAGTTCTTACTTTCTTGATGGAAACTGACGAGACCACGATGCTCCTGGGAGAAGTTTTAAAAAGGATTTGCCAGGTCTCTACAGAATGTTGCAGTTTAGGCAGTATTGGATATTGGCCTATATTCAGCCTAATATTTGATTTGACTTTATTAGGGATACATTGAGGATCCAAAGAGATAGCACCAAGTGCCATTCAATATACAAGCGGCAGCTAAGACACCTCACAAATTCCTTAGTAAGACCATGAGACATTGTAGCCGAATGAGGCCATTCAACCTGTCAAATTGGCAGCACCATTCCAATATGGCTGATTAATTATCCCTCTCAACCCCATTCTCCTGCCTTCTCCCTATAACCTTTCATGCCCTTACTAATCAAGAACTTATCAACCTCCGCTTTAAATATACCCAATGACTTGGCCTCCACAACAATCTGTGGCAATGAATTCCTCAGAATTACCACCCCCTGGCTAAAAGTTCTTCCTCATCTCTATTCTAAAGCGATGTCCTTCTATCCTGAGACTGTGCCCTCTGGTCCTAGACTCTCCCACTATAGAAAACCACCTCTACACCTCCACTCTATCTAGGCCTTACAATATTTGATAGATTTCAGTGATACTCCCCCTCCTTCTTCTAAACTCTAGTGAGTACAGGCCCAGAGCCATCAATCACTGCTCATGCCTTAACCCGTTCATTCCCGGTATCATTCTTGTGAACCTCCTGCCAGCACATCTTTACTTAGGTAAGAGGCCCAAATCTGCTGAAGTGCGGTCTGACCAATGCCTTATGAAGCCTCAACATTACACCTTTCTTTTTATATTCTAGTCATTAAATGAATGCAAACATTGCATTTTCCTTCCTTATTGCTCCCCACCCTCCAGGACCTGGATCAATATGTTGACGTCGTGCGGAGGCTTGTGTGCTTCGAGGACTCCATCGGGCAATGCCAACTCAGGGCCACCCATGTTGGAATGGTTGTGGACAAGATGCCAGACGAAGGCTGATCCAACCCTGGCTCTTGAATGAACAGACTCACGTCTACCCCACCCAGGCCACACTTCATCATGAACCAAGACAACTTTTCAAAACTGAGCTGGGTTTGCAGTGGTCCATCGATGCGGCCACGAGCTGGAGGAATAGCCTGACAAGAAACAATTGGAAGTGTGAGAGAACAACACCTGCCATATGAAACAACGTTGCACCCCACATTAATAATCACACATGTCTGCTAAGATTTATTTATTTATTATTTACAGTCATTTATTTATTTAGAACTACAGGGGAATAGAGGCCCTTCCAGTCCAACAAGCTGTGCTGCCCAGCAAACCACCGATTTTCATCTTCAATTGAACTATTAAAACAGCACTGGGACCACGTCACCGTTGTTCATACAGAAACATGGCTCCCATGCACCATCAATTTGGGTGGCATGGTAGTGCTATGGTTAGCATGACACTATTACAACTCGGGTCATCAGAGTTGAGAGTTCAGTCCCAGCATCTTCTATCAGGAGTTTGTATGTCTTCCCTGTGAAATGCATGGTTTTTTTCCGGGTGCTCCAGTTTCCTGCCACAGTCCAAAGACATATTGGTTAGTAGGTCATTTGGTTATTATAAATTGTCTTGTGATGAGGTTAGAGTTAAATTGGGGGTTGGGGGGGTGGGTAGCTGGGCAGTGTGGCTCAAAGGGCCAGGAAGCCCTATTCCACGCTGTATCTCTAAATAAATAAATTCTTAGGCTATGGCCACTCAGGGACTTTTGCTAATGTTAATTTGTGACCGTATCATGCTTTATCATAGCTGTGTGTGCTGTATCATAACTATTTGTGCTGTATTGTAATTATATGTACTGTGCGTGACTATGTGCTGTGTTTTGCACCTTGACCCCAAAGGAACAATGTTTCGTTCAGCTCTATACATGTGTATTGTTGAATAAAAATAAACTTTAACTTGAAATATGCCAGATCGCTGCAGCACCATGCCCTGTTTTAGTTAGACTAAGAATTAGATTAGTAGAATAACAACTCCACTATCCCTCTATGCAGTGGGTGACTGATGATGGAGCATGTAGGGCACAAGAGGGAAGGATGGAGGATGGAACATAAGGAGTGGCACTAAATGGTAATCAAAGAGCTGGCACATCTATGGTGGAGCAAAAGTATCCTTTTGATCTGTATCATCCTGTGATACCGCCAAACATTGATGCATTATAGCCTGGGCTGTAATGGGATGGGCTTATTAAAAACAATGATTAATGTAATTAACTTGGTTTTATAAAAGAAGAAACAGCATCCAAATACTCCTTCAAACAAAATGTTGTTTAATCATGTGCCTAATGTTTAAATTTATTCAGTTTTATAATAAAACTGGCTTTGAAATTCAAATTGTTTTCATGAAAATTCAAAAGATTTTCACTATTTAATTCAATTTTCAGTTTTGTTACCCATCAAACAAAAAGGGATGAATAACCAACAGCTTGCATCTGCATAGACTCTTTAATGTCAATAAAAATCACAAAACCGTTTACAAAGGCATAATAACAAAATGAATGCCAAGCTAACTCACCCAAGGGAGTGGGCTGTACAGGGTGATCTGCAGTGGGGTGATGTGTTTAAGGGGGCAATCCACAGCATAGGGTGAAGGCACAGTCATACAAGCTAAAAAAGATAACAAGAGAAGCACAAGATCAGAATAGATCTCCAAGAGTTCTATAGCCCTGAAGGAGTTACAGAGAAAGAGGGGAGAGAGGCCATCAAAGGATTTGAACAGATGGACAAGAATCTTAAGGTGGAGGCAGAAGGAGCGAGAGAAGGTAACACCATGGGTGAGTAGAATGGTGTAGGATAGGACATCGGTAACAGGTAATGCTGCTGGTAACCTTGGACTAGATCCTTTGGAGAGAGGATACAGATAGCCTGAAAAGGCAGAACTAATGAACCCCACTCGATATTCACACAAGTATGATCCCACCAGGTCATAATCTTACTGTGGCCATCATTACCTGACAGTCGTGCAACGTGCACTGTTTCTAATATTTCTGTTCCTTGTGTCTCCGTTACCCAATAGTCATTCAGTTGGTAAGCCGACTAATCTACAAATGATTCTCCCCTCTAGGACAATTGAAAATGTCACCCTTAGAATTTTATTACGTGAGAACCATACTTCTGTATCCCATTTCCCCTTTGTTAACCTCAGTTAGCTGAAACTGCTGAGAAGAGGTTTATTTTGATCACAGAGTGTTCTCCAAGTGTTCATGACTTTGCCGGTGCACTCATCAGCTGTAATGGTTCTGGAGCAAGTCCGAACAGGTTAATCCCATTGCAGTGAAGAACATTATTCCATTCATTCCACATTCTTGCAGCTTCCTTTATCTTTTCCAGGGTATGCAACTTGTGGATCATTTAGTTTCATCCTCAACACTGAAACCACAAATTTTCCTTCACACACAAGACAACTCCATGTTTAATGTGTACTCCCTTGTGCTGAAAGTCAAGTTTATTGTCACATGCACAAGTGAAATAGAAGACCTAGATGGGATAAAAATTGGAGGTGTTAACATCAACAATATAAGATATGCAGACAATACCATCCTAATAGCAAGTGCTGCAGAAGACCTACAAATCCTCTTAGACAAAGTAGTACAAACAAGCGCGGATTTTGGTCTATCTACTGTAAAAAAACCAAATGTATGGTAATATCAAAACATCAGGATACTCCCAACTGCCAATTGTACATCGGTAACCAAGAGATCAAACAAAAGACCAGCTTTAATTACCTTGGTAGCTTTATATCACAAGATGCTAGAAGTAAGGTAGAAATAAAAAGAAGAATTGCTATTGCCAAAACCAACTTCCAAAAAATGAAACCCATTTTTACCAGCAGACATATTTCCATGACAACAAGGCTTAGGCTACTAAGTTGTTACATCTGGTCTATCTTGCTGTATGCTTCCGAAACATGGACTATAACACCAGAACTCCAAAGAAACTTAGAAGCAACAGGAATGTGGTTTCTTAGAAGAATGCTGAAAATATCATATAGAAATAGGGTAACTAATGAGAGAGTACTCCAACATGCCTGTACAAAAAGATCTTTAATGAGAACATTAAATGAGAGGAAACTTAAATTCCTGGGCCATGTCATCAGAAAGGGAGAAATAGAATGCCTTACATTACAAGGCTGTACGCCTGGGAAACGCGGGAGTGGAAGGCAAAGAAGAAAATATATGGACACTGTGAAAGAACTAACAGATCTAAGTGTGTGAGATATCACTGACGCTGTGAGGGATCGTTCGATGTGGAGAGCCATGATCGCCCAAGCGTGGAGCGCGCAAGGCACATGAAGAAGAAGCACGAGTGATGTATGCACAGGTGCAATGGGAAGCTGACTCACAACAGCACCAGAGGCACACAGCGACAAGAAAAATATAAACACAATTTCTACAAGAAAGAACAAAATTAGAATAAAAGAAAACAAGGTATATGTAGAGGCAAAGTGGTCATCATGTTGCTAAAGTGTAGTGATTAGGGTTGTGTAGGTTGAAAGTTGAACCTGGTAGTGTGAGACTTCAGGTTTCTGCCTGATGCTGACTGTGAAAAATATGGCATGGGTCAGATGGTGGAGATTATTGATGATTGTGTTACTTCCTTAGAACTTTATTTTTATTTTTTTTAGCGATGCACCATGGAGGTGGCCCTTACGGCCTTTCGAGTCATGCTGCCCCAGCAACCCCCCAGCCCCAATGACAGGACAATTTACAACGACCATGGAACCTACCTGGTACATCTTTGGACTCTGGGAGGAAAGCGGAGCACACACATTCCAGAGACTCCTTACAGACAGCGCCGGAATTGAACTCCAAACGTCGGAATACCCCGAGCTATAATAGCGTCATGGTAGCCCCTCTTTTACTGTGGCACATAGAAGCGTACAGTGCAATGCAGGCCCCTTGGCCCACAGTGTTGTGCCAATCTTTTAACCTACTGTTAGATCAATCTAACCCTTCCTTCCCACATTGCCCTCTATTTTTCTTTCACCCATATGCCTGTCTAAGGGTCTGTCCCTAATGTATCTGCCTTTACCACCACCCCTGGCGGTGTGTTGCATACACCCACCACTCTTCATGTAAAAAAACTACCTCTGACATCCCCCATCTGTTTCCTCAAAACACCTTAAATTTATGACCCTTGTATTAACCATTCACGCCTTGGGACATGTCTCTGGCCGTTCGCTCTTTGTACGCCTATTTCTTCCATCAGTTTTTTCTTTCAATTCCTTGTCTTTCTTTTGCACTGTTAAATCCATAACCTCAACCTGTTGCTCCTTCTGTTCCTCAGTCAGCAGCCGCCATCTTTTCCTTTCCTTGCTTTGCTAGCTCATCAGCTTTTCTACTTCCGTCACGGAATAGCTTCGAATGTGCTTTCACCTTTATGACTCCCCATTCTTTTCCCTTTGCTTTTCCAGATATGTACTGCAATAATGTGGCAGATGAGAGGGGCTGTTCCTTCAGAATCAGAATTATCAGTTGAAGCAAGCCCTCCAGCTTCCTGCAAAGGCAAACATTGTAACATTCAACCTCTCTGTATCTATAACCGACCTAGGCAGGAAACGTCCTAACCACATACGCTACAACTGCCAGTTCTGTTGTTTGCACACTTTTGTTCATTGGTAAATTTAAGGCTAAGCTATACCTGTCCTTGCTGTACTCATGCTCCACATACACTCCACATCTGCTCTCCTCATTTTCCTGCACTGCCGAGGAAGCATCTGCAAACATTTTAAAATTGGATTCATTCTTTTTCATCCCTATGCCTCTTCCATCTGTCACCTCCCAGCTTCTCACTTCATCCTACCCACCCCCCACCCCCACAACCTGGCTTCACTTATCACCTTCTAGCCCGTACTCCTTCACTCCCCCCCCGCCACCTTCTTATTCCGGCTTCTTCCCCCTTCCTTTCCAGTCCTGTTGAAGGATCTCGGTCCGAAACGTCGATTGTTTCTTCCTCTCCGTAGATGCTGCCTGACCTGCAGAGTTCCTCTAGCATTTTGTGTGTGTGGACTCTGGATTTCCAGCATCTGTGAAATCTCTTTGTGTTTTTAAATCCTTGTCATTTGCATCTGTTCTCAATGATTTCTTTTTTCTGATCTACTTTCACTCCCATTTTTTGTTCTGATACAACTGGTCCTTTGGAATCGTTTGCTATCATAACTCTTCACTCATGCTTTTCACCGGTACAATTAAGATTACCTGCAAGCAAGATAGTTCAAAGTAAATTCATTTATCAAAGTATATTTACAGTATGCCACCATAAACAGCTCTGAGATTCATTTTGTTGCAGGCATACAATCCATAATGAAATAATAACCATAATAGAAGTTGTTATGATACTCACCCAAATGCGCCGGCTTCCAGGATTTATACACTCTAGCTCTCTGGAATATGCCTAGCTGGCACGGCCCTTTTATGGATTCAGGACCGTCCTGCTAATTGGCAGCCACATTTTGGTGCCAGAGTTTCAATATATAAGGAGGTTCCGTGCTCAATCGTCAGCCCTACTTGGATTATTGTGCAGCTTCCAGGTTAGTACTGCATTCTTGTTTTAGTTTTGCATTGTGTCCCAATTCCAGTCTTGGATACTCCAGCACCAGGGTCCAACCATCCTTGCCTAGGTCTCTCATCACAGTACAATCGAGCCAACGTTGACCCAGCAGGGCATAAGAGTTTCTTCTGCACTGTGGCCTGCCATAGCAAGAGGATTTCTAGACAGAGCCTGGAGATAGTCATAATCATAGTCATAGTCCTACTTTATTGATCCCGGGGGAAATTGGTTTTCGTTACAGTGGCACCATAAATAATTAAATAGTAATAAAACCATAAATAGTTAAATAGTAATATGTAAATTATGCCAGGAAATAAGTCCAGGACCAGCCTATTGGCTCAGGGTGTCTGACCCTCCAAGGGAGGAGTTGTAAAATTTGATGGCCACAGGCAGGAATGACTTCTTATGACGCTCTGTGTTGCATCTCGGTGGAGTGAGTCTCTGGCTGAATGTACTCCTGTGCCCAACCAGTACATTATGTAGTGGATGGGAGACATTGTCCAAGATGACATGCAACTTGGACAGCATCCTCTTTTCAGACACCACCGTCAGATCGTCCAGTTCCATCCCCACAACATCACTGGCCTTGCAAATGAGTTTGTTGATTCTGTTGGTGTCTGCTACCCTCAGCCTGCTGCCCCAGCACACAACAGCAAACATGATCACACTGGCCACCACAGACTCGTAGATCTTAAGGTAGTCGTTTGTCAACTTTCACAAGGAAGAAGCCAGAGTCACTCAGGTGAGGCTGTCGGTCGCTCTACGGAGTCAGGAGAGATTCAATGGTGACCCAAGTTCTTGCTGCAACTTCCTCACTCAATACCCATTAGTGCACGAACTCCAGCCATCCTGGTTCCCTTCGAAGCGCGGAAGGGTGGCCTGCATTACCTCTCCTAACTGGGAATGACCTGGCCTGGGCCACCGTGCATTGGCAACAAAGGTCGGAGATTTGCTCAGATTCAGAGGAGTTTATGGCTGCCATGAGGTGGGTGTTGCATCATCCCACCAGAGCAAGCCAAGTTCAGACTGTGATGAAACTGCGCCAGGGCATGGTACTCCTGCAGTGGTGCGTTGAGCCGACAGGTGGTTCCCAGGTCAGTGGCCGACTACACTATCGAGTTTTGGACTTTTGCCCAAGAGAGTGGTTGGAACAGGGAAGCTGTAGCCAGTCTATACTGCCACAGACTCCGAGACAAACTCGCCTCGGAAGAGGCAGCAGAGAACTTGGAGGTTCTGACCTACCAGTCCATCCGCCTTGCTGAGTGTAAGCGGGACTACTTCAAGAGGTCGAAGATGGCTGGTCCAAGCTTGGCCTCGACAGATCACGGTTCCACTCCCTAATCTTGGTCCGGTCTTGCCATAGGGTATGTTTCCAGTGCAGTATTCCGACCCCCAGACTCTCCCAAGACCAACGATTGACGAGGGGGCAGACTTTGGTTCTGGGTAACCTGAACCCATCTGGAGTCCAAGTCCTGCCCTCAAAGGCAGACAAACTGGCTCCGGCCAACAGGACCGTGTGAGTCCTGAGTCTGTCTAGTCAGGGGCAAGCTGGAACTAGAGGGAGGGAATCTCTCGTTCAAGAGCAACCCAAGGAGTCTGGAACTCCAGCAGCTAAGCCAAGGGGCCAGGTCCCAAGTAAGGGAAAGGCTCTCAAACGCAGACCCTTGGAACTTAGTTCTGGGAGCACAAGGGTCATTTGTACTGTTTCATTGCCGTCAGCTGAGGAGACGGACAAGGATTTGGAGTGTGATTTGGCCACTGTTTCAAAGCAAGAATCTTGTGAACCTATGGGGTGGACTCCAAGGTCTGTTAAATCCCCCATGCTACCTAAGGAACCTCAGGAGTCATCCCGGTGTTGGGTTCGTAGGTTATTGCAACACCCAAACCAGGCAAAATCCCTTCCGTCTATGAGGAACTGGAAGAGGCCCTCAGCAAGGGAAAGGCCTTGGCTCTTCAACTGCACCGACCTTACGACTGTGCTATAGATCTACTGCCTGGCACTTGTCCTCCTTGAGGTGATTATATGCATGCTCTAACCCAGAGAGAAGTGCAATGGAGGAGCATATAAAAGAGGCTCTTACCATGGGATTCATTTGGCCCTCCACCTCACCAGCTTGCGTAGGCTTTTTCTTCATACGGAAAACCGTTGGGAGGCTGCGGCCATGCATTGATTACAGAGGGCTGAATTGCATAATGGCCAAAAATTGTTACCCTCTTCCACACATGAATGCTACTTATAGGGTTCCCCAAGGATTAATAGTATTCACAAAACTAGACTTGCGGAGTGCATACAACCTGGTTCGCATAAAGGAGGGCGGTGAGTGGACGACAGCATTCAACACACCGACAGGGCGCTATGGGTACCTGATCATGCCCTTTAGCCTTGTGAATGAGCCAGCAGATTCCCAGGCCTTTATAAATGACGTGTTTGAGGATGTTCTTCATAAGCATGCCTTCGTCTATCTGTATGACATCCTGATCTTCTCAAAGTCCATGGAGGAACACATTGCTCACATCAGGGACATTTTAAAGAGGTTTCTAGATCACCACCAAGGCTTAGGCAGTCAGAGATTGGCCACAACCACCCAACGTGAAACAATTCCAACAACTCCTGGGATTTACCAACTTTTACTAGAGCTGACAGCTCTAACTTAGAAATCTACAGGCCCTTTTCTTTGGACTACCAAAGCAGAGGCCACTTTCACAGAGCTCAAACAATGGTTCACAACAGCCTTCGTTTTGGTTTCACCTAACACGGACCTTCCCTTCATCGTGGAGGTGGACGCCTTGGACTTTGGAGTGGGTGCAGTGTTGTCTCAAGGAGCACCTTCAAACAATAAACTGCACCTGTGTGTGTTCTTCTCCAGGCAGCTATCCCCAGCCAAGGTGAACTATAACATTGGTACAGAGAACTGCTGCAGTCAGGTTGGCTCTGGAGGAATACTGAGGGGGCAAGAATCCTTTTATTGTATGGACAGACCATAAGAATCTGGCGTATAAACAGGAGGTCAAGAGACTGAATTCCAGGCAGGCCAGGTGGTCTCTTTCCTTTAACCGCTTTAATTTCATCCTGATCTACTTACTGGGGTCAAAAAACCAGAAACCGAATGCTTTGTCTCACTACTTCAACAACACCCGGAAGAGAGGAGCAGCCCACCACCATTTTGCCCTAAGCACCAATTTGTTGGGGGATCGATGCACTTGTTTGCAAGTAGCATACCTAACTCCAGGTCGCCTGTTTCTCCAAAGTTGCATCAGGTCACAGGTACATCAAGACTAACCCCTCACCCAGGGATTGCCAGGATCCTCGAGTTCATCAAAAGAAGATATTGATGGCCTGGAAATGCGAGAGAGGTTCAATAATAGGTTCAGGCATGCGAGGTGTGCACCCGGAACAAAATGCCCTGCACTCAATCTCAGGAGATCCTTCACCCCTGCCTGTTCCAGACAGATCATGGGCGTACATCTCCACGGACCTTGTCACAGGTCTCCTGCCTTCCAAGGGTAAGACCGTCGTCATGGTAATTGTCAATCACTTTTCAAAGGCCTGCAAATTCATTGCCTTGGACAAGCTACCATCTGCGGCAGAGATGGCCAGAATTGTCCTACACCAGCTCTTCAGGATCTATGGATTTCCAATGAACTTCATATTGGATAGCAAAACTGTATATTAGATAGACCCCAATTCGCATCAAATTTCTGGAGGGCATTCTGCTAGCTGATTCGGGCAACAGTGAGTCTTCCCTCTGGGTTTCACCCACCGTCTTATGGCCTGATGAAGTGCGTGAACCAAGATTTGGAATGAACCCTTAGATGCCTAGCTAACTGGCAGCCATGTTTTGGCACCAGGATTTCAATATTTAAGGAGCACCTGAACAGAAGTTCAGTGCTCAATCGTCTGTTCTCATTTCAGTTTCATATCGTGTCTCAATTCCCGTCTCAGCTACTCCAGCACTTGGGATCCAACCATCCTCACCTAGGTCTCTCATCACAAGAAAGATCCTTGGGTTGTGTTGGTTGTTAATGCAAACAAAGTATTTCATTGCGTATTTTGATGTACATATGATAAATAAATGAACCTTAATCTGAATCTGACTGCTAAAATACACTGTAGCAACTTGGATGCTCCAGCTAAACCTCCCAAACATGTGAAGTTCTACTATTGGAAAGTACAAAGAACACATGCTTGGGGACACCACTTACACTTGGTCACTCACCATCCAAGTCACTTACCTTCCTGACTTGGGAATACATTTATCCCCACGGATCAAAGTCTCGGAACTCCCTATCCAAAAGGATACTTCAAGAACAAGGATAGCAGCAGTTTATGAAGGCAGCTCACTGCCATTTTCTCAAGGACAGTTAGGCATGGGCAATAAATTCAAAGCTCAAAGTAATTAGCAAAGACTGACAAAGTGCCAATGTGCAAAAGGAACAAATCAGGAAAATAATCAAAACAAAGTAAATAAATAATACCGAGAACATAAATCAGAATCAGCTTTATTCTCACAGGCATGTGTTGTGAAACTTGTTAACTTAGCAGCAGCAGTACAATTCAATACGTGATAAATATAGGAAGAAAGGAAAAAAAACAAGTAATAAATAAATAACAGGACGTATATACAGGTATAGATTTAAAATAGTACAAATATAGAAGTAAGATATATGCTTCTTTTGTTGTCAAGTCCTTGAAAGTGAGTCGATGGGTTTTGAAGTCAGTACAGCATTGAAGTGAGTGGAGTTATCCACGCTGGTTCAGAAGCCTGGTGGTTGAAGGGTAATAATTGTTCCTGAACCTGATAGTTGAAGGGTAATAATTGTTCCTGAACCTGGTGGTTGAAGGGTAATAATTGTTTCTGAACCTGGTGGTTGAAGGGTAATAATTGTTCCTGAACCTGGTGGTTGAAGGGTAATAATTGTTCCTGAACCTGGTGGTTGAAGGGTAATAATTGTTCCTGAACCTGGTGGTTGAAGGGTAATAATTGTTCCTGAACCTGGTGGTTGAAGGGTAATAATTGTTCCTGAACCTGATAGTTGAAGGGTAATAATTGTTCCTGAACCTGATGGTTGGGGGGTGATAACTGTTTCTGAACCTGATGGTTGAAGGGTAATAACTGTTCCTGAACCTGGTAGTATGGGACCTAAGTCTCCTATACCTCCTGCCCAATGGTAGTTGTGAGAATCGAGTGTGACCTGGATGATAAGGGTTCTTGATGGTAGATGGAGCTTTCTTGTGGCCGTGCTTCTTGTAAATATGCTCAGTGATGGGGAGTGTTTTTGCCTTTCATGGCCTGAGCTACATCCACCACTTTTTATAGGTTTTTCTGCTCCTGGGCATTGGTGTTTCCATACCAGACCGATCAGAACACTCACCACTGTGTATTTATAGTGGGTTGTCAAAGTGTTAGATGACATGTTGGATCTATGCAAAGTTGAGGCGCTGTTGTGCCTTTTCTTGTGACGGCATTTATGTGCTGGCACCAGGACAAATCCTCTGATATGGTAAATGAGGTCTAGCCAGCCATGTCTATAGCCAAAAAAAGACAGAGTTAAACAAATTTATGGAACAGCACTAAAGAGTAAGGAAGCTAGGTAGCACAGAGTCTTCTGAGGAGAAGGAAATTGAATGAAATACTAAAACGACAACTCTGTTCAGGAAAATGATGTTGTATGGAACTTGGGTTGTTTCTCTCTGTGGCTGCTGCTAAACAAATACATTGTTGTTGTTGTATATGCAAAGGCCACGCCTTTAAGATGCAGGTGTCTTGCTGAAGTGTGGAAGCCTAATAACTTCTCAGTAGTCAAACTAAACATGGCTTGTGAAAGTAAATCTGATCGATAACAGGGAAATTCAGAGCAAAGGAAGACATCAAATTTCTTTCCCTATTTTATTATTTTTTTTATTTAGAGATACTGCTCTGTAAGAGGCCCTTCCATCCCAATGAGCCTGGACCACCCCGTTCCACCCATGCGACTAATTATTCTGCTAATTCATACACCTTGGAATGTGGGAGGAAACCAGAGCACCTGGAGGAAACCCACACGGTCATGGGAAGAATATACAACCTCCTTACAGAAAGCAGCATGAGTTGAACTGAGGTCTCTGGCACTGTAATAGAGTTGCGCTAGCTGTGTCACCTTTCTTTAATAGCTAAAATGGCTGGGATGGAAGGTATGTGGAAACAGCTCAACCAAAGATTGAGCAATGGTTTTGGTAAATGGCCAGAAGGTGTGTCTGTTGAAGAGATCAGAAACCAATGTAGATCATAGTTTCAAAGGAATATTAGAGTTGCATCAGATCTTTAGGAAGAAATGTAGGAAGAATGATATGAAAAGTTTCATCAATTTATATAGATTGTGGAACACAGTAACAGTTTAGACCCAACTAGTTCATGCCAGTACATCTACCTCATTTGAACTAATTCCCACATCTTTTCATCCAACCTTATCAACGTGGCTCTCTATCTCTACCTTACTGCATTTTAGATCTAAGAAGGGATATGCTGGCCTTTCAGAGAATGCTCCCGGAATGGAAGGGTTAGCTTATAAGGAGCATTTAATGGCCCTGGGCCTCTACTTTCTGGAGCTTAGAAGAAGTGGGGCAGGGATCCCAGTGAAACCTAATAAAGGCTTAATAGAGTGGACGTGAAGAGAATGGTTCCTATAGTGGCAGAGCCTAGGACCAAAGTTGACAGGACTGGATGAAAAGATGTAGGGATTAGTTTAAATGAGGTAGATGTACTGTTGTGGCCTAGAAGGCTCTAAACTTTCATCCTGTGTTCTTTAGCAGGACCTAACCGTGCAGTATTTGAATACAGATTGTCTGCAAGCCAGCCTTTATCAAAATTCAAAACTTCAAAATGTAAATGTAAATTTATTATCAAAGTACGTACAATGTATGTCAACATATATTACCCTGAGATTCGTTCTCTTGCAAGAACAAAGAAATACAATAGACTCAATGAAAAACTACACAAAAAGACTTGTAAGCAATCAATGTGAAAAACAAGACAAATGGTGCAAATATATAAAAATAATAATAATGATAAGTAAGTAAATAAATAATACTGAGAACATGAGTTGTAGAGTCCTTGAAAGTGAGTCCATATGTTGCGGTCAGTTCAGAGTCAGGCGAATGAAGTCATCCATGCTGGATCAGCTTAGCTCATGGAAAACTGAATACAATGCTAGTTATTAATAGTGGCATTAGGTCCAGCTCTGCTATCGTACTTTTGACCTGGCTTCAAAGGCTGTTGACTGATATTTGTGAGAACATGCATGAAAGGATGCCCCTTCCAGCCCCTATATAGGGGAGACACTGGGAAGAAAAGGCTTAGGCCACAAAAATGCTGACAGGTTCAAACAGAGAGCCTGACAACAAGATTTTTCTTAATTTCAAAGACAATAAAGCTGATCTGAAAATGTAGGTTATACACTGGGTTTTATGGCACACCGAGAGCTATAAAAAGCACTTGGAACTCATTAATCAGACAGCTGGTTCTGACAGTAACCCAGATTCCAAAAGCTAATCTTATTTGCTGACACCTGACTGGTAAACATGTCCTGCCCAGCTTATATCTGTTCTATTGAGAACACTGGCTTCCCAGCCAGACAGGGTCAAATAGTGGGTGCTTTGCAAAGCCTGAATTCAAATCCCATGTTCCCTATTATTATCTGTAACTTATAGAGACTTCTTCAAAGTTCAAAGTAAATTTATTATCGAAGTACATATGTGTCACCATATACATTTACTTATAGGCATTCACAGTGGATACAAAGAAGTGCAATAGAATTAATGAAAAACTACACACAAGCAAAAATGGACAAACAACCAATGTGCAAAAAAGACAATAGAAATGATAACAATATTAAATAAATAATATTGAGAACATGAGTTGTAGTGTCGTTGAAAGTGAAGTCCATAGGTTGTGGAGTCAGTTCTTGCTGAGGGAGCCAGTTCTTGCTGAGGTGAATGAAGTTATCCATGCTAGTTCAGGGGTCTGACGGTTGAAGAGTAATAACTGTTCCTGAACCTGGTGGTGTGGGACCTAAGGCTCCTGTATTGCCTATCAAATAGCAGCAGTGAGAAGAGGGCGTGGTCTGGATGGTGGGGGTCCTTGTAGATGTGCTCAGTGAGGGAGTGGCCTTGTCCTGTGATGGATTGGCCCATATCCATACCCAGCGTAGGCTTTTCCATTCATGGGCATTAGTGTTTCCATACCAGGCCGTGATGCACCAGACAGGATTCCCTCCACTGTGCCTCTACAGAGGTTTGTCAAAGTTTCAGATGACATGCCAAATCTGCACAAATTTATAAGAAGGTAGAGGTTCTGTTGTGCTGTTTATGTAATGGCACTTGTCCCAGGGCAGATCCTATGAATTGATAATGCCAAGAATTTAAACTTATTGATCCTCTCCTCCTCCAATCCCCTGTTAAGGACTGGCTCATGGACCTCCTGTTTCCTCCTCCTGTCGTCAATAATCAGCTTTTTAGTTTTGCTGACACTGAGAGAAAGGTTATTGTTGTGGCACCATTCCGCCAGGTTTTCATTCTCCCTCCTATATGCCGATTTGTCACTGTGTTTGAATCGGCCAACAACAGTGGTATTGTCAAAAAAACTAGAAAGTGGCATTAGAGCCATTGGTGGGATGGCTGAATGATTTAGTGCCTAGATAGGAATGAGAATCTGAACCCCTGCAGGAGAAAGTTATATATGACAAATTTAAAATGTAAAAAGTCAAATTGCTTAATTTAAATGCACGGGGATGTAAGAAGCTGCAGAGAGTAGTGGATCTTGCCCAATATATCATGGGTACACACCTCTCCATCATTGGTAGTACCTACAGATTCCATTATCAAAGATCCTGAACACTCGGCCCGTGTGATCTTTTCACAACCATCATTCAGCAGGAGGTACAGAAGCCTGAAGTTACACGTCACTATTTTCAAGAAAGGTATTTTCCTTCAACTATTGGGTTCTTGAACTGGATAGTTGAAAGGAACAGTTTAGTAACACTATGATCACTTTGATCACTAAAATGGCCTTTTTTTTTGGTTCTAATTGTGTCCTTGCTTGTAAAAATTATGGTTAATTCATTTTTTCCTTGTGAAATCTGCTTATGTAATACTTTCTGCTTATGATGTTGCTGAAAGTAAGTTTTTATTGAAACAAGTTATGATAAATTCACCTTTGACTTTGTAGCATTCAAGAACACCTACTTCCCTTCTATCATTCATTTCTTCAACCAACCAGCACAACCCTAATCCCCACAGTTCAGCAACACCATTACTTTGATCATTTTGCACTAAAATTGATTCTTTTTTGTTCTAATTGTGTTCTTTCTTTAAAAAAAGTTTTGTATAATTTATGTCTAGTTTGTTTTTTCGTGCGATAGCTACTTATATGGTGGTACGTGTTTGTGATGTGCGAGTAAGTTTTCATCACACCTGTGTATGGATGTACTTGTGCAGATGACAATAAACTTGACATTGACTTTGTCTTTGCCCAGAGGCTTGCCAGCAGTTTAAACAGTGAATGAAAACTTTCTGTCATTTCATTGCTGATAATGGATTTAAAGAGGTGAACCCCTTCCCAACATTTGACAATCCTACCTTTAAGATAATTATCGTGAAGAGAATAGATTTCTCTTGCACTTTACAAAGATAGCTCTTTGCGGTTATTGAATTTGTAATACCTCTGAGCACAGCGGCATTGTGGTTAAGATATTGGCATGCAATGCCCTGGGTCATTGATCCGGAGACAAGAATTCAAATCTTACTGTGCAGGCTGAGGAACTTAAGTGAAAGTAATTGAATAAATTACTCAAAGACTGAGATAGTGTGGGCATGGAGAGGATGTTTCCACAAGTAGAAGGGTCTAGGATGCAAGGGCAACCCCTGACAATAAAGGGAGATCCCTTTGATACTGAGATGAGGAAGAGGCTTATCAGTCAGAAGGCGGTTTGAACTAACCCTCAAAACCTGGGCCTCTGTACCTCCTTCTGCAACTGGATCCTCAGCTTCCTTATTAGGACACCATAGTTTGAATGGATTAGTAATAACATTTCCTATTGGCTGACTAACAACACAGATGCACATCGACAATATGCACTGACCCTTCTGCTCTATTCTCAAGACTGTGTGACTAAACACAGCTCAAGTCTCATTCATAAATTTGCCAATGACCCCATTGTTGTTGGTAAAATCTCCAATACGAGTGAGGAGATTTACAGGAGTGAGATAGATCGTCTATTTGAGTGCTGTTGTAACATCAACCTCGCACTCAACATCAGAAAGACCAAGGAACTGATTGTGGACTTCAGGAAGGGGAGGTTGGGAGAACACACACCAGTCCTCATTTGTCAGTAATAGAAACGGTGAGCAGCTTCAAGTTTCTGGGCAACAATATCTCACAGGATCTATCTTGGCCCAACATATTGACGCAATCATGACAAAGGCATGCCAGCATCTTTATGTCATAAGGCAGTCATAGTGTTGCAGAGTGTCTGCAATGATTTTTCCTGCCTGCTGTTTTGTTTGGACACAGAATAGTTCTGCAGTGATGGTAGCCTGCAGCCAATGAACTTTTCTACTGACCGGACACTCCAAGCAGCCTCTGTGTGTGTGTGGGTGGCAGAATCTGGGAGGAGCTGTTGGCAACATGGGAAGAATAAAATAGTGTAGGATGCCACTCAACAAACAGGAAAAAAGTACAATCACCTTTAACATGTGGCAAAACATAGCTAATATGTACTAATGATCACCTTTAAAGAGCGATGGGATACTGGCTAAATAATTTACTAATGTTCTTTAAACATTAATTATTGGCAAGGATATCACTCTCCCTGCCCTTTTGTTTTAGATATTGTAGATTTCTTTGTCTCTCTGAGTTTTTTTGAGGATAGTTGTAAAAGTATCACGAATATTGCAGAATTTCTTCAATATGCAGACAGCTTCTTAACTCAAGTTCAAATTTCAAAGTGAATTTATTATCAAAGTACGTACATGTCATCATGTACTACCTTGAGGTTCATTTCCAAGCACCCAGTTTTGATCATCTCTGTAGTTCCTTGCCAGGACTGCTTGTCCAGAAGTGAAGCATTGAACCTCTTTGCTTGAGGAACCCTCAATTTGACTCAGCTGTTTGTCCCGCATTAGTTTTCAGGAGATCCAAACATGAATCCAAACAACACAGTTGATGAGTTCTTAGTTGTGGAGTGTGCTGCATTACAGTATGCAAGGAGGAAATTGGCAAGCTTTTGAATCAGTGTCAGTGTAGTGTGTTCTGCTGACGTTGCTCACAGTGCATTCTTTAGACTCTGGACAAACCTCTCCACCAAGACATTTGTAGCTGGGTGGTCGATGCACCATCAATAACTCCAAAAGACTGGAAGTAGAGTAAATACTGAAAGGCTTTTACTAACAGTAAAATGTGACCTCCATCATGCTGAGTATCTTCCCCTGGACTGAGGAGGAGGAGCAATGGCGCAATCGCCTTTATTCAGGGGTCTGTGGGAGGAGCCACAGGGGAGTCAGCAGAGGGGCGTGTCCAGGCAGGTAACCCAGTTACAACATATATATATATATATATATATATATAGATTACCACAGTGGTACAGTGCAGATGTAATATGTCTTATTCCATTCATCTGACTGACACTGCTCTGCAACAAACTGGTCCATTGTCACTGATTAAGTGTCCTTATTGAGAAGAGGCTTCTCAACACATCAACAGTGTGCAAGTCTGCAATGGAGGATATCGGGAACACTTCTTGCCACTTTGTAGCTGCACCGACTACTACCAAGAAATGTGTGCCCGTGAATAGACTGGCAAAATCCACATGAGAATCCTCTGCCAAAGCAATAAATGGCCATTCCAAGAGTGGAGAGGCACTGCTGTTGGCATCTTCTGGACGTGTTAGCACCCTGAACAGTGCATGGCAAGCTGCTTGATCTGTTGACCAATCCCACGTTACCAGACAAAGCTTCAAGCCAACACTTTCATTTTGACCATGTCTAAATGACCAGCATGGAGCTCCTCCAGCACTTTAGCTCTCAGCTTGGACAGTACGAGAACTCTCAATCCAGAATCAGAATCAGGTTTAATATCGTTGGCATATGTCGTGAAATTTGCTAACTTTGCAGCAGTAGTACAATGCAATACATGATAAATATGGAAAAAACTTATTTACAGTAAGTATATACAGTATATGTACATTAAATAATTAAATTACGTTCTGCAAAAACAGAATTTTTTTAAAAAGTCATGGGGTAGTAATCATAGGTTCAATGTCCACAGGAGGGAGGAGAAGATGGCGGCACAACACAGCGTGCGCGGCCGTTCCGAATGAATATTGATTATGTGTAACTAGGGGGCCGTGCACAATCTGGATTTGATGGAGACAGCCGTGAGAAGCGCAGAGGAACATCTGGAGTAACTTCTGAAATGCCCGCTTCGCTGCCGCTGCTACTGTGTGATCGAAAATCTCCGGAGACGACGGCCCCAAATCCTCAGCTTTGCGTATCGCCTGTTGCCGGGGCCGGGGACGAAACACTCGGCAGAGATGGTGCTGGGTGTCGAAGAGGTGGGTCAGAGGCTCGGAGTTTTCAGACGGACTCGGAGTCGGACTGTGGTGGATGCTTCCAGGATGCTGCATCGGTGCTGGAGGTTTACCGTCTGCGTGAGATGATGGGACTTTTGAGAGACTCTGAGACTTGTACTGTGCCATGGTCTGTTCTTATCAAATTACGGTATTGTTTTGCACTGTTGTAACTATATGTTATAATTATGTGGTTTTTGTTAGTTTTTAAGTCGGTTTGTCATGTGTTTTCGTGATATCATTCTGGAAAAACATTTTATCATTTCTTAATGCATGCATTACTAAATGACAATAAAAGAGGACTGCGTGTCCTCATAATCATAATCATAATCATTTAGAAACCAGATGGCAGAGAGGAAAAAGCTGTTCCTGAATCGCTGAGTGTGTGCCTTCAGGCTTCTGTACCTCCTACCTGATGGTAGCAATGAGAAGAGGGCATGTCCTGGGTGGTGGGGGTCCTTAATGACGGACGTCACTGTCTTTGAAGATGTTTTAGATACTACGGAGGCTAGTACCTATGATGGAACTGACTAACTTTACAACTTTCTGCAGCTAACTTTGATACTGTGCTGTAGCCCCCATCCCCCCCCCCACCATATCAGATGGTGATGCAGCCAGTCAGAATGCTGTCCACGGCACATCTGTAAAAGTTTTTGCGTGTTTCATGTTTCAGCTGACAAACCTAATCTCCGCAAACTCCTAATGAAATATAGCCACTGCCTTTCCTTCTTTGCAACTGTGTCAATATGTTGCAACCAGGTTAGGTCCTCAGAGATCTTGACACCCACTAACTTGAGGTTGCTCACTCTCTTCACTTTTGATCCCTCTATGAGGATTGGTTTGTGTTCACTCGTCTTACCCTTTCTGAAATCCACAATTAGCTCTTCGGCCTTACTACAACACCACTGGTGTATGTCACTCCTGCACGCCCTCTCATCACCACCTGAGATTTCTGCCAACAATGGAGGAGTCATCAGCATATTTATAGATGGCACTTGAGCTGTGCCTGGCCACACAGTCATGGGTATAGAGAGAGAGAGAGAGTGGAGCAGTGGGCTTAGCACACATCCCTGATGTGTGCCAGTGTTGATTGTCAACGAAGTGGAGATGTTCTTTTCCAAACACACAGACTGTGGCCTTCCGGTTAGGAAGTCGAGGATCCACATAAGGCAACCCCTGTAAAGTGCGTTCATCCCAGCACTGGTAAAAAAGGGGAAACTGAAATGTCTGGAGAACCCTCCAGCCATTTTGCGTTGCAATGTAGACCTGAGATGGTGTAGGGTCTTTTCTGCCCTTTGGGGATGTTTCAAAGGTTTCAAAGGTACATTTAATGTCAGAGACATGTATACAATATACAGACTGAACTTCTTTTTCTTCACAACCATCCACAAAAATTGAGGAGTGCCCTAAAGAATGAATGACAGTTAAATGGTAGAACTCCAAATCTGCCCCCCACCCGCTGACATCCCCCTCCCACGCGTAAGCAGCAGCAAAGCAATGATCCCCCCCTCCCCCACCAGCAGAAAAAGCATTGGCTCCTCCCACCGAGCACTGAAGCGTGCAGCAAAGCATCAATAAAAACACAGACTTGCAGTACCCCAAAGACTACCCATTCACCGGGTAATTCAACACACCACAGGCTCTCTCTCTCCCTAATAAGGGAAAAAGAGGTGTCCCCGTTTCACAGCGAGAGGGGAGACATAACAAACAACTCGCTGATTTACGATGTTAAAAGTCTGTTGCGTCGCTTTTTCCGAGCTCTGTGCCCAAAGAACTCGGGTCTCGGGGCACACACCCAGCAGCCAGCTTGCTGCTTTCGATCACCCATCTCCCACGACACACCGATTTCCTGCAGAGGCACCGACCTCAAGTCTGCCCACCTGCAGAGCCACGAGATCCCGGAACTCTGAAGGCGTGCTAGTCTTCTAGGCCGTGTCCTTGATACATTGAATAGTAGACAGGAATGAGACCCTGAGAGTGGATCCCATTCCTGCAAAGAACTGAAGTCAGCGTGTAACTCCAGGTCAGGGTCTTCAAAAAAAACCCTGAAAGGGAAAAATAGAGATATTAAAGATAGAAACAGAGCTGCTTCTGAAGGTGCGAGCAAAGGAGTCGCCGTTAGGCACCATTGTCTCCTAAGACCCACCCAGATGTTCCTTGTCATCCTCACTGTACACAGTGATGTCTTCCAGGTAACACTGAGTACCAGGGCAGACTTGTAGCACCTGGTCCATAGATTTCTGCCAGAGTGCAGGTGCAGGTGCTACTCCAAAAATGAGCCTATTATAGCAATAGAGCCCTTCGTGGGTGTTTATGGCGAGAAACACTTTGGACTGTTCTTCAATCTCCATCTTTAGGGAGATCTCAGCTTTTCTGAAGTGTTTCCTGCCAGAAAGCTCTACAAAGTGATCTATCCGGGGCAGAGGGTATTGATCTCCTTTCAATACCGGATTAATGGTGACCTTAAAATCACCACAGATTCTGACAGGCCTATCCATCTTGGCTACTGGGACCACTGGTATTGTCCACGGACTCCACACAGCCTGGGAAATAATTCATTCAGCCTCCATGCGATCTAGCTCACATGATGAGGTCATTCAACCATAAAGATTTGGGAAACGCAAGTGGTTTCATTCTGTATCAGTCGTCTTTTGTTCGTTTTAAAACTTCCTCGTCACTACTGTCATGTTGTGTAAGTCCTGAAACCAATCGAAAGAAAAACACAGGGGCTGGGATGCGTGTGCACATTTAGTTTCTCTTTAGTGAGGCACTCAAATATAACGTGGTGGCATAATGATGTATGCCATTCATGTACTTCTTACATACAACCCGTAATGAATTACGTAAACAAAGAATGCTTAATCAAACAAAATATTTACAATATTACTCTAATATTACTGATATGTTAAATACATTCAAATAGTAATAATAAATAAACAAATACAGTACAATGCAAAAGTCATAGAAGGGGAGGAGATAGAAGCGATGACCCCGTCAGAGGTTTTTGCAAACCCAGGTGACTACTTCCAACTTATTCTTCTTTTCTCCCCCACCTCTCCCCTTCTTTTCAATTGGGTGTGGTCCTGTCGGAGTCCGTGATCTGCACCTGCAGCTCAAACCACGGTTCAGGTAGTTGGGTTCTCGTTCTCAACCTGGCATTTTTATATCTCCAGGTGCGGCTGGAAAATGTGCGCCTTCGGGTGCGACCCCTTGAATAGCATGGTTCCTGGCTGATGTTGCTGGCTGGAGTGTTGTGGGGGTTGAAACATCGAGACAGCTGGTGGTTTGTGCTGCTGTTGGAAGCCCCTTTTGCGCGCACCTGTTTGTTCTCTCTCTCTCTCTCTCTCTCCTCTCTCCTCTCTTTCTCTCTCCTCTCTCTCTCTGTCTCCCTCCTCTCTCCTCTCTCTCTCTCTCCTCTCTGTCTCCTCTCTCTGTCTCTCCTCTCTCTCTCCTCTCTCTCTCTCTCTCCCCCCTCTCTCTCTCTCTCCTCTCTCTCTCTCTCTCCTCTCTCCTCTCTCCTCTCTCACACCCCCTTCTCCCTCTCCCTGTCTCCCTCTCCCTCTCCCTTTCAGGTTGGTCTTCATGTCAGGGGGCTTGGACAAGCAACAGTGCAGATTGTAACATTGAAACAGTGAGCTGCTGCTCTCCCCGCTCTCGATCATTGCAGGAGCGATATCTCTCTCTCTCCCTCGCTAGTGAGAGAGAGCCTGTCTGAGAAGTCGAAGTGCTGGGATGAACCGTAGTGTTTTTTGATGGATGAGATCATAGTCTGTTCGGGAGCTTTGCTATTGTTTGCATGGCGGGGGAGGTGGGGTCAGTGCTTTTGCTGGCGCCAGAGGGAGGGGAGAGGGTTGATGCTTTCGCTGCTGCTCATGCATGGGAGGAGGGAGGGGTCTTTGGGGTTGAAATGTTCCTGTCATTCACTCTTTGCTGTTTTTCTGTTTCGTGGATATCTGCAAAGAGTAAGAATTTCAGGCTGTATAGTATATACATTCTCTGATATTAAATTTAACCATTTGAATATATATATATATATATATATAGAATGCCTAAGATATTTGCATAGTACTGTATTTGTCATGTCAATGTGGAGTGATCAAGTTTGTAAATCTGGCAGGAGCAAAGGATGTTGGGAATGGTGAGGGTGGGGAGTGGCACGGGTGCAGACTCACCCAGCCTTGAGTCACCAGGCAAGGTTGTTTGACTCCAAGCTGTTGGTTTATTGATGATTACAGAACGTCTCTCTGGTGCCTCCTACTCCCTCCCCTCTCCCTTCCCCTTTTCCCAAGCATGATTCCTCTCTCCCTGCCCCCTTCCCACTCTCAAGCCACAATAGAGACCCATATCAGATTCAGGTTTATCGTCACTCACACGTCATGGAAATTTGTTTTTTTTGCGGCAGCAGTACAGTGCAATACATAAAATTACTACAGTAATGTGCAAAAGTCTTAGGCACTCTAGCTTTATATACAATATGTGCCTAAGACTTTTGAACAGTACTGTAAATAAATAAAGGAAATATGAATGAGTAAATGACTAATAAATTAATTGAGTTGTAGAGGCTCAGTCTATAGGTTGTGGAATCAGTTCAGTGTTGAGGCAAGTGAAGTTATCAATGCTGGTTCAGGTGCCTGATGGTTGTAACAAGGGATCTTTAAGTAAAGAGATCCTTCTGGAATCACGCAAACACGAGGGAATCTGCAGATGTTGGAAATTCGAGCAACACACACAAAAAGTGCTGGTGAACGCAGCAGGCCGAGCAGCGTCTAGAGGAAGAGGTACGGTCGACGTTTCGGGCTGAGACCCTTCATCAGGACTGAAGGGTCTCGGCCCGAAACGTCGACTGTACCTCTTCCTGAAGGTGCTGCCTGGCCTGCTGCGTTCACCAGCATTTTTTGTGTGTGTTCCTCTGGAATCATCCACATTGTACCTTCTAACAGTTAGGCACGTGCTTGGATTCTGAAAGTGGTACCAGCTAATATTAAGACGTAAAATGCTGGACAAACTCAGCAGGTCAGGCAGCATCTATGGAGGGAAAAGGACAGTCGATATTTTGAGCTGAGGTTCTTCCTCAGGACTGTGCCAACATTCCTCCTGCATTCTGTGTGTGTTGATCAAGATCTCCAGCATCTGCAGAATCTCTTGTGTCACTGGCCAGTATTACACATGTTACTGTTTACTCACTGGGGGGAGGTTAACTTTGTAGCAGAAATCAGTCTTCTCAGCCACTGCGGCACTCCCTCAACATTACAGTGGAACATTGTCCTAGATTATGTAGTATCATCTCAGGCAAATATTTTGCCAATTGAGTCACACTGGAAAATCATTACAAAAGAAATGGTACGGAAAGTTTCCCCAGCATAACCCCATTGTGTTCTTCTGGTTTGTCATGCAGCTTATTCATTACAAGCAATCTAGTGTCAGAGAGAAAAATGTGAAGTCCTTTGGCCCATCAACTCTGCACCAAGCACCAACCACACGTTTATACTAATCCCACGTTGTTTCATTTTATAGCCCTGCACGCTGAGAGTAATTTACAGCAATCTACTAACCTACCAACCACAGGTCTTCAGAATGCAGGAGGAAACTGGGGTAATCCATGAAACCCATGTGATCAAATTCCACACAAACAGCACCCAAGACCCGAGGTCAACGCTGAACCAGTGTGAGACAGTGCTTCTACCAGCTGTGCCAATTGAGTTCAATTGAAGAGATTCATAATGTCTAATTATGACGGGTGTCACAAACTAGCAATCGTCTTTCCTTTTATCTGTCATCGTTGTAAAAGTTCTGAAAAGCAGTTTAATTTCTTTAATTTGGACAATCAAAAGGCAGCTGCTGGTGCCACCTTGGGAAGTTCAAAGAAGTTTGTACAAAATATTTCATTCCAACATGAGATTGGATTGGGCAACTGACCATTTTGCATCAGTAAAATCCATGATATCTGGAAGGTTGCAGGTTCTTCAGAAAGATGTCTGGGCTATACCCAGGCATAACATCCTATCCTCTAATGCCCAACATATTAATGGCAAGACTTTTGGCAGTGTGGAGGATCTGACAGATCTTGGGGTCCGTGTCGATAGGACACTCAAAGCTGCTGCGCAGGTGGGCAGCAGCTAAGAAGACGTATGGTGTGATTGTATTTCATTAAACGTGGGACTGAGTTCAAGAGGTAATGTTACAGCTATATAAGACCTTGGTCAGACCCCACTTGGAGTACTGTGTTCAGTTCTGGTCACCTCACTACAGGAAGGATGTGCAGAGGAGATCTATTGGGGAGGATGCCTTATGAGAATAAGTTGAGTGAACTTGACCTTTTCTCCTTGGAGCAACGGAAAATGAATGGTGACCTGATAGAGGTGTATAAGATGACGAGAGGCATTGATCATGTGGATAGCCAGAGGCTTTTTCCCAGGGCTGAAATGGCTAACATGAGGGGGCATAGAAGTAGGTACAGAGGGGATATCAGGGGTAGATTTTTCACACAGAGAGTGGTGAGTGTGTGGAATGCACTGTCAGCAATGGTGGTGGAGGCAGATAGAATAGGGTCTTTTAAGAGACTCTTAGATAGGTACTTAGAAAAATGGAGGGCTATGCGGTAGGGAAATTCTAGGCAGTATCTAGAGTAGGATACATAGTCAGCACAACGTTGTGGGCCGAAGGGCCTGTAATGTGCTGTAGATTTCTATATTCTATGTCTTATAGCCTGTAACACATAGTCTGGAAGGTTTTAAAGCTTTTTTGTTCTCGATGACTAAACCATGCTTAATTAATTCAAACTCCAGTAAAGATTAAGTCATACTGAACCTTCGTTTAGAGTCTTTTGATCAACACCTGAATTGAAAACTTACCAAAGTAATTGGGTCAACACCTATGACAACAATAAACTTGACCTTCAGGATGTAGTGAGCTGTCACTGGGAAGGCCAACATTTAATCCACAATATATCCCTAATTTACATAACATCCCGAAGATGGAACAAAGTCATCATTGGAAAGGTATCAGACTTCAGGTGTTTTGAAGGATTAGGTTTGCCTTAAAGAGGAGTGAGCTAAAGAGATTAAGGAAAATAATTTCCTTTTCCTCTCTACTGGCACAGAGAATAGCATAGTGTTTAGTGTAACATTATTACAGTGCCAGTGATCTCGATTCAGTTCTACCTTGTCTGTAAGGAGTTTATACTTTCTCCCTGTGACCACCTGGATTTCCTCTGGGTGCACATTGCTTGTTTGCCAGACTTTATTTTGGTATAGTTTTTCATAAATGATACTGTATTTCTTAGTTTTTCTGTAAAAGCCTGCAAGAAAAAGAAAATTTAAGATAGTGCATGGTGATATATACAGTGGATCCCAGTTAATTGGGCCATCAGTAAATCGGGGCAGCCACTCATTTGGGACAACTCTTAAAGAATAAAACCTAATTGAGAAAATAGCCAGGATTCTCTTCATTTGTTCAGGACACTAAGTTGCTTACTTGGGAAAGGAGACTGTTGCCAAGTAGTTTCTAACTTGCGTCAGTCGTGTGCAGTTGTGTGGCCATTGGACACTACACCTTGCTTAGAGTGAACAGTTTCTAAATAGCATCAGTTGCATGTGTTTGTGTTCAAAAAGTAGCGATTTTTGTCAGTATAGTTGGCAAGAAATAAACAGCAAGACAATTCAGAACGGTTTTGCTCCCTGCAGTTTCAAGCATTCAAGCTTTGAGATACCAGAGATTGCTGGGAGTGAAAATGAACTGATTTAACTACTTCATCAAGTTAGGAACTATGAAGAATTTGAAGGTATTGACAATCATCTTGAATGTTACAATAAAAATAAAAAGTTGAAGAATGTAGTTATTGAAAGCATTAGGCAGTTTATTATCTGCACTAGATGAGTGTGCTGATTTTATTCATTTACAGTCACTCAAAAGAGCACGGATATGTACACTGGATAAGTCTCTCTGTCAATAAATATTCAGTTTTATAGTACTGTAGTAGCATTGGTAGTGTCTAATTTGTTCTGCATTTAATTTGTCATTTTTATACTTTTAAACTATTTCCATGAAACTTCGGCTAATTGGGGCAGCCAATTAATTGGGCCAAAATGTATTGGTCCTGATGTGTCCCAATTAACCAGAATCAAGAGTACAGACTTTGAAAATAAATTTGATTTTGCCTGTTTACCTCCCACATGCCAAAGACGTACGGGTTAGAGGGTTAATTGGTCTCATGATGTAATTGGTTGGTGCTTTAACGGCCTGTTACCCGGCTGTATATCTAAAAAAAGTAACAGAAAAATATCGTACAGCATGATGTCTTGGTATTATGGTGGGCTTACAGGAAATAGTAGTGTGTTCAAGAAGATGGTTGGTGAGTAGAGAGGAGGGAAACAGGACTAGATCAAGTTAATGGAAATACACAAGGAATGGATGAGTCAAGGTGAGACAAGAGCAAATGCCGGTCAGCAATTTTCAGATTCAGGTTCTGATTTAGTTATCGAAATAAACAGTGAAGTGTGTCATTTGCTGTAACCGACACACCTAAAGGTGTGCGGGGGAGTGGTGGTGGTCCTCAACTGTTGCCACAAATTCCTGCGCCAACGTAGCATGCCCACAGTGCTTGGCAGAACAACACAGAACAGAACCCACCAAGCAACAAAGCAACAACAGTGAAACCAGCCCCGTTCTGCCCTCCCTCCCCCCCCACCCACATTCACAGTCCTCTAAATGTTGAGAATCAAAGTATAAATCTGGAATGAGTTTGACACACGTTGTATCTTACTCTAAACTGGCAGGGAAAGAAGACTGGAAGTCACCCACAGAGTCTGTAGCTGTGAAGTATGGGTAACAAACACGAATTATATGTTAATCATCAGTCACTGCTGCTCTTTCAGTCTGGTGTTAGATTCCCCCGCTACAGGAAACATCCTCTCCATGTCCACACTGTCTAGGCCTTTCAATATTCAATAGGTTTCAATGAGATTACCCCATCGTTCCTCTGAACTCCAATGAATGCAGAGCCAGAGCCATCAAACTCTCCTCACACATTCACCCTTTCAGCAACAGGATCAGTCTTATAAACATCCTCTGGATCCGTAACCCCCTTACCAACCAGGAACCTATCAATCCCTGCCTTAAGTACAGCCAATGACCGCCATCATATTCAGCAACAATGAACTCCACAGATTCACAGAAATCAGAATCAGATTTGTTATCACTGACGTATATTTATTATCCAGTGATATTGGCTCTGTCACTCACAGATGAGATTCTTGCTCTTCTTTGAACTTTGTCATAAATATACAAAGTTCATTGTCATAAATATACAAAGTTCATTAGCTGCTGGAATAAGGAGACGTGGCTGTCCCATGGCAACTCGTGAGGTAACTGATCGCATTGTCAAGATAAAAGAAAAGCAAGTCCTGAGCTTCTGAAAGAAGAACCGAAGTACAGAGCTAGCAATTAGCATTTGAAAGGGAAAGCAGGTCTGATACTTGAGGGAGATTAATTCAAAAGGACACGGAGCTCAACATTAAGGTAATTAATTGCAGTGACATTACGGAATGATGACAACATCTAAAAAGAGAGCCTCGAGGCCAATTGCAATCCAACTAATCACATTAGCCTGCTCCCTGTCCTAAAGCCCTTTCAGGAAGAAGATGGTCACTGACATTTAATGTAAAGTAAATTTTATTATCAGAGTACATATATGTCACCACATACAATTCTGAGATTCATTTTCCTGCGGGCATACTCAGTAAATCTGTAGAATAGTAACTATAACAGGATCAATGAAAGATCAAGTAGTGTAGAAATCAACAGACTGTACAAATGCAAATATAAATAAATAGCAATAAATAACGAGAACACGAAATAACAAGGTAAAGCTCCCAGGCAATTAGGAATGGCGATAAATGCTGACACGCATCCTGAAAAATTAATTCTAAAAAAATGGATAGCTCCCTTCTGAACAATACAATTGAATCTATTCAGCAGTGCATTTGCATAACATGATCTTTTCCTTGTATCACTTTCGTTTCTCCTGACAATCACCTTCATTCAGCCTTCTTTCTGATTTTGACCTGTCCACCAATGGGAATGGTTTTTGTTTCAAAGAGAATAAACCAGATCCTCTGGTCTATCCACAAAACCAAACCACATGATACAGGGTTTAATCCAGAGACTGGATTCAAACCATAGCAGCTGTGCAATTTAAATTTATAATCGTTTGGAACATAAAAGCAATAGAAAATAGCAGTGGATGATTGCAAAACCACTGGCTAATAATTAAACGCAAAGACGATGAAATCTGCAGATGCTGGAAATTCAAGCAACACACACAAAAAATGCTGGTGAACGCAGCAGGCCAGGCAGCATTTATAGGAAGAGGTACAGTCGACATTTCGGGCCGAGACCTTTGGTCAGGACTAACTGAAAGAAGAGATAGTAAGAGATTTGAAAGTGGGAAGGGGAGAGGGAGATCGGAAATGATAGGAGAAGACAGGAGGGGGAGGGATGGAGCTAAGAGCTGGAAAGTTGATTGGCAAAAGGGATACGAGGCTGGAGAAGGGAGAGGGTCATGGGACGGGAGGCCTAGGGAGAAAGAAATGGGGAGGGGAGCACCAGAGGATGGGCAAAGAGTTATAGTGAGAGGGACAGAGGGAGAAAAAAGAGAGAAAAAAAAGGGAAAGAAAAAATAGTAACAATAATAATTAATAAATAAATAAGGGATGGGATACGAAGGGGAGGTGGGGCATTAACGGAAGTTAGAGAAATCAGTGTTCATGCCATCAGGTTGGAGGCTACCCAGACGGAATATAAGATGTTGTTCCTCCAACCTGAGTGTGGCTTCATCTTGACAGAAGAGGAGGCCGTGGATAGACACATCAGAATGGGAATGGGACGTGGAATTAAAATGTGTGGCCACTGGGAGATCCTGCTTCCTCTGGCGGACAGAATGCTGGGAGACCGTTTCGCTGAACACCTATGCTCTGTCCGCCAGAAAAAGCAGGATCTCCCAGTGGCCACACATTTTAATCCCATTCTGACATGTCTATCCACAGCCTCCTCTACTGTGAAGATGAAGCCACACTCAGGTTAGAGGAACAACCCACCTCTCCTGCACACCCCATCCTTCCTTTCTTTCTTTCTTTCTTTATCTATCTATCTCCACCCCCCTTTTTTCTCCCTCTGTCCCTCTCACTATAACTCCTTGCCTATCCTCTGGGTTCCCCCCCCCCTCCCCCTTTTCCTTCTCTCTGGGCCTCCTGTCCCATGATCCTCTCGTATCCCTTTTGCCAATCACCTGTCCAGCTCTTAGCTCCATCCCTCCCCCTCCTGTCTTCTCCTATCATTTCGGATCTCCCCCTCCCCCTCCCACTTTCAACTCTCTTACTTTCTCTTCGTTCAGTTAGTCCTGACCAAGGGGGTCTCGGCCTGAAACGTCGACTGTACCCCTTCCTATAGATGCTGCCTGGCCTGCTGCGTTCACCAGCATTCTTTGTGTGTGTGGCTAATAATTAAAACCCATTTAGTTCATTAATGCTGTGAAGTAAGAATCTGCTGTCCTTTCCTGTTCTGTCCGAGACTTGATAAGGCATTGGTCCAGCTGCACTTGGAGTATTGCGAGCAGTTTTGGGCCCCTTATCTGAGAAAGGATGTGCTGGCACTGGAGAAAGAAAGAGGAAGTTCATGAGAATGATCCTGAGAATGAAAGCGTTAACATATGAGGAGCGTTTGCTGGCTCTGGTCCTGTACTCACTGGAGCAAAGATCAAGCAAAAAGCATTCAGAAGAAAGGTGAGTCCATAGAGAGGAAGCCTGGAGCAGCTAGAGCGGGGCCCTACCCTCAGCCTCAGTTCATCACACAAATGGAGTTTACCAGAATGAGAGGGGGATCTCATTGAAACCTCTCGATGGTAAAAGGCCTAAATAGAGTGGACCTGGTGAGGATGTTTCCGATAGTGAGTGAGCCCGGGATCAGAGCGCACAGCCTCAGAATACGAGGATATCTGTTTAGAACAGAGATGAGGAGGAATTTGTTTAGCCAGTGGGTGGCGAATCTGTGGAATTCATTGCCACAGATGGCTATGAAGGCCAAGTCATAGGGTATGTTTAAAGTGAAGGTTGATAGATTCTTGATTAGTAAGGGCATGAAAGGCTACAGGGAGGAAGGCAGGAGAATGGGTTTGAGTGGGATAGTAAATCAGTCATGGTCGAATAGTGGAGCAGACTCAATGGGCTGAATGGCCTCCTATGTCCTATGGTCCTCTAGTCTCACATTCCTTGACAGTCTTTTCCTGTCCCTGCTCTTGAATGTGCAGTATATGCTGCTTATCCGCAGAGGAGCATCTTGCCCGTCCTTCCCAATACTTCTGCCGAATGGGTCCTGGACTCTCTAATGTTTTATCCCCATATTCCATCCAAGAATGGTAATTGTGCACTGAGGATAGGGTGTGAGTTGACAGACAGGTTGTGCCAGGTAGCGGTGGGGAGTAGGGATAGGGTTGAGAGACAGTATCAGATGAATGATAGATGGAGGCAAACTAATGGAGAGAATGAGGAAGTAGAGGAAAAAACAATAAGAAAGGATGCAGCAAAGTGGTGGAAGGAGAATGTGCACATTGGAGACAGTTCATGTAGGGAGATTAGCAGGAATACAAAGGGCTATTTGTATTGGACATTGACAAGTAAAGGAGGTGAGAATGGAAATCATTAGGGAAGAAGTGACTGGCCAGCTGGAACTAATGCTTGTGGGTCAAAGTCCCGTGATCGGCAAGTCCTGGGATCGAGGACCAAATGTTAATGTCCCATGATCAGTGAGTTCAGAAGTTGAAACCAGAAGGTAAAAGTCCTGTGATCATCAAGTCCTGGGGTAGTCAAAAGCCTCCTGTCTATGAGTCTGAGTCTGGGCCAGGGGCTGGAGATTGGAGGTCTAATGTCCGCTAGTCTGAGAGTCTGGGGCAAAGTACTGGAGACACGATGGTGACCTGTGCCGGGGCTGGACACCTGTCTGTGTGCATGAGTGGGTGGTTGGGAAAAGGGCATCTTTTGCTGTTGTTGTTTTGTTGATGTTCCTGCTTATGTTGTTCTGCCGAACACTGTGGACATGCTAAATTAGTGCTGGAATGTGTGGTGACACCTGCAGGATGCTCCTATCACGTCCTCAGGTGCGTTGGTTGTTAGCACAAATGACGCATTTCACTGTACGTGTGACAAATAAATCTGAATCTGAATCTAATGCTGCCAACTGGCACATTCCAAGGTGCTGAACTACAATAAATGCTGAACCTCAAAGGAGCTACATCACAGCTCAGTGGGGAAGAAGAACAATCCCGAGTCCCACTCTCACTGGACAGTGAAGGGCTGCCTCTGTGGAACAGCCTTCTAAACCCTCGTGGCTGCCTTGTGTTTAACTTTACTATAAACTTACATATGAATCGCAACGCTGCTGCAAGCAAGTTTTATTGCACCTGTGCATACGTGTACTTGTGCACATGACAACAAACATGGCTTTGACTTGTAGAAAGAGAAAACATGAAAGGCAGTGGTGCAAGATGTAGTGTATTTAATATTTCAGTTATATTAAATACTGTAAGTATACTGTTTAAGTAAGCATTCTTTGTTTGTTTGTTTGTTTTTATTAAATGCAATCATGAACAATAGCCAGATCAGAAATGCTGATAAACTCAACTAGTTCCCAAAGAGAACTTTGACAGGCCAATCAGATGGTCAGCGATAGAACACAAAAAATCATATGCACAATTAAAAAATAGTAGAAATACTGGAGTCATGATGATCATGATGGAGTCTGCTGGAGAGAGACACTTATACACATGCTGTCTTCGATAATTCAAAGAGATTGAAGGATAAGGTTGCAGGGTGACAAAACATGGCAGGTGCACTTGGAACTAAAAACTAATCCCTACTCGGAGAAAACAGAACCTGTTCTTTCCGCACTGTCCTCCAGCAGTTTAAGGACTAAGTCCAGCCAGAGCATAACTCACAAGTGCTCTTGAAAGTCAGGTATTAACTCTACCTACCAACAACCAAGCATTGCCATCCTGGTCCCCTTCATGATAGCTTATGAAGAAGCATGTAACTTCCTTCCCAGAGATGATAGGAGTTTGTGCACTCGACTCTTGAAGGCTTGGACCCCATCGTCACAGATGTTTCCAACCACAGCATCCGGAAGGCTGTTCCAAATTCTGATAGCACGGTGAAGAAAGCTCCCATCCAGTGTGTAGGTTCTCGCATCAGGCATAGATAAACTTGATTGTGTGGTGCGCAGTCTCTCATAAGGTGAAGGCAGCATGGCGTGAAGGTCTGCAGGGCTGTGGCTGGTGTGCATTTTGCATAGCACAGTAGCTTACATAATTCATTATGGATTATATGTATGAACTATGTGAATGGCATACGTCATTCCACCACCACGTTATGTTTGAGTCTCAATAAACATACTAAGTTATATCGGCTCCTGTGTTTTCCTTTTGATTAATTTCTGGAGTTACAAAACATATCAATGGTGACAAGTTAGTTCTGAACTGAACCCAAAATGACTACCTACCTGTTGAAGTGCAGCATGTTTTTCTTCGGAAGGGAGAGAGAGAGATGTTTGAGTTTAAAAAAAAAAGCTCAGCACATTTTTTTCTTTGGAAGGGGAAAGAGATGTTTGAATTAAAAACAAGGCAGAAAACAAATGAAATTCATGGGTTCGCAAAGTGATAATAATAAATAAATAGCAGAAATGGCTAGCTACATCAGAAACATAGACACGTTCAATTGCACAACAACAGAAAACTGGATGATGTACACTGAACAAAATGAGTAGTATTTTAAAGTATATTGAATAGCCGATAAAAAACAAGTGCCAGTTTTGCTGAGTGCAATAGGTGAAAATGCATAGTTTGCTTCAAAGTTTACTACTTCAACCAAACCAGCTGAAATGAGCTTTGCTGATATTGTGAATGTAATACAGGAATATTTAGATCCAAAACTATTGTTAATTGCAGAACACTTCAGGTTTAACAAGTGCAACCAAAAGGAAGGGGAGTTCATTTCAGCTTATTTAGTGGTTGAATTGAAGAAATTCTCCGAGAATTGTCACTTCAGTGATGTAATGCCTAATGATGTACTGAGAGATCATTTAGTTTGTAGAATCTTACAAGAAAACATTCAAAAATAGCTCCTCACTGAAGCACAGCTCGTATTTAAAAGAGCAGTAGAAATCACTGTATCAATGGAAACAGCAGCCAGAGATGTAATTGAGTTGCAGTCAGGAATGAAAGTGAGCGTGAACAAAGTTACAACACCTAAACAAAAACCTGCCTGGCCAAACAAATTATATTACTGTTAAAGGCAAAATGTAAAATGTAAAGAAAATGTAAAAATGTACAACACATGCAAAGAGTATGTTTGGCAGAAAAAAATACATGGACTGCACAGAGAAGAGATAAAGATAAAAAGTCAAGTTGTAGTTTCAAAGAGAGCATTAATCTGCATGATGTTGATGAAAATCCGATAACAATGAGAGTGACACAGGACCGAGTAGCCTTGAGATTTACAATATGAAAACTATCAAGAGACAAGCAATGTTGCTTACTCCAGAAGTAAAATATTGTTTCAGAATATTGCTTATACCAAACCCCTGGCTCGGCTGTCCCAGTCATTACACAAAATTAATTTGAATGACATTTCAAAGATGCTGAACTGAAGCCTGCGGATAGCCAACTAAGAACTTATAATGGAGAAAAGATAACTCCTGTGGGAATGACATCAGCACCAGTGAAATACAACATTCAACAAACCACATTGGGTTTGTATATGGTAAACAGAGGAGGGCCAGCATTGTGGGGTCATGAGTGGCTGAGACAACTACGACTTGATTGGAGATCCATCCACCAGTTGCATGCACATCCCCTGCAAGAGAGTCAACTGAAGGTGAATGAAGAAAGGTACTGGATGATGCCACAGCAGTGTTCAAGGATGGCATTGGAAAACTCAAATATATCAAGGGTAAAATAGTGTTAAATGAAATGCCACACCTAAGTTTTGCAAAGCCTGTCTGGTTCTTTAAACCATCAGTGATAAACTAGCCAGTGAGCTGGATCGCATGGAGGCTGAAGGAATTCTTTCCAAGCTTGAGTGGAGCCTATGAACAACGCCAGTGGTCCCAGTAGCCAAGAAGAATGGGTCTGTCGGGATCTGTGGTGATTTTAAGGTAACCATCAACCCGAAAGTAGATCAATACCCTCTGCTCAAGATAATGGATATCTTTGCAAATGTTTCTGGTGGAAAACACTGCAGTAAAGTGGACTTAGCTGAGGCCTACCTACAGATGGAGCTGGACGAAGAGTCCCGAGTGTTTTGCACCATAAATACTCACAAAGGGCTTTATTACAACAATAGGCTTAGTTCTGGAGTAGCACCTGCACCTGCACTCTGGCAGAAAGCCTTGGACCAGGAGTTGCAAGGCTGCCCAGGTACTCAGTGTCATCTGGATGACATCATTGTTACTGGTAAAGATGGCAAGAAACATATCCAAAACCTCAAGAAAGTGTTAACAAGATTAGAAGATTATGGGCTCAGAGCACACCTCAGTAGTGTAAATTCTTTAAACCAATCATCACTTGCTGTGTTCACACCATTGTTGCAAAAGATTTACACAAAAGGTGCACTGAGGGATAGATAAGTTTGTGGAATCATGGAAGAAAGCAATCAAAAACAGCTCCTAACTGAAGCACAACTTACATTTAAAAAAACAGTTAAATAGCTGTATAAATGGAGACAGGAGACAGACGCGATTAGGTCGCATGTAGGAATGAAAGGCAGCAGTGATGGTGGCGGAGGCGGAGACACACGTGAGAAATGGTTGAGGGAAGCAGAGGTGAGCAGCGGCAGAGGCGGTGTCAAAGCAGCGTCACGGTGTCCCCAAGAGCGAGGAAAGTCCTGATGTCTGGTCGATTTAAGGGCCGGTCCGAATCAGAAAGGTCGGGTACGGGCTGTGGGTGCATGCCCCAGAGCGGTCTGCGAGCGAGGAACAATCTGATGTTTGGGCGATTTAAGCACCAAGCTAGATGAATAGATCAGGGTGTCTGGACTGAAGGCGAGGTGAGTGCTGGTTCTGCTCACTGCTCCGTGACATTTACTCGGCTCCGTGCTGATCTGAGCCTGTGGCCTGTTCCAGCTACAGAGATGTCTAGCTTTGTGTCTTTCGTAAAACTTCAGTTCTGAAGCTACTTGCTTACTTTTATTGTTTGCATGATTTTGTTTTCTCTCTGTGCACCGGGTGTTTAAAGATCTTTTTTAAAATGGGTCTTTTTGAGGTTTCTTTGTTTTGTGTCTGCTGTAAGAGAATGAGTTTCAAGGTTGTGTAATGTATACATGCTTTGATAACAAAGGTACTTTGAACTTTGAGATAACACTGATCAGTTGAGGAGACCAGAGTCAACTGTTAGAGAAGAAAGGTGTCCAGAGCTGTCAGAAGCACTTCCTGCAGTTCCAAGGTCAACTCCAACAACCATGACGGAGGTGGCCCCAGAACCTGAGATAGTTTCACAGCCACAAGTCTCACATGTCAAGCAGAGTGAACCTTCTTGCCAGGAAAGACATTATCCCACAAGAATAAAGAAGCCTCCACAGTAATTAAGTATTTAGGCCTGAATGGGACAATTCAAAATTTACTATGCTGTGGATGTCTATATAGTAATTGTATTACATATTGTACTATACAGAGAGAGAGAGAGAAAACAATGTGTCACATATTTGAGTTGAGGTGTATTCTGTATTGAGTTGGAGTTTATAGCTAAGCAGGAAGGTGTATAGTGTATTTAATATTTAAGTAATATTTCAGTAATTTTGTAAATATATCGTTTGATTAAGCATTCTTTGTTTACATAATTCATTAAGGGTTTTATGTAAGAAGTACATAAATCTTTCAATTAATTTCTGGAGTTACAAAACATAACATAGGGTCCAGAATACATTTAATTGATAGTACAATGAATTTATAGGGGCATCCTAATTATATCCACCATGTATTTTGAATAAAATACATTTTTTAACATTAAAACACTCTCTTAAGTATACAACAGAACAAATCTACTCCCAATCGGCCTGAAACGTCGACTGCACCTCTTCCTACAGATGCTGCCTGGCCTGCTGCGTTCACCAGCAACTTTGATGTGTGTTGCTTGAATTTCCAGCATCTGCAGAATTCCTGTTGTTTGTTGTTGACCACCAACTAGTCTCGGTAGTCCTCCAGTAAACTACAACTCCCAGAAATAATTGCAGGTCATACGCGTGCGTAAACGTCTGTTTTTTTTAACAAGCCGACTAGTAGCGCATCTTATTTACTTTAGAGACGAACACAAGTCTCTCATTAAAGTAAATATGAGGCGCTGTGAAATTTCTTTGTCTGATTTTTAATCTTCCGCGTCGCGGATTTGTTAGAAAATCACCAGAACGGCGGCCGTTCGGAGCGTCACGGGTCAGAGGTCGTGGCGAAGTGCGGGAAAGTTTCAGCGGGCGCGGCGGCCGATGGACCTGAGCGAGTGGCGGCGGGACCCGGGCAGCAGCTGCCGAGTCAGCTCGGCTGTGGCGGCCGCCTGCCGTGAAGAGCCCTGTAGCTTGGGGGTGGACGAGGCGGGGAGGGGGCCGGTGCTGGGTGAGTGCCCGGCGTGGGGAGGGGAGAGGGATGTCAGTGAGTGTGTACCCGTCCCGGGGTCTGGGGCGGAGTGGGTGCCTCCCCGGGGAGAAGGGGTATGCCTAGGGTCAGGTGAGGAAGGGTGGGAGTGAGTGCCTGAGCTTTGAGGTGATGGTGGTGCGCGATTGAGTGCCCCGGTGGGTGAGTACTTTGGAAGGTGGGGTGGGGGTCGACCTGGAGGCGGGGTGGTCATACCACAGGAAATCAGCCCATTTGGCTCATCAGACTTGAGTTTTTTTTGGCGTGTTGGAGGCTGAGGGGGAGACCTGATAGAGAATCATAAAGTTACGAGAGGTGTACATTGATCATCATACTCTTCGCGAGGTAGAAATGTTAAACACTAGGAATTAGATGTAAGGGGGGGGAGGTGAAAAACTGTTTTACACAGATGAGTACTGGGTGCCTGGAACAGATTGCCATGGACAGTGGTGGAAGTATATATGATAGTGGCCATTCAGGCTTTTGGATAGACTCAGGGAACGGAGGGATATGGAACATGTGCTGGTGGATGGGATTGTTTTAATTTTATATCACGGTTGGACAAAAGGCCTGATCCTGTGCCATCCTGTTCTGTGTTCCAAGCCTTCACCATGATCCACCCATTTACAAGAATCCTACATTAATCCCATTACATTTTCCTTGCATTCTCACTTCCTTCCAGATCCTAACCCTCACCCAAACACAGCACCATTTACAGCAGCCAATTAACCTGCCGGCCTCCATGTTGGAGGCAATTCAAGGGCAGTGGCAGAAACTTGTACGGTCACAGTGAGACTGCGCAAACTCCACGCAGAGAGCACTGGAGATCAGGATTTGATCCCGCTCACTGTTGCTGTGCCACTGGGCTGCTTTTAAGATCTCGAAAGAGAATAGAGGGGTTAGAAAGGGGTGCCCACTCGTGCCCTCCCCTGCTCCAGATAAAACATGAAGCGCCCTGATGAATATGGTGTATGTATTAAGATGGGGGACTCATCTGTGACCACGTGAATGATGGTACAAGTTCAAAGGGCTGCATTGTTTTCTTTTGTCCATAGTTTTCACTCATTTTACATCACTTTCTTTTGCTCCCTTCCGTTAGTTGTGATCCAGGTCTCTGCACACTAGAGGATGACTGATAGTGTACTGGTTAGCACATAATAGTACCATATAAAAGAAGAGCTTCGATAGGCCTTTCCCGAATATAAGACCATGAGATAAAGGAGCAGAATGAGGACATCTGGCCCATCGAGTCTGTTCTGCCATTTCATCATGCTGCTCCATTTTCCCGTAGTCCCAATCTCTTGCCTTCTCCCCGTATCCCTTCATGTCCTGACCAAATAACCTTTGCAGTGAAACATTACAGAGAGACCATTACATTAGCAGTAAAACCATACAGTGTGTTACACAAGAATATATCAACCTTTGCCTTGTATATATGTTAAGACTTGGCCTCCAGGGCCACGCCTGTGGCAACAGATTCTACAGATTCACCACTCTCTGGCAAAAGAAATTCCTCATTTCAGTTTTAAAAGGATGCCCCTCTACTCTGAGGCTGTGTCCTCTGGTTCTAGGCTCCCCCACCATAGGAAACATCCTCTCCACATACACTCTATCAAGGCCTTTGAATATTCAATAGGGTTCAATTAGGTCACCCCCTCATTTTTCTGAATTCCAGTGAATTCAGGCCCAGAGCCATCAAACAGTCTTCATATGACAAGCCATTCAATCATTTTCGTAAACCTCCTTTGAATCCTTACTAATGTCAACATGTTCTTTCTAAGATAAGGGGCCCAAAACTGCTCACAATACTTCAAGTGAGACTTCACCAGTGTTTTATAAAGCTTCAACATTACCAACTTGTTTTTATATTCTGGTCCTCTTGAAATGAATGCTAACATCACATTTGCCTTCCTCATCAACTCAATCTGCAAATTAACTTTTAGGGAGGCCTGTATAAGGACTTCCAAGATCCTTTGCACTTCAGATTAGTGAATTTTCTCTCCATTTAGAAAATAGTCTACCCTTTTATTTCTTTTTTCAAAGTCCTTGGCCATACACTTACCCAACAGTATTCCATCTGCCACTTTTCTCATTCTCGCAATCTTCCTGTGGCCTCTCTACTTCCTCAAAACTACCTGCTCCTCCACCTATTTATGTGTCGTCCACAAACTTTGCAACAAAGCCATCAATTCTGTCATCCAATTTATTGACACACAACGTAAAAAGATGCAGTTCCTGTGGAACGCTAGTCACCAGCAGCCAACCAGAAAAGGCCCCTTTATTCCCACTTTTTTTGTACTAGAAACATAAACTTGGTTTAAAACAAAAGTCTCTGGACACAATCATTCAGTGACGTTTATTTTTCCCTCATCTGCATTTATTCATTTTCCATACAGTGTATGGCCAGCCCCAGGGGCATGGTTTTAGAATAATTTCAGTGACACGCACTGCTAGTTTCCCTTTTGAGGATTCTGCTTTTTAAAGGTGGAAGCATTAATCCTGTCATACAATGTGCTTTAAGTTACAGCTGACACTACAGCCTCAGTTGTCTTACTGTGGGGAAGCAATTAATAGTGTTTCAATGGTGCAGTTTTAATACCCATATTAACCATTTATACTTGAAAATAGATGTGTATAAAATGTGTATGTGTATAAGATGGACTATCAGAAGGATTGGATTGAAATTTAAATTAAAGTAGCAAAAAAACCAAAGCCAAAGATTTTTACAATATCTGCTATATAGTGTGAAATGTCTTGAAAGGGTGGTGGGAGGAGAAATATTTTGCAGGAAGGATTTGGATAATTATTACTTTGTGCAAAATATTAAGTTCATGTAGAGGAACCTCTATTTCAAACTAAGTGGGTGGATCTTTCAAAAAGCTAACACGGAGATGATTGAATTAATTGTTTTCAGCACTTTCTGATGTGTCCTGGGAGGGGAGAAAGGAAGGAATATCACCAGCAAGTTGTGGAATATTGAGCCATTACACACCATGTTTTACCCTAAAGGTTTAGCAGCAGGTGGCGTAGCATACTCCACAATGCTCATTAGCGTTGAAGTAGCTAATTATAGAGCTGGAAAAAGGTGCATTGATCCACTGAGAAATATTTGGCAGGTCATGATTGGTGGAAACCAGTGGTGTCATTATTGCAAGTTTGATAACTTGGGAAAACAGTCCAGTTGAAATGTTATGTGGCATCAAATAACTACTGTTACACATTGCATGGTTTGTAACACAATAGAAGCACAGCGACAACATGTATTTGTGTTTTAACGTGTACCTGTATCATGGGGCGAACTAGAGCTAAACACTGATGTATGGCTTCAGAATACAAGGATGCCCTGTAAGAACAGAGATGAGGGCAGTGAATCTATGGAATACATTGCCACATACAACTGTGGAGCCAAGTCATTGAGTATATTTAAAACGGAGGTTGATGGAGGATCTTGATTAGAGAGGGTATCAGGTTATGGGGAGAAAGCAGGAGAATGAGTTGAGTGGGAAAATAAATCAGTTCTGATTGAGTGGTGGAGCAGGGTTGATGGGCTGAATGCTTAATTTTTTTCCTACGTTATGGTTTTATAAATAAAACCTTGCTATTTTTTTCCTGTAAGCTACTTGCTTTCTGTCTTCCTGTGTATTTGTGAACAGGGAGGTTTTAAGAGTTTTGAATAATTTCACACAACATTTCCTTGCATACGGCTTTTGAAACAACAGACTAACAAAATTATTTTTGGGTTCAGTCTCATGTTTCTGTAAAGATCAAGGAACAACATATTCACCACAAACATTGACATGAATTAGGAATTTGCTGTGATGTGTCGGCGTGATATGCAGTTATAAACACCATTCAACAATTATAAGAATAACAAGTTATATAAAAACAAGTTAGAGGTTAAATTACAGATATGGAATAAAAAGTGCATAAATACCAGCATATTTATGATGTAAACAGCATTATAAAAAGTGGTTTAATGTGTCTACAGTGTAGTGCAGTGACTGAGGTAAAAGACCGAGGGGAATGGTGGGGGAGGTGGAGATCTAACTGGAATGATTGATCAAATTAACTGTATGTGGGAGGAAACTTTTAAGATGGCACAAAGTTTTTGTTTTATTAGCCATATAGCACTTTACAGGAAGGAATAAATTTAGAATCTTGGTTTAATGGAATTATATTTTCAAAGTTCAGTACTATTATGTGAAATGAATGCTCTCAAGTTTAATCCTCTCCAAGGCTGTACTGATCTGTGTGCATAGATCTTCTTCAGTAGTGTTTGGTGTCAACAACTGTTGTACTTAATGCCTACTGTTTTCCTGTTTTTCAGGGCCAATGGTCTATGGAATCTGCTTTTGCCCTCTTTCCAAGCAACAACAGCTCGAAGAGCTCAAGGTTGCTGGTATGGAAGTCTAAACATCAGCCACTACTGATAATGCAGCCGAAGTATGACAGTGCAAAACCCAAACAGAGATGCCAAACAAACAACAGCTTTGCCAGATGAGCAGCTAAAAATCTTTGCTCATGTTTCATGGAATTGATGGTGGAGAATTCAGTATTCACCCCTGTCTTTGGGGCGCTGCTCTTTGTATCAATGCTGTTGCTGGTTTTTCAAAGAAGTTATGATGAAGTCTGAATCTGAGTCAGAATTGTTGAGTGAATTTCAGACCAAATGAATGCATTTGAGTGCTGCTTATGGTAGCCATATACAAAGGGCAGAGATCTGTAGTATTCTGAGTGAGCAAGATTAAAATTTGTCAGGAATGGGAGCCATTCACCATATGGACTTTAATTCCATTATTGCTGTTGTTCTATTTATTATACTTTCACAAAGAATTGTTTATTTCTAAGAGGGTTCTGCGAATGATGCTTCTTTCTATTTTCTTTCACTTCAACAGAAAAGGTTGCAATCTTGCCGTCTCCTTGGCAAGGGTAGTTCGGACTGGGAATGGATATGATATCATAGAATACAATTGCAAAAGTGTGCAGTACACAAGGAGTGCACAATCTGTAGTATCCATGCAGAACTGTGCAATCTAAAGTCTTCCAAGTTGCACCTCGTGCCGAGTCAGTTTTGGGTGCATGCCTCATTGTCTTAAACTCCTGTGAGCTTTTTCAGGCACTTTGCTAAAATCCTTCTGCACTATTATGCTAGCCGTTGTGCATCCGTTTGCACTAACCCCTCTTTATTCTCTTAAAGTTCCCATCAACTCCCTGCAAATTCAATCACTCACCTACACTAAAGGCCAATTAACCTACCAACCCAAAACTGAGCTTAGTGGGTGGAAACAAGTGCTCAAAGGTAGCAGACTGACGATCACTGTTGCACTCTGCCCTCCAGTCTGAATGCTTATGGATGAGTATTCCCCAATATGTTTTTCTTTCTTCGAAAGTAAAGACAAAACAGTACACTCAGCCTCAGATCTGTACAACAAACCTGCCACTAAACCCAGTCCTTGCTGCTGGGAACTTGTTGCATTTCGCTGCTCTGTACTGGCATTCCTGGAGCAATATGTTGCCCATGACATAGTGTGGGAATGTTGCTTGGGTGGGCCACTCTATGCTGAGATGTGGACTCTCGCTCATTGGGTGTGAGGGCATTGCCGCTGCAAGTGTCATCAGGTTGGCCAGATCTTATAGGGTCACTCGTCACTTCATTTTGGATGTGAGAGAGGATACTGTCTTCCCTCTATTATTTGTTTTGCTGCACAACTCTTCTCAGTCCTGAGATTTCTCTTTAGTGAGGGACCTAGTGCCTAGCAGCCACCAGTCTGGGACAAAAACCTCCAGATTGGGGCAGGCATTGTAGCCAAACAGTGTGAGATACAGCAACTGCCGTCATGTACAAACGGAGTGATGGATCCCGGCAGTCTGTCCACAGCCAGAGTAGCCCAGTACTGGCATCCCAGTCAGGTTGCTGCCCTGAACCCTGCATCTAGGCAGGATAACAGTCTGGCACAGACTAGATGGGCTGAAGGGCCTGTTCCAGTGCTGTGGTCCTCTGACTGTGAGTGCTGAGCAGCTGCACTGATTGCTGCAGCCTGTCAACACTAGCCCTCTCATACGCACTTCACCTGTTACCTCCATGCCTTATTCCAGTCTAGACTCTGCTGTGCCACATAGAGATTATTTGAACTGTTGAGTGCCATTTAGATTTGAACTCTCAACCGTATTGTTGGCACATCAGCAAGAAAGGTAGTGATTAGCAGTAGCTTCCCAGCACAGTGATACTTTCAGTAAAATAGCTACTTTGTCTTGTTGAAATCCTCAACCTTTTAAAATCCTAGCATAGGTGCTGTCTGATCAATAACTTGATTTCTTTATCTCTTATTTATTCTTTTTCATTTTTTTTGTGGTTTTAGACATTATCCGCCCTTCATCATACTAAAACTCAAGAAGCAGAAATGTTGGCCATGTATGTAGTTTTATGTAAATGTTATCCTTTGGAAAGGATTATACGAACGTGCTCGGTACCTGATTCTGAGCTCACAGCAATGTGGTTGCCTTATTTGCCTTCACAAATAGCCCAGCTTGACAATTGAGTTGAATATAAATTGTTAATGATAAATAAATGCTGATCTTGTCAGAGTTAGGACTATCCTGGCAATAAATGAATATTGCTTTTGCAGTTGTTAGTTTAAAAAAAGGTGGTGGGGATCCTTACTGTCTTGGGAAGTATAAATGCCCCTGTCAAGGCAAAAAGAGGCTTCCCATTTAATATCTTTTGTGGAACTCTAGTGTAGTACTGGTTGCCAACAAGCAGCAGCATGTTTGATAGTAATTCACTGGTCTTTATTGAGAGAAATATTGGCATTGGAGGCAACACCTTTATGTGTGAGAAATATCAGCATTTATTGCATTTTCCCGGCATTTTTCTTCTAAGTTACATATCTGGTTATTAGCTATTTGTGCCTCATATGCCAGTTCCTTCTGCTAAAAATAATGCTGACGTCAGTAACATTTCTCTTTTGATATGCTTTTTGCAGACTCCAAGACATTGACAGAGAAGGAAAGGGAGAAATCGTTTGCCAAACTAGATGAAGCGAAGGATTTTATTGGCTGGGCTATTGAGATCCTTTCGCCCAATGTAATTTCAACAAGTATGCAACAAAGGTATTTCTCAATATACTGACTGAAAAGGAAGTATGTATTAATGCACCGGGGAACAACAACATAGCTGTTACTTGCTTGATGCGTGATAAGGAGTAAAGAGTTTTCAAATCCTAACAGTGAGGAATTAGTTAACTCTGTGGCACCTAGGGGTGGGGAAATTCTTATAGTATCGTAAACAGCCTATGAATCAATTGGATTATCATTAAAACACATTTGATTTTCTATGTTGTTTAGACCATAAGACTTAGGAGCAGAGTTAGGCCCAACTAATCTGCTCCACCATTCAGTCATGGCTGATTTATTATCCCTCTGAACCCCATTCTCCAGCCTTCTCCCCATAACTTTTGACACCCTAACCAATCAACAACCTAACAACCTCTGTTTTAAGTAAACCCAATGACTTATTCTCCACAGCCTTCTATGGCGATGAATTCCACAGATTCTCCACCCTCTGCTAAAGAAAATTAAAATGTTTCCTTGCCTGGTCTGGCCAAAAATATCTCCAAACTTGCTTATCTGATTATCTAACCACTCAGTTATGTTAACTTTAATACAAAACTCAAAATGAATACCTGGCTTGATTACTTATTACTGAATGTGTACATGACAAAGACTTATAACCTCCTCAGTTCGATCTTCGATTGTGTCTAAATTGGGAGCGTTTCATCACAGTCTGGCCAAGAAATGTCTATCAAAGTTAATGTGATCCAGGACAATCCTTGGCTGTACCTGTTCCACCAGCAGACGTGCTGGAGATAACGACACAGTAATATGTAGTTAGGGGGAAATGAGACCTGTTAATTTTCTCAACATCTTATCAGTTTGAAACCCTTAAAATCTATTGATAACTGCCGATTCCCTTCCCCTTTTCAGCAATATTGAAGCCCATTTGAAAGAAACACTTAAAGTACAAAGACAGAATGGTCTGTTCTCCTCTCCTATTAGATTCCTTTTTCACCTCCCACCTTCACCTATCACCTCCTACCTTCTCAATTCAACCCCCTCCCCTACTCAACTGGCTTCACCTATCACTTAGCCTGTACTCTTTCCTCTGCCTTCTGGACGGACACACACACACACACGCACGTGCGCACACACGCACACACACACACACACACACACACACACACACACACACACACACACCACCTCATTCAGACTTCTTATCCCTTCCTTTACAGTCCCAATGAAAGATCTGGGCCTGAAACATTGACTGCTTATTTCCCACCATAGATGCCAGCTGACCTGCTGAGTTACTCCAGCATTTTGTGTGTGTTGCTCTGGACTTTCAGCATCTGCTGAATATCTTGTGTTTGTGATATGTTGTAGCTGGTGGTTTTTGTTCTGGGTGTCAATGCCCCTTGGCATCACTGTAGGGACTCTTGGGGTTAGGGTCCTTGACCTGGCTGTAGAAATCATAGAAAGTTAATTATGCAGAAGGTAGCCGTTCAGCCTAATATGCCTGTGTTGATTGAAATAAAAAGATATTGTTTGAATATTCCATCCTTCAACTCTGTGTCTGTAAACATGCAGGTCACATCTTCAAGTGAATGTCTGGGTGATTTTAGATGTGATGAGGTTTCCTGCCTTTCCTCCTTTGTTCTCTAAAGCCACAACTCTGATGAAAATGTTTATGTACCAATTACTTACATCTATGCCCAACTGCTTTTGATGATCCTGCTAAGTCACGTCTAAAGGCAGTTCTTCTAAGATTGTTTTGGAGTTACTGCAATAAATCTAATTTAGTCAGAAACAGCAGAACCATGAGTCAGTGACTGTATTCTCAGTGATCAGTGACTGAATTCTGTATTTTTTTTAAAGCAACTTCCTTAAAGTGTTTGGGTGTGTACTTTTAAATGTATCAGCAGTTGTGATTTTGTGTCCTGTATGATGCTGTGCCTTTGGTTTCTTTGTCATATTTTTATTTTTGTCGTTCTTCTTAAGACATTGACAAATCTTTTATCTATTAAGCCTATGCAGGCTTACTTCTCCACACTTGCTTGTAATCTACTCTCTCTCGGACATTATCAGTACTACCTTTTTACTGACTCTCCTTCCACCCACCTACTCTTGCAATACTAGTTAACAAGCCAACCAACATGTTTTTGAGATATTAGAAGAACTTAGAGCATCTGGAGGAAACGCCCAGAGCTAGAAAGAACACATAAAAACTCAGAATAGTAATCAGGCTCAGATCCCAGTGAAGGAGTAGCAGTGTTAGCTGCTGCACCACTGTGCTATCCCGTTTTCCTATGACTACTTATTATTAGAAATGTGAAAAAGAAAGTGCTGCCACAAAAAAGCAGGATCCATCATGAAGGATCCTTACCATCCAGGCCCTGTTCTCTTCTCACTACTATCTTTGGGCAGGAGGTACAGAAGTCTTAGGTCCCACACCACCAGGTTCATGAAACAGTTATTACCCTACGACCATCAATAGCGTGGATAACTGCACTCACTTCAACTTTGAACTGATTCTACAATGTCTTGACTCCCTTCCAAGGACTCTGCAGCTCATGTTCTCAGTATTATTTTTCTTACTTGTACAATTTGTCTTCTTTTGCACACTGTTGTTTACCAGTCTTTGTTTATGTACATAGAGTTCTTCATAAATTATTGTTTTTTTTTAAACTTTCTTGTAAAAGCCTGCAAGAAAAAGAATCTCCAGGTAGTATATGGTGACACATAATTTTATAATAAATTTACTTTTGAACTTTGGAATCTATATACTGTTTTTGTGAATTAAAAGTTTTTAAGTCAAAAGCAGCAGTAAATTTAGAATATATGGAATTTATTGACTTAATGGTTTCAAAAAACAACACATGCATTCAATGTGCTAAAACCTTGCAGCTTTGAAAGTCCACTACCTTTCTTTTTAAAAAAAAGTCAGCTTTAATCCCAATAACTGAATTTTCCGTAAATGGTAGTTTCTCAGAACATAGTTGCTTAAAGTCATTTCAAGATTCAAGATTGTTTGTCATTTTTCAGTACATGAGTGTAAAGGAAAACAAAATGATTGTTTCTCCGGATCTGATGCAGCATAAAAAAACCCACAATAAGTATTAAAAAAAACAACAAATATAAATATGAAAAAATATAAATATTATAACTTTAGTTTTAAAAATGCTTGCTTAAGTTGCTTGTTCAGGGGAAAATACATATATATATATATTGTATTTTATATATATACTGTGCCTGTGTGATATAGAGATAACATTTTCAAAGTCATTTGCTGACCATGATTCTTGTTTCCAAAACAGAACCAAATGTAACCTGAATACCTTGTCTCATGATGCTGCCATTGGTCTCATCCAGTATGCATTGGATAGTGGTGTCCAAGTCAAAGAGGTGAGAACGGGAAGTTCACTGCAGAAAACTGAGTAATTCTGTGCTAAAAATCAAGTCATATTGTTAATGAAAAATTGCAATCAAAGCAGAAGTTGATGGAAATTCCCTGGAGCAATATAGAATTTGTCGGAAGAACTCAGTGGGTTGAGCATTACTTGTGGGAGGAAAGGAAACATCAACAATTATGTTCCTCCTACATATGCTGCTTGACCTGCTGAGTTCCTCCAGCAGACTATTTGCTCTAGATTCTAGCATCAGCATTCTTTTGAGTCTCTGGAAGTACCCAGCTGGCAAGCATGCAGCAAAAAGAGTTGGTAGCCTTTAGTTGTGACCGTACTAATCTTACAATTTACTTACCTTTAAATGTTAACTTTCTACCTGAAGCAATTTTAACTTACATTGGGAATCAGAAGTGCAGTAATCTAGGATCTTTATGTCCTCGTTGTCCACGGGAATGGTACCGGAGGATTGGAGGGAGGCGAATGTTGTCCCCTTGTTCAAAAAAGGTAGTAGAGATAGTCCAGGTAATTATAGACCAGTGAGCTTTACGTCTGTGGTGGGAAAGCTGTTGGAAAAGATTCTTAGAGATAGGATCTCTAGGCATTTAGAGAATCGTGGTCTGATCAGGGACAGTCAGCATGGCTTTGTGAAGGGCAGATTGTGTCTAACAAGCCTGATAGAGTTCTTTGAGGAGGTGACCAGGCATATAGATGAGGGTAGTACAGTGGATGTGATCTATATGGATTTTAGTAAGGCATTTGACAAGGTTCCACATGGTAGGCTTATTCAGAAAGTCAGAAGGCATGGGATCCAGGGAAGTTTGGCCAGGTGGATTCAGAATTGGCTTTCCTGCAGAAGGCAGAGGGTGGTGGTGGAGGGAGTACATTCAGATTGGAGGATTGTGACTAGTGGTGCCCCACAAGGATCTGTTCTAGGACCTCTACTTTTCGTGATTTTTATTATCGACCTGGATGTGGGAGAAGAGTGGGTTGGCAAGTTTGCAGACGACACAAAGGTTGGTGGTGTTGTAGATAGTGTAGAGGATTGTTGAAGATTACAGAGAGACATTGATAGGATGCAGAAGTGGGCTGAGAAGTGGCAGATGGAGTTCAACCCGGAGAAGTGTGAGGTGGTACACTTTGGAAGGACAAACTCCAAGGCAGAGTACAAAGTAAATGGCAGGATACTTGGTAGTGTAGAGGAGCAGAGGGATCTGGGGGTACATGTCCACAGATCCCTAAAAGTTGCCTCACAGGTGGATAGGGTAGTTAAGAAAGCTTATGGGGTGTTAGCTTTCATAAGTCGAGGAACAGAGTTTAAGAGTCGCAATGTAATGACGCAGCTCTATAAAACTCTGGTTAGGCCACACTTGGAGTACTGTGTCCAGTTCTGGTCGCCCCACTATAGGAAGGATGTGGAAGCATTGGAAAGGGTACAGAGGAGTTTGACCAGGATGCTGCCTGGTTTAGAGAGCATGCATTACGATCAGAGATTAAGGGAAGCTAGGGTTTTACACTTTGGAGAGAAGGAGGATGAGAGGAGACATGATAGAGTTGTACAAGATATTAAGAGGAATAGATAGAGTGGATAGCCAGCGCCTTTTCCCCAGGGCACCACTGCTCAATACAAGAGGACACAGCTTTAAGGTAAGGGGTGGGAAGTTCAAGGGGGATATTAGAGGAAGGTTTTTCACTCAGAGAGTGGTTGGTGCGTGAAATGCACTGCCTGAGTCAGTGGTGGAGGCAGATACACTAGCGAAGTTTAAGAGACTACTGGACAGGTATATAGAGGAGTTTAAGTTGGGGGCTTATATGGGAGACAGGGTTTGAGGGTTGGCACAACATTGTGGGCCGAAGGGCCTGTACTGTGCTGTACTATTCTATGTTCTATGTTCTAAGAATAGTAGATTAGCAAAGCTGCAGATCTGAGTTCAAATTCCAAAAAGGGAATTAAATTTTAGAATTTTAGTTTAACAGTCTTGCGGGGGTTGGGGAGGCGGGTGGTTAAGCCTTATAATGGAAACCATAAAACTTCAGATTTGTTGTAAAAAAAAGTTATCTGTTAACTAATTTTCCTTCAGTGATTCCAGCTCTAGAAATGTGGTTTTTTAACCGCGTGTTAAAGCATTGGTTTGATCATCATCTCTTCATTTAATAACCTTTGCCAGTTCCTGTAATCTGCTTGGGATCCTGATGCTGGACTTTTAAAAAATACACTTAAATGTCTATTTAAAAAATGGAGGTTGAGCTTTTTTGTGCTTGATTACATTCAGTCAAGGGTATTAAGTAGCCTGAAAGGTGTAATGCAATGTCTGCCAAAATAGGAAAATTGTGTTTAACTGGTAATTTGAATAAATGTTAATTTTATGACATTCACTATAGGGTGACAAATATAATTGAGTAGATTTTGGGGGGACTTTGTGAGTTATTTACTGGTGCGGTTATTTTCTGCTCTTGCTAATCACCATAAAAACAGAAAGAAAGCATTAAAATACCAGGTTGAAACAATCTTGTGAAAGGTCTTCAACCTGAAATATTACCTCTCTACCTCTCTGGCCTCCCCTCACTTATGTCTAGCCTGCTGAATGTTCAAAGCATTTTCTGTTCGCTTTCTGTCAGATTTCTGGCTTGCGATTTTACTGTTTTTACTTTCACATCATGCCTTTTTCGAAAGTAAATACTCTAAGAGTTTAAAGAAATGGGATTGAGGAAACAGTACAACTTCACAACTATTCACAAGAAATCTCTAACAAAGGAAATCATCCTTTCTTTCAATAATTAACTGCAGTTGATGCCTTAGATAGTGACAACACGATCTTTATTGTTACTGTCAATATGGTTCCAAAGCTGTCTGTTTAGTGATGCTACAAACTGTGACTCATTTTTTGCAATATCCTGTTCTGCTGGTCTTTACAAAAATCATATTGTACAGATTCAGCAGGCGTAATTTCCTTTTATCTTAAGTTATTACAAAACTAAGTTGAGAGTGTCTAGACAAGATTGTCTCCAAATTCTCCACTGGGTTAATCGCTTTTCTTTGCAGAACTGTGGCAAAATTACTATGGCAACAGTGCCAGTTTTAAAGAGAACAGCTAAGGATTTATTTTAATCTTTTTGTATAAAGCTTTTCCATTTCCAATGCACTTTTGATGAATTTCTGTACTGGCCTGATGGTTCATTTGTGCGTGCAGTTTGACTAGCTCAGTGTCCATGAGCAGGACAAATCATTAGCAATCTGCCATTTACATTTTGGAACCTGGGTGAGATTTTGCTTCTTGTACAAGCAAGGTGATGGTTCATTTGGCTCTGAATCAATGCAATTGATTACCCTGGAGCACTCTCATTTATTACTTCAATTAGACTAAAAATTTCCATAAATATTAAAATAAATTGACATGCATGCTTTTACTGGAAATCCATGATGTAACACTCATTTCTTGCTATAAAATTATGTTTAAAATTCACTTTCATTCTGCTGCTCACTGGATGATTTTTTTTTTGTGTTTTGCACCATTCTGTAATTGAGAGCCATCAAGAGACTATTGTGCGTGCAAATCCCAGGAAATCAGTTTCACAGATTCTCAAATCACCAATCATTCCACGATCAAGATCACTTAGATCATATTTTTTCTCCATTCTGATGTTTGATCTGAACAAAACTGAACCACTTGACCATGTGTGCATGCTTTTATACATTGGGTTTCTGCCACATGATTGGCGGAATAGATATATTAGAGCAGGTGTACCTAATAAAGTGGCCACTGAGTGTATGTATAGTAACAGATTATGGTCTTCTATGTTGTTTTTTTGCATGAGACGTCCTCAAATTTGACCGGAATCCATGCCTTTAATGATGAAAATCATTTGCACACAAAATTAATCTCATGTCCATGCTACAGGAAAATGATCAGTCTGGGTTATTTGCACTTCCCATCTTTAGCTATATCTAAAGTTGATGGCTTCTGCCTCTTTTGGGTAGTGAAGTCCCAAAGTCCTTGCTATTCTTTGGATGAGTAAAATCTAAGCTTTCTTGGCTCCCCTATAATCCTTTCAACAACTTGTTGAATCTATGTCCCCTACTTATTTCACATGGAAATCGGTGCCCTCCACAGAGCATGCAAGCGTGCAGCAAGTCTGTGTCTTTATCATATAACCATATAACAATTACGGCACAGAAACAGGCCATCTCGGCCCTTCTAGTCCGTGCCAAACTCTTACTCTCACCTAGTCCCATCGACCTGCACTCAGCCCATAACCCTCCATTCCTTTCCTGTCCATATAGCTATCCAATTTAACAAAGCCTATCCACGTCAACTCTTATCTATCCTCCTCATAATTTTAAATACCTCTATCAAGTCCCCCCTCAACCTTCTATGCTGCAAAGAATAAAGACCCAACTTGTTCAACCTTTCTCTGTAACTTAGGAAGTGAAACCCAGGTAACATTCTAGTAAATCTTCTCTGTGCTCTCTCAATTTTGTTGACATCTTTCCTATAATTTGGTGACCAGAACTGTACACAATACTCCAAATTTGGCCTTACCAATGCCTTGAACAATTTCAACATTACATCCCAACTCCTATACTCAATGCTCTGATTTATAAAGGCCAGCATACCAAAAGCTTTCTTCACCACTCTATCCACATGAGATTCCACCTTCTAGGAACTATGTACCATTATTCCTAGATCCCTCTGTTCTACTGCATTCTTCAGTACCCTACCATTTACCATGTATGTCCTATTTTGATTAGTCCGACCAAAATGTAGCACCTCACATTTATCAGCATTAAAGTCCATCTGCCATCTTTCAGCCCACTCTTCTATCTGGCCTAAATCTCTGCAAGCTTTGAAAACCTACTTCATTATCCACAACTCCACCTATCTTAGTATCATCTGCATACTTACTAATCCAATTTACCACCCCATCATCTAGATCATTAATGTATATGACAAACAACATTGGACCCAGTACAGATCCCTGAGGCACACCACTAGTCACCGGCCTCCAATCTGACAAACAGTTATCCACCACTACTCTCTGGCGTCTCCCATCCAGCCACTGCTGAATCCATTTTACTACTTCAATATTAATACCTAGTTATCAAAGCATTTGTCAATGCTTTGCAGCACACTTGAGTGCTTGGTGGAGGGCTCTGATGCTTTTTGTTGGTGGGGTGGGGGAAGGTCGTTGCCTTGCTGCTGCTTGTGTGTGGGAGGGGGGAGTTGGGGTGCTTTGGGGTTCTAATGCTTTAACTGTCATTCATTCTTTGGGGCATTCTTTTCATGGATGTTTGCGAAGAGAAAGAATTTCAAGATAGATATTGTATATATTTCTATGATATTAAATATACCTATTGAAATGAGTCCTTCCTTTTCACACTGAGTCTATTATCATTTTAATGCAAGTTAGACAAAAAGAACAGAATTAGGTTATTTGGCGCATCGAGTCTGCTCCACCATTCCATCAAGGCTGATTTATTATTCCTCTCAACCCTATTATCCTGCCTTCTCCCCAACACTTTTAACACCCTGACTAACCAACCTCCGCTTTAAATATATCCAGTGACAAGACCTCTACAGCCTTCTGTGGCAATGAATTCCTCAGATTCTCTGCAGTCTAGAAAGGGAAATCCCTCCTCATCTCTGTTCTAAACGGATGTCTTTCTGTTCTGAGGCTGCGCCTTCTGGTCCTAAGCTCCCCCGCTATAGGAAAATCCTCTCCATACCCATTCTACTTAGGCCTTTCAGTATTCGATAGGTTTTGCAATGAGATACCCTTTATAGAAACATAGAAAATAGGTGCAGGAGTAGACCATTCGGCCCTTCGAGCCTGCACCGCCAATCAGTATGATCGTGGCTGATCATCCAACTGAGAACCCTGTACCAGCCTTCCCTCCATACCCCCCGATCCCTTTAGCCACTAGGGCCATATCTAACTCCCTCTTAAGTATAGCCAATGAACTGGCCTCAACTGTTTCCTGTGGCAGAGAATTCCACAGATTCACCACTCTCTGTGTGAAGAAGTTTTTCCTAATCTCGGTCCTAAAAGGCTTCCCCTTTATCCTCAAACTGTGACCCCTCGTTCTGGACTTCCCCAACATCGGGAACAATCTTCCTGCATCTAACCTGTCCAATCCCTTTCGGATTTTATACGTTTCAATAAGATCCCCCCTCAATCTTCTAAATTCCAGCGAGTATAAGCCTAGTCGATCCAGTCTTTCTTCATATGAAAGTCCTGCCATCCCAGGAATCAATCTGGTGAACCTTCTTTGTACTCCCTCTATGGCAAGAATGTCTTTCCTCAGATTAGGGGACCAAAACTGCACACAGTACTCCAGGTGTGGTCTCACCAAGGACTTGGACAACTGCAGTAGTACCTCCCTGCTCCTGTACTCGAATCCTCTTGCTATGAATGCCAGCATACCATTCGCCTTTTTCACCGCCTCCTGTACCTGCATGCCCACTTTCAATGACTGGTGTACAATGACACCCAGGTCTCGTTGCACCTCCCCTTTTCCTAATTGGCCACCATTCAGATAATAATCTGTTTTCCTGTTTTTGCCACCAAAGTGGATAACCTCACATTTATCCACATTAAATTGCATCTGCCATGAATTTGCCTGCTCACCTAACCTATCCAAGTCACCCTGCATCCTCTTAGCATCCTCCTCACAGCTAACACTGCCGCCCAGCTTCATGTCATCCGCAAACTTGGAGATGCTGCATTTAATTCCCTCATCTAAGTCATTAATATATATTGTGAACAACTGGGGTCCCAGCACTGAGCCTTGCGGTACCCCACTAGTCGCTGCCTGCCATTCTGAAAAGGTCCCGTTTATTCCCACTCTTTGCTTCCTGTCTGCCAAGCAATTCTCTATCCACATCAATACCTTACCCCCAATACCGTGTGCTTTAAGTTTACACACTAATCTTCTGTGTGGGACCTTGTCAAAAGCCTTTTGAAAATCCAAATATACCACATCCACTGGTTCTCCCCTATCCACTCTGCTAGTTACATCCTCAAAAAATTCTAAGAGATTCGTCAGACATGATTTTCCTTTCACAAATCCATGCTGACTTTGTCCGATGATTTCACCGCTTTCCAAATGTGCTGTTATCACATCTTTGATAACTGACTCTAGCATTTTCCCCACCACCGATGTTAGGCTAACCGGTCTATAATTCCCCGGTTTCTCTCTCCCTCCTTTTTTTAAAAAGTGGGGTTACATTAGCCACCCTCCACTCCTCAGGAACTAGTCCAGAATCTAAAGTGTTTTGAAAAATTATCACAAATGCATCCACTATTTCTTGGGCTACTTCCTTAAGCACTCTGGGATGCAGACCATCTGGCCCTGGGGATTTATCTGCCTTTAATCCCTTCAATTTACCTAACACCACTTCCCTACTAACATGTATTTCCCTCAGTTCCTCCATCTCACTGGACCCTCTGTCCCCTACTATTTCCGGAAGATTATTTATGTCCTCCTTAGTGAAGACAGAACCAAAGTAGTTATTCAATTCGTCTGCCATGTCCTTGCTCCCCATAATCAATTCACCTGTTTCTGTTTGTAGGGGACCTACATCTGTCTTAACCAATCTTTTTCTTTTCTCATATCTATAAAAGCTTTACAGTCATTTTTTATGTTCCCTGCCAGTTTTTTCTCATAATCTTTTTTCCCTTTCCTAGTTAAGCCCTTTGTCCTCCTCTGCTGGACTCTGAATTTCTCCCAGTCCTCAGGTGTGCCACTTTTTCTGGCTAATTAGTATGCTTCTTCTTTGGAATTGATACTCTCCCTAATTTCCCTTGTTAGCCACGGGTGCACTTCCTTCCTTGATTTATTCTTTTGCCAAACTGGGATGAACAATTGTTGTAGTTCATCCATGCAATCTTTAAATGCTTGCCATTGCATATCCACCATCAACCCTTTAAGTGTCATTTGCCAGTCTATCTTAGCTAATTCACGTCTCATACCTTCAAAGTTACGCTTCTTTAAGTTCAGAACCTTTGTTTCTGAATTAACTATGTCACTCTCCATCTTAATGAAGAATTCCACCATATTATGGTCACTCTTACCCAAGGGGCCTCTCACGATAAGATTGCTAATTAACCCTTCCTCATTGCTCAATACCCAGTCTAGAATAGTCTGCTCTCTAGTTGGTTCCTCGACATGTTGGTTCAAAAAACCATCCCGCATATATTCCAAGAAATCCTCTTCCTCAGCGCCCTTACCAATTTGGTTCACCCAATCTATATGTAGATTGAAGTCACCTATTATAACTGCTATTCCTTTATTGCACACATTTCTAATTTCCTGTTTAATACCATCCCCAACCTCACTACTACTGTTAGGTGGCCTGTACACAACTCCCACCAGCGTTTTCTACCCCTTAGTGTTATGCAGCTCTACCCATATCGATTCCACATCCTCCCGGCTAATGTCCGCCCTTTCTATTGCGTTAATCTTCTCTCTAATCAGCAATGCTACCCCACCTCCTTTTCTTTCATGTCTATCCCTCCTGAATATTGAATATCCCTGAACGTTGAGCTCCCATCCTTGGTCACCCTGGAGCCATGTCTCTGTGATCCCAACTATATCATATTCATTAATAACAATCTGCACTTTTAATTCATCCACATTGTTACAAATGCTCCTTGCATTGACACACAAAGCCTTCAGACTCGCTTTTACAACACTCTTAGCCCTTATACAATTATGTTGAAAAGTGGCCCTTTTTGATTTTTGCCCTGGATTTGCTGGCCTGCCACTTATACTTTTCACCTTACTATTTTTTGCTTCTACCCTCATTTTACACCCCTCTGTCTCTCTGCACTGGTTCCTATCCCCCTGTTGTGAACTAACCTCCTCTCTCCTAGTCTCTTTAATTTGATTCCCACCCCCCAACCATTCTAGTTTAAAGTCATCTCAGTAGCCCTCGCAAATCGCCCCGCCAGGATATTGGTCCCTCTAGGATTGAAGTGTAACCTGTCCTTTTTGTACAGGTCACACCTGCGCCAAAAGAGGTCCCAATGATCCAAAAACTTGAATCCCTGCCCCCTGCTCCAATCCCTCAGCCACGCATTTATGCTCCACCTCACTGCATTCCTACTCTCACTGTCGCGTGGCACAGGCAGTAATCCTGAGATTACTACCTTTGCGGTCCTTTTTCTCAACTCCCTTCCTAACTCCCTGTATTCTCCTTTCAGGACCTCTTCCCTTTTCCTACCTATGTCATTGGTACCTATGTGTACCACAACCTCTGGCTCCTCACCCTCCCACTTCAGGATATCTTGGACACAATCAGAAATATCCCGGACCCTGGCACCAGGGAGGCAAACTATCATCCGAGTCTCCGGACTATGTCCACAGAATCGCCTTTCTGACCCCCTTACTATAGAGTCCCCTATTACTACTGCCCTCCTCTTCCTTTCCCTACCCTTCTGAGCTACAGGGCCGGACTCTGTGCCAGAGGCACGGCCACTGTTGCTTCCCCCAGGTGAGATGTCCCCTCCGACAGTACTCAAACAGGAGTACCTATTGGCAGGGGCACAGCCACCAGGGTATTCTCTATTACCATTCTTCTGAACTCCAGTGAGTACAGACCCAGAGCCTTCAAATGCTCCTCATATATTAACCCTTTCATACCTGGAATCATTCTTATGAACACTCTATTCTAAGGAAAATAATCCCATCTCTGCTCTTAACTAACATTCTCCAATTCTGAGAGTATCTTTACACATTTCATCCGCACCCTCTCTTGTGCTGTCATTTTTTTATGTTGTCTATAACTCCTTAAGAAACTACTAGACTTTTTAAAAAGCGGTGTCCTTGTGCCACATGTAGTAGATTATACCTAACTGTGCTCCCATTTACCTTTGTTTATTTATCCTTAGGTTTATGTAGACACAGTAGGACCAGCTGAAAAATATGAAGCCAAGCTGAAGGAGCGTTTCCCTGAGATTGAGGTTACAGTCAGAGCCAAGGCTGATTCCTTGTTTCCAATTGTCAGTGCGGCCAGTATATGTGCCAAGGTGAGCGCTGAAGATGTGTTTCACCTTTCAATCTGGGCAACATTGAATATTATGTCTCAAGGTCTTATACAACCTTCTCCAAGTCAGATGGAGACAAGCAATTTGTTCTTGCCTCCACACATCCAGTGAAATGATAAGAACAGTTGAAACTGAGTTTCAGTTTGTGCAAGATAACGTCTGGTAAATGCTTGGTATATTAGTATTACAATATCTTAATTTTCTGAGCGTACTCTTATCATTGCTCCATATTAAGATATTTTTTAAAAAACCTCCCCCAAGTAAATTTCTTTTTGCTTCTTACTGTGCTTTTGCATACGAACTCCAGCTTTTATTCCTTTTAAGTTTACATTAATCATTATGAAAAATTGCGCCCAAAAATTTCAAAAGTATTGTTTAATCTACCTGCCATTTGGATTTCATCAGTGTAGCAAATATTGGGAGATTCAGTGGTGACTCAGCATTGAAGTTACTGACTGGACACATCGCTTGTGTGATCCACGTAAATGTGTTCCTTTACCAAACTACAATATAAACTTAAATTTTGCTAACCTGTAAGAATTCATTTGGTTGGGGAGTGGCAATTTCTTTCAGATCCCATCCAATTGAGTTGGAATTGCATAGGGACTTGGTAGTCCTAGTGTAGGATTCCCTAAAAGTTAACTTGCAGGATGAGTCAGTGGTGAGGAAGGCAATGCAATGTTAGCATTCTTTTCCCAAGGGACTAGAATATAACAGCAAGGATGTTATGCTGAGGCTTTATTAGGCATTGGCCAGACAACATTTGGAATATTTTGTGCAATTTTGGGCTCTGTTTCTAAGAAACAATATGCTGGCATTGGAGAGGGTCCAGACGAGATTTACAATAATTATGAAAGGGTTAATATATGAGGAGTGTTTGATGGCTGTGGCCCTGATCTTGCTGGAATTTAGAAGCTGGTTGGCGGGGTGGGGGTGCGGGGGAAGAGATGGATCTCGTTGAAAGCTACTGGATATTAAAAGACCCAGATAGACTAGATGTGGTCAAGATAATGTCAGAGCAATGTATACAATATACATCCTGAAATGCTTTTTCTTCGTAAAACATTCACAAAAACAGAGAAGTGCCCCAAAGAATGAGTGACAGTTAAACATGAGAACCCCAAAGTCCCCTCCCCTAGCTCCCCTCTCCTATGCGCAAGCGGCAGTGAGCAATGATCCCCCCCTTGCTCCACCAGCAAAAAAAAAGCGCGCATCGGTACTGTCACCAAGCCCAAGCGTGTGCTAATCATTAGCAAATACACAGACCAAAGTTACCCCAAAAGCTTCGCATTTCATCTGAATTCGACAACCCACAGGTTCTCTCTGTCTCTCCCTGGCATGGGAGTGGGAGGTGTCCTTCATTTTCACAGTGAGTGGGAGGCATAACAACAACCTTCTAGTTTACGATCTTAAAAGTCCATTTTGTCACTTTTTTTGAGCTCTGTGTCCAAAAATCGCAAAGACCTTGGGTCTTCGGGCTTACAGCGGAAGATTTTCCAGCCTCCCCGATGACACACAAGTCTCCGGCCCTCAATCCACCCGTCTCCAGAGGTCCGAGATCTTAGGCTTCCGAACACCATTGAGATTCTCAGGCCAAACCCTTGGCATGTGGAATAGCGGCCAGTCATGGAACCCTGAGAACGGGTCCCATTCCCACAAAGAACCAAAGCCTGCGTGTAACTCCAGGTCAGCTTCTTCAAACGAACCCTGAAAGGAAAAAATAAAGATATTAAAGGTAGAATGGAGCTGTATCCGAAGATGCAGGCAATGGAGTCGCTGTTAGATGCCATCATTCCTCCTGAGCTCCATCCCAATTCCTTCATCAGTGGGGGAATCTAGAACCAGAGGACACAACTTAGAAGGACGAAGGAGTCCCTTTAGAACTGATAAGGAGGAATTTCTTTAGCCAGTTGGTGGTGAATCTTTGGAATTCATTGCCTCAGATGGCTGTGGAGGCCAATTCATTGGGTATTAGTAAAGCCAAGGTTGTTAGGTTTTTGATTAGACTACAGACAACAGGTGCAGGAGTAGGCCATTCAGCCCTTCGAGCCAGCACCGTCATTCACTGTGATCATGGCTGATCATCCACAATCAGTACCCTTTTCCTGCCTTCTCCCCATATCCCTTCACTCCGCTATCTTTAAGAGCTCTACCTAACTCTTTTTTGAAGGAATCCAGAGAATTGGCCTCCACTGACTTCTGAGGCAGAGCATTCCACAGATCCACAACCCTCTGTGTGAAAAAGTTTTTCCTCAACTCCGTACTAAATTGTCTACCCCTTATTCTTAAACTGGGGCCTCTAGGTCTGGACTCCCCCAACATCGGGAACATGTTTCCTGCCTCTAGTGTATCCAATCCCTTAATAATATATGTTTCAATCAGATCCCCTCTCATTCTTCTAAATTCTAGTGTATACAACCCCAGTCACTCCAATCTTTCAACATATGACAGTCCGGCATCCCGGGAATTAACCTCGTGAACCTATGCTGCACTCCCTCAGTAGCTAGAATGTCCTTCCTCAAATTTGGAGACCAAAACTGCACACAATACTCCAGGTGTGGTCTCACCAGGGCCCTGTACAACTGCAGAAGGACCTCTTTGCTCCTATACTCAATTCCCCTTGTTATGAAGGCCAACATGCCATTAGCTTTCTTCACTGCCTGCTGTACCTGCATGCTTACTTTCAGTGACTGATGAACACGGACACCTAGATCTCATTGTACTTCCCTTTTTCCTAACTTGACACCATTCAGATAGTAATCTGCCTTCCTGTGCAGATTAGTAAGGTTGTCAAAGGTTACAGGAAGCAGGCAGGGGAATGGGGTCGACTGGTATAATCAGCCATGATGGCTCCACCACTTGGTGGACCAAATGGCCTAATTCTGCTACCATGTCTAATGCGCTTCTGGTGTAACTTATATAAAGTGATAAATGACTCAGTGTGAATAGAATGGCTCACTTCCATTTGAAATAAGTATGAAGCATAGATTTAGCCAGTTCATGAAAGGATTATAGGGGAACTGAGGAAGCTTGAATTTCAGAGAATAGGAGGGATCCCATTCAGATTTGGCTTGGAGAGGATGTTTTGTATATTGGGAAAGTCTAGGCCCAGAGGGTGCAGCCTCAAAATACAAGGATATCCCTTTAGAACAGGGTTGAGGAGAAATTTCTTTAGCCAGAGGGATTTAGATCTTTGGAACTCATGGCACAGATGGCTATGGAGGCAAAGTCATTGGGTAATATTTAAAGCTGAGTTTGATAGGTCCTTTACTAGTCAGAGTATCAAAGGTTACAGGGAGAAGGCAGGAGAAAGGAGTTGAGAGAGAAAATAATTCAAACAGGATGGGATGGCAGAGCAGACTCGATGGGTTGAATGACCTAATTCTGCTCCTATGTCATATGTATGGTGTGGTCTAAAATAATGCATTTTCTTTTTGAATGGTAAAGTATGACCAGTGGGTGTCAGTATTGGGTTGTTTTCTTCAAAGTACAAAAATAATGTTCAAGTCACCAGTTAATGTTTATGTTTAGGAAATACAATAACATTTTTGATGTATTTTGTTGGCAAACAAATGTTTAAAGGTTGCTGTATATATCTTAAAACATTTCAATGCATGATGACATTTAAAATGTATTTTAAAGTAGGATTGGGTTTAAATTTATACATCAGGAGATTGTATGTCGATTCTGACCTTTTAATTTGCATGTCCTCTTCAGGTTGCAAGGGACCATGCCATTCAGTCATGGAAGTTTGTTGAAGATCTAGAAGACATAAGCCCAGATTATGGCTCGGGTTATCCTAATGGTGAGAATTGGAAGTAGGTGGAGGTCATGGGACAGGCACAGTAGAGTGGAGAGTGGTTTGTTTCTTATTAACAGCTGATTTGGGAAGTTCATACTGGATCTTCCAAGGGCTGGTAAGGATAGAGAGCAGCTGATCCTGTCACATTTTACAAACATTTTACTTCTCGATCTGAGTTGCTTTTGTTGTTGATGTATGATATTTATTGATTACCTTTTGAGTAGAATAATAGTTTTATCTGGCTGTACAATTAATTACTTAGGATGCTTTTGAGATTTAGGAGGTAGTGAGAGATTGCTTGTTTTTCTCTCTCAAAGTACACTTCTCCCCTTTTCGATTGGACCGTTTTTGTACCTTTGGTTCAAGAGGCTGATGGTTGAAGAGCAGTAACAGTTCCTGAACCTTGTGTTGTGAGTCATGAACCTCCTGAACCACCTTCCGGATGGGAGCAGTGAGAATAGAGCATATCCTGGGCAGTAGGAGTCGCTGATGATGTTTTCCTGCAACAGTGTTTTGTGTAGATACGTTCGGTGGTGGGGAGGGCTTTACCTGTGATGGACTGGGCTATGTCCACTACTTTTTGTAGGACTTCCTGTTCAAGGGCATTGGTGTTTCCATACCAGGCTGTGATGCAACCAGTCAATATCCTCTCCACTACACATCTATAGAAGTTTGTCAAAGTTTTCCATACCGTGCCGATTCTCTGCAAGCTCCTGAAGTGGTAGAGGTACTGCCGTGCTTTCTTCGTAATTGCACTTAAATGCTGAGCCCAGGAGAAGTCCTCCGAAATAATAACACTGAGGAATTTGCTGATCCTCCCCACCTCTGATCCTCTGAGGGCTGGCTCGTGGAACTCTTGTTTCCTGCTCATGAAGTCAATAATTATTTCCTTAGTCTTGCTGACATTGAGGGATTCATTGCCACCCTTGATTCTGCCTACGGCTGTGGTGTCGTCGGCAAACTTGAATATGGCGTTTCAGCTGTGCTTAGCCACACAGTCATAAGTGTAAAGCAAGCACATCAAGGGGCTAAACACACAGACTTGTGGTGCACCTGTGCTGATGGATATAGTGGAGGAGATGTTGCCAATCCAAACTGACTGAGGAAATCGAGGATCCAGTTGCACAAGGAGGTATTGAGTCCAAGGGCTTAGTTTGAGAAGATGATGATATTGAATGCTGAGCTGTAGTCAATAAAGAGCATCCTGATGCATGCATTTTTTGCTGTCCAGATGTTCCAGGGTTGAGTGAAAAGCCAGTGAGGTGATGTGTGCTGTGGATCTGTTCTTCGGTAAGCAAATTGGAGCGGATCCAAGTTGTTTTTCAGGGAGGAGTTGACGTGTTTCATCATAACACTTCTTCACTGTGGGTGTAAGTGCTACTGGACAATAGTCATTGAGGCAGGTTACCACGTTCTTTTAGGCAGTGGTATAATTGAAGTCTGCTTGAAGCAGGTAGGTACCTCAGACTGCCAAAGCAAGAGGTTAAAGGTCTCAGTGAACACTCCAGCCAGTTGATGAGCACAGGTCTTTAGTACTTAGACAGGTACCCTGTCTGGGCTGGATGCTTTTTGTGTCCTCACATGTCGACCTCGGAGACTGAAATCACGGGGTCATCGGGGGCTGTGGGAGTTTGTGATAATTTTGGCAGATGGATGATTTAAAAAAAAACTAAATCTGTTGCTATGCATTTGTCTGTAATAGCATGTGTAATAACTGATCACTTTTTATATTTGTCATAGTCTGTTAGTAAAGCCAAAATCTGTTGCCTTTTTCTAATTGCCCCTAAAAAGGTGGCAGCAACCCATTTTTTTGTTTGGAACCACAGCAATTCCTCTGGAAGTATTTTTGAGGTTCTGTTGAGTATGAAATTGTAGGATTTACACCTAATGATGCCAAAGGGAAAGAATGATATGTTCTAAGTCAAAATGATATATTATCTGGGAAAAGAATGTACAGACACTGATGTTGTCATTTGCCTGTTGACCTTGCTCTTGACGATAATGTGGGCAGCGTTGTTGGTGTGTAGCTCAGGCATTAACTGCAGTGCACTTTGAAAATGCTCTTTGCTACAACATAGCGGAAAGAGCATTTAGACCAATGAGCAACTTCCCATTAAGTGAATTCCTTTGTCCTGGTTGATATTGAGCTTGTGCTCTTGGAATTGTCCTCATCTTAGAAAGAAAGGTTAAAAACATAAGAAAATCTGCAGTTGCTGGAAATCCAAAGCAGCACACACAAATGCCAGCTGAACTCAGCAGGCGAGGCAGCATCTATGGAAAACAGCTGATGTTTTGGGCTGAGACCCTTCATCAAGACTCAAATTTCACCAGTGCTGATGAAGAGTCTCAGCCGCTGACTATTTACTCCTTTCCATAGATGCTGCCTGGCCTGCTGAGTTCCTCCAGCATTTTGTGTGCGTTGCTTTAGAAAGAAAGATTTACCTTTTCTTGTTACGTGTACATCAAAACATACAGTGAAATATGTCGTGTTTTTTGATGACCAACACTGTCTGTGAATGTGCTGTGGGCATCCCGCAAATGTTGCCATAACCTGTATATCTTTGGAATGTGGGAGGAAATGGGAGAAATCCCACATGGTCATTGGGAGAATGTAGAAACTCTTTACATACAGCAGCGTGAATTGAACCCTGATTACTCTGGTATTGTAAAGGGTATTGCTAGCTGCTGAACTACCATACTGCCCTTGATGTCTTGAAGGATGTAAAGTATTCTATGAAGTTTATAGAATAATAAATGTTTTAAATGATATTTTTATTTTTAATATGTTTAGTCACTTTATTAGCTTAACATTGATAGTCAGATGTTGACCAAGAAATTGCCATCCAGAAAATTTCTTATCAATGTATTTGGATGGAACAGGCACATTGGTGTCAGGAATGGAAAAGTGACTAAAAAGAAAGATGAAAGGTCTTGGCCTGTAGCATCGACTGTTTACTCTTTTCCATAGATGCTGCCTGGCCTGTTGAGTTTCTCCAGCACTTTGTGTGCGTTGCTTTGGATTTCCAGCATCGGCAGATTTTCTTATGTTTGTAAAAAAAAAAATCTTGTTGCTGTGCAACCAAGTTTAATCGACTAGCACTGCTAATTTTGTTCGGAAAGTAATTAGATTTTTGGACAAACATTTACAAATTAGCTGATATCTAGTATCATGAATTCATTATATGATGTGGTGTCACTTCTTCAGGAAGCCCCAAAGAGCATCATAATTAATTGCTTTAAACATTTAGTCATTGTCAATGTGGATAAAAATAACAAATCACAGCAGGTTCCACAGACACCAAGTTTATAACTGGTGAGTTAATGGTGAGCCTTGAGGTAATGTAGTAGTCTGTAAAACCCTGGTTAGACCATGCTTGGAATATTGTGCTTCTGGTCCCTTTATTTTCAGAAGGATGCATGAGAGATTGATGAGGATGTTGCCTGAATTAGAGAGCATGTCTTATCAGGATAGGTTGAGCGAGCTAGGGCTTTTCTCTTTGGAGCGAAGGAAGATGAGACGTGACTTGGTAGAGGTGTACAGGCATAGATGGAGTGAACATTCTGAGCCTTTTTATCAGGGTGGAAATGGCTAACACCAGGAGGCATAATTTTAAGGTGGTTGGAGGAAAGTATTGGAGGGGGGGCATTAGATTTAAGTTTTTTTTACACAGTGTGTTGGGTGTGTAGAATATTGTGCGAGGGGTGGTAGTAGAGGCAGATATCTCAGGGACTTTTAAGAAACTTTTTAGCTAGGCACATGGATGAAAGAAAAATGGAGGGCTATGTGGGAGGGAAGGGTGAGGTAGATCTTGGCACAACATTGTGGGGCAAAGAGCCTGTACTGTTCTGTAACATTCTATGTTCTAATCTGTTTCTTAAAGAGGTGGTTAATAGGATTTGTTTCTGTTCTACAAATGGCATGTGACCAGCCAAGTGGATCTTTTATTAAATCAAAAGATGCCTCTCCCAGCGCTGCAGTCTTCCCTTGGTGTTACTCTGAAGTGCTGGCCAAGAAAGTACATACACGTGGTGGGACTTAAGCCTACGGTTTCCTGACAAAAATACAAATGTTAGCAATTGAGTCAAGCTGACAACCCTCAGCAATTGCTTCTATGCAGGTGGCTCTTTGGATCCTCCGTTGTTAAAATGAATTTGTAGCACATATTTATGTTTTGGGCAATGGTCCAGTCTTAGTATTTGCTGCAATAGCCTGATGCTGCGCATTATATTGTTGTTTGCTATTGATATAATATGAATGGCAAAATCTACAATATTGATTTGCTACTTTCCCTATTTAGTTCATTTAAGTCTCACAGTGGGATTTTTTATTTTTCAGGTGATACAGGGAGAGGAGTTAGGAAAGCTAACACAGGACAAGCATATTCTTCACCACTGTGTAGAATGCGTTATTAAATACTTGATCAGCTTTATCTGTTGCTTTCAGTGATGAGCAGTAGAACAAAATTGAGTGTAACATGAATTAATCTGCAGTGTAGATTTCTCACTGGAGGTATAAACAGCATTTTCTGTTCGGGCCAGAACACTGTATGCTGTGATTGTTTCGTGTGCTGAAAATTATGGTTTCTCACTGACGGGGAATTTGAATCTTTGTAATAATGAAGTGCAAAGGGTGTTCTATATATGCTGTATATGGAAAGTAACATATCCCATATTAACAATCTTTCCCTTTCTTACGTCTGCACTTTTGTTTTGGCTTTATCCAGGTGATAGGTTATATAGTTCATTTGTTCAGTAACAGTTGGGCTTAATTTAATTCCCAGATTTTCCTTGTGTAAGTTATTCTGAGGTTTTGTCATGTTTAATTATTTGTGATAACTGTCTTTAGTAATTTTGTGTAGTGTCCTTCTGGTCACTCCTTGAGGTTTTTGCTGTCCCAAGTAATCTATAAGTCATCTGACGCAGTTAAACATTAAATGAGGGGCGAAGAGACGTGGGGCAGTGTTACAAATTAATGCTGAATCAATCATACCTTGCATAATAGGGATTTATATTGGAGACCTCCCCACCGTTCATCACATTAGCAAGGAGTACTACCACAAAAAAAGCAGAATCCATCATCAAGAACTCCCGCTCTTTTCTCGCTACTATCTTTGAGCAGGGGGTACAGAATCCTTAGGTCCCACACCATTTCAGGAACAGTTATAATGCTCCAACTCTCAGGCTCCTGAACCTGTGTGGATGACTTCACTTACCACAACTGTGAACTGATTCGATAAACTACAGACCCACTTTCAAGGACTCTACGAATCAGCATGCACAATACATCTTCTATTGCACATTGGTTGCATTCTTTGTTTATGTATAGTTTTTTAAAATTCTATTATATTTCTTTATTTTCCTGTAAATGCCTGCAAGAAAATTCACCTCAAAAGACATATCCATATTTTGATAATAAATTTACTTCGACTTTGACTTGACTGCCATTGAGGACTTCCTACATTTTGTTTTACTGTTTTTGAAAATTGAATTGTCTTTGGTTTCTACAGATCCTAAAACAAAGGAGTGGATGGAGAACCACGTAGACCCTGTTTTTGGTTATCCTCAGTTTGTGCGTTTTAGTTGGAGCACAGCCCAGACAATCCTGGATAGTCGTGCAGTACCGGTCCACTGGTAGGTAACGAATGATTCTCTTCTTTAGCCCGTGGTCATATCTCCTGTTTAAGTAGCAGACCTTGTTGTTAGCAATGCCTTGTGCATACTGAATCACAACATTGGGGGTAAATCTAAAAATCAATCTTGCTGATTATTCCTAATTACAAAGGACTTTTCTGTTGGTTTTCTCCCACAATGTGGTGGCTCAAGCTCGAATGCGTTTTCATAATCAGCCATCCTTCTTTGGGAGGGGAATTGCCATGGGTGGGGCCAGTTGGTGGAGGACTGCGTTATTATGGTGTATAGAAACATAGAAAATAGGTGCAGGAGTAGGCCATTTGGCCCTTCGAGCCTGCACCGCAATTCAGTATGATCATGGCTGATCATCCAACTCAGAACCCTGTACCTGCCTTCTCTCCATACCCCCTGATCCCTTTAGCCACAAGGGCCATATCTAACTCCCTCTTAAATATGGCCAATGAACTGGCCTCAACTGTTTCCTGTGGCAGAGAATTCCACAGATTCACCACTCTCTGTGTGAAGAAGTTTTTCCTCATCTTGGTCCTAAAAGGCTTCCCCTTTATCCTCAAATTGCCGCTGAATAGCAACCAAATCATAACTTCAAACATCAGTTAATCTACTCCATCTGCCATCATGCCCCAGCCTTCCTTGTCCCACCCTTCAACCCTTGCTTCAGCCCACCAGTGCCCTTCCTCCTTTTTACATTTTTTGTTTTTTTTCTCATCTGTGATTATATCCGTGACTCTTTACCTAGTGCCCTCATCAACCCTGCTCCCTCTCTTTCCTTTATGGCCCTCTTAGCTAATGTGCCCTAAAGTCAGCAATCAATAGCCTAGCTGAAAACAACAGCAAGTTCTAGAAAGAAAGTGCTTTTGTGCACACTTTACTGGATAGGGTCAATACTTCTGTTGTGCACAATTCCTGAATCCACATTTGTGGAAGTCGTAATTCCCCAACAGCCTCCAAAAACCATAGTTTATCCTGATTTTTCAAGCAATGCCAATGACTTTTTACTTTTTTATTTAGAGATACAGCACAGTAACAATTCGTCCTGACCCAACGGGTCTGTGCTGCCCAATTGCATCCATATTGACCAATTAATCTAGTAACACACAAGTGTTTCGAATGTGGGAGGAAACCAGAGCACGTGGAGGAAACCCACGCAGTGTATGGGAAGAATGTACAGGCTCCTTATAGACAGCGGTGGGAATTGAACCTGGGTCGTTGGTGCTGTAATCAAATTAGGCAAACTGCTATGCTACTGTGCCACACGAAAATTACAAAGCTTACGTCAGTTTTAATTTTGCCTTGTCCTTTACATCTTGATCGGCTAGACTATAGTCCAGCAGATTCTGTCAACTTTTTAGTACTTTGTCCAAGTGACCATTGGCCGTTTGGTCATTGAGCTGTGCTCCTGCTGATTGTCTTCACCACCACCCATGCACTCTAGTCCAGACAAATCGTGACTAGTTTTCGTATCTCACAAAATGCTGATATACTGTGATAGGTCCCATCTGTAGGAAGAGAAACAGTCAGTGTTTCAGTCAGAACTGTGGTGGGCTTTTTGTCTTCTCATGGTCTAACTGCTCCCATTCCCTCATTGGCCAGGTAGCCTTATTTACAGCTTATCCCTGTGGTTACCCCGATCACATTCTCCACTGCTCTTCCTGCAGCTTTACAAGCTGCTTATGTAACTGAACCGAAATGTAAAATCAGTGAGCTGAAAATGTTGACTCTGTTTTTCTTGACACATCTACAACCTGACCTGCTGAATTATTTCAGCATTATCTAATTTTGTTTTGGATTCCCTGCTTTTGTAGGGTTTTTGTGATTTTAGTATCCCAAGTTTTGCTTTGGGTGGTTGTAACTAATTGAAAACAAACCAAGAGTTAGGCTTTACAGCTTTATGTCTCAGTGCAGCATTTCATTTGCCTATTACATTATTAATGGAGTTTTTAATATTAATGCAATGAATATATACCTGATTTTCATTCCAGGTTATTCTAAACTGCAGACATTCCAAAATTTCAGCAGATGTCTCTGTTTCCCTGCGTAATCATGAACAGTGTGGTCAAGTGGTACAGATACATTATCATGGTAGAAGGTGGAATTTGCACATTGTTAAGTTTTATCATGTACAGTATTTCAGAAAGAAAAATAAGGGTCTAGAGGAGGTTCATGTGAATGATCCTGGAAGTGAAAGGATTAATGTATGAAGAATGTTTGATGGCTCTGGGCCTGCATTTGCTGGAGTTTAGAAGAATGTTGTTTGGGTGGGGGGAATCTCATTGAAATCTGTGGAATATTGAAAGGATGTGGAGAGTACGTTTCTTATAGTGAGGGAGTCTAGGACCCAAGGGCATAGTTTCACCAAGGAAGGATGTCCCTTTAGAACAGAAATAAGGAGGAACTTCAGCCAGGGGGTGGTGGACCTGTGGAGTTCATTGCCACAGACAACTGTGGAGGCCAAGTCATTGGGTATATTTAACGTGGAGGTTGATAGGTTCTAAATTAGTAAGGACATCAAAGGTTACAGGGACAAATCAAAAGAAAGGTGTTGAGAGGATTAATCAGCCATGAGAGAATGACAGAGCAGACCTGATGGGCCGAATCACCTAATTCTGCTCCTATGTATTAGTAATCTTATTCAAGCCCCGTGATCCACTTTTGATGCAAATAGTGTATTTTACAGTTGAGTCAGTCTTGTGTTGTTAAGAATGTTCATTTGCATAAATAAGATGTTATCACCTGCAATGTGATGCTCAAGCACCTAGTTATAGTTGAATAAATTAGTACAAATAACAATGGTATAAGTTCGACCATAAGATATTATCATTAGTCCAGCACTTTCACTCTGTCCGCCTCAAAAGGCGGATATTCCCTGTGGCTGTAGATTAAAATCACCAATTTCAATTCTATTTTCCATTTGCATTCTGACATGGTGCCACTCTCAGACTGGAGGAGCAGCACCTCCAATTCCGTCTGGGTAGCCTCCAACTTGATGGCATGATCATTGATTTCTCTAACTTCCAGTAATTTCTCCTCCCTCTCATTTCTCGTTTTCTGTCCCCCACTCTGGCTCCCCTCTTATCCCTTCTCTTCTGCCTACATGCCTTTTACCTCCGACTGGTGATGCCCCTTCTCCGTCTCTTTCTGCGTGGTCCACTCTCGTCTTCTGAAAGATTCCTTCTTCAACCCTTTACCTTTTCCACCTATCACCTCCCAATTTCTCCCCTTCCGTACCCACCTTCCACCTCACTTGGTTTCACCTATCACTCACTAGCTTGTGCTCCTCCTCCTGTACCCACCCTTATTCTGGCATCTTCCTCTTCCATTCCAGCCCTGATGAAGGGTCTCAGCCTGAAGCATCAGCTGTTTATTCCACTGCATTGATGCTGCCTGACCTGCTGAGTTCCTCCAGCCTCTTGTGTTTGTTGCTCTGAATTTCCAGCATCTGCAGAATCTCTTGTGTTTGTGATTATGAGTCCTTTTACTATCTTCTCGACCACCGGATAAGACCACAACTGACCACGGCTAAAGGAATCTTTGTCTGCCAGAGAAAACAGGATCTCCCAGTGGCCACACATTTTAATTCCATGTCCCATTCCCATTCTGATATGTCTATCCACGGCCTCCTCTACTGTCAGGATGAAGCCACACTCAGATTGGAGGAACAACACCTTGTATTCTGTCTGGGTAGCCTCCAACCTGATGGCATAAACATTGCCTTCTCTAACTTCCGTTAATGCCCCACATCCCCTTCGTACCCCATCTGTTATTTATTTCTTTCTCTCTCTCCTTTTTCTCCCTCTGTCCCTCTCACTATACTCCTTGCTCATCCTCTGTGCTTCCCCACCTCCCCCTTTCTTTCTCCCTAGGCCTCCTGTCCCATGATCCTCTCATATTCCTTTTGCCAATCAACTTTACAGCTCTTAGCTCCATCCCTCCCCCTCCTGTCTTCTCCTATCATTTCGGATCTCCCTCTCCCCCTCTCACTTTCAAATCTCTTACTAGCTCTTCTTTCAGTTAGTCCTGATGAAGGGTCTCAGCCCGAAATGTCGACTGTACCTCTTCCTATAGACGCTGTCTGGCCTGCTGCGACACCAGCAATTTTTATGTGTGTTGCTTGAAATTCCAGCATCTGCAGATTTCCTTGTGTTTGCATGGCTAAAGGAAGGCAAGTTATTCTCTTCAACCATTTATCTAGAATGCTGCCTTACATTATATACTTAAATCAAGCTTTTGAAGTAAATTGACAATAGAATTAAAGCTTTTGACCCCATTTCTATAGTTCATTTGTAAATTCCCAAGTAGGTTATTGCTTAACTTCTTACTGTTAGTACTCTTGTCTAATGCCTTGTGTAAAGGGTGGCATTAGTGCCAAAAAGCACAGCTAAATTTTTGTTCGAATTGCAGTTGACTGTAATGTTAATTGTTACATGATTGGTGAGGGATAGGGATGTTCATCAGTAGAGGGTGGAAGTTTAATTTGCGGGTAGTATGTTGAAATTAAACTTGTTCATTGGGAAGCTGTGAACTGCAGGAGTCTGAATCAGTGATCTGATGGATGTCTTCTGACTGCCAGTACAGCTGTTTGATGAATGATCTGTTCTCCCTGCTTTCACCTTGTCTGCTTTGACTGCAGTCCTCCAGCTGATGGGTTTACTAAGTGATTTGCATTGATTTTATTTATGTTTGGTGTCCCCCTTTTCCGGCTCCAAACAGGCAGTTTGTTTTAGCACGGCAGGAGAAAAAGCAACTGCTGTCACCTTTGTTTTTAACCTTTGGGTTTTTGACTTTCACAGCAGTGACTCCTGCAGCTGCTTTCCTGTGACATGAAAAGAGATCAAAGCTTTGTTTGGAATAAGCTGTGCAGTAGCATAGAACAATGCAGCACAGAGTATCACACGCAAATGCTGGAGGAACTGAGCAGGTCAGGCAACGTCTACGGAGAGGAATAAACAGTCAACATTTCGGGTAGAGCACTATGAAGGGTCTCAGTCTGCAACATTGCCAGTTTATTCCTCTCCATAGATGCTGCCTGACCTGCTACGTTCCTTCAGAATCTTGTGAGAGTTACCACCCTCCTACATTGCCCTCCATTTTTCTTTCATCAATGTGCCTACTTAAGATTCTTTTAAATGTCCATAATGAATCACCCTCTACCATCACCCCGGCAGCATGTTCCATGCACCCAGCCCTGTGTATAAAAGAAAAACACTACTTCTGGCATTCCCCCCATACGTTACTTCAGTCACTTTAAAATTACACCCATTTCCACCCTGGGGGAAAAAAAATCTCCTTTACAAAATTCTTTTACCCTCTCACTGCCCCCCACCCCACAAGTGAATGGGAGCTCCTTGAGTAATTCCAGAGTTGATTTTCCTTCTACCCCCTCCATTCACAAACTTATTACTGACTAATCAATCTGGTCGTCCCATATCTGCTCTGCTGTTAATGGGAGCAAGGAAAATAGCCTTGACTTCATTATCATAGACGCGCTTGTTGGAAGTGACCTGTTAGATGTACAACATGTATTTCTCTGCTGCACCCATTAGTGAAGCCTCAACTTGCAACTCCACATGCTTTTCAGAATTTATTTTAGTAATCATGTTAAACATATTTATTGATTAGAGATTCTGAAGATGCTAGAAGTCCAGAGGAACAATACAAAATGCTGGAGGAACTCAGCAGGTCGGGTAGCATCTATGGAGAGGAATAAAGCTGTTGGGGCCCCTGAGATTCAGCAGTAGTCTTCCTCCATGCAGCTTGGGCTTGAATGTTATGAGGCTAGTTGAGTTGCTTTGAATCCTAGCTGATTTTTCCGGAGGATTGATATGCAAGTGCCATCTCCTTGTATGGCGTATAGCTCCGGGTTTGTGCTCCAAATGGGCGTTTTTTTTTTAGTTATTAGGGGTTTTTTTCTGTTTTAGTTAGTAGGGGTTTTTTTTTCTTTCTTTTTTCCATTAAAAAAAAGCTTTAGCACTTTGTTTTTTATTTATTATTATTGATATACTGTTCAGCCTGGTTGATAGTTTAACTCTTATTCTACATATGGATATGTTGTCTTGATTATTTTGATGTATTTTTCTCTGTTGTCGATTTTCAATAATAATTAATAAAAAGATTTAAAAAGAAAAATTCTGTGTAAGGGCTTTATAACACCTACTTTTGTAGTTTTGTTCTTGATGAGAAAAGTGGATGGTGAGGGCAAAGAAACCAGGATTACAGCTCATCAATAACCTTACTGTGACGGTATTCATTATGCTCTGGCTGTGGTAGCACTTTTCACATTTCAGTTTGGTTGTGTTCAATGCACTCTGTTGAGGGTTGAGCATGTGATCATGTTGTTCTTCAGTGCAGAGCCAACATCTTTTGAGCTAGGTATTAATTGAATTGCCTTCTGAAGTAGATGCCAAAGATCCTGTGGCTCTCTTCAAGACAAGTTCTCCGACTGTTTTGGACTTGTCAATCTCACTGTCTCCCCTAACACAGATGGCCGTTTATTAATTTTGTAACTGCCATAACTGTTTAAGGTACTTGTGTTGTGCATAATTTAGTTGCCACATTTCCCAGTATAACAATGGTAGCTGTGCTCTCATATAACTTGGACTAAAACTCTTCAGGATATTTTGAGCTCATAGAAGGTGCTTTGTGAAGGAATCTATTTCTTCCTGTCAGATACTAATAGTTCTCCCGAGAGCATAAGAAATTGAGTTAATTGGTCCAAAAAGTACAAGATTCCAGCAGTGACATTAAAAATGTATCTCTTGAAAATTTATGCTTTGTGACTTCTGCATTTTTATGGTGTCATCTATTTATGTATTTAGGTGTTGCACTATATCCAATGTTCTGTTTTCTTTACCAATGACCTATTGTTGGGGCAGATCATAAAAGATTTGTACGTGATTCAAATTTAATTTGAAACCGGATTTGCAATTAGAATTACCAAAGCAGGTTATTTGAACCTTCTTTAGGCCTAGGTGTTACGTGTGTTTTGCACCTTTACCTTATAGTGCTTTATAAGGCATTGGTCAGACTGCACTTGGAGTATTGTGAATAATCTTGAGTGCTTTATCTCAGAAAGGATGATGTGCTGGCATTGGAGAGGGTCCAGAGGAGGTTTATGAGAATGATCCTGGGAATGAAGGATTAATGTATGAGAATAATTTGATAACTTAGGGCCTGTACTCGCTGGAGTTTAGAAGAATGAGGTGGAATCTCATTGAAACTTATTGAGTATTGAAAGATTTAGACAGAGAGAGTGTGGAGAGGATGTTTCCAATAGTGAGGGAGTATTGAACCAGATAATATGGACATAAGGATGAGAAGGAATTTCTCTAGCTACAGGGTGACAAATCTGTGGAAGATATTGCCACTGACGGCCTTGGAGACCAAGCCTTTGGGTACACTTAAAGCGGAGGGTGAAAGGTTCTTAATTAGCAAGCGTGTCGAAGGCTATGGGGAGAAGGCAGAGGCATAATAAATCAGCCATGATTGAATGACAGAACTGACTTGATGAGCTGAATGTCCTAATTCTGCTCCTATGTCTAATGGTCTTAAGATGTTAATCATTTTCCAGATGGAATTGTCATACTGCCCAGCTTGTGATGCAGTCGCAGTTCGTGGAATTGGCCTACTCTTATTTTAGTCACAAAGTACTGTCTTTCTTTTGCAATTTTTAAAAGTTCTCTACTAGTGATTACTCTGTTCCTTCAATCTAGTTGAAGATGTATGTTAAAGTGTCCATTTTGATTAAAAGCGTCAGTGGTTTTTTCTCCCCTGCAGATTTTTTGTCCCCTCCAGCATCTGCAGAATGTCTTGTTTATAGTTTTATTTCCCCCTTTTTGATTCTAGGGATTTGAGCTGTTTGCTGTTGCAAATGATTGCATAGGACACACTGCTACTGGACTTCAAACGTTCAGATATTGACATTCAGTATAAAATACATGAGATTACTCTTCTTCAGGTTTTACAGTGCCTTTTTGTTTACTATTTTCCTTATTTCTGTAATGCATATCTCAGAATATTTGGAATCTATTGTGCTCATTTTGTCCTTTGTTATTACGGGTAAGCTGGTGATAATACTTAATAACATTGTATTAACAGGACTTCACTTCCTACAATACAAGCCAAGGTTAAGATGTTAGTGTTCAGGAATGAAAATGTCCCAGCTTTGATACTCTTGTTAGGATCAGGTATTGCCAGTCGGAGCCAAGATAAATCTTCTTCGACAATATCTTTCAAGCTCAATGTGAAATGCACGTTGCTATTTTTGCAGTGTGCTTTTTATTTTACATTCCCCATTCCGTCCTGCAAGCTTCATTCAGATTTTGCATTACTGGAGGATAAGGGACAATCTTTGTGTTGAGCCAACATGAAGCTTTGTATGCACAGGATACTGGCAGACAGTGCAGTTTTAATTTCATTTATATATCAAAAAATGTTTGGGCTGCGCTGTTGCTGGCAGGATTGATTATTTAGTACTCAGTTCCTAGTAACTCCTGAAAACAGGAATGGTGTGAATGAATTGTGTGATGAAGGTACTCTTACAGTCTTGGTAGGTGCTGTGACCAATGATTTAGGAATCCAACAACAATGAAGGAATGACGATGTCTGTCCAAGTTGGATGACGTGGTGTGGTGGAGCTGGTTAGTAATGAAGTCTGCGCACACCTGCTGAGGTAGCGCAAGTTTTGAGGGACTGGGAATTGTTGCAGTAAACCGCTGCAGTCATTCGTTAAGACTTGTAATGGAATGCCATTTGAGTGAGTTGTTTTGTCTGTAATGATGTCAAGCTTGCTTGTTGCTGGAGCAAGAAAGAGGAATGAATTTCATCACACATCTGATGGGCAGGAGGAAGAACTTGCATTTGGGAGTGAAGTTGCTCACCACAGAATATATAGTCTCTGATCTCTTCTTGTAGGTACAGTCCCATGCAGCTGATCTAATTGAGGTTCTTCAGTCCTCAAAATCCATTGAATGATGAGGGCAACACACAAAATACCAGAGGAGCTTAGCAAACCAGGCAGTATCTATGGAAAATAGTACACAGTTGATATTTTGGGCCAAGACCCTTCCTTAGAACCGGGCCTGCAAAGTTCCTGCAGCATTTTGTATGTGTTGCTTAGATTTCTAGATTCTGCAGATTTTCTCTTGTTTCTGAATGATGAGGGCAGTTGTTCAAACCTCATAAATTTTCAAAGCTCAAGTTGAAAGTAATTTTATTATCAATATACGTATATGTCACCATATACTACCCTGCAGTTCATTTCCTTGTAGGCATTCCCAATGAGACAAAGAAATACAATTGGATCAATGAAAAACTACACAAATGAAGACCGACAAGCAACCGATGTACAAAGACAATCTGTACAAATAAAAAAAATAATAAATAGTAAATAAATATTACTGAATACCTGAGTTGTAGAGTCCTTGGAAGTGAGCCCATTGGTTTTGTTTCATTGTCAGCATAATTTTGTTTTATTGTCAGCATGTTTGATTAATAAACAGACTGTACTGTGCCAACCCTTCCTGTTCTACGAGTGTGCGTTGGTGAGGCTCAGTCCAGTTGTTCATTCGTTACTGACACTTTCCAGTGTTGGGAAGTGGAGTACGAACTCCTATTCTCCAACCTGCTGATCTGATACTTGTTTTATCTGTGCAGGGACGATGAGGAGGAGGATGACAGCAAGAAGGACACTCCCTCAGTCCTGGCCTACTTTCAAAAAAAGACCGAAGAGCCGAAAATTCAGTCACATCGTTTCTTCACTGAGAGGAAGCTGGTCTCTCTTGTGAACCTGTGAACTTGCCATTATATTGAGCGGTGGGGGCGAGGGGTGGTGCAGATGCAGAGCACACGTACACAATTGTTGTGCGGGGGGAGAAACAGCAAGTGGAAGGAAGGGGAGAGTTGGGCTTTTTTTCTAAAATGTTGTCTTATCAGGTCAGTCAGCAAGCAGGGATACAACGTAGGTGGATAAAATGGACTGGACTGAATGCCTCACTTAGATCCTAATCCCTGCATGATCTATGTGTCTGAAGTTTGACATGAGTAGTTTAGAATGAGTTATCTGCCTCGTCTGCCTCAAGCTGCTGCTGAGTTCTTACCTATCTGTTCCGAGTGGTATATTGCATTATATCATTGAATTTACAGTTTTGCATTATGACAGGCCTCTCTTGAGGTTCAGTCTCTCTCCTAATCACCTTTGGTAACGCACTCTAACAATCTGGCCAGAGAGTTTCTCCCTCTGTGCCTCTGACTGATAGGCAGGTGTTGCTTGGAATAAATTTTCACTCTTGTTTCAAACCACCCCAAGCTTCTTGTCTCCCATGTGGGCGATGTCTGTCTGCCTTCCTTTAATGAATAGCCTTTCTAAGGAATCGTAAGCTTGTCACTGCACGCTGCATTGCAGTGTGCTAGAATGCTAGACATCTGACCTTCTGAAGATAATTTACAGCTGTTTTTTTTGTGAGAACTTAGAAATTATATCAATAAAATATTGCCTTTTTATAACACGTGGACTCTATTGTCTTCAACTCCCAATAACTTGAGTGTTGATTAATTAATTGTAACAGAGCAGATGCCGGGGAATTTCAGTTCATTAACAGTTGTCCTGTCATGGCGCTGACAGGTTTATAATGGTGAAGAGAGAATTTGCAAGTGGCGATTTATAGTACTACCTTAAATGTATTGCCAGTGGGATTTGCACCTTGAATGTCGCTATAGCAATGTCTTGTCACATAGTAAAGCACTCAGCATGACCAAGTCATGTTTTCACTCAATTGCAGCTACTCTTTGCCTTGCCATCACTCCCCCTCTCCCACTTAGAAATGCTTTTTTAAAAAAACTTTAGTGATGCATGTAAATCATTTTTCTGTCAATTATAGTCCATTATAATTCAAGTTCTGCATTATACATGAGTAACAAGTTGGTGCGGGCTAACTAAGATAACTAGGGTGTCGGTGTTACAGGCTGAGAGTGAAGGATGCTGTCAAATTTGAAAAATGAGCAGGGCTGAGATAAAACAAGTAAGTGATAATTACTTCACTGTCACAGAGAAGTGAGGCTGGTCAATTAGGTCTGCTGTTAGAGTTTTAACCACACCTACTGCAGAACTGTAGGCAATAACAAGAAAATAAATAGAATAGAATTTCTGAAAAACTACACACAAAGTCTGACAAACAACCAATGTAAAAAAGAGGGCAAATTTTGCAACAAAAAATGTGTATACACTCAGTAGCCACTTTATTAGTACCTTGTGTACCTAATAAAGTGGCCTTACTGTTTGTTGGTGGCCTTCTGCTGCTGCTGAAGCCTTCAAAGTTCATGTTGTGCTTTTGCCGATGCTCTTCTGCACACCACGGTTGTAATGTGTGGTTATTTGAGTTACTGTCACTTTTCTGTCCATTGTCCTCTGATCTCATTAACAAGGTCTTTTCGCCCACAGAACTGCTCACCAGACGTTTCTTTTACACCATTCTCTAGAGGCTGCTGTGTGTGGAAATCCTAGGAAATCAGCAGTTTCTGTGATACTCAAATCACCCCGTCTGGCACCAACAATCATTATTACATGGTCAAAGTCACTTAGATCTCATTTCTTCCCCATTCTGATGTTTGGTGTGAGTAACAACTGAACCTGTTCACTATGTTGCTTTTATGCATTGAGTTGCTGCCATATGATTGGCTGATAAGATATTTGGGTTAACAAGCACTGTGCTGCTGTACCTAATAAAGTGGCCACTGAATGTAGTCCATTATAATTATTAAAGTTCTGCATTATACGTGAATAACAAGTTGGTGTGGGCTTTCTGCAAGCTGCTTGGGTGTCAGTTTTTCAGGCTGTCACTTTTTAACAAAAAAAAATTAGCAGAACTGTGATAAAACAAGTAAGTGATAATTATTGCAATGTTGCAGGGAAGTGAGACTGGTCAGTTAACTCTGACGTTAGAGTTCCAACCACACCAACTGCAGAGGTGGGACTGTTTGTACCAAACTAGCACTGAGTTGCACTTTCTGTTGCTGAGGTGGTGAGTGGGTGTGCGTGACTGAAAACTGCTTTTTGTGCTGGGTAATAATGACCTGTATCTATCACTGTCATCCCATCCCTTAGCACTTGATATTCATTGTATTTTGCTGTCAATGTCAAAGTATTATTGAAGTGTGTGTGTGTGTGTATATGTGCGTGTGTATGTATGTATATGCATGAATATGTGTATATGTACGCCGCCATATATTGTACTACCTTGGGATTCTTTTTCTTGCAGGCATTTACAGGAAAATATTCATGAAAATCTATACATTAGTAAAGACTGACAAATCAGTGTGCAAAAGGAGAGAAACTGCAAATAAAAGTGAGTGGTCACTATTAGGTATACCTGGACACCTGGAACACCCACTCACGTGGCAGCATTCAGTGTGTTTATTGACAAAGTACGTGTATGTCAACATAGGCAACCCTGACATCCATTTTCTTGCGGGCATACACAGTGAATCCAAGAAACGTAATAGAATTAATGAAACACTACACACAACAGGACGGGCAAACAACCAATATGCAAGTAAAGGGAGCGCGAAGCGCAGAATCAAATATCGCTGTGATGATTGTACGCTCTAGTATCAATTGGCGACAATAAAGTAAATACAAAGGAAAAAAATAAATTAATTAACAATAAATATTGAGAATATGAGGTGAAGAGTCCTTGAAAGTGAATCCATAGTTTGTGGGAACAATTCAGGGATGGGGTGAGTGAAGTTGAGTAAAGTTATCCCATTTTATGGTTTTATGCTTGTGATGCATAAAATCATGCAGACATGGTTGAATGATTCAGTTGTTTAGATCGGTCATCAGAATAGAGAAGAAATGTGATCTAAGTAATTCAACCCCCCCTCCCCCGAACATCCTGCCCTCTACACTTTATGCACCAATTCCAACCTCACCATAAAACCTGTGTACAAAGTGGGTGCTGTTGTGTGGTGGACAGATCTCTACCTTGCTGAGGACAGGTGGCAGCTCTGATACCTCTTCTTACTTACCCCTTGAAAGGACCCCACTGGGGACCATCAGGCTATTTTCCGTGCACCATCACCAACCTCATCAACTCTGGAGATCTCCCCTCCACTGCCGCCAACTTTGTAGTTCCCTTACCCCGCACTGCTCATTTCTACCTCCTACCGATGATCCACAGACCTGACCAGGTAGGTCCATTGTTTTTGCCTCAAGAACTCGTGTCTGTATACTTTAACGTAATTTTGCCCCCCCCCCCCCCAGTTCAGTCCGTTCAAACTGACATCTGTGACACTTCTCATTCTCTCTACCTCCTCAACAACTTCCAATTTCCTGTCCCTGGTCGCCTTATTTTCACTATGGATGTCTAATCCCCATGCACTTCTGTCCTCCATTATGAAAGCCTCAAAGATCACTGCTGCTTTCTTGACAACAGACCTCACTATCACCTTTCCTTGGTTTGGCAGAAATGGTCATCACCCTCAACAATTTTTCTTTCAGCTTCTTCCACTTTCTTCAAACTCGAGGTGTGGCCGTGGGTTGCAGTTCCGTCAATTTCATCAATTGTCTCCAACTTCCATTCTGTCCTTAAATTCACTTGGTCCATTTCAGTTCAGTTCAGTTTTTGTTTATTGTCATTTAGAAATGCATGCATTAAAAAATGATACAATGTTCCTCCAGAATGGTATCACAAGAAAACACAGGACAAACCAAGACTAAAACTGACAAAACCACATAATTATAACATATGGTTACAACAGTGCAAAGCAATAGCAGAATTTGATAAAGAACAGACCACGGGCACGGTAAGAAGAAGTCTCAAAGTCCCGATAGACTCATCATCCCACGCAGGCGGCAGAAGGGAGGAACTCTCCCCGCCATGAACCTCCAAGCGCTGCCAACTGGCCGATGCAGCACCATTGGAAGCACCCGACCGCAGCTGACTCTGAGCCCGTCTGAAAACTTCGAGCCTCCGACACAGCCTCTCCGAGCACCATCCTCTGCCGAGTGCTTCGACCCCACCCCGGCCGCCAAGCAACAAGCAAAGCCGAGGACTCGGGGCCTTCCCCTCCGGAGATCCTGGACCACAGAGTAGCAGCAGCAGTGAATCAGGCATTTCAGAAGTTTCACCAGATGTTCCTCCGTGCTCTCACATCCGTCTTCATCAAATCAGGATTGTGCACGGCACCCTACCTGACAAATAACAGACATCACCACCGGAGTGGCCACTGCGAGCTGCATCGCGCCGCCATCTTCTGCCACATCTCTCCCCTTTCTCAATCTCTGTCTCTATCTCTGGAGACAAACTGTCTATTAACATCTTTTATAAACCTATCAATTCCTATGACTATTTTGACTATACCTCTTCCCACACTGTCTCCTGTAAAAATTCCATTCTTTTTTCTCAGTTCATCTCTGCTGCAACTGTTTCCAGAATGATGCTTTCCATTCCAGGACATCAGAGATGCCTCCCTTCTTCAAAGAATGGGGTTTCTCTTCCTCTACCATTGATGCTGGCCTCAACCACACCACCTCCATTTCCCAGACATTCACAGTCACCCCATCTTCCCATCACTTTAATAGTTCCTCTTGCCTCACCTGCGTCATGAGCCTCTGCATGCAACACATCATTCTCCACAATTTATGTCATCTCCAATGTTACCCTATCACCAAACACCTTTACTCCCCCCCCCCACTCTCCGTTTTCCCATTTGTCCCTCCCTACTAATCTCCCTCCTGGCACTTATCTCTGCCCATTCACCACTTCCCTTATCTCTATTCAGGGTCCCAAACAGTCCTTCCAGATGAGGCAACACTTCACCTGCGAAGTGTTGCCTCATCTGTTAGGGTCATCTACAGTATCCAGTGCTCCTGATGCAGCCTCCTCTACACTGGGGGAATGCTTTGTCGAGCACCTCTGCTCCATCCGGCAAAAGTGAGATATCCCAGTGGCCAACCATTATAATTCCTTTCCCCTTTCCAGTTCTGACATGGCAGTCCGTGGCGCCTTCTTCAGTTTGAGGCCATTCTCAGGTTGGAGGAGCAACACCTCCTGTTCCATCCAGGTAGCCTTCAACTGGTTGGCATGAACACCGATTTCTCCTGCTTATGGCATTTCCCCCCTCTCCTTCCCTCTTCGTCAATCCCCCACTCTGGCCTCTGATCTCCCCGTGGTGCCCCTCCTCCTTTTTCTCCCATGGTCCACTCTCCTCTCCTATCAGATTCTTCCTTTTCCAGCCCCCTGTCTCCCCTCTACCCCTCCTATAATTGGATCTGACTGCCCCTTTTGCAATCTATATCTTGACCTGCTCCTCCTTACTCTCAAACAGCGCAGCCCCATACCCGATTGATTAAAATACAGTAAAATAACAAGCTGTACAGTAAAATAACAAGTTGTATTGGCTACAGGTTAATTTAAGAAGACTTCAAAGGATGGGGAGAATTTATTACCTCTGACATTCATTGCAGAACAATGGGATATTGCCTTAAAGTTCGGGCTAATTAATAGCTTTCATGCAAAGTTGAGTGGAAATCTAGAATAAAAACAATATTCTAAAAATAGCAGGTGAGCAATTAACTGTGGCACACCCAGTCTGTGGATGGGAAAGGGAACTTTACCTGGTAAGTGGAATGGTTACGTTGTCGATATATTGTCCCACATTTATACATTTGCAACTAAATTAAAAGCATGTTTTAGTAACAGTAATCGTGGTTATTGGCTTCAGGAAGGAGGGGCCGGGGTGGTGTTGGTGCACATGCTCCCGTTTACTTGAAAGGTGCAGAGGTCAAAAGGGTTGAAAGGTTCATGTTTCTAGGAGTGAGCATCACCAATATCCTGAACTGATCGAACTACGTAGATGCCACGGCCAGGACAGTTCGCCAGTGCCCCCACCTCTTTAGAAGGCGAAAGACATTTGGCATACCCCTTTTGATTCTCACAATTTTTATTGATGAGTGACAGAAAACATCCTGTCTGATGCATCACAACATGGTATGGCGACTGCACTGCTCATGACTGCAAGAAACTGCAGAATTGTGAACATTGCTCGGCCCGTCACAGAAACCATCCTCCCCTCCCATGGACTCTGTCTGCACTTCGTGCTGCCTTCGTAAAAACACCCAGCATATTCAAAGACCCCACCCTCTCGGGACATTCTCTCTTCTCCCATCGAGCAGAAGATAGAAAGGTCGGTCTGAAGGACAGCTTCTCTCCAGCTGTTAGAAGACTGTTCAGTGGTCTCCTGGTCTGTTGGGATGCATTCTTGACTTTGTCATTGTTTGCCTGCATTGCGCTTTCTCTGAAACTGACACATCTTATTTTGCATTCTGTTAATATTTTGCCTTGTACTCAATGTGCTGTTGTGCTGAAGTGGTCGATAATGGATGGCATGCAAAATAAAGCTTTTCACTGCAGCTCAATACTTGTGACAATAATAAACCAATTTATTTCTCTCCACAGATGCTGGCTGACCTTTCAGTATTTCCAGCTCTTTTTATGTTTGATTTGCAACAGAATCAAAGCAGCTATAAGGAGAATGGCAGAACATGTTCTTGCTGATACTTTGAGAATTTTGTCACAAAGTGTACCATACCTTCTTCACTTATTTTGTGTAAAAGGCAAAGAAGATACTTTTATTCATTCAGAGTGTACAGACATTACCAGCAATGCTGACATGTATAGTCTATGCCTGAATGTTCATAAACTATGGTGATTATGAACCAACCATGTTGATGGATCTGGAACCATACAGCCCAGGCCAAATATATTTTTCTTCAGGCCATTAGTCAGCTCGATGGGGGTTTGGTGGCAGTGTGATATCATTGTTAGCATCACTGAAACTTGCTTTATCTGCAGTTAGTGTAACGCTGTTATAGTGCTGGCGACCCAGGCTCAATTCTGCTGCTGTCTGTAAGCTCTCCCTGTGACTGCATGAGTTTCCTCCGAGTACTCTGGTTTCCTCCCACATTCTAAAGACTTGTGGGTTAGTAGGTTAATGGTCATGTGGGTGTAATTGGGCAGCGCGGGCTCATTTGGCCAGAAGGGCCTGTAACCATGCTGTATGTCTAATTAAAAATAAATAAAGTTCCACATGTATAAATTCTATAACAACAACGTATCAGGAACTTAGCCATTCTACCTCCCAGATAGTGGAGTGCAGATTTTTTTCCAACCACAGACCGTGAGTACCACAGTTACTTAGAGTGATTCTCCCAGTGATAGACAGTCTCCCCAAATCCTTCACCTTGAGACCACCTTCAATTTCACTGAATATTGATTTCCCATTCTGAAACAACAATGCCCTCTGGGCTTGTACTCTATACTACTGTTGACCCACTTCTGAGAGCAAATAGATTAAGCCTACCCAAACTCATTCAGTTTACTGTTTAAACCGATAATCCAAGGAATTTATTTCGGTGTGTTGTGTGTCCTTTGTCATCTTCAATCTGTGAAAGCTGTGGATACTGAGTCATTAATCATGTTTAAAGCTGAGACAGATTTTTGATAGATGTCCTCCTACTGACTTGGTGTTGATTTCCTTAATTTCCCAGGTAACCATCCACAGTGTGTCCTAGGGACAATCATGTACAAAGATTCAAATGGGTAAACTAAGTCTGCAAGAAGTAATTTATAGGGTATTAATTCTTTTCCCTGCCAATGCATTTGCAGTTGTACTATTCAATTTAGCAGAAGCAATATTTTAGGCAAATATTCAATATGTGTTGTCCTCAACATTAACAAATGTGTAGTTGCAGATGCAGTAGTTTTTAGTTGCTCAGTGGCCACTTTATTAAGTACACATGTTGCAAATGCCTAATCAGCCAATCATGTGGCAGTAACTCAGTGCATAAAAGCATGCAGACATGGTCAAGAGGTTCAGTTGTTGTTGAGACCAAACTTCAGAATGGGGAAGAAATGTAATCTAAATTACTTTAACCATGGACTGATTGTTGGTGTCAGACAGGCTGGCTTGAGCATCTCAGAAACTGATCTCGTGGGATTTTCATGCACAACAGTCTCTAGAGTTTATAGGAATGATGTGAAAAAACAAACAAAACATCCAATGATCAGCAGTTATGGGTGAAAGTTCCTTGTTAATGAGAGGTCAGGGAAGAATGACCAGACTGGTTCAAGCTGACAGGAGGGCGACAGTAACACAAACAACCATGCGGTGTGCAGAAGAGCATCTCTGAACGCACAACATGGGTGGACAACAGGAGCAGAAGATCATGAGGATACACTCAGTGGCCACTTCATTAGGTGCAGGGGGTACCTAATAAAGTGGCCACTGAGTGTATGCTTTCACTTCTCATAGATGCTATCAAGGATCAACTTTATTTGCTGTGACTATTTACATGTGTTAGGAATTTTCTGTGGTGTGTTGGCATGACATGAAACAAGAACATTGAACTATTACAAAGAATTATTCTTTATGGCCTTGAAGAGGATGGGCTTCAGCAGCTGAAGACCACAGACCCAGAAATATACTCAGTGGCCATTATATTAGGTACCTCCTGTACCTAATAAAGTCACCAGTGAATATATTTGTAAAGATTTTTACATTGGTAGAGAGATATTGTGAATTGCAGGTTATTTCACAGAAAAAATATTTTGTGGCACAGATTTTTTTTATCACCATGGTTCCCACTTTTATTAGTAAATCTCAACAGTTCTGTAGAATTGCACAACATTTGTAGTATAGGGACAGATACCTGGTTAATAAAATACGGAAACAAGGTGCACTATCCATTTATACAAGGACAACTATTTCTTAACGTTCCTGTCTACAGCGCACACTGCATAGGGCCAGAATCCGTCATGGGTGGCCCAAATAGTAGATAGACTTTATAACCAACAATCACTAGACGATACAGCAGGTACTTAGTCTAAAATACAAAAAAAACAAGACTGAAGGAAACTGTCATTTTTTTAGATTTTGAAAGTACTAGATTGGGGCATGATTCTAGTATATTGTGTGAACAGGATGCTGATAATTTAGTCCAAAGGAAATGTCTGCAACACAAGAGCGACTTTCACCTTGCATCCCTTCTATCGGGAGTTAGGTCTGGAGTTGAAGTTGTAGGGAAAATTGGTATTTTGTACATTAATTGTACAGAATAAGGATGACCAAATGGAGGATAATAGTTTTTATTTCACATCCACATTTCCCATACCTAATTAGGAATTGTATATAAAAGGGACAGTGAACAAATTGCCACCCATCTTAGCCTTAATTTTCGAGTAATTAAACACTTAGATGTCAATAGGGAGATCCGAAGTTACTGATTGCAGTGTTCCTTCATTGTTTGTAATATCAATAATGTGCTATTTATGGTTAATCCAATTGTACTGAATGCTATAGTTACAATGAAGTATTAGTGTTCTCATGCCAGATAGGATATTAGGGACATACAAAATGTACCCATGGACTCAGTTGAAAAAGTTGGATTTGTATGGCCAAGACAAAACCTACAAAAGGTGGTGGATCCAATCCACTCCACCACAGGAAAAAGCCCCCCCCCCACCCCGCCCCGCACCACTGAGCACATCTACAAGGAGCACTGCCATCAGCCATCATCAAGGATATCCTTTACTTCTCCCCACACCCCCACCATCCAGGCCCTGCTCTCTTCCCGCTGCTGCCATCAGGGAGGAGGTACCTTAGGCCCCACACCACCAGCTTTCAGGAACAGTTATTAGCTTTCAATCACCCGGCTTCTGAACCGACATAGATACCCCCACTCACCTCAGCACTGAACTGATTCCACAACCTATGGACTCACTTTCAAGGACTTCCATTCTCAGTATTTAATTTATTTGTGTATGTATTTTTATTTACAGTTTGTCCTTTGCTCACTGGTTGTCAGTCTTTGTGTGTAGCTTTTCACTGATTCTCTTGTATTTCTTTGTCCTACTGTGAATGCCTGCTAGAAAATGGATCTCAGGGTAGTATATATGGTAACATAAATATACTTCAATAATAAATTTACTTTGAACTTTAAAACTTTGGGAGAGCTTCTGTCTCTGCTCAGTCAAGTAGACCGCCATTGTTCGTGCTTGAGAATTGAGTAAACAATAATCACTTGGGCCAAGACTTCACAGTCACAGGTAATCACTGAATGGCATTTATCATCAACTTTTTCCCTGAAGTATGAGAGCAACGGAACAATGTGAGATTATAAGACTAAATGACTTTTCTATGAGTGCTGTGTTTTTTTGAAATCCCCATATGTGCGTCGAATAGCTGTGTTCCACATCGACCAAAGCATTGAACAATGAATAGCGTTCTACCCCCATGTGGCAGCGCTATTTCCTCAAATTTGTTTTTAAATTGTCACCAGATTACACTAATATTCCTTAGTTATTGCATGCCATTCTATTACATAAGGAGCATTATTGTCTACAATTCTATTACATAAAGAACAATAGACATGGGCAGAAAAATAACTGTTTAGTTGAGATATTTTGAAAGCAATAATGCTTAATTTATTAAAACCAGCATGTAAACTACATCTTTGCATTTATCCAAGCAGAGATTGCAGTTTGGTTTTCTCTCTGTTCCCCAACAGGCCTCAAAGAATGGGAAGTACAGCCTTTAGAAAGTATTTATATCCTTAGTCTTAATTCCCTTTTTCCTCTTTACAGGAGCTAGAAGTGAATTGCATGTGGTTTCAACTGGATTTTCAAACATCTGCTCGCTCATGGCGATAATGCAGGTTGGTTTTAAGAAGATCTTCACCCAAAAATAAGCACCCTGTTCAATAAATTTGCCAATTAGAGTTAGAAGAGATTGGCTATGCCAAGATGATGCTTACAGGTGATTTTTTGATATTACCTGTGGATAAATACTGTTTTCAGTTTTGTGGGGAGGATGTGATTTATGTTTTTTTTAAAAACAAGGCAAGCCTGCATGTAAACTGGCTGTTTAATATGGGTTGGCAAGGAACTAGAGAACAGACGTACAATGTTGAGTCTGAATTAGCTACAGAAATCATGGTAAAGAATGGAACCTATTTGGGATAGGATACATTTCAGTAGGTTTACGTGGCAATTGTTTCTTGCAAGATTGAAATTTAAGATTAGAGGAGGTTGTTTAAACACACTGCCAAAATAATGGCCTTGAACCCATACATATGAACGTAGGTCATAGTTGTGAGACTATTTCTGTCAGGAAATTGTACTTTTTAGGGAGAAATTCTATAACTTTTAGGTGCTTGCTCGTTTAATCCACAGGATATCACTACATGGATTAACCTGTGAACTTGCTACGGAAAATTAGATACATTGATTGGATTGAAAGGACTTTGGAGTGAAAACAGAAAGTAGTTAATGAATTGGGCATTGGAGAAGGCTTTATGATGGAACTTCATTTTATTATAGCTGTTTTTTCAAAGAGGGCATCCTTTCTGTGGGCAAAATTGTAAATGGTGATTAACAAATAAATATCTAACCATCTCTTGATAGACCAACCAGCTGAAGGGGTGTTGCCTCCCATTGTACCCCTCAGAATGTTACCTTGGAATTTTTTCTGAACTAATTAGTGTCCTAACTAATGCCTCCATGGATGGTCCCAAGCCTATTCCATTAAACCCCTGTGCTACAGAAACTCCAACAGAAGCTCCAAAGTCCTTAAACCTTGGGAGAGGACTTATGTTCACTTCGAAGATGTATGAAGCTGTGTGGTGAAAGCTGCAAGTCTGTGGAAGCCACAGGGGTGATCAAGAAAGGCAGGCCAAAGATCACCCGGCGATGTGACCTTGAAGCTGCCACCAAGAAGATGGGCTACAACTGGGACAACTTGAAAGACTGGCCCAGGATAGAGGACTGCCAGCATGCCCCAGTAGGGGTGATGGGCTTAGGTAACTGAGTTTTAATAGACTGAGAGAGGGGAGAATAGCCCAGGAAAGGTGGGACAGGGACAGGCTTCATATGGATTGGGAGATATTTTACCTCTGTTGAACTCTCATTTGTGGCTCTTGGCTTAGTAGTGGGTAAACCGTATCAGATTGATTGTAAGAATGTGGCAAGTCACCGACTGATCATGCAGTGAATCAGTTGAGAATCGTATGCTGGGTGGGTGGGAGGGGCTCTCTCTTTTTAACCTGGCTCTCGAGTGCACATGTTTTAATTTCAGTAGGCCCAGTCCATCACTTCTGCACTGTACTCTAGCGTGTACAGTGGCTAACACGACTCAGGAAACATGTTTAATCATACTACTGTCATTCTTGCCGCACACATACCTACATAACACTGGGCTTGGAAGAGAAAAATGTTTGATGATGCTCATAGACATAAAACCTAGGAGCAGAATTAGGACATTTTGCCCATCAAACCTGCTCCACAATGCCATTATGGCTGATTTATTATCCCTCTCAACCCCATTTTCCTGCCTTCTCCCCATGACCAAGGTTACATGCTCAGAAGAAAATGATTGGGGTTAGGGAGGGGAGGGAACGTCATGTCAACTCAGACCATGAGAGGCCTGCATCGGGTTAGGGAAAGGCTGGGTAATTGCCAGTGTTAGCAGTGAGCGATACCTTTGGAGCTTTTTATCAGCATAAACACAGGAGGGGACATTTTGTTAACAAGAACAGCACTATGCAAAATAAAAGTTAGCGATTGTGGTTCAACTATTTGGTTGCTGGGAACCCACTTCCACTGCCATCGATGTCTTCTACGAAGAGGGAACGCCTGCGGATGGAGAGCTTCAGCTTGTTCATGATGCTACGCTTCCCTCTGCATTGGGGCTTTTCAGTAACGCCATCCTTGGTGCTGTCCCCCTGCATCACACTTTTAATCACTTTCTCGTCGTCCTTGTCCATGTTCAAGCAGTTGCAGGATCTGACCTTGAAAGAGTCGCCTTCAGCACTCTCGCACAAATCCCTTCCGTTCTTGTACATCTTGTGAAATAGAACAGAGAACATAAAATATTTCAGCACAGTACAGGCACCACGATGTTGTGACCACCTTTTAACCTACTCTAAGATCAATCTAACCTTTCCTTCCAACATAGCCCCACTATTTTTCTATCATCCACCTGCCTGTCTAAGAGTTTCTTGAATGTCCCTAATGTACCTTACTGTACCATCACTCCTGGCAGAGTGTTCCACACACCCACCATTCTTTGTGTAAAAAACCTACCCCTGACATTCCCCCATACTTTCCTCCAATCACCTCAAAATTACTCCCTCTTCTGTCACTTCAGCCCTTGGAAAATATCTGTTGCTATTCACTCTATCTATGCCTTTTTTACCCTTCTATCAAGTCTTCTCTTCCTCCTCCGCTCCAAAGAGAAAAGCTCGTACAACCTGAGTGACCAGAGTGAGAAAAAAAAAGTTAGAGTGTGAGTGCATGTGGTGACACATTTAATGACCAATCAAAAGATAATTAGTTCAAGGTCATTTTTTTTTTCCACTGTGATCTCTAGCATGTAAGCTGTTCATAAGGCATGACAAGATAGGATAGAAGTTGCTGAGGGGGATATGGGTCAAATGCAGGTAAATGGGACTAGCTGGCATGGGCAAGTTGGGCCGAAGGGCCTGTTTCCACACTGTTTTTCCCTACGACTCTATGAACAATGGACTCAAACCAAAAAAACAAACTGCTCGCGGAACTCAGCAAGTCACACAACATCTGTGAAGGAAAATGGGCAGTCAATTTGGTGAAGCCTGAAATTGCAACATGGCCTATCAGGGGCGTCAACAGAGCTTTACCAAGAGGGATTTCTCGCAGGTCAGCGGTGGTTATTTAAAAAGGGAGCTTTGAGAGCATTTGTCCATTGTATGTGGCCTATCAGCGGCTATAACCAGAGCTCCAATCGTGAGTTAGATAGCAGGGAAGGTTCAGGCATAAAAGGGAGACACTGCCTAGCGGAGCGGTCATCAACGGAGTGATCTGAGGCAGAGTGGTAGGGCTTTGACTCATTCAGGCTTCGGCGGGGTAAGTGGGTGAGTGGACTTCGTTTTTTTTTCTTTCCTTTTTTTTTAGAAGAATAAAGAGCATGTCTGTACTTTGCTTTGGGTGTCAGATGTGGGAATCCTGGGAATCTTCCAGTCTCCTAGATGGCCACATCCTCACCAGGTACGCTGAGATGCAGCTCCTGAGAGACCGTGTTAGGGATCTGGAGCTGCAGCTTGGTGACCTACAGCTTCTTAGGGAAAGTGAGCAGGAGATAGATAAGAACTACAGGGAGCTAGTCACCCCGAGGCTGCAGGAGTTAGATAAGTTGGTGACTGTCAGGGAAGGGATGGGAAGAGCTCAGGGAGTAGGGAGCACCCCTGTGGCCAGCCCCCTCAGTAATCGTTATTTTGTTTTGGATGCTGTCGGCGGGGGGGGGGGGGGGGGGGGGTGACCTGACAGAGGAGGACCACGGCGATTGAGTCTCTGGCACTGAGCCCGGTTCCGTGGTGCAGAAGGGAAAGAGGAAGATGAGGAATACGGTAGTCATAGGGGATTTCATAGTGAGGGGAACAGACAGGAGGTTCTGTCAGCCTGATAGAGATACCCACATGGTGTGTTGCCTGCCAGGTGCCAGGGTACGGGATGTCTCAGATCGGGTGCAGAGTATTCTGAAGGGAGAGGGTGTATACAGCCAGAAGTCTTGGTACACGTTGGTACCAATGACATAGGTAGAAAAAGGGAGGAGGTCCTGAAGAGAGAATTCACGGAGTTGGGTTGGAAGCTGAAAAGCAGGACCTCCAGGGGTAGTAACCTCGGGATTGCTGCCTGTGCCATGTGCTAGCGAGTGCAAGAATAACATGATCAGGTATATTAATGCATGGCTGAGAGACTGGTGTAGGGGGCAGGGCTGCGGGTTCCTGGATCACTGGGGCATCTTCTGGGGGAGGTACGATCTGTACAAAAAGGATGGGTTACACCTGAACCCAAAGGGGTCCAATATCCTAGTGGGCACATTTAACAGAGCTGTTAGGGAGGGTTTAAACGAATTTGGCAGGGGGGTGGGAACCGGAGCGATAGGGCTGAGGAAGGGGAAAACAGAAATAAATCAAAGATAGTGTGCAACAGAGACGATAGAAAGCTCAGGCAGGAGATGAGGCATAATCACAGCCAGTGGGATAAGTTACAGGGCAAAAGAGGGGTGGTGCAGTTAAAACAAAAAGCAACAAAGACTGGATTGAAAGTGCATGCAGCATAAGAAATAAAATGGATGATCTTGAAATTCAGCTACAGATTGGCAAGTACTGTATGACATTGTGGCCATCTCTGAAACTTGGCTAAAGGATGACTGCCACTGGGAGCTGAATGTCCAAGGATATACGGTGTATCGGAAAGATAGGTTAGTAGGCAGAGGGGGTGGTGTGGCCTTGTGTATAATACTAAATCATTAGAAAGGGATGACATAGGATCAGAAGGTGTGGAGTCTCTATGGGTTGAGTTAAGAAATGGCAAGGGTAAAAGGACACTAATGGCGGTTGTATACAGGCCTCCAAACAGCAGCCGGAATGTGGATTATGATTTACAGCAGGAGATAGAAAAGGTGTGTCAGAAGGGCAATGTCATAATAATCGTTGAGGATTTCAACATGAAAGTGGATTGGGAAAACCAGGCCAGTACTGGACCTCAAGAGAGAATTTATAGAATGTCTAAGGGATGGCTTTTTAGAACAGCTTGTTGTTGAGCCCACTAGGGGATTGGCTGTTGTACAATGATCTGGAGGTGATAAGAGAGCTTAAGGTTAAGGAACGCTTAGGGAACAGTGATCACAATATGATCGAGTTCACTTTGAAATTTGAGAAGGAGAAGCTAAATTCCAATGTGTCAGTATTTCAGTGGAATAAAGGAAATTACAATGGCATGAGAGAGGAACTGGCCAAGAATGACTGGAATGGGACACTAGCAGAAAGGACAGCAGAGCAGCCATGGCTGGAGTTTCTGCGAAAAATGAGGGAAGTGCAAGACAGGTATATTCCAAATAAGAAGAAATTTTCTAATGGAAGAAGGACACTACCGTGGCTGACAAGTGAAGTCAGAGCCAAAGTAAAAGCAAAAGTACAAGGAAGCCAAAGTTAGTGGGAAGATAGAGGATTGGGAAGCTTTTAAAAACTGCTGAAGGAAACTAAAACGTCATTAGGAAGGAAAAGATGAATTATGAAAGGAAGCTGATGATGAATATCAAAGACGTTATGAAAAGCTTTTTTAAATATAGGGTAAAAGAGAGTTAAGAGTAGTTATAAGACCAATAGAAAATGACGCTGGAGATATTGTAATGAGAGGCGCAGAGATGGCAGAGGAACTGAATGCATGTTTTGCATCAGTCTTCGCAGTGGAAGATATCCCCAGTATACCAGACATTCATGAGTGTCTGGGAAGTGAAGTATGTGCAGTGAAAATTACGACTGAGAAAGTGCTCAGGAAGCCTAATGGTCTGAGGTGGATAAATCTCCTGGACCTGATGAAATGCACCCTCGAGTTTTGAAGGAAGTAGCTGGAGAGACTGTGGAGGCATTAGCAATGATCGTTCAAGAAACGAGGGATTCTGGCATTGTACCGGATGACTGGAAAATTGCAAATGTTACTCTGCTATTTAAGAAGGGTGGAAGGCAACAGAAAGGAAACTATAGACCCGTTAGCCTGACATCAGTGGTTGGGAAGTTGTTGGAATCGATTGTTAGGGATGAGAATACCTGGAGGTACATGACAAGGTAGGCCAAAGCCAGCATGGTTTCCTGAGAGGAAGATCCTGCCTAACCTACTGCAATTCTTTGAGGAAATTACAAGCAGGATAGACAAAGGAGATGCAGTAGGACGTGGTGTACTTGGATTGTCAGAAGGCCTTTGACAAGGTACCGCACATGAGGCTGCTTAGCAAGATAACAGCCCATGGAATTACAGGGGAGTTACTAGCATGGGTGGAGCATTGGCTGATTGGCAGAACACAGAGAGTGGGAATAAAGGGATCCTACTCTGGATGGCTGCCGGTTACCAGTGGAGTTCCACAGGGGTCGGTGTTGGGACCGCTGCTTTTTACGAAGCATGTCAATGATTTGGACTATGGGATTAATGAATTTGTGGCTAAATTTACCGATGATACAAAGATAGGTGGAGGAGCGGATAGTGTTGAGGAAACAGAGAGCCTGCAGAGAGACTAAGATAATTTAGGGCAATGGGCAAAGAAGTGGCAAATGAAATACAATGTTGGAAAGTGTATGGTCAAATACTTTGTTGGAAGAAATAAACAGGCAGACTATTATTTAGATGGGGGACAGAATTAAAAATGCAGAGATACAAAGCGACTTGGGAGTCCTTGTACAGGGTACCCTAAAGGTTAACTTCCAGGTTGAGTCGGTGGTGAAGAAGGCGAATGCAATGTTGGCATTCATTTCTACAGGTATAAAATATAAGAGCAGGGATGTGATGTTGAGGCTCTATAAGGCACTGGTGAGACCACACTTGGAGTATTATGTACAGTTTTGGGCTCCTTATTTTAGAAATGATATGCTGACTTTGGAGAGGGTTCAGAGAAGATTCACGAGAATGGTTCGCGGAATGAGAGGGTTACTGTATCAGGAATGTTTGGCAGCTCTTGGACTGTATTCCCTGGAGTTCTGGAGAGTGAGAGGGGACCTTATAGAAACATTCTGAATGTTAAAAGGCCTGAGCAGATTAGATATGGCTAAGTTATTTCCCATGGTAGGGGAGTCTAGGACAAGAGGGCACGAGTTCAGAAAAGCCTTAGCAAATTAGCACACTCCACACTGATCCCCTATTATTCATGCCCTTTTCATTGGTATATTCAGGTGCAAATTATTCATTTGCAACCTCACCCACATCCTCTGCCTCCAAACACGTTTCACCCTGTCCTTGAGTGGTCCTACCAGCTCTCTAGTTGTCCTCTTAATTTACGTATACAATGTCTTGTGATTCTTTTTTACACTGCTTGTGAGGAACTTTTCATGGCCCCTCCTGGCTTTCCTAATTCCCTTGCGTTCCTTTAGAGTCATAATCATACTATAGAGTCATAGAGCCCCATAGCACAAAACAGGCCCTTCAGCCCAACTAATCCATGCCAAACTATTAGTCTGCTTATACCCAACATTGTGGACCTGGACCATAGCCCTCCAATAAACCTCCCATTCACGTACTTATCCAAGCTTCTCTTAACTATTGAAATCGAATTCACATCCACCACTTCCGTGGGCAGCTCGTTTCACACTCTCAGTACCCTCTGAGAGAAGTTCTACCTCATGTTCCCCTTAAATATTTCACCTTCCACCTTTAACCTATGACCTTTAGTTCTAGTCTCACCCATCCTCAGGTAAAAGCCTGCCTGTATTTGCCCCTCATAATTTTGTATACCTCTATCAAATCTCCCCTCATTCTCCTACACCCCAGGGAATTAAGTACGAAACTATACAACCTTTTCTGGGGTCTTTACAATCTTCAATTTAACTAGTTTCCTAACCTAACAAGTGCTTCCTTTTTCTTCTTGACCAAGTTCACTGTCTCTCTTGACATCCAAGGTTCTCTTATCTTGTCCTTCGTTCTTACTGGAACATACCTGGCCTGTAGTCTTGTACAGTTGCTTTTCAAACACCCTCCATGTATCAGATGTGGTCTTGCCCAAAACCAGTTGTTCCCAAATAACTCTCCCTAGTTCCTGCCTGATGCTCTCATATTTTGCCCTACTCCATTTAATATTTCCCTGCAAGGTCATACATACCCTTGTCTATAGCTATCTTATTCTATCCAGTAGTTTGCTCCAGATTCCAGCACCAGAAGACTCCAGTGAGCTGGAAGTAAATGTGTTTAGAAATTTGATCATACGAAGGAACTGTTTTGCCATCAAACAATTAAAAGCTATTGTCTTGTGTTGGAATGTAATGTGTTAATGGTCATTTCCAGTTCACTTCACATCCTCCTGGAACCTTGACGGGTCCTTTCCAGTTCTGCCTCAATAGTGAAACTTCTGCGCAGGAGATGACGTCAGTCCATGAAATGAAGTACACCCTTGCCCTCAATCCACCTTTGGAATATTGCACGAGAAGGTGACCCACATTGGGCCTTCCCATGGCATTGGTATATTATTGTCAAATGTACCAAGGCTTGTCTTGCATAGTCTTTCTCAGCATGTGACAATAATGAACCAAAACCGCGGGAAAGTCCAACATAGTCCACCTTCTCCTGCATTACCGTCAAATATACATGTCCCTCCATAGATACACCTGATCCACTGAGCTCTACTGGTGCCTTTGTTGCCTGTGTTTCAGCTTGGCTGTTTGCTCCAGCCAAGTCCCATGCCTGACCCATCTTCTCCAAACCAGCTTTCCAACATTTCAGGTGATTCGACTGATAAAGAAGGGATCAAAGGGTCAGTTCAACCAAATGGTTCAAATTTGCTGATGGTACCACTGGTGTTGGCTAAATCCAAGTTGCTGACAAATCAGTATATATGAGGGAGATTGAGAATCTGGCCGTGTGGTGCCAGGGCAACAACCTCTCACACAATGTCAGCACGTCCAAGGAGCTGATTATTGACCTCAGGAGGAGGAAACCGGAGGTCCATGGGCCAGTTCTTATCAGGGAATCAGAGGTGGAGAGGGTCAGCAACGTTAAATTCCTCAGTGTCATTATTTCAGAGGATCTGTCCTGGCTCCAACACACAAGGGCCATTAGGAGGAAAGCACAGCAGCACCTCTGCTTAGAAGTTTGCAAAGAATCAGCATGTCATCTGAAACTTCGACAGACTTCTATACATGTGGTGGAGACTGTACTGACTGGTTGCATCACGGGCTGGTATGGAAACACCAATGCCCTTGAACAGAAAAACCTACAAAAAGTTGTGGATATGGCCCAGTCCATCACGGGTAAAGCCCTCTCCAACACTGAGCACATCTACACGTAACACTGTTGCAGGAAAGCAGCATCCATCATCAGGGACCCCCACCACCCAGGCCATGCGCTCTTTTTGTTGCTGCCTTGAGGAAGAATGTACAGGAACCTCAGGACTCTCATCACCAGGGTGATGAACATTTATTATCCCTCGACCATCAGGCTCTTGAACCAGAGGGGATGACTTTACTCAACTTCCCTTGTTCCATCACTGAACTGTTTCTGCAACCTAAATTTCTTTCAAGGATTCTTCATCTCATCTCGATACTTATTTATTCATTATTATTTCTTTTTTTTTCTTTTTGCATTTGCAGTTTGTCTTTTCACATTGCTTACTTTTCCGTCTTGTTGGAGGCAGTCTTTCATGATTCTATTGTGTTTCTTGTATTCACTGTGAGCCTTCTAGAAAATGAATCTCAGGCTTGTGTGTATTGTGACATATATCTACTTTGATAATAAATTTACTTTGGCTTCTCTTTTACAAAAACTGACTGTATTCCCTGCCAACCCGCAATCCAGCTCAAACTGGTCAACAATGCTGATACTCTTTTGACAATGGCCACTTTCCAATATCCAGTACCGGTTAGATAATTGCGTAAAGACCACAGACCAGATAAGGCTCACTGGTCAAGTAACCTCTGACTAATGCAACACACACAAAGTGCTAGAGGAAGTCAGCAGATCAGGCAGTATCTATGGACAGCAATAAGCAGCCAACGTTTCGGGCCAAGACCCTTCCGAGGACTCCTGGTGAAGTGTCTATGACTGAAAGGTCAACTGTTCATCCTATGCGAAGATGCTGCCTTATGCTGAGTTGCTTCAGCATGTTGTGGTATATTGCTTTGGATTTCCAGCTGCTGCAGAATCTGTTGCATTTATGAACTTCCAACTAATGCTGGCTTCATTTTTGTACTCCAACATGCATTAAGATCACTGCAGTAGAGAGAATACGAAGAGGATAAAGATAGCAAATTTGTTCAAACAGGAAGAAAATGTGTTGATCTTTATGATTTTATTACCAAGGTGACCTGTCCAACAGATCACGGTGAGGAGTTCAATCTTCCTGACAACTACTCAGCACTGGCAGCTACGTTCCCATAAATTTCCAGCCGGCTGCAGAATTTTTCCCTGAAGCCCAGCATCCTCAAAAAGCTGAAGCTTATTAATGTGACATAATTCACGGTCATCTGTGGCTATGTGTCATGCCACAATCCTTCAGCAGGCTGATCACACAATCCTCAGTCAGTCGGAATTGGGGCTGATGTGAATCCCTACTGCCGATGGAGCAGAGCGTTGGTTGAATGGGAGCTTGGCCCACAAATATGCAGAAAAGCAATGAAGTCTCCCCACACATCGACATGAATGCTTCGCTAGTAGTGACCATAATGAACAAAAACTTAATGCTACTACTACGTCGACTCAGGCCTAGGGGGCCGGCGTCGGGCACGATGACGGACTCTCCACTTCGCTCTCTCCCTCATGAGTTTCATGAATTGCTATAAAACTCGATTAATTGACGAATGGGAGGATACCTCCCTGATTCACTCCATGTCACTCTTTTGATTAAAGATACAGATTAGCTTTATTTGTCACTTGTACATTGAACCATACAGTGAAAACCAAATTGGCGAAGATTGCGCTGGATAGACCACAAGTGTCGCAACGCTTCTAGTGCCATCATAGCATGCCCAGAACCCACCGACCCTAACCCACATGTCCTTGCAATGTAGGAGGAACCTGGAGCACCCAAATATCATGGGGACAATGTACAAACGCCTTGCGGGCAGCGGCAAGATCAGTGATCATTGGCACTGTAAGACCACTGTACTAGCCACTGTACTGCTGTGTTGCCCTACTGGAACTCACCCCGAATGGGTTGTGAATCCCATCTCCAAAATGGAACAAAAGGACACAATTTTAAGACGGTTACTAATGGGCCACTGATGCACCTGGACGAATTTTAGAAGTCCATAATCACAAGAGATCTAGAGCAACACACACAAGGCACCCATCAGGCCCTTGACTACCATCAAGCACTCACTTGTACTAATCCTACAATATTCTGGTTTTGTTAGTCATGGAGCAACACAGCACAGATACGGGCCCTTCAACACAGTGCCCACTGTCCACCAAGCTAGTCTCAATTTCCTATATTTGCTTCATGTTCCTCCAGCTCCCTTCCCTCCTTGTGCTTATCCAAGTGCTTCCTAAATTGTACCTATTCAGCCACTGCCTCTGGCAGCTCGTTCCCTATACTCAGCAACCTCGGTGTGAAAATGTTGCCCCTCAGGTCCCTTTGAAATCTTTCCCCTCTCCCTAAATCTATGCTCCCTAGTTTTGTACTCTGCTACCCTGGGGAGAAGTCTGTTACTATCTCCTACATCCTCAGGAATAAATACCTAGCCTGGGTAACCTCTCCAAATGACTCAAGCCCTATAGTCCTGTCAAGTCTTAAAGTTAGTTAAAATAATGAGTGTTAAACTGCACTCTTTCCACTTTAACCTCGTCTTTCCTATAACAGGGAAAGTGTACACAGTACTCTGAGTGCACTGGCAGCTTGTTCCTCACTCTCACTACTCTGAGTGAAGACTTTTCCCTCATGTTCCTCTTAAACGTGGCTGTACAACTGCAACACAATGTCCCAATTCCTATATTTAGCGCCCTGACTGATGAAGCCTAGCATGCTAAACAGATTCTTCATCCATCATCCTTTTTACCCGTGACACCAATGTCACTATACACTTAGAGCCCTTGGTCCTTCTGTTCCATTATACTCCCTAGCGTCCTACCATTCACTATCATTGAGCCATAGAACACAGAAACAGGCCCTTCAGCCCATCTAGTCTGTGCTGAGCCGCATCAATCTGCACATAAACCATACCCTTGCCCATCCATGTACCTATCCAAATTTCTCTTAAATGTTGAAATGGAACTTGCATCTACCACTTGCGCTCGCAGTTCATTCCACACTTGCACCACCCTGAGTGAAGACGTTCCCCGTCATGTTTCCCTTAAATAACCATTTCACCTTTCACCCTTAACCCATAACCCTTAGTTGTAGCCTCACTCAACCTCAGTGGAAAAAGCCTGCATGCATTTGCCCTATCTATGCCCCTCATAATTTTATATACCTCTGTCTAAGCTCCCCTCAATCTTCTACATTCCAGGGAATAATGTTCTAAATTATTCAACCTTTACCTAGAATTCAGGACCTCAAGTACCAGCAACGTCTTTGTAAATTTTCTCTGCGTTCTTTAATCTTATTGACATCTTTCCTGTAGGTAGGTGACCAAAACTGTATGAAATACTCCAAAGTAGGCCTCACCAATGCCTTATACAATTTCAATATAACATCCCACCTCCTGTCCTCAGTATATTATTTATGAGGGCCAATGTGCCAAAAGCCTTCTTTACTATCCTATGTATATGTGATGCCAATTTCAAGGAATTATGGATCTATATTCCGAGATCTATGTGTTCTATCACATTCCTCAGTGCCTTACTGCTCACTGTATAATACCTACCCAGGTTTGTCCTCCCAAAGTGCAACACCTCAGACTTGACTGCATTAAATTCCAGCTGCCATTTTTCCAGCTTGTTCGGATCCCGTTACATATTTTGATAGTCTTCCTTGCTGTCCACTACACCCCCAATTTGGGTGTCATTTGCAAATTTGCTGATCCAGCTGACCACATTATCATCTAGATCATCGATATAGATGACAAACAATGGGCCCAGCACTGATCCCTGCAGCACTCCACTAGTCACAGGCCTCCAGTCAGAGAGGCAATCATTTACAACCACTTCTGGCTTCTTTCGCAATTCTGGGCAAGGCTTCTCACCCTCTGCATGCCACCTTGATTGAACAGAGGAGCACTTTTAGTAATAGACAACTGCGCTGCTGAAAAGAACGCAATACATCATTCTTACCCTTGGCCATTAGGCCCTATAATGAGTCAACCTGTAGCCGGGGAAGTGATAATCCCTCTCTGTTAGACTGCTTTTAACTTCTGTTTACCAGAGCTCTGTTTAAGCTTTGCTTAGCTCTGCTTACCACATCCTGCTATCACAGACACCCTGTGCAATACTACGAACACTTCTTGTCTGGACGGTGTGAATGTGCACCCATTACTGTATAAAAATTATGGTAGTCTTGCACTACCATCTTATCAGCGTGAACTTGTAAACCTTGTAAATCTTGTAACCTTTGACTTATAAATCTTGTATTTTTTTTAGTCCTGGGTATGACTCTGAACTGCAACCGGTGATGAGGCTCTGATTGGGGACTTCCAGAGCTTTGGGGAAAGTGGGGTTACCCCTTAGTCATTCATTGCTCCCAGGGCCGCTCTGACCTGGAACGGTAGCACCTGCAAGGGTTCCTGCTCAGGATATGAGCGAAGGCCAACAGCAGATCCGGCAGGTTCAGTAACTGAACTTATCCACCTTTTCCGTCATGAGCTAGGACCTCAAATGTCAACGGCTATAGTACAGGCAGATGAACATTTGGGAAGAGAAATGGCAATTTCTTCAGTTCGCCCAACGGTAGGCAATAGCAAACCACCGTTGCTGGATACTCGGTTTCCTAGAATCTATTTGCTAAGAAAACCATGGTCAAACTCACAATATGTGTCACACAACAACAGTGTCAAGAGGATCTTCAAGACAATTCTGAAGATGCCTCTCTCAGGGTTGATTCTGGGCAGCAGGGGATCTCCAACCGTCATCAAGCTACTGCTCATAAAATTCAGGTAACACAAAAGAAAATTATTGCCACTTGGAATGTAAGAACCCTACATCAAGCAGGAAGATTGAACAATGTGATAAATGAAATGGAAAGACTAAAGATTAACATCATGGGAATTAGCGAAGTTCATTGGACAGGTGCTGGAACATGTCAGAATAGAAAAAAAACACTAACTTATTCTTATGGAACATCCCATACTAATGAAGTAGGAATTCTTATGGATGAAAATATGGCAAAAAGTGTTTTAGGACATTGGGCAATATCAAAAAGAATGCTCCTTGTTAGATGCAGAGGACAACCATTTGATTTAGCAATTATACAGGTATATGCACCAACAACAGATAGAACAAATGAGGATATAGATAAAGAGCTTGAACAAGCAAAGAATGGATGCAAATCTCAAGATATTGTTATCGTTATGGGAGATCTAAATGCTAAAGTAGGACAAGGTACTGATGGAAATACCATAAGAAAATTCGGACTAGGTGAAAGAAATGAAAGAGGTGAGAAATGGGTAGAATGGTGCAAGATGACAAGGTGAATAATCATGTCATTATGAATACCCACTTTAAAAACCATCCAAGACACTTGTGGACCTGGAAGGGGGGAGGGAACGTCGACTCAGAGAGGCCTGTGTCAGGCATTCTCATGCCTTACAAGGCGCAGATTGGAAGTCTGTGGGGCGCAACTCCTCGCACAGACACTAGAGCACTGTGTGGTTAAGTACCTTGCTCAAGGACACAAACACGCTTCCACTGTTGAGGCTCGAACACTAGACGAACACTTTAACCACTTGGCCACGTGTCCATGTGGACCTGGAAAAGTCCAGGTGATAACACTAGCAATCGAATTGACTTTATTACTATAAACCAAAGAATTAGAAACTCAGTGACTCAGTGCAAAACATATACAGATGCAGACTATAATAGTGACCATAACCCAGTAGTATGTCATGTAAAAGTAAAACTTAAAAAACTAAAGAAGCAAAAACCTGAACAATCCCTTGACTACTTGCAATTAATTAAAGAAGAAAACTTAAGACAAAAATTTACAATTGAAGTATAGATTTCAAAGTCTAGAAATAGAATCTGTTGAAGATGATAGCAATCATGTAGAAATGAAATTTAACTCTAAAGGATGCCTTGGTAGAATCAGCAAAGTCAGTGATTCCTAAAAATGAAAAAAGCACAAAGAATAAATGGATGACAGATGAAATCAAAAATCTAATGGAAGAAAGGAGACGGAAGAAAGCAAATCCTATAGAGTATAAGTCCTTAGGTAAAAAAGTTAAAAGCTTATGTCAAAAAGCCAAAGAAGAATGGTTAAACCAGGAATGTGAACAAATAGAAAGAATCCCTATTACTGATCCAAAAAGGTTACATCAACAAATCAAGAATATCACCAGTAAAAAGCTCCTCTGTTCTTCAGGTGAATGTTTGAAAGCAAAGAACGGTACCATTATCATGGAAAAAGATGAGATTATGAACAGATGGACTGAGTATATTCAGGAATTGTTTGAAGACGATCGAGGCGAAAAACCAGAAATTAAGAAAAACATTGAAGGTATTTTAAAATCTGAAGTTCGTAATGCAATAAATAAGATGAAGAAAGGAAAGGCAGCAGGTCCTGATGAATTAGTAATAGAACAAATTATCGCCCTTGAAGATTATGGAATTGAAAAACTTACTGATTTAATCAATGACATTTATGAGACTGGAATTATACCAGAAGGGATGAAAAAAAATCAGTATTTATCACTGTTCCTAAGAAACCTGGAGCAATAGAATGTGAATTACATAGGACCATAAGTTTAATGAGTCATATCACCAAGATACTACTAAGAATTTTGATGACAAGAGCTAAAAGTAAGATACAAGCTGAAATAGGTAAAGAACAATGTGGTTTTGTGAAAGATAAAGGTACAAGAAACGCAATATTGATGTTAAGGATACTATCAGAACGAGCTATTCAAGTGCAAAAAGATTTGTTTATTTGTTTCATTGACTACACAAAAGCATTTAATAAAGTGAAGCACAACAAGTTATTTGAAATATTACGGAAAACTCTAGATCTATATTCAAAAGACCTCCGCCCAGTCAGAAATCTGTACTGGAAACAAACTGCCGCTGTAAGAATAGATGGAGAAGTGAGTCAGTTTACAAAAATCAAGAGAGGCGTTAGACAAGGGTGTGTTTTCTCCCCTGATTTATTTAATGTGTACAGTGAAACAATATTACAAAAAATAAGAGACATCTTGGGAATCAAAGTTGGTGGTGAAAACATCAGTAATTTCAGATATGCAGATGACACTGTGTTAATTGCAAGTACAGAGGAAGAACTACAAAACTTAATTGATATAATTGTTGAAGAAAGTGCAGAAATGGGTGACATCAGGTGGCAGGTGCGACATGGACATCAAAAGAAGAATAGGGATGACAAAAGACACCTTTATGAGAATGAAGAGTATACTGACCAATACTAAACTAGGCATGACAACCCACCTCAGAGTACTGAAATGTTACGTTTATCCAGTTATGTTACATGGCTCAGAATGTTGGACAATATCTAATAACATGAGGAAATGAATTGTAGCAGCAGAGATGTGGTTTTTGAGGAGGATGCAAAGAATATCATGGATGAAATGAATATCTAACGAGGATGTCATGAACAGAGAAAACACAAAAAGAGAAATAATGTATGAGATCATGAAAAGACAAATGATGATGGAGACAGCAGCCAGAGAACTGGAAATGAATCCCAATGAATTGATCCACTTGACCCGAAACAGGAGTGTGTGGGCCATGGTAGTCAAAGCTCAAACTGGGCATGGCACCTGATGATGATGATGCCTTTTTGTAAGGTAACTTTTTTTTTCTATTCTTTATTAATTCTCTTCTAATATTTGTATATCTGTGCACTTGTAATGTTACTGTGACACTGTAATTTCCTTTGGGATCAATAAAGTATCCCTAATATATATATAACCTATATATCCAGTTCCTTAGAATACCTTCCAGTAACTTCCCACTATTGATGTTGGGCTCACCAGTCTATAATTGGCAGGTTTATTCTTAGAGCCTTTCTGAAACAACGGAACATTAGCTATCCTCGAATCCTCTGGCATCTCACCCGTGGCTAAGGAGGTTTTAAATATCTCTGCTAGGACCCCTGCAATTTCTGCATAGCCTCCCACATGGTCCAACGGAACACATTGTCGCGCCCCGAGGATTTATCCACCCTAATTTGCCTCAAGACAGCACACAGCTGTAATCTGTACAGGATCCATAACCTCGCTGCTGCATTACCTCTCATCTGCCGACTCTGCCTCCCTCTCCTGAGTAAATACCGATGCAAAAAAATCCATTTAACGCTCCCCTATCTCTTTCGTTCCATGCATATATTACCATTCTGATCTTCCAGAGGACCAATGTTATCCCTTGCTATCCTTTTGCTCTTAATATATCTGTAGAAGCCCTTAGGATTGAACACCGCCATGACATTTTCCCTGACTTGTAGTGCCGCACCTCCCCCTTTAATCCCTCCAGCTCTGTCACGTCTAAAACAATGGAACTTCAGAACACAACTTCCAGTCCTGCCCCCTCCGGCAACCAAATCTCACTAATACTACACCATCATAATTCCACTTGCTGATCCATGCTCTAAGCTTGTCCTCCTTTCCTACAATACTCCTTGCAATGAAATATATGCAGCTCAGAATATTAGTCCCCCAATGCTCGACCTTTTGATTCATGACTTCGTCGGTAGGCTTAACAACATCTTTCTCCACAGCCACGCCACTATCTGTTCTGGCTCTCCAGTTCTCAACCCCCTGCAACTCTAGTTTAAATCACTCTCCTCCTCCCCCCGCAACATGTGGATCATGACCTCTGACTGCCCACCCTCCCAGTTAAGAATTCTGTGGAGTCGATCCAAGATATCCCTGACTCTGGAACCTGGGAGGCAACAGACCATCCAGGAATCTTGTTCTCGTCCGCAGAACCTCCTTTCTGTCAGCCTAACCAATAAAGCTCACCTCTTCTCCCCCTTGCCTGCTGTAGCACAAACCCAGACTCAAGTGCCAGAGACCTGACTGCTGTGGCTTTTCTCTGCTGGGCCATCCACCCCAATGGTATCCAAAAGTGATATACCTGTTGTTGAGGGAACGTCCACAGGGCTACTCTGCACTGGCTGTCTATTCCTGACAGTCACCCAAGGTGTTTCCTGCCCCTTGCATGCAACTACTTCCCTGTTTGTCCTGTGTATCAATCCCTCACCTCCCAAATGATCTGGAGCTCATGCAGTTGCAGCTCCAACTCCTTAACGTGGTCTGCAGCACAAGAGGATGCACTTCTTGTGGGTGTGGTCATCCGAGACTCCCTGCCTTCCCACATCCCACAAGAGCATTCCAGTATCCTGTCTAGCATCCCCACTGCTTTAAATGTGCAATAAGCAAGAAATAAACAATAAATAACAAAAAACAAGTCTGAAGTCTTGATGAGCCAAAGCCTCAACTCTCCACTCCAATACTGGCCCACTCAAACAATGGCCGATCCACTTAAATCTAACTTCTTTTTATTGGTGCTTGCCAAGTGCCTAATTATATACAATCTAATGTCCCCTTGAGAACTGAGGTTCACAAGAAGTGCCAACTGCCCCCAGTCGCTTCTTTTAAACTCTACCCCTTCGGTGTCTCCTCCGGATTGTGGCATGCAAAATATACAAGTCCTATGCTAGATTGACTGTCCAAAATTATTCACCTCACTCCGGTCTGTATAGAAATCCACTTGGCATACTCAGCCCACTTCCCCAACTAATAAAGCTCCCCCTGTAATTTTTAGCAATCTCCTTCACTTTCAACAGTACCTCCTAACTTTATGTCTGCTGCAAATTTACTGATTTTCTTCTGTGCATTTGCAACCATATCATTTATATAAATAAAAAATAAGAATGATCCTAACATAGCACTAGTCATTGGCCTCCACGCCGAGAAACAACTTTCAACCACTACCCTTTGCTTCCTACCTCCGAGCCAATTTTGAATCCACCTATTCTCTCACATACCCATCAATTTACCCTAGTTTCTATCAAGCATAAAGAAAAGCCACATGTCTTTGGGATGTGGGAAGGAACCTGAGGGAAAGTTAAGCAGAATATTGGAAATTTTATACAGACACCAGTAAATGGGATTATTGTGAGTAGGTACCAGGGGTAGCGTGGATCTGGTGGGCTGAACAGCCCATTTCTATGTGTTGCTTCTCACTGCAGTTCTTTCCAAAACATTGAAAACATCATACGCTCTATTTCAATGGTGTTTGAAACCCATCAGTCTCAGTACTCGCTTAAGACTGATAATTTGTAAAAACCCTGTTTCCAATGCTATCCGTTTGCTTGTCGTTCAGCTATGCCTGCATAACACATTTCTCTGAACTCAGCTTGCTGGCAGCAACTTTGCTATTTATTTAAAAGAAAGGACTTGGATGGCCTCAGCCTGCCCCCAATGTCCTTCAGAGCAAATGAATTACTTTGGAATGTTGTCAGTGTCGTCAAGTGAGCAAGTACGGTGGCCAATTTATGCTGCAAGGGAAGAGAGATGAATGGTAAATTAAATTGTTTTGTAAGAGCATTCAAGGGGAAAATGTTTATCAGGCCACTGGGAGAATACCCCCATTCTGTTGCGAATCATTCCATGGGAACTTGTATGGCCCCTGAGATAGACCAAGCTCTAAATGGTAATAGCAGCAATCGCCTGTTCTGTGTTGACAACTCAAACAAGGTCATATACTCACATCCTGGAAGGGGGCTCAGCCCTTTCTCATCAGTGAGGAGCTACAGGAGCCTGCGGACTTGCACTCAAGTGCTTCTTTCCCTCTGCTAGATTTCTGAATGGCTCTTGAACTCATCATTGCTTTTCCTCTTTTACCTGTTCCACCTTTCCTTCTACCTGGTAGCAATTTTTATGTCTGAGTCACCAAACAATAAATTTCACAACATGTCAGTAATAACAAGTCTGATTCTGGCTCCCTTTCAGCTCACAGGTGGGGGAATGGTTCTACCGAACAAACCAAATGAAAAGGGATCAAGAGGAACATGTTACAATGTGGCAGATGAAGGTACATGTAAACTGACTTCTGACAAAACTTAGCTTAACTGGGATGGTACGTACCCATGGGGTATGTGCTTACTGGAGCCTTAGCCCCGTAAGTGACTCAAATCGCCCTCTGCTGCTGTTCCATTTCAAGCATCGGGTATCGAGGGTACACAAAAGGCTGCTTCTGCTGTATCAGATAATGACGACAAACGAGGGGTTTTCTAGCACAGAGCACAGCAGAACTCTGTATAGCACATGGAGATCCTTGGTGACGCTGGACTTGCAGATTTACTGGACTGTTGGATACCATTCCAACTCAGTTTAAGCAGTCTGCAGTAACGCTCCAGAAAATCCAGTAGGTTTAGAGGAAAACCAGCCGATGTAACCAAGAGAGATTAAAGGAAATGCGTGAGCCAGGGTCCCAGCGAGGGTGGCGGGCATCATGGGCACCAGGGTCCCAGCAAGGCTGGCGGGCATTGCGGGTGCCAGGGTCCCAGCGAGGGTGGCGGGCATCGCGGGTGCCAGAGTCCCAGGAAGATGATGGAGAACGCAGAAATAAGGGCAATGGTGAGTGGCAGAGGACCAAGGGAAATGTCATTTGATGCCTAACCATAGATATCCCAAAGGTTGGACTGTGAATTACCGAGTTCTCCAGTAGATTGATTAATCTACCTATAACTTAAAATCAATATCCTTTACTATAGTAGAATCATACTGTAGAATTGTAATGGTACAGAAGGGGACCAGTTTGCCCATCAACTCTGTGATAGTTCCCAGCTGAGCCATCTGTCCAGTCTCATTCCCTCCCACCCTTTCCCCAAAGCTCTGCCCATTATTTCCCCTCAAGAATCTATCCAATTCTTTCAGAAGTTCTGATTATGCTCCATCGATCTTATTTGAAGCGAAGGTTAGGATTTAATGACACTGCAAAATGGGAATCTAATGGCAAAGGTGAAATGAAATCATTAAACGATCTGAATTAGGAAAACAGGATCATATCCATGATATTTCAGGTATCATGGTCCTCTTAACTTTCTGCATTAGAAGTGTCTTTGGCACTTTAAATTCCATTCCAAGGACTTGAGCGTTACTAATCTAGACTTACTCACTAGTGCAATGTCAGAGCAGTGTCCCATTAGTTTTCAGATGAGGATTAAAGCTAGATACTTTCTCCTCTTTGTAATGGATGAGAAAGATACTTATGAAAATACTCTGAAAGCGTGGGTTTCCCCTGCGTGCTCCAGTTTCTCCCACATCCCAAGTCCGGGTTAGGGTTAGTGAGTTGTGGGCAAGCTACACTCGTGCTGGAAACATGGCGACACTAATAGGCTGCCCCTGGCACATCCTCAGACTGTGCTGGTTAAAAACACCAGTAGCACATTTCACTGCATTTTCAGCACAGAGTAGATGGCCGAAGGGCCTACTTCTGTGTTTTAATGTTCTATTACTCTAATGCAGGTGGGTTCTGCCAGGTGTCCTAGAAATATTAACACATGAGATTCTGCAGATGCACGAAATCTTGAACAACACATACACACGCGCGATGCTGAGGAACTCAGCAACTCAAACTGCAGCAATGGAGAAGAATAAACCATTTATCTCCCTCCAGCAATCCTGCCTGACTTGCTAAGTTCCCCAGCGTTTTGTGTGTGTTGTATGTAGATTCAATGCCAGTACATTATCACAAAAATGAGCACTGTACTTCAGAATAATTTATCAGTTATAAAGTGCCTAATAGGTTCTGAAAGAATGTGAAAAGCCCTACATAAAAATATTATTTCTGCTATCTCATTATTCTTGACATGTTATAATCATGAGGGCAGAAGAAAATTAGAGAGAGAGCGAGACAGACAGAGAGACAGAGCGAGACAGAGACACACGGACACAGTGAGAGAGACACACACCCACACACATAGTGAGAGAAAGAGTGTGTGAGAGAGAGAGAGAAAGACAGAATGTGAGAGAGAGAGACAGTGCGAGAGAGAGAGTGTGATCAGACATAATAGGAAGTAGACAGGAATCACAATTGCAGAACTCTGAGATGCGGAGGAATCTAAGCAACCTGATAAATGATTTGCATAATTAATAGTATTAAGAAGCAGAAAACTAGCAACATGTTATCATGGATTTCTTGAGGAACTAAGTACAAAAATGAAGATGGTATCATTCAGTTACATAGGCCATGTGGTGACATCACGTAAATAACTGCGTAGAGTATTGGTCTCCAAATGCTTTGGATAAAGTTCATGAAAGGTTTATTGGACTTTTCATGGAGTGGGCAGGTCGTCCTATGAAAAAGGGTTGAACAGGCTAGCTTTGTATCTACTGGAGATTAGAAGTGTGGGGTTAGGATGGAAACATTTAACATCCTGAAGAGTCTTTACTAATTAAAATGGAGAATGAACATCTATACACAGGAGGTTATTGTTTAAAAATAAGGGGGCACATTTAAGGCAGAGGTGAGGGAACATTTTTCTCTAAGAATTTTGACTTTGGCATGTTGGTGTCCCTAGGAATACTGGAAAAACTTAGCAGGATGGGCAGCAATCTGTGGAAAGAGACTCAGAGTTAACATTTCAGTTTGATGATTGAGGAAAAATGGAGGAAAGAATTTTTTTGGGTAGTCAAGGCAGGATACAACAAAGAGAAGGCATGTGTTAGGGTGGACAGCAATGAGATTAAGTGATGAAAAATTACCACTTTTCACTGTTCTGTCCTTCATCTTATCGCAGATACTCCCTTTTGCTCTCTGTGATGCTGCTTTCCTCTTCACTGTTACCTCAACCTTTCCCAGTCCTGATCACAAACATGAAAATTCCTCCGTGGACGCCAACTTACCTGCCGAGTATTTCAGACATCCCACATCTACTGCATTGTTGCTTTTTAAATAGCATCGTGTACAGATAAAGCAGCAATGAATATTTAGAAGGTGAAATTTACCAGTGGGTAAATTTCCTCTCTTACTCTCTCAGTAGATAATGTGATTTGACATGTCTTTGCAGATGAATCGGAATTTCAAAATTGTTGTGTTGAAGCTCAAGGGCATGTGAATGAACGATGTAGGCACTGCTTTTCACTTCTCCCTATCCGTTTGGTCTTTCCATGGCATGAACTCCATGCTCACAAGAGCAGAGTCAACTTGTGATCCTTTAGCTCCTCAGTTACCTGAAAGAACCCTCAACAGGCTTGGTGTTAACCATTTCCTCGATGGTGAATCATTAAACTTGTTCAGAGTAACACACACAAAATGAAGATGATGAAAGGTCTCAGCCTGAAGGGTCGACTATTTATTCCTCTCCATACTCGCTGCCTGACCTGCTGAGTTCCTCCAGCATCTTGTGTGTGTTACTCTGGATTTCCAGCATCTGCAGAATCTCTTGTGCTTATTACAGTGGTTCACTTTTCTTTTTACCAGCATGCCACTGATAAGTCATTAAGTTCAACAGCGCAGAAAGGGGCCTCTGGACTGACCGTGTGCACAAGAATATTTTTTTGTCCAGATACACAAATCCTATCTGCCCACATTAGAGAGGTACTCTTCTATCCCCTGCCTATCTCTGTCTGCTTAAACCGCTCTTAGGGTTGTTAACACAACCGACACATTCCACTGTATGTTTTGATGTACACATGATAAAATAAACTTGAATCTTAAATGTAGTATCTACTTCTATTTGCATTCACCGCGCTTTCTAAATATCAACCACTTTCTGTTATTAAAAAAAACACCTCAGATTCCTCTTAAAACGCCTTCCTGATACCTTAAACCTAAAAGTCATCTTGTTCTTCACACTCTTACATTGGAAAACTTACTTGACTATCTATCCTGCCTATGCAAAACATATTTATACATGATTCCATCAAGTCACGCCTCAGCCCCCTTTTGTTCCCATAACTAAAGTCCTCCAACCCAGACATCATCCTGGCTCATCTCCTCTGCACCCCCTCCAGTGTAATCACATTCTTTCTATTTTTGTGGCAACCAGGACTTCACTCAATTTTCCCAAGTGCAGCCTAGCCAATGGTTTGTAAAATACAGCTGCAGTTAAATTTTGTTGCTTAACAGGATTGCTTGTGGGGCATTTTGGCCCCTTCAGTGTATGTGGAATAACACCCAGACCAGAGTGAGGGAAAGTGGCAGATTTACCCCTCAAAGGAGAATAGAAAATCAAATGGGTTTTAATGATGGTCTTGTCGAATTATGACCTCAGAAATACTTACTAGTTTTTTTTATTAACACAATTTAAATTAAACATCTATCTGGAGGGGCTTGAATTTATGTCTCTGAATTAATAGTCTGCTATCCTTAAATACCCAATACATCAAATACTTTCAAATTTATCTGTATAGAAAAGTATAGTCATTAACTCATGCAGCATCAAGATTCCCACATGACAAGCCTTTCCCAGTGCAGAAAGCAATGAAAAGTTTTGCTAACTGTTGCTTCCTCAATGAACTACATAGTTTGTCTTTGCCACTATGGAGGCCATCTTGTGAAAACCCAGAACACATAAGAAGATAGGCAACCTTTGATTTGTTGTCTTTGGTTGCAGATGCAATATTGGATGGTGCATCAGGTGAGCTGCCTGCTCTGACAATGCAGCTTTGTACAGGATGACAAGATGATGTAGTGAGGCATACAGCAGGGTTCAATCCCACTAATGGAGCCAAACAGACAAAGTGTATTAATGATAATGGTTGATGCACTTCCAGGAATTCTATCATTCCTACCTTACTAAAAGGAATACATTCTGAGGTACAGTTGGTCTCAGTGGCATTTGATGACCATAAGCCAGAATTCCAGTTCCTAGTGCAGGTCAGATCATTCTTGCAAGCTTTGTACCTGGAGGAGGAGAGGACAACTGCTTTAGTAGGGAGATCTGAACTGTACACAAAATTCTGCATGTGGTCTTGCTAATGCCCTATATGTTTAGAAAAGCTATCACTATTCTTGTACTCAAATCTTCTTGTAATAAAGGCCAACATAATGCTGGGTTTGCGCTACCTGCATATTAAGTTTCAGTGATAGGTATTGTTACGTACCACGTAACTGGGTTGCCAAACCAGCAGAAATGGACCAGTTAATTGGAGTCTGGATTACTGGAACTAAGAAAGTTTTATTAAAGAAATAAGTAACACAGTACTCTAATCAAAAGGATATAAATGCAACAGTTTAGCAATGATAAAACACACATGTACACAGAACTAGGATAATAGGATCAATCAAGCTCTATCACAGTCTAGGGGTAAATGATCAGTTTCAAGTGACGCAAAGTGCAGTTCAATTGAGTTCAGTTCAGTTCGCAGTAATTGCTGTTGTGCCGTTGGGGCGGGGAGAAAAGAGAGGGCGAAAGCGAATGAACATTCAAAACAGATTCCAAACAGACCTTCGATATTCCTCGCAGTTAGCTTTCGGGCGAGCCCTTTGTAATGTCTTCTGAGGTCACCGACTGTGACCCCTCCATTCCAGATACGATCGTTCTTCTGCGGTGAACCCGGCACCCAGGCAAGGGCGGACACACACACAAGGTTCCCGCCCGACCATATATTTCCACCCTGTGCGTCTATGACTGGTCCCGCGACCAGACCTCCAAAACTCCCACCAACTTGTGGGGGCACACCGCTTCCAGGGTCTCGTTACCTCATGGTTTCGTGTGTCTGTTGCCTTAGCGAACCTGTCCCTTTTTATCCCCCTGCTGGGGTATCGCCTGTCCATCAAACTTCAAACAGTTCAGAGTTCAAAGCCATCGGTCTCTGACAATACTCGGAACTGTCTCTCCTTTTCGTTAATCCCTCTCGTCTCTCATTAACATTTCTGAATGTTCCCCCATTGTTCTCTTATTGGCATCAATCTTCTGATAATTTGGTCTGTCGTCACAGTATACAAAGAAAACAGGTCCCTCGAAACACTAATGCCTTTCAATCTCTGGATTTTCACTTTTTCAATCAAAATGGATGACCTTACATTTTTCAACGATATTCCACCTATCATGTCCTTGCCCATTCACTGTAGCCTTACCATGAGTGACATTCCTGCAAAATTATTTTAAAACGAGTTAAACAATATCACAAGTACTGGCCAGTGACTCAGGTGTGATCTAGTGAGTCTGATTTTACAAGAGTGCTTTTTCTGGTGGATGCTCTCTGGTCAATGAATTTATTTGCCCATCCTGGACACAAGTGGGTAGCTCAGATCCATCTACCCTGCTGAACCTTTCCCAAATGGCCTTTAGATTTTGTGTTGGAAAGCCTCTTGACTTTTGGAAGCACATTGGTCAAGATGGGCTTTACTTCACCCATCGGTGAATTTTAAGCCAACTGGCAAAAATGAAATAAGTGAAAATGCAAAAATTACAATAATCTGGAATGCGTCACCTGAAGGAGCAGCAAGAGAATCTTCAGCAGTAACTTTGAAGAGGTAATTAGATGGATATCATTAAATGATCATCATCATCCCCACAATTAAGCACATCTTCCAAAGGCATGACCTCCCAACGGCTGCATTCATCATTAAGGACCTCCACCACCCCCAATATGCCCTCTTCTCATTACTGCCATCAGACTTCTGAATGGTCCATGAAGACTAACTCAGTATTCTTTTTGCACTACTTACTTCTATATATTTTTCTTATTGTAACTTACAGTAATTCATGTATTGCACTGTACTGCTGCTGCAAAAGGACAAATTTCATGACACATGTCAGTGGAAGTTGGTGAGATTGCAGTGACAGGACAGGATGGAAATGGGCAATTAAATCATTCTTTCAAAGAGCCAGCACTGACTGACTGGACCCCGTCTGTGCTGCAACATGTGCAGGGATAGTGAGATATCAGGCTGAGGACCATTGTGAAAGTCCACCTGGTCTCTGATCGGTTCTCATAAACGTTGAAATTCCGGTCATAAGATATTGGTGATGGACTCAACTTCTCTGTCTCTGAAAAGCTTCACGAGCCTTGATCTACTTACCATTGGCCACAGAAGCCGTGGCAGAGAGGTACGTTCAGAAGGTGACTGGAAAGAGGCGGATTTGCCCAAACTGTGGTGTCCGGGGAGCAGTGGTAGAAACACGACAGCTGCTTGAAGAACTGCTCGCATCTAGAGAGAAGGAAGATCCAGTAACATAGTGAAGCAACTACCCGGCCCGCTAACAGCAGTTTGTCATGTGCCCTGACATTAATGACAGTGCCCCACCCACCAATTTCTGCTCTGACTTAATGGAGATGGTTTTATCCTGATAGAGCAACCTCACCTGAAACTTTCCCATTGGCACAATGGATGTGGTGCCTCTGGACCATCAATCTAGAGTCCCAGAGTGTTAATCGAGAAACATCGATTCTTTGCCAGCTGTCACTTTAAATTCAGCTAATCGAGCCGCCCAGACAGACCATGCCATTTAGAAGTACTGTACATCATTCAGTAGTAAAAGAAAATGGATCGAGAGACGCAGCAAAGTGATGACGGCGCTAAATGGCAACTCCTTTGCTTGCCTCTTCGGTAACAGCTCTATTTCTATCTTTGATATCTCTTTTTTCACCCCTTTTCAGGGTTCTTTTGAAGACCCCGATCTGGAGTTACACTCTGACTTCGGTTCTTTGTGGGAATGGTACCAGCTTTCAGGGCTTCACGACCGGCCACTTTTTGGTACCCCAAGGACGCGGCCTGGAAGACTAGTGCACCTTCAGGGTGCTGGATTTTCTTGGCTCCGGAGATGGGCTGATTGAAGGCCCGTGCCCCTGACTGAGGTGTTGTAGGAGAACACGGAACGTTGGGAGCAGCGGGTTAGCTGCCGTGGGTTGTGTGTCCAGAGACCTGAGCCTTTTTGGGGCTGACTCTCTGTCTGGCCTAGAGCTCAGAAAAAGCGACGCAACGGACTTTTAATATCATAAACCCCCGAGTTGTTTGTTATGTTTCTCCCCTCGCTGTGAAACGGGAACATCTCTTTTTCCCTTATTAGAGGGAGAGAGAGAGAGAGAGAGAGAGAGACCCGGTATGTCGAATTACCGGGTGATCGAGTAGTCTTTGGGGTACTGCAAGTCTGTGTCTTTATTGATGCTTTGCTGCATGTTTCAGTGCTCGGTGGAGGGTGCAGATGCTTTTTTCCTGGGGGGGGGGGAGGGAGGGCCGTTGCTTTGCTGCTGCTTGTGCATGGGAGGGGGGAGTTGGAAGGGCTTTGGGGCTCTAACATTTAACTGTCATTCATTCTTTGGGGCATTCCTCTGTTTTCATGGATGTATGCAAAGAAAAAGAATTTCAGGATGATTATTGTATATATTTCTCTGACATGAAATGTAACTATTGAAGCCTATTGAAAGCAAATTATTGTGTAGCAACTACAGAGAAAGTGCAGTGCAGTAAATAAATATTCTGCAAGAGTTCCTCATTAGAATATGAGAGGTCCATTTTAATATGGGACGGGGCGGGGGGGATCATTGTCAGATTTGGAAAAACCCGGTAAATGGACCTTAATGTGTGGAAGTGAGGTCATACACTTTAGTACAGGCATTCTGAATGGAGACTGCAAATGAGTAGAGTAGAGTGTGATCTAGGTGCTCTTTTGCATGAACCACAAAATGTCCAGAACTTAGTTAGGAAGACAAATTGCATGCTGGCCTTTATTGTGCAGGGGTTGGAGTGTAAGAATAGTGGGATTTAATTAAAGTTGTACAAGGTGGTAGTGAAGCCTCATCTGGAATATTGAATTTTCATTCTATTAACCTTCAAAGGAATATTGAAGCACTGGAGGCAGTCCAAACGAGATTCCTCAGGCTAATTCAGGGGATGAGAGGGTTGTCCTATTAAGAGGCACTGGACAGTTTGGGTTCGTATTCATTAGCGTTTAGATGACCTCATTCAAACATGCAAAATCTTCTAATCACCCCTCATTGACATGACGTTGAGATGTTTTCACTGTTGGGAGACTGACAACCACGGGGTCATAGATACAAAATAATGGGGTCATAAAGCAGAGGTACATAAAAATTTCTTCTCTGAGAGTGATTCTCTGGAATTCTCTTCCCTGAGGGACGTAGAGGCCAGATCATTAGATATATCTAAGGTAACGGTAGAAAACTCTGAAAGATCGAGGAATATGGAGAACTGGTGCAGAAGAGTTGAGGCCATAATATACATTAATTAGCCCTTTAAATTGCCTGTGGTGTGTAGATGAATGATTCAATCTTGGAAAATTGAGGTTAATGCAGGGAGAATTAAAAGAAATGGGATTAATGTCAGATTAGTGTAAATGAGCACCTTGTAGTCGGTGCAGGCTCAGTGGGCTGAGCCTCCTGGTTCTGTACTGTATCACTTGGAATTTAGGGCAAAGTACCAGAATGCATAGACACTTGTAAACATGAAGTATTCATGGCTTCAGGAGCAGAATTAGTAGAAAAAAATAGTAAGCTGGAATGCTGACATTCATTCTTGCTTTCAGCACAAGAACAGGAGCTGGATCTGTCCATTTCCAAGCAGTTCCACCGTTCAGTGAGATTGTGCCTGGATCTCCATCCTAGCTCCCTTCATGTGCCCTGGTTTAGTTTCCTTTACATCCTTTATGTGCCCGAACATCAACATCCTGAAATTTTCAGTTTACACTCCACCTCAGCAGATGTTTGCGAGAAGAGTTCTGGATTTTGACTGCTACTCCTGTGAAGATGTGCTTCTGGACTGCCCCCTGGACCTTACAACATACCATCATGATCTGGGGTCTACCTCATAAGAAATAGTTTTTCACTTTCTATCTTATTTGACCCTTTGATCATTTTAAGTATGAGTCCTAAATTACTTCACATTGAAGGGAACAGAAGCTTAATTGGTACAGCCCGTGCTTGGCCTTTTCAGGCTCATAAATTAGTGTTGCACCCTTTCAAGAATGAATTAAAGTTCTGTCACTTGGTCCCGGTTCTTCATTATTCTATGATTCTAAATATGATCTAATGTTTTGCAGTAAGATTTACTATGTGAAAGTCCGGTGTATAAAAGGGCAGAAGCTTTTAATTAAAAAATGCATGCCACACAGAATCTGACAGTTGATGAATTGGACAGTTGCCCAAGTTGAAAATGTTCTGAAATTAATCCTACTGCTCTCGACCTGGGTTTACTTTGTAGTGGCGTTCTGTGCAATGGAAGGGGCTCATTCCCCTGGTTAACATTCTTCACCTTAATCAACACAAGAGAAACTCATTAAATCCACCTCAGCCAACTCGTTCACAAGTTCCGTTTGAAGCCATTTCTCTTTTTAAGTGCACTCACTTTGAGCTTAAGGACCCACATCTGTTCCAGGACGCGGTGTCTAGTGAGATATTCATCTTGCCGCTTGTATCCACTGAGCAGCAAGCGTCTGTAATTCAAACAAACAGTCCACGTTACATGCTGAAAATTCGTCAAGTAGCAATCAGATGTCAAGAACACCAACATCTGATTTGTTGGCCACATTAGTAGAAGAAACCACACTGTCACTGTTGGGCCCTTCCCAACGGAATACTTTCTCCCTCCTGAACCTAATGGGATGGAAGACCCCTACAATCCTTCCCACAACTTCTCTGACCTCCTGCCATCAGGCTGAAGGTTCACAGCACGAGAACCAGAACTGCCAGGCCGACCAACAGCTTCTTCCCCCAGGCTGTTAGACTTTTGGACACCCTGCTGCCAGCCGGCACAAACGTACTCCCTGTCAGAATGCCCCGTCGCACCCCCACCCACTCCCCAACTCACAGGCACACTCTCATCCTGCACTGGTCACTTGTCATCTTTTATTGCTGCTGTTTCACACATTCATACGACTGCTTGTTTTATTATAAAAATGCCGGTAACATTATAATGTCTTATAGAATCATGCGCCTCACACTTTATGTCAACCTGTCAATCACCAGGCTATGCCACTCAGGGGCTTGTGCTAATATCATTTTGTGCTGGATTGTAACTATGTCTGTTGTCTATATAGGTGTCTATATATACACCTTATGCCCAGAGGAATGACGTTGCATTTAGCTGTATATTTTTGAATGAAAATAAACTTTAGCTCAAATGAAAGAAACAGGAAGCTGAAATTTGGGACATTTTTACCCATCTGGGAGCGTAGGAATAATGATGCAGTTCACTAGTCACGCTGCCCTGATTAAACTCAGACAGTTTAAGATGGATGAACAACAACTAAAGCTCCCACACAGTTCAGCAGAATAAAGCCACTCTGTTTGGTGCCAGAATGGCATGGGAAATGGATCGGTCCCAAACGTTGTTCCTTTGAGTTACGAGGTGATTGGTAGGCGAAGGAAGGGCAAGGCTCCCGACAAACAATCTGCTCGGGGAAGAACTCAGTGGTTCGGGCAGAATCGCGTGGGGAGAGCAACCGTCGATGTTTTGGGTCAAAACCCTGCAATAGGCCCCGATGAAGGTTTTCAACCTGAAACTTCGACAGCACCTGTCTATCCCCCCCGCCCCCAGCCCGTAGATGCTGGTTGACACATTGAGATCCTCCAGCATCTGCAGTCCCTTGTCTGCTGTCCACAGGTTTTATGGCAAACAGGAAATGGGGAAAGGATGCTTAAGCATAGTGCGTACAATGTCTTTATAGGCATGAGTAAGGGGAAGGTCGGGCTCAAACACAGGTCCCAAGGGCAGATGTTGGGTTACTCTTCAGTTTCTGGAATGTACACCTATTTCTACAGAAGAGCTTGCAATTTTTAGCAACTTTCCTAACCTTAGTTTGCCCCTAAATCCTTTATATCCATTTCCAAATGAAATACAGAGGTAGAATACATGGCAGTCATTTTGCGCATCGATTCCACAGCAGCAATGTCTCAGCATTATTTGATCATAATATTTCTATTTTAATTGACATTTTTTTGAAGAGAAATATTTAGGTAGGGCAACCAAGAAAATCTCATTCACAATTCATGAACTGGATCAGAGTACTGTAACAGCACAGAAAGAGAGCGTTCAGCCCTTTGAACTGCTACCGTCTCAGAGTGCCAGAACAAATGCATCTGGTCCTGTTTTTGTGGGATGGTATTTTGTAACAATCCACCAGTTTTTTTTGCTTGTCATTATTTCCAAAAGAAGAGAGAAAAAACAACACAAATTAAAATTTTGTGATACCACACAGGTCCTGGGAGTTCAGACCTACCTAATGAATACTAGTGCAGCCCACACACTCTTGAAATTTCTATCTGGATTGAAAGTCTTGTATCTTCTTTCCTTTGAACTCCCCCAGAATTTGAGCAACACTGCCCTAGGGCTAGTAGTTTGTTCAATATCATCACTTCTTATGAGGCTTGAAATCATGACGTCTCCCATGTTATCTACAATCCCTGGACATTTTGTTTCGGCAATAATCCACTCATGCTTCATTTGCTGTGAACGCAGTTAATGCTGCTTCAGTAGTTTCCTGTGCACTGTCTTCTCTCATTATTTTTAATTACAGTAATCACTGGTTACAAATAACAAAATGTCAGCACTGTCCCCTCCAAATCTGTTTGGCTGTCGTTGCCAACTATAATTTCTGCTTGTCACCACACAGTTGCATTAAAAACAAGACTTTGAAAGTTGTTGTTTAAAAATAATCTCTTCTGAATGTTTGCTTTGTACCCTGAATATTTTAAGCTTCCTCCTCTCATGTACATTTTTATCAGTTCTAATCAAAGGTTCAGAGCCCAAATTATCCCGAATTAGAGTGAAAAGAAATCATCTTCCCCTTTTCGCACCTGGTGTGATGACTGTCTATTTAAGAGCAGCAAGGGAAAAGGAAGCACTCTGTCCCAACACGGGCTTCAGATCAAGATGAAGGCAGGCATCAGTGGGAGCTCTATCAGGGAACTTGAGGGGCATCAAGGTCCTCTTTTTGCTCACTTTGTTCATGAAGTTCATACACTTGTAACTGAGTTATAGACACACACAGCAGGGAAACCACCTTTCATCCCATCGAGTTCGTGCTGACCTTCAAGCATCCATTTTATTCTTCCTCATCAACTCCCTCCCTCCCCCCAGATTTCACCATACCAGGAATCAGCTCTTTATCCCTCTCCATTGATGCTGACTGACCTGTTGAGTTCTTCCAGCATCTGCAGGATCTCTAGCGTTTATTATACACTAGGAATGATTCACAGAGGTCAATTAAACTACTTTGGGTGGTGGGAGGAAACACACACACACACACACACACACACAGCGCCAGAGGTCAGGTTCGTACTTGGAGCTGTTGATGGGTCTAAATCTACTGTAAATCTATGGTGGGGTGGCACTGTAGTGTAGCGGGTAATGTAATGCTATTACAGTGCCAGTGATGGGCTCAATTCTGTCAGTGTCTGTTCTCCCCATGACTGTTTAGGTTTCCTCCAGGCGTTCTGGTTTTCTCCAACAATCCAGATGCAAGTGTTAATAGGTTACACGGGTGTAACTGGACTTGTTGGGGTTGTAAGGCCTGTGACCATGCTGAATCTCTATAAACACAAGAGATTCTACATATGCTGGAAACCTTGAGCAACGTACACAGACTGCTAGAGAAACTAAGCAGATCAGGCAGCATCTAAGGAGGGAAATAAACAGTCCTCTCCTATTAGATTCCTTCTTCAGTCCTTTACCTATTCCACCCATCACCTCACATATCCCACCCACCTTTCCCTCACTTGGTCTCACCCATCACCTGCCTTCCCTACCCCCATTTTCTACTCTGGCTTCTCCCTCCTTTTCCAGTCCAAATGAAGTTTAAGTCCCGGCCTTAAACTTCAACTGCTTATTCATTTCCTCAGATGAGTCTGAATGCTTTTCCGTCGACTTGGGGTAAAAAAAAATTAGCCAGTCCTTTCCTTCATAGACTTCTTGGTCAAGCATTTGTTTGAAGACTCAGTTTAGATGCCCCATGTAACTGAATAACTCCACCATGGACTGTCACAAGCCTGGCTGTGAAAGGAGAAGGGAAGACATGGGGCTAGCGGCCCCATCCTACAAAAACTCAGAGCTATAGAAATACCAATAGAAGCTCCAAAGACCTCATCCCTGGGACAGGAAGGATCTTCACAGATGGTCTACATCTGGGGACTACTTGTAATACTAAGCCAGGACAGAGGACTTTGGCAAGCTGCTGCCGACAGCCTGTGCCCCAGCTGGGGTGAAGGGTGTAAGTTCACAATTTTCTTTAATTTTATAGAGGAGGAATGATGAACGACCTCCACCTGAAACATTCCTCTCCATAGGTGCTGACTGATCTGTTGAGTTCTTCGTACATCTTGTGTGTGTTATTCCATTTGGATTGGGTGGAATGTGTCCTGGGCAGAGAGGCAAGTCAATGAAATGGGGCAGAAAAGACAAAGAAACCGGGTAGCATAGTGTCCGAGTGAGTGGAGCCACTACGTCACAGTTTCAGAGAGCCAGGTTCAATCCTGACCTCGGATGCTCTGTATGTGAGGTCTGCTTGCTTTCTCTGTACCTGTGGGTGCTCTAGTTTCCTCCACCACCTTGAAAACATGTGGGTTGGTAGATTAATTAACCACTGTGAAATGCCTCTCACTGTGCAAGTGAGGAGGAGAATCTAGGGGAGCTGATGAGAATTTATTTATTTATTTTTAGCATTTAGAGATATGGCACAGAAGAGCCCCTTGCTGTCCTTCAAGCTGTGCCACTCGGCAACCAACTGACTTAACACTCGTCTAATCATGGGACAACTTACAGTACTAGGACCAATTAACCTACTGATTCACTACATCTTCGGACTGTGGCAGGACACCAAAGCACCCAGAGGAAACCCAAGCACATACGGGAAGGAACATACAAACTAGCACGCTGAGGATGCCAGAATTGAACACTGACACCCCCGAGCTGTAATAGTGTTGCATTATAGTCATAGTCATACTTTATTGATCTCGAAAACCAATTTCCCCCGGGATCAATAAAGTATGACTATGACTAACCACTACGCTCCCTTGGGGAAAATGGGAAGCAATAGGGATTCATGTAGATTAGTGTAAATGGCTGGACGACGGTCAGCACAAAGGTCCTGTTTCCATGCTAGGCAACTCCATGGCTTTGTAAATGTACTGAAGGACCTAGTGATTGTGTCAAATGGAATGCTAACATTGCTTTAGGAAACTAGGTCAGCATTTGCATCTACTGGGTCCCTGTCAGCATCTCCTCTGTGAGTTTTTGAAGGAACTCTATGTAATGATCTCTGAGGACCTAACCTGGTCCCAACATATTGATGCAGCTACCAAGAAAGCAAGACAGTGTCCATACTTCATTAGGAGTTTGAAGAGATTTAGTATGTCAACAAAAACACTCAAAATCTTCTATAGATATACTGCGGAGAGCATTCTGACAGGCTGCATCACTGTCTGGTATGGTGGGGTTCTACTGCACAAGACCGAAAGAAGCAGCAGAGAGTCGTAAATTTAGCTGGCTCCATCTTGGGTACAAAGTACACAGGACATCTTCAAGGAGCAGTGTCTCAGGAAGGCAGTGTCCATTATTAAGGATCTCCAGCACCCAGGGCATACCCTTTTATAGACAATACACAATAGGTGCAGGAGTAGGCCATTCAGCCCTTTGAGCCAGCACCACCATTCACTGTGATCATGGCTGATCATCCACAATCAGTACCCTTTTCCTGCCTTCTCCCCACTCCACTATCTTTACTCCACTCCCTTCACTCCACTATCTTTAAGAGCTCTATCTAACTCTTTTTTTGAAAGAATCCAGAGAATTGGCCTCCACTGCCTTCTGAGGCAGAGCATTCCACAGATCCACAACCCTCTGTGTGAAAAAGTTTTTCCTCAACTCTGTTCTAAATTGTCTACCCCCTATTCTTAATCTGTGGCCTTTGGTTCTGGATTCCCCCAACATCAGGAACATGTTTCCTGCCTCTAGCATGTCCAATCCCTTAATAATCTTATATGTTTCAATCAGATCCCCTCTCATCCTTCTAAATTCCAGTGTATACAACCCCAGTCGCTCCAATCTTTCAACATATGACAGTCCCGCCATCCCTGGAATTAACCTCGTGAAACTACGCTGCGCTCCCTCAATAGCTAGAATGTCCTTCCTCAAATTTGGAGACCAAAACTGTACACAATACTCCAGGTGTGGTCTCACCAGGGCCTTGTACAACTGCAGAAGGACCTCTTTGCTCCTGTACTCAACTCCCCTTGTTATGAAGGCCAATGTGCCATTAGCTTTCTTCACTGCCTGCTGTACCTGCATGCTTACTTTCAGTGGCTGATGAACAGGGACACCTATGACACCAATGACACATTCTGATTTTGCTTATCCTCTTGTTGAAGTTCAGAGATAAATTTGTTCAGACTGTTATCCTTACTTGTAACTGTATACGCAGTGAGCTGGTTAGCGCAATGCTGTACAGTGCCAGAAATCACCGCCTGGGGTTCAATTCACACCGTTATATGTAAGGCGTTTGTATATTCTCCCCATGACTGCATGGGCTTCCTCCAGGTGCTCCGTTTTCCTCATGCATTCCGAAGGTGTAGGGTTAGGGTTAGCAAGTTGTGGCACGCTATGGTGACACTTGTGGGCTGCCCCGGCACATCCCAGGACTGTGTTGGTCATCGACACAAATGGCACATTTCACTGTTTTGATGTACATTTGCCAAATAAAGCTAATCTTTAAAAAAAAAATTAGCTTTGCCTTCTCTGCTCTATCTTTGGATGAAAATGACATACAAGACGCTCAGCAGTGAAATACAAAAACTGTCCCAGCTCCACTCCATCCTTTGCTGAACTGTGTGGTGGACGTATCCCCCATCCCTTGTCTCATGCTAAGGGTGAAAGTGAGGTGGTCTGTCGGCAGCTCAGATTGTTAGATGCACAGAGCCCATTGCTCGCAAGGCCTTGGTTGTCTTTGGGCACAGTTTCACTGAGATTTAACGATGCAATCTGTTGTGACGGGCTCTGCAAATCCAAGAGGAGCCCAGGAGGCAAACAGCAGACTGGCTGCTCGGCTTAGTGACCTTAGTGTCTTTTTCTATAACTGGCAGGTTCATGTGACAAAACTTCCCATCCCACATTCCTGGATATCAGATAAATCTTCCAAGCTTTGAGAGCTGAGACTTATGGAGAGATACAGCACAGAAACAGGCCCTTCAGCCCATTGAATTTGCACCAATTACACCAACAAGTAGTTGGAGTATTGTGTGCCATTCTGGTCACCTACCTACTGTAAAGATATCAATAAGATTGAAAATGTACAGAAAAAATTTACAAGGATGTTTCCAGGACTTGAGGACCAGGGCTATTGAAACAGATTGATTAGATTAGGACTTCATTCTCTAGAACATTGGAAAATGAGGTAAGATTTGTTAGAAATTAACAAAATTATAAGGGCTATAGATAGGTAGGAGACTGAAACACCTTGAGGAAACCCACACGGTCACAGGGAGAATATCCAAACTCCACACCGACACCCTGAAACGTTAGGTTGAAACCAGGCCTCTTGGCTAGACTAGCTCTGCTTGTGATCAGACCCAAGAACTTTCCACCATTCCAAAACAGTGTCCTTGGGACAGGGAGGCTTCAGCCTCTGATCAAACCCATTTCAGGTACCAGCTTGATTTTTCAAAGGGAATTTTTATGAATGTTGGTGCATATAATTAATTTTATAAATTGGCATTTCCTTCCTTGAAATCTTTCTGTGCCATGAGCAGAAAAATCAAAGATGTTTTAAGTCAGCTGCTGACAGATTTTGGTATTTGGAGGTGCTCATTTGAAGGTAAAGAACAAAGGAGAAGCTAATCAGCTAAAAGGGGCATCATTTTTATATTGTTTTCTTTGTATTCTTTGAGGGTCTCATCAGGAAAGTTGCAAGGAACGTCAGCATTTGAATATTCATCAGCAGCCCCAACCAGACACCTGTCTGTACCTACAGTTTAGAAAAGCAACTGAATTGCACAAAATTGTCTGAAGGATGGGACCTATTCAGTTCCTTTCAATTAGCTCTCAGACGTTTTATATTGTGAGAACTTAAGAACTTTCCTCTTGTGGGAGTGCCCAGAACAATGGTTTAAGATTAGGATTTAGTGCCAGGTTTGAGGAAGGGCTATTTCCACAAAATAGCAGAAATTTAGAGTAAGTTCTGTTCTCAGCCTCCTCCAACCACCACACTCAGCACCCCCCCTAAAAAGGCATGGTCCAGTGGAAAATTATGAAAGTGATTCTTGTTTTAAAGGGATGCGTATCAAGACTTACAGAACTGAATGAGTTAAAATCAGTCAGTCTCGATCTAAATGAAGACGGGCTGAATTTCAAACAGTAGAAACTCGTGGCCTGAACACACTTCAATGGTATTTACTTCAGTGGCCAAAAATGGTGAAATCTTGTGAGCACAGCCTTTCACTCTTAAATGGACACATTCAAAGCTATATGTACCTCTCAGTTAGGCTCAATAACAGTAAGTGTTTTGGCGAGGCAGCTAATTCTGCATACACTCAGCGGCCACTTTATTAGGTATATCTGCTCACTAATGCAAATATCTAATTAGCAAATCATGTACCTGCAACTCAGTGCAAAAAAGCATGTAGGCATGGTCAAGTAGTTCAGTTGTTGTTCAGACTAAGCAACAGAATGGGGAAGTGATGTGATCGAGGTGACTTTTGACCATGGAATGATAGTTGGTGCTAGAAAGAATGGTTTGAGTATCTCAGAAACTGCTGATTTGGGATTTTCACGCACAACTCGAGGGTTTACAAAGAATGGTGCGAAAAGCAAAAAAAAACATCCAGTGAATAGCAGTTCTGTGGGTGAAAATGCCTTGTTAATGAGTGAGGTCAGAGGAGAATGTTCAGACTGTTTCAAGCTTACAGAATTGGAATCAGAATTAATATCACTGGCATGTTTCATGAAATTTGTTAGGTGGCAGCAGTACATTGCAATATATAGTAATAAAAACTGAATTACAGTAAGTATATCTAACCTATATATTTTAAAAAGTTAAATTAAATAAGCAGTGCAAAGAAGTAGTGAGGTAATGTTCATGAGTTCAATGTCCATTCAGAAATCCGATGGTAGAAGGGAAGAATTGTTGAGTGTGTGCCTTTAGGCTCCTATACCTCCTTCCTGATGGTAGGAATGAGAACAGGGCATGTCCTGGGTGATGGGGGCCCTTAATGATGGATGCCACCTTTTTGAGGCATCGCTCCTTGATGATGTCCAGCGTACTGGGGAGGCTTGTTCCCATGATGGAGCTGGCTGAGTTCACACCCTCGTGCAGCTCATTTCAATCCTGTGCAATCCTCCATACCCGACGGCGATGCAGCCAGTTAGATTGCTCTCCAGGGTACATCTGTAGAAATTTGTGAGATGGTGACGTACCAAATCTCATCCAAGTCCGAATGAAATATAGCCGCTGTCCTGCCTTCTTTGTAGTGGCATCAATAGGTTGGGAACAGGCTAGGTCCTCAGAGATGTTGATGCCCAGGAACTGAAAGTTGCTCACCCTTTCCACTTCCAATCCCTCGATGAGGACTACTGTGTGTTCCCTCGTCTTACCCCTCCTGAAGTATACAACCAATTGTTTGGTCTTACTGACACTGAGTGCAAGGTTATTGCTGCGATACCACTCAACCAGCTGATCTATCTCGCTCCTAGAGAGGAGAAGATGGCGGCACGATGCAGCGCGCAGCGGCCACTCTGGTGGTGATATCTGTTATCTGTCAAGTAGGGTGCCGTGCACAATTCTGATTTGATGGAGACGGGTGTGAGAAGCACGGAGGAACATCTGGTGAAACTTCTGAAATGCCTGTTTCGCTGCCGCTGCTACTGTGTGATCCAGAATCTCCGGAGGGGAAGGCCCCGAATCCTCGGCTTTGCTTGTTGCTCGGCAGCCGGGGCGGGGTCGAAGCGTTCGGCAGAGATGGTGCTCCGTATCGGAAGCTCGAAGTTTTCGGACGGACTCAGAGTCGGCTGTGGTCGGGTGCTTCCAGGATGCTGCATTGGCAAGTTTGCGGCGCTGGAAGCTCATGGCAGGGAGAGTTTCTTCCTTCTACCGTCTGCGTGAGATGTTGGGGCTATCGGGACTTTGAGACTTTTTTTTACCGTGTCCATGGTCTGCTCTTTATCAAATTACGGTATTGCTTTGTCCGGTTGTAACTATATGTTATAATTATGTGGTTTTTGTCAGCTTTAGTCTTGGTCTGTCCTGTATTTCTGTGATATCATACTGGAGGAACATTGTATCATTTCTTAATGCATGCATTTCTAAATGACAATAAAAGAGGACTGAGTGTCCTCATAGTCTAATCTAATCCTATATGCCTTCTCGTCACCATCTGAAATTCTGCCAACAATACATGTGTTGTCAGCTACTTTATAGAAGGCATTTGAGCTGTGCCTAGCCACACAGTCATAGAGTATTGGTTAAGCACACATCCTTGAAGTGTGCCAGTGATGATTATCAGTGAATTGGAGATGCTATTTCCAATCCGCACAGGCTGTGCTCTTCCAGGGAGGATCCAGCTGCAGCGAGAGTAGAGGCCCAGGTTTTGGAGCTTTTTGATCAGAACTGTAGGAGTGATTGTGTTAAACGCTGAGCGATAGTCAAGGCAACAGTAGCTCAAATGTCCACACATTACAAAAGTGATGTGCAGAAAAGCATCTCTGAATGCACAGAATGTCAAACCTTGAAGTGGATGGACTACAACAGAAGACCACAAACACACACTGTTGCCACTTTATTAGGTACAGGAGGTTTGGCCTGTTGGGCTGGAAGGGTCTGTTCTACTCTGGATTTTTATATTTATTTAGAGATAAACTCAGTGGGATTGGTCAGAGTTAGGGTTCATGGGAGGAATGAAGTGACTCTCAACCCTTGGACAAACCTGTGAGGAACTCAGCATGTCGGGCAGCATCTATGGTGAGGAATAAACTCTCGATGTTTCGGGCCAAGACTCTTCATCAGGACAGAAAAGGGGGAAGAGCCAGAATAAAAAGGTTGGGGCAGGGGAACCAAAGGTGATAGGTAAAGCCAGGTGTGGAGGGAAATGAAGTGAGAAGCTGGGAGGTGATTGGTGGAAAAGGTGAAGGGTTGAAGGAGGAGGAATCTGACAGAAGTGAAGAGTGGACCATGGGAGCGAGGCTAGGTGAGTACATGGCCGAAGAGGTGGAGAGAAGCAGAGATCACAGAGGGAACCGTGACAGATAGTCTGAACTCTCGTCAAAGAGAAGATTTAAACTTCTTCAGGGTAGACATATCTTGAACAGGCTTCGCACTGGGGCAGCAAATCATAAACACAAGAGAATTTGTAGATGCTGGAAATCCAGAGCAACACACACAAAATACCAGACTGAACGAGTGGAATAAACAGTTGATGTTCTGAAAAGAGATTCAGCTGTTTTTCTTAGCTGTTGTCTGAACGCCCTTTGGTTGGGGGTGAGAGGGTGGATGACTGTGGGCTGCTGGTACTGAAGGCATGAATCATCAGCTACTCCCTTCCTGATGAGACAATCAAAGGATACAGAGAAAACTATTAAAAAATTATTCTCTGCTTTGCTGATTAAACTTGTCTTTGTTCTTTACCTTCAAACTAAAACTGTCAAATACCAAAATCTGTCAGAAGCACAGAGCACACTGAGTGCCTCTGGGATTCATATTGGCTGCACATTAAATAGCAGGAACCCTGCACCGTATTTCTTGTAAAATTCTATTTTATTTGTATCTCCTTCCCCTACCCCCACACTGGTACGTGGGTCTACATTTTTTTTAATATGGTGACAAGTGCTTTGTGCTTGCTCTGACTTCTGAAATCACTAGTCTACTTTCCTAAGCTCAAGAATCCAGGATCTGGGTCATCAGGACTGGTCATTTAAGACTGAAGAAGAGTTTTTCTTCACTATTGTAGACCCTTGGAACTTTTTTCCCCTCTGAGGATGTTGGCCATTTTACATATTCAAGGCTAAAAATCAAAAGTTTTTTTTGATGTTAAGGGAATTGAGGGAGTTAGAACATAGAACAGCACAGACAAGCCATTTAGATGTGTCAAATTTTAACCCACGAAAATCAGTATGTCCTTCCCTCTATTTTTCTTTCATCCATGTGCCTATCTAAAAGTCTCTTAAATGCTGCTCATGCATCTGCCTCAACCACCACTCTATCAATGTATTCCTTGAATTTGCCACTCGCTGTGTGAAAACCTACATCAGATAACGCCCCCTCCGCTGTACTTTGCTCCAATCACTATAGAAGTATGTCCTCTTATATTACCCTTTGCCACACTGTAAAAAAAAAAAGTCTCTGGCTATCCATTGTATCCATGCCTCTATCGTCTTGTTCACCTCTATCAAGTCACCTCTGATCCTCCTTCCTTCGCTCCAAGGAGAAAAGCCATAGCGCACTCCACCTTTCTGAGGAAGACATTCTTTCAAATCCAGGCAGCACCCTGGTAAATCTCCTCTGCACTCTCTTTAAAGCCACCATCCATATCCTTCATATAATGAGAAGACATGAGATTTGAGTTGGAAAGCAAATGAGCTACTGGATCAGACATAATCTTACCAAATGTCAGAATAGGCTCAAAGGAATAAATAACCTTCAGTTATTTCTTTAAAAGATTAGCTTCATTTTACACATATACTCCCAAATTTGAAACAGTGAAATGCATCACTTTGCATCAACAATCAACACTCAACACAGTCCAAGGATGTGTTGGGGCAGCCCAACAAGTGTCGCTGTGTTTCTGGTGGGAATAGAAGCATGCCCACAACTCACTAACCCTAAACATATGTCTTTGTAACATGGAAGGAAACTAGAGCATCCAGAAGAAATCCAAATGGACACAGGGAGAACTCCTTGCTGACAGCAGCAAGAATCAAATCTTGATTGGTGATCACTGGTGTCATAAAGCGATTGAGCTCTGTGCCCTATCTGTGCTATCGTGCTGTCTGTGTTTTAAAAATCATTGCATTTCTTTGACTTGGGAAACCTTTTCTTGCTCCTCTGACATGTAGTCACAACTCCTCCAGAACCCAAACTACCGAACAAATTACCTGAACACTTCTGTCAGACCTTACTGTGCTTAAATTAACCACTCTGTTTTAAATAGTGGCTGGACTTCAATAGCTGTGAAGTACTTTGCAACGTTGTGAGGTTATGATATGCTCTGTATAAATACCAGTTTATCTTCCATTTGCTCTTCCCTACATTCATCGTGAAGTTATGGAATTGTTCTGTGATAGGCATTATTGTGGTGGTCAGTTCTCTGCCACTGAGCACCAGTGCTCAAGTCGTGTGCGATTATAAACCATGAGTGATGCCCAACTATTTAGACTTGGTAAGGCATCACTACCTCGCCAAACACATTGTCCTACCCAATCCTATCATACTTACAAGATGTTTATCAATGGATAATGATTGCAACCCAAATGACATATAATCCTGTCTCCTTAAATCGGACCAATCCCACCCCTCCTGTTTCTGTGGTTGGGTATTCAACTGTAATCCACATGGGACAATCACTAGCAGGGAAGTGTCAACAGTCACCAGTACAGGGTGGTAGCCGCATGTCTTGAGAGAGGCACTGCATCTTCTAGTCTGAGATTCAAGTCAAGGTATAGCAGTGGGTCACTTAATTAAGAATTGAAAATACACGAGTTTCTGCAGACGCTGGGAATCCCCAGCAGGTCAGACAGCATCTAGGGAGAGGAGCAAAGCCAAAATTTTAGGCTGAGACATTTAAGAATTGGGTAGTTTGTGATGCTCCTTGCCGTTACAGAGAACGCTATCAATCTGCTGCATGTGTTGGGCAGAATCAAAATCAGCAGCATATGTTGTGAAATATGTTGTTTCGTGGGAGCAATACATAATGAACTATAAATTACAATCAGGAATATATATAATAAATTAACTAAATAAGTTGTGCCAAAAGAAAGCAAAAAGAAGGTGAGGTATAATACAACAGTTCATAGTCTATTCGGGAAGAAGTTGTTCCTAAAATGGTGAATGGCGCCTTCAGGTTCCTTTGCTTCCTCTTTGATGGTAGCAATGAGAACAGGACTTGTCCCAGGTGATGGGGTCCCTAGTCATGGATTACTGTCTTTGAGCTGAGTCTAGCCACACAGTCAAGGATGTAGAAAGAGTAGAGCGGTGGGCTAAGCACACATCCTTAAGGTGTACCAGAACTGATTGTCGGCGAGGAGGAGATGTTATTTCCAATCTGCATTGACTGTGATCTCTTTATGAGGAAGTCAAGGATCCAGTTGCAGAGAGAGGGTCAGAGGCCCAGATTTTTGGAGCTTGTCGATTAGTACTGATGGTATGATGGTATTGAATGTTGAGCTGGAATCATAAGCAGGAGCCTGACGATCGCTAATGTTCAAGTGGACAGCCGGCGAGATTGCGTCTGCTGTGGACCTATTATGGCAATAGGTAAATTGCAGAGGGTCCAGGTCCTTGCTTAGGCAGGAGTTTATCCTGGCCATGATCAACCTCTCAAAGAGCTTCATCACAGTAGATGTGAATGCAACTGGGAGATAAGCCGAGGCAGCTCACCGTGCTCTTCTGGGGAACTGGTATGATTGTTGCCCTTTTGAAGCAGGTGGGAATTCTGCCTACAACAGTGAGAGATTGAAGATGTCCTTGAATACCCACACCAGCTGGTTGGCACAGGTTTCAGTGCTCCACCAGACAGATCATCAGGGCCCAACACCTTGCGAGGGTTCACCCTCATGAAATATGTTCTGACATCGGCCTCCGAGAGATTGCAGGGTCACCAGATTTGCCAGATGTTGCAGGGCAGTAACAGAAGCAAATATCCTTTTGGGGAAGGTTCACTGTGTTCATTTCTTCCTGTTCTCAAGCCCTTCAATCAGTTGGCTGGCTACATGAAGGTCAGCAAGAGTACAGGGCTGATTGACAGGAGTTGGTCTCTTGCCTATGATTCTTGGCGCAGTACACTCACAACTGAGGCTGTGCAACCACAGAGACACCACAGGAGAGACACAGAACAGGCTGTTTATTCATGTCATAACAGCTGGATGGATATATATATATATATATATATACACACACACACACACACTTGAAAGAGGCATACAAAATGATAAGAGGCATTGTTGAGCGGAGAACCAGAGACTTTTTCCGAGGCTGGAAAATGGCTAATACAAGGGGGCATAATTTTAAGGGGATTGGGGAAAAGTATATCATGGATGTCAGAGCTAGGTGTTTTTTTTTTAAAAACAGATAGTGGAAAACATTGCCAGGGATGGTGGTAGAGGCAGACACATTAGAGACATTTAGGAGACTCTGAGATAGACACATGGATGATAGAAAAAAAATGGAGGTCTGTGTGGGTGGGAAGCATTAGATTGTTCTTGGAGTTGGTTGAAAGGTCAGCACAGTATCATGGGCCAAAGGGCATGCACTATACTGTACATCCTATATAGCTGTGCTGGGTACAGGATTCATTACCAACAGTATGGATTATTTGTGGAAACACCAAGGGATATGTATAAATTCTTAGGGAGTGAAATTGACATTTCTCAACATCCTTTGAAATTCAGAATATCCCAAATTCTGTGCATCAATCTTGTACTTTTGAAATATAATCACTGCTCTCTCCCTCCGAGGCATATTGGGTTTCAAGGTGGCTAATGAGGCCAATATATAAATGTAGATAGTTCCAACAATGGCATAGGACATACCTGAAGGGCTGATTTGTGAGGGTATCTGTTCTTCCCACTGTTCACACTCTGTGCTCCTGTTCAGTGGAGTCCAGGCTGTCACTGCCACTCACATGTTCCTCCTCCACATTGGCTGAAGATTCCCAAGAGTCCCAGGGTCCCAATGCAGGGTATTCCCAGGGAATAGGTTGCATTTCTTTTCAAACAGTATTTGAGCTATTGCAAAATCACAGTCCTTCAGGTAATTACTTTCAATGACAAAGCTCAGAATAGAAGATTTTTTGAATGGGAATAAAGGGGTTAGTTGGGACTGCTTCTTTTCATGTTACATGACAGAATTGATGGCTAAGTGGCCAAGTCTGCAGACAATACAAAGACAGGTGAAGGGCATGATGCCTTTTAAGCAGAGCAGGGTACGCGACTACTCAGTAACTGAAGTGCTCCCATGCACGTAGCCTTTGTTGACGCACAGCTGGAATTTTCTTTTATATAAATGTTAATATAACTTTGAAATCAATGTTAATATAATTGTGAAATACCCTGTAATTGTGTTAGTGAATACAGTATAATCCATAAAATTTTCAAAATGATATACATACACAATCTTTACTTTGAAACATTTTAGAGCTTCAGTGTATTTACATTGTCAGAGTTTCAAGTTGCAACACTGTTACAAATTGAAACAATAAACACAGAATGGAAATCAGTAGCTTATTGTTAATAAATGCTGACACCATCTAGTCAAAATATTTTTACTTTTGTCATTGTGCCTATCAGTTGTTTTGACTACCTGACAAAAATTTACTTGTGTTGTGAGTTGTGGTTTGTACTTGTTGGATATGAATATTACCAAATTAAGATTCCTTGCGTTTTTCAGGCCATGTAAAATTTCTTGCTCAGAGCAATGATTAAACAGCTATGCAGTCCAAAAAATTAGAAGGAATGTTGGTGAAAGGGCAGGTAGTGTTGAGGAAGCACAGAGTCTGCAGAAGGACTTAGACTGATTGGGAGAAAAGGCAAAGTAGCAGATGAATATAGTGCAGGGAAGTGTATAGTCACGCACTTTGGTAGAAGGAATAAAAGCAGAGACTATTTTCTAAATGGGAAGCAAATTCATTAATCAGAGGTTTTTTTAAAAAAAAAGGGACATAGGAGTCTCCTGCAAGATTCCTTGAAGGTTAATTTGCAGGTTGAGTTGGTGGCAAGAAAGTCAAATGCAATGTTAGCATTCATTTCAAAAGAACTAGAATATAAATCGAGGATATAATGCTGAGGCTTTATAAGGCTTTGGTCAGGCTGCATTTGGGCCCTTATCTAAGAAAGGCTATGCTGGCAATGGAGAGGGTCCAGAGGAGGTTCACAAGAATGATCCCAGAATGAAATGGTTATCATAAAAAGGAGCATTTGATGGCTCAGGGCCTATAGTCACTGGAGGTTAGAATAATGGTGGGAGGGGGATCTAATTGAAACCTATCAAATTTTGAAAGGCCTAAATAGAGTGGATGTGGACAGGATGTTTCTTATATTTGGGGAGTGCCCCTAATCATCTGCAAATTTGCTGATCCAGTTTACCACATTGCCATCATTAACCTGGATGACAAACAACACAAATCCAATTTCCTATCCCATCCTGAATATGAAGTGACTGAAACTTCTTGACCAACCTCCCATGTAGGACTTTCCCATGTAGATAACATTCACTACCTTTCTTTCATCAACTTTCCTTGTAACCTCTTCGAAATAACTCCGAGGTTGGTTAGACACAACCTATCACGCACAATCCCAAGGCCCCCTGTCCTTAAGAATACCTTTCAATAACGTACCAGCTACTGACATCAGACTCATTGGCCTATAGTCTCCTGACATCCTTAGAGGCTTTCTTGAACAATCGTACTATAACATTAACTACTCTCCAGTCCTCAGGCGCCTCATCTGTGGCCAAGGATGTTTTGAATACCTCTGCAAGGGCCCCTGCAATTTCTGCACCAGCCTCCCACAAGGTCCAAGAGAACACCTTGTCAGGCCTTGTGACTTACCCACCATAAAATTCCTCAAGACAGCAAAGCACCTCCTCCTTCGTTATCTGTATCTGAAATGTGGTAGGAAATCAGAAGAAGAGTTGCAATCACAGGGAGAACCTTGTGAACTCCTCACAGACATCAGAGGTCGGGATCTGTGAGACAGAGGCCCCGCTGTCACCACATACCTTGAAATCATTGAAGCTATGATTATAAATGCAGACCTCTCGTCCAGAAATTGGAAAAAGTCCATGCAGAATAGACTGGAAATAGATTAAATGATAAGCTGGCCTTCCCCTTGAGGTTCAGACAGACTGACTGAGTATTTGCATCAAGTTATTCTCTCATTTTATCTACTAACTTGTATTGCTATTCAAATATTCCACCCAACAGCTACCTGACCCCCATCTTAAGGTTGTATATGGTATGCATACTTTGATGGAAAATTTACTTTGAATGTTGAACCTTTGTTTTTGAATGTACAGCTGTCCATAAATTCTATTGTATTTCTTTATTTTCCTGAAAATTCCAGCAATAAAATGAATCTCAGGGTAGTATATGGTGACATACCAGTAGCTCGATAACGAACTTACTTTGACCTTGACCTTGCCTCTCCAACTCTTACGCAGAACACCAGTCTTACAAGCACATTAAAGGGCGAATGCAGAAAAATAACCTACAAAAGTAGGTCATTTATAAAGAATTTCTATCTGACCAATGGATTACAGAATACAGGATCACTGAGGTTATAAATTAATGGAATTGCTTGAGCAATTCATGTCCATCAATAGGGTATGGGTATTGATCTTACTACATTAAGCGCATTGCCAACTACTTGTTATTCATAACACTGTACCATCTGAAGGCGCAGAATAAAATATTCCTTTCAGCCCAATAGGTCAGAGCTTCAGCAACATGGTGGAGAGCAAATAATGGGTAAATGTCCTTGGTGACCCATATATACACACAGTGGCCACTTTATTAGATACACCTGTCTACCTGTTCATTAATGCAAGTATCTAATTAGCCAATCATGTGGCAGCTACTCGATGTAAAAAAGCATGCAGACATGGTCAAACAGTCCAGTTGTTGTTCAGACCAAATATCAGAATGGGGAAAGGAATGTGATCCAACTGACTTTGAGCATGTTGGTGCCAAACAGGGAGATTTGAGCATCTCAGAAGCTACTGATCTCCTGGGATTTTGACACAGAACAGTCTCTAGACTAGAGTTTCCCAACCTTTTTATGCCGTGGACCCCTACCATTAACCAAGCAGGTCTGTGACCCCAGGATGGGAAACCTTACTTGAGAGTTTACAGAGAATGGTGTGGAAAAACTAAATATCCAGCCAGCAGCCGTTCTGTGGGCAAAAATGTCCAGTTAATGAGAAAAGTCAAAGGAGAATGTCTAGACTGGTTTATGTTGACAGGAAGGCGATTGCAATTCAAATACCCATTTGTTACAACAGTGGAGTACAGGAAGCACCTTTGAATGCATCAACTTTGAAGTGGTGGGCTACAACAGCAGAGGACTGCGAGCATATACTCAGTGGCCACTTTATTAGGTACAGGATGTAGATAGTAATGTTCACTGAGTATATATGTCTAAGGTAGATGTGCATGATTGATGTACAACTTGTTTCTTGTAGGTGGGAAGCAAGGGAATGAAGATGATTGTAGCAACACGAGGAGCTATATTTAGGAAGATATTGATTTAATGAAGACGAGGGGTTGTTTACACTATGCACCCAAAAAGTGCTGCTTTAAAGAGACTACATAGACTCTGAATTCATTAGGAACCCATTGTGGATACACATATTGTTGGCTTCCTTACAGACTTCCAGCAGTAGTGGCCTTTGCCTTCCTGATTATCACTCTTCACAATCTATAAATTTGTCGATGACATAAGTATTGTTGGCAGAGTTTCAGATGATGAGTGCCATCGCACTTGATGTCAGAAAGACCAAAGGATTGATTGTGGACTTCAGCAAGGGGAGGTGAAGGGAACACACACAAGTCCTTATGGAGGCACCAGCAGTGCAAACGGTGAGCAGCTTCAAGTTCCTGGGTGTCGACATCTGTGATGATCTGCCCTGGGCCCAACATATTGATGCAATTACAAAGAAGGCCCGACAGCGGAAATACTCCATTTGGAGTCTGAGAAGACTTGGCCTGTCATCAAAGACTCTTGGAAGTTTCTAGATGCACTGTGGAGAGTATTCCAACTGATCGTATCACTGTCTGGTGTAGAGCGGCCACTGCACGGGATCAGAAAAAGATGCAGAAACTTGCAAACTCAGCCAGCTCCACCACAGGCACTAGTCTCCCCCAGAACTGAGGATATCTTCGAAGGTGATCCCTCAAAAAAAAAAAAGCAGCATCCATCATTAACCACCCCATCACCCAGGACATGACCTCATCTCATCAAGGAGGTGGCACTTGAGCCTGAACACACACACTCCGTGTTTTAGGAGCAGGTTTTTCCCCTCCACCATCAGATTCTGAATGGACAATGAACCCATGCACCCCGTCTCACTTGCTTTTCAGGTTTGTTCATCTTTTGCACTACTTACTTAATATACATTTCTTATTGTGATTTAGTTTCTCTTCATAATTATATATTGCAGTGTTCCGCTGCCGCAAAACAACATATTTCACTACGTATGCCAGTGATATTAAACCCGATTCTGATTTAGCCTGTCTCCCAACTCCACCCCTTTCCCCCCTCCCACAGCTAGCCACACCTGCCCATCATCCTTCACCCCCTCCTCAGTCCACCGATCGCCCCGGACTCCTGTCTCACCCCTCCCCTGCTCCTTCGTTACACGGGCCATCTCCCCTCTCCGATCTCAGTCCTGACGCTGAGCTGTGACTCAAAATGGTGACAATTCCTTTCCTTCCCACAGATGACGCTCGAGCTCCAACGGTCTCCTTCTTGCTCAAGGTCTCATTGTGTGCCTTGCAGCCAATAACAGAGGTGACCGAATGACCTCCACTAACCAGCTTTGACGCCCTGTAGCTTTTGATGTGATTATTCAGTGGTATTGTAGCTTACTAAATATAACCTACATACTGTAACTCTGCCCCCCCCCCCCCCCCAACAACACAGATTCCCTTCTTATTTAAATTGTGGTATGGTAGTGTAGAGGCTATCGCCCTGCTTTACTGTGCCCGTCTGCAAGTGTGTGTACATTCTGCCTGCGATGGCACGGGTGCCCTGGTTTCTTCCCACGTTCCAAAGAAGTACGACGTAGGGTTAGCAAGTGGTGGGCGTGCGATGTTGCCAACAGAAGCTTGGTGACATTTGTGGGCTGGTCCCAGCACACCTCTCACTGTGTTGGTCACCAATGCAACAAAAAATCCAACACATTACAAAGTATGATTTAATGTTTTGATGTACTGTACATGTGAAAAATAAGGCTAATCTAATTGAGCTTAGAAGGTCAGGCAGCATCTATAGAGGGAAATAAACAGCCAACGTTTCATCGGGGCTCCCAACTCAGCTTGTTTAATGTGATGCTGAAGATTTCCAGCATCCGCAGAATCTCTTGTATCCCTATTGGTTACAGCCTTTCCAACACCCATCCAACTGCCTGTTAAACTGTTATTGAGTTTCTGACTCCACTGCCCTTTCAGGCAATGAGTTTCAGACCCTCACCATCCTCTGGGTGAGGGGAGATTTTCTCAACACCTTAATAGGTCCTGGAGAAACAAACAAACTGCTGGAGGAACTCAGTAGGTTGAGCAGCAATCGTGGGAGGAAAGGACCTGTCACGGTTCAGGTTAGAACACTACATCACGACTGAAGTGGAGTGCTTAACTTAACTTCTTGTTGCCCTGTTATGCCCCTTGCAGGTTCTTCCTGTTCGCTGCCCATCCTTTTAAAAAGGAATATGGAGGAGCAAGACCACTTATTCCACTTGGGTAGCCTTTAACCTGACTGATTTCACGAATTTCCGGTAAATTCTCCCCCCCTCCCCTTTCTCTCTTCTTCCATTCTGCCCCCCCTTACCCCATCCCTTCTCCTCACCTGCCCATCATCGCCCTCTAGTACCCCTCTTCCTTTCTTTTCTCTCCTCTCCTATCAGATTCCCTCCTTCAGCCCTTTACCTTTCTACCAATCACCTCCCAGCTTCTCACTCCATCCCCCACCCACCCACCTTCCCCCTCACCTGGCTTTATCTATCACCTTCCAGATTGTTCTCTTTCCCCTCCCTCCACCTTCTTATTCTGGCTTCTTTCTCCTCCTCCCTTCCAGTCCTGATGAAGGGTCTCGACCTGAAATGGTGACTGTTTATTCATATCCATAGATGCCACCTGACCTGCTGAGTTCCTCCAACATTTCGTGTGTGTCATCCCTTTTATAATTTTGTACGTCTCACTGAAGCCCCAGAAGCAGAAAAAGAACACACTGCAGATGCTGGATATCTGAAATTATAAAACAACAGGACATTTTCCTTCTAACTCCGCATCCGTCAGATGACTCTGAGAGAAAAGAGCAGCTTATGCACGTTAATGAGTTTAGTGCTTGGCGAGTGGCGTGTGGCCTAACGTTCAATTCTTCTAGGAGGTCAAAAGGAAGCAGAAGATTTGAATAAAAATAGTCCTTTAATTCCAGTTACTTAACACCGTGTCTGCCTGGTAATTCTTTGATTACAGCCTTCCATCATTCATGTGATGCAATTATTCCATGGTATCTTAGCTCCCTTAATGTCAACCTGCACACTGTAACCTCCCCCTCTACGACAAAGATTCCTTTCCTAACTAGAAGCATGAAAGTGCCCAGATTCAGGAAAAACTGACATGACTTTCCTACTTGTCTAACAATGCTGATTTAACTCACTTTTGATGGGCACTATCTTATTGATATCCTGCCCCTTATGTTTACCAGAATGGTTGATACTGTGCTGGACAACCAGATTCAATCCTGATCTTGGGTTTTACTTGTGTGGAGTTTGCATATTCAGCTTGAGTGGTGCTCTCACTACCGCCCACATCCAAAGTCATGGTTAATTGCCCCTGGAGCACAGGTGTGGGTGGCAGAATCTGTGGGGGTGGAGGGGAGAAGAGTTGATGTGGATAAAAGATGGGAATAACTTAGAGTTAGAGGCTGAGGGTGTAAAGAGTTGTACTTGATTCCTCCTTGGTAAAATGTGCATCACAAAATGGAAGTTTGTAAAACAAAATGGCGTCAGTCTGGGATGTGGGAATATTTTGATAAAGTGCAAGGGAACCAGTCCACAGCCAAACTTTGAGCATCTACAGCCTTGACAGTATTTATCCGGGAAAGTATTGAAGGGTATAAAAAGGGGCTATTTCTTGTGCAAGAGGGAATCATTTCTTAAGCTAAGTCAAGCCTACTTTAAATTAGGCCTCAACAATGTCTTATGCAACTTGAACATAACATTCCAATTCCTCTACTCAATGCTTTGATTTATGAAAGCCAACATGCCTAAAGCTCTCTTTAGACCCCATCTACCTGTGATGCCACTTTCAAGGAATTATGGATACGTATTCCCAGATTTATCTGTTCTACCGCACTCCTCAGTGCCTTACCACTCACTGTGTAAGATCTACCCTGGTTTTTCCTCCACCCATTTGTCTGCATCAAATTCCATCTGCCATTTTTCAGCCATTTTCCAGCTGCAAACTTTGATAATCTGATCCCTAGGCTCCCAATATTGGTGTCATCTACAAATTTGTGGATCCAATTAACCACATTATCATCCAGATCACTGATTATAGATGGCAAACTACAATGGACCCGTCACTGATCCTTGTGGAACACCACTAGTCACAGGCCTCCAGTCAGAGAGGCAACCATCTACAGCCATTCTCTGACTTCCTCTCTTGAAGCAAATGTTGACTCGAATTTACTATCTTATCTTGAATGCTGAGTGACTGAACCTCTTTGACCAGCATGCCATTTGGGATATTGTCTACATGGTCTTTAGTAAGGGCTTTGACAATGTCCACTGTCTTTCCTTCATCATCTTTCCTTGTAACCTCTGAAAACCTCTAAGATTGATTAGACACAACCACAATCCCTCATCTGGCTCTGCATATCCAAACAGTTATACATCCTGTCCCCAAGAATACCTTCTAGTAATGTATCAGCTACTGTACTGATGTCAGACTCACTGGCCCTATAATATCCTGGCTTATTCTTAGAGGCTTTCTTGAACAACCGGACATCATTAACTATCTTTCGGTCCTCCGACACTTCACCCATGGCTAAGGGCGTTTTAAATACCTCTACCAGAACCCTTGCAATTCTAGCGCTAGCCTCTTACATACAAGCTCTGATGGTACACTTTGTCATGACTTGGTGGCTTATCCATCCTAATGTGCCTCAAGACAGCAAAATACCTTCTCTTCTGTAATGCGAATATGAAATGTGGTAGGAAATTTGAGATCATGGAGAAAAGTCATGCAGGCACAGGAAGAACCTTGCAAACTCCACACAAACAGCATCAGAAGTCAGGATGAAATCAGGGCTCCTGGAATGGTGAGGCAGAATCCATTCTATCACCCTGCATCCTGAAGGTGTGATTATAAATGCAAGTCTCTTTTCCAAAAGTTGGAAGAGGCATGTGCGTCGTAGACTGGAAATAGATGAGATTCATCTGAAATGTTGACTGGCCATTTCCCTCCAGAGATGCTGCCTGACCCACTGGGTTAGAAGATACAACTTTGCAGCATAGTCTAAGCCCTTCAGTCCACAATATTACACTGACTTTTTAACCTGTTTTAAGATCAATCTAACTCTTCCCTCCTACATAGCCCTCCACTTTTTCTGTCATCCATGTGCCTATCCATGAGTCTTTTAAAATGCCCCTAATTCATCTGCCTCTACCACTGTTCCTGGCAGTGTGTTCCATGAAATAGTTTAACACAGTGTTAAAAAAAACCCTCTAACATATAAGATATAGGAGCATAATTAGGCCATTTGGCCCACTGAGCCTGCTCTGTCATCTCACCACAGTTGATCCATTTTCCCCTCTCATCCCTATTCTCCCACCTTCTCCCCATAACCTTTCATGCCCTGATTAATTAAGAATCTCTTAAACTCTACCTTAAATATACCTAAATACTTGGCCTCCACAGCCATCTGTGGCAATGAATTCCACAGATTCACCACTCTCTGGCTAAAGAAATTCCTCCTTATCATTCTAAAAGGACACCCCTCTTTTCTGAGGCTGTGTCCTCTGGTCTTAGATTCTCCCACCATAGGAAACCTCCACTCCACATTCACTCTATCAAGGCCTTTCACCATTCGATAGGTTTCAATCAGATCACCCCTCATTCTTCTGTATTCCAATGAATACAGGCTCAGAGCCTTAAAAGTTCTCTTCATATGACAAGCTGTTCAATCCCGGAATAATTTTTGTGAACTTCCTTTGAACCCTCTCCAATGTCTTTTCTTAGATAAGGAGCCCAAACCTGCTCACAATACTCCAAGTGAGACCTCATCAGTGCTTTATAAAGCCTCAACGTTACACCCTTGCTTTTATATTCTAGTCCTCTTGAAATGAATGCTAACAATACATTTGCCTTCCTCACCATCAAGTCAACCTGCAAATTAACCTTCAGGGAATTCTATAAAAACTCAAGTCAGATTTTTAAATTTTCTCTCCATTTAGAAAACAGTCTTCCCTTTTATTCCTTCTACCAAAGTGCATGGCCATACACTTTCCAGCACTGTATTCCATCTGCCACTTTGCCCATTCTCATAATTTGTCTGTTCCTTTTTTAACCTCTTTACTTCCTCAGAACTATCTGCCCCCCAACTTACCTTTGTATCTTTCACAAACTTTGCAAAAAAGCCATTAATTCTGTCATCCAGGTCATTGACAGATAATGTAAAAAGAAGTGGTCCCAACACAGACCCCTGTGGAACACCAGTAGTCACTGACAGCCAACCAGAAAAGACTCCCTTTATTCCCACTCTTTGTCTCCTGCCAATCAGCCACTGTTTTATCCATGCTAGTATCTTACCTGTAATACCATGGGCCTTTAAAGTGTTGAGCAGCCTCATTTGTGGCACCTTGTCAAAAGCCTTCAGAAAATCCAGGTATACAACATCTACTGATTCTCCTTTGTCTATCCTGCTTGGTATTTATTCAAAGAATTCCAGCAGGTTTGTCAAGTAAATCTCTATCCTCTATGGTTTCCTGTAATCACCTTAAAATTATGCCTCATTGTTCCAGCAAATCATTAGTAATTCAGGTTTTTGTGTGTTGCTCCAGTATCTCCAGCCTCTTGTATCTCCAGATAAACATGCTGAGCTAGGATGGGACAACCTGACCTGAATGCTAAAGTTTCAATAAAAGATACACCTGACCCAACATATACTGTATAGCCAACTCCATTAGATTTGGTTATAGGTCTACTTAGCACAAACTGTAGGAAAATTGTGCCCCAACTGTCCATGTTGTAAAGGTCTGGTCATGTTTCAGTATAAATCCAACTCAGACTGATATTCATTCAAGAGATATGGCTTCAAAAGCTCTCATTCCTAGTTGCCCTTGAGAAGGTGGTGAGTTGCCTTCTTGTACCACCACAGTCCTTGAGATGTGGATATACCTACTCACCTGCCCAATCACTTCTCTCTGGCACCTGTCCTCCTTCCCTTTCTCCCATGGTCCACTGCCCTTCTCTATCAGATTCCTTCTTCTTCAGCCCTTTGCCTCTTCCACCTTTCACCTCACAACTTCTCACTTCATCTCAACTTCCCCCTCACCTATCACCTACCAGCTTGTACTCTTCCCCCTTTCCTCACCTCCTTATCCTGGCTTTGCCCCCTTCTTATCCAGCCCTGATGAAGGGTCTTGGTCCAAAGAGTCAACTATTTATTCCATAGATGCTGCCTGACTTCCTCCAGTATTTTGTGTATGTCCTCAAAATTTTCATCATCTGCAGAATCTTGTGTGTAGCATCCCCAATAGCTCTTCTCAGCTGATCAGGACAGTAACTGCATATTGGTTCTCATCCTGACCAACCTCACCCACTGCATCCATTTAGAAGGATATCTGTCAGTAATGGGCAGCCCACCGATACAATATTTGAAGTGCGCTGTTCTGAACAGTGCAATGTAAATGCCCTGCAGAATCCTCTCCAATCCATCTAGCATTGGACCGCTGGTAGGACACAATGAGAAGGTCCCACCAGGACACTCCTTGCACTGTTCTATGAATTTACATTTCGCTACATGAAACAGCAACCTCAGATTTCAATGAAAGGTTTGCATTTCTGTGCAACACACACAAAGAGCTGGAGCAACTCAGCAAGTCAGGCAGCATTTAAGGCTGAAAATAAATAGCCAATAGGTCTTGGGCCAAAATGTCTTCTGTTCATTCCCCTCCATAAATGCTGACTGTCCTGCTGAGGTCCTTCAGCACTTTTTTTGTGTGTTGGTCGAGATTTCCAGCATCTGCACAATATTTTGTGCCTTGCATTTCTGTAAAGCCTTTCACAGTCTCTGGACATGCCACTTTTATGGCCAAGAGGTACTTCTAAATTGCACTGCTGTGATATTGAAAGCACTAACATACCCAGCAAGGGCCATCAACAACATAATTGTGACAAAAACTGCTTTACAGAACTAAAATTTGGCCAGATATCTATTTGGGAAGGCTGGGAATGGTTGGGGGGTGGGGGGGGGGGTTGGAGAATGATGGTTGTGGCAGACTCCCTACACTTCACCACAGTGTTCATTCTATCCCCTGGCAACTGAACATCTGATCTGAACAATCCTTGGTCTACTGACTGGGTTACCATAGTGATAGGGTTCTCTGCAGTAAACAAAGTGGAAGCATGTTCAGGCTGCAGGCAACAGTCAGAGAAAGTTGTCCAATTGTTGTTGTTGAATTCTTGGACATTTCTGAGCAGAAGGACTTAACTCTCCACATCCGCATTTCTCACCGCATTAAGATTAACGTCAAAGGCCACATAATCAGAAGTGATAATGCTTATTCAGAAGAGAAGACAAGAGAATTCCCAGAGTTAGTAACAGCTACTGCCTGCCCCTCTGTTACTTGAGCATGAGCCTTCTGAACCATACCTGTCTGGAGCATCTGCCTCTCAAATTGCAGATATAGTCAGATGCAGCTGCTTTCAACAACGTCCATCTCCTTTATATAAGGGATGAATTTATTTCAGAACTAAAAAAAAAATCAATTCTGCATAAAAAACAAAACTTTGAAGATGTTCCAAACAGATGTGTTTAAAATCTGTCAAATCATTTGGTCTCTGAATGCTCTTTAATTCTTCCTGAAACTAAATATCAGGGCATAATATCTATGAGAGCTTTTCTCTGCTTTGTGAGAAAGAAAAAGAGAAAATGCAAGAGATTCTGCAGATGCTGGAGATCCAGATTAAGACATTCAAAATGCTGGAGGAACTCAGCAGGTCAGACAGCGTCTATGGAGAGGAATAAAATGTCAATGATCTGGGCCAAAACCCTTCATCAGATAACGAGAAAGATCAGTTTTGCACATGCACATCAAAACATATGGTGAAACGTGTCGTACTGAAGGACCTCGGTCTGAAACGTCGACTGTACTCTTTTCCATTGATGCTGCTTGGCTTGCTGAGTTCCTCCAGCCTTTTGTGTGTGTTGCTCAGATTTCCAGCATCTGCAGATTTTCTCTTGTTTGTGAAATGTGTTGTTTACATCAAATGAAATCATTGAAGATTGTACTGGGTAGCCCACAAGAGTTGTGCACTTTCGACACCAACATAGCATGCCCACAACCCACTAATCCTAATGATACATCTTTGGAATGTGGGAGGAAACCAGAGTACCTGGTGAAAACCCTCGCGGTCAGAGACAGCAACAGGAACTGAACCCTTATCTTACGGTTGCCACTGTTATGCAAACTGCTATGCTACTGTGCTGCCCCCATAGTCTCTATTCCTCATATGTAAACTTTGCAAGGGTCTTTTGGTATGTTTCCTTTACAAGGTGTAGTAGGAGAAGCATATGAACTGGACTCCATGCACGTAACCTATAAAGATGCTTCAAATGCATTTGTTCAGCCCTTTCACTGGATCTATGCAAAGCTATGATATATTTATTTAAATGTCTGAATTATTTAATCAGAGTAATGCAGCGTGGGAAGAAGTCCTTTGATTTACTCAAACCACACTAACACCTGTTTACTCTAATCTTTTTTTTCTTTCTTCCCTCACTCCCATCGATTTACTCGAATTCTACTCACTTATATACCCAGGGTAATTTACAGTGACCCACTAACCTGCATAGCCTTAGGATATGGGAGGAAACCAAAGCACCCAGAGGAAATACATACATACAGTCACAGTAAGGACATGCAAACTCCAACATGGGCAAACACAGAGGTCAGGATTGAACCTGAGTTACTGGAGCAGAGAAGCAGCGGCCCGAGTAGATGTATCACTGTGCTGCCCAACTTTAACTAAGAAAGTCACTATTAATGCTGGATTTTTGTAGAGGTAGGCTATGCTAAGTTGCTTCAAGACCATTGGGGTTGTTTTCTTGACCACAAGACTTCGGAGCAGAGTTAGGATACGCAGCTGATTGAGTCTGCTCCGCCATTTGATCACGGCTCAAGCCCACTGGTCTTGATCATCTGCCTCTCAGCTAGCAGACACAGTCAAGCGCAATTGGTTTCAGCAATGCCCCTCTCTTATATATAAGGAATGACTGTTGATTTGATCGTGGCTGATTCATTTTGCTCTCAACCCCATTCTCCTGTCTTCTACTCCTAACCTCTGACACCTTTACTAATCAAGAACCTATCAGCCTCTGCTTAAAATATACCCAATGAGTGGGCCCCCACAGTCCTTTGTGACCATGAATTCCACAGGTTCACCCCCCTCTGGCTAAAGAAATTTCTCCTCATTTCTGAAGGTGCTCCCTTCTATTCCGAAGTTGAGACTGTGCCCTGCACCTTGACTCTTCCATGTTGGAAATATCCTCTTCACATCTATGCTATCTAGGCCTTTCTTGGCAAGCATGATCTGAAGACAGATGAATTGTTAGCTACTCTGAGCGTTTGTGGTGCATTGCATGATTCTGGTGAAACAGCGTTAAGGGTTCTGTATACAAACCTGGAACATTAGGAGTGTTTACTTTATACTTATTCTTTACAAGACTTGAAGCACAGAAGCACTGACCAGCTAATGGCTGACGCATGTTACATTCTTTCACACTGAAACTCCGAGTGGTTGCTTGGCTTGACAACCCACCCAAAGAAGCACAAGCTGGCCGGGGAGAGGTCACAACTCTGTTTATGCTGGAAAACTCACACTTCGCAGACCTCAGTGCTTAAACAACAAAAGTGACACTTTGCTCATTAGATTAGCTTTATTTGTCACTTGCACAGTGAAATGCATTGTTTGCACAAGTGACCAACACAGTCCGAGGATGAGCCGGGGCAGCCCACAAGCGACACCAGGCTTCCAGCACCAGCACAGCATGCCCACAACTTGCTAACCCTAGCCTGTATGTAGTTTGGAGAGTGCGATAAAAACGGAGCACCTAGAAGAAACCCACGCCACAATGAGGATACATAAAAACTCCTTACATATATCGGCAGGAACATGTCCATTTCCAAAGCTGTCACACAACACACAAAGGCTTTAGGTAAAGAATATAGACTATATAATTTACCTTAATCTTATCCCATGCTGTTTTCGTGGGCATTTATTTTTGTGATGAATGGGTTTAATAAAAGCAAAGAAATCATTTGGGCATGGGAAGGAGGAATAATGGCAATGATAAATATGGGTAGGGACATAGAATAGGCCCATGCTAGCAGTCAATAATTTGGCAAACGATAGATAGGCTAATGCACTCGAGGTAGGCAGGTCTTCCTGAATATAAAACCCTGATGTAATCATTGTAAAATAACAAAACCTCTATCCATTCCTCTGATTTATGTAACATCTTTGCATTGCCTAATCATGTGAAGCCTCAGTTTCCACAGCATAGATTTGGGCTTTAGGGACAGGGACAGTTTTAGTCACAGTCCATTGCTGGGTTGGGTTTAAGTTACCCTGAAGGCCTCCCTACATAGCTGTCTGTTCATTTATTTCCCAGTGATAATGTTAAATGTCAACCGTGCAGAATTTACATTTTTATTCACTTTGCTTTATCTGCATCTGACATTCAAAATGGCAAATCCGTATTACTGTGGTTAATAAAAGGCCAGAGCGGTAAGAGCAATATTGAAAATGAAGCAATAAGGAGGATTTTACAATCACATGGAAGGAACTTAAGCATTTATTGCAGGAAAAATGAAAATAGATCATAAACTCGTTCATAATTATTATTAATTTTGATTTAGTATTACTTTGGGAAGACGGCTAAAGTTTATGCCTTGACTGTTTCTCTTCATAACTAGAAATAACTGATGTTCTGATCATTGCTAAAAACCAAAAGGACATCTTGAACTGACCCAAAAATAAAGATCAAAAGATTCAAGGGCTAATTATAGCACAGTTACCAATGAGGAGAGGTGTCTTTATTCACAGCACAGTGAGATGAAAGAGTCCACCAAAGGAGAATGTTAATATGAGCAAAATTGCTGGTAGCACTGCTGCCTCACAGCACCAGAAGCCCAGGCTCAGTACTGACCTCAGCGCTGCCTACGCAAAGGTTGCACGTTCTCCCTGTGAGTGCTTGCACCCTATCCCTGGGTGCTTTAGGTTCCATCCACAACCTAAAAACGTGTAGTTTTCTGGTTAAATGTCCACTGTAAATTTGCCCCTAGTGTACGATGCAAATCCTGGGAATGTAGGGTGAATAACAAATGGGATTAGTATAAACGGGTAGTTGATGGTCAGCACAGACTCAGTGGGGTGAAGGGCCTGTTTCTGTGCTCTCTCCCTATATAACCCGATGAGGTTACATAGCCAGCTGAGTATGTGCCAGTTCTCAGCAGAACAATTCCAAAAATCCTACTTCCTTGTACCCTATAAATTCACTCATGCTCATCATTTCTGCCACTTATCTACACTAAGGGGTCGAACCAGCACATGTTTGGGATAAGTCACTGCTATGTAGCACCAGGTCAACTAAGTTGTGGACTTGAGCTAGTCCCATTAGCTGTGTTTGGTCCATATCCTTCTAAACTAGGAATTCCCAACCTTTTTTATGCCATGGACCCCAACTTGGGAACCCCTGCTCTAAACACTCTAATGTGTGTAGGATGTTTAAATGCCCCAATAACTTAGCTGAGTGGTAGAATTTGAGGGGAGTTGCTAGGACTGGTAGAGGAATAATAATAGGATTCGTGCAAGTAGATGCAGTACAGATTTGGTGGCCTCTTTCTCTGCAGAGTGATTCAGCATTGATTGTACTTCACAAGGAGAAATGAAATAGAGCTATTTTTCCCCCTGAACGGTTAGACCAATGAGCAGCATTAGACCACAGGCACGGAGCATTTAGGAAGCATGGTCTCTCTCCATGCTAGATGCAGACTCTAATCACTTACTGTTCGCGTATAATGGGCAGTCGCGAAGATGTGCTTCAGGGCTTGGGGAAGCTTTGTGGTTCCCAGTTGGCAGGCAGTCTGCATCCAGCTGCCTAACCATCCCGCATAACAAAACAATGGCAATCCACAGCATTTTGCCTCTCCCTTTGAACCTGGAAGAGAAAAGAGGAAAATTGGAGATATTTAAGGAGAAAGCTGCCTCTCACTTTATGAATTGGTGGAACAGAATTGGCAGTGAATGTAGAATGTGGAACAGTACAGGATACCCACTCAGTGGCTACTTTATTAGGTATACCTGCTCATTAATGCAAATATCTAATCAGCCAATTGTGTGGCAGCAAATCAATATATAAAATCATTCAGACATGGTTAAGAGGTTCAGTTGTTCAGACCAAACATCAGAATGGGGAAGAAATGTGACCTAAGTGACTTTGACTGTGGAATGATTGTTGGTGCCAGATGGGGAGGTTTGAGTATCTCAGGAAATGCTGCTCTCCTGGGATTTTCATGCACAACTAGAGTTCACAGAGAATGATGCGAAAAACACAAAAACATCCAAAGAGCAGCAGTTCTGTGGGCAAAAAAAAAAAAAATGCCTTGTTACTGAGAGGTGTTCGAGGAAGATTGCTAGTCTGGTTCAAGCTGACAGGAAGGTGACAGTTACTCAAATAACCACACGTTACAACAGTGGTGTGCAGAAGAGCATCTCTGAATGCACCACATGTTGAACCTTGAAGTGGATGGGCTGCAGCAGAAGTCCACAAACATACAGAAATACAATCTATGGCCACTTAACTAGGTACCTCCTGTATCTGATAAAGTAGCCACCGTATAGGAACAGGTGCTTTTGGCCCATAAAGTCTGCACCAAATGCAATGCCAGATCAAGCTAAATCTCTTTGCTTGGGTGTGACTCTAACCCCTCCATTCCATGCATGTGTGTCCATCTAAAAGCCTCTTCAATGCCACTGTGGTATCTGCTACCACCACCTCACTGGTAGCATGTTCCAGACACCCAACACACTTGTACTAAAAATTGCCTTGCACATCCAGAAACTTTCCCCCGCATCTTAAATGCAGGTCCTCTAGTTTTTGACATTTCCACCCTGTGGGGTGGTAGATTCTGTCTACCCTATCCATGCCTCTCATGGCTTTATAAACTTCTATCAGGAAGTTTTAAAAACTTTTATTAGTGATAACGTTGGATCAGACATTGGCCACTTCAAAACTTGAGGCTATAAACCGAAAGGGCTGACGTTATTCCGATGCTACAACAAAAAAGATAAGACAGCATTCCCGGTCTAACTTGCCCTGGAGCTTATTTGTTTCCAGCAGAGATGAAGCCGCAGCACAGTACAACGGATCAGCAACTTGTTTATTTATTATAACTCTCCTCTGGCATGAATTTTGAAATTCAGCATTAGTTCCAGGAAAAGGGCATTAGGCAAGAGAAAACACAGTCACGTTCTTCGAGCAGCTAAAGCGCAGAATGCAAGCACCACGCGGCGGCTCAGATGGTATCCGTGTAGAGTGAAACAGGGTAAGCAGTTCAGGTGTGTCATCATCTGTTTGAAATATTAACTCCTGCATTCCTCTCCACATATGCTCCCTGACTTGCTAAGTATTTCCAAAGTTCCTCGTATGATAGATTTCTGTCATTCTCCACATGCAGTGAATGGAATGTGTTAATTTTTCATTCTATGCCCCGACACAGACTTGATAGCGTGAACTCTCTGAGGAACGGCCCACTTGTGGAATGTGCACGGATGCTCTTATTCCAAGGAAACAGAACATAGAATATAACCATATAACAATTACAGCACAGGAACAGGCCATCTCGGCCCTTCTAGTCCGTGCCAAACTCTTACTCTCACCTAGTCCCACCGACCTGCACTCAGCCCATAACCCTCCATTCCTTTCCTGTCCATATATCTATCCAATTTAACTTCAACCGACAACATCGAACCTGCCTCAACCACTTCTGCTGGAAACTTGTTCCACACAGCCACCACTCTCTGAGTAAAGAAGTTCCCCCCCATGTTACCCCTAAACTTTTGCCCTTTAACTCTCAACTCATGTCCTCTTGCTTGAATCTCCCCCACTCCCAATGGAAAAAGCCTATCCACGTCAACTCTATCCCCCTCATAATCTTAAATACCTCTATCAAGTCCCCCCTCAACCTTCTACGCTCCAAAGAATAAAGACCCAACTAGTTCATCCTTTCTCTGTAACTTAGGAAATGAAACCCAGGTAACATTCTAGTAAATATCCACTATTTTCCTCAAACTTGATGGTAAAATGGAAGATTTTCTCACAGGTGTGGGAGGCAGTCCCTTTGTGAACTTGGTAGGACAGAAGTGGTTTCATTCTTTGTTTAAAAATGCCATACTTGATTTGGACATGCTTGATGCAATCACTGCCGGTCTCCTGTCTTATATAAAATATTCACATAAAATTACTGAATTTATCAGAGCCCATATACAGCTTTTTATCTTGGTTGGTTCAAGATTCATGGCTCTCTTTCCTGACTGAACAATTTATGAGTTTTGGAAGGCAGACAATGCCCGACTGACTGGTGCAACCACACTCCATTATGGCAGTGCTTGGTGTTGTTTGGATGGTAATGGGCACCTGTAACAAATAATTAGATGGTAATCCAAGAGAGAGCTGCACTGACACCATGTCTCGCAAGAATATAGCTTGAGAGGATTACGTTCATCAGTAGCCAGGGACTAGATCATGCCATTAACTCTTTTTAAGGCCTCTAGTCCCAATCAATGCCTCAGCTGTTGAATTCCTAATCTATGCTATTGCCACCTCTATAAGCAACTGTTCTTGTTAATTTCCACTGTGTTCCCTCAACAAGCTTGCCTCATAACTCTACTGCCTGAAACTAACTTGCCTCGATGAGGCCACTCTCAGGTTGGAGGAGTAACACCTAGGTAGTTCTAAGGTAAGGACATGTTCGGCACAGCTTTGTGGCCAAAGGGCCTATACTGTGCTGTAGGTTTTCTACATTCCATTTTGGTAGCCTTCATCATGACGGCATGAACACCAATTTATCTAGCTTCTATAAATTCCCCAGTCCGCATCACTTTTCCCATTCTCCATTCTGGCTCCCCTCTTACCTTCTGCTTCTCCCCACCTGCTTATCACCTCCCTCCTCCTTCCCCTTCTCCCATGAAACACTCTATCCTACTATCAGATTCCCTGGTTTTCAACCCTTTACCCTTTCAACCCATAACCCCACAGCTTCTCCCTTCATGCACTTCCCATCCCCCCACCCCAACCTTTTGCCTCACCTGCCTTAACCCATCACCTCTCAGCTTGTGCTCCTCCACCCCCCCCCCCCCACCCACCACCATCTTATTCTGGCATCTTCCCCTTTCCTTTCCAATCCTGATGAAGGGTGTTGGTCCAAAACACCAATTATTTCTGTCCATAGATGTTGCTTGACCTGCTGAGTTCATCCAGCATTTTGTTTGTGTTTCATCACCCTTTGTTTACCCAACAAACTCAGTGGGTAGAGGGCAGATGGTTCTATCCCCATTACAAAGACTCAAATGCACAAATCTAGGAAGACACTATAGGTGCCACAACACCCTCTCACTCAATGCCAGTAAAACTATTGACTACGTGGAGGAAACAAAGGGTCCATGAGCCAGTCCTCAGGTCAGGGCATCAGAGGTGGAGAGAGTCAGCAACTTTAAATTCCTTGGCATTATCATTTCAGAGGCTCTGTTCTGGGTCCAGCATGTAGCTGCCATTACAAATTGGGTCTCTACTTTCTTAGAAGTTTGTGCAGATTTGGCACATCATCTAAAACTTTAACAAACTTCTACAGGTGCGCAGTGGGAGAGTATCCCGACTCATTGCATCACAGCCTGATATGGATACATCAGTGCCTTTGAAAGGAAAAAAAAAACACTTCAAAAATTCGTGGATGCAGCCCAGTGCTTCACAGGGTAAGCCCTCCTCACCACGGAGCACATTTACCAGGAGTGCTGTCACAGGAAAGCAGCGTCCTTGAGCAAAGACCCCCACCATCCATCCTATGTTCTGTTCTTGCTGCTGCCTTCCAGAAGGAGGTACAGGAGCCTCAAGTCCCTCACTACCAGGTTCAGCAACAGTTAATACCCCTCAACTATCAGGCTCTTGAACTAGAGGGGACAACTTCAACCACCCCAGCATGAACTGATTCCACAACTAGGGACTCACTTTTACAGACTCTTCAATTCATGTTCTTTATATTTATTGCTAATTTCTTTTTGTATTTTCACTATTTTGTCTTTTGCTCATTGTTTGTTCATCTCTATCCTGTATGGTTTTTCATTGATCCTATTCTGTTTTTCTCTATTTACTATGAATGCCCACAAGAAAATGAATCTGAGGGTAGTATATGGTGACATATATGTATGTACTTTGATAGTAAAATTTACTTTGAAACTATACCACTGGGAAGTGTTGCAGTGGTGAAACCTTCTGTCTCCTCTTAGACTCGATGGGCTGAATGGCCTAATTCTGCTCCTATGCTCTTCACAGGTGCAGCTGCTTGGTTTGACCATTTCCATCCCGCTGCGCTCAACTCCTTTGTCTCCAAATGCTCCCTTCCACAGGAGATAAATGACCACATGCACACTGTGGTCAGAGTTAATTTTGTCACCAGTGTCTGCTGAGGGACAACTTTGACGGGCCGGGAAATCCATTCACTTTGTGGTTGAATCTTCAGTTGTCTGTCCACGCATCACGAGTACATGTTTAGTTCGACCATAGGACATAGGAGCACAATTAGAGCATTTGTCCACTGGGTCTTCTCCACCATTCAGTCATGGCTGATCTGTTTTTCTCCTCCTCAGACCCATTCCTTGGCCTCCACCATTCAGTCATGGCTGATCTGTTTTTCTCCTCCTCAGCCCCATAACCTTTGGTGCCGTATCCAAATCAAGAACCTATCAAGCTCTGCCTTAGATTTTCTTGCAGGCATTTACAGTAGGGCAAAGCAACGCAATAGAATTAATGAATAACACACAAACAACCGACATGCAAAAGAAAAAACTGTGCATGTACAACAAAAATGAATACACAAGTAAATAAATAATACTGAGGGGACAAGTTGTGGAGTGCTTGAAAGTGGTTGTGGAATCAGTTCAGTGTTGAGTGAAGTTATCCACACCGGTTCAGGAGCCTGATGGTTGAAAGGTAACAACTGTTGTCTAAGCAACACACATCAAAGTTGCTGGTGAACGCAGCAGACCAGGCAGCATCTCTAGGAAGAGGTACAGTCGACGTTTCAGGACGAAGTGTCTCGGCCTGAAACGTCGACCGTACCTCTTCCTACAGATGCTGCCTGGCCTGCTGCGTTCACCAGCAACTTTGATGTGTGTTGCTTGAATTTCCAGCATCTGCAGAATTCCTGTTGTTTGAGTTTTTAAAAAACTGTTGTCTAAACCGGCAGTATGGGACCCAAGGCTTCTGAACCTCGCTTTTGATGCAGCAGTGAGAAGTGAGTATGCCCTGGATGGTGCCAGTCTTGGATGACTGATGCTGATTTACCTAGCTCACTTCCTAAATAAACAGTGCCATCCCCAGGTACTTTCTTCCAGTATTTGTTCTATTGGTAAGTTGCTCCTAATTTTAACACACCAACCCCCTCACAAGTAGAAACATGTTTTGAATTGTAGCTTAAAAACTCAGTAGGGGAAGGAAGGTTGCAGTGTATCCTTGAGATGACACATTAGAACAAGGTCCTTTCTGCTCATCCGGAAAACTCAGAGGCTTGGCACTATTTCAAGGAAATCTGGGAACTCTCCCTGTAATCCTGTCTGATTCACGTCAATGCCACAGAGACAGTGGCTGAATAGATCATTCATCACCACATTGGCTGTGCTCTGTTCCCGTATTCATCCACAAAAAAATCCAACAGAATCCCTGCTGACATTTCTTGTGTGAAAGTTGACAATTTTTAAATAGTTACCGTAATTCATCTGGATTATAAGATATAATGATAAAAATTAGCTTTATTTGTGACATGTACATCAAAACATACAGTGAAAAAATATACATTGTTTGTGTCAAATCAAATTAGCAAGGATTGCACTGGATAGCTCTCAAACGTCGCCTTGCTTCTGGCTCTAATTTAGCATGCCCACAACTTCCTAACCCCAACCCATACATCTTTGGAATGTGGGAGGAAATAGGAGCATTCGGAGGAAATCTTCATGGTATAAACTTGTACTGACAGCGACGGGAATTGAACCCTGATTGGTGATCACTGGCACTGTAAAGTGATTGCACTAACGATGGCAAAATTGTTGTTTGTATATTGCTATAAAATTATTTCATTTCATTTTTAAAATCTTTTTTTTATTAATTATTAAAGATCAACCAAAAAATACATTAAGGTAATCAAAGTCAATATGCCAATATGTACAATGAAGAATTAAATTACCAAATAACTGATTAACAAAACTAAACAATATATCAATAATAATAAAAAATAAAGTAGTTAAAAATATTTTTAAGGAAAAAAAACCTCTACTAACTAAAACAAAAACAAAAAAAACAAAAATTATTTCATTTATCAGGATCAAAAACTGGTAAATATTTACAATTTAGAATCAGTTGGCTGAATAACATTTAACAAATCCTGTCTGGAATCTAAGGCTGGTAATTTTTTTTCTGAAACATATAGGAAGCTCCTCAAACATTTCCCAGACATTTTTTGGCAATGGTTGGTGTTCCAAGTGAGCAGGCTCCTAAAGTAGCGGTGGCTCTCTGGTTGCATTCAGAATTGTTCATTTAGGACATTTTACATCATCAGAAGAGGTGAGTGGAACAATCAGTTTAACATCTGAAAGGCAGAGCTATTGATAGTCTAACACCCTCTAGACTCACGCCCTAGGGTCAGTCTAGAGATTAAAGCATACAACATTCAACACAATATATGAGAATAGGTTGAGCAAACTGGGACTTTTCTCTTTGTAAGGAAGGAGGAAGAGAGGTGACTTGATAGAGGTGTACAAAATGATCAGAGGCGTAGATTGAGTAGATAGCCAGGGACTTTTTCCCCCTAGGGTGAAAATAGTTAATGTGAGGGGGTATAATTTTAAGGCATTTGGAGGAAAGTATAGGGGTTTGCCAGGGGTAACTTTTTTTTTTTGCACAGAGAGTGGTGGGTGCGTGGGATGTACTGCTCGAAGCGGTGGTAGAGGCAGATACCGTATATTGGGAACATTTAAGAAACTCTTAGATAGACACATGGATGATTAAAATGGAGAACTACGTGGGATGGAAGTGCTAGACTGATCTTAAAGTAGGTTAAAAGGTTGTCATGACGTTGTGGGTCCAACAGCCTGAACTATGTTCTATGCTCTAATATTCTGTATGGCTGGGTTTACCGATGATTTAAGCCAACAAAGACCAGGCTTCTGGCTGAGATCTTCAGAAAATCACAGAGTAGTTATGATATGGAAAGAAGCCAGTCTATTAAATCTGCACAGTCCAGTAGAACAAATCTGTTGTAATCCCCTGTCCTTCTCCATATCATTCCTCTTTCTCAAGTGTCAATCCAATTCCCTTTAGAAGATACTGGTAGATTTTGCTTCAACCACCGTCACTAGGCAATGAGTACTAGATCCTAACAACTCTGAGTCTAAGTATTTTTCCTCATAAGTCTTTTGATATTTCTACCCAAATTTTAAATGTGCCTCTTGTACCGTCCACTAATGCAAACAGAGTCAGTAAGGCAGTCTTTCATTGTATATAAACACCAGTGTTTATACTCTCTCAGAAACAGACCAGTGTCCAGCTTACCCTAGCACATCAACTGCTGCATCGAGACATGGGCGTAAAAAAGCCCCAAAAGGCAATGTTTAATTGACTATGGAAGCTTTGTGGCAGGTCATCAAATCTATCCATACTATCCTTCAGCCTTAACAGTCACGTACTTACTGGTACTGATTGCAACATTTCAACGGTAAACCTGACAGAGAAGATGTTGAAACATTGTAAGCAGTTGAGGCTTCTTCACTAAATATATTTAAGAAACAGTTAACACACATCAAAGTTGCTGGTGAACGCAGCAGGCCAGGCAGCATCTCTAGGAAGAGGTACAGTCGACGTTTCAGGCCGAGACCCTTCATCAGGACTAACTGTTGTTTGCGTTAAGAAACAGTTAGATAGGTTTTTACATAGTTTGGGAATTAAGGGGAATGGGGAAAAGGCAGGTAGATGGAGCTGAGTTTATGGACAGATCAGCCATGATCTTGTTGAATAGTGGGGCAGGCTTGATGGGCCAGATGTTCTTATGTTCTTTATGTTCTGTAATATCTGTAAGTATGTGACTATTAAGGCCAAAGGATAGTATGGATAGACAATGTTTAATGGCAGTTACCAACCTCAACCAATCGAGCAGCCTCTCTGGATTGTCTGATGCCAATCCCAACAAGGACAGAACTTATGACACATAGAAGAACCACCAACTGCAGGCTTCCCTCCAAGTTGCATACTATACAGATTTGGAAATTTGTCATCGTTCCTTCATCATTGTTGGACCCAAATCCATACCCAACCACACTTCAGGAACACTTTCAACAGGACAACCACAGTGGTTTAAGGAGACTCACCATAACCTTCTCAAAGGCAGTTAGGGAAGGGCCACAAACACTCACCTTGCGAGAGATTCCAAGACCCTGAGTAGCCAATAATAAAAATATCATACTGTGTAACTTGCACTGTACAGGAACCATAGTTACAACATCTTCTACCACCAACTTTTCCAAACATTTTGGACAGCTTGCTTTATACTTTGCAAACTAAGAACACAGCATTGGTGATACCTATACAACAAAACATCTACTTCTTTCAGAGCAATTTCAGAGTTTTTCTTTCAAATTGTCCACTGACTCAGTTAAACAATTCAACTGGTTTGTTGATGGTACCATTGGGTTGGACAACTGGTTTGTTGTGTTGCCAGAGTCTCATTCCTTCAGAAGCTAGACCGCCACTATTTTTGAGATGGTTGTATTTAAAGAAGACATGTGATTCAAAGACAGCTTGTTACTGTGAGTGGGTCGATAAGCAGAGAAGACATAGTTAAGCTAACTGATGTAAACAGGGGAGGATTTTTGCATAGCCTGTTACCGTAATCTGAAATATTTCTTCAGCCTTTTACCTTTTCCACCCATCACATCCCTGCTTCTTTCATATTTCATCTGAATAGCCTCCAACCTGATGATATGAACATCGATTTCCATAACTTCTGGTAATTTTTCCCTCCTCCCCTTCCCTCCTTTTCCATTTTTTTATTCTGGCTCCTCTCTTACCCTTTCTCTTCTTCTCATCTGCCTATCACTTTGCTCTGGTACCCTTCCTCCCATCGTTCACTCTCCTATTAGATACCCTCTTCTTCAGCTGTTCACTTTTTCCACCCAACACCTCCCAGCTTCTCACTTCCTCCCCCTTCCCCACCCACCTCCCCCCCTCACAATCTCACCTTTCACCTTGTACTCCTCGTCCTCCTCTCTCCATCTTACTCTGGTTTCTTTCCCCTTCTTCTTCCATCCCACTGAAAGGCCTTAGCCTGAGATGTCACCTGTTTAATCCCCTCCGCAGATGCTACCTCACCCACTGCAGCACTCGGAGAGTATTGCTCTGAAATATTGTGACCGAACTAAACAAGTCACATTCACTAGTCACTTTCTAAAGGGAAGTGGATAAAAAATTGACTGTGGTCCTGGTGGGAGAACTGAGAAGTGGGACTAATTGGAGACAGATGTGACAAGGCACTCTGGTTTTGAAACTGATCTTGATATTTAAATCCATTTAACAGACTAAGGAATCAGATATCCTTAAAGGTTGCAATGCTGGGAAGTACTGAAAGCCATGTTTAGAAATAAAGAGTTATATAAATACCAGAAGTTCAGCATCTTTGGTGGGTGCCAGGATGCAGAGGTGGGGTAGAAGGGTATATGATATGCCCCTCACCCTCTCGTTATGGTTAGCACAACACTCTACAGTTCTAGTGACCAGGGTTCAATTCCCGCAGCTGCCTGTAAGTACCTACGCTCTCCCCATGACCACGTGGGTTTCCTCTGGGTGGTTCGGTTTCCTCCCACCGCTGTCATTGGAAATTGCCCTGTGATTAGGCGAGCATGAAATTAGGAGTTGCTGGGCAGTGCAGCTCGAAAGGGCCTGTTCCACGCTGCACCTCAATAAATAAAACAAATATCAGAGACTTCCAGATTTCCCCTTCAGATTGCCCCTTCCGGGAAAAAAAAACAATGCTGCTGGCACTTAGAGGGCTACTGCTGTGCGCATTTCAATCGTGGCATTGACCATTACACACGGGGCGCTGATCAGTCTACTCCGCAGAGAGGAAAGAACGTTGCTGACTTCAAAGTCCATCCAACCAGTCAGCTAGGCTCCAAACTGTGTTCAGATTTCTGAAATGCTCCACTCGGTGCAGGGTATCTAACAATAGGAGGTGCTTTAAACCCTAGACTTTGTAATTTTACTATTGACGAACACTTGTGAGAAATGCTTTCATCCGCTATTGTTATGTTTAAATAAAAGTGGGATGAAATATTTGTTAAAGACAAGGGAACAAATAACAGGAACTAAATGGTGGAGGAACTCAGCAAGTTGACAGCATCTATGGACGTTTCAGTCCAAAACCTTTTATCAGAACTGGAAAGGAGGGGGGAAGGAGCCAGAATGAGAAAGTGAGAGGAGGGGGGAAACAGATAATCAGGAGTCCTGATGAAGGGTCTTGGCCCAAAACACTGAGGGTTTATTCTTCTCCATAGATGGTCTGTCACAGCCTGGTATGGAAGTACCAGTGCTCTCGAACAGATTCAAAAGTAGTGGGCACACCCTGTCCATCATGGGTAAAGCCCTCCCCACCATTGAGCACATCTACATGAAACGTTGTCGCAGGAAAGCAGCATCGATTATCATGGATCCCCACCACCCAGGCCATGCTCTGTTCTCGATGCTGCCTTCAGGAAGGTGGTACAGGAGCCTTAGGACTCACACCACCAGGTTCAGGAACAGTTATTACCCCCTCAGCCATCAGGCTCTTGCACCAAAGGAGATAACTTCACTCGCTCCATCTTTGAAATGTTCCCACAACATTATTCTATCATGGATTTATTGAGTATACCCGTAAGAAAATTAATCCCTGGGTTGTATATGGTGACATATACGTACTTTCGTAATAATTTTCTTTCAACTTTGTCTTAGTGTAAAAATGTGGTTTAAAATTTACCCCCATCTCTGCCTTTCCATTCCATAATACAGTCTTCCTCCCATAAAACATTGATCTATAATCTTTAAAATGTTTGGAAATACATACACTTTATTCCACTAATAATGCATTGTGCTAAGTTTTATTGCTTCATTGCTGTGAGTGAAATGAATACACATGAAAACGGCAACAGATAATGTTTTGAAATGTGTGTGCCACATTTAATCACTCTTTCCCCGTCTGATCATTATTTCCACCCAACCCAATTCCACATCACTATCCACTGTGTTTTCATCACTTTCAGGGTTGGGTTCAGACATTTCTTGATTAACAAAGCTACCCCAAACTCCTTTCCATTTTTGCCTGTTTTTTTGGAATTGTGGAATATTATGTTCTGAATGTTGGTCACCAGCATCTCTGTAAAAGGACAACCAAACTGTCACTGACTGCCTTCACAATCATAAGACATAGGAGTAGAATTAGATCTTTTGGCCCATTAAGTCTTCTCGGCCATTCTGTCATGGCTGAATTATTATCCCCCCTTACCTATTCTCCTGTCTCCTTCCATAACGTTTGACGCCCTTACCAATCAAGAACCTATCAACCTCTTTTTTTAAATATAACCATGAAATTTGGCCTCCACAGCCATCTTTGGCAATGAATTCCAAGATTCACCTCCCTCTGGCTAAAGAAATTCCTTTTCATCTCTGTTCTAAAGGGTCATCCTTCTATTCCTCAATCCCATCAATTTCACTCCGCCACTTATTTCACTTGTGCTAATCCAACAACAACTCTCCAAGAATAAAAACAGGAAAATCTGCAGATGCTGGAGGAACTCAGAAGGTCAGACAGTATCTATGGAAATGAATAAACTGTCAACATTTCAGGCCAAGACCCTTCTTCAGGATTGAAATGGGAGGGGTAAGACCAAAAATAGTCCAGAATGAAGAATTATACCCCACTTTTTACAGCAATACAGAATTTGATGGCTAGGTCATGTAAATCTTATTGAAGGACATTCATCTCAGTTAGTCTTTAAGCATGGTTCACCAGTTACAGTAAATAGATTAAAGAGTATTTCTTACTTTTCCTTCAGAATGCAAGTCCACAGTCCAGGATTCCAAAGTCTGATCTATCCAGTTGGTTTACAGTCTTTTTCCCCTTTTGTATCCCCTAACAATATATGTAACCCTCCTTCCCTAAACACTTAGTAATATAAATGCAAAGATGTAATGCTGAGACTTTACAAGACATTGGTCAGACCACATTTGGAGTATAGTGAGCAGTTTTGTTTAATATCACTGGCATATGTCTTGAAATTTGTTCCTTTGCAGCAGCGGTATATTACAGTACATAACAAAATACATACATTAGAATAAGTAATACATTTTAAAAATTAAATAACCAGTGAACTCATGATTGTGCCCTGTGGATTTCAGCTGCAGAGTCCTAAACATGAACACTTGATGATTCCCATTGGAGCTGCACATGAGGAGTCATCAGCACCATGTCTAGGAAGAGATGGGCTAACATTGAAGAGGGTCTAGATGAGGCTTACAAGAATGGTCCTGGGAATGAAGGGGTTAATGCATATGGAATGTTTCATGGCTCTCGGGACTGAGTTTAGAAGAACAACACAGGATCCCATTGAAACCTACCAAATATTGTAAGGCTTATAGTGTGGTCATGGCCACGTTTCCTACAGTGAGGGAGTCTATGCCCGGAGGGGACAGCCACAGAATAGGACTTCCCTTTAGAGCAGAGATCAGGAGGAATTTCTTGAGCCAGAGGGTGGCGAATCTGTGGAATTCATTGCCAAAGATGGCTGTGGATGCCGAGTCATTTGGTAGAGTTAAAGCAGAGGTTGATAGGTTCTTCATTAGTAAGGGTGTCAGTGGTTATAGAGAGAAGGCAAGAGGATGAGGTTGAGAGAGAAAATTAATCAGCCGTAATGGAATGGCAGAACAGACTTAATGGGCCAAATGGCCCGACTCTGCCCCTGTGCCTTATGGTATCCCTCCTTCCCGAAGCACTTGAATGTCTTCCTCCTTTCACATAAATTAGTCAACTCCAGGTCTTCAAATGGAATATGGTAATCTTCCACAAACAATTGAGTATTTCTCTCAAATACAAATTCAGAAAATTCCCCTCAAAGTAACCAAATGTTGTTTCCAATTTTCCGCTCAGATTGAGTGATTGTTAATGTACTGAACAAACAGCAACAGACTTTTCGCTTGGGAGAGAATTACCGAATTTATCAGGTGAGATACTGAACCCAGATTTACTTTTGCCCCGCGATGTTCCAACGAGTCTAAATGGTTAAACTCAGGTTGGCTGCCCCGGATGTTCCGAGTCCTCTGTCACTGCCAATCGCCCCCAGAACAAATCCTTTCTATTTTACTGTGTACGGGTTTAGAAGAGGATTAACAGTTGCACAACTGGACTTCTACTCTAAATGACACCAGTTTCAAGAAATTAACCTTCCGCCCCATTCCCGGACACGTTTCCCTATTAGGGGGAATAACATACATTAATGAATACGGAAAGGCATTTTGTTTAGTGGCTAGTGCCGTGAAAGTTAAGTGTCCTGACATCTTCGTCCGTCGCAAGGTGATACTCTTTTCGTATCTATAACACCCCCCACCCCCAAACCCGTTACATTGCAATTAAAAGCGAACATGGCAGTAATCAAACCCAGATAAAAATCGCGTTTCTCGGACAGAAACTTTCTTAATCCCCTTGACAAACACGCCGCTTTCCTGTTGCGATTCAATAAGTCTCTGCACGAGAATAGCGATGCATTATTAAATACTGCAGCTATAAAAATTAAACATACAGGCGATGTGTTGAGATTTTAAACTACGAATCACCCACGCGAACGGTTCCCAAGAAGCATACTTATTTGTGGAATGTTGTATTTTAATGATCCCGTTAACTATTAAACTTGCATGACACCCCCCCCCCCCATCATCATCCACTCCGTTAGAACACGTTGATAGGAATACCTGTGATGGAGTCACTGCTTCTGGGCTAGAGGGACACTGCGCCTCTCTGCTTCCCGTGTCTGGTGCCGAGGTCTGACTGCGGCGTGTGTGGCGGTCAGTTCGCGGAAAGCCAATCTGTGCTGCACTCTCCAGCCAGCATCTCCCGCCACCTGCCCCACCTCCGCCGCCTGTGCGCGCAACCGCGGCAATGCACCGAGGCCGGGGGAGGAGCGCGGCTCTTAACGTGGCGGCGGCGAGGCAGCCGATAAATCCACCCCTTCAGAGTTTGTAAACAAGTTGGCACCGTGACAGAGCGGGAGAGAGAGGTGGGGAAGGGGGGTAGGGGGTGGTGTCCATTCAGATGAGTCCTCGAATCCCACGGGAAGATTAAGCCATTCGATTTTCATTGTGCGCTTTTTAAAATCTTGAGTGAGGTGAAGATGTACAAAATACTGTACACATTCATGTTACAGAGGAGCAGGGGATGTAGGATGCCAATCTGTTATTAGAGGCTATGGTCCTTCCTGATTTCCTCCCTGGGTTAGATCTTTGGATGGTATTGACTGGGAGACGAATAATGTTCACTGCAGGCTAGCAGTTCAGTGGGAGCTGAACCCCCCCCCCCCCCAATTTTAGGACCTTCACCACCTCATGCATCACCAGTCTCTTCCAACCCTATCACTACCTGTGCTCCGTCCTCATCTCCATAACCCCTTGCAGCTCTACTGCCAACCAACGTCTGTGCCCCACTACCTCTGGCCTCCTGCATCTCCCCCCACACCTCACCCCCCCAAATTGTTTCATTGTTCCACCGTGGGCAGTCAGGGCTTCAGTCGTGAAGGCCCCAAGCTCAAGAATACCCCCCCCCCCCAAAACATCCCTGCCCCACTCTCTCCACCTTCCAGCTGCCCCATTTGGTAAATTGTTGATTATTTTACCAAGGTACCATGTCCTGGTTGGGGGGGGGGGGGTGGTGTCAGCCTGAAACGTTAACTCTTATTCCTCTCTATGGATGCTGCCTGATCTATGAATTCCCCCAGCAGTTTGAATTGAGGTGCGTACAGATCAGTTCACCACCTCAGTACATCAAGGTAGCATAAGGGAGACAACAGAAGAATGCAGAAGAAAGTGTTACTGTTACAGAGAACATGCCGTGAAGACAATAAGGTACAAAGTAGACTGTAAGGTCAAGAGTCCATCTTACTGTACAAGAAATTTGTTCAATAGTTTTATAACCATGGGATAGACACTCTCCTTGAGCCTGGTGCTATGTACTTTCAGGATCTTGTATTTTCTGCCTGATGGGAAAGGGGAGAGGGAGAGTGTCCTGGGATGGGAGTGGAATTTGCTGGCTGCTTTACTGAGGCAGAGAGGAATGTAAACAGAGTCCATGGAGGGAAGGATTGCATTTGCATTAGAAGAAAATCAAAGTTGTTGGTAAGAATTCTTCCTGTTCAGCAGTTGGAACGGGAGGGAGGTGGGCTTTCTAGAAGAAAAATAAACACCGCAAACAAAACTGTACTTTTTCTCTTTAATTATTTGCTGCTACATATGGTGTCTCTGTGAGCGCCCTGTGCTTTTATCGAGACCCAATGAACCTGAAAGGTTCACTCTCTGTGGATGCTGCCTGACCTGCAAGCAGCATCCATGGAGAGGAATATACAGTCGATGTTTTGAGCCAAGGCTCTTCATCAGGACCCTGCATGAAGGGTCTTGGCCTGAAACATCAACTGTTTATTCCATTCAGTAGATGCTGCCTGACCTGCTGAGTTCCTCCAGCATGTTTGTGTATGCTGCTCTGGATTTCCAGTATCTGCATAATCTCTTGTGTTTATTTCCAGCATTTTACCTTTATACACTAAAGTTGTTTCTGCAAACTCCCCAAAGATGTTGGTGGGCTATCTGGCGAGCATTGGAGAACCTGGGGGAGCTGATGGGGATGTGAAAGCGAATGGGGTAGAGGGAGATCAGTGCAGCAATGGGGTTAGTGAGATTGCCCTGAGGGATAGCATGGATTCAATGGGCTGAATGGCCTCCTGTGTCATGACAGAAAATGAAAAATGTAAAGTAGCTTTCATAATGGATTGTCAAACCAGAAGTTTAACAGAGAAAATTGTCAAGGACGTTGCAGGGTCTTGAAGTCCTGGAGTATAGGGAATGGTTGAATAGGTTAGGACATTATTCCCTTCAGTGTAGGAAGATGAGGTTTGATAAAGGTATACAAAATTATGAGGGATATAGTTAGGGTAAATGCAAACAGGCTTTTTCCACTGTGGTTGGGTGAGACTAGAACAAGGGTGAAAGGTGAAATATTTAAAGGGAACCTTTAAACCTGAGGGTAAACCTCTTCACTTAGCAGGCGGTGAGAGTGTGGGTACGAGCTACCAGCAGAAGTGGTGGATGTGGGTTTGATTTCACCATTTAAGAGAAGTTTTGATGAATACATACATGGATGGGACAAAAATGGAGGGCTATAGTCCAGGTTGATAGCAGAATAATAATTCAGCATGGACTAGGAGGGCCGAAGAGCCTTTCTGTGCTTTTGTTCTCTATGACGCCAAAGGTTAGCAGCACCATTCAGGGACAATTAAGCTGAAGTGGATCCCTGGACTGAAGCTGGGGTCCGACAGCTAAGCTCCAGCTCTTATTGCAATCCTCAGAAAGATTGATCTTTATTTCTTATTCACATGTTGTGGAATAAAACCTGATAGCACTGCAGCAGCGGTCACACCATTTCATTTAATTTTAGATTGCAATTTTCCCTTAGGTTCTTCCAAAGCTCTCAGTCCATCACCTAATGCACCCCTGTGTCCTGTCCATATTAAATCACAACCTCATTACTGATACCCACCAAACCATGCGACTTCTTATCACCCTGAGTCATCACTTCCTTTCGATGTCTCGATTTAACCTTCGTCGCTTGTGTCTGCCTTGCTGGCGTGTCCTGTTGTACTTAGCTTAGAAATGGCTCATTGAGCCTGTTCACTAATTAAATCTTTGCCCTTCTCCTGAGTTTCATCAATCCAGGCCATGCACTCTTCTCATTACTATCATAGGAGGAGGTACAGGAGCCTGAAGATGTACGCTCAACATTTCAGGAACAGCTTCTTCTCCACCACTATTAGATTTCTGAGCAGTCTGTGAGTCCATAAACACCATCTCTGTTTTGAACACAAGAGATTCTGCCCTTGGTGGAAATCCAAAGCAACACACACAAAAACCAGGAGGAACCCAACAGGTCAGGCAGCATGTATGGAAAGGAATAAACAGTTGCTGTTTTGGATGGAGACATTTTGGTCCTAATGAAGGGTCTCAGCCAGAAACATTGATTCTTTATTTTTTTTCCATAGATGCTGTTTGACCTGCTGAGTTCCTCCAGCTTTTTGTGTGCTACTTACAATTTTGCCCTCTTTTCGCACTATTTACTTATTTTTAACATATCTCTTATTTTAACTTTTAGTATTTTTCATGGATTGCACTATCCTGTTGTCTCAAAGCAACAATTTTCACAACATACGTCAGAAATTATAAGCCCGATTCTGACTCTGCCAACGTAACACACACCATAAACACTTTAACAATTTTAAAAATCACTTTACCAGGGCTAGCTCTTTGATTTGTACTCTCTGCTCAAACCCTACTTTCCCATTGCGTTTTAAAATAAATTTGTTTGTAAAACATTATAGCCTCTGCTTCAGTGGCTCCTCATGTTAAAGCATTTGATCTAATAACGCTTTAATTTTTTCCCTAAATTTCATTCTTTTGACATTAGTCTGTGTTTCCTGCTGTTGGTTTATGACAAACATCAGGAACGTTTCACCGTTAACTATTTTAAAACCCTCAATCGATCTGAAACCCATTTGTCCTGTAGTCTGTGGTTGTACTACTAATCAATGTAAGTGTGTGCTGAGGATTACCTCAGTTCTGTTCAAGCAATAATAAATATTATGTATATCTAAAACATACAGAGAATTGTATAAGTTTTAACATTGTGAAATTTAGTAAATACATGTAAATACAAGTCTGGCTTTGATAATACATTATGCACTCAGTGGCCATTTTATTAGGTACCTTCTAATAAAGTGCATGGTTTTCTGCTGCAGTAGTTCATCCACTTCAAGGTTCGATATGCTGTGCATTCAGAACTGCTCTTCTGCACACCACTGTTGTAACATGTGGTTATTTGAGTTACTGTCGCCTTCCTGTCAGCTTGAACCAGTTTTACCATTCTCCTCTCTCATTAACCAGACATGTTTTCCCCCATAGAACTGTTGCTCTGTAGATGTTTTTTTTTTTTGTTTTTTGCATCATTCTCTGAAAATTCTAGAAACTGTTGTGCTTGAAAATCCCAAACCACCCCGTCTGGCGCCAACAAACATTCCACGGTCAAAGTCACTTAGATCACATTTCTTCCCCATTCTGATGTTTGATCTAAACAACAAGTTAACCTCTTGACCGTGTCTGCATGCAGAGTTTAACCAGTCTTATGAAAGAAGGCCATTTCTATAAACGGATAGTGTTACCATGAAATTGCTACCATTTATGCACATCAAGCATATTGTAAGGACATTGTGTAGCCGACAGTAGTCCTTCAGCTACATCAGAGACAACGATACTCTTGCATCCTTTCTGAAATATATATTGCAATCAAAAATTTGAAGTTAGATTACCACATGCAAAAAGCTGGAGGAGCTCAGCAGGTCAGTCAGCATCTATGGAGAGGAATAAATGATCGATGTTTCAGGACACCTGTCAGATCTACTGCAGTCAGATTTACTCAGTCACATGATACTTAGACAAACAGGAGTGTGTGACAAGGTATTGGCTGTGTAAAATAAACTGGCAAGAATATATGCCAAGAAAGCAAAAAGCATAAGTGTTGAAAGCAGAATATAGAGTCATAGAATGAATGGATATGTTCTTTAATTGTTCAGTCCTGCTTGAGACTAGTGGGCTTAAATTCCTTGGAATTGAGGAGAATCTAATTGAAGCAATTCTGAAGGAGCTTGAACAGTTGGGTGGAGAGGTTTAATCATGGTCTCTTTGATGACACTGCTTCACCAAGGGAGTAAGTCAAAATAAAAGGTTGTCACAAAATTTTGTACAACAGCACCTGTGGTTAGTCTGAGTGTATTGTTTCACCACAATGCATAGAATATACAGCACAGTTCAGGCCTTTTGGCCCATGGTGTTGTGCTGACCTTTTAACCTATTCTAAGATCAATTCTATGATCCCTTCTACATTGCCCTCCATTTTTTCTATCATCCATGTGCCTATCTAAGAGTTTCTTAAATGGCCCCAATGTACAGTATCTGTTCCATGCAACCACCCCTCTCTGTGTAAAGAACTTATCCTATGCTTTCCTCCAATTTCCTTAAAACCATCATCTACCCTGTGGAGGGAGGGTGCCGGGACTTTGTCGGAGCATCGGTGACAAGGTTACTCCATGATACGGTAGTGACTGGAGCGAGGCTCGGGTGGGGCCGCCAGAGAGGTGGCTGAAGAGAAAGAAAAGGGCGTCTTTTGGCTGTGGCTGAGGAGGAAGGACAGAAATGGGTTGGGGGGGTAATTAATCTCACTGGAAGCCGCAAGGGGTGGTGGGGAGACGTCCCTGCTACTGCTCCACCACCAGGAGATGTACCAGGGCGAAGGGGGCGAAACTTCAGTGAGCGGTGGTCCCTGGCTGATGACCTAAGGGCACTGTTGGAGGTGTGGCAGACAGCTATGCCAAGCAGGAAACAACATCTTCCTGTAAATGTCATTGCCCCTTTATATTAGCCATTTCCACCCTGGGAAAAAGTCTCTGGTTATCCACTCAGTTTATGTCCCTTATCTTCATGTACACCTCTATCAAGTGGCCTCTCATCCTCCTTCGCTCCAGATAGAAAAGCTCACTTGACCTTACCTTCATAAGACATGCCCTCTGGTCTAGGCAGCATCCTAGTAAAACACAGGGAGGGGTGTGTAAAGAAAATCTGCTGGCCGAGACCAAGGGCATGTCAGTGGAATACCAGTTTATCAGTGGCCTCTCTTCACAAGAACATCAGTCTGATGTGTGGCTAGAAACATCCATTGCGAATTGATCTGCCAATTAACTCTTAAAGCAAGGCTCTAAGCTGCCTTTAATTTGGCACTAATTAGTAATTGGCTCAGGATATCTGGATCAGTGATGTGAGAAATAGTAGGTCAGAAAGGGTCGCAGAAATTGTCTGACATTTTATTACATGCATGGTCCCAGATGGGGCACTGTCCCTGTTAAAGTGACATGAGCAGAAGGCACTAATTAACAATTGGGCCAGCACATTCCATCATAATATTCTGTCTCTCCTACCTCTAGATTCACATCTAACAACTTAAATATTTCCCTTCTTAAACAAGTACAGCTCAGGGTTCATATATCCCAGCGTTTCACAGCCCTCCAGTTCATAGGCATTCAGTGACCACTTTATTAGATACCACTGCTTAGCCCATCTACTTCAAGGCTCGACAAGTTGTGCATTCAGAATTGCTCTTCTATATACAACAGTTGTAACAGAATTACTTGAGTAACTTGCCGCTTTTCTGTCAGTTTAAGCCAGTCTGGCCATTCTCCTCTGATCTCTCTCATTAACAAGGTGCTTTCGCCCACAGGATTTTTTTTTGTTTTTTGCACCAATCTTTGTAAACTCTAGAGACTGTTGTGTCTGAAAATCCCAGGAGGTCAGAGTTTCTGAGATGTTCAAACCACCCAGTTTGGCACCAGCAATCGTTACATGGTCAAAGTCACTTAGATCACATTTCTTCTGCATTCTGATGTTTGAACTCAGAAAGGTGCTGTCCATTATTAAAGATCCCTATCACCCAGGAGATGCCGTCTTCTCACTGTTACCATCAGGTAGGAGGTACAGAGGCCTGAAGGCACGCACTCAGCGATTCAGGAACAGCTTCTTCCCCCCTGCCGTCCGATTTCTAACCCATAAACATGACCTCTCTTTTTTATTATTTCTGTTTTTCTGTGACTATTTTTACTGTAACTAATATACATATATCTACTACTGTAATTCATTTATTGATTCCTATTATTATTTTTTCTATATTTATCTTGTACTGCTTTGTACTGCTGGTGCTAAGTTAACAAGTTTCAAGACATATGCCAAGAAATATTAAACCTGATTCTGATTCCACTTCTGATTTTGAACAACAACTGAACCTCTTGACCATGTCTGCATGCTTTTATGCATTGAGATGCTGCCACATGATTGGCTGAGTAGCTGTACAGGTGTATCTAACAGTGGTCATGGAGTGTATATAATATACGGTTTGTCAGTGTAATAAGAATCCTTGCTTCACACAGGGAACACCGGCACATTTAGGCATTTTTCCTGTGGAATAAGAAAAATTTTCCTTGTGGGAAACCTTTGCATAGAGAGTGGTGGGTACCTGGAATGGGCTATCAGGTGTGATTATGGAGGCAAATATGCTAAAGCTGTTTAAGAGTCTCTTAGATCAGTCCATGAATACGCAGGGTGGAGGGATGTGGATCATGTTCAGAAGGGATTAGTTTAATTAGCTTGCCATAACATCATTGGCTGAATGATCTCTCCCTGTGCTGTACTCTTCTATGTGCAACTTTAATAAGCTATAGGTAAGTGGACAGGGATCTTGCTCAAAGTAAAAGATTGTTGATTTAAGCCCTACTCCCAAGATCAAAGCCCACAGCCCAGGTTGACACTCCTAATTCTGTACTGGACAAGAACTAAGTTGTCAGAAGCCATGCAAGAAACCTACAATGTGATGTTAATTGAGGCCCTATATCATCTCTCAGATGGATTAATAAGATACCAAGATACTTTTTGTTTAGCAAGGAACAGTGGAGTCATCTCCGGTGAAAATGACAAAAATGATCTGCTAGTTCTTGAAATCTCAAATAAAAATAGAAAATCCTAGTCAGTAGGTCAGGCTGCGTTTGTGGGTAGAGAAACAGATTCAATGGTTCAGGTCTTTATTTTAGAATTATCTCTGGTGTCCTTGTGACATTTACCCATTAACTAATTATAGCCTCTTTTATGTCTTAATGCCATTTTGGTGCTATGGGATCTTTCTGTGCACAATTTGATTGCAGCGTTTCCTGCATCAGCATTGCAGAAATTTCCGATCCTTCCCAGCACAAAGAAGTCAGTTCACGTATGCCATTGTTGACGTTGACAGAAGACACAACTGCAGATTTTTCGTTCAAGTTTTTATTTGTTAGTAGGAGCTGAATCCTAACTTTAATATGTCCTGACTGTAACCTTCCCCCAGCTATCAGATATCAGTTTGGAACCGGAACTTTTCCATAGCCCACGGTCGGAGATCTGTGATATTAATGTCACAACCATGGATTTGGCAGTGCAGCAGCTACGGCAATTGCGCTCGTGAATATGCACGTGTCATCGAATTATTATTTCACTGTGATGGTATTTTCCTTGTATTTAAAAAGTATTTAACTCCAGACTGTCGAGACTTGTGCAAAGCACAGCAACAAATTGCTGCCTGCTTGCATTTGGCTTTGCCTGAGAAATTGGACTGTCGAGTCAACTAGTGGTATTCGTTTTATGTTTAGTTATTCATTTCAGCTGCAGTGTTGGCTTTGCTTTCCATTTGAGAGTTCTAGTTAATGGCCCTGTTTGGCCTAGTGTTTATTGTTTTCTTTTCCTTCTAACTCTGTTCGCATTAAAGCCTGTGAACTATCAACCTGCTTCAGTGTCTCTCGCTCCGCACTTGGGCCAGATCCGAACGTAGTGGTGATTAATTTAGCCATCCTCAGATTGGAGGAGCACCACCTCAGGGTAGACTTCAACATGAAGGCATGAACATCAAATTATCTAATGTCCAGTAACTTCTACCTCTTTCCCCTTCTCCCTTTTTCCACTCTCCATTCTGGCTCCCCTGTACCCCTTCCCTTCTCTGCCTATCACTTCCGTCTGGTGCCCCTCCTCCTTCCCTTTCTCCCAGGGTTCACTTCCTTCACTTTTAGCCCTTTATCTTTTCTACTTAGCTTCTTCCAGCTTCTCACCTCAACCTGCCTCCTCCACCCAACCACCCGCCTTCCCCCTCACCTGGTCTCACCTATCACCTGCCAGATTGTACTCCTTCCCCTCCCCTCCCCCTACCTTCTAGTTCTGGCCTTTTTCTCCCTTCCTTTCCAGTCCTGATGAAAGGTCTTGGCCAGAAACATTGACTCTTTATTCCTCTCGATAGATTCTGCCTGACCTGCATTTGTGTGTGTGTGTGTGTGTGTTGCTCTGGATTTCCAAAATCTGAGGAATCTCTTGTGTTTGCCTGTGCAAACCTGATCAACGTCAGCATTGAAGTAGAGGCTCTTCTCGGCTGCAACGGCACAGGACGTGGTGCAGTTATCCTTTGAGTAAGAGGGCATGTTGAATACTACGATGCCCATTTTCCCCTCTGTGGTTTGGGATTGTGCTCAACCTACTGCAGTCCAAGGCAAAATCCAAGTAGTACCCAGGACTACTCAACTGCACAAGGCATCACCACCACACATGCTGAAGGCAGCAAGGTTATGATCAGGAGGGAGAAGATCTCCCCCTGCGTGATCTAGATGTGCAAACAACTGTAGTTTCCATCCCAGTTGTTGGCCCTGACAGGATTTCCAAATGTCATACTGAACCATGGGCTTACGCTTGCCTGGCCTTCACAGTTCAGCTCTAAGGGCAGTTTGGTGTTGCAGTAGTACCGTGCAAGGTAGAAATTTGTAGGATCAGGACTCAGTGAACATCTTTGTGATTTGTACATTCGAAGAACAATCTGCTCAGGCAGGAAACAAACAGAAATTGATTTCTGTAAAACCTTTTATATCCTCTGAAAATGACCTGGATGATTTAAAATGATTGAGGGGGACAGCTTACCCGGGAGAAGCGACAGTGGCCGTGCCTCCGGCACAGAGTCCGGCCCTGTAGCTCAGAAGGGTAGGGCAAGAAGAGGAGGGCAGTTGTGATAGGGGACTCGATAGTAAGGGGGTCAGATAGGCGATTCTGTGGACGCAGTCCAGAGACCCGGATGGTAGTTTGCCTCCCTGGTGCCAGGGTCCGGGATATTTCTGATCGTGTCCAAGATATCCTGAAGTGGGAGGGTGAGGAGCCAGAGGTCGTGGTACATATAGGTACCAATGACATAGGTAGGAAAAGGGATGAGGTCCTGAAAGGAGAATATAGGGAGCTAGGGAGCGAGTTGAGAAAAAGGACCGCAAAGGTAGTAATCTCGGGATTACTGCCTGTGCCACGCGACAGTGAGAGTAGGAATGCGATGAGGTGGAGGATAAATGCGTGGCTGAGGGATTGGAGCAGGGGGCAGGGATTCAAGTTTTTGGATCATTGGGACCTCTTTTGGCGCAGGCGTGACCTGTACAAAAAGGACGGGTTGCACTTGAATCCTAGGGGGACCAATATCCTGGCAGGGAGATTAGCGGGGGCTACTGAGGTGACTTTAAACTAGAATGGTTGGGGGGTGGGAATCAAATTAAAGAGGTTAGGCGTGAGGAGGTTAGTTCACTACAGGGAGATGGGAACCAGTGCAGAGAGGCAGAGGGGTGTAAAGTGAGGGTAGAAACAAAAAGTACTAAGGAGAAAAGTAAAAGTGGCAGGCCGACAAATCCAGGGCAAGCATTAAAAAGGGCCACTTTTCAGCATAATTGTATAAGGGCTAAGAGAGTTGTAAAAGAGCACCTGAAGGCTTTGTGTGTCAATGCAAGGAGCATTCGTAATAAGGTGGATGAATTGAAAGTGCAGATTGTTATTAATGATTATGATATAGTTGGGATCACAGAGACATGGCTCCAGGGTGACCAGGGATGGGAGCTCAACGTTCAGGGATATTCAATATTCAGGAGGGATAGACATGAAAGAAGGGGAGGTGGGGTGGCGTTGCTGGTTAAAGAAGAGATTAACGCAATAGAAAGGAAGGACATAAGCCGGGAAGATGTGGAATCGATATGGGTAGAGCTGCGTAACACTAAGGGGCAGAAGACGCTGGTGGGAGTTGTGTACAGGCCACCTAACAGTAGTAGTGAGGTCGGAGATGGTATTAAACAGGAAATTAGAAATGTGTGCAATAAAGGAACAGCAGTTATAATGGGTGACTTCAATCTACATGTAGATTGGGTGAACCAAATTGGTAAAGGTGCTGAGGAAGAGGATTTCTTGGAATGTATGCGGGATGGTTTTTTGAACCAACATGTCAAGGAACCGACTAGAGAGCAGGCTATTCTGGACTGGGTTTTGAGCAATGAGGAAGGGTTAATTAGCGATCTTGTCGTGAGAGGCCCCTTGGGTAAGAGTGACCATAATATGGTGGAATTCTTCATTAAGATGGAGAGTGACATAGTTAATTCAGAAACAAAGGTTCTGAACTTAAAGAGGGGTAACTTTGAAGGTATGAGACGTGAATTAGCTAAGATAGACTGGCAAATGACACTTAAAGGATTGACGGTGGATATGCAATGGCAAGCATTTAAAGGTTGCATGGATGAACTGCAACAAATGTTCATCCCAGTTTGGCAAAAGAATAAATCAAGGAAGGTAGTGCACCCGTGGCTGATAAGAGAAATTAGGGATAGTATCAATTCCAAAGAAGCAGCATACAAATTAGCCAGAGAAAGTGGCTCACCTGAGGACTGGGAGAAATTCAGAGTTCAGCAGAGGAGGACAAAGGGCTTAATTTGGAAGGGGAGAAAAGATTATGAGAGAAAACTGGCAGGCAACATAAAAACGGACTGTAAAAGCTTTTATAGATATGTAAAAAGGAAAAGACTGGTAAAGGCAAATGTAGGTCCCCTGCAGACAGAAACAGGTGAATTGATTATGGGGAGCAAGGACATGGCAGACCAATTGAATAATTACTTTGGTTCTGTCTTCACTAAGGAGGACATAAATAATCTTCCAGAAATAGTAGGGGACAGAGGGTCCAGTGAGATGGAGGAACTGAGCGAAATACATGTTAGTAGGGAAGTGGTGTTAGGTAAATTGAAGGGATTGAAGGCAGATAAATCCCCAGGGCCAGATGGTCTGCATCCCAGGGTGCTTAAGGAAGTAGCCCAAGAAATAGTGGATGCATTAGTGATAATTTTTCAAAACTCATTAGATTCTGGACTAGTTCCTGAGGATTGGAGGGTGGCTAATGTAACTCCACTTTTTAAAAAAGGAGGGAGAGAGAAGCCGGGGAATTATAGATCGGTTAGCCTAACGTCGGTGGTGGGGAAACTGCTGGAGTCAGTTATCAAGGATGTGATAACAGCACATTTGGAAAGCGGTGAAATGATCGGACAAAGTCAGCATGGATTTGTGAAAGGAAAATCATGTCTGACGAATCTCATAGAATTTTTTGAGGATGTAACTAGTAGAGTGGATAGGGGAGAACCAGTGGATGTGGTATATTTGGATTTTCAGAAGGCTTTTGACAAGGTCCCACACAGGAGATTAGTGTGCAAACTTAAAGCACACGGTATTGGGGGTAAGGTATTGGTGTGGGTGGAGAGTTGGTTAGCAGACAGGAAGCAAAGAGTGGGAATAAACGGGACTTTTTCAGAATGGCAGGCGGTGACTAGTGGGGTACCGCAAGGCGCAGTGCTGGGACCCCAGTTGTTTACAATATATATTAATGACTTGGATGAGGGAATTAAATGCAGCATCTCCAAGTTTGCAGATGACATGAAGCTGGGTGGCGGTGTTAGCTGTGAGGAGGATGCTAAGAGGATGCAGGGTGACTTGGATAGGTTGGGTGAGTGGGCAAATTCATGGCAGATGCAATTTAATGTGGATAAATGTGAAGTTATCCACTTTGGTGGCAAAAATAGGAAAACAGATTATTATCTGAATGGTGGCCGATTAGGAAAAGGGGAGGTGCAACGTGACCTGGGTGTCATTATACACCAGTCATTGAAAGTGGGCATGTAGGTACAGCAGGCGGTGAAAAAGGCGAATGGTATGCTGGCATTTATAGCGAGAGGATTCGAGTACAGGAGCAGGGAGGTACTACTGCAGTTGTACAAGGCCTTGGTGAGACCACACCTGGAGTATTGTGTGCAGTTTTGGTCCCCTAATCTGAGGAAAGACATCCTTGCCATAGAGGGAGTACAGAGAAGGTTCACCAGATTGATTCCTGGGATGGCAGGACTTTCATATGAAGAAAGACTGGATGAACTGGGCTTGTACTCGTTGGAATTTAGAAGATTGAGGGAGGATCTGATTGAAACGTATAAGATCCTAAAGGGATTGGACAGGCTAGATGCAGGAAGATTGTTCCCGATGTTGGGGAAGTCCAGAACGAGGGGTCACCGTTTGAGGATAGAGGGGAAGCCTTTTAGGACCGAGATTAGGAAAAACTTCTTCACACAGAGAGTGGTGAATCTGTGGAATTCTCTGCCACAGGAAACAGTTGAGGCCAGTTCATTGGCTGTATTTAAGAGGGAGTTAGATATGGCCCTTGTGGCTACGGGGGTCAGGGGGTATGGAGGGAAGGCTGGGGCGGTGTTCTGAGTTGGATGATCAGCCATGATCATAATAAATGGCGGTGCAGGCTCGAAGGGCTGAATGGCCTACTCCTGCACCTATTTTCTATGTTTCTATGTTTCTATGATCACCCCTTCACAGTAGCAATGCAATGGGACGTATACTCCTAGACAACAGTGCAGAGGCCTGAGTCTAAGTCCCACTGTGACAGCAGAAGAGACTGAACTGTGATAATAATTGGGAATTTCAGTTCGTGATGATGACCATGAAAGAAGCCAGCCTGGTTCACTGAAGGCAGATAGATGAGATAAGCTTTATTTGTCACATGTACATAGGAACATCGAACGTAGAGTGAAATGCATCATTTGCATCAAGGACCAGCACAGTCCGAGGAGGTACTGGAGGCAGCCCTCAAGTGTCACCCACAACTTACTAACCCAAACCTGTTCATCTTTGGAAAGTGGGAGGAAACCAGAGCATCTGGAGGAAACCCATGCAGTCACAGAGAGAATGTAAAAGGCTCCTTAGAAATAGTGGTGGTAATTGAACCCCAATTGCTGATGGTTGGCGCAGTAAAGGGTTACACTACCCGCTGTGCTACCGTACTGCTGTTCTGCCATTCTCACATGGTCTGGCCAAACTGTGACTCCGGGTCTATACTGACTGAGTTTAAAATGACCCGGGAAGTCACTCATCCCAAATGTGTATTAAATACAGCCTAAGTGTATACAAATAAAAAAAACACAGTGAAATGTTTGTGTAAGCAGTGTGGCAGCAGACTGTACACAGCAACCCTCCGAGTGATAATGAGCAGACACCCCAGAAGGTATCATAGAAATGTCACAGCATGGTGGGAGGACATTCAGCCCATCAAACCTGTGCTGGCTCTTTATATCAAATCCCTTCAGCCCCATAACCCAGCAAGTAATTTTTCCTCAAGTGCCAATCCAACTTCCTTTTGAACTTTATGTACTTAGAATCAGCCAATGTACAGGACATGACTATTACTGGAACATTGTGTTTTTGCAGGAATGTTTTTGTATTTAGATTTATTGTGAATTTGTTTCTGTTTTTTTTTATTGTGTTCTTTAAGTTTATTGTGTTTTTTCTTTGGATCCGGAATATTAACCATTTAATTCTCCTTTACTGTGTACTGTAGAATGACAATAAACAATCCTGAACCCTGAAAACGGCATTTCCACGTCCCTTACGCAGTGTTTCCATTCTGTATGAAAATGTTTTTCTTCATTTCTCCTGTATTCCCTCTTCCTCGCACCATTCATTTCTGAGATCTACTTCCCCTGCCCAAATCCACTGTGGATTAACACATCTCTTCCAAATCTAGTTTCACTCCAATTGTGTGGTTAAATACCATTCTTTTAGTGGTGTTATCTTGAAGGGTGAATATTGGCCTGAACTCACCGACAGTGCTAAGGTACTTTACCTGTATTTGAGGGGGGGAGTGGGGCGGGACAGATCAATCTTTATTCTAAGAGGCAACGCGCCCAATAAGGAAGCACTCCCCCAGTGCTGCACTGGGAAAATTGGCCATTATCTTTGGGTTCAATTGGGACTGGAAGGTGTGACCTTCTTAACCCAAGACAACCATTAAAATCATTTAACTGGCCCACGACTGCTGAACAGCTCGCTCATCCTTGATAATCACTGGAGAAGCATGCTGCTGGCGTTCAGGGAAAGGACTTGTCAATCTTTTGGGAGCTATCCATTGGGAACGCATAGGAGCATTGCCACAGAACGCTTATTAAATGTGCTTTAAAAGAAGCCCAGTTCACAGGAACACATCTGATGAAACAGTTGGCAGAACAGTCATAGCACTCACTGTTTCCTAGGAAAACAATGTGTCATCAGAAAACTAAAGATACACAGAACATTAAGGCTCCCATTGTTTTTCACCGAATCATGTTAACCTTGCAGATTAAATTGGAAACTTTTATTTGTTGAAAAAAACAAATATGACAGCTTTTATTTCTCGCCAGTAGTTCCTCTTGGCTCCTTGAAGATACAATGTTCTGGAAATGATTAGATTATTTCCCCAGCTTTAGGTCAGTCTGCAAAGTTTGACCTTTAAGGTTCGAACAGTTTTGCTTTGCTGGTTTAGTGTCTCTCTCGCTCTGATCTCTGGTTGTGATACTATCTGTGTAGGGGGTTGGGAGGTTCCCTTTGCTGTTTCATAGTATCTCCTTGAGCTTTGTAGTGTAAGACATCAGGCATCCAGTAGAGTAGGGAGATGCAGTTGAAACATTTATTTTTGCACCGCTGACGCAGGACCTGTTCCTTTACCATTGCAAAACAAAATGCTTGGGCAATCTTAAGGTACAAAAAAATAAATGCTGAGATGAAAGACAGCCATTAACTGTAATGAGGGGTGCCCCCTCCCTCATTCCATGTGCCCCAAACTTCAACTTCCCTGGGTGTTAAGAGTTATGAATTGCACAGTGGGGACGGAATGGTAAGGTTAAAAGGAGAAGGTGGTGCAGTTGTAAATATAATTGCAATTTAGTGCTTATATTTTGGAGGGGACAGAAAATCATGTGATGTGGGATGCAGCAACGTTGGGAAAAACTTGAGCTGTTACTGCGGCTTGGAAAGAGGCCATTTGGCTTGTTGAGCTGATGCCAGCTCTCTGCATAAACAACCCAGTTTGTCCTACTTCTAATCCTTTCAACAACTGTCTGAATTCTGTATCTTCTAGTTATTGACCTCATTGTCTTCCTATCCACCATTGCTGGGCTCCTTGCAGTTCAATTAAATCTTCCCTCAACTTCCGATGTTTTGTTGAAGACAAACCCAGCGTAGCAAAAGCTTTCACTGTGATTGAACTTCTCCAACCCCAGCATCGTCCTTGTAAATCACTTCTGAGCACTCTCAAAAGCTTCCACATCCTGTAATGCGATGATCAGCGTTACACAAAGTGCTTTAGTTGTCGTCCAACTGGAGTTTTGTGCCGCTCAACCACGACATCTATAACCTCCTGTACTCTCTGCATTGATCAATAATGGCATGCATCCCAGATGGTTTCATAACCATCTCATTTTGAAGGCTGGTCAGGTATAAAATTAAGTCCTAAACCAAACAATCTAAATCTGACCTAAGCATCTATAATTATATTTTTCCATATCTAATCTAACTCGACTGGAGTTGGTGCCATTGCAGAAGATATAACGCAACTTGCTATGCCACATATATATTATCATAGAATCATAAAATCCTACAGCACAGAAACAGGTTTTTCTGTTCTTCTTGTTCATGCTGAACTATTGTTCAGCCTCATCCCATAGACCTACACCCGGACCATAGCCCAACATACCCTCCCTCCCAAACTGAATTGAATTGAATTGACTTTATTTCTTACATCCTTCACATACCTGAGGAGTAAAAATCTTTATGTTATGTGCATTGTGCAATTAAACGTGTCACTCAAATGTTGAAACTAAACACCCTTATCCATCACTTCCACTGGCAGCTCATTCCACACTCTCACCAATCTCTGAGTGAAGAAATCCGCCCCCCCCCCCCCCCCGCATGTTCTCTTTAAACATTTTACTCTTAACCTATGATCCCTGGTTCTCCTCTCACCCAACTTCAGTGGAAAAACCCTGCTTGCATTTACCCTATCTATACCCCTCATAATTTTGTATACTTCTATCAAAGCTCCCCTCATTCTCCTATGTTCCAGAGAATGAAGTCCTAACCAATTCAACCTTTCCCTATAACTCAGGTTCTCAAGTCCTGGGAACATCCTTGTGAATTTTCTCTGCACTTCTCTTATACAACTTCAACTTAACATCCCACCTCCTGTACTCGATACATTGATTTATGAAGCCAATGTGCCATAAGCTCTCTTTATGATGCTATCTACCTGTGATGCCATTTTCAAAGAATTATGAATCTGTATTCCCAGATCTCTCTGTTGAACTGCACTCTGCAGTGCCCTACCAATCACTGTGTAAGTCAGGATCGTGTTGGTGTTGATCGAGAACGAGCAGCTGAGAGCATTCACTAGTACCCGTATATTTATCAGATGTATAGTACTGTGCAAAGGGTTTAGGAACATGTATATAACAAGGGTGCCAAATACTTTTGCACAGTATTTTATTTGTCAACGTGGAGCGGGATCCGATGGGAGCAATGGATGTTGGGAATGGCAAGGGGTGAAGCGCCATGAGAAATGTGTGGGACCGGTGGCAGAGAAGGAGTGCCGGGGCAGGGTATGGCACGGATGCAGGCACACCCAGCCCTGAGACACCAGGAAAGGTCATTTCATTCCAAACAACTGGTTTATTGATCATTACAGAATGTCCCTCTTCCCCTCTCCCTTCCTCTCTTCCCAACCATGATTCCCCTCTCCCTGCCTCCTTCCCACTCTCAGTCCACAACAGAGAAAGATATCAGAATCAGGTTTATCATCACTCACATATGTTATGATTTTTTTGTGACAGCGGTACAGTGCAATACATAACATGACTACGGTGTTGTGCAGAAGTCTTAGGCACCCTTGCTATATGTCTAAGACTATATACCAAACAAGATCGAAGCACAACACAAGATCTGGGTTGTGTGACTGTGTTCTCCCCTCATCCAGCTGCCTTGTTATTTAGACAGGTAGTTAACATGCCTACATTGCTCTATACTTCTCAATAGCATATCTCAACAGTATGCAAGACAAGGCTTTCACTGTAACTTGCTACATTTGACAATAATAAAACAATACCAATGCCAATAAGCTTTAATATACTCTGTGTTCCCTGAAAGACGTTTTCCCTTCCCAAATGCCAGGTGTCTAGATTGGTGCTCAATCCCATTTCTGAACAACGGGGAACAGGCATATTCTTCACTGCATTCCTGGGCGGTTGATAGATTCCCCTGCTCTTCTTTATTATAGCTTGTGGGGTTTTTAAGGGATGGTGGGTCGATTGAATGGGGTAGAAACAGTCCATCATCAACCAGATGGGCCAAGTGGTGCACTCGTCAGCTGAACCTTCTTTTTAATCATGTGTCAATTTCTCCACAAGTGGGATTCACAAACTACATTGATACAGGTGGTGAAAAATGTTACAGAAGCCAAAAGAGAACAAAAGAAAATAAGCACAAAAGGTTCTGTAGATGCTAGAAATCCAGAGTAATACACATAAAATGCTGGAGGAACTCAGCAGATTAGGAAGTGTCTATGGAGAGGAATAATGAGTCAACACAGTCCTGATGAAGAGTCTCAGCCTGAAACGTTGACACTTTTTCTTCTCCATAGATGCTACCTGACCTGCTGAGTTCCTCTAGCATTTTGTTTCTATTATTGTAGATCAAACAAGCCATGTTTAAAATTAAACAGATTTTGAAATTGGCTTTATTTGTCACATGTACATTGAAATGTACAGTGGAATGTGGCGAAGACTGACAGTCCAAGAATGTTCTGGGGGCAGCCCGCAAATGTCACCATGTTTCTGGTGCCAACATAGCATGGTGACAAATGACTGACCCTTACTAGCCTGTATGTCTTTGAAGTGTGGGAGGAAATTGGAGCACCAGGATCAAACACACATGGTCACAGGGAAAACTTGGAAACAGCTTACAGAGAGCGGCAGGAATTGAACCCTAATAGCTGGAGTTGCGAAGTGTTATGCTAGTCAGTATGCTACCATGTCACCCAGTATGACCATGGGTTTAAAATGTGCCGTCTATTCCTGGTTTTGTCGCACAGCCTGTATCTGTAAAGAGCCATCATGGAGAAGTGTATCCTATTTTATCGTGGTGTTATCAATCACAACTCATAGCAACATGAGATGTTGGCCTGTGGTCTCTCCAACCTGCTCTGCCATACAACAAGATCTTTCCTGCCCAATCCCTGTAACTCTTCGTCTCTCCAGTCAGGTAAGTATCTAACCTGGACCTGCAAATATTCAAAGTCCCAGCAGCCACAACTCCCTGCGACAGAGGTAGTAAACCCTGCATGATTCCCTCCAAATCATCAGGGCTTGGAAATATGTGGCCAGTCCTTCATGTTCACTGAGTCAAACCCCTAGCAGAGCCCTCGCAATGGCACCAAGGGAGGCTCTCTGTGAAAAGTACCTTTGTGGTTTAAGAAGGCAACTCAACATCAACATGGATGACGTCGACCATCGTTGTCAAATTTCCAAAAATACCAAAATAAGAAAAAACCCGGGGAGAAGAGATTCTTCAATTAGGCTTCCTTTTTTCTTGAGACAAACTTTACAGCATCTACCCTGTCAAACACCCTTTGAACCTCTGTGTTTAAAGATGATCTCCCTCATTCTCCTAAGCTCCACAGAGTATGGGGCCAACCTCATCATCATGGATCTACATTAATCTCTTCATCCCAGGAAATGATTTATGATACTACATTCAATGTTCCCCATGTTCAAAGGATCAAAGGTTCAATGTCATGTCAGAGAAATGTATACAATATACATCCTGAAATGCTTTTTCTTCACAGCCATCATCCGCGAAAACAGAGGAGTACCCCAAAGAATGAATGACAATTAAATGTTAGAACCCCAAAGTCCCCCCCCCCCCCCAGCTCCCCTTCCTCATGTACATAAGTGGCAGCAAGCAACAATCCCCGCTCCCCTCACCGGCAAAAAAAAGGCATCAGCACCCGCCACCGAGCACTCAAGTGTGAGCAAAGCAATAGCAAAGACACAGATTTGCAGTTACCCCAAAGTCTTCGTGTTTCACCTCGTATATGACATAACACAGGCTCTCTCTCTCTCTCTCCCTAATAAGGGAGAAGGAGGTGTCTCCGTTTTGCCAGCGAGCGGGGAGACATAACAAACAACTTGCTGGTTTACGATGTTAAAGGTCCGTTATGTCGCTTTTTTCAAGGTCTGTGCCTGAAGATCTTAAAGATCTCAGGTTTCCAGGCACACAGCTGTAGATGTTTCGACTCCCCAGCAACACATGGGTCTCTGACCCTCGATCCGGCCTTTTCCAGAGCCCCAGGATCTTAACTTCCAAATCCGAGCCGGACTCTTAGGCCGAGCCCTTGGCGTGCCGAACACAGACAGTTATGAAACCCCGAGAACGGGTCCCAGTCCCACAAAGAACCGAAGTCAGTGTGTAACTCCAGGTCAGGGTCTTCAAAAGAACCCTGAAAGGGAAAAATAGAGATATTAAAGATGGAAATAGAGCTGTTTCCGAAGATGCGAGCAAAGGAGTTACTGTCATTACTCCTCTCCACCTCCCGTCATGAGAAATCTTCCCAAAATTTTTGTTCGTTGTTTGCTGAGGACCAGACCTGTGGCATGTAGGTCTGGTAACCCAAGTCTGTACCAGAAGACCAGGTATGACTTGCAGAGGGCTATGTCAAGAGTGAAGAAACAATTCTGAGTGAGGTTGGAGGCGACATCAGATGCACGTCAACCCTGACAGGGCTTGCAGGCCATTACTTCTTACAAAGCGGAACCCAATAGCATGAATGGCAGCGATGCTTCACTACCAGATGAGCTCAATGCCTCCTAGGTCCGCTTTGAAAGGGAGAATGTAACTACAGCTGTGAAGATCCCTGCTGCACCCGGTGACCCTGTGATCTTTGTCTCAGAGGCTGATGTCAGGCTGTCTTTCAGGAGGGTGAACCTTTTCCAAGGCAGTAGGACCTGATGGAGTACCTGGTAAGGCTCTGAAAACTTGTGCCAACCAACTGGCAGGAGTATTCAAGGACATTTTCTTCCACTCACTGCTACAGATGGAAGTTCCCATCTGCTCTAAAAGGGTAACAATTATCATCATCACCATCGTCAGGTGCCATGCCCAGTTTGAGCTTTGACTGCCATGGCCCACACATTCCTGTTTCGGATCAAGTGGATCAATTCATTGGGATTCATTTCCAGTTCTCTGGCTACTGTCTCCATCATCATTTATCTTTGTCTTCCTCTTGCTTTCTTCTCTTCAATCTTTCCCATAATTACCGTGCATTCTAATTCTTCTTTCCTAATCACATGATCACATGTCCAATGAAGTTATGTTGCCTTTTCATGATCTCATACATTATTTCTCTTTTTGTGTTTGCTCTGTTCATGACATCCTCGTTAGATATTCGTTTCATCCATGATATTCTTTGCATCCTCCTCAAAAACCACATCTCTGCTGCTTCAATTCGTTTTATCATGTTACTAGATATCGTCCAACATTCTGAGCCATATGACATAACTGGATAAGTGCAACATTTCAGTACTCTGAGGTGGGTTGTCACTCTTCATTCTCATAAAGGTGTCTTTTGCCATCCTTATTCTTCTTTTAATGTCCATGTCGCACCTGCCATCTGATGTCACCTAGCTTCCTAAGTAGCAAAAGTTCTTTACTTGTTTTATGTCTTCCCCGTTTATTCTCAGCCTGTAGATAGGATTCCCCTTCTTTTTGGATATCACTATACATTCTGTCTTTTTGCATTTGATAGATAGACCCATTCAACAATTATATCAATTAAGTTTTGTAGTTCTTCCTCCGTACTTGCAATTAACACAGTGTCATCTGCATATCTGAAATTATTGATGTTTTCACCGCCAACTTTGATTCCCAAGATGTCTCTTATTTTTTGTAATATTGTTTCACTGTACACATTAAATAAATCAGGAAAGAAAACACACCCTTGTCTAACGCCTCTCGTGATTTTCATAAACTGACTCACTTCTACATCTATTCTTACAGCAGCAGTTTGTTCTCAGTACAGATTTCTGATTAGGCGGAGGTCCTTCGAATCTAGAACTAGAATTTTCTGTAATAATTCAAATAACTTATTATGCTTCACTTTATCAAATTCTTTTGTGTGGTTGATAAAACAAACAAACAAAGCTTTTTGCACTTGGATAGCTCATTCTGATAGTATCCTTAACATCAATATTGCGTTTCTTGTACCTTTGTCTTTCACAAAACCACATTGTTCTTTACTTGTTTCAACTTGCATCTTACTTTTAGCTTTTGTCAGGTCAAGTCAAGTCAAGACACTTTTTATTGTCATTTTGACCATAACTGCTGGTACAGTACACAGTAAAAATGAGAACGTTTTTCAGGACCATGGTGCTACGTGAACAATACAAAAACTACACTGAACTACGTATAACAACACAAAACTACACTAGACTACAGACCTACCCAGGACTGCATAACGTGCACAAAACAGTGCAGGCATTACTATAAATAATAAACAAGACAATAGGCACAGTAGAGGGCAGTAGGTTGGTGTCAGTCCAGGCTCTGGGTATTGAGGAGTCTGATGGCTTGGGGGAAGAAACTGTTACATAGTCTGGTCATGAGAGCCCGAATACTTTGGTGCCTTTTGCCAGATGGCAGGAGGGAAACGAGTTTGTATGAGGGGTGCATGGGGTCCTTCATAATGCTGTTTGCTTTGTGGATGCAGCGTGTGGTGTAAATGTCTGTAATGGCGGGAAGAGAGACCCCGATGATCTTCTCAGCTGACCTCACTATCTGCTGCAGGGTGATGGTGCAATTTCCAAACCAGGCAGTGATGCAGCTGCTCAGGATGCTCTCAATACAACCTCTGTAGAATGTGGTGAGGATGGGGGGTGGGAGATGGACTTTTCTCAGCCTTCGCAGAAAGTAGAGACACTGCTGTGCTTTCTTTGCTATGGAGCTGGTGTTGAGGGACCAGATGAGATTCTCCACCAGGTGAACACCAAGAAATTTGGTGCTCTTAACGATCTCTACGGAGGAGTCGTCGATGTTCAGTGGAGAGTGGTCGCTCTGTGTCCTCCTGAAGTCAACAACCATCTCTTTTGTTCACATTCAGAGACAGGTTGTTGGTTCTGCACCAGTCCGTTAGCCACTGCACCTCCTCTCTGTATGCTGACTCGTCGTTCTTGCTGATGAGACCCACCACAGTCGTGTCATCGGTGAACTTGATGATGTGGTTCGAGCTGTGTGTTGCAGCACAGTCGTGGGTCAGCAGAATGAACAGCAGTGGACTGAGCACACAGCCCTGGGGGGACCCCCGTACTCAGTGTGATGGTGTTGGAGATGCTGCTTCCAATCTGGACTGACTGAGGTCTTCCAGTCAGGAAGTATAGGATCTAGTTGCAGAGGGAGGTGTTCAGGCCCAGTAGACTCAGCTTTCCAATCAGTTTCTGAGGAATGATTGTGTTGAATGCTGAACATTCCATGAACAGCATTCGAACGTACTTGTCTTTTTTGTCCAGGTGGGTTAGGGCCAGGTGGAGGGTGATGGCAATGGCGTCTGTTGAACGGTTGGGACAGTACGCGAACTGCAGGGGGTCCAGTGAGGGGGGCAGCAGGGTCTTGATGCGCCTCATGACGAGCCTCTTGATGATGGATGTGAGTGCAATGGGACAGTAGTCATCAAAATTCTTAAAAGTATCTTGGTGATGTGACTCATTAAACTTATGGTCCTATGTAATTCACATTCTATTGCTCCAGGTTTCTTAGGCAGAGAGATAAATACTGATTTTTTCATCTCTTCTGGTATTATGCCACTTTCATAAATGTCATTGATTAAATCAGTAAGTTTTTCAATTCCATAATCTTCAAGGATAATTTGTTCTGTTACTAATTCATCAGGACCTGCTTGCCTTTCCTTTCCTCATCTTACTTATTGCATTACAAACTTCAGATTTAAAACACTTGAACCTTCAATGTTTTTCTTAATTTCTGGTTTTTCACCTCGATTGTCTTCAAACAATTCCTGAATATACTCAGTCCATCTGTTCATAATCTCATCTTTTTCCATGATAATGGTACCGTCCTTTGCTTTCAAACATCCACCTGAAGAACAGAGGAGCTTTTTACCAGTGATATTCTTGATTTGTTGATGTAACCTTTTTGGATCAGTAAGAGAGATTCTTTCTATTTTTTCTATTTCTAACAATTATACCAGTGCCTAAGAAGAGTAGTGTGAGCTGACTTAATGACTATCACTCAGTACCACTCACATCTACAGTGATTAAATGCTTTGAGAGGTTGTTCATAGCTAGAATCAACTCCTGCCTCAGCAAGGAGTGTAATTTGCCTTTTGCCACAATAGGTCTATTGCAGACGCAATCTCAATAGCTCTTCACATGGCCTTAGATCACCTGGACAATACAAACACCTATGTCAGGATGATGTTCAGAATCAGAATCAGAATCAGGTTTATTATCACCGGACTGTGACATGAAATTTATTAACTTAACAGCAGCAGTTCAATGCAATACATAATCTAGCAGAGAGAGAAAAAAAAACAAATAAAATAAAACATCATAATAAATAAACAAGTAAATCAATTATGTATATTGAATAGATTATTAAAAAATGCGCAAAAACAAAAATACTGTATATTAAAAAGTGTGAGGTAGTGCTCACGAGATCAATGTCTATTTAGGAATCGGATGCCAGAGGGGAAGAAGCTGTTCCTGAATCGCTGAGTGTGTGCCTTCAGACTTCTGTACCTCCTACCTGATGGTAACAGTGAGAAAAGGGCATGTCTTTCTGAGACACCGCTCCCTAAAGATGTCCTGGGTACTTTGTAGGCTAGCGCCCAAGATGGAGCTGACTAGACTATAGCTAAGCACTTAACAGCATAATTCCCACGGACCTGATCAATAATCTCCAGAACCTGGGCCTCTGTACCTCCCTCTGCAATTGGATCTTTGATTTCCTAAATGAAAGACCACAATCTGTGCAGATTGGTGATAATATCTCCTCTTCACTGACTATCAACTCTGGCACACCTCAGGGGTGTGTGCTTAGCCCACTGCTCTACTCTCTTTATACCCATGACTGTGGGGCTAGGCATAGCTCAAATATCATCTATAAATTTGCTGATGATATGATCATTGTTGGCAGGATCCCAGACAGAGATGGGAAGGCGTACAGGAGCAAGATAGACCAGCTAGTTGAGTGGTGTTGCAGCAACATCCTAACACTCAGCATCAGTTGTAGATTTCAAAGTGTAAGACAAGGGAACATGAACCAATCCTCACAGAGGGATCAGATGTGGAGAGAGTGAGCAATTTCAAGTTCCTGGTTGTCAGGATCGCTGTGGATCTAACCTGGTCCCAATATATCAATGCAGCTATAAAGAAGGCAAGACAGCAGCTATATTTCATTAGGAATTTGAGGTGATTTGGTTTGTCACCTGAAACACTCAAAAACTGCTATAGGTGTACCATGGAGAGCATTCTGACAGGCTGCATCACTGTCTGGTATGGCGGGGCTACTGCACAAGATAGGAAGAAGCTGCAGAAAATTGTAAAATTAGTCAGCTCCATCTTGGGTGCTAGTCTCCATAGTATCCAAGAGGGCTTCAAGGAATGATGCCTTAGAAAGGCGGCTTCTATCATTAAGGACCCCCCACCGCCCAATACAAGCCCTCTTCTCCAAATTTGGGGACCACACCTGGAGTACTGTGTGCAGTTTTGGTCTCCAAATTTGAGGAAGGACATTCTTGCTATTGAGGGAGTGCAGCGTAGGTTCTCAAGGTTAATTCCCAAGATGGCGGGACTGTCATATGTTGAAAGATTGGAGCGACTGGGCTTGTATACTCTGGAATTTAGAAGGCTGAGAGGGGATCTTATTGAAACATATAAGATTATTAAGGGATTGGACATGCTGGAGGCAGGAAGCATGTTCCCGCTGATGGGTGAGTCCAGAACCAGAGGCCACAATTTAAGAATTAGGGGTAGGCCATTTAGAACAGAGTTGAGGAGAAACTTTTTCACCCAGCGAGTGGTGGATATATGGAATGCTCTGCCGCAGAAGGCTGTGGAGGCCAAGTCTCTGGATGCTTTCAAGAAAGAGATGGATAGAGCTGTTAAAGATAGCGGAATCAAAGGTTATGGGGATAAGGCAGGAACTGGATACTGATTGTGGATGATCAGCCATGATTACAGAGAGTGGCGGTGCTGGCTCGAAGGGCCGAAGGGCCTACTTCTGCACCTATTGTCTATTGTCTATTGTCTCTTCTCGTTGTTACCATCAGGAAGGAGGTACAGAAGCCTGAAGACACACACTCAGTGATTCAGGAACAGCTTCTTCCCCTCTGCCATCCGATTTCTAAATGGACATTGAACCCATGAACACAGCCTCACTTTTATTATATTATTTATGTTTTGCACTATTTTTAATTAATTTAATATACACTTACTGTAATTGATTTACTTACTTACTTTTTCTTCTATATTATCATGTACTTCACGATATGCTGGTAATTTTAAACCTGATTCTGATTCTGATTCTAAATCTTCCAGCTTGCTGAGACTCCGGTTAGGTTGCATCCGGGGTATTACATTCTACCTGGTCACAGGACGCGGAGGTTTTGGAGAGGGTGCAGAGGAAGTTTACTCGGATGCTCCCTAGATTAACACGGATGTGCTATTTGGACAAGCTTGGGTTGTTTTCTGTGGAGGATCAGAGGCTGAGGGGAGACCTCAGAGGAGTCACAAGGTGATGGGAGACATAGAGCAGACAAGCTGCATCTTTTCGTCAGGGTTGAAATACCTAATTCTAGAGATCGTTCACTTAAGGTAAGAGGGGTACGTTGAAAGGAAATGTGTGGGGCAAGTTATTTATGTAGACAGTGGTGGGTGCCTGGAATACATTGCCAGGGGTGGTAGTGGAGGCAATTATGAGAAGAGGCATTTAAGGGGTTCTTAGATAACCACATGAATGTGCAGAGAATAGTGGAATATGGACATTGTGTAGGCAGAAAGGACAATTTTAGTTGGGCATTTGATTACTAGTTCAATGAGCTTGGCACAACAACATGGGCCAAAGGGCGTATTCTTGTGCCGGACCATTCTATGTTCTAAATAAACTTGTTCCATTTAGCACCTTCTGTGTGACAGAAGTTGCCCATTGGGGTTCCTATTAAATCTTGCCCCTCCTGTTTTAATCCTATCCCTCTTGTTCTTGATTCCTCAACCCTGGATAAAAGTGTCAGAACATTTGGATATGCCCAAGTGCGGAGAGTGAGAGAGAGAGAGAGACTGAAGGGGGTCAACAGGACTGAGAACTGTTGCAGAATTTAAAGGAAAAGGAAAAGAATAAATGCTAGGCCAACAGGGCCATTAACTAAAGCTCTCAGATCGAAAGTTAAGTGCCAACATTGTGGCTGAAAGCAATACCGAAATACAAAATGAATACTGCTCCTTTCCAGCATCAGCTGAAGTGGTAACACACACACAAAATGCTGCAGAAACTCAGCCGGTCAGGTAGCACCTGTGGAATGGAATAAACCTTGGCATTTTGGGCTGAGACCCTTCATCAGGACTGGAACATTGACTGTTTATTCCTTTCCGCAGATGCTGCCTGACCTACTGAGTTCCTCCAGCATTTTGTGTGTGTTGCCTTGGATGTCCAGCGTCCGATTTTCTCGTGCTTGTGAGTCGAGGGGGTGGTCCTCTCTCCTGGACGAGGGCGAGGGTAAGCAGGGAGCATGGTGTTGTTGAGCTTTTGGTTCCAGTCTCAACAAGACTACAAGGAAAAGAAGGGAGTTAAATACCGGCAGAATGAGCCAGTAATTAGCTGGAAGGTGCGTGCGCTCGAGTGCAATTGTCCAACCTGTGGTGCAGCCTGCCTACGGGGGTGTGTAGACACCACAGCAGAGTGTGTGATTGTGACAAAAAGACTGGGTTCATTCGCCCTATCTATGCGCCCCATGATTTTATACACCTCTGTAAACCAGTATTAGTCTCCTACGAGCCAAGAAAAATAAAGTCCTAGGCTGAGCAACCTCTCCCTAATACATCCAAGTCTTGGCAGCATTCTCATGAAACATTTTGGTACTGTACTCGTTCCAGCTTAATGGCATCTTTCCTATGGGGCCAAGGAATCCAAGTGCATCCTCAACAGCATCATGTACACGTGTAATGTAAAGTTCTATCCTTCACCGATGAAGGCCAATGTGCCAAGAGCCTTCCTCACCACCCTGCCTACCTGCAACGCAGGTACATACTTGTACCCCTCAGTCCTTCTGCTCTGCAACACTCCTGTGGTCACTTAACACACGCAAAATGCCGGAGGAATTCAGGTCAGGCACCATCTATGGAGAGGGAAAACCGGATGGCGTTTCCGACCAAGACCCTTCCTCAGAACTACAAGGGAATGAGGAGGGAGGTGGGAGAAAGGGAAAGGGGTACACGCTGCCAGGTAATAGGTAAAACTAGGTGAGGAGGGAAAGTACGAGGGTGTGCTGGGGTGGGGGGGTGATGAAGTGAGAAGCCGGCTGGCGATAGGTGGAAAAGGTAAAGGGCTAAAGAAGAAGGAATCTGATAAGAGAGGAGAGTGCACCATGGAGGAGGATAAGGAGGAGGGACACCAGAGGGAGGTGATAGGGTGTGTTAGTGTGCTCAGGCTTAGCTTCACTGGTCCTTGACTACTAAAGAAAAACATTCCATATGCCTTTAAGCCACATTATTGACCTGTCCTGCTCTCTTTAAATGACCGTACATGTACATTTATTGTATACTTATTGTGCATTTTTTTGCTTTGTTGCACCTCCACAAGCGAATTACTTCTTCTAAAGAGAGTGTCTCTTAGAGAAGAAAATTGCTCACAGCTCTCTCTTCAATCATCTACTCAGCATTGCACTTCACGGAGGTTTGGACACGCAAGCTGATGGGTTCACAGCAGCCTTGTCAGATCATTAAAAAATGATTTGCATGTCTCTTCGCTGATCCCAGGACTTCGTGGAGTGCTTTACAGCCAAGGTGAAATGTAGTTAGTGAGATGATGGGAAACGTGGCGGCCATATTGTGGAGAAAGCTTCCATAAACAACGACCAGATGACGATGAGATAATCTGTTTCTAACGGTGTTGGGTAAGGGATAATTCTCGGCTCTGATTCTAAACACTGCTGTGGGGTCTGATAGAGCAGACAGGGTCCCAGTATTGTGTCTCTTCAGAAAGCTGTAGCTTATTGATCCAGGAAGAACCACAGCCTAGATTCTGTGTTTAGGTCCCTATGGTGGGACTGCTTTATAATAAAATGATTTGAGAATGCTTACGGTTTAGCAGTCAGTTCTTTTTTTTTTACTGAGGTCCTACTAACAGCAGAAGCCATATATCATGCCGTATGGAGGTGACCCTTCAGCCCACTGAGCCTGTGCTATCTATCAATTGCCCACTTACACTATTCCTATCCAAGCTAGATAGAGTGGATGTGGAGAGTCTATAGTGGGGGAATCCAGGACCAGAGGGCACAGTCTCAGAATACAAGGATGTCCCTTTAGAACAGAATAGTGAATCTGTGAAATTCATTGCCACAGACGCCTGTGGAGGCCAAGTCATTGGGTATATTTCAAGTGGAGGGTGATGGTTTTTTGATTAGTAATGGCATCATACAGGAGAAGGCAAAAGAGTGGGATTGAGAGGGATAATAAATCAGCCATCATAGTATGGTGAAGCATGCTCGATGGGCCAAATGGCCTAATTCTGCTCCTATATCTTATGGTCCTATGGTCAAATAGTACCCCCTCCCCACAGATTCCAATGACCTATTGACACACCAGAGACACTGTACAGTGGTCAATATACCTCTCGACTGAACATCTTTGGGATGTGCGAAGAAACCAGAGCTCCTGGGGACAACCCACAGGGTCACAGGGAGAACATTTAAACTCCACCCAGGCAGCATCCAAGGTCAGGATTGAAGCCGGAATTTGTTCAATCTGCACGACTGTGAGGGCCCTACTGAATCTGTAAAAAGGATATGGATTTTTTTTCCTTTGTGGGTGGTCTCATTCAGACCTTATATCAAGAGGGTTGATCGCATGACAGTGCAGAACAGGTTTACCAGGATGCTGCCTGGATTAGAGAGCATGAGCCGTCGGGAAAGGTTGTTCTCCCTAGAGCATTGGAAACTGAGTGGAGACCTGATAGAGGCCATTAAGAGGTGTAGATAGTCAGAAGCTTTCCCCCAGGTGCAAATGCCAAACACCAGAATGCATGCTTTGTAGGTTATAGGTGGGGTTGAGTTTAAATCAGCATTTATGCACAGTGTTGTAGGGACCTGGACTGGGTTACCAGGGCTTGTAGTGGAAGCAGGCAGTTTGGTAGGGTTTAAGTGCCTTTTAGATAGCACGTGACTATAAAGGGAACGGTGGGATATAGATGATACACAGGAGGGGGACACTTAATATATATTGGCATCAAGATCAACATAATATTGTGGGCTAAGTATCTTGCCCAGTGCTGCAGTCCTGATGAAAGGCTTTGGCCTGAAGTGTTGACTCTTTATTCCTTTTCACGGATGCTGCCTGGCCTGCTGAGTTCTTCCTGCATCTTGTTTGTGTTACTCTGGACTGTTCTATGTTCTAAGGAGATTAAGCAAAATCCAATCTCGAGCAAAAAAAGAAATTACTGGCCGAACTCAATAGGTGTCTGCGGAGACGGTGGGATAGACAACTTTAAGTTCCCAGATGTTACCATCTCGTCGCACTTTGATATAATCATGACAAAGATACGCCCAAGGCTCTCCTTTGTTAGGAGTTTGAGGAGATTCAGTATGTCACAAGAGGCTCCTGCAGCTTTCTACAGATGGATGGTGGTGACTAGTTGCATCATAGCCTGGAATGGAGGCTCCAATGCACAGGATTGTAAGAGGCTCAATCATAGGTACAACACTCCTCACCACTGAAGACGTCTTCAAGGGCTGATACCTCAAGAAGGTGGCATTCATCGGTAAAGACATTTACCATCTAAAGTATGTCATCGTCTTGCCTCTACCATCAGGGAGGAAGTATGGGAACCTGAAGACCCACCCTCAATGATTCTGAAACAGTTTCTCCCCCTTTGTCATCATATTCATGAGTGGCCCATGGAGACAACTTCTTCATTCCTTTGTTTATGCACTTTTTATTTTGTAATTTATAGTAATTTTATGTCTGCACTGTACTGCTGTCACAAAACAAATTTCACATCATATAAGACAGTGATAAAATCAATATGATTGTGATTCTCATTCTGATTGAAGAGTCAACAGCAGGATAGAAGCACCCTCTGGGCAACAAAGGTCTGCTTCGCCACCTCTGCCCATATCTCATTAACGTATAGCTTAACTTTCCCCTGAATTCCTGAATTATTAGTGGAAAGGGAGCATGGGGTTAATTCTAAATGCTGCCAGACTACAGCTCAGGAGAGTGGTCAGGGACGATTTATGTTGCTGGCCCATTGATTACTTTTTTCTTCTGAAAATGAACTCAGCACCTTTCCACAGAAATGCACAGAACATCAAAGATTCCTAGTTCCCTCAACCCCTGCTCCAGTTCACTCCTGCCCCTCCACCCCCTGCCCCCCAGCACAGATCCATACAGCCTCTCTGTGAAGATAAAACAGCCCCTTGCTACGTAAGCTTCGTGAATAGTTCAGGACCCTTGACCTTGACCACACGGGAGGGAGGGAGATAGGCTGAACTTGCTCTGTGTGCCATAGCTCTGATACAAACGTTGCCAAGAAAGTGACAATGGACTGTGTGGGCCTTTGTATAATGACCTTGAACAAGATGGCCTCAAACCCGGCGCGATGGTGGAGAATCACCTTTCATCTTCAGGCCGTTGCAAGAGAATTGGCAGAACTTCCACCTGCAAAGACATAACACAGCTGAGCCCTTGTGCTTCCAGTCTGAATTTATCTATCTAACTTTATCTCTATATGGAATAATCAAGGTTGTTCGATGTAGTTGAAGTATTTGCCATAGTGGTGAGCTTTATAATAGTCTCAGTGAACTAACAATTCTGGTGCAGAAGGAGACTATTTGACTAGTTGCTTGTGTTCCAGCATTGCTAGTGAGCTATACAATTGGTTCCACCACCCGTTGTCCCCATATATCCTTGGGCAATATTCTTTTAAAAAAAATTGGCCATATGACTCTTGACTCCTGTGGCATCTTCCTATGCACATACAACCCGAGACCACTTTACTGGGAACCTCCTGTGCCTAATAAAGAGGGCACTGAGTGTATGTTCATGGTCTTCTCCTGCTGTAGCCCATCCACTTCAAGGTTCAACATGACCTGCGTTCAAAGATACCCTTCTGCACACCACTATTGTGACTTGTTGTTATTTGAGTTACTGTCAGCTTGAGCCAGTCTGGCCATTCTCCTCTGACTTCTACCATTAACAAGGCATCTTCACCCACGGTACAACTGCTCACTGGATGTTTGGATGTTTTTTTTTTCTGTTTATCGTACAATTCTCTGTAAACTAGAAGCTGCTGTGCATGAAAATTGTTACAATCAATGAAAAAAGAAACCTGGAGGTTGGAAGAGAACGTTTATCATGTACGGTCCTGTTGAATAGGTCTGCCTGACCCACGTAAGTAATGAACAAGTTCACACGATAAATAAGTCAAACGTACATGCACAGGGTAAATAGGTCGGACCTTAATTGATAGATGGACCAGCCTGGGAAATTGACCAATCACATGATGTCACATGACCAGTCACACGGTGGACGGGACATCTCTCTGCCCGTAAGGTTTTAGGCGACACCAGCTTGATAATATTCCACCGGTTTTCTGGACAGTTCTGATTGGTGCAATCCAAAAGCCCCAGCATCAAGTGTTGGTCTGGATTCAGAGCTTTCAATTGGGGATTCTGTTTCGATAGGTGGTGGAGCGAATGCATCTTGTTCACCAGCTTCTTGTGGAATGAGAGATTTATTTGGCTGTTTTCTGATGTGGTCCAGATGTCGGCGGCATACGCTACCATCCTCAAGTAACTTGTGGGCCCTCTTTAACAACATCTTCTCCTTACATCCACCTTCGGCTCTCAGGATTCAGGCAAACATGAAAACTCAAAGTACCGCACATTGTTTCTGTCTCTTACTCAGTCGTCCCGCTCTGGGTGCAATAGATCCAATTGGAAACACAGTCTGCGGCCCAATAATAGTTTAGATGGAGAGAAACCTGTGGTAGCTTGTGGGGTTATTCAGTTCCTGAATGAAAACCTGGTTATTCTGGTGTATATGTCTCCATTCAACTTTTGTACCCCTTGCTTGACAGCCTGAACAGCTCTTTCAGCAATACCGTTTGATGATGGGTGATAAGGGGCGTAGGTTGCAATCGAACTCCATCGTCTTGTAAAAATTGTTTGAATTCCTCACTTATAAATGCGGGACCATTATCACAGCCCATAGTATCGGGGATTCCATGCATTCAAAATAGTGCGCGCAAAATGTTTATCATCATCTGGCTGGTCAAAGTCTTCACCACTTTGGCCTGGATCTATTTAGAAAGCGCATCGGTGACTACCAATAGCACGTGGCCGTCCAATGGACCAGCAATGGACATGTAAACATTTGCAGGGTTTGGTGGGCCAATGCTGTGGAACCATGGTATGGGAGCATTTAAAGATCGAAACTGCTGACATGGGCTGCATACACAAACAATGTGCTCAATGTCTTCATCAATTTTCGACCACCAAACGTAATTGCAGGCTCGCGCCTTCATGCTTGATAATTGGTATTTCTGGAAAGGCACAATGTAACTCTTCCAGGATAGGGGACCACAATTCTCCAGGAATTACAATATGACTTCCCAACAGTAGACAACCATCGCAGATACTAAGCTTGTTTTGATGTCTGGCATAAGAGTAGCACAGTTTCGTTGGCCATCCATCTTCTACAAACCTTTTTACTTGTGCTAATGTTACATATCACTCAATTTCTTCTGTTACCCAAGAAGTGCTGATTGGAGATGCATTGACCCAGGCCAGTAGGAGTACCAGCTCGCCTGGGAGCTCTGACTCGCGAGGATATTCACATAATGGAAGATGGCTAAAGGCATCTGCGGTGTAATTGTATCTACTGGGAACATACGACATTGTGTACTGATGAGTGGACAGGAATAGAGCCCACTGTTGCATCCATAGTGATGCCATCTGCGGCCCAGCCTTGCTTTCACCAAACAATCCCACCAATGCCTCGTGGTCCGTATGAATCTAGAAACATTGCCCGTACAGGTAATGGTGAAAATGCGTAACCCCAAAAACAACTGCCAATACTTCCTTGTCCAACTGTGCATAGTTTAGATCGGCTGGGTCAAGAGTGCATAATGCAAAAGCGATAGACTTTTCATCACCGTCCATATTCTTCTGGGTTAGCACTGCACCAACACTTTACAGGAAAACTCACAGTACAAAAGTATTGGCACCCTGGGTCTGAGGTGCATTAGTGCTTATGATTAAGTCAGCCTTTGATATCGCAAATGGCATGGAAACAGCAGATAAGAATGAAGTTTTGTTGCAACAGTGCGAAACACAAGGAGAGGCGACGTCCACATCAGCAACAACTGCAGCATATTATACTGATGTTAACAAGGTGTCCCTAGCTAAGGAAAAAGGGAACTATACTCCAGGTTTCCAATGCAGTCATCCCACCCTGCAAAAACTAATTTCAGGGAGGTAGCACCATCAATTTGCAGGAGACTCCCGGAACTTCCAGGAGAGGTGGGATGTTTGCAATAGAGTAGCTCCTTAGCAGCTAGCCAGCTAGTTTAAATAACGTTAGCTATGATAATGAACAAATGACACCTGTTAAACTCACCTCAGCATGTCTTTTACAGTCTTAACCCACCTTGGGCAATAGAAAAGGCAGGAGGAGAAGATGGCAGCGTGACGCAGCGCACGCAGCTCTCCAGTGAAATGATATCGTATCTGTTAAATAGGGGCCGTGGACAATTCTGATTTGATGAAGACAGATGTGAGAAGCAGAGGAACATCTGGAGAAATTTCTGGAATGCCTGGTTTGCTGCTGTTGTTACTGTGCAATTGAGAATCTCCGGAGGGTAGGCCCTAAAATCCCCGGCTTTGCCTGCTGCTGGCGACCGAGGCCGAGGTCGAAACGTTTGGATAGAGATGGTGCTCGGTACTCGGTGTCGGAGGGCTGATCGGAGCTCGATGTTTTCGGACGACTCAGAGTCGGACTGTGGTCGGGCATGGCAGGGAGAGTTTTCTTCCTTCGCCCGTCTGCGTGAAATATGGGACTTTTGAGAAAGTTTGAACTTTTTTACTGTGCCATGGACTGTTCTTCATCAAGTTATGGTATTGTTGCACTGTTGTAACTATATGTTATAATTATGTGGTTTTGTTAGTTTTTCAGTCTTGGTCTGTCCTGTGTTTTTGTGATATCACACCGGAGGAATATTATATCATTTCTTAATGCATGCATTACTAAATAACAATAAAAGAGGACTGCGTGTCCTCATAATCTAATCTACAAAGTAAAAAAAAAGTCACTGTTGCAAACAGTGCAGTGAGCAACACTGTCATGATTTTTGACCCCGATTAGGCAGGGGTACACTTTAGTGTAGTCTGGGGTGAAGTACGTTTTATGTTTTCTTTTTTTGGAACACTCTGCCATGGCGCGCTCTCTCTCTCTCTCTCTCTCTCTTGCACTCTCGCTCTCGCTTTCGCGCTCTCTCTCGCTCTCTCACTCACTCTCTCGTGCTTTCTCACTCTCTCTCTCTTTCTGTCTCGCTCTTGCGCTCGCTCTCTCATACTGTCTCTTCCTCTCATGTTCTCTCTCTCTCTCTCTCTCTCTCTCTCTCTCTCTCGCGCTCTGTCTCGCTCGCTCTCAAAAAAATCGATTTCCGGGATATTGTATATAATTTGCGGGCATCACGGAGCCGCTATCAATATGCGGGAGACCCCCGGAACTTCTGGGAGAGGTGGGATGTCTGCCAATGTTACCATTGTGGTGAATTTCACCAGAAGCCTAACTGACTATCGACACCGAGACTCTGCTATACTTCACTTGACAAGAGTTTGCCGATCTGGGCTTCCACCCAAACCAGAATGTTCCACAGCAGCACAATACGTGGCTCTGGAGACGGACGTACTCAGATGGTCTAGGGCCAGTTCCCCCTACACGGATGGTTTTAAAGATTAACGCAGCTCCATTCCCTTTGAACTCGACCCTGGATGCCCTATTGCTCTATGCAGTGAAAAGACAGGGGTAAGTATGTTTGACCTTGACTCTTTGATGACTCTTATACCACGGCATTGCAGACGGAAGTATTACATGGGCGAGCAGTTACAGCTCCTTGGTTGTGACAGAATTCTATTTGAGCATGAAAGTCAATTGCACCAATTACCAGTGATCACTAATGGAGAAGGAATGAATTTACACCACTGCAACTGGCTACAAAAAGCGCCTGTCTTAGGCGTGTATCAGATGACATGTCGGTTGAGAGGTTACTCAAATATAAACGTCTTTTCAGCAATCCTGATGAAGGTAAGCTCAAGGGCACCAAAGTACGTCTTCCAGAATCAGGCACGGCCAAACCAAAGTTCTTCAAGGCACATTCCTTGCCAAACATACTTTGCCCCAAAGTTGAGGCGAAGCTTGTATGATGACAAGAAAACAGGATCATTGAACCTATGAGGTCTTCACACTGGGCAACCCCTATTATGCCAGTAGTCAAGAGTGATGGGTGCATAAGGATATGTGAAGATTACAAGATCACAGTGAATTCATGCCTACTCACCGACTACACCCAATTCCAAAGATAGAAGACAACCACGCAACACTAGAAGGTGGAAAATTCTTCACTAAATTTGACGTTCTTTTTCGTACAGGGGGGTGGGGGTGGGTTGGATGTTTCTCTCCAGTGACTTTCATGATCTTTCTTTGTTTTGTGGCTATCTAGAGAAGACAAATTTCAGAGTTATATAGGGATACATACTTTGATAATAAGTAAACCTTTGAACCATTGACCCTCATGCATACCAACAGCTCGAACTAGAAGAGTAGTCTAAAAGCCTCACTACTATTGCAACCCACAGAGGCTTGTTCCAGTGTATGAGGCTCCTATTTGCATATATTCATCTCCAGCAATATTCCAACGTACCATCAAACCCTGCATAAAAGACTTGCCCAAAACAATAGCTTACTTAGTCTGGAGGGTAGAGCTTAGTCATGATGGCACTAAACGATGGCTCCTTTGTTTGCATCTTCAGAAGCAGCTCTATTTCCATCTTTAATATCTCTATTTTTCCCTTTCAGGGTTCCTTTGAGGACCCTGTCCTGAAGTTACACACTGACTTCGGTTCTTTGTGGGAATGGGACCTGCTCTCAGGGTTTCATGACTGGCCATTATTCGATATGCCAAGGATGCGGTCTAGGAGATTAGCTCACCTTCGGAGTTCCAGGATCTCGTGGCTCTGGAGACGGGAGGATTGAAGGTCGGTGTTCCGGCAGAGATTGGTGTGTCATGGGAGCCGGAAGATCTATGGCTGTGTGCCCAGGGACCTGCGATCTTTGGGCACAGAGCTTGGAAAAAGCGACACAATGGACTTCTAACATCAAAAACCAGCGAGTTGTTTGTCTCCCCTCTGCTGTTAAATGGGGACACCTCCTTCTCCCTTATTAAGGAGAGAGAGAGCCTGTGGTATGTCAAATACCGGGTGAACAATGTAGTCTTTGGGGTACTGCAAGTCTGTGTCTTTGCTGTTGCTTTGCTGCACACTTGAGTGATCAGTGGTGGGTGCCAATGCTTTTTTTTTGCTGGCGGGGTTGGGTGGGAATTATTGCTTACTGCCGCTTATGCATGGGAGAGGGGAGAGCTGTTGGGGAGGACTTTGGGTTTCTAACATTTAACTGTCATTCATTCTTTGGGGGCACTCCTCTGTTTTCATGGATGGTTGCAAAGAAAAAGCATTTCAGGATGTATATTGTATACATTTCTCTGACATTAAATGTATCTTTGAAACCTTTGATATTCAGATTGCTGGGTAGACCCCAGAAGAGCACTTGAATAATCTTGATAAAACCTCCTCCCGACTGAATCAGCGTGGTCTACGACTAAATCATGAGAAATGCATCATTGCGGCAGATCATTTTAGAATACCTGGGTCTTCGCTTGGATTCCAAATCCAATCAAAGAAAAGTTTCGCTCCATTCTTGAAGCCCAGCAACAAGGAACATCCTTGAACTTGGCTCCTTCTTGGGCATGTTCAATCATCATGCCAGATTATTGAAGGTGACATTGGGACCAGGCAGAGGAATCTGCTTTTCAGAGAGCCAAGCTGAAGCTGACTCAATCGCAAGCATTAATGCACTCCAGACCCGGGGTGCTAACAGTTTTGTACTGTGAAGTCTCCCTGTATGGTGTTGGTGTGATGTAACCCAGAAGAATATGGATGGTGATGAAAAGCCTGTCACTTTCATGTTTTAACCCAGCCGAGCAAAACTAGTTGGACAAGGACATCAGCAGTTTCTGAGATACTTAAACCACCTGGTCTGGCACCAGCAATCATTCCATGGGTCAAAGTCACTTAGATCACATTTCTTCCAAATTCTGATGCTTGGTCTGAACAACAACTGAACCTTTTGACCATTTATGCATTGAGTTGCTGACACACGATTGGCTGATTAGATATTTGCATTAATGGGCATGTGTACAGGCATACCTAATGAAGTGGCCAGAGTGTATAGTGGCTGCACCAACAGTAATCACTGTATAGGTTCAATAAACTGATTAGAAAGGCTGGCTCTGTTATGGGAGTCAAACTGGACACACTGGAGGCTGTGGTAGAACAAAGGAGCCTACAGAAAATGCTGGCAATTCTGGACAATTTTCTTACCCTCTGTATGCTACTTTGGCTGAACAGAGGAGCACTTTTAGTAATAGACTAAGACAACTGCGCTGCTCCAGAAAGCATGATATGAGGTCATTCTTAAGGCTGATTTATACTTCTGCGTACGGGCTACGCTGTAGCCTACGCCGTAGGCCTGATATATACTTTTGCGTAGCCCTACGCCATAGCAAGCATGTGTAGTTGTGTCTGCGTTTCCATGCCACTGTGTTGAGTTTCTTTGTGAGAGACATGGGACGAGGAAATGCATTTCAAATATTTTCGGATGCCGGCAGGTAGATTTGACGATTTGGTTCATCGTCTCCAACCATTTATTTCGCATCAGTGTACAGACATGGCGGAGAAAAGCAACCGGAAATGTGTAGGAGGAAATACGATGCTACCAAGTGGACCAATCACAGTTGTTGCGGTCTGCGTCACTGCGACGTGTGAGTTACATTTTTGGGGAGGTGCACATCACCCTACGGCATAGGGTACGCAGTACCTATGGCATACATTTGACGCACAAGTATAAATCAGTCTTTACCCTCAGCCATTAGGCTCTATAATGAGTCAACCCATAACCAGGGAAGTGATGACCCCCTTCTATTAGACTGTTTGTGGTAACTTATGTTTTATTCTTTCTACTTTTCTAATGTTTATACCTGTGCATTTGTAATGCTACTGTGACACTGTAATTTCCTTTGGGATCAATAAAGTATCTATCCATCTATTTGACAAATTCATTGCTATAGATATTGACTATATATCATTCAGAAAGGTGCCATTTGGCCATTAAAGAGAAAGATTAGCTTTATTTGACATATGTACATCTTGCCAAGCTAGCCCCAGTTCCCTGCTACCATGTCTTTATATCATTCCCAAGTTAATCTTCTCAATCCCTCCTTAACTCTGTAACAATCCCAAATTAATTTTATTGACTGCCATTGCCTTTACCTTTAACTCTGTTCAATCCTAAATTAGTCCCACTCTGGACTTATGCATATCACAATAAACTTGACTTTGACTTTGACTTTGCTCTCCCTTCTTACCTACACTTGAATCAATACCAAATTAATTCAACCACTCCATCTCACTTGAACACTAACCCTGTTGTTCTGATGTCTTGCTTTAAACTTGCCACAACCGTAACGCACGGCATCAGCCTTGCTCTCTTCCCAGAATAGCATAATATCAATTTCAACATATCCTTATATCTACAAACTTCCCATTGTCTTCTTATCAAGCCCATACTGTCCACAACACTCTTCATATTGTTGTACCAATTCCAGGCTAATTCACTTCCTTCTTTATCCATTTCATATACCCCTAATTCTTTCAGCCGCATCTCAGTGGCTATCTTTCTTGCTTGCCCTGAGAACCTATGGGTTCAGACTCTACTTCGGAGACTAGTTGCTTGCCTACTGAGTGTATTGTGTCTGTGTCCTTTCTGTCTGCTCTTTCTTTCCCTTTAGCTTATCAACAAAGTTGTTTGCTTGCAACTATGTCTTAGCAAGACATAATACCTGCAGAGAGAAGTTGGTTAGGAAAAAATATCAAAGTGATATAAATTAATCATCATGTTTGAGAATACAGATCAAATCTAACATGCTGTGTGTCATTTATCCTAATATTATCTCAGTTGCTGCAAGCAGCTCTCTGTTGGGAATTTAATTTTGCAATAATAATGGTCGATACCAGAGAGATTGTTTTTCATAGCAGCTGGTGGCAAAGACATTATCAGCGCCTGGGCTTGACCTTGCATCCAACTGCTTATATTAAGATGGTGATTGCCTTTATTGACTGGCCTCAGTCTGCATCACATTGAGAATTTTAAAGTTATCCCAGGTCGTTTGATGATAGACAGTTTCGGATGGCGTCTGGGCAACTTTAACCCAGAAAGTTAGAGTTGATGCCCTCCAAATTTCTGCACAGTTTAAAAAAAATTTAGCAATGCACTTGTGTGATCCTGGTGGAAGAATATCTGTTCCAACAAGATACTATTTGCGTTTACATAATATCTTTGATCTAGTCCAATGTCCGAAAGCAGTTTACAGGAGGTTTATCACGTGCCCTTTGACACCAAGCCGTGACAAGGGGTGTGAAAGTAATAAAGTTTGGTCAAAGAAGAAGTCTTTGAGGGAACTCAAGGAAGCGAGGAGTGTAAAGTTCTGTAAGTGGATGTGGGGCTTGATTAACATGGATTAGTTAGGCAGAAGTGCCTGCAATGTCTAAATAAATCAATGATAGTTATTAGAATTGAATATACCATAAGACCCTAAGGTGTCAGAGCAAAATTAGGCCATTCAGTCCATCATATCTACTCTGCTATTTAATCATGCTTGTTCTTTTAACCCTATTTTCCCAGCTTCTCCCCATACTCCTTAACCTCCATACCAATTAAGAACCTATGAATCCCTCCCTTAAATAAACCCAATGACATGGCCTCCTTAGCCATCTGTGGCAAGGAATTCATGGATTCACTATCCTCTGGCTGAAGAAATCTCTCCTCACCTCAGTTCTAAAGGGACGACCCTTTATTCTGAGGCTGTGCCCTCAAATCCAAGGCCCTTCTAAAGCTCTCCAAGTCCACTCTATCCAGATCTTTCAGTATCAAGTAGGAGAGACCAACCCTCCCTTCTTCATCCTTTTAAACTCTATCAAGTACAGATCCACAGATATCAAATGCTCTTTACAATTTAAGCATTTAATTCCTGGGCTTCTTTTTGGCAACCTCCTCTGGACCCTCTCCAGGGCCAAAACATCATCCCCAAAATTCCTCCCAATATTCCAGATACTGAATATCAGAACTGAGAATCAAGGTTAGTGAAGGGACTGCCACCATTGAGGGATCAAAGGAGAGGCTGACTACATCAAGCACGTGAGAGTCTTGGTTCCTCCTCTGAGAGTCGTCTCTCAAGCCCCTCATCTGGATGGTCACACTGTGAGCTCTGAGGACTTGTGGTGTTTTGGGGAGTTTTGCTCCACAGATTACACTCTCAGCCCGAGTGACACTCGACCGTCTTCCATGAGCAAGAAAAAAAGCAGCAAAACCTTTTCCTACGTCTGTAATCTCCCCAAAAGAACAACAAAGTTACCAATATCCAGCACTTTGCATACTGTCAAACCTTCCTTTCAGTGAAAGGACAGTAACAGAAAATTCCTGACCAGCCAGTCCCTATGATAAGTGAGAGACACTTTGTTTTGGCCAGGCTTTCTTCCACCAATGCACCCTTCCCACCTCTCCTCACTAGTACTCAGTCTTCCGGTTCCAATGGCTCCTAATTTGTTCTCTCTTCCTTATGGCCTCCTCACACTTTGTTTCCAAGTTCTATTTTATTATCAAAGTATGTTTTGTAAACCATATACAGCATTGAGTTTTATCTCCTTGCAGGCATCCACAAAACAAAGAAATACAGTACAATAGAATCCACAAAAACCTCACACAATGACTGACAAACAACCGGTGTGCTAAAGAGGACAAACCGTGCAAAGAGTGAAAAAGGTAAGTAAATAATGCACAGAGCACGAGCTGCACAGTCCCGTAACACGAGTCCACGAGTCCGCGGGTTGCGGAATCGGCTGTGCGCTGAGGTGAGGGTAGGCAGTCCAGGAGCCTGATGGCAGAGGGGTAATGGCTGCTCCAAAACGCGGTGGTGAGGGACCCCCCAAACTCCCGCTCCTCCTGTCCGGTGGTAGTAGCGAGAAGAGAGGCAGACAGGTCAAATGTTGCTGAGCAATGGTTCATTCTCCGCTCTTGGGCCTGGACACTTTAATCTTCCACTGCCTTCAATCCAACGCTGTTTAACCTCCAATGAGCGATTAGGTGGTTTTCTTGGTGGGGCATTGCTATACTACATGGTTGCAAGTTTGAATAATAGAGGGACCTCGGGGTACATGTACGTAGTTCCCTGAAAGTGACATCACATGTAGATGGAATGGTGAAGCAGGCTCTTGGCATGCTGGGGCACTGAGTATAGAAGTTGGGATGTTATGCTGCAGTGATGCAGGATGCATTTAGAATTTCGTGTTCAATTTTGGTCATTTTGCCATAGGAAAGATTCCATAAAGTTAGAAAGAGTGCAGGAAAGATTACGAGGATATTGCCAGGATTTGAGAGGCAGAGTTATAGATAGCGGTTACAGGGAAATGCAGCATGGATATATCATCAAAGTCAAGTTTTTTTGCCATGTGTCTGTGAGTCTGAAAGTCCTGGGCCAGGAACTAGAGGCCATTCTGGGTTTGAAGGCCTACCTGTGTGAGTGTGAATGGGTGGTTCGGTGGGAGGTTGGGAGTGGGACTTATTTTTGCGGTTGTTGTCTTGTTTTGTTTTTTTGGCTGTTGTTTGTGTTGTTCTGCTGAACATTGTGGGAATGCTACGTTGGCGCTGGAGTGTGTGCTAATGTTGTGGGCTGCCCCCTTCACATCCTCAGGTGTGTTGGTTGTTAACACAAAAAACACATTGCACTGTATGCTTCAATGTGCATGTGATACATAAATCTGAACCTGAATCTGCGGTTAGTCTGGCTATGACTTTTTTCAATGGAGTACAGGAGAACGAGGGATATTGTAGAGGTGTATGAAATCACGTGGAGACAATCCTTTTTCCCAGGGCTGGAGAACCTCGAACAACGGGACATAGTTTTAAGGTGAGAGGGGAGAAACTTAACAGGAGCATGAGGGGCAACATTTTTTCACCCAGAGTGAGCTGCCACAGAAAGTAGTTGATGCAGGTTTATGAACAACATTTGAAAGATGTTTGGATGGATAGAAACGTAGGTTGGAAAAGATTAGAGCGATATGGGCAAATGGATCCAGCTTACATGAGCATCTTGGTCGACCTGGACTAGATGGGCAGAAAGGCCTGCTTCTGTGCTGTCTGATTGGTAAGGGGGCTCAGGGTCATGGGGAGAAGTTGGGAAAATAGTGTTTAAAGTGATCAGCTGTGATTGAATGATGGAACAGATTCAATAGACCGAATGGCCTAATTCTGCTCTGATATCTTATGATCTATTCCTTTGCAATGTGTTTTATGGATTCATATGGATGTAAACAGGCTGTTCTCCCTGTTTTTTTGATGTATGACGATGACACACTTACCAGAGAAGTAGCAATTTAAAGCCCATTTCTTGTGGAACTTGTTGTCAGTTCCTGATACTCACTTACGCTTTTTTTAAACTTGAAATTGGTTCATGAGGCATACATTGCAATACACTGCAAATTCTTGATAACGGCGGACAGAGCTTGCGTTCATGGACTCAGCTCATGATGTCAGGATGTCCCAAACTCTCTACAGATACCAGAGTACTTTTTGTAAGGTTGTCTTAAAGGAAACACATGAGTCAACAGTGAAGCAACTTTGGTTAAATAAACTATTTTTGTGATATTAATGATCACGTCAGGGAGTATCCCCTAACTTCTTCACAATAATGCTTTGGGGTATCCACCTGAGAAAACAAACAGGGACCTCAGTTTTGGTCCCCAATTCAGTGATGCCTCACTTGACATAGTTTTCTCTGACATTGTACCACTCACTCAGCATTGCACAGTGGTGCCTGCCTCATCCAGGGAAGGGTTACTGTGGTAACTCCTGAAAGAGTGAGTCACCATTCACAAAGTGACCAATAAAAGCTATGATTTTAAATTGAAATGGGATGAGATTGCCAGAGAGCTCTCCACTTGCAAAGATCACTTTGGAAATATTTACTCTATGTACTTAAAGCTATCAAGGGAATGCTTAGGAGAGGGCTGACAAAGTCACCTTATCATCTGTTACTCTGATGCAAACGTTCCAACATCACAAAGCAAATCCCTTGTGTCTGCATTGCTAAAGTTAGCTTCTGACAGCACTGCAGATCAGATGCTCCCAGGTTCTGTGCACGGATTGAGCTGTGCTCAGCAGTGCTAGAATTGGCTTCTGTTTATCGAGGGCTTCAAATGAAGGATGTGGAAGCTTTAAAGAGGGAACAGGGGAAATGTACCATGATGCTGCCTGGATTAGAGAGCATGTCTTATGTGGAAAGGCTGTGCGAGCTAGGGCTTTTCTCTTAACAGCGAAGGAGGATGAGAGGAGACTTGACAGAAATGTAAATATTGATAAGAGGCACGGATAAAGTAGATAGCTTAAACACAAGGAATTCTGCAGATGCTGGAAATTCAAGCAACATACAACGAAGTTGCTGGTGAACGCAGCAGGCCAAGCAGCATCTCTAGGAAGAAGTACAGTCGACGTTTCGAGCTGAGACCCTTCGTCAGGACTGGATCCTGATGAAGATCTTTGACGTGATCCTTTAAAGTAGATAGCTAGAGACTTTTCTTCCCAGGGCATCAGTGGCTAATGCAAAAGGACATAATTTTACAGTGATTGGAGGAAATTATGGGGAGAATATCATAGGTAGGTTTTATTACTCAGAGACTGGTGGGTGTGTGGAACACACTGCCAGGGGCGGTGGTAGAAGTAGATACAGTAGGGGCACTTAAGAAACTCTGAGATAGGCAGTTTTGATGCAAGAAAAACGGAGGGCTATGTGGAAGGGAAGGATTAGATCACTCTAGGGTGAAAGGACAGCACAACATCATGGGCTGAAAGACCTGTGCTGTGCTGTAATATTCTATGTTCTATGTCTCAGGAAATGGGAAGCAAACAGACACATTGCTTCCAATCATAGGACAATGAGCCAACAGGAAATGGATATCTGGGGTCATTGTGGGAATTGACAATCAGCTCTAGTTTGCTGTTTATAACAACACGCTTTTACCTACTGGGACTTTAGCAGCACACAAAACGTTGGAAGAACTCAGCAGGCCAGGCAGCATCCATAGAGGGAAATTCCGAAGGATGTTGTTGGGTTGGGAAGGATAAGCAGTGAATAGGATGAGCATTCACTATTACAACTGGGGGCGTCAGAGTTCGGGCTTCAACTCTGGCAGCATCTGTAAGGAGTCTCTATACATCTTCCCTGTGGAATGCATGGGTTTCCCCCGGATGCTCCTGTTTCCTCCCACAGTCCAAAGGTCGACTGGTCATTGTAAGTTGTCCCGTGATTAGGTTAGGGTTAATGGGAGTTGACGGGGCAGCTGGGAGCAACGTGGCTCGAAGGGTCAGAAGGGCCTACTTTCATGTTGTATCAATAAATAAACAGGATGGGAGTGTAGGAAACTGAGGGGTGACCTTCTAGAGCTTTACAAAATCTTGAGGGACATGAATAAGGCGAATGCTCACAGTCCTTTTCCTGGGATCGCCAAGTCTAGAACCAGAGGGCACAGATTTAAGAGGGGAAATATTCAAAAGGGTATCTGAGGGGCAAATTTTTCATACAGAGGGTGATGGGAGAGGAGGTGGTGGAAGCAGGCACATTTAAAGGCTGTTTGGACAGGTACATGGATAAGAAAGGTTTCGAAGGATTTGGGCCTGAAAGATGCAGGTAAGTTGGATCGGTTTAGGAAGGAGCTTGGTCAGCAAGTTGGGGCTAAGGCCAAAGGCCCGTTTCTGTGGAATATAAACTCTGGGACTCTGCACAATGTGTGGAGAGATTCACCACCTGATGTATCATCAAAAGATATGATCAGTGCACAGACCCTGTACCCGCCCCTCCCCCGCGACCCAGGTTCAGTACTGACATCTGCTGTCTGTCATTTGCACATTCTACCCGGGTCTGTTCCAGCTTCCGTCCATATCCCCTGTAAATTCGCTTTGCCATAGCTGGGAGGTAGGAGATGGGTGTATGAGAGAAAGTAAGTTAGAGGCATAGAGTCATGGAATCACAGAAACAGGCCATTTGACCCATCTAGTTCATACTAAACTATTATTCCACCCAGCCCTATTGACCTGCCATCCATGCACGCATCTACACTTCTCTTCAATGTTGAAATCGAACTGCATCCACCAGTTCCAATTGCAGCTCATTTCACACTCTCACCACCCTCTGAGTGAAGAGGAACCCCTGGGGTTCTCCTTAAAGATTTCATCTTTCACCATGGGAAAATTGTGGGGAATGTGCTGAGAGCTGTCTTAGATCTGATGGGCCAAAGGGCCGCCTTTCTCATCAGAAAATATGAAATAGGAGAAAGGTAGAACCAGAAAAAATATCCTTGATTGAACGTTCTGTGTTGAATTATTGGCCAGAAATGATCATTGTTTTTAGAACCTCATATTTCAGAGCTAAAATTTGGTGTAGCACTAAAATCCCTTGTATTATGCAAGACATTTTCATGCCCAAGCTGCAGAAGCCAGGGGATGTTTATTCCTCTGTCAGTTTAGAGCTTTGAAATGCACTATTTACCATAGATCTAGTTGACCACAGTGAAAGGATTAAGCTGAAAATCATATTTTCTTGTCACATCTGAAAGTTCCCAGAGTGAGCAGAGTGACTCCCTCTCATCCCTGACTTCTTGAAGAAGACATATTGGGGTAGAGCTTTGTATTTAATTGGCGGAGTTATCCTTTATTTATGAAGGGAGATGCAAGCAGGCGAGTTTTTAATGAGATGTTCCATTTTATGCGCTTCTGCACACCACAGAGCAGTCAGTCTGATTACTGTGGAGTGCTGAGGCACATCGACACCATCTAGTCAGTATTGAGGGGGAAGAGGAAGAACTGGATGAATGGAATGAAGACGTTATTATACTGACACCTCCTGTTGTTACTGAAATCTATTGCAATAAATTGTTATCACGCTTGTCCCTCCAAATGCAGCCTTTTCTTCTGCGTATTTGATTCTAAATGTTAATAATGCCATCTAAAGTTAATATGTGAGGAGTGTTTGATGGCTCTGTGCCTGTACTCATTGGAGTTTAGAAGAATGATGGAGTATCTCATTGAATATCGAAAGGACTAGATAGAGTGGACGTGGAGCGTGTGTATCCTATAGTGGGGGAGTCTAGGACCAAAGGCCCCAGCCTCTCGAAGGATGTTCCTTTAGAACAGAGATGAGGTTGAATACCTTCAGCCAAAGGGTGGCAAATCATTGCCACAGATGGTTGTGGAGGCCAGGTCATTAGGTACATTTAAAGTGGAGGTTGATGTGTTCTTGATTTGTAAGGGCATCAAAGGTTATGGGGGGAAGGCAGGAGAATGCGTTGAGAGACATAATAAATCAGCCACGGTGGTGCAGGCCCAAGAGGCTGAATGGCCTCATTCTGCTCCTATATCTTATGGTCTAAATAACTAAAAACAATTCCTTCAGCATTAGTCCTGTTCCTTAGGGACTAGAGAATAGAGCCTAATATCGTACTGTTTGAATGTGTTCATCAATTTTACCATAAAAGTGGTAAATAACTGAATCATAAGACTGTAAAACCAAAAGACAATGGAGCAGAATTAGGCCATTTGGCCAACTGAGTGTACTTCAGTATCCCATCAGATCTGATTTATTATCCCTCTCAATCCCATTCCCCCACCTTCTCCACATAACCTTTGAACTTTTACTACTCAAAAGCCTATCAAACTCAGCCTTTAATATACCCAGTGGTTTGGCCTCCACAGCTATCTGTGGCAATGAAGTCCACAGATTCCACCCTCTGGATAAAGGAGTTACTCATCATCTCTGTTTTAAAGGGACACCCTTCTATTCCGAGGCTGTCCCCTTTGGTACTAGACTCTCCTGCTAATGGAAACATTCCCTCCAAGTCTATTTTATCCAGATCTTTCAATATTCAATAGATTTCAATCAGATCTCCCCTCCATCCTTCTAAACTCCAATCAGTATAAGCACAGAACCATCAAATGCTCCTCATACATTAACTGCTTCATTCCTGGGATCATTCTTGTGAACCTTCTCTGGACCTTCTCCAGTGCCAGCACATTCTTTCTTAGGTAAGGGACCTAAAACTGTACACAATATTCCAAATTCTGCATCGTTCAATAAAGAGCAGGTGAGGTCAGGTGTATGACTGTAATGAAGAATCAATTGTACAGTGCACCAAGTCAATTTACTCAGTAAGGAGGGTCTCTTATGAAGGGTCTTCATTCATTGTCATCAGAGCATTCTAGGATCAATACCAGGGGTCGATTGGAAGTCTAGACACCTGCAGAAGCCTGGGTCTGCAAGTCTGCTGAGAAAGTTGAAGCCAATGTCTATGAATCCATGTCTACTGGAGGCTAGAAATGGCCTTTCCTAGTTAGAGGACCATGGATGTGCATGGGGGCATGGCTGTGTGAGAGGGACTGGGCTTGTTTTGCTGTTTTGTTGCTTGTTGTGTTCTGTCGAACATTGTGGGAATGCTCCGTTGGCACTGGAATGAGTGGTGACACTTTTCGGCTGCTCCTATCACATTGTTGGTTCATGTTGCTTGTGCAAATGATGCAAATGATGCACTTCACTGTATGATTCAATATACTGTACATGAGATATATAAAACAAAACTGAATCTGAATATGACTGAAGACTCGGGGCAAAGAATGGAGGCAAGAAGAAAATACTGTAAGCTCTCCCAATCACACCAGGGCAATTTCTCCAGACAAATGCAGTGAGTGAAGTAGAGTTTCATATAAAATTTATTCATATAATCTGACTGGTAAACTATGCCCAGTCTGGCATGGGCTCGTTACTACCTTCCATCCAGTCCATCTTCACAGTGCATTGCGCCAGAAAGCCTAACAGTATCATCAAAGATGCCTTCTGCCCTGTTCATTCCCTTTTCTCTCTTCTGCCCTCTGAAAGAAGATCCAGGAGCTCAAAATTCCAAAAGACCCGACTTCTGGAAAGTAGGGGACAAGCTCTCCTCTACAATCACTCTGAGTACCGGTGCCCCACAAGGCTGTGTACTCAGCCCCCTGCTGTACTCACTGTACACGCATGATTATGTAGCCAAGTTTCCATCAAACTCAATATATAAGTTTGCTGATGACACAACAATTGTAGGCCGTATCTCGGGTAATGATGAGTTTGAGTACAGAGAGGAAATTAAGAACTTGATGTCATGCTGTGAAGACAATAACCTATCCCTCAACGTGAGCAAGATGAAGGAATTGGTTGTTGACTTCAGAAGGAGTAGTGGACCGCACGACCCAATTTACATCAGTGGTCTGCAAGTGGAATAGGTCAAAAGCTTTAAGTTCCTCGGGGTCAATATCACAAATGACTTGACTTGGTCCAACCAAGCAGAGTTCACTGCCAAGAAGGCCCACCAGCGCCTTTACTTCCTGAGAAAACTAAAGAAATTTGGCCTGACCCCTAAAACCATCACTAATTTTTTATAGATGCACCGTAGGAAGCATTCTTCTAGGGTGCATCACAACCTGGTATGGAAGTTGTCCTGTCCAAGTCTGGAAGAAGCTGCAGAAGATCATGAACACGGCACAGCACGTCACACAAACCAATCTTCCGTCCGTGGACTCACATTACACCGCACGCTGTCAGAGCAGTGCTGCCGGTATAATCAAGGACATGACCCACCCAGCCAACACACTTTTCATCCCTCTTCCCTCCGGGAGAAGGCTCAGGGGCTTGAAGACTCGTACGGCCAGATTTGGGAACAGCTTCTTTCCAACTGTGATAAGACTGCTGAACGGATTCTGACCCAGATGTGGGCTGTACCCTCCAAATATCCGGACCTGCCTCTCGGTTTTTTTGCACTACCTTACTTTCCATTTTTATATTTTCTACTTATGATGTATAATTTAAATTTTGAATATTTACCATCGATTTGTAATCCAGGGAGCGGGAAGCGCAGAATCAAATATTGCTGTGATGATTACGTTCTAGTATCAATTATTTGGCGACAATAAAGTATAAAGTAAAGTAAAAGCAGTATCTTCCCCACTGCCGTCAGACTTCTGATCCAGTTCCCTCTTCCACATCCTCTTTCCATATTTTCAAACCCTTAATGCAACCTCTTCTGCAATTATCACTTTGGCATCAACCCGAGATATAAAAACGTCACTCTAACTGAAGCAACTGTGGCGCACTGCCTTGCTCCATTCTGGTGTTTTTGTGGTCATCGCTGTATTTATTGTCTTTAGTATTAGTGTGTATCTGAGAATCAGAGAATCATAAAGAAGGCAAACAGGCCACTTGGCCCAATATGTCCAGACCAAACAGTTGTAATCCTTCTGTATTGCTCCTTCTTGGGGCAGCAAGGTAGCGTGGCAATTAGCATAACGCTACTATAGCACCAGTGATGCAGGTTCAGTTCCCGCCGCTTCCTGTGCATTCTCCTCATGACCGTGAGACTTTCCTCTGAGTGCTCTAGTTTCCTCCAAACTCCTACAAGTCAGTAGGTCGATTGGTCACATGGGTGTAATAAGGTGGTGTGAGCTTGCCGGGCCAGTAGGGCCTGTTACCATGCTTCATTTCTAAATAAAATGCAGATTTTCTCTTGTTTGTGAAAATAAAAAATAATCCCACCTCCCAGCCATATCCCAACGTCGTTTTAAGACATTTAAAAAATCCATCGATACTCAAAATCAGTGGATCCCAGACTGCAGAATCGGGCAGTGATTGCAGTTCCCCTTTAAGAAAACGGAAGCATGGAAGACGAGGCAGTCTATAGCTATTTCTGAAACATAGATCCCCACTGCCAACCATCCTGCTGGCGAATGTATAGTCTCTGGAAAATAAAATTGAAGATCTCAGCGTAAGATTGCAGTACCAGAGGGATATCAAGGATTCTATCTGCTGAGGAAGTTTTCCACTATCATGCTGGCAGTGGTGTACATTCCAGCTTAGGCCAACATTGGGCAGGATCTGGAGGAGTTGAGCCCCATGACCAGCAGCTTCTCTGAATGCCTTCCCTATTATGGCAGGGGATTTCAACCAGGCCAGTTTGAAGATGTCTCTGAACAACTATCACCAACATCTCACCAGTGGAACCAGAGGAGCCAACACACTTGACCACTGTTACACCAGCATCAAGAACACTCAGCATGTCCTCCCACACCCACACTTCGGAAAGTCCATCATCTGTCTGTATTTCTATTCCCAGTGCATAGGCAGAGACTAAAGACTGGAGCACCAGTGGTGAGGGCCAAGAAGGTATGGTCAAAGGGAGCGAGGAGTGCTTACAGGACTATTTGAGTGGGTGGACTGGACAATATTAAGGGATTCATCTTTGAATCTGAATGAACATGCCATCAACTTCATCAAGATTTGAATGGATGTGTGTGCACCTTCAAGAACATCCTGGACATATCGAAACCAAAAGCCGTGGATGAACCAAGAAATTCGTAGTCTGCTGAAGGCTAGATCTGTAGCACTCAAGGCCGGTGATGCAGAACTATACAAGAAGTCCAGGTACGATCAACAGAAGGTTATTTTCCGAGTGAGAAACAATTCCAACTGAAGCTAGAAATGGAATAGGATGAACATCAGCAATGGCAGAGTTTGCAGGCCATTACTTCCTACAAGCGAAACCTAATATCATGAATGGCTGTGATGTTTCACTCCCAGATGGGCTCAATGCCTTTTATGCAGGCTTTGAAGGAGAGAATAAAACTACTCTTGCATGAATCCCTGCACCATCTCTGACCACTGCCTCAGTGGTCAACGTTGGAACATCTTTCAGGAGGCTGAACTCTCACAGGGCGTCACGCCCCGATGGTGTACCTGGTAGGGCATTGAAATCCTGTACCAATCAGCTGGTGGGAGTGTTCAAGGACATCCTAAATCTCTCACTGTTGCAGTGAAAAGTTCCCATATGATTCAAAAGGGTGACAATTATACCGGCGTTCAAGAAGAGCAGGGCAGGCCACCTCCATGATTACCACCCAGTTGCACTCATGCGCAATGCAATGGAATGGTTTGAGACATTGCTCATGGTCGGAATCAACTCCTACCAAAGCAAGAAGCTGGACCTGCTGCAATTTGCCTATCGTCACGATAGGTCTACAGCATATGCAATCTCACTGGTGTTCCACTTGGCCTTGGATCACCGGGACAACAGCAATACCTACTTCAGGCTGCTGTTTATTGATTACAGCTCAGCAGTCAACTCAATCATATTCTCAGTTCTAATCTACAAGCTCTAAAACCTGGGCTTCTATATCCACCTCTGCAACTGGATCCTTGCCTTCCTCATCAGGCGACTACAGCCTGTGTGGATCAGAAATAACGTCTCCTCCTCGCTGACAATCAGCACTGACGCAACTCAAGGATGCGTGCTTAACCGACTGCTCTACTCTCTCCAATTCAGTGGCTAGTTTTCGGCTCAAATGCCATCTAAGTTAGCCGATGGCACAATTATTGTTGGCAGAATTTCAGATGGTGATGAGGAGGTGTACCGAAGTGAGATAGATCAGCTGGTTGGGTGGTATTGTAACTGTACTCCGTGTCAGTAAGACCAAGAAGTTGACTGTGGACTTCAGGCAGGGGAAGTCAAGGAAGCACACACCAATCCTCATTGAGGTATCAGGAGTGGAAAGGGTGAGCAGCTTCAAGTCCCTGTGTGTCAACATCTCTGAAGATCTATCCCGCGCCTATATTGATGCAACTATAAAGAAGGCACAACAGTGGCTGGGCGCTGTATTTCATTAGGAGTTTGAGGAACCTCAGTATGCCCTCGAAGACCCTTGCAAATTTCCGCAGAGCAGAGCATTCTAACTGCTTGTGTCACTGCATCGGATTGGAAGAAGCTGCAGAAAATTGCAAACTCAGCCGGCTCCATCATGGGCACTAGCCTCCCCAGCATCCAGGACATCTTCATTCTCAAGAAGGCAGCATCCATGATTAAGGATCCCCATCACCCGGCACAAGCCCTCTTCTCGTTGCTGTCACTAGGGACGAGGTACAAGAGCCTGATGACACACAGTCAGTGTTTCAGGAGCACCTTCTTCCCCTCTGCCATCAGATTTCTGAATGGACAACGAATCCATGAACAAAACCTCGCTATTTTTTGCTCTTTTATTGCATTGCTTATTTAATTTCATATTTAATATAATTTTTGTATATACTTATTGTAATTTATAGTTATTTGTTGTTTTTGCCACAAAATGACAAATTTCATGACATACGCCAGTGATACTAAAACATGATTCTGATTCCTCTGTGTCTAAGTGATTTGGGTGCTTATCCAAACAAATCTCAGACACTGCTAGTGAACCAGCATGAACCACATAATCAGACACTGCATACCCACTGTCTGGGTGATGAAGGTCGTCCTCAGATCCTCGCTATGTTATTTTCCTCAAAGCCATGTCCTCGAGCTTTATCAACTGTGATATCGGCAAAGCCCTCCTGCATCTTTGCGATGGAGCTGTGACATGACCAGTCATGGGAATGCTGACTGACGAACAAGGACCAAGGCACCAATCCTGGCACACAGTTCTGCAGGTGCTTGAAATCTTGAGCAACGCGCACCATCTGCAGGTCAGGCAGCATCTGTGGAGGGGAATAAACAGTCAGTGTTTCGGGCTGAGACACTTCACCGGGACTGGAAAAGAGGGAGACAGAACCCTGAGTTAGAAGGTGGGAGGAGCGGATGGAGTACGAGCTGGCATGTAAGTGAAGCCAGGTGAGGGGGAAAGGGGGAGATGAAGTAAGAAGCTGAGAGGGGGATAAGTGGAAGATGTAAAAGGCTGAAGAAGAAGGAATCCAATGGGAAAGGACAGAGGACCATGGAAGAAGGGAAAGGAGGAGAGGAACCAGAGAGAGATGGTGGCTCGATAGTAAGTTATTATGCCGGATAAGATGCTTTTAAATTTGATCCGTCACTTAATGTCAGGATTTAACACATGGAACTGGAAAATAAATGGTTCTAACATTCACTTAATCTGTTTTACATAGTTGCAAAATGGATGGTGCTGTTAGTGTCTGTGTTTTGTATAATTCCCTGGGCAACACTACAGCTTCATTCTCCCTATGTTTGGTCAGCAGACTTAGCTGTCAGCCAGAGGATTATAGCCTGATGCAAAGTGCTTAAGGCCCTCGTGGCTGCACAGAATATTTTGAGTGCCTGCTGTAATCTGCTCGGAGTTGATCTCTGTAAAACCAAGTCTGAAATTATTAACAGCAGCCAAACAAGTGACACAGTGGAGAGTTAGTCACGTGGGCCCCTCATTTATTATTCAAAGGTAACCTCACCTATAAAATAAACTCTGGGTCTGTGCTGCCTATTAACAAAGTGCAGAGAGAAAGAGAGCTCATCTTTCCCAACCGTACTAGTGCATAAAAGCTGCAAACGGAAATTTAACATAAAAAGAAAACAGAAAATTCAAGATACACTCAGCCGGTCAGGCAGCACCTGTAGAGGAATAAGAAGGATTGACATTTCAGGCCAATCACCTCCCCAATTTACCACTCAAAGTGCTATGAAAAAGAAATGTGTGCATGGCAAGATCCCACCATCTGCAACAAGCAGTTAATATACGACAAGGATATTAGTTCAAGGTTCACAGAAAAAGCAATGAACAATCAGCAGGTCAGGCAGCAGCCATGGAGAGGGAAACAGGGCTACACTTTGTGCTGAAGACTTTTCATCAGATTTGAGAAAACGTGTTCATTTTAAACTGCAGTGAGAATGGCAGGAGGACGGATGATTGGACAAGGAGATTATTCCTGAGACGGTGAGGTCAGGGTTGCCGTGGTGATAAGCTGCTGGTGAAATTGGTAAATTGGTTTATTATTGTCACAGTGAAAAGCTCTGTTCTGCATACCATCTGTACAGGTAATTTTATCACATCAGTACATCGAGGTCGCAGGAGGGAAAAGCAATTACTGAAAGGCAGAATGAAGCGTCACAGAGAAAGTGCAGGCAGACATAAGGTACAAGGCCTCAGCGAGGTAGATTGTAAGGTTAAGAGTCCAATTTATCGTACAAGAAGAGATCTGGCTGATAGGTTGATGAGGTCAGGAAGAGAGGAAACAAGCAAAGGATGGTACAAAAGCTGTAAAATGCAGGTCTGGGCTGTGAGAGATGCCCAGAAAATCAAGCAGTGTTACAATACAGTGAAAATTTGAGTAACTATTGCTGATGAACGAGTTGCAGCTGAACAGCATGATTCAAACAACTGAGAGTTTCAAAGAAATTGAGTTACATAAAATCACTAAAATCTCTTTGTCTCATCCACCCCTTCCTCACTCTCTCTGTAACTTGAAACAAAGATTTTTTCCTATTTCAACTAAAGGATCTTTCACTGAAACATTAATTCTGTTTCTCTCCATAGACGCTGCCAGACCTGCTGAGTGATTCCAACATATGTTTTTATTTTGGATTGTCAGCATCTGCAGCTATTTTGATTTTTATTGGCTAAGAGTCAGTGAGGACACAGGGGTAAACTCCAACTTTTCTTCAGAATACTCTGAGTAAGAGTCTTGACCAGCTCCCCGAGAGGACAAAGAAGATCTTGGTTAAGCATCTTAACTGAACAATTGTTCATCACCAGTACAGCACTAGAGTATCTGCTTCAACATAGCGAGGGAAAGGAGTCAATCATCTGTTTCTTCAAGCCTTGTCTGCTATTGATCAGTATCATAGCTGATCTTCCACCTCAGCTCCACCTCCGTCTCCTGTCCTTTGTGCTGATTTATCTAATGTCCAGAAATCTAAGGGTCTCTATTTTGAATGAATACATTGAGATTCCACTGCCCTCCAGGAAAGACTGTCCACTCCTGTAAGCCCTGGTCTAAGATTCCTCAGCAAAACTAAACATCTTCCCTTTTTCAAAGCAGCACACACAAAATGCTGGAGGAACTCAGTAGATCAGTGAGCATCTATGGAAATAAATAAACAGTTGATGCATTGGGCTGAGACCCTTCTTCAGGACTGAAAAGGAAGAATAAAAAGGTGTTGGGGGGAGGGGAAGGAGGATAGCAAGAAGGTGAAAAGTGAAGCCAGGTGGGTTGGAAAGGTAAAGGGCTGGAGAGGAAGGAATCGAAGAGGAGAGGAGAGTGGATCCTAAGAGGAAGACAAGGAGGAAGAGGCCCAGGGGGAAGTGATAGGAGGTGAGATGAGGTAAGTAAGAGGACCAAGTGGGGAATAGAAGAAGGGGGGGGGGGGTTTAAAAAACATTTTTTAAACTGGAAAGAGAAATCAATATTCAGGCCACCAGGTTGGAGGCTATCCCAACAGAATATGAGGTGATGTCAATCTACCCTGAGTGGGGCCTCATCTTGGCACAAGAGGAAGCCATAGACTGACATGTGTGAATAGGAATGGGAATCAGAATTAAAATATTTGGCCACCAGGAAGTTCCACTTTTGGTGGCTGGAGTGGAGATGTTGAACAAAGTGGTCCCTCAATTTACAACGGATCGCACCGATGTAGAGGAAGCTGCATCGGGAGGACCGGACACAATAGACAACCCCGACAGATTCACAGGTGAAGTGTTGCCTTATCTGGAAGGACTGCTTGGGGCCCTGAATGGAGGTGGGAGGAGGTGAATGGGCAGTTGTAGCACTTAGGATGCTTGCAGGGATAAGTACTGGGAGATTAGTGGTGAGGGACGAATGGACAAAGGAGTCACGGAAGGAGTGATCCTTGCAGAAAGCAGAAAGAGTGGGGGAGGTTTTGTGGTAGGATCCCTTTGGAGATGGTTGAGGTTGCGGAGGATGACGTGTTGGACGTGGAGGCTCATAGGGTGGTAGATAAGGACAAGAATTTCTCTATCACTGTTAAGGCGGCGAGAAGATAGGGTGAGCGTTGATGTACAGGAAATGGAGGAGATGCAGGTGAGGGCAGCATCTTTCCTGTTTGCAGATTTTTGAGCGCCCTGAGAATTTTAGTTAAGTTTCACTGACATTGCCCTCCTTTTTCTGAACTCAATTAGATGGATTCAGAATTGATCCATGACCTGTCTCATGGACAGAAAAAGCCACACCATAAGCTGCATCTTCCTGCTGTGGCCTCTGGAAATGTCACCAGATGAGACATCAGAACAGGCACTTGTCAAAAATTAACACCATACAGACTGTTGGTTTGATACGTAATGAAAGCTTTCTCTTTGGTGATGGTATATGGAGTGCGCTACCTGGGCAGTGGTGGAGGCAAATCCAATAGAAGTGTTCAAGAGACTCTTAGACAGGAACATGAATGTGTGGAGAATGGAAGACTATGGACTTTGTGAAGGCAGTAGTGTAGTTAAGTGTTTAATTACTAGTTTACTTGTTTGCCTTTTTGTGTGCTGGGGCAGTAGGCTGAGGGTAGCAGACACCAACAGAATCAACAATCTCATTCGTAAGGCCAGTGATGTTGTGGGGATGGAACTGGACTCTCTGACGGTGGTGTCTGAAAAGAGGATGCTGTCCAAGTTGCATGCCATCTTGGACAATGTCTCCCATCCACTACATAATGTACTGGTTGGGCACAGGAGTACATTCAGCCAGAGACTCATTCCACTGAGATGCAACACAGAGTGTTATAGGAAGTCATTCCTGCCTGTGGCCATCAAACTTTACAACTCCTCCCTTGGAGGGTCAGACACCCTGAGCCAATAGGCTGGTCCTGGACTTATTTCCATCTGGCACAGTTTAGATATTATTCTTTAATTATTTATGGTTTTATATTGCTATATTTATACTCTATTCTTAGTTGGTGCAACTGTAATGAAATCTAATTTCCCTCGGGATCAATAAAGTATGTCTTTCTATCTACCTATCTGTTTTCTGTTCGAGAGAGCATGGTTGATCTGGCCATGTTTTTTCACTGTGCCTGGACTTAGGTGATGATAATCAACCAATATTATCAGAATCAGAATCACTGATGTATGTTGTGAAATTTGTTGCAGTGGAAAACACAAAAAAAATTAGGTACTTTAAGAAATATAAGAAAGATTAGTAAGTAGTACAAAAAGAGAGCAAGATCGTGAGGTAGTATTTATGGGTTCATGGACCGTTTAGAAGTCTGATGGCAGAGGTGAAGAAGCTGTTCCTCAGTTGCTGAGTGTGCATCTTCAGGCTCCTCCTTGATGGTAGCAACGAGAAGAGGGCTTGTCTTGGATAATGAGGGTCCTTAATGACAACTGCTGCCTTCTTGAGGCATCACCTATTGAAGATATCCTCAATGGTCGGGAAGCTTCAGCCTCTGCAGCTTTCTCCGACCCCTGTGGTTTGGAGACCTTGTATAGTCAAGTGGAGTTCAGCTCTAGTCTCTGCTGTCCTACACTCGTGCATCTTAAGTGTGTTTAGTGAAGAAAGTGAACAAAGGCTGTGATTGTTCATAAGCTTTTCTGCTAATGGCATCACTGAGCTGTGGGAAGTAAACAAGGGGTGGTTTATACTGGAGGCTTTTCAGTCATGTGAAGCAGCTGTAATTACTCCAGTGAGCTGCTGTCTGACAAGCACCAGCAGTACTTGAGTCATAGAGCATTACAGATCAGAAACAGACCCCTCAGCCCATCTAGTCCTTACTGACCTAATATTCTTCCTAGACCCATTTGTCTCCATTAATGTACTTAACTCAATTCCTCTTAAATGTTAAAATTGAATCCACATCCACCACTTCCTATGGTAGCTCATTCCACACTCTCACCCCCTCTGTGTGAAGAAGTTCTACCTCATGTTCTGCTTAAACATTTCACCTTTCACCCTAATCTCATGACCTCTAGTTCTAATCTCACCCAATCTCAGTTAAAAAAGTCTGCTTGCACTTACCCAATCTATAACCCTCATCGTGTTGTATATCTCTGTCAAATCTCCCCCATTCTCCTAAGCTCCAGGGAATGAAGTCCTAGTCTATACAGCCTTTCCCTATAACTCAGGTCGCCAAGTCCCAGCAACGTGCTTGTAAATTTTCTTTGCACTCTTTCAATATTATTGATAGACGATTGTAAGAGTGCACTCATGTTTCAGCCATGGTCTGGGAAGAGAGGACCAGCCACTCCCACAACATGAAACATGACTCGGACAAGTCTTTACTGAGAAAAAAGCTAATGGCAAAAGTTGTAGAGTTAGAACCAGGCGCAAATTTGGAATAGACTCACCTGTTTAGGTCTGAGACCATAAAACGTAGGAGCAGAATTAGGCCATTCAGCCCATCAAGTTTTCACCATTCAATCGTGGCTCATCTATTATCCTCACCCTATTCTCTTGCCTTCTTGCAGTAATCTTTGACACCCTAACTAATCAAGAACCTCTCAATTTCCACCTATATCCAAAGACTTGGCCTCCAGAGCCATCTGTGCCATTGAGTTCCACGGATTCAGCACCCTCTGGCCTAAGAAATTCCTCCTCACCTCTGTTCTAAAGGGACGTCCTTCTATTCTGAGTGGTGCCCTCCGGCCCTAGACATCCCAATATAGGAAACATCATCTCCAAGTTCACACTATCTGGACCTTTCAATATTCGATAGGTTTCAATGAGATCCTTCCTCATTCTTCATATTCCAGCGAGTACAGGCCCAGAGCCATCAAATGCTCCTCATGAATTAACCCATCAACCTTTCACTCCCGGATGAGGAGAGCTGAGGAGACATTTAATCACTTGGACCCCAAAGTCTGAGGGAAACATGCCACATTGTTGGTAACCAGTAGATATAAGGAGGTACAACTGTAACAAAACCAAATTTCCCTCGGGATCAATAAAGTATGACTATGACTATGACTATGACTATAAAGAGAAGACTCGGGGAAATATCTGTCTGCTCCTCTAAGTTGTCCACTGTTCCCTCTCTGTCACTGTGCTTCTAAGCTGTGGTGTGAGCATCCTCCCAGAGTTTTATCTGGTTTTATTTGGTTCATCAGTAATATGACAAATAAAAACATTGCACAAGAAAATAAGAGTAGGCCATGCAAGCCTGCCCTGCTATTCAAAATAATCCTGGCTGACCTACACTGGTCTCAGCTCTTCCTGTGCCAATCCATTGATTCTTCAAATGTTTACATACCCTCACCTTAACTACGTCTTATCAAACAATCCCTATGGAAGAGAACTCCAGAGATTCGCCACCCTCTGTGAGAAGAAATTTCCACTCTTCTTATTACCCGTGCATGAGGCACCCAGAGAAAGGAACACTTAATCTTGTCCCCTTATTCTAATAGAGAAGTGAGGATGAAAGACTGGAACCTGCAGGTTTGTGAGCATTAAATTCAGTGGTAAGAATGAAGATAAAGATTAGCTTTATTTGTCACATTTACATCAAAATATCAAAACATACAGCGAAATGCGTCTTTTGTGTCAATGACCAACTGAGTCTGAGGATGTGCCGTGCTCCCAGCACTATCAGCGCATGCCCACAACTCACTAACCGTATCTTGCACATCTTTGGAATGCAGGAGGAAACCTACACAGTCAGAGGGAGAACGTACACATTTCACAAAGGCAGTGGCAGGAACTGAACCAGAATCAGTGATCACTCCTGCTGTAGAGTGTTGCACTAACTGCTGTGTTACCATGCATCTCTCTACGCTGCCGAGCCACCCTCTGAGCTACCGTGCTGCCCTTGACTTTGTTGTACTGGGGGAGAGAAGCTATTGTCACTTGGGAAAGTGGGGATTGATTATGAAGGGCCAGTGTGTCCTGTGCAGGGGAAGTCGCACCCTACAAAGCTTTTCGAGGAGATGGATAAGAAAATGGATAAAAGCAGGGTGGGTAGATGTGGTTACACACTTCAGCAGGGTCCTACTTTGGAGGTTGGTTCAGAAAGTTGAGGCACAAGGGTAAGATAGAATAGTCAGTCAGCGTTTATTCCTCAGGACAAGGCAGTCTAGAACTGGAGGGCACAGGTTTAAGGCTGGGGGAGAAATTCAATGGAGATCTGAGGTGTAGGTTTTTCACACAGAAGGCAGTGGTTTTAGGAACACACATTATGCATCTGTACGACGTTTAGAAGGCATTTTGACGGTACTTTGACATATGGCAAGAAAGGTGTAGAGGGATCCTGGCAGATGGGAGTTGTGTAGGTTGGCATGATGGCCATCAGGGGCATCATAGGCCAAAGGGCCTGTTTCTGTGCTGTACTATTCTACAATTCTGTGGTGCCAAGTTCCTCCAGCATCCAGTGTCTGCTGTTCAAGATTTCCTGCATCTGCGGAATCCCTTGTGTCTGTGATTCCATGGTCTCCATTTTAAATAACTGGCCCCTTGACTTGTAACTATGTCTCCTCGTTCGAAACTGTCCCATGCGTGAAACCATTTCCTTGTCTACCCTGTCAATCCGCTTCAGGATCATATATGTTTGAATCAGGTCACCCTTCATCTTTCTAAACTTCTAAAGAGATCAGACCCAAACTGTCCAGCCTCTTTTGAAAGGACACCCCCCTCATTCCTGGATGAGCCCGGTGGATCTCCTCCAGTGCTGCTTTATCATTTTCATAGGTAAAGAGAGACTGTAGGATGAAGATATTTGCCCCCTATTTCACTTTCCTCACTCTCTTTCCCTTTGTCCATCCTAGTATGTCCTGTCCTATCATATTCCATCGTGGTTAGCGTAATGCTTTACAGTGCTAGCTGTAGTTCGGGGTTCAATTTTGCCACATTCTCTAAGGAGTTTGTACATTCTCCTCATGAACTCATGGATTTCCTCTGGGTGCACCAGTTCCCTCTCCCTCTCACATTATAAAGACGTAGGAGTTAAGGTTAGTAAGTTGTGGGCCTGCTATGTTGATGTCGGAAGCGTGAGGATATTTGCGGGCTGTCCCGCATCTAATGTGTGCAGTTTTGGTCCCCTAATCTGAGGAAAGACATTCTTGCCGTAGAGGGGGTATAAAGAAGGTTCACCAGATTGATTGATTGATTCCCAGGATGGCAGGACTTTCATATGAAGAAAGACTGGATCGACTAGGCTTATACTTGCTGGAATTTAGAAGATTGAGGGGGGATCTTTATTGAAATGTATAAAATCCTAAAGGGATTGGACAGGCTAGATGCAGGAAGATGGTTCCCGATGTTGGGGAAGTCCAGAACGAGGGGTCACAGTTTGAGGATAAAGGGGAAGCCTTTTAGGACCGAGAAGAGGAAAAACTTCTTCACACAGAGAGTGATAAATCTGTAGAATTCTCTGCCACAGGAAACAGTTGAGGCCAGTTCATTGGCTATATTTAAGAGGGTGTCAGATATGGCCCTTGTGGCTAAAAGGATCAGGGGGTATGGAGAGAAGGCAGGTACAGGGTTCTGAGTTGGATGATCAGCCATGATCATACTGAATGGCCTACTCCTGCACCTAGTTTCTATGTTTCTATGTAATACTGTGTTGGCCATTGATGCAAACAGCACATTTCACTGTATGTTTCTATCTTTTGATATACATGAGACAACTAAAGCTAATCTCTAAACTCTTCAGCAGCTTGTCTTCTCCACCTTTCACCTCACAGCTTCTCACATAATTTCCTTTCATAACCCCCCCCTCACTTACCTACCTCCCTCCTCTCACTTGGATTCACTTATCACCTGACAGACGTGTTACTTCCCCACCCTCCATCCTTTTAATCTGGCTTCTTCCCCCTTTCTTCCCAGCCCTGATGAAAGGTCTCAGCCCAAAAGGCCAACTGTTCATTACCCTACGTAGATGCTGCCTGACCTGCCGTGTTCCTTCAGCTATTTTTTCAGGGTATTGGTTTGTCCCAGTGAGCCTGCTGTCCACAGCATCCTCACCAACTTTGACCTCCTGTAACGAATACAAGGACTTGCTTAGTCTTGTACCGTGGATATCATTACTTAAAGAAAGCTAAAGTTGCTAATTTCTTCAATTGGCTGCCTTGTTTTCTAAACTAAATGATCAGCTTACTGATAACATGTGAAGGTAAGAACTTTGTTTTGTACAAGGATTATGCATCTTGGCATCTTGCAGTGCAATGCCAATGCAATCTTCTCCTTTCTTGGGACAGAAGCAGGGAATAGTCAGTAGTCGAGAAGACACTAAGAGAAACCGACACTGTTGTGGGTCATAGGAAAACAATCTGTTTGTCTGGGATATTGGCTGGGCTCACATGTGATGGAACACCACTGACCTCTGCTGTGTTCTTTGTGACAATACAACAGAGCAAGGCAGATTGGCCGGGCAAACCCTGAGAGCTGGCAGGAATTAACCTGAAACAGAAGGAGCCAGTGAAGAGTTAAATAACTGGATATCTTTTAAAAATTTGCATTGAGTAGTCCTTTTTTAACAATCAGTAGTAGAGCTACTAGGACTTGATGTTTCAATCCCTATGGTAAGTTGGCACTCTCGATGTTGGCAGTGGGCTTGGAGTGGTGACAAGGAGGGAGGGTAGGTACGTCATCGGGGTCATCAGGTGGGCACCCTCCTTCTTTGATGTTTCGTTGATAAACCCACGACGTCTCCAGAGGGCTCAACGGTGCTACCTGGCGTCCCAGGTACACCCCCCTCAGTTCCATACCTGTCTTCACCTTGCAGCCCAGTTGTTGTCTTTCCTTTTAATCCAAATCCAATTGCTGCTTTCTTCTGCTGCATTTGACAAGGACTTGATTGCTTGTTGGAGGGAGTGACCCCTCACCCCCATCTTCTTCAATAGACTGGTCGTAGATGTAGCAACGAATCCCCTGCATCCCACTTCTACAGGGAAAATCTTGGTCTTCCAGCCATTCTGGGCAGCTTTAGAGTATTAATGGGAAGAATATAATTCAAAAACAATAAACTCCAAATTCTGGAATGAAAACAGGAAATATCAGACTTCCCACACAGATGCTGCCTGACATGCTGAGTATTTTCAGCATTTTCTGTTTTTATTGTGGGAAGAATATAAACTCGGTTGGTGATGATTTGTCATATTATTAAATCTCAAGAAGTTTCCATCTATCGTAGAAGTGCAGGAGCGTTGAAATCTACCGCACAGAAGGCCATTGAGCCCAACGTTCATGAGGAGATTGAGGTTAACCCGCACCTCCTGGCACCTGGTTCATAATGTCACAGGTTAGGGCTCTCCATTCTGGTAGGTGTCTCTGCCTGTCTTGTGCGGATGGCAAGCAAACAAAAGCTTTTTATTGTATTTCTTATTCTCGCTGTATCAATAATAAAAATAATGACACAACTGCACTCAGTCGCCACTCGACTGGCAACCTCCAGTACCAGTAAAGTGGCCATTGGGTGTATGTTCATGGTCATCTGTTGCAGTAGCTTATTCACTTCAAGGTTCAATATGTTGTGCTTTCAGAGATGCTCTTCTGCTCACCACTGTTGTGGTAGCTGTCCATTGTATCCAACAATGATGGGAGATCTGTGCAGGAGAGTTTATAAAGTGGAAAAGCCGTTGCACTGGGACAGTTGTACTCTCTCAGTCTTGGAAATCTGGGTCCGGTGGTACGAGTATTTGTTACAAACTGGGATCTCTGTTGGTTGCGGTGGGTGACCATGACTTCCTCTGTGCCCTATCACGTCCCCTCGGTCTCCACAAAGCGTCCAGAACTGCCCACCAGGCCATTGGATCTCATCCGCCCAGTTCGCTGGAGCTGACTTCGCATGCTGGGACAGGCAGGTCCCTCACCACTGTTGTAATACACAGTTATTTGAGTTAATGTTACATTTTGTCAGCTTAAACTAGTCTGGCCATTCTCATCTGACTTCTCTCATTAACAAGGCATCTTTGCCCACAGAACTCCCACCCACTGGATGTTTTTTCCACCCTTCTTTGTAAACTCCAAAGACTGTTCTGCATCAACGGGGGGGTCAGCAGTTTCTGAGATACTCAAGCCACCCGGTCTGGCACCAACAATCATTCCGAAGTCAACATTACTTAGAAACACTTCTTCCCCATTCTGATGTTTGGTCTGAACAAGAACTGAACTTCTTGACCATGCCTGCATGCTTTCAAACATTGATTGCTGCTACATGATTGGTTGACTAGATATTTGCATTAACAAATAGCTGTGCAGGTGTACCTAATAAAGCAATCACTGAGTGTATGTTACCATACGCTACCTTGAAGCACATTTTCTTGTAGGCATTCCAAATGTGGCCTAACGATAGTTTTTTATAGCTGGTGAACAAATCTACCCAATAAAGAGTTCACTGAATGTACAAAAGTGGCAGAACCTGGTTAAGGCAATAGGTTAGGTGCTGGAGTTTGGGATTTTTGATCTACTATTGTGAGATCCCAGCAGAGTAAGGGGAGAATTTAACATTTGAAGAAGTTTATTCTCCTTAGCAATAACCAGGAAAAATGGTAATAGGTTCCTTATTGTCACATGTGTAGAGATACAGTGTAGAATTTTATTTTGCATGCAATCCACATAGATCATTTCAAAACATAACTACATTGTAGTGTAAAGGGAAAATTAATATAAGAATGCGGAAGTTGTGTCATAGTTAATGCTACAGAGAAAGAGCAGGACTGGTAGACAAAAAGCTGCAAGAGGCACAAGATGCAAAATTATGAGATCATCGAGTTCACCTTTATCATGCAAAACATCTGACTTAGAGTTGGATAGTTGGAAAATCCAATTTGGTTCACCAGTGCCCTTCAGGAATGGAAATGTGCTGTCCGTACTTGGTCTGGCCTCTGTGTGAGTTTAGACCCACCAGCTGATGACTACATCAGTCTATGGACAACAGGGATGGATATGTACCGCACTGTAATGTTCCACTGCTAAGGCAATGGTTTCTCGGTAGCAACAATGTTTGGGTTATGACTAGAGATAACAGGGCATGTTAGCTAATGAGTGGGATGTTGTTCTTTCTTGTGTGTCTGGGAGCTGGGAATTCATGGTCTTTTGCCAGGGAGGGATGAGGAGAGAAGACGCAAATGGAGAGAGCTGGTAGACCACCAGATGGAATGGACTTGGAGTGAGCTTAATCGCGTATTGTGTACTGTTTGTTATTTTGTGGTACTGATTTGTAGCAGGGGACACATTGCGCAGCATCCACCCAAACGAGATTTCTTAAGTTTGACTGGGCCGGGGGGTGGTGGCTATCATCCCCTATATCAAGCCACTAGCCGAAGCGAGAGTTGGAGATGCTAAATGTTGAAGACATCTGCATCCTCTCAAATAGTGTTGGGTTGGTGTTTGATATCACTCCAGTGAAGTGTTCTGACGCATCTTGCTCTGTTAAAGATGCTACATAAATGGAAGATGTTAATGTTGGGATTATGCATAACAAAGCAAGATTGGGAAATGCTGTTAAACTACTGAGGTCTCCACTGGTCAGGGGCAACCATGGATATTGCTTCCAAGCTGTCTAGATATGCAAGCCAGGCAGTACAATATAGAGAGGAAGCTATTGTTCATGTAGCAAGCTCCCTCTCTCCACACATCTGATGAACCCAAAGGAACAGCAGAGACCGATACAGTTTGGCACCAGCAGCATTGCAGGAGTTGCTAGTCAGCATTAAACCCAACATAGATCTGCCTTAGGGACTCCAGCTCAGGTTTTTTTCCCCTTGGGGTTTACTCTGGAAGCCTTCCCCATGAGCGGATATAGCCATAAGGCAGTAGGGGTTTGAGATCAGAGTTTCCCTTCTGCTAGGTGAGCTGCCAACCATGACTGATGAGTCCCATCTGCCTAGAAGTTAAACTGCAGAGCAGAGTGATCTTATTGAGAAGATGTAAGTATCAGAAAGGTCTCAAAGAGTTATTCCTATTACTAAGTTAAGAGGTAACGTTGCAGTTCTATAAAACTCTAATTAGACCACACTTGGAGCATTGTGTTCGTTTGTGGTCCCCTCATTATAGGAAAGATGTGGAAGCTTCAGAGAGAGTTCAGAGGAGATTTATCATGATGCTGCTTGGATGAAAGAAAGAGCGGGAGTGAATGTCTTAATGAGAATTGGTTGAGTGAGCTAGGCCTTTTCTCTTAGGAGGGAAGGAGGATGAGGGCTGACCTGATTGAGGAATACAAGAGGATAAGAGGCATAAATTGAGTGGAGAGCCAGAGACTTCTTATCTGAAGTGGGAATGGCTAAATTAAGGGGGATATAAATTTAAGCTTTTGGGAGGAAAGTATTGGGGTGATGTCAGAGGTGTTTTTTTTTACACACAGAGTTGTGGGTGCTTGGAACACACTGCCAGGGGTGGTGGTAGACGCTGATACATCAGGGACATTTAGGAGATCCTTAGATAGGCACATGGATGAAAGAAAAATGGAGTGCTATGTAGGAGGGAAGGGTAGGATTGATCTTGGAGTAAGTTAAAGGGTCAACACAGCATCATTGGTCAAAGGGCCTGCACCGTCCCAGGTTCTATGTCTCCTCCTGTCTGTACAGTGTTCCTTAGCTACACACTTAGTATGTTTAGTCACTGTACGTCCTGGGATTTCACCACAATCCAGACGGCACAGATTATTGGCTTTTGTTCAAAAATATAAGGGTGAGTTAGGGAAGCCTCTGGAGATCCACATATAAGGTTGTCCACTGTTGTAGTAATTATCCCATGAATGTGAGGTAATGATATATTTGAGCAATTACATACATTCTGAACATATATTTAGAGTGATCCCCTCAGTTGGTGATCCATCTATCTCTCTGTACCCTTTGGGTCTGATGTTTATATTTAAGGCTGACTTCTTTGGCAACATTCACTTGCTGGTCCAAGTTACTGAGTGTTCCTTGCTGTGTAGGACTGTTGTCACTGGTTCACTGGACTCTGAAACTCACATTCATTCCTCAATCACACTTTATTTACTTGAGCACAAGTAGAACGGCACCACACAGTTCTGAAGCTTGATCAAAAAAAGAAGACATTTTTATCCAGAATTGACTAATTGGATACAGATACTGACCAATTGGTAACCTTGCGTATGTTCAAATTCCTGATTTGCAAAATCATTCACCAATCAGACTACAATAATACAGATATTCATAGCCAATAGAATCTACACACTAATAGCCAATAATCTTTCAGAATTAGTTATGTAACTGACCAATAGTAAATGTTACCCTAGAATCCTTCATTTGCATCTTGTCTCTGTATGCTAAATGGCTCCTGTCCCCTGCTGAGCAAAGAGAAGCAATGCTCTTCAAAGACCTTTCTTGCATGTGATGACTACGCTCTATCTGAAAATTATCCTTGCCTGGACGTTATCTTAACCCTTGCCTTGCCGTTAGTGCAACAGTTTACAGTGACAAGGATCATCAACTGGGGCTGAATTCCTGCCACAGACTGAAAAGAGTTATTATTCTCCCCATTACCATGTGATTTTCTCCCAGGTGCTCCAAGTTTCCTTCTCCATCCATCACTGCCCAGTCTATCACAGGCAAAGATCTCCCCACGACTGAGCACAGTTACATGGACCGTTGCCACAAGAAAGCATCATCAAGGACTTCTACCATCTAGGCTATGCTCTCTTCTCACTACTACCATTGGGATGGAGGTACAGAAGCCTTGGGACCCACAGCACCAGGTTCATTAAGTTATTACCCTACAGACATCAGACTCCTGAACGGAAGTGGATAACTTCACGCACCACAACTCTGAATTGATTACACAACCTACAGACTCACTTTCAAGGCCTCTACAACTCACATTCTCAGTATATAGGTTCACAAGGTTAATTCCTGGGATGGCGGGACTGTCATATGTCGAAAGATTGGAGCGACTGGGCTTGTATACTCTGGAATTTAGAAGGCTGAGAGGGGATCTTATTGAAACATATAAGATTATTAAGGGATTGGATACGCTGCAGGCAGGAAGCATGTTCCCGCTGATGGGTGAGTCCAGAACCAGAGGCCACAGTTTAAGAATTAGGGGTAGGCCATTTAGAACGGAGTTGAGGAAAAACTTTTTCACCCAGAGAGTGGTGGATATATGGAATGCTCTGCCCCAGAAGGCTGTGGAGGCCAAGTCTCTGGATGCTTTCAAAAAAGAGACGGATAGAGCTCTTAAAGATAGTGGAATCAAAGGTTATGGGGATAAGGCAGGAACTGGATACTGATAGTGGATGATCAGCCATGATCACAGTGAATGGCGGTGCTGGCTCGAAGGACCGAATGACCTACTCCTGCACCTATTGTCTATTGTCTGCATTTTTTAATTTGCACAAATTGACTTCTTTTGCATACTTTTTTGTCAGTCTTTGTTTATGTATGGCTTTTCATAAATTCTATTGTTTTTCTTTATTTTCTTGTAGAAGCCAGCCAAGAAAAAGAATCTCAAGATAGTATATGGTAACATATGCATACATATAAGATAATAAATTTACTTTGACTTTAACACATACCAAGGACATATGGTTAGGGTTAGGGTTAGTAAATTGCGGGCATGCTATGTGGCATTGGAAGCGTGCCGACATTTGCCAGCCCCCAGCACAATCCTCGGACTGTATTAGTCATTGAACAATCTTGTCAACTTTGTGCTAAGTTCGTTTGATCCTGCCTTTCCTCACCAACCCTCCTACAGCAGGGCAGCTCCCCAAACAATAAAGCCTGCCCACCCACAACTTCCTTCTCCTTCCTGATTGGGGTGAGAAACAGGAGGGGTGTGAAAGATTGGTGGGGAATGGACTGCTAATTATAGAGGGAGAGAAGGATGTAAGGATGGGGAGTGCGTCTAAGAATATGTTCTGATAAACAATGCATTATGCACCAACTATATAAAGGTCCTGTGGTGCAATCACTGAGTCATAGTCATAGAGTTAAAGATCACTACAGCACAGAAGGTGCTGTATCAGTCTATCTAGTCTATGCCAACATGTCTTATTGCCCAGTCATATCCTCCCCAATATTTTCTGCAGCCCTTCCCTTTAAGTTCAGCCTTTCCCCCACGATTAAAAGCCTCTCCCATTCCCCCTGTAAACTTTAATCTGTTGCCCTTCTCCCACCTTGTTCAGCTCTCCTGAACCTTGAAACCTCAACTTCCCTACTTTTATACATTTCTTACCCACTTTCTTTCTCTACGCTTTAATCCACAGCCCTTTCTTCCATCCATCTCTTCCCGGACATTATTTGCAGACTCTCCCCATCTCTCTTGTCTCCTGCCCTGCACTTACTGCCAACATCTCCCCAGCATTTGGATTTCCCTGTAACCCTACTTTGCCCCACATTTAGCCTACTGCCCCATTTCAGATGGCACAGTGATGCGGCTGGTAGCGCTGCTGCCTCACAGCTCCGGCGAGCCCGCGGTTTGATCCCGAACACGCGGGGCTGCCTGTGCAGAGTTTGCACATTCTTGCTCTGACTGTGTGGGTTTCTCTGGGGTGTGTCTGTCCCTCCGGTTTCTTCCCACCATCAAAGATGTGCAGGCTAGTCGGCCACTGTAGATTGGCCTTAATTTGAGTGGCAGAATCTGGGAATAAAGTGGAGTTGGTGAAGTATCAGTGTAGATGGGTGCTCGATACTCAGTGTGAACAATGGGCTGTAAACCTATCTCCATGCTGTATTGTTTATGCCTTTCCCCATTACTAGTCATTCTTCTTGATTATTCTCACCCCTGTCCCTTATTTATCCTCACCTTTAACTGTACTCTTCTAGCTACTGAGGGAGTGCAGCATACGTTCAAGAGGTTAATTCCAAGGATGGACGGACTGTCATATTTTGAAAAATTGGAGCGACTGGGCTTGTATACACTGGAATTTAGAAGGATGAGAGGGGATCTGATTGAAACATATAAGATTATTAAGGGATTGGACACGCTAGAGGCAGGAAACATGTTCCCGATGTTGGGGGAGTCCAGAACCAGAGGCCACAATAAGGGGTAGACCATTTAGAACGGAGTTGAGGAAAAACTTTTTCACACAGAGGGTTGTGGTTCTGTGGAATGCTCTGCCGCAGAAGGCAGTGGAGGCCAATTCTCTGGATTCTTTCAAGAAGGAGTTAGATAGAGCTCTTAAAGTTAGCAGAGTCAAGGGATATGGGGAGAAGGCCGGAAAGGGGTACTGATTGTGGATGATCAGCCATGATCACAGTGAATGGCGGTGCTGGCTCGAAGGGCTGAATGGCCTACTCCTGCACCTATTGTCTATTGTCTATTGTACTCCCTCCAAACAGTAGAACCTATCAGTGAGTTGACAGTTTCCACCTCTCGGTCTGCTTTTCTCAGTTACATAGCTCCTGATCTCTCCACCTGTTTCACAGCAACTACTTCCCTTCCTGTGGCCATTAAGCAATGGATCAATCGATTTGACGATCCTTGCAGTGACAACGGAAGTACAGTATTAGCTAAGACATCCTCCTGGTTCTCGGTGCCAACATTACAATTCAATTGTCAGAAGGCCATTTGTTATTGACTGACATGCGAGATGGTGAGATCAGAGAGGACGGGAAAGAATCACATGCTAAAGCTGTTAAGAGACCACCTGCATTTATATAACATTTGTATTATGTTCTTTATTGTAAATTTTTTCTTTAATTTATAGTTAATCTTATGTTTTTCTTGTGAATGATGCTTGCCTGTGATGCTGCTGCAACTAATTTTTATTGCACCTGTGCATGCATAGACTTGTGCTTATAATAGTAAAATCAACTTTGACTTTGTCTTTAATATGCTCAATTCCATGATGAGCAAATACATTTTTCAGCTCTTGCAACATCCTTTGGATATGTGCACGTTGTTGTAACGCAGGTTATTTGGTGCCAAGAAACATTCTACAAAGCTCAGTGCTATGGAGTATGTATAATTTATGTTGTTTAGTTGTTATTTAAGGCATAAAAGTTCCAAACACTTTCAACGGAAGTACCCTTGTATTTATTTCAGATAATGCCATAGGATATATTATCTAGTGTGTCTGATGTTTGGATCCAACAAACAGCATCGCCAACAGCACTGCCTACCAATGGAACATCATAGAGTCAGAGAAAAATGAAGCACAGAAACAGGCCTTTCGACCCATCTAGTCCAGGCTGAACCACTTAACGTGCCTACTCCCATTGACCTGCACCCGGACCATAGTCCTTCCGTTCACATACATATCCAAACTTTTCTTAAACTTTGAAATCGAGCTCACATGCAGCATTTGTGCTGGCAGCTCGTTCCACACTCTCACAACCTTCTGAGTGAAGAAATTTTCCCTCATGCTCCCCTTAAACTTTTCACCTTTCACCCTTATCCATGACCTCTTGTTATAGTCCCACCCAACCTCAGTGGAAAAGCCTCCCTGCATTTACTCTATAATTTGTTATAATTTGTACCCCTCATAATTTTGAATATCTCTATCAAATCTCCTTTTATTCTCCTGTGCTCTATGGAATATAGTCTTAATCTATTAAAACTTTCCCTATAATTCAGGTGCTCAAGTTCTGGCAACACCCTTGTAAATTTTCTCTTCACTCTTTCAATCTTATTGGTATTTCTCCCATAGGGAGGTGACCGGGACTGGACACAATACTCCAAATAAGGCCTCACACATAAAATTTCAACATAACATCCCAATTCCCGTACTAAATATTTTGGTATGAAGGTCAGTGCACGCAAAGCTCTCTTTACAACCCTATCTACCTCTGATGCCACTTTCAAAGAATTATGGATCTGTATTTCTAGATTGCTCTGTTCTACTGCACTCTGCAGTGTCCTGCCATTCACCTGGTTTGTTCTCCCAAAGAGCAACTTCTCACAGTTGTCTGCATTAAGTTCCACTTGCATTTTTTTTAACTAGTCCAGATCCCTCTGCAAGCTTTGATAGCTTTCCTCACTGTCCACTATGCCCCCAAAAATTGGTGTCAGCCACAAATTTGCTGATCCAGTTTACCACTTTATCATTCACATCATTGATATAGATAACAAACAACAATAGATCCAACACTGATCTCTACAGTACACCAATAGTCATAAACCTCCAGTCAGAGAGACAACCATCTGTTACCACTCTCTGGCTTCTCCTGCCAAGCTAATGTCTGATCTAATTTACTACCACTTCCTGAATGCCATGCAGCGCCTTGTTAAAAGCGTTGCTGAAGCCTTTCCTTCATCAACCTTCCTCGTAATTGCATCAAAAAATCTCTATAAGGTTGGTTGGACATCTCCTACCATGCATAGAGCCATGTTAGCTGTCACTAATCTATCCAAATTTTATATATATATATATTAATTGTCTCTTTCTGCATTAGCCTCCCACAAGGTCTGAGAGAACACCTTGTCAGACCCAGGGGATTTATTCACCCTAGTTTTCCTCAAGGCAGCAAGCATCTCCTCCTCTGTAATCTGTGTATGGTCCATGGCTTCACTGCTGTTTTGCATCACCTCTATAGAATCTGTGTCCATCTCCAAGTTAATAAAGATGCAGAAGCTCTATTTAAGATCTTCCCCATTTCTGTTGACTTCAAGATGACACTCTGATCTTCAAGAGGACCAACTTTGTCCATTACTATCCTTTTGCTCGTAATATATCTGTAGAAGCCCTTGAGATTCTGCTCCTTGTCTGCTAGAAGAGCCTCATGCTTCCTTTTAGCTCTCCTCATTTCCTTCTTAAGTGTTCTCTTGCATATCATATACTCCACAAGTACCTAATTTATTCCTTGCTGCCTGTACCTGCCATGCACCTCCTTCTCTCCTTCTTCTTCTTAACCAGAGCCTCAATATCTCTCAAAAAGCATGGTTCCATCAATGTCTTAGCCTTGACTTTTATTCTGATGGGAACATATAAATTCTGTACTCCCAAAATTCCATTTTTGGAGGCCTCACAATTGCCAAACACTTGTCAGAAAACAACTTGTCCCAATTCACACTTGCAAGATCTTTCTGTTACCACCAAAATTCCAATCCTCCAATCTGCTAATTACATTTGCTGGTGATACTACATTGATTGGCCTTATCTCAAATAATAATGAAACAACCTACAAAGAGGAAGTTATCACCCTGACACATTGGTGTCAAGAGAACAAGCTCTCCCTCAATGTCGCAAAAGCAAAGGAGCTGGTTGTGGACTACAGGAGGAATGGAGACAGGCTAACCCCCATTGACATCAATGGAGCTGGGTTTGAGAGGGTGAACAGCTTTAAGTTCCTCAGCATACAAATCACCAAGTATCTCACGTGGTCTGTACATACAGGCTGTGTGGCAAAAAAAAAGCACAACAGCACCTCTTTCACCTCAGACGGTTGAAGAAGTTTGGCATGTGTCTCCAAATCCTTAGGACTTTCTACAGGGGCACAATTGAGCACATCCTGACTGTCTGCATCACTACCTGCTATGGGGACTGTAATTCCCTCAACTGCAGGACTTTGCAGAGAGTGGTGCAGACAGCCCAGAGCATCTGTAGATGTGAACTTCCCACTATTCAGGACATTTACAGAGACAGGTGCGTTAAAAGGGCCCAAGGAATCATTGGGGACGCGAGTCACCCCAACCACAAACTGTTCCAGCTGCTACCATCTGGGAAATTGTACCGCAGCAAAAAAGCCAGGACCAATAGGCTCTGGGACAGCTTTTTCCATCAGGCCATCAGACTGATTAATTCACCCTGATACAATTATATTTCTATGCTATATTGACTGTCCTGTTGTACATACTATTTATTACAAATTACTATACATTGCATATTTAGATAGAGATGTAACATAAATATTTTTACTCCTCATGTATGTGAAGGATGTAAGAAATAAAGTCAATTCAATCGGCCTTTCTTCAATTTAGAATCTCAACCTTCGGACCAGACCTACCCTTCACCATAAATTATCTCTGTTCTAAAATCAGTTCCTCTGAATCTTTATTATCCATGACATTTGTATTGGTCAGAGGACACAGTATGACCCCCCCTCCCATGTCCAGTCCTGTGAAACAGAAGAGAATTTATTACTCCAGATTATTTGGTGCAGTTTTTGGTGTTTGAAACCTATCAAGTTTGCTTTGCCTTTGTTCTTATGTCTTCCCTGATATCTTATATACTCCCCCCCCAAAAATGAAAGCTCTCGTCCTATTGCATATTTGATTGAAATATCATAGAAATGTTTACTAAATACATCAATGCAGGTGTCACAAACTTGATGGTGGTCTGGGTACTGAACAGAATAGATTCAGGCTGCAGGAAGTTATTGGTAGCTGTTAAATTAAGCAAAACAATGACAGATGGATTTTAATCTTGATAAGTGCGAAGTGTTGCGTTTTGGAGATCTGCTAAAGACAGGGCCGTTGGAAGTATTGAGGAAGGTGCATACGTCCAAAGATCTGTGAAGGTGGTAGCTCAGGTGAATAGGGAAGGCATAGGAGATTACCCGGGAAATAGAATATAATCAAAGACAGTTATGTACAGCTTGCTAAAAACAATGATGAAACCAGTTTTCGAATATTGTGTGCAGTTTTGGTTATTTTAGTATTGAAGGGGCATAAATGCTCTTTGTTTTCCATGAATTGGAGAAGGATTAACCTATTAGAGTTGTACTAATCTGGGGGATAGAGATAGTATTGACAGTTGTATAATTATCTCCAACAGCAGAGCTGTCTATAACCAGGGACATAGATTTAAGGTAAAAAGTAAGAAGTTCAAAGCAGACATACAGAAGATTTTTTTTCACCCAGAGGATGGTTGGAGTTTGAAACAACACCTGTGAAGGTAGGGATACATACTGCAAAAACATTTAAGAAGAATCAAATCAAGTATTTCAATCACCAAGGCATAGAAAGCTACAAGGGGCTGGCCAATGGGAATTGTATATATTGCTACTTAATGGTTACCATAGACAGGGTGGGGGAAGGGTCCCTTTCTGTGCTCTATGATCCTGCAACTCGACTGACATTTCAGTACCACCAACAGAACAGGGCTTGTTTCAGAACCATGGACAGTTCCGTGCGTCTCCGAGAGAGGCGCGACAATCAAAGAGAGCTCCGTGTATATTACCGAACGTCACAGCCCTTCGCCTAAGTTTTAATGAGTAACCATTGCATCAGAATCAGGTTTACTATCACTGACATATGTTGTGAAATTTGTTATTTTACGCCAGTGGTACGATCTTCATTGGCGTTGGCTGTTTTTGGAGCAAAAGCCGATCTGCTGAATGAAAAATCAGGACCTGAATCAGGTTTGATATCACTGGCAAATGTTGTGAAATTTGTTGTTATGCAGCAGCAGTACATTGTAATACATAATAAAAAACGGTAAACTGCAGTGAGAAATATATATATATATTTTAAAAGTTAGATGAAGTAGGAAGTGCAAAAAGAGAGAAAAAAAAGTAGAGGTAGTGTTCATGGGTTCAATGACCATTCAGAAATCTGGTGGCAGAGGGGGAAAAGCTATTTCTGAATCGTTGAGTGTGTGCCTTCAGGCTCCTTTACCTACCTCCTCCCTGAAGGTAGCAATGAGACCAGGGCATGTCTGGGGTGATGGTCGTCCTTACTGATGATGCTGACTTCTTGTGGCATCTCTCCTTGAAGATGTCTTGGATGCTGGGGTGACAAGTGTGCATGATGGAATTGACAGAGTTTACAACTTATTTCAATCCTGTACAGTGCTCCCCTCCATACTAGATGGTGGTGGAGCCAGTTGGAATGTTCTCCATGGTACATCTGTAAAAATTTGCAAGTGTCTTTGGTGACATATCATATCTCCTCAAATTCGTAATGAAATATAGCTGCTGTCATGACTCGTTTGTAATTGCATCAATACGTTGTGCCCAGGACAGATCCTCAGAGATGCTGATACCCAGGAGCTTGAAATTGCTCACACTTTCCACTTCTGATCGCTCAGTGAGGATTGGTGTGTGTTCCCTCATCTTACCCTTTCTGAAGTCCACAATCAATTCTTTGATCTTACTAATGCTGAGTGCGAGGTTGCTGCAACACCACTCAACCAACTAATCTAACTCGCTCAAAAGATTAAGTTGCATTGCAGAGACATAGGGATGGTGGACATTTTGATGCTTAGATTCTGCATCAAACCTGGAGATTTTCACACAGCACTGATTTTTTCATTTTACAGTGCAGTCCATTTATACCCCGGCAAATGCTTTCTCAGATAGGCCAAGCATGGATACATCTGGACACAAGTAAAATTTTCATGCCTTTTATGCAGTTCCATTTAATACCTGTTTGGAAACAAAGGAAAATCTGCAGTTGCTGGATTGGTTTTGCACATCATTTAAATTTTCCACCACAACAAAACTTGGATCATTCGTTATATGGTTCAAAACTTACATAGAATATTGGATAACAGGGAAAAGAGATAAGGGGATCTAGCAGGAAGGTAGAATTGCAGATCAGCTCTACTTTGTTACCAGGTAGAGTGAGAGAGGAGAGAACTTCATTTTTTTATGTCCTTGTGTTTACTGGCAATGGGTTTAATGTCATTATCAAATTGTTAAACAGAGGAGATTCTGCAATGCTGGAAATCTTGAGCAATGCACACAAAGTGCTGGAGGAAATCAGCAGGTCAGGCAGCATTTATGGAGGGTAATAAAATGTTACTGTAGTGTTTCCCAACCTTTTTTAGCCCAGTGCCCCCCTAAAACACGTTCATACTTTCCAATGCCCCCAAAGCACCTTTATACTTGCCAAATCTCCTCTTAGGCACAATATACCTTCCCCATAGTGTAAAAATATGTCTACCAAATGCTAACATGAGAAAAATCATTCTACATTAGTTTTTTTGTCTTTAAGCCTAGCTTACACAGTACCTGTGCACTATACAGCAGCTTTATTACCAATGTGATCCTTGATCTTGATGGCTTTTAGCAAAAGTTGAAATATCTGGTTCAAGTTGTGACAGCAAAAGCTTTAAGTCCCCATGCATAACAATGTCCAAGCGGTTTCTGTTTTTTCGTGAGTATGTGGTTCACTGTACTGAAGTGTCTTTCAACAAGGTAGGAGGATGGAAATGCAATGAAGAGCAGTTTGGCTCTTCTCCAAAGACCAGGAAATTTTGTGTGACAATATAGCCACATACCATAAAAGCTTCTTCATCATTCTGAATTTCAATAATTTCTTCTTGCAAGCTCTCTCCCTGTTCCTCCACCTTGCAAAGAAATAGGTTAATTATCCGGTCTGAAATTTGCAGACTGTTCAAATCCTTGAATTGATTCTGAAAATTCTTCTTCAGTGAATGCAAGTGTAAGCAGTCAGCAGTACAGTGCACAGCACAACTGGCAGGTGTGTTTACAGATATCTTTAATCTCTCCCTCTCCCAGTGTAGAGTGCCCTCCTGCTTCAAAACATCCACCATTGTTCCTGTACCTAAAAAGACCAAGGTTAATATGTGTGAACGACTGCATCCTGTTGCACTCACCTCAATAATAAGCAAATGCTTTGAGAGGCTGGTCAAGGATTACATCTGAAGCATTCTGCCACCCACACTGGATCCCCTACAATTTGCCTACCGACACATCCGATCAACAGATGACACAATAGCCACAGCTCTGCATACCATCCTTACACATCTGGAGAAGGATGCTTATGTGAGAATGCTGATCTTGGACCACGTCCAGGCTCGACAAGAAGCTCAGAGACCTTGGCCTTCACCCTGCCTTGTGTAGCTGGATCCTGGACTTCCTGTCAGATTGCCGGCAGGTGGTAAGAGTGGGCTCCCTCACCTCTGCCCCTCTGACTCTCAACACAGGTGCCCCTCAGGGCGGTGCCCTAAGCCCCCACCTTTACTCTCAGTATACCCATGACTGTGTTGCCACCCACAGCTCCAATCTGCAAATTAAATTTGTTGACGATACTACATTGATTGGCCTAAGTGCAAATAGTAATGAGGCAGCCTACAGAGAAGAAGTTATCACCCTAACATAGTGCTGTCAAGAAAACAAGCTCTCCCTCAATGTCACATAAACAAAGGAGCTGGTTGTGGACTACAGGAGGAATGGAGATGGGCTAACCCCTATTGACATCAATGGATCTGGGGTTGAGAGGGTGAACAGCTTTATGTTCCTCGGCATACACATCACCAAGGATCTCATGTGGTCTGTACGTACTGGCTGTGTGGTGAAAAAAGCACCACAGTGCCTCTTTCACCTCAGATGATTGAAGAAGTTTTGTATGGGCCCCCAAATCCTAATAACTTTCTACAGGGGCACAGTTGAGAGCATCCTGACTGGCTGCATTACTGCCTGGTATGGGAACTGTACTTCCCTCAATCACAGGATTCTGCAGAGAGTGGTGTGGACAGCCCAGCACATCTGTAGATGTGAACTTCCCACTATTCAGCACGTTTACAGTGACAGGTGTGTGAAAGGGGCCCGAAGGATCATCAGGGACCCGAGTCACCCTAACAACAAGCTTCTTCCACCAGGCCATCAGACTGATTAATTCACGCTGATACAATTGTGTTTCTATGCTATATTGACTGTCCTGTTGTACATACTAGTTAATACAAATTACTATAAATTGCACATCGCACATTTAGACAGAGACGTAACGTATAGTTTTTTTCTCCTCATGTATATGAAGGATGTAAGTAATAAAGTCAATTCAATTCAATATTCTAGCAAATAACTTTGTGAAAGAGAGGCAGAGAAACTGAAAACATTCTTCATCGAATGTTTTGCTTATATATTTCCAATTTTCCAATAAAAGTGGGCACTGCACTTTTTGCTTGGATTAAATTAAAATTCTCACCCTGCAGTTTCATATTTAGAATGTTCATTTTGTCATACAGATCAGCTAGGTATGCCACATCTCCACATAGAAGTTCAATCTTGTTTCCCAAGCTCTTATCAACTTTGAGCAAAAATTCAACCAGAGTGTCAAAAAGATCAAAGAAGCGTATTAAGCAGCAGTCTTTTCACACCCAATGCACTTCAGTGTGAAGAAGCAAGCATTCAAATTCTTCATCATTATCTTGGTATAACTGGTGAAATATTCTGCTATTTAATGGATGAGCTTTAATTTTGTTGATAACAGATAATGCAAGAATCATGCTTGAAAAAGGTTGCTGGCTGAGGTTTTTGGCTGTGAGATGTTGACGATGAATTATACAATGGATTGCAAATTGAGTTGGAATTTCTTTTTTCATAAATGCCACTAAACCAGCACGACGACCTGTCATATATGGTGTTCCATCTGTTGCACAAGAAATCATGCTCCAAATCGGAAAATTTTAATCCTCAATATACATTTTGAGCTCATTGTAGATTGATCCTCCATTGCTATTTGTCTTTAACTTTTTACAAAAAGACATTCTTCATAAACTTTTCCATTTTTGATAAACTGTACATATGCCATTAACAATGTATAATTGTCTCACACAGTTAACTCATCCAGTTGTATCCCAAATTCTGTTTTTTGTAGCTCACAGCTGCTACTAAGTGACTTCACTCATTTCATCAATACGATGGGTTATTGCTCAGAGGAATTGATTTTACAATACTAGTATCCATTTTGAGAACAGCGATGAGCACTTCTGATAGAGCAGGCATTACTAATCTTTCACCAATTGTATGAGATTTTCCACACTTTACTATCATTTTGGAAATAGTAAAAGAAGCAATGAGACCGCTATCCAGGTCATTGTTAGCCTTTTTGGCAAATAGCTTGAGTGTGCAAAGCTTTTCAAATGCTTCTTTCATCTTCTGGAACTGAGTAATAACAGAAGTCGACTTTTCAAGGTGTCTTTTACGGATGGTCTTGATGGTTTCATGGCTTCATTTGACAGTACAGTATTACAAATAAGACACATGAGGCTTCGCTGATCTGATGCGATGGAATAAAACCACACTCCAGGTATGAAAGATTGTTTTAATGTACTTCCTGTAGTTTCTGTTTCTTACCAGGATTACAATTCAAGGCTTCACCACCTTCAGACTCATAGCAAACACGACATATGTATTTATCCATCATTAATGGGGCTAAATTAAAATAAAAAAATAACACAAACTGGGAATGCCTATCAGGTATTGATGACGGCAGTGAGTTGATATGGATTGAATGCTGGTAACAGCACACAGTGAAATGGCAAGATGAAGATTAAGAAAATCAAAACAGTGAAAATTACGTTGACAAGGGTCCAGATTGGAATCTGAATGTTAGTCGGGATAGAGCTGGTGTCTGGCAAGCTACCTTTATATTATTCCAGTTGGCACAATTGACCAATCACATAAGGTCTCATAATCTCCAAAGATGGTTCTTGACCCCGCATATGAAGCTGAGGTCGCTTTGAACACCTCCAGAGGAATCCTCAGGGTTGGCAGGTTCACTGATTGTCTCTATTTCACCGTTTGGTTCTGGCCGGCGCCGTATCGTTGCATAACCTGTTTTCTGTAGATCTGTAGAGAAGGTTGAGAGGGTGTACTTGACTTACCAACTGTTAAATTGCATGAACTTGTTCCGTGCTGTAAGCCTAGAGGAACTGTTGGGCACTCTGGTTGCTAATTTATGCATCCCAGTAATATCTGTTTGGTTGGTCAGGTCGAATGAGATTGCCGAGTTTCGGACACATTGTGGCGGTGAGCGCTCACGGACTGCTGAGCGGTGGCTCTTCCTGTGTTCCAGTGCCTCACCCTCTTATTTTTGGAAGTGCCTGCTCTACTAACGGTCGGTCAGGTCTCGTGCCTCAGGCTAGGATGCTGCTTACCATAATCTTCCCCCACCAAGAATCTTGACTACCCCCCAATGATTTCTATTTTCTCTAACGCCTCCTTCGGACACATAACCACCCCTGTTGGGAATCACTGAGTTAATGTTTCCGGCCAAGGCCCTTCATCAGGAGTAGAAAGGTAGAGGGCACCTTCCCCCTCACCTGGACTCACCTCTGTCCTGCCAGCTTGTACTCCTTTCACTATCCACACCTTCATACTCCCTCGTCCCCCTTCTCACCTTCGCCTCACCTGTTCTCACCTATCAGCTCCTTGCATTTCTCCCCCCACCCCCCAACCTTCTTATTCTGGCTTCTGACCCATTCTTTTCTGGTCACGGTGAAGCGTTTCAGACTAAAAAAATCGACTGTTTATTCCCCTCTATAGATGCTGCCTGACTTACTGAATTCCTCCAGCACTTTGCGTATTGTTCAAGTAGTTCAATGCTGTGACCACATGGTGGTGCCTTTCCACAAGTGAAGCAGCCAGAAAACGGTTAGGGTCATAACACCAGATATCATGGAAACTGGCCCCTCATCCCACAGAATCCACATTGACCATCTGCACTAATCCTATTATTCCTCTTGCATCCTCATCAATTCACCCTCTCCGCTCCCTCCTGATTCTCCTAAATAACTTACAGTGGAAAATGAACCCACCAGGACATCTTCAGGATGTGGGAGGAAACTGGCCCACCTCGGGGAATACACACCATCACAGTGAGATCCACACAGATACCATCAGCGGTCCAGGTTGAATGTGGGCCATCAGAACCGGAGGTTTTCATTGTGGTTTTGTCGCTTATCAAAGGTTCACTTTATTATCAAAGTGCGTGTGCAGAATACCACTCTGAACCCAACTCTGAAATAACTGCTCCCAGATTTTCGTGCTTTGCTAGTTGGGGGGTGGGGGGGGACGAGGGTGCAGAGTAGTGAGGCTGTACTCACAAGGTGAGGCACCTCATGTGACAGCCTTCCTGCTTTGTTGTTGTTAGGGAGTGGGATGAACCCTTTCACCCCACTCCAGAGGCCCACAGCTTGACTGCGAACAAGCATCTTCCCACATATTATGCCAACCTTGATACTCTGTGAAGCATTCTTAGTTCTCTCACGAGGGTTCACCGTACCCAGCCAATGGCTTCATCTTTCTGTGAGAGGCCATAACAGTGAGAATTGTTGAGATGCACAAGTATGGAGAAGGTCATGTTCAAAACTTGTTCTTCTAATATATATTCACATGTGCGCACACACACACACACACACACACACACACACACACACGCACACAGTAGTCAAATGCATTCATATAAACATGCACAAACTCGTAAAAGATAACAACACACAAATGTATTCTTGAAAAATGTACATTCTCATGTACATAAATACAGACAGACACCCCATGACAAGATGCTGGAAATCCAAGCAACACACACAAAATGCTGGAGGAACTCAGCAGGCCAGGCAGCATCTATGGAAAAGAGTACAGTCGACGGTTCGGGCCGAGATCCTTCAGCAGGACTGGAGAAAAGAAGATGAGGAGTTAGAGATAGAAGGCGGGGGACACCCCATGCAGACAGACTCACAGGCATCAACCCACAGAATCACACATAGTTACATTCCTGCATGAGTATATATGAATTAGGAGTGGAAGGAGACCTCTCTGCCTTCCAGTCCTCCTCCAGCATTTAATGATCATGGCCATTCTGACTGGAGCCTCGATTTTACATTCCTGTCTACACATGAATCCTTTCACCAACTTATTTGTCAAGAGCATATTTATTTCTACCTTTCAAATATTCTAAATATTTTCACTACTATTTGAGGAAGGGAGTTTCAAAGCAGGCAACTCTTGAGAAAAATCTTCACGCCTTCTTGGTCTGAAATGAATGACCCCTAGTTCTTGAATCTCCCATAGGAGGGGGTCAAGGAAATGGGAAGGAGGGAGTAATGGAGATAGGGAGGGGGATTGCACTCCCACAAAAAGAAAACATCCTCTCCACATCCAACTTGTCAAATCCCCTCAGGATCTCAGTTAATGTTCCTCTCGGTTTTCTGAAGTCCAAGAGAACCACATAGGAACAGACCTAAATAGTCATAGCCATAGTCTTAGTCATACTTTATTGATCCTGGGGGAAATTGGTTTTCGTTACAGTTGCACCATAAATAATTAAATAGTAATAAAAACATAAATAGTTAAATAGTAATATGTAAATTATGCCAGGAAATAAGTCCAGGACCAGCCTATTGGCTCAGGGTGTCTGACCCTCCAAGGGAGGAGTTGTAAAGTTTGATGGCCACAGGCAGGAATGACTTCCTATGCCGCTCTGTGTTGCATCTTGGTGGAATGAGTCTGGCTGAATGTACTCCTGTGCCCAACCAGTACATTACGTAGTGGATGGGAGACGTTGTCCAAGATGGCATGCAACTTGGACAGCATCCTCTTTTCAGACACCACCGTCAGAGAGTCCAGTATTGCATAATGAAATATTGAAGCACAGAGACAAGACAAACAAGCACACACACACAAATATATACAGACAAACACATGTATAGAACATTACATTAAGTGCAGTATAGGCCTTTTGGCACTCAATGTTATACTGACCTTTTAATTACTCCTTGCCCTAATTCTCACCCACAGTTACACATGCAAATGGTCAGGCATTAGGAGACACACAGATGCACACAGTGAGTCCTGGTGTGACAGGCACACTAGCAGGTGGTCAGTACAGGCTGGTGACAAGTGTTACCATAAATGCTCTCTCCACTCAGAGTGTGATTTCCAGTTAAAGAACCCATGATATTAGCCCAGCACTTCCCTGAATTACACTGCCCAGCCCTGTCCCATCCAGGGCAAGGAGTATGTTTTCCAGTTGAAACCTTGAACCCTGCTTGTTGCAGAGGATGCCCCTTGCAGCAGTATTTGGAATAATCATGGAGCGGAGAGCCTACAGAAACCCTTCTGCTAGAGTACAAGTGCCTTCCGTCATCACAGCACAGAACAATTGTTGGAAAGAGCATTTCCGCAGCATGACTGGGAGCGTGGGGCTGTTTACAAGCAATCTATGGTGATGGCCTAGATTTTCCTTCACTCCCTGCTGGATCCTGGCTCAGATCTCGCTTCCCTACTGCACAGGCCAAATCTCTGCCGTCTGTTTCAATGGTCATCAAAATGAAACAGAAAATGCTGGGGATCTGTCCCGGTCCAGGCAGCATCTTTGGAGAGAGGAATGAGGTTAATGTTGCGTGTCAGCCATCTTCTATCAGAGTTGAATAAGATGAATAGCTTTCAACATAGAACATAGAACATAGAATAGTACAGCACAGTACAGGCCCTTTGGCCCACAATGTTGTGCCGACCTTTAAACCCTGCCTCTCATATAAGCCTCCACCTTAAATTCCTCCATGTGCCTGTCTACTAGTGTATCTGCCTCCACCACTGACTCAGGCAGTGCATTCCACGTACCAACCACTCTCTGAGGAAAAAACCTTCCTCTAATATCCCCCTTGAACTTCCCACCCCTTACCTTAAAGCCATGTCCTCTTGTATTGAGCAGTGGTGCCCTGGGGAAGAGGTGCTGGCTGTTCACTCCATCTATTCCTCTTAATATCTTGTAGACCTCTATAATATCTCCTCTCATCCTCCTTCTCTCCAAAGTGTAAAGCTCTAGCCCCCTTAATCTCTGATCATAATGCATACTCTCTAAACCAGGCAGCATCCTGATAAATCTCCTCTGTACCCTTTCCAATGTTTCCACATCCTTCCTGTAGTGAGGTGACCAGAACTGGACACAGTACTCTAAGTGCGACCTAACCAGAGTTTTATAGAGCTGCATCATTACCTTGCGACTCTTAAACTCTATCCCTCGACTTATGAAAGCTAACACCCCATAAGCTTTCTTAACTACTCTATCTACCTGTGAGGAAACTTACAGGGATCTGTGGACATGTACCCCCAGATCCCTCTGCTCCTCCACACTACCAAGTATCCTACAGTAGAGAAAATGGGAACGGCTGGAGATTTACAGAGTCAAATGGTACAAAAACATGCCATTCTGCTCAACATGTCCATGCTAGCCAAGGTGCTCATCTAAGCTAGTCCCATTTCCTCATATCTCTATAAACGTTTCCTATCCATATAGATTCAATACTCAAGATTCAAGTTTATTTATGATGTGTGCATCGAAATATATGCTGAAATATGTTGTTTGCTTTAGCAACCAACACACCTGAGGGTGTGCTGGGGGCAACCTGCAAGTATTGCCACACATTCAGTGCCAACAAATATCATACCCACAATGCTCAGCAGTCATGGGTTAAGGGTGAAAAATGAAATAATGAAGGGGAACCTGAGGGGTAAGTTTTTCACTGGGAGGGTAGTACGCGTGTGAACCAAGTTGCCAGTGGAAGTAGTGGAATGGCGTTTGACAACAACATTTAAGGGGAGTTTGGATAGGTGGGAGTGCTATGGTCCATGTGCAGGTCAATGTGACTAGATGGGGTGAAGGGCTTGTTTCTGTGGTGTCATGCTCTATGACACTATTCGTTGACCATCCCTCACTGTCCTTGAGGAGATGGTGGTGAGTGACTGCCTGTCTTGTTCCACTGCAATGACTCTATGAGTCTAATGCATTATGGTCCACAGAAACAGTGATGGAAATCAGATTTGCCTTTACTCAAATTCTTTCATGACATTGGGATGTTCTTGAGTTTCTTAACTGAAGATAAATTCATTCTTCTGATGTAAGAAGAAAAAAAAACAAAGCCATTTTTTTTCAATATGCTCACACAAACTAGAATATGATAATGTCCAGATGGACTTTGCATTGAGGTTAGTTGGTGATTAAGGATTGACCAGGGGATTAAGGATTGCCTGATCCTTATTTTTCTTCAACATAGTGGGATAAAGAGACAACATGGAATCAGGCTCTTTAGCCCATTGTTGGCTCTGACCACAAAGCACCCATGAAAATTAATGCTACACTTACCCTTCACTTCACATTCAATCAACTCGCCCCAGCCTCTGTCACTCACCAGCACAATAGAGGCAATTTACGTTGGCTAATTAACCTACCAATCTGCACTTCATCTGACAATCAAAGTGCGAAGGTCGATCGGAATTCCAGAAGTCATGGCTCGAGGACGAATCTCTGTGGGTGTGCTAGGGACGTCCACGGCCAAATGTTAGCAAACCTGAGACCACTGGAAGCTGGAGCTCAAAGATGGCCTGTCCTAGAGATGGAGGACTCTGTATGTGTGTGTGTGTGTGTGTGTGTGTGATTTATAAGATCAAGGGTGACAAGGCCATCTGCGGCAATAGTAGGGGCATATCACTCCTTTCTGTTGCTGGAAAGGTCCTGGCTAAGGTGATGCTTCAGAGACTCATTAGCAACATCACCGAGTCAATGCTGCCTGAATCGCAGAGTGGATTTAGGAAGAACAGGAGCACGATCGGCATGATCTTCACAGCCCGGCAGCTTCAGGAAAAGTGCCGGGAGCAACATCAGGACCAGTTTACGGCCTTTGTTGACCTCTCCAAAGCATTCGTTGCTGTGCAAAGAGAGCTCTTATGGGATGTCCTCCTTAGGTTTGGCTGTCCCAATAAATTTGTTAACATCCTCTGCCAGTTCCACGATGGGATGATTGCTCGGGTGACCATAGGAGGACAAGAGTCTGAGCCCTTCCTTGTACGCACAGGGGTGAGGCAGGGGTGTGTACTAGCACCAGTGCTCTTTAACATCTTCCTCTTGTGTGTTACCAAGCTTCTCCACAACAAGATTGAAGACAGCAGCTGTGTGGCGGTGGACGTCAGATTAGATGGCAACCTCTTTGACATCAGGAGGCTCCGCGCAACCACCAAACTCCGTAGAGAGCAGGTCCTGGAGCTGCAGTGTGCAGACGACTGTGCTCTTGTGACCCATACTCCGGAGGATCTTCAGACTCTTCCTTGCTGTGGCGGTGAGAGCGTACAGCAGGATGGGGCTGACTGTCAATGCCACCAAGACAGAAGTGGTTTGCCAATGGAGTACCAGTGTCCCACCCACTCTACCTGCCTTCACTGTTGGTGATGAAAAGCTGTCAGTAGTGCCATCTTTCAAATATCTGGGGAGCATTCTCTCTGAGGATAGCAGCATTGACAACAACATCCAGAGCCACATTAAACAGGCATCGGCTGCCTTTGGGAGACTTCGGTGTAGAGTCTTTCAGAACAGCAGCCTTCGTCCCTCCACAAAGGTCAACGTACACCAAGCGGTCTGTGTCACCACCCTCCTTTATAGCTGTGAAGCTTGGGTAACCTGCAGCCATCACATCAAGTACTTGGAGCGTTTCCACATAAGCTGCCTCCAGCGCATCCTGGGAATTACCTGGCGTGAGCGGGTGCCTCACACTGAAATACTTGTAAAGACCAACTGCAGGAGTATCGAGGCCATGATCACCCAGCGTCAGCTGCAGTGGCTGGGGCACGTGATAAGGATGCCCCCATGTCGGCAACCCCACAGAATGTTATACGGCCAGATACATCATGGTCGACGCTCAGCTGGAAGGCCGAAAAAGCGCTATAAGGATCAGATGAAGAATGCTTTAAGGAAGTGCAAGGTCAGACCCGAGGACCTGGAGGATGTTGCTGCTGACTGTACCACTTGGCGACAGCTGTGTAGGGACGGGGCTCGTATTCTGGAGATGGAAAGAACAACCATGATGGAGATGGACAGCAGAAGAGAGCCAGGAGAAATGCAGCCATGGTTGCCACCACTACCACCACCTGTACAGATACATGTCCCACCTGCAATAGAGCTTGTGGGTCCAGGATAGGACTGCATAGTCATCAAAGATCTCACCTTTAAAGGAGTGGACGTTGTAATGGGATTTCGATGGGCAACCGAAGAAGAAGAAGAAGTGTGTGTGTGAGGGAGAACGAGGCTGGTTTTGCTGTTGTTGCTTTGTTACTTGTTGTATCTGTGTTGTTCTGCTGAGCATTGTGGGCATGCTTTGTTGGCGCTGGAAAGTGCGGTGACACTTGCAGGCTGCTCCCACACATCCTTGGGTATTTTGGTTGTTAACACAAACAACGGATTTCATTGTATGTTTTGATGTATATCTGATAAATAAATCAGAATCAGAAATCTTTTTGGGATGTGGGAAAGACAGGGGAAACCCACATGGTCACAGAGAGAACATATCACCTCACAGACAGCACCGGAAATCGGGATTGAACATGAGTCACTGTAGCTGTGAGACAGCAACCCTACGAGATGAGGCATGTTGTCCTCTGAGCTTGACCATAAGCAAGATCTTATGGTCTATAGTCCATTCACTCTCTGCTCCTGCAGTCTTAATTCATGAAATTTTCAGGTAGATCTTCCTTGCCCAGTAAGACCATTTGGCCATTGAGTCTGATCCTGATTTACTTTTCTTTTCAGCCCCATTTTCCTGCCTTCTCCCTGTAATCTGACACGCTTACTAATCAAGAGCCTATAACTTCTGCTTTAAATATACCCAACAAATTGGCCTTCACAGCTGTCTTTGGCAATGATTTCCACAGATTCACCACCATCAAGTAAAGAAGTTCATCTTCATCTCTGTTCTAAAGGGACATTTTTCTACCCTGAGGCTGTGCCCTCCAGTCTTAGATTCCCCCACTGCTGGAAACATCCTCTCCACTTCCACTATATGTAGGCCTTTCTGTAGTTTTTAATGTGATTCCCCAAAAGAAATATTGGGGGATCTCATCCCTCCTTCCCCTGGATTAACTTCAGATACCATCTGTGTCCCATATACCTAATATTCACCATGAGAAGCCCTTCCCCCAGCGCAGAAAACATTAAGCTTCATATTCAATCACATTTATTCGTAATCTCTAAGATTTACTTTAGATGATGCATTAAACGTTGTAGTGGTAATCCTAGCACACTGCATAATTTCACAACCCAAACTGCATTAAGAGGAAGGTTGCTCAGAAGAGAAGATCGTCACTGATTCTAGACAATGACAAGCAATACAATCAGTTCATCTAAATTGGGGAGCAAGGGGAAATATTCTTGAGGTAATGTTTGATTAAACATTGGTCCCAATCTCACCGTACAGGGAAACAGGCCTAATGTGTTTATGTTTACAAGTTAGTGAGGAGGTTTTATGACCAAGGAAATGGTGCTAGTACCTTGGAAAGGTTTGGACTTATCATAGTTTATACTGTCTGCCTGCTCTCACTATCTCCAGACCATTCATTAAAGAAAGGATTGAAGAGAGATTACCTTAATTTGTCACATGTACATCAAAACACACAGTAACATGATGTGTTATTTAAATCAACAACCAACACAGTCCAAGGATGTGCTGGGAGCAGCCCACAAGTGTCTGGAAACATTTGGCACCAATATAGAATGCCGGTAACTTAGAAAGTGTAACCATACATCTTTAGGAACGTGTGAGGAAACTGGAGCAAACCCATGCAGTCGGGGCGAGGTAATGAACTCATAACAGATGGTGGCAGAATTGAAGCCTGATCTTACAGCTGGTGCTGTAATAAGGTTACAATAACCGCTATGTCACCATATTACTATGGTGGTAACATTTTACCAGCGTCATTGTGTTGGTCTCGCTGCTAATTTCCTTCACAAACCGCTACGCGCACCCTCTAATTACACCTCACTTGCTGTAAAATTCTTCGGCACATCCTGAGGTCGTAACAGGTTCTACAGCAATGTATCTCCCGTAAGGGTGATCACAGCGCGTGTCAGCGTGCTCATGAAAAAATGAAGACTTAAATACCTGATGGATGTTGGAAGTGACACCAGTACTCAGCTGTGAAGTAATGTCTTCAATCTAGACGTTGCAGCTAAGGAAAGGAGAGGTTTATGGTCTGTCTCAGTATGCGAGCGACAACCTGAATAGAATGGCAATGGGCATTTTTCATGAGCATTGATGCAGTTTTCCGGGCAGGGAGGGATCGGCTGGGAAATGATGTAGATGTATTGATTTTTATTTTCATTACGATGACTCACAGTCGTGAGCTGGGTGCATTTTCTGATTAACGCACAACACTCAGTGGCCGATTTATTAAGTACACCCATACACCCGCTCATTAGTGCAAACATCTAATCAGCCAATCATGTGACAGAAACTCACTGCATACAGACATGGTCAAGGGGGTCAGTTGTCAGACAAAATATCCAAATGAGGAAGGAATGTGATCCAAGTGACTTTGACTGTGGAATGATTGTTGGTGGCAGACAATTGTAGGATTGAGTATCTTTAAAACTGTTGATCAGGGATTTTCACACACAGCAGTCTCTAGAGTTTACAGAGAATAGGGAGAAAAGCAAAAATAAAGCATCCAGTGAGTGGCAGGTCTGTGGGCATAAACAGACAGCTCAGAGGAGAATGGCCAGACTGACAGGAAGGTAACAGTAACTCAGATAACATCGTGTTATAACAGTGGTGTGCGGAAGAGCAGCTCTGAATACACAAGACTTCAAACCTTGAAGTGATGGGCTACAGTAGCAGGAGACCACAAACGTACACTCAGTGTCTATTTTTCTAGGTACAGGAGGGAGCTAATAAAGTGGCCACGAGGTGTATATTGCAGACAACAAGGTTTGCAAATTAAATTGATGATTTTGACACATGCTGACTGCTGTCACCTGCCCCACAGTCACCTCTCCAACCCTTAGTTCTGCACTGGTTTGTTTCCTGAGGTGACATCATGGGCACAAGTTGTTCATCCTTTTCCTTGATCCGATCCGGTGTCTGTCAGAGAAATACTCAATTACAGTGATCCACTTTGCCTGATCTTGATCCTGTTTGGAGCTCAATATCTTGGCTTTTGGTCAGTAAGCAGGAACAGAAGTCCCTGGAATATCTCCTCCAGTTTACACAGCAGTACTGTGGAAATGCTGAGGCTGGAATGATTTCAGTTGCTGAGGTCAGTTACCTTAGAATAGACAATGATTCAATGGGGGATCTGGAAAATTACTTCAGGCTGAGTAATTCAGTGACATGAATTGTATGCTTCTCTCTGCCTCAGTAAAGCAGCCAGCATAATGAAGGACCTCACCCACCATTCCCTCTTCTCCCCTCTCCCAATGGGCAGAAGATACAAACCCCTGAAAGCACATAACCCTCTCCCGTAAGGCTATTGAATGACCATAAAGCATAAGAGCAGAATTAAGCCATTTGGCCCAACGAGTCTGCTCTGCCATTCCATCACAGCTGATTTATTGCCCTCTCTAAATCCCATTCTCCTGTCTTCTTCCCATAACCTAAGAGCCTACGAACCTCCATTTTAAATACACCCAATGACTTGGCCTCCACAGCTGTCTGTGGCAATTAATTCCACAGATTCACCACCCTCTGGCTAAAGAAATGTCTCCTCATCTCTGTTCTAAAGAGACATCCTTATATTCTGAGGTTGTGCCATCTGGTTCTAAACTCCCACACTGTAGGAAACATCCTTCTCCATGCCCATTCTATCAAAGTTTTCTCATATTCAATAGGTTTCAATGAGATCCTTCCTCATTCTTCTAAACTCCAGTGAGTACAAGCCCAGAGTCATCAAGCTCTTCTCATACATTACCCTGTTCATTCCTGGGATCATTCTTGTCAATCTCCTCTGGATCCACTCCCGTGCCAGCACACCCTTCCTTAGGTAAGGGTTAGTCTGCCCAATGCCTTATGAAGTCTCAGCCTTATACCCTAGGAAGGAGTTCCTAGTTTGACATGATCGACTCTTGACCTCATAATCTACCTTGTTATGATTTTGCACCTTGTTGTCTACCTACACTGCAGTTCATTCTGCATTCTGTTCTTGTTTTACCTTGCACTACCTGAATGGACTGTGTAATGATCTAATCTGAATGAACCGTATGCAGCACAAGCCTTTCTCTGTATCTCCGGTACACGCGACAATAATAAGCCAATTCCATTTCCAATTCATTGAGTGATATTCCTTGGAAATATGCTCTTTGCTCCTCAGGGTCTGCGCCAATCGTCCCAGTTATACTTCAGGTCAAGTCAAGTTTGTAGGCATGTTCACAGGCACAGTGAGGTACAGGTACAATGAAAAGCTTACAACAGCATCACAGGCAGGAAGATTCAGACAAGAACATGTTATACATAAACTATACAAGATAATGAAGAAAAGAACTGTGCAAAACCAGATTATTAGTGCAAAACAACCACCGTCAGAGACAAGTCCTTGGTAGGGCACGAGGTAACCTATAGTGTTCCGTAGCTAAGATAGGATTAGAGTTGTTCAAGAACCTGATGCTTGCAGAGAAACATCTGTCCCTGATGCTGGTAGTGTGGGACATCATGCTTTTGCAAATCCTGCCCGATGCTAACAGTGAGAAGAGGGGATGACCTAGATTCCAATTCCGATTCATGAAGTGATAGAGCATGGAAACGTGTGCATACTTCTCCATCCCAAAGAGGAAAAAGTATTCTATAGGGAGGATGACACAATCATGCTGACAACAGAAGTCAAAGACAGCATAAAAGCAAAAGAGAGGGCATATAATAATAGCAGAAAGTTAGAGGATTGGGGAGCTTTTAAAAAGCAACAGAAGGCAACTAAAACTGCCATAAGGAGAAAAAAAAGATGAAATATAGACAGGCTAGCCAGTAATATAGAAGAGGATTCCAATAGACAATAGGCCATTCGGCCCTTCGAGCCAGCACCGCCGTTCACTGTGATCATGGCTGATCATCCACAATCAGTACCCTTTTCCTGCCTTATCGCCATAACCTTTGATTCTGCTATCTTTAAGAGCTCGATCCATCTCTTTCTTGAAAGCATCCAGAGACTTGGCCTCCACAGCCTTCTGGGGCAGAGCATTCCATATATCCACCACTCTCTGGGTGAAAAAGTTTTTCCTCAACTCCATTCTAAATGGCCTACCCCTTATTCTTAAACTGTGGCCTCTGGTTCTGGACTCACTCATCAGCAGGAACATGCTTCCCGCCTCTAGCGTGTCCAATCCCTTAATAATCTTATATGTTTCAATAAGATCCCCTCTCATCCTTCTAAATTCCAGAGTATACAAGCCCAGTCGCTCCAATCTTTCAACATATGACAGTCCCACCATCCCAGGAATTAACCTTGTGAACCTACGCTGCACTCCCTCAATAGCAAGAATGTCCTTCCTCAAATTTGGAGACCAAAACTGCACACAGTACTCCAGGTGTGGACTCACCAGGGCCCGGTACAGCTGCAGAAGGACCTCTCTGCCTCTTAAAGTTTTTCAAAAGTTTTCCTCAAATATATAAAGAGTAAAAGAGAAGTGAGAGTGGGTATTAAACTGCTGGAAAATGATGCTGGAGAGGCTGTAATGGGAGACAAAGAAATGGTGGACAACCTTAATAAGTATTCCCTTGTAATATGCCAGAAATTCGAGAGAGTCTGGGGCGGAAGTGAGTGTAGTTGCTATTACTAAGGAGAAAGTCCTTGGGAAGCTGGTAGGTAAGTCACCTGGACAAGATGAACTACATCCCAGGGTTCTGATAAAAGTAGCTGAATAGGTTGTGGAGGCATTAGTAATCATCTTTCAAGAATCAATAGATTCTGGAATGGTTCCACAGGACTGGAAAATTGCAGAAGTCACTCAATATTTAAGAAGGGAGGAAGACAGAAAAAAGGAAGTTAGAGGCCATCTAGCCAGACTTCAGTGATTGGGAAGATGTTGGAGTCCATTATTAAGGATGAGGTTTCAGGGTACTTGGTACTTATTGTTTCCTTAAGGAGAAATATTGGCAGAGGAAGATACTTGAATTCTTTGATCACTGTTCACATTCATTTCAAGAGAAAAAGAGTATAAGAGAAAGGATGTAATGCTGAGGCTTTATACGGCTTGGTAAGTCCGCATATGGAATATTGTGAGTAGTTTTGGGCCACTTATCTAAGAAAAAATGTGCTGGCTTTGCAGGGGGTCTGGAGGAGTTCCACGAGAAAGATTCCAGGAGTGAGTGTTATCATATGAGGTCCGCTTGATGGCTCTATACCTGTACCCACTGGAGTTCAGAAGAATGAGGTGTGATCTTATTAAAACCCATCCAATATGAAAAGGCCTGGATAGGATGGTTGTGGAGAGGATGCTTCCTACAGTGGTTGAGTCTAGGACCAAAGAGCACAGCCTCAGAATAGAGGGAAGGCCGAATGGTGGGGATCTTTATGATAAGTTCCACCTTCTTAACATCAAGATAGCACTGGAGAGAGGTGATGTTTTTCAGGCAACAGATATTAGACCACTTTACTTTCTTATTGTACCATCAATCAGGACTTTTATGGCAAGGGAATGATGTATTTTCCTCTCTATTAGATGTTACTTATATTCATTCCCAATACACATTTAATTAGTTTTATTTTTCATGTCTCAGACTATTCTCCTTTGAAACCAGTAAGCTTCAGGGAAACCAGGGATCCAGTGGATATCAGGGGAAACCTGCCCCAGTTGTCAGTCTTAGGAGAGCATGGAAACCTGTGAGTCCAGAGGGAGAACAGGTCTAGGTCGGCGTCGTGCAGGTCCAGGTCAGCGTCGTGCAGGTCCAGGTCAGTGTTGTGCAGGTCCAGGTCAGCGTTGTGCAGGTCCAGGGAAGTACGGGCTCCGGTGACCCCTGAAGGAGAGTGACCCCTTGTCTGTCTTTGGGAAGAACGGAAACCAGTGAGACCAGGCATGCATGCTCCTCAGTCAACCTCAGAGGAGACAGAGGATGTGAGATGGGGCAAGCACAGAGACTGGTGTGCTTTCGGGGAATGCTGGGAATATGACCTGGTGTTCTAAAGGCCACACCTCCTGGGTTTCTGAATAGCCAGATGATGGATTATTGGAGTTTTATTGGGGTAATTGTTGCTAAGTAACATCAAGATTGGGCCATTGGGAAATTAATTGTTTATAGTGTAGGATCTTTAAGCAGTATTGAGGTGCTCTCAGTCACATTGATACATAGAGTACTCTGAAAATCTTCTCCTTTCAGGAAGGGAATTTAGAAACAGAAGGAGCTTTTTCTGTATAAGCATTTGCCAATTTAAGTTGGAGAAATTCCTCCCATCAGGGGGTTATGAGTTTATGCGACTCCCTCCCCTAAAGAGCTATACAGACTAAGCCACTGAATGCATTGAAAACCAGTGTGGGTGGATCTTTAATCCAGAAGAGTTGAGGGTTATGGGGAACAGGCAGGAAAATGGAGGTCAAGGTTAAACGATCTTATTAAGTGGCATTGCAGGATGGAGAGGCCATGAAGCTTATTATGCTCTTGGTTCCAGATTCCACAACAATAATTTATATCTCTTTATGTTTTTTATATAACAAAAAATGTGTGATGTCAAGTGTGACATGTGGACCATGAGATGCACTGACACAATGCTTTTATATATCATGTAATTAGATGTACAAAGTAATAGATTGCAATCATTGAGATCTTCTTGAGCTCTTGAAAGGAATATTTGCTGATTTTTATTAAGTGAGTGCCTCTTTATTTCAGGACATGCTTGTCAGGACATGTACTGTACTTGAGTGAAGTCACTGAGTCCCGAGATGATAACATTTCCGCCCGGCCAGTTACTGAGGTATCGTGGGTAGCGCTGCTTAGCGCAATGCTTTTAGAGCTCAGAGTTCAATTCCAATGTCGCCTTTAAGGAGTCTGTACATCCTCTCCATGGAATTTGTGGGTTTTCTGTGGGTGCTCTGGTTTCCTCCCATAGTCCACAGTCCCACAGTAGGTTATTTGGTCATTGTAAATTGTCCCGTGATTAGGCTGGAGTTAAATCAGGTGATTGCTGAGTGGCACGAATTGAAGGGTCGGAAGGGCCTATTCTGTGCTGTATCTTGATAAATAAATAAATAATACCTCCTACTGATTCTAATTTAAGACCTTCACACAGCCGATCTTGTAACTCCCTCCAGCTCGTTCTCTCAGTTATGTCACTGGTGTTTGCTGTTTAACTAAAAATATTCAAGCAAACTAAAACATTCAAAAAAAAACATGTCAAAGTTAATCTTTATGTTTCTCCATGAATGCCACGATTTGTATCTTTGAGAATTTAACAGTCTGTCAGTGTTACACTTGACAGATGGGATGATGGTTTAGTAGAAATGTTGACAACAGGTGTCGCCTACACTGGAGACGCCCACTCAGTACTTCTTCTGCATTTATGTAGCAGTTTTAAGATAGTAAAACAATTTAAAGTGCCTCCCAGGAGAGTTATTGATCAAACAGATGTCACACTGACTACAAGCAGCACAGTAACACGATTGATGAAGCTACCGACTCGCGGTGCCAGGGACCCGGGTTCGATCCTGTCCTCAGGTACTGCCTGTGTGGTCTTGGTGCTTTCTCCCTGCGCCTGTGCGGGCTTCCTCCATTGCTCTCTTTCCCTTCTCTGCTCCAAAGACAAGTGGGCTGGTAGGCTAATTGGACACAGTAAACAGCCCCTCTGTAGGTGAGTGATCTCACTGGTGCCATCAGGGAGGAGGCACAGGAGCCTCCCTGTTTTTGCACCAGCTTCCTCTCCTCCACCATCAGATTTCTGAATGGACACTGAACCCATAAACACAGCCTCACTATTTATATAGATGTATATACAACTTATTTCTTATTGTAATTTATAGTGTATTTTATGTATTGCACTGTACTGCCACTGCAAAACAACAAAATTTTATAACATATGTCGGTGAGAATAAATCTATTTCTGGTTCTGATTTTGTTAGAATCTATGGGGAGTTACTGAGAATGTGGGGAAGAATAACAAAAATCGGATTAAGGTGGGATTGCTGTAAGGGATGTTTGATGGGGGGTTAGCATGGACTCAATGGGCTGAAGGGCCTGTTTTCATGCTCTGTCTGTGACTTTATGGAGACTTTAGGTACGGTGACTGGAAGCTTGGTCAAAGAGGAAAGCAAAGTGGAGGGCTTCAGGCAGGGAGGCTGAGCTGATTCCCACTGCATCTGCAGGAGTGACCGAAACGGGCAAACGTGCAACTGGGACGAGGGCAGAGATATTGGGGTGGGAGGTGGCTGTAGGGCTGGAGGAGGTTGCAAAGATTGTGAGGGTCAATCTTAAAAGGATTTTCAGTCAGGATGACAGAAGTCACCAAAAACAGGGAGGATTAATGAATGGTACTTGGTGTTGGTTAGTGTACACGCATTGGGAGATTCCAAAGACATTCAGTTCAAGTTTTGATGTCAATGACTGTGTCTTAAGCTTGGGCCACTCATTCAATGGAAGAACGCGAGCAGACTCAACTAACAGATCCTTGAAAAAAAGCTTAAGAAATTTCAATAGCAGAATGCTGTTCTTCCAGCTGAGACAGTTATTTATTGCATCCAGTGTTCCTGATGTGGTCTCCCCTTGAGACCATACACAATCTCGGTTACCAATTCACTGAGCACCTTCCGCCACGTCCATCTAGATCTCCTAGTTGCCAGCTATTTTAACTCTCCTTCCTATTCCCATACCAGCATGTCCACCTTGGTCTCCTCTGCTGCTAAGTACAAACAAAAGGAACAGTACCTCTTTATCCCCTAGGCAGCCTATAACCTGGTGCAATATGAGCTGTTTATAACTCTCTATATATTTCACATGCCTGGAGATCTTTTTCTACCCTCTGATGGCTTCCGTCCCTAATAGACTCCGATATTTATGACAAGGTATTCTGCCTCTCTGTGCTGGTTCTGTAACATCACTGGACTCTTGTGAATTTTCCAGCCTTTGACTGAAGAACAGGCGAGGACTGCTGATAAATGTGATTTACAAACGTCCTCCAATGGTCAAGAGAAATGGTGCCATGCCATGATGGCACGATGTCCTGTGGTGTTAGTTAATGTGACTGAAGTGGCAACAATTAACTTTATGTGCAATTTCGAGACAACACATAGCAGTTCGCACAAATAACTCACTATAAACCTTTCATAGGACTGTAATGAAGGGTGTCACCTTTGGTTCTGTATGCAACACTCTCAACTCTGAGACAAGAACTTCCAGTCAGAACATTTGTATTGAGTTCACACTGACACTCCAATGCATTGTTTAGGGAGAGCCCTACTATTGGAAGGGGTGTTTTTGAGCCATAAAACTGTAACACCATAATACATCTGTAGGAATAGAATTAGGCCCTATTAAACTCCAGGTGAAGCCAGCCAGTGGTGTAGTGGCATCCTCACCGGACTTCCAGGCGAGTGGTCCTGGGTTCGAATTCAGCCAGGTCCTTGCACGCTTCCCATCCATGCTGGATTGAGCGTTGAGCTAACAACTCTGCCTCGTGAAAAACAGATCAAGATGCTAAAGAAACAGCAAGGTTGCAGCCCAGTGCACCACAAGGTGTGGAAAGCAACAACACACAAACTCCAGATGAAGGGGGTCGACCCGAAACATCGACTGTTCATTTCAACTCCGTAAGGTGCTGACTGACCCATGGAGTTCCTCCAGCGCCTTTTGCATGTTTCTGCAGATTTCCAGCATTTGCAATCTCTTGTGTTTTCACTCTGACTCTTTCCTCAGCCGATTGTAAAAGATCCCACATGACCAGCTCAGAGAGCAGCAGTGTGTTCTGGGTAATATACGATAGTTAACTCTGCTGCCTCGCAATTCCGTGACCCAGATTCGATCGTGAACTCTACGTGTACTTTGAAAGTTCTCCCTGTGCCCAATTGGGTTTCCTACAAGTTCTCCGGTTTCTGTCCGCTCCCATAAACAACAGTTAATTAGCCACTGTCAATTGCCCCGCATGTAAGTGAGTGGTAGAGTTGATGGGAGTGTAGAGGGAACTGATAATTACTGGGGGAATAAGATCATTCTGTAAACTAGCATAGAATCGGTGGGCCAAAAGGCCTTTTTCTGTGTCATGAAGAAAAATGGAAATATGCATTCCTGAACTGATGTCACTGGAAAACAGGTACATTGATTTATTTTGAGATACAGTACAATAACAGGCCCTTCCAGCCCAACGAGTCCATGTGACCAATTCACCTCTTTGGGATATGGGAGGAAACGCACACGGTCATGGGGACAAACTTCTCATAGACAGTGGTGGGAACGGAACCTGGATCACTGGCACTGTAATAGTGTTACTCTAACTGTTACAATATCATGCCACCCCAGTATAGAATGGAAAAAACCTGGCTGTAAATTTTATTAGTAATGCATGGAGATTTCCAACTCATTTTAAATGGGATATCATGATCAGTGAACAGAATACCAAACTTAACACTTCATGTTGAGAGAGTCCTGTTGAGAGATCTTCAGCCTGAAGTGTTAATTCTGTTTCGTGTTGCACAGATATTGCCTGGCTTGATAAGTGTTTCCACCGATGGTTGGCTTCACTTCAGAGTTCAGTTTGCTTTTGAATTTTGTTAGTGCAATCACTCGAATCATGTAGGATATTCCCCTAAGGGGTTGTTGATTCCCTTAATGGAGAACGCCTGTGCATGACTTTCTTTTACGTGGGGAGGCTGATGCACGGGCAGCCTCCACACGGTCCTTGACAGATCGGAGTCAGGGTCCAGTGACATGGAATGCAAGATGACTGGGGACCCTTTACTACTGCAGCCTTCCTCCGCCTTCACTGCTGTTGTGATGTGTCAACGTCTTCCGCCAGCTGTATTGTTGGAGGTCTGGTTGAATCACTCTTTGACCTCACCGCCGTGGGTGACCCAAGAAGGAGCTAGGTGCCAGGTGACTAAACTCCATGCAGCATCACTCTCGGGATCGCAGGAACCCACAAGCCTCTCCACCGAGACAAGGTGACGATCCTCAGAGAAGTCTGGATTTTATGCTGAGCTGGGGATACACCAGAGCTGTGGGTTCACCAGGGAACGATGGAGGCAACTCACCCATTCCCCACCCTGAAACCAGTTATTTAGGATGACATTGTTGAATGAATTCACTTGACATCTTGGGCACCAAGGGAAACCTGTGATATTGTGCCAGCATTTTAACGTACTGTAAGATCACTCTAACCCTTCCTTCCCACATAGCCCTAATTTTTTCTATCATCTATGTCCTTGTCTAAGAGTTTGTTAAATACCCCTAATGTATCTGCACCTACCACCACCCTTGACAGGGTGTTCCATGCACCCATCAGTCCATGTGTAAAATCTCACCTCTGACATCCCCTATACTTTCCTCCGACCACTTTAAAATTATACTCCCTTGTGTTATCAGTTTCCACCATCGATATTTGCCTCTTTTCATCATGTACACCTCTATTTGGTCATCTCTCATCTTGCTTCATCGCAAAGGGAAAACCTTAGCTCGCCCAACCTACCCTCATAATGCATGCTGTCTAGTCTGGACAGCATCCTGGTAAATCTCCTCTGTACCCTCTCTGAAGCCTCCACGTCCTTCCTATATTACTTAGCAATTGCGTACGTAACACTACATCACAGCTTGTGAACTTCAGTTAAGTGCAATTCATTGGCAACTTTTGAAGAGGAATTGGATTATGAGAACACTCGGTCCTCTTTTATTGTCATTTAGAAATGCATACAGTACGTGCATTAAGAAATGATACAATGTTTCCCTGGCGTGATTAGTTAAAGATTTGAAAGATTAGGAAGTTCAGGGATTTGGGGAAATCAAAGATCTAGCTCAAATGGGATCTTTCTCCTCATGACATAGAAGAAGTCTATTCAGTCTTTTGAGCCCATACCAGCTCTTAGAACTTTTCAATTCCCCCCATAACCTATCCCGCCCCATAATGTTCCCATTAACTCCCCCCTGGAATCTCTCACTTGGATCAATCTGCAGCAGCTAATTAACCTTGTAATCTGAATATCTTTGGAATGTGGGAGGAAACCAGAGCACCCAGGAGAACATCCAAACTCCCCACAGCGGCGGAGCTCAGGATTAACCCCGGGTTGCCTGAGCCTTGAGGCAGCTGCCCCACCACTGTATTGTAACGTCGGGATGCATCTGATTCTCTACAGGAGCGTGTACAAAGCAATGTTTGTCTAAAGCAGCGTTGCTGTAAACAGGCTTTCCGTGCTGAGATACATCCGACACCCTATAGCAGCACGTATAAGGCAGTGTTGATATAAACACCCTCCCGTGTTGAAATAGTTAATCTTTGTTATTGAATTTCTTTCGAGCAGGGAGGGGGAGTGCTCACACAAACCCGTGACCAATACAGGAAGACATGAGTCTGTGTCAAGGTAGGAGCATCCTTTTTCTCATTGGCTTCCTCTGGCAGACTAATCTGATGGGTTATGTATTTTCTCTTGTCAGTGTCTGTCCGCGTTATGTGTGGAGAGAGATCAGAGCCATTGCAACATAAAACCCTGAGTCATGCTTTGTGTGTAGAGTTAGGGAGCGGCGTCTTGTAAATGCAGACAGTTCTTGAAACAACATTTAATTCACCATGTGTCGAGGTTTTCAGTGAAATTAAACCAGGGCGGGATCCTGCCCGCATTTGGATACCGTTCGGACCCAGGAGAGAACTGCTTGATGCAGAGGACGGGGAATGAGGCTTCCAATCTGACCTTTGACCATGTCCAGACATCAAGTGAACCCAGGACCTCTTGCAACAATGAAAATGACCCGGCTCTCTTGGGTTTTCTTTATTGCTGAACCTTTAAAAAACAGATGATCTCCCGCCTCCGATACTTCACATCCTGATATCCCCCTGCCGTCAGTGCATCCAAAAACAAATAATATTTTGCATTTGGCGCAGGGATGTGGATGGGATTTTAGAAGTTGCTGGTGGACTCCTGGCACGTACCTTCTTGCCATATCAGCCGCGGGCCTCCCGTTGAAGGATAGCGAACGGGCGATTGATTATCTCCTGAGATGCGAACGGGAAGAGCTGCCTAGAAGTCGCGATGGACGACTCCGATGTTGTGAGGCGAAGGAGAGTGCAGGTGAGTGAGTGTCCTAAAAAAAGAAATGCCAAATTCCGTCTTTTGTTTTCTTTCAGCGAAGCAGCTGGAATGATCATCCCCGGGGCGGTGGCAGTGCTCTGCGCTGCAAACTCTGCATTGAAACGCTGTTTCAAAGGCACACAGGCTGTTCGGCCCTGTGATCGCCTGCTGGCGCATTCAGGGAGCGCATTCTCCCTCTCTCTTCGCCACAGTTTTTCTTCATAGCCCCATGATGTATGTCATTTTTAAATAATAGTAATAGTTCTCTGATTCCCGCTTTGAAAGTTATTAGCAGAATCTGCATTAACCGCTCTATCAGGCAGACGTTTACAGATCATCAACCAACTGGATTTAAAATATGCGTCTAATTGCTAGCCCACTTCTTTAACACTTCTTCAATCCTTCTTTTTCGACCTCTTTTGCCTCTTTGCCCTCTGTTATTTGCCCCCTATGCCCCTTCACCCTTTCCCTTTCCCCTCACCCCTTCATCCCCCCTTATCCCTTTGCCCCTAACCCCCTTCCATCCGCCTTCCACCTTCCCTTCTTTCATCAATTCCTACCCCTTTCTCCCCGCTTTTGCCTCCTTTGCCCCTTCCCCTCAATCCCTCCCCCTTCTCCCTCCCCCTTCTCCCTCCCCCTTCTCCCCTTCCCCCCTTCTCCCCTTCCCCCCCTCTCCCCTTCCCCCCCTCTCCCCTTCCCCCCCCTCTCCCCTTCCCCCCCTCTCCCCTTCCCCCCCTCTCCCCTTCCCCCCTCCCCCCTCTCCCTCCCCCCTCTCCCCTCTCCCTCCCCCCTCTCCCTCCCCTCTCTCCCCTCTTCCCCTCCCCATCCTCCTCCCGCATCATCCTCCCCTTTCCCTATCCCCTTCCCCACCCTCTTCCCCTCTCCCACCTCTCCTCCCTTCTGCCTTCCCCCTTCCTACCCCTTCCTTCCCACCTTCCCCACCCCCTCTCCCCCTCCCCCACTCTCCCCTCCCTTCCCTTTCCCTCATTTGCATCCCTCCTCTTTGCCCCTTTGCTCCTCCCTTTGCCCTACATTTCATCCCTTTCCCCCTCCGCCTACCCTCTTCACACACTCACTACCTGTTTGTGCCACTTTTTACCCCAGTTCTTTTTGTTCCCCTGCTCCTTTGTGTCCACCTCCCCCCCATTTGCCTTTGCCCTAAGTTTTAATGGGAATGTTGCTGGCTTCATCACACTTCCTAGCTTTGAGTTTCCGGCCCCATCACTCTTTGGCTGAAATTATTTTTCTAAGCCCTGAGTCAGTTACTTCTAACATACTGTTTATTCCCAGTTTCTAACTGTGGGCCACAGGACTGTGCACACCTCAGCCTTGCATAATGTAATACAGCTTAATTAAAGTTCATGCTGCTACAATGAAAACAGCCAGGCTCATCAATCTCTGCCCAGAACTCAACTCCCCCAGTTCCTCACACCAGCCTCATAAATCCTGCATAGTTCTCGCAAAGCCTTCTTGTAAGTGATGGCCAGAATGGTACGCAGTACGGCAGATGCACAGAGTTTTTTTGCTTTTCAATGAGCAGATGGGAGGCAGGGAGACCAGGTCTTCATAACCTGTAGTGTGAAGTACGTCCAATACAAAGGAACCTGAAAGGGTCTTGGGAGTGCGGTGCCATGGCAACTTGCGCCTTTAAAGGATATTTTTGCACATTCACAGATGCTCTTCAAAACTCTCTTTGGAGATTGCCCAAATTTTAAAAATGCAGTATGAAGAGTCTACTTTTGAGAGGATGGGTGTGGCTTACCCTCTGGCCCTCACTGGGCTGTGGAACTGTTTTAGGCCATGCTGCCTTCAGCGCAGTTTGCTCCTGTGGGGGTGATCCATTCATTGTCTCCTTTCTGCTTGGAGGCAGACTGACCTGATGGAGTGCCCTTCAGATGTGAGCTGAGTTCAGGCCTTGAATATTACCAATTAAATATACATTTTGGAGATTGCTGTATGTTTACTATGACCAGAATCCTGGTAGAACATCCCCCTTCCTGAGATAACTTTAACCCTCCAACTGTGCTAGCCTTCATTGTGCAAGTCAGTACCAATGTGTACCTAATTTTCACAAGTGATGATGTAAAAGATGTTCTACAAAGCCTTCTCTACTTATGTAAGCATATTTGTGCTGTATAAGTCATACTGCCTTACGAAGAAAGAAGAGATGCATTTTTCCAAGACCTTGCCAGGACCTAGGATATTCTCACATTTGTTGGCATTTTTCCATATATTGCAAAAAAATGAATCTGGTAGCCTAAGACATAAATGGCTTGCATTGTCTCGCGCGAGGTTTCCAATGACTGCAAGTGCGTGTGTCCTGATTAGAAATTTGGGACGCTAGATGTGTTTATTTTTCTCTTTGAGCTGTTGGAGCTATTCTTGCCTTGGCTGCTGGAGAAACATTGTCCTCTCAATCTCAACATTTAAACATAGTTCACAGAACAATACAGCACAGTACAGGCCCTTCGGCCCACAGTGTTAATGCCAACCTTTTAACCCACTCTAAGATCAGTCTAACCCTTCACTCCTATATTAGGCCTCCATTTTGCTCTATATAATGTTTTTATTCATTGAGATATTATGTGGAATAGGCCCTCCCTGCCCCCAAGAGCCCAGCAATCCCCCGATTTAATCCTAGCTTAATTTACAATGACAGACATCCCACCTCTCCCGGAAGTTCCGGGCGTCTCCCGCATATTAATAGCAGCTCCCTGATGCCGGCAAATTATATACAATGTCCCGGAAATTGATTTTTTTGAGAGCGAGCGCAAGAGCGAGAGAGAGAGAGATCCAAAAAAAGTCAGAATGGCAGAGTGTTCCAAAAAAAAGAAAATATAAAACGTACGTCACCCCAGACTACACTAAAGTGTACCCCTGCCTAATAGGGCTCAAAAATAATGACAGTGTTGCTCGCTGCACTGTTTGCAACAGTGACTTTTCTATTGCCCATGATGGGTTAGGACTGTAAAAGACATGTTGAGTTGAGTTTAACAGGTGTCATTCATTCATTAGCATAGCTAACGTTATTTAAACTAGCTGGCTGGCTGCTAAGGAGCTACTCTATTGCGGACACCCCACCTCTCCCAGAAGTCTCCCGCAAATTGATGGTGCTACCTCCCTGAACTGAGTTTTTGCAGGGTGGGGTGTCTGCAATGACCAATTGACCTACCAACTGGTAACCTTTGAACTGTGGGAGAAAACTGGAACACAAAGAGGAAACCCACACGTCACAGGGAGAACTTGCTACTTTGAGATTTATTTACAGAAAAAAGTAAATACAATATGATTTATGAGAAACTATACACAAAGTCTGACAAACAACCGACATGCAAGAGAAGACAACTGGTGAAAATGAAAGATAATACCGGGAACATGAGATGTAAGGAGTCTTTGAAAGTGATTCTGTAGGTTGTAGAATCAGTTCAGAGTTGTGGTGAGTGGTGTTATCCATGTCGGTTCAGGAGCCTGATGTTTGTAGGTGAAATAACTGTTCCTGAAGCTGGTGATGTGGCTTCTGGACCTCCTACCCAATGGTTTTAGCAAAAAGAGGGCATGCCCTGGAAGGTGGGCATCTTTTATGCTGCTTTCTTATGGCAACGCCCCATGTAAATGTGCTTAATCGTGGGGAGTGCAGTGTTGCCTATCACTCACAGCAGCAACTGCACCCAAAGCTGGGACGACACGCTGAAACGATGCATGTGTGTGAGACGTGAGGACTTTTGCAACTGATCCTGATCATTGGGGAAGCAGAACAAGTGCATTTCATTGTCTCTGGCAGAGGATCTGAAACAGAAATTGGCTCTAACAGTTTAAAGAGAAATGACTCCACACAAAGCATGCAGCTTCCGACTCACCCGATAAGCTGTGGCAGGCACTACAACTGTTGCCAAGGCCGCCCATTGGATTATTAAATCAGGTGAGGGACTGAGTCATCCCTGAGATCATAGTCCAGGATACCTAGTGCACTGCTGAACTGATGGGGACCCTTTAGAGCCCAGTTTCCCAGCAAGTGCCTGATGTCTCAGCCACAGGTGGGGCCAGGTACTGGAATACTATCCTGGGTTGGGTCAGGGTCAGATTGCAGGTTGGAGTTTAGTTTTATACCCAAGCAGCTCTCTAGTTTTCATACTTGATTGTAGGTGACGTGCATTTCTACACATTGCCTTTGTACGTTTGTATATGTAGACTTTATATGTGCTTGGTTTTTGTCCGTTTCCATAAGTAGCACATAGTTATATAGGCTAGGTGTATGTATGAATAATGCACACAAAATGCTGGAGGAACTCAGCAAGTTAGGCAGCATCTGTGGAAGAGGATGAGCAGTCAACATTTCAGGCCTGCTCTTCATCAGGACTGGAAAGGAAGGGGGCAAAATCTGGAGTAAAAAGGTGGGTTGGGAGGGGAAAGAGTACAAGCTGGCAGCTAATAGGTGAGACCAGTTGAGGGGGAAGGTGGCTGAGTGGGGAGGGTGGAGGAAGTAAGAAGCTGAGAGGTGATAGGTGGAAGATGTAAGGAGCTGAAGAGGAAGTAATTTGATAGGAGAGGACAGTGGACCAGTTATTTATATGTATGATTACTGTCATTAGGGAGTAGGTACTGGAGCCAAAGACAGACACTCGATATTTTAGGAACAGCTTCTTTCCCTCCACCATCAGACTTCAGAATGACCCATGTACCCACGAGCACTACCTCACCACTTACTTACTTTTTGCATGTCATATTGTAACCTATAGTTGTTTTTTTATGTCTTTACATGGTGTTGCTTTCACAAGCAGCAAATTTCACAATGTAATAAACCTGATTCTGATTCTGATTTACATACAGGTGAAAAGCATCAGTGTGTGTAGATTTATATATATGAAAATGGGTAATGTATTTTAATGTTGATGTTTTATGTGTATACAGTCTGCTGGAGAAACTCTCTGGGTAAAGCAGTATTCAAGACTCAAGACTGTTTAATGTAATTTCCAATACTCAAGTGTAAAAGAGAACAAAGTAATTGTTACTCCAGATCTGATGAGCACAAACAGACACACAATAAGATAAAGAATACAATATAAAAAAATTACGACAATATCTTCATGGCCAATAAACTCCTTAGCTTCTTCTTATGATCCTCCTAAATGGTTGAACCGAGTGAGAAATACAACTGACTACAGGCTAGTGTTGACTCAGGCATTCTGGTGCTGAGTAACACATGCAAAATGGTAGAGGATCTCAGCAGGTCAGACACCATCTATGAGAAGGAATAAACCTGATGGCATGTCCACTGATATCTCTAACATCTGGTAATACCTCCCTCCCACCCCCTGCTTCTCTCTTTTCCCATTTCCTATTCTGTCCCCTCTCACCCCATTGTTTCTCCTCACCTGCCCAACTCTTCCCTCCCTTTCTCCTATGGTCCACTGTCCTGTCCAATTAGATTCCTCCTTCTTCAGCCCTTTACCTCTTCCACCTATCACCTCCAATCTTCTTACTTCATCCCCTTCCCCCCCTCCACCCACCTTCCTCCTCACCTGATTTCACCTAAGACCTGCCAGCTTGAACTTCTTCCCCACCCCTCACCTTATTCTTGCTTCTTTCCACTTATCTTCCAGTCCTGATGAAGGGATTCGGTCCAAAATGTCAACTGCTTCTTCCTCTCCATTGGTGCCGCCTGAACTGCTGAGGTCCTCCAGCTCGTCCTGTGTCTACCTCACAGTTCCACTTCCACACAATTTTATTTTCGTTTTTAAATTCTAACTTGTAGCCATTTCTTACATCTTGCACTGTACTACTGTCACTAAACAAATTTCATGATGTACTGTATGTCAGGGTTATTAGTTTCAATTCTGAATGGTGACTTCTGACCATTGCTCTTAATCTGTTAAACCAATGCATCTATTAAGCACCTTTAATCCCAAGATTTCAGCTGTAACTATATTGGATTCTCCAATGGGTCTTACTTGAAAAGCAGATGTAATCCTTTTAAATATCCCTGCTGAAGGGTCTCGGCCCGAAATGTGGACTGTACTCTTTTCTATACTCCAGCTTTTTGTGTGTGTTTAAACACCCCTGTGTTTTTCCTGGTAGCAGTGCGTATCCTCTGTGCATCTAGAGGAAATTCATTATTACCAGGAAAAAACATGGGGATATTAGGTCTAGAGGGATCAGCTATGGCAGGGCACAAGAATTTACAGTGTACAGCTTCCCTTGGGAATATTGACTGGTTCAGAATCCAAAGTCTCAGACACCGACATTAACCTAATTAGATTCCCCTCATTAATCACAGGGCTGTGAGTGCAGCTGCCAAGGCCTACTACCACTTCCCCTCCCTAATTATCCTCAGCTTGCTCACTTCAGAGTCCGGTGAATGGATAAGGTGATGGCAGGCCGCTCCAGTCCACGTGAATGAACGTCGGTGTCCTCTCCCTGACCGACATCCCCAGCGCTGAGGCCCTGGTTACACTCGGCCAGCTGCGTTAGGCAGGTTATGGCGTCCGAACGGCTGTCGTCCAGACTCCTGAAGCAGATGCTCTGTGGTTCCGAGCTCTGGTCAAAACCGGGTTTATCCTCACTGACCTATATTGTGAGGTTTCTTTCTTTTTGTGGCAGCAGTGCAAAACATTAAAAAAAATAACTGTAGGTTACCACAGAAAATAAAAAAAAAGAGCAAAAGAGTAATAGTGATGTAGTGTTCACGGGTTCATGGGCTGTTCAGAAATATGATGGCGGAGGGGAAGAAGCTGTTGCCAGTCATTAGGCTCCTGTACCTCTTCCCTGATGGTGGCAGTCCCGGATGCTGAAGGTCCTTTGTGATGGATGCTACCTTCTTGAGGCGCTGCCTTTCAAAGATGTCTCAGATAGTGGTGAGCTAGTACCCATGATGGAGCTGACTGAGTTTACAAACCTCTGGGGCCTGCTTCAATCTTCTGCACGGGAGCCTTCTTACCAGACAGAGATGCAGCCAGTCAGAATGCTTTCCACAACACAGTAGAAACTTGCTAGTGTCCTGAAACTTCAACTGTCTATTTCCCTCCACAAATGCTTCCTAACCTCCTGAGTTCCTTCAGCATTCTGTAGCTTGAGGAATGTGAGACACCACGCTGGCACCATAACTTGCTTACGCTGAGGAAGGAGTGTGCTTTCTCACAAGTCGCTCTCCTGCCATCCGTCCCATCTATTGGAAGAGTCCGTGGTTTCAACCTTGGCCTCCTCAGCCACCTCAGAGCCCACAAAGTGTGTCATCTTCGATCACAATGTGCATATGGCACGGAGATGCTTGCCCAAAATAAGCTGTGCCCAGTATCAAAATGATTTTAACATAAATGGGCAGCCAGTTTGGCCCTTTCAGAAGGTAATCATGCTGGTGGCTACAGAGACACACCGGAGAAGAGTGGCATATTTCCTTCTCCAGAGAATAGTAGTAAACCAGGCAGGGATTTTAACAAAGGTGTAATCGTTTCATGGTTAGCATCGCTAAAAATAGCTTTTTAATTATGTTTATTTAATTAATTAGTTCTATTTAAACTCGACAGCCGCTGTGGTGGTACTTGACCATACAGGGGCAGCACTATAACGCATCACTTTACAGATCCAGTGCTCACTGATCAGGGTTCAGTTCCCAGTGTTGCCGTAAGGAGTCTGTATGTTCTCCCCGTGACTGCGTGGGTTTCCTCCGGGTGCTCCGGTTTCCTCCCACATTCCAAAGGCGTATAGGTTAGGATTAGTGGGTTATGGGCATGCCACATTGGCACTGGAAGCGTGGCGACACCTGCGGGCTGCCTCCTCGAATCCACGACGTCTGCTGGTCACTGGGGCGAACAACACGTCTCGGTTGTTTCGATGTGCATGTGGCAAATAAAGGTGAGCTTTAATCTGAATTTGTGGCTGCATTGTTTAGTCTAGCATTAAACTGCGATATCCACATCAGCTGCTGTGCAGGGCAGACGTGATGTTTTCCAGTGGCTTGGCCGCCCCCTGTGTATGATGCATCCCAGCTGCAGCCGGGATTGCTCTGTAGCCCAGTGTGGGTGACTGGCTCCTACCCCTCCCCCACCTCCTCTTGTTCCTTGTGCCTCCTGTGGCCTCAGACATCTGTTGGAGCAAGCTCAGGTTCGCAAAGGGACGCAGTGGGCTGTCTCTGCAAATCTACAGCAGCGCGGCTTCACGGTGCGGTGTGGTGTACGATAATGCATGCGGCTCCCTCCTGCAGCCTTGCCTGACTGGCTGCTGATGAGAGAAAAAGGTCAGTCACCACTTTCAGATTGTTTCAGCCACAGTTCAACTGAAAGCTCAGCCACTTCTGAGTCAGAAGTTTCAAATCTCACTCGAGAGCTGAGAAGGATGTACTGCAGGGCAGCAGTGGACACCATCACAACTTTTAGCCTTGGTGGTGAAGTCTGCACTCCATTTTCATCCTGGACTGGCCAGCATCTCCCCATTGTCGTATCCACCCAACTGGAGGTCTGGAAGTTGATGGTCCGTGAATGAAGACTAGAGACTGGTCTATTCTGGAGTTGGAGGACTGTCCATGTATGGGTGGGAGGGAGGAAAGGGACCAGTTTTGCTGTTGTTGCTGCTGTTTGTTTTGTGGCTTTGCGTGTTCTGTTTTGTTTTATTTTCTATGTGGTTCTCCCGAGCATTGTGGACATGCTATGTTGGCATCAGAATGGTACACTCACAGTCGGCCCCAGCACATCCTTTGTTTGTTGGTTGTAACACAAATGACACATTTCACTGTATAGCGACATGCACACGTGATAAATAAATCTGAAAATGTGCAATGTATCATGAAGCAGAACCTGAATCATAGGGGGCAGATTAGAGGCTCAAGAGTTAAACAGGCCCTGTAGTCCAACATGTCCGTGCTGGCCATGCTAGTCCCATTTGTAACACACTCAGACCACTGGAAGAACTTAGCAGATCAGACAGTATCCAGAGAGAGCAATAATAAGTTCACTTTTCGGGCCAAGATCCTTCTTGAGGACTCAGAGTTCCCTCACCATTTTGTGTGTGCTACTCTAGATATCCAATATCTGCAGAATCTTCTGTGCTGTAGACCTATTTACCTTCATGTGGCCCATTTCCCTCTAAACATTTCCTATCCGTGTCCCACTACCACCATCTCTGGCAGATTGTTGCATTCACACATCACCCTCTGTTTGCAAAAAAACTTTCCTCTTAGATCCCCTTTAAATCTCTTTCCTTTCACCTGAAAACTACACCCTCTAGATTTCGACTTGTCCATGCCATGAAAAAGACTGTGACAATCAATCTTGTCCATACCCCTAACGATTTTATTAGCAGCCGATGGAAAAGGTGGGGTCACCATTATAACGTTGGAGACCTGCACAGCAAGCTCAAACAACATGGAATGACCAAGTAACAGTGTTGAATCAGAGATCAACCAACCAACTCATCAGGGGAAAGCCTAGCGTATTGTTATACGTTGAACCAAGGAAATATTGTCTCTACTTGAAGGAATATAGAATATTATTGCACAGTACAGTCCCTTTGGCCCACAATGTTAGACCATAAGACCATAAAACAAAGGAGCAGAAGTCGGTCATTCGGTCCATCGAGTCTGCTCTGCCATTTTATCATGAGCTGATCCATTCTCCCATTTAGTCCCACTCCCCCGCCTTTTCATCATAACCTTTGATGCCGTGGCTACTCAGATACCTATCAATCTCTGCCTTAAATACACCCAATGACTTGGCCTCCACTGCTGCCCGTGGCAACAGATTCCATAGATTCACCACCCTCTGGCTGAAAAAATTTCTTCGCATTTCTGTTCTGAATGGGCGCCCTTCAATCCTTAAGTCATGCCCTCTCGTACTAGACTCCCCCATCATGGGAAACAACTTTGCCACATCCACTCTGTTCATGCCTTTCAACATTTGAAATGTTTCTATAAGGTCTCCCTTTTGTGCTGACCTTTTACCTTACTCTAAGATCAATCTAACCCTTCCTTCCCACATAGCTCTCCACTTATTTATCATCTGAGCCCCTAATATATCTCCCTATATATACCACCACACCTAGCAGGGTGTCCATGCAGCCATCACTCTCTGTATAAAAAATACCTTATTTCTGATATCCTTTCTATACTTTCCTCTAATCACTTTAAGATTATACCCTCTCATATTAGTCATTTCCAGCCTAAAAAAGTCTCTAGCTATCCATTCGATCAATGCCGCTTATCACTTTGTACACCCTCTATTAAGTCAGCTCTCATCCTCCTTCACTCCAACAAGAAAGGCCCAAAATATCCTCATAAGACATGCTGTCTAGTCCAGACAGCATCCCGGTAAATCTCCTTGGCACACTCTCACGTCCCTCCTATAAGGAGGTGACCAGAACCGAACACAATATTCCAAATGTGGGCTAACCAGGGTTTTATAGAGCTGCAGCATTATTTTGTGGCTCTTGAACTCGGTCTGTCAAAATTCAGAGGCATATCGAGGTAGCTAGAAAGAACAGGAATATGATATCAAAATGGAGCATTGACATTGAATGGTGGAACAGATGCAATTGGCTCACTCTGACTCCTCTGTTTTTCAACTTGCTCTGCATCCACAGCATAATTGGGGCCAAATAATGGCAAAAAACTCATCTATAAACCAATTAGTTATTGCCGTCGGGTAGCACAGCAGCAGTGATGCAGGCTAATTGAGGTGTCAGGCGTGTTGAAAGCAGCGAAATGACCCACACACAGCAAGTTGCTGAACCGTTGGAAGCCCAAACCTACTGGTACTTTTAGATGTCAGTCTACTCATCGCCTCTTGAGAATTGCGCCAATCAATCTTGCATTCATTAAGGTTATTTTAAGATGGAATCTTCTGTATGTTGAGAGTCCTGGAGAATGGTGCTGTTCTTCTATTTAAGGCAGCCAGTGTCAGGGGTTGGATAGGAACTGGATCTTTGAGTTAGGCTAGTACAGGTTCAGGGTCAACCAAGATGAGAAGGAAACTGAGTTTGGACAGTTTGTTTGATGTTTCTGGGTCAGATAGTATAGGGGTCACCGAGATTTCCAAACGAGTAGCTTAGTTGGAACTTAATGCATTATAATGGTCACCTACCTACAGAAGAAGTATCAATAAGATGCAAAGAGTACAGAGAAAATTGACCAGGATGTTGTCAAGACATGAGGACCTGTATTAGAGGGAAAGGTTGAACAGGTTAGGATCTTATTCCCTGTTGCGTAGGAGATTGAGGGGAGATTTGATAGAAGTAGACAATATGATGAGGGATATAGATAGGGTAAATGCAAGCAGGCTTTTTCCGCTGGAGTTGGGTGGGACTAGAACTAGAGGTCATGGGTTAAGGGTGAAAGGTGAAATACTTAAGGGGAACATGAGGGGAAACTTCACTCAGGGGACGGTGAGAGTGTGGACTGAGCACCAGCAGAAGTGGTGAATGCAGGTTGGATTTCGACGTCTGAGAGGAGTTTGGATAGGAGGGATGTGGAGGGAAATGAGACCAGGAAGAATAATATTTTGGCATGGACTAGATGGGCTGAAGGACAAGTATCTGTGCTGTAGAGCTAAGCACCATCGGGCAGAAATGGCATAATTTTAAGGTAGTTGGGGGAAAATATGGGGGGGAGATGTCAGAGGTAAGTTTTTTTTACACAGTGGTGAGTGCATGGAACATGTTTGCAAGGGTGGTGGTAGAGGCAGATACATCAGGGACAGTTAAGAAATTCTTAGATAGGCACCTGGATGATAGAAAGGGACCATTAAATTGATTTTAGAGTAGGTTAACATGATGTGCTGAAGGGTCTGTACTGGGCTATGCTGTTCCATGCTTTATCTTTATTGATCTCTTGTGCTTTGAAATATAGAAATTTAGAGCAGCTAATTTGTACACATATGTTCCGACAAACATCAATGTGGTAATGACCAGATCAACTCGGTGTTGGTGAGGGATTTAAACATTCCTGAAGGTGAGAACAGACTTTCTCTTGGAGAGGGCCAAACGGCTGCTTGTTTAATGTCTCGTTGACGTGACAGTGCAGCCCTCCACCGGTGATGGACTGAACGTCAGCCCAGGTTGTCTGCCTACTGGGAGCAGAGTACTGCCCATTGAACAACAGCCAGCAGCGAGATTTAAGACAACTGAAGCATTGCTCCAATCTCCAGCATTTGTGTTCCTTTCAATGCCTATCATTGCTTCTCTGAATGAATGGGAAGATGGTGCCTGTTTGGGGGGTATTGGATTGGGGTCTAGAGATGTTATTTTTCTTGTAGTTTAACTTTCCTGTACTTGTAATTTTATAGAAACCTTTCTGTATGTATAATTGGGGTGGCATGGTAGTGTAGTGGTTAGCTCAATGCTTTATAGTACCAGTGATCTGGGTTCAATTTCCTTCACTGCCTGTAAGGAGTTTGTCATTCTCCCCGTGACCATGCAGGTTTCCTCTGGGTGCTCCTGTTTCCTCCACAGTCCAAAGACATACTGGTTGGTAGGTTAGTTGTCTTTGTACACTGTCCCAAAATTAGGCGAGGGTTAAACTGGGGGTTGCTGGGTGACACAGCTCGAAGGGCAAGAAGGGCCGATTCCACACTGTATCTCGATAAATAAATAGATCATAGTTCAGTGAATTTTCCAGTATTTATGGTACAGTTGTTTATGTATTTTTCTAGAAACCTCTTTGTTCTCAGTAGCAGTTGTCGCCCCACTTGAATTTGGTCATCTTACAGGTCAATTGTAATCACTGGAGCTATTGGTTATCTCTAGTCTGAGTATGAGAGAATCACGACTACTTTCTCCTTTGTCTTTATTTGGGGTTGGTTTATGTGACACTTAATAAAGATTGCTAGCAATATGTTTTATGCATTAGTTTTGATTCCGAAGAGCCTCTGGATTACAAAACCATCAGCAGCCAGCAGGGGGAGTATTCTTTACAGCCCTGTGCTTGCCCCGGTCCAGTGGGGTGTCAGTGAGTCGCCCGCCCAGTTTCTCAAACCATGATTTGTAGACTTGAGTTTGCATCTAGGCTGAAGCCCCAGTGCGATAGCAAGGGAGTACATCACTAATGGAGGTGCTACACTTGGGGCAAAGTATTAAAGTGCAGCCCCTCTTCCCCAACCCCGCCCGAGGCATGGTGTAAATGATCCTAAGGCATTTTTGGGAAAACAAACCAAGGAGAGGTCTCCCTTGAGAATTGGCCAACATTTATCCCTTGCTGAAACAGAATGCCCGGTCATTAGCACAGAATATCTCCGCCTGCTTGTGAAATCCAAAATTAGAATAACAAGCTGCAAGTGTAGAGATACGGCTGGGTTGGAAATACGGCTGTGGTTGTGAATTTTTTTTTCAGAGACTTAATGGACAGCAGCTCCGGACGAACAGAGCTCAGAGAGACGATGCACAGGGCAACTTTTGGAGCTGGACATGTGCTCCGTGATTTAGTAGCAAGCCTTTTATCGATGGTGTTTTTTAGGCATAGGGCAAAGTGTAGTCATCTGATGAAACTGCGCTTGTAGTGATATTGTTGAGGATAGTTTCACTTGTTCGAGTACAGATCTCATTCTGTACTGCAGATCTCAAAGGATACTAAAACAGTTATGTGTGCATTTTCTGCCTGAGCACCATCCTGCGCACACATGGGTGAGAACGCTTCCCCCACACATACTCCCTGCATTCACTGTTCTTGCATGCGTACGTCCATGGTTAATCCTTGGCCTTTTCCCCCCTCAAAAGTCTTATTAAGTTTAAGCAGTAGGCATTTAAATTTGCTTTCATACAAGCAACCTATTAACTTTCTAGAGATTTTTCTGTGATTTAATTGCAAGACACTACGCAAAATTACACACCTTCCTTTAAAACTTAGTCTAGCCTCCTTGATAGGTGTTTGACAGTGAACGTGGCTGTAACGCTGATGCTGTGTATTGATGGTCCAGCTGTCTATCTGCTTCGTACCTACACGGGCATGCTCTACAGGTCAGATGGTTGTAAGTCGTGCCCCCAGTAACTGTAGGCAAAAAGGAAACGCTGAGGCGTCTGAACTGAGATAAAATTCTCTTGTGGGAGTTGTCATGGAAACCGCACATGCTGAGCTGGGAGTGTCACCCGTCTTTGAAATGTAGCTCCTGATTTGTGCGTCGAATTATGAATTGTTTATCATCGGGGGCTGAGGGAAAACTTTCACGTCAAAAAGGATTCTTGTTAGCTGCTCTGATAACCCACTTGGTGAGATTTCAGCGGCAGAAGTGCCGCTGGCTTCTGATTGATTCTCAGGTTAAACACACAATGGCTTGCCTTGGGTGGGGCGGGTGCTGGAATTGCACCCTTAGGTGAGAGGAGACGCCCGATCAGTTTTAAGTAAACCTGGGGTATTAATGACCCACGATCTCAGAAATGAAATGTATGAGGGGTATTTGATGTTTCGCGGCCTGTACTCAATGGAGATCAGAAGGGTGAGAGGTGATCTCATTGAAACTTACCAGATACTGAAAGATCTGAATAGAGTGGATGTTCCCAATAGTAGGGGAATGTTGGATCCAAGGGCACAGCCTCTGAATGAAGGGATGACCCTTGAGAACTGAGGTGAGGAGTGATTTCTTCAGCTAGAGGGCAGGGAATCTGGAGAATTCATTGCCACAGGCAGTCGTGGAGGCCAAGTCATTGGGGAGTATTTAAGGTAGAGATTAATGAGTTCTTGATCTGTTATGGGGAGAAGGCAAGAGAATGGGGCTGGAAAATACTATCAGCTAAGATTGAATGGTGAAGTAGACTTGATAGGCCAAATAGCTCAAGTATGATCCTATCTCTTATGGTCTCGTGTACAGCCAACACTGCCAAGGCCCCATTTCTTCCTCGTTGAAACCGCCAGTGAGGGATTTGATTGTAATGTGGGATTCACAATGCCACGTTCTCATGGAAGCTCAGACTTTATACAATTTAATTTCTTCATGAGGGCCAGCCATGGTTCACATGCTACCCCTCTCTCTTCCTTTAGGCTTGACACACAAAAAGCTAGAAGGGACTCGGCAGGTCAGGCAGCATCCACTGGAGGGGAATGGACAACCAACAATTAGGGTTGAGACCCTTCACTTGGACTGAATGATAGAAGGGAGGTGGCAGGTATGAATATGGATACAAGAAAGGCAGATGTGTCAGAGGAGGGTGGGATGGTGCCTACTAGCAACAACATGGTAGGATAGGGAGTCTGGGGTGTAGCGTAGTAGTGTAGTAGTTAACAGAACACAAGTCCAGTGCCGTCGACCTGTGTTCAGTTCGACCGTTGACATTAAGGAGTTTGTACATTCTCCACGTGACCGCGTGATTTCTTCTGGGTGCTCTGGTTTCCTCCACAGTCCAAAGACACAAGTGGTAGTAGGTTAACTGGTCATGTGAGTGTAATCGAGCAGTGCGGGCTCATTTGCCCGGAAGAAGCTGTCACCATATTGTACCTCTAAAAATCAATAGAAGTGTCAGAAGTGGGGGTGGGGTGGGGAGCGGTGGTAGTGGAAGGAACGAAGGGCTGAAGATGGAGTCTGGGATAAAGGAGGGGAGGTGGGGAGGAGAACCAGTGGGAAGAGTGGGCAGATGGAGAAGGTAGAGGAGGGGAAAGAAACAGGGTAATGGGTTCTCGGCTGAGTGTTGGAAGAACTGGGTAGCTCAGAAGGGGCAGAACTGTATGTCATGGGTTAAGGGTGAAAGGTGAACACGAGGGGGAACTTCGCTCAGACGGTGGTGAGCGTGTGGAACGAACTGCCGGTGGAATGATGGATGGGAGTTTGATTTCAATGTTTAAGAGAGGTTTGGATATGTACTGTAGATGGGAGCGGTGTGGAGGGCTATGGTCCAGGTGTAAGATGAGGGACAAAGCAGAGTAATAATTTGGCACAGTCTAGCTGGGGTGAATGGCCTTTTTCAGTACTCTACGACTCTACTCGGTACTATGCATTTAAAGGCTTGTTTAATTGTTATGGAAGAGGAGTGGTCCAATTGGCCCATCAAGTCTACTTTTGTTTCGGGTAAAGCAATCCTGGAAGATGGAGAATTCAATGTTCAGGCCATCGGCTTGTAGACTACTTGGAATATCTGCTGTTCTTCTAGTTTGTGTTTAACCTCACCCTAGCAGTGGAGGAGGCTGAGGACAGACAGGGCGATGTGGGAATGGGAAGGAGAACTTTTGGTAGTCATTTTGATTCTCCTGTGCTCCTCACCCGCTTGTCTTGATTCCACGCTCCACTTTCCTCTCCTCTGGATTCCCTCATCTTCAGCTCTTTGTCACCTCCACCCATCACGCCACAGCTTCTTGTGCTATTCCGACTCTCACTTCCTGCCTCCCACCTGCCAATCAACCCCCCCCCCCGCGTGATTCCACCAATCGCCTGCTGGCCCTTGCCCCACCCCTGCCCTCCAGCTTTTTGTACCGACAATCTCCCTTTAGTCCAAGTGATGGGTCTCGTCCAGAAACATCGACTGTCCAGTTCCCTCCACAGATGCTGCCTGACCCCCTGAGGTCCTTCAGCATTTTGTGTGTTGCTCCAGATTCCAGCATCTGCAGCCTCTTGTACTTCCCTCAGAAGGTAGTGAGTTCAAGTCCCACACCAGAGACTTAAGCACAAATACTAGTCTGACAGTCCGGTGCAGTATTGAATGATCTGTCAAATCTGAAGGCCTCATCCATAGACAATCCCATGACACTATTTCAAAGACCAAGACAGTACTTTAACAAACATCTCAGCAACGAACAATCTTACCACCGTGTCACTGCCGCTCACGACGCACATTCACCTCACAGAAAACTGGCTACACTGCAAAAGAAAAATTTCGCCAGCCGTAAAGTAATTGGCGCATCTTGCAGTCATGAAAGGCACCATGGAAATTTATGGGACTTTCTTCCTAATTGAAGAACGCTTTGTCAGAACAAGGCTCGCAGTACAAATGGAGGGCAGCTGGAGGTCGGAACAATCCATCAAGAGGCAGATTAGAAGGATTGTCCCTAATGCACTGCAGCTTAGTAATGATCCATTAGGTGCTATTGATCAGGTCAGCAGCTCGATTGCTAAAAGACTATTGGCAGCCAGCACTTAAGGCAGGATCCATGTTTCAGGAGGGTTGAAGCCTTGCAAAATGGCTTGCTTCAGATTTATTCCTGATATATGATTTCAGCACTCTTAATTGATTGCTATACAGGCATACAACATTATGAGGGCTACAGATACCATCAGTTTAAGCAGGGTTTTTTTTCCTCACTAAGGTTGGGTGAGACTAGAACCAAAGGTCATGGGTTAAGGGTGAAAGGTGAAATATTTAAGGGGGAACTTCTTCACTCAGAGGGTGGAGAGCATGTGGATCTAGCTGTCAGTGGAAATGGTAAACACAAAATAATCTGCAGATGCTGGGATCAAAGCAACACTCACAACACGCTGGAGGAACTCAGCAGGTCGGGCAGCATCCATGGAAACGATCAGTCAATGTTTTGGGCCAGAACCCTGTGGGTCCTACTGCAGCACTTTTAAGGGAAGTTTGAATAGGTACATAGCTGGAGGGTATGGAGGGCTATGGTCCAGGTGCAAGTACATGGGACTGGGCAGAATAGTAGCTTGGCCAGGACTAGATGGGCCAAAGAGCCTGTTTCTGTACTGTAGTGCTCTATGCTGCTGCAGTGTGCCGTGCTTTTATATCCTCATTGAATTGTTATGGCAGAAGAGTGGGCCATTTGGCCCTTTGAGTATGTTCTGGTTGGAATGAAACCCAGTCCAGTAAATCAGGCCACTTCCAACACACTTAATCATCCAGCCTCTGGTGAAAAGACAAACTGCTACAAGCACTCAGTGTGTCAGGCAGCATCTGTAGAGGGAGATGGATAGTCAACGGTTTGGGTTGAGACCCTTCACCTGGACTGAGAGCAGAAGGGAGATAGCCAGTGTAAAGAGCTCTTAGAACATAGAACAGCACAGTGCAGGAGCAAGCCTTTCAGACCACACATGCTGGGCTAAACTAATTAAACTAGTAATTCAACGCTTAACTGGAGTGTAAGGGGTATCCAGCGAGGGGTAGCACCTCTGATGAAAAGGCTTGTCGTGCCCATTCTGTGACAGCTCACTCGCCTTTGGTCCCCACTGGACACTCAGTTGCGGCTCCAAGTAGCAGTTTGCATGCGACCGTGGCTACACCCTGGTACACTGCTTTGAAAGGCTGGCTAAATCAGATGACGGCGGTCAGCAGGCCTTCTGAGATAGGGACATGCCTGTTCTAGCATGTAAAACTAGCTCTGGCGGGCTGGGCGGAAGAGACCAGCAGTGAGACCTAATGGCCAGGAAGGCAGTTCTGCAAAACTTTGTGGAGAACAAAGGACACGACGAGACTCGAGAAGTTGTGGTCGTGCACTGCAACTGAGCAAGACCCCAGTTGCGAAGACTACTTGGACTTCTGAGGCTGAGAGCAATGGCTTTTCCGCTTTAAAGCCTCTCCTGCACAGGTTTCTTCTGTCATCGTTGGAATATGGTGCACAACCAATCAAATGAAAAGCGTAACTAAACCTATCCCTTCTGCCTGGCCATATCCCTCCATCCTCTGCACATCTGATTGCCTTTCTAGCAGACTCGTGCTCCACCCCTTCCCCTCACCTCTTTGTCCTGGCCGGTCTCCTGTCCGTTCTGCTGATCAGAGGAGAGTGCAGACTCAAGGAGGAATATGCAGTCATGGAAGAAGTGGACGTAGAGGGGAATTCTCTGCCCAGCGAAGCAGTAGAAGCTACCGTACCCCATTAACTACATTTAAGACACGGCAAAATAGATTCTTGCATAGCAGGATCATTAAGGGTTGTGGGGGAAAGGCAGGGAGGAAGAGCTGAGTCCACAGCCGAATCAGCAATGACCTTATTGAATGGTGGAATGCGCTCAATGTGCCAGATGGCGGACTCCTGCTAGTTCTTCCATTCTAATGTGATATGATATGAGTATCTATTGAAAAGGGACATTTTTGACTCGAGGATAAATTAGCTTATGAGCAGTTCTTGGGGGGGAGGGGGCATTTCGCAGTGACCTCAAGCTTAAAGCCAGTTGTGAGGGGTGGAGGGGCGAGTTAACTTGACACTATCCTTTGGAGGCTGGACGCACCCATGGAGTGTCAGTTACCACTGGAGAGCTGCATGTAACCATGGGAAACGTTGTTTACTTATTCTGAACAGACAAAGCGTGGGAGGAAGGTTTATTGGACTGAAACTTAAGGTTGATCTAAATTTAACACATAGTTTGTAACAAGCTAAAGGATGCCTTTTAGAAAAAATAACTGCAGAGAGAAAGCGATATGGGCTGCATAGATCATTTGCTGAAAGACTGGAATATCTATACAAGCTATGGCAGAGTGTTGGGCAGCATGATAGACTAATGTCCTACAGCACCCGCGAGCTGGATCCAGTTCCCGCCGCTGTTTGTTAGGATTCTCTATGCTCTCCCCGTGACTGCGCAGGTTTTGTCCCACTTTCCAAAGACAGACTGCATGGTTAATTGACCACATGGGTCTAAATGGGCGCTGGGGGCTCGTTGGGCTGGAAGGGCCTGTTACCGAGCTGGATCCCTAAATTTAAAAAAAATATAAAGCAGCCTGCACAATTAAAGACCACACCCACCCCCGACAGCCTCCCTTCTCCCCTCTCCCTTCGTGCAGAAGATACAAAAGCTTGAAAGCCCATGCCACCAGTCTCAAGGACAGCTTGCATCACACTGTTGTCAGGCTCTTGACGGGCCTCTTGTACAATGAGATGGACTCTTGACCTCACGATCTACCTCACTGTGATGTCGCACCTTATAGTCTTCCTGTACTGCACTTTCTCTGTCGCTGTCATACTTACTCTGCATTGTCACTGTGTTAACCTGTTCTACCTCAGTGCACTGTGCAATGACTTGATCTGTGTGACCAGTATGCAAGAGAAGCTTTTCACTGTATCGTGGTACACGTGACCAATCCCAGTACCCATACGCATCACCTTACGAAGGACACTTCAATTGTCTCAGCTACCAAGGAGAACAGAATAGAACTGTTCATTTAGTAAATGGTTTATTGTTGTCATTTGTACCAAGACAGAACATACTACATATGGCACCCTCTGCGGCATATGATGTTGTGGCTCATTACTTAAGCAAGTTACACCCAATTCATCCTGTCTATATATAGCCCACACCTCTCCAGTCTCTGCATACTCATGTCAGTCAGTCAGTGGGTGCCGTCCCGAATCCAGGGTTGGCGGCTATGCATCTCCATCTTCTTCGATCTTGCGACAGCACTGAGTACAGCCTCTCCTCCAGTTTGTCCTCGCTGGCCGCCTTGAAACCGCCCACCACCCCGCCGAACTCGAGCCCGAGGCCATGTCGGCCTCCAGCCGCGGCTGCTTCTTCGAGCTTGACCCTTCCTTGGGCAGGTCCAGGCACACAGTGCAGCGCCCAAGTTCATCAGTCTCTTCAAACTAGGTGCATAGCACACGATTCATAGATACGTGGTGAGGCTTTAATCTCTTCCACGGAAGATGGCCGTTGGCTCACAAGGAGCTCATCCGCCCTTTGTCAGGTCTTGTTTGCTTTTAGTCCTGTTTGGTGTCCTCATACCCTCCTTACAAGACTAAGTCTGGTGGGGGAGCTGGCCCAAGTCGCCGACCACTTGACCACGGCCCCCAGCCAAGCGCCAGGTACCCCCCCCCCCCCCGCTGCGTGCCGGGTACCCGCCCCCTACTGAATATTCATGTCCTAAGGCTTAAATTCCTGTTGTATCTGCTTTCACTACAACCATCCCTGGCAGCACATTCCAGGCACCAATTGCTTCCTACACATCTCCTTGAAACATTCCTCCTCTTTCTTTGAATGCATACCCTCTAATATTAGGCATTTCCGCCCTGGGACTAAAGGTACTGGCTGTCTGTCTGTCTATGTTTTTCATAATTTTTACTGACCTCTATAAGGTCTCCTCTCAGCTCCACCATCCAGAGAAAACAGCTCTAATTTGACCAACCTTCCCTTACATCACGTGCCATGCCTTCTAATCCAACCAGCATCCTGGCAAAGTTCTTCTCTCCAAAGCCTCACCATCCTTCCCAAAACAGGTGACCTGTGTTGAATACAGTAAGTAACCCAGTGAAAAGCTTTTGTTTGAGTGCTGTTGAAAAAATCATTCTGTGCATGTGCACAGACCTAGCAGACAAGGGAAAACAATAGCAGAGAGCAGAATGTATTGTTACAGTGACAGAGAAAGTGCAGTGCAAGTTATAAACTTGAGATTTGAATGATTATAATAATTATGCTGATAGCTCTGTTAATAGAAGATCACAAAGGGTCAATACACTTATGCACCATTTTCGTGTAAAACTTCCCTTCGTCAGTTAGGATGAAGTGCCTTGCACCTGAAACATGAACTATTTTTCTTTCCATAGATGCTGCCTGACCTACGGAATGTTTCCTACCTTTCCTGATTTTCTTGAAGACATCTGTCGTAATGACACTAAACTCTCTCTGCTTCGCTTGGTCTTTTTGATATCTGCTTTAAAAGTTGGTTAATAGCCATTTCCTTTCTCTCTCTCTCCAAACTCATTCAAAACTTTTTGCAACTGTAGAATGGTGAATTTGGAATTTTATCTTATTCTCAGTCTTCCTGGGTGTGGCACTGGAGTTTTCGATTTCAGCTTCGGAAGACTCCAGGCCGATTTAGGGGACTTGGAAGGCTGGGGATGTTTTCGGAAGTGGGCACAAGAAAAGGAGCATATGGCACAAGGTGTCATCGCTTTGCAATCTGTTGCCACCCAGGACATAAAACCAGTCTGGTTTCATCCTTGTTTATGTGTGTCAACCCAAAATCTTTACATTTAGTATTTGTCTTTCTTGGTTCATTTAAAAAGAAATTAGTATTTTCATCTTCCACCCACACTTTCTGCTAAACTAATTTAATATATTTGAGTTATCCAATTTCTTCTAACTTCAGTGGTGGGGTGGGCGTATGTCTCTGACAAAGGCGGTATAAGGCGCTCCTTCCCTCTGCAGACCACCCTTGGGCAAGATGTAGCACCTGCTTAGTCCCCCAATCAGAATCAAATGAAGCCATGGGCACAGGTGGTGTACGAGCAGCCGGTGCATATCACAAGTCCTGGCTATGCGACCACTGACACCAGGCACGCAATCTCTGAAGAGTATTGCTAATGGTTGGGGCCACCCCTCTTGTAAAGACACTGCCCAGAAGAATGCAATGGTAAACTACTTCTGTAGAAAAAAATTGCCCAGAACAATCAAATTCATGGATAGAGAAAAGAATAAGAACAAGGATGTGAAGGCAATGTTAAAGACAGATGGAAGACCGTGATCGCCCATGTCATACAACGCGGCACATAATGATGGTGATGAATTTCTTCTAATACACACACTGGTGTATCAAGACAAAGATCAGAAGAAGCACCTTAGGCAACAGTTCCTAACACGGATGGGAGGCAAGCTGCGTCGAGAAGGGCAAGTAGTCATGCAGGAGCAACTCAGGCCATCTGGCCTCCTGAGCCAGTGCTGACCGACTTACACCAATCCTAAACTGATCCACTTTATTCTCCCTCCATTCCTACAATTCCCTACAGATTCCGCACAATAGGACAATTCCCAGTGGCTGGTTAACCAACCAATCAGTATACCTTCGGAATGTCGGAGGAAACCAGAACACCCAGGGATAACACAAAGGAGTAACACAAAATGTTGGAGGAACTCAGCAGGTCGGGCCATGGAAAGAAATAAAGAGTTGCTATTCTGGATAAGACCCTTCGTCAGGACTGGAGAGGAAGAGGGGAGAAGAAGCCTGAAAAAGAAGGTGGGAGGGGGGAAGGGGTACAAATTGGCAGGTGATAGGTGAAATCTGGTGAGGGCGGAGGTGGGAGGGAAGATAAAATGAGAAGTTGGAAAGTGATAGGTGGAAAGATAAAGGGCTGAAAAAGAAGGAATCTGATGGAAGAGGGGAGTAGACCATGGGAGAAAGGGAAGGGGGAGCCCAGTGGGAGTTGTTGGGCAGGTGAGTAAAAGAGAAGGGGTAAGAGGAGAGCCAGAAAGAGGAATGGAAAAAGAGGAGAAGGGGGAGGAATTGTAGAAAGTACTAGAAGTTAGAGGGAAGTTAGTTACAGGGAGAACATGCAAACTCCACACAGACAGCACTGAAGGTCATAGAAGCTGTGAGGCAACAACTCTACTGAGCTGATAGTGCATGCAATAGTCTAACTTCCTGTTTTTTGTTGCCTGTAAATAGTGTTGCCCTATTAGGAATTCTTGGTGGACAAGTACAGCCAGTTAAGCTGGGGACAGCCTCAATGTCTAGGCAGAATGGTAGCAATGAGAAGAGAGCATGTCCTGGGTGGTGGGGGTCCTTAATGATGTACACCGCCTTTCGTCACTCCTTGAAGGTGCCTTGGAAACCATGGGGGCTAGTGCCCATGATGGAGCCAACTAAGTTTACAACTTTCTGCAGCTTACCCCGATCTTGTGCAGTAGCCCCCAACACCCGCATCCCCCATACCAGTCAGTGATGCAGCCAGTCAGAATGCTCTCCAGGGTACAGCTGTAGAAATTTGTGACTTTGCAGAAAATTGGATTTGCTGCTTTAGTATGTAACTGCTGTAACCTCTCATTCCTGAAAAGACATTATTCTGTTGATCTTGGTCTTGACAATTTCAGTTGACGCATCTCTCAGACACAGGAGATTCTACGGGTGCTGGAAATATTCAGCAACATGTACAAACTCAGCAACATGTACAAAATTCTGGAGGAACTCTGCAAGTCAGGCAGCATCTATGGTGAAGAAATAAACAGTCGACATTTTGAGACTGTTTATTTCCTCTATAGATGCTGCCTGACTTGCAGAGTTCCTCCAGCACTTTGTGTGTGATTTCTGACTCCCTTGTTGCCCGTAAGCTGCGAAGGGATCACTGCTTGGAGCACGTTGCTTCTACCTCCTTCATTTGGGGGGCGGCAGTGAATCACTACAGTGTGACATTACAGCTTTGTTTCAAAATTACTTTTCACAATTGATTCTTTCCTTCCAGAATCTCAAATAGTCTAGTTTTGTTTTAAAGTTTCAAAGTATATTTATTATCAAAGTGTGTATACAGCAGTGTTGGCGCGTGGCCAAGTGGTTAAGGCGTTCATCTAGTGATTTGAAGGTCACTAGTTTGAGCCTTGGCTGAGGCAGTGTGTGTGTCCTTCAGCAAGGCACTTAACCGCACATTGCTGTGAGACGACACTGGTGCCAGGCTGTATGGGTCCTAGTGCCCTTCCCTTGGACAACATCGATGGCGTGGAGAGGGGAGACTTGCACCACGCAGTCCTTCAGCATGCAGCAAGCTCCCAGTGTGAGAATGATCATGTACTTGGTACAAGAATGTCGGTTCAACAGTAAACAAAGACCAGGATACTAGGAGAATATTGAGGGAAAGTGACAAGGAATTTACCGCGGTCGGGGACGTGTTACTGAGGGATTGCTGCACTTCCGGGGTGCCTAGGTGTGACTCGAGTAGCAGTAGTACTCTCAATGGATACTGTTGTGTATGTGGCCTGTTTACACAGCTATGTTATTAATAACAACGCTGGAGGCGGGAGCTAACTTTCATGGTTCTTTACTGGTAGAGTCCAAACTTGACGCTCACATACAGATCAATACGCGCCTCATAGTGCATGCAACGATGTGTTACTACAGCATAAAGTAGTCCCTTATTATAATGTAGGCTATACAGTACACTCCTCCCCTTTTATTTTAAAAGTATATCAACTGTTTCTTTTTACTGGGCACTATGCTAAACAAATATATTTACCTTTAACATACAAATGCCTACCATTTGTTTACAAATTATAGCAAAGTAACTTAATAATATCAAATTATAACTCAAGTCTCTGGGGAGGTCTCCTCTGCCTCTCCAGGTAACGTCTGTCCTGAAACATTTGCTTTGGGGAATGAGTCTCCACAGGTACATTAGGTGGGTCCTCAGTACTGATGACAGGCTTACTTGTAGATGAGGCTGATGTAGTCACATCAGGAGTGTTTGCTTCTATGTTGGGGAGTCCGGGCAAGGTGTTGTTGTGTTTTTCACTTGAGCATCCAGGATTTGGTCCACATGACGTCTCCATATGTTCTCTGCCACCTTCAATGTATACATCAGTGGCCCGTCTGCGGCAGAAATTGTACCCGGCTGCCACTCTTCAGTCCGGTAACCATGTGCAAGAACTGACTGTTCCATACTGAAGCTCCGTGTTGACTTAGCATTCAAGTGTTTGAACTGTCTGTTCTCCACATCACGCCGTACATCTGGTTTGAGAAGATCCATGATGTTCCTGTTCCTGATGTTCAGGAACATCATCGCTGGAGTCTGATTAGTGGTTGCATGTACTGCAAGGAGGAAGTTGTCTATCTTGTGTTGCAGTGGTTGATTTTCACTGTCCATTGCCTTGATGGCTTTCTTGAATATCTGTACAAATCTTTCTGCCAAGCCATTTGTGGATGGATGGTAAGGGGCAGATGTAAAGTGCTTGATTCCATTGTCCTTCACAAAACTTTGGAATTCTTCAGAGACAAATTGTCATCCATTGTCTGTGCAGATTTGTTCTGGTATGCCATTCCTGGTGAACATGGTCCTCAGAACTGTAATGGTCTTTTCCGATGTGGTTGTCTTCATTTTGATGACATCTGGCCATTTGGAATGTGCATCGATGGCGATTAAAAAGATAGAGTCCATGAATGGTCCAGCAAAGTCAGAAGAATAATGTGAGCTGCCTTAATGACTATTGCCAAGTAGCAGTCCCATCGACAGTGATGAAATGCTTTGAGAGGTTGGTCATATCTAGACTGAACTCCTGCCTCAGCAAGGACATGGATCCATAGCAATAGGTCAATGGCAGATGCAATCTCAATGGCTCTCCTCGCGGCTTTAGACCACTTGGGCAACACAAACACCTATGTCAGGATGCTGTTCACCGACTATAGCTCAGAATTTAATACCATCATTCCTACAATCCTGATTGAGAAGTTGCAGAACCTGGACCTCTATACCTCCCTCTGCAATTGGATCCTTGACTTCCTAACCAGAAGACCACAATCTGTGCGGATTGGTGATAACACCTCCTCCTTGCTGACGATCGACACTGGTGCACCTCAGGAGTGTGTGCTTAGCCCACTGCTCTACTCTCTACATACCCATGACTGTGTGGCTAGGCATAGCTCAAATACCATCTGTAAATTTGCTGATGATACAACCATAGTTGGTAGAATCTCAGATGGTGACAAGAGGGTGTACAGGAGCGAGATATGCCAAGTAGTGGAGTGGTGTCACAGCAACAACCTGGCGCTCAATGTCAGTAAGATGAAAGAGCTGATTGTGGACTTCTGGAAGGGTAAGTTGAAGGAACACATACCAATCCTCATGGAGGGTTCAGAACTGGAAAGAGTGAGCAGTTTCAGGTTCCTGGGCGTCAAGATCTCTGAGGACCTAACCTGATCCCAACATATCGATGTAGTTGTAAAGAAGGAGTTTGAAGAGATTTGGCATGTCAAAAAATGCACTCAAAAACTTCTACAGATGTACCGTGGAGAGCATTCTGACAGGCTGCAACACTGTCTGGTATGGGGGGGGCTACTGCACAGGACCAAAAGAAGCTGCAGAAGGTTGTAAATCTAGTCAGCTCCATCTTGGGTATTAGCCTACAAAGTACCCAGGACATCTTTAGGGAACAGTGTCTCAGAAAGGCAGCGTCCATTATTAAGGACCTCCAGCACCCAAGACATGCCCTTTTCTCACCGTTACCATCAGGTAGGGGGTACAGAAGCCTGAAGACTCATACTCAGTGATTCAGGAATAGCTTCTTCCCCTCTGCCATCTGATTCCTAATTCAACATTGTATCTTTGGACACTACCTCACTTTTTAAAAAATATACAGTATTTCCATTTTCGCACATTTTTAAAATCTATTCAATATATGTAATTGATTTACTTGTTTAAATATTATTATCAGTATTATTTTTATTTTATTATTTATTTATTTATTCTCTGCTAGATTATGTATTGCATTGAACTGCTGCTGCTAAGTTAACAAATTTCACGTCACATGCCGGTGATAATAAACCTGATTCTGATGATTCTGGTGTTACACAAGGGAGCACCACTCTTGGAGATAAGGTATTGGGAAGGGAGCTGCATCTGAGACACAGTCAGCCATTTTGATTGATCTGGAGCCACATGTAGGCCAGACTAGGTGAAAACTGTAACCCGGTGACAGAGGCAGCTTTTTATAACAGTCCGTAGTTTAATAGTCAGCCGTATTGAGACCAGCTTCTTATTTTAGATTTTTTTAATGACTTGAGTCTAAATTGCTCAGCTTGTTCAGACCCCCGTCTCCGAATCAATAGTGCAGCCACTCTGGATGTCAATACAATGAAATGGGTACTAGCTAATGCCATCATAAAATAACCTTCATGGTAAGCGAGTGTTTTCTGTCAACTCATTTCAACAGACGCCAGCAACTAGTGACTGGCTGTTAAAGTGAGGTGCAGAAGCCTACAAACAGGTGCAACGTGATGGCAGCCCAGTGGAGCAACAACTTAAGACAGGCCATGATTTACGGCAGGGCGTCGCCCAAGTGTTGTTGCCTTGCCGCTATTCCAACACTGACCGCCAGGAATTAGTGTGTTCTGCCTGTGAAGGCATCCATTTCCTCCGAGTCCTCCCGTTTTCCTCGACATTCCAAAGGTGTAAGGTGAAGGTTAGTGAGTTGTGGCCAGGCTATGTTGGTGCTGGAAGTGTGGTGACAATTATGGGCTGCCCCCAGCACAATCCTCAGTATGTTGACTGTTGCCACATTTCACTACAAGTTTCGATGCAGAGCCGACAAATAAACCTCATTTACAGACTGTCATAAAAAGCTGTCTCACATTTTTTGCGTGTCGCACTAGACAATCAGCCATTCTTGTCTGGCATGTGGTGTCAGGATTGGTCTCCTTTAGGATTAACCAGGCCACAATATGAATGTTCCTGACTCGACCCTTGTTTTTTTTTTACGAGGCTGAGTGGCTAGCTCGACACTCAACCTGGCATGGATGTAAAGCGACTTGGGATCGAACTCGGGAGCACTCCCTCAGTAACACATCCCAACAGTACAGCACTCCCTCAGTAACATGTCCCCAACAGAGTTGCTGCCTCGTCCCTGTTACAACAATGATTACAGACTGAGAACTGCACTGACGATAGAACTGTTTGAGATACAGTATCTTGTGCTTGTGAGTGGAACAATAAATAAGTTTCATAAGTTCTAGGAATAGTCTGTCCTCTCTCTCAGTTGACAAATATTTAACGTCTCCTTATCTGAAACAAAGACAGTACAATGAGTCATTGCTTGAGGTGCTGTCTCATAGTTTCACTGACGTGTGTTCAATCCTGGCCTTGGATACTCTGTATGTGAAGATTTTGCTTGAGTGCTTTTACCCCAAGTGCACTGGGTCTGACCCCCTCTTGCCAAAGGCATTTGGGTTAATAGCGTTATGATATTTAACTTCTAAACATTAAATTAATTCAAAGGATGATGGACGGCCAGGAATACGAGTGTATCTTCGTCCTTAAGCAAGGCGCCGCACGTGTCATGTGGTAGTGATAAAATATACAATTAACATATTATTACGTATGACCCATAGTTAATTATTTAAACAAACAAGAATACCTAATCAACACATCTATATATATATATATATATTTTCATTCTGTGGATAGTCAGAGACTTTATCCCAGGGGCTGGCACATGGCTAGCTCGAGAGGGCACAGTTTTAAGGTGTCTGGAAGTAGGTACAGAGGAGATGTCAGGGGTAAGTTTTTTACGCAGAGAGTGGTGAGTGCGTAGAATGGGCTGCCAGCGACAGTGGTGGAGGCGGATACGATAGGGTCTTTTAAGAGACTCCTGGACAGGTACATGGAGCTTAGAAAAATAGAGGGCTATGGGTAACTCTAGGTAATTTCTGAAGTAAGGACATGTTTGGCACAGCATTGTGGGCCGAAGGGCCTGTATTGTCCCATCAGTTTTCTATGTTCTATATATTTATACAGGATTATTCAAACATTATTGGAATATCAAAATACAGCCCTCCTTGCTTGTCTAACTCTTAACTCAACAGAGAATACATCTCAACTCTCTACACAGTATAATATATAATACAGCTACTGTACAGACATCCACCGCATTGTAAATTAATTTTAAATTCTCTTTAAGGCCAAAAGATTTCATCACTGGGGAGGTTTGCTAACTGTTGTGGGATATTCTTTCCTGACCAAGGGATACATTCTGCTGGACAGGTGGGACTTGTGCCTGTAAAAACGTTCTCAGGTTCTGGGCCTCCTCCATGGTAGTTGAAGGAGTTGACTCTGGGATTGTAGGAAGTGGTTCTGACAGCTCAGAGCATCTTTTTTCTCCTTTGTTCTTCTTGTTCTTGTTTCTCCATCTTGATCTTGGGACGATGCATTTAGTCCACTGGAATATTCTCTTATTAATCCTTCAATTGCTCCCTTTATGATCCATCTGATCTCTCCTCTTGTACCTGCATCCACAACATCATCTGACAAATTCTCTGCTTTTGAATCTCCATTGACACCTTGCTCTTTGACCTTTCATTCATCCAGCTGGGCTTTGGTCTTTGCGTCTACTTTTACAAACTGCTTTTTATCTCCCACTTGAAGTTCATCCAATAAATGTAATGCACGTAGAATATATTCTGGTTCATTATACTCAAAAAAGCCGAATGTTTGCAACTTTCATGAAGCTCTTTAAACTCTCTTTCAGCTTAAAACCAAGCCATATTTTGCATGTAACTGCCCTCAACATATCAGAAGCTTTCTCAAATATGTTGCCTACAAAAACTGTTGTAGTCACCCCACTGTTTTTGAAATTTTCATGATTCCTGTGAGCAGCATGGTCCCTCCTTGATCCAATATACTTTCCAACCAAAGGCTCAGAGGTTGGCAGCAACAGCTATTTGTCCTCTGTTGGGCAACAGTTCGTGGAGATAGTTGTGGCTTTCAGATGGCTTCATTGCAGGAAATGTGGCCTGTGAATAGTGGATGGACTGCCAATCAAGTTGTAGTTGTCTCAGCCAATCATGCCCTATGATGTTGGCCGTCCTGTTTTTACCACATACAAGCTCAACGTGGCTTGTTGGTTGTTGCACTTCACTGTTACAAATGTCATTCCCACAGGAGTTATCTTTTTTCCTGCATAAGTTGTTAGTTGGATATCTGCAGGCTTCAGTTTAGTATCTTTGAAATGCCATTCAGACTTATTTTGTGGAATGACTGAAACAGCTGAACCAGTGCCAATTCCATTTTAATTAGCTTGCTGTTCACTTCTCGCATAAGCCATATTGCTCATCTATTGTTAACTTTCGCACTGTAAATCTCACGGCTACACAATCCCTTGTAACTCCCATCATTATCAGATTTTTCATCAACACTGTGCACATTAGTACTCTTTTTGAAAATGAAACTTGGCGTTGTGTAGCTTTTGTTCTTCTCTGTGCAGTCCATTTAATTTTGTCTTCCTGACATACTCTGAATGTTTCCTACTTTGTTGCATTTTCTGCAAGTTTTGCCTTTAAATCTGCATTTATTTGGTGTACGTGAGTCCCTGCCGTAACAGAAAAGCAATTTGTTTGGCCAGGCTGGTTTCTGTTTAGGCAATGCAATTTTGTTCACACTCACTTTCATTCCTAACTGCAACTCAATTGCGTCTCTGTCGGCGGTTTCCATTGAAACAGCAATTTCCGCTGCTCATTTGAATGTAAGCTGTGCTTCAGTCAGGAGCCATTTTTGAATGCTTTCTTTAAGATTCCACAAATTAAATGATCTCTTAGCATATCATTAAGGTAATTACCAAACTGACAATGCTCAGACAATCTCTTCAATTCAGTCACGTACGCTGAAATGGACTCCCCTTCCTTTTGATTCCACTTATGAAACCTAAAGCATTCTGGAATTAACAATGGCTTTGGTTCTAAATGTGTGTGCATTACTTTGACAATATCAGGTAAGCATGTTTCTGATGGTTTGGTTGGAGCAGTTAAACCCAATGCACTGACCAAAATTAGTACTTGTTTCTCATTGGCTATTTCATTTGCTTCAAACTGCTGTTCCACTAGTTCAGTATACATGAGCCAATTATCCGTTGTGTAATCAAACTCGTCAATCATTCCGATGTAGCCAGCCATTTCTGATTTTTTTTAATGATTTAATGATTTTAATGATTTAATGACCCAGTACTCTCTCTTTATGAACCCTGAATTCTTCCATTTACAGCCTCTTTTTCTACAACTTGACCGTGTCTTCCCTTCTAAAGAACATGTGCTGCCCTGTTTCGCCACTCCTCAAAGTGTTTGTTGCTTCAGTTTGAATGTCTTACTCTGTTTTTAACAGATTGATAGCCACCTCAGGGTCATTTTAAAATGATCTCATCACCAATGTTCTGTCTTGTAACTTCAAAACATTAAATTAATTTAATGGAATATGGGCATATCTTCATCTTTACTTTAAGCGAGGCACTGCTCGTATCACATGGTAGTGTGATGATGTATGCAATTAACATTTTTAGAATCAGAATCATGTTTATTATCATTAGCATGTGTTGTGAAATTTATTAGTAGCAGCAGTTCAATGCAGTACATAATACAGAAGAAAAAATTGAAAATAAATAAGTAAATCAATTACAGTACTGTATACATATATTGAATAGGTTAAAAATCACACAAAAACAGAAATAATATATATTTAAAAAGTGAGATAGTGTTCATGGGTTTGATGTCCATTTAGGAATCATATGGAAGAGGGGAAGAAGCTGTTCCTGAATCACTGAGTGTGTGCCTTCAGGCTTCTGTACCTCCTTCCTGATGGTAACAGTGAGAAAAGGACATGCCCTGGGTGCTGGGGGTCCTTAATATTGGACGCTGCCTTTCTGAGACACTGCTCCTTGAGGATGTCCTGGGTACTTTGTAGGTTCGTACCCAAGATGGAGCTGACTAGATTTACAACCCTCTGCATCTTCTTTCGGTCCTGTGCAGTAGCCCCACCCTGCCCCCATACCGATGATGATACAGCCTGTCAGAGTGCTCTCTACGGTACATCTATAGAAGTTTTTGAATGTTTTTGTTGACATATACATATTGTTACATATAACCCCTAATTATTTAAATAAACAAGAATACTTAATCATACAATATATATACAAGTTTACTCAAATATTGAAATATCAAATACACAACAAATAGGTGAACTGGCCTCTGTAAATTGTCCCGAGTGTGTAGGTAAGTGGTAGTATCTGGGGGTGTTGATGGCATTGCAGGCAGAATGAAATAGGTTTAGTGGAAATGATTGACTGATGGACAGATAGACCAATTTGGGTGAAGGGCCTGTTTCTTTGCTGTATGATCATGGTTTCAACCATCAGTTAGAGGTAACGTTAGCAAGATAACGGATCAGAAAAATTGGGTCAATCAATGTCAAGAATTCCTAGCTTTACAAACTTGTTCAGAAATCATTGCATTGTTCTTGCACGCCTGTGGAGAGAGTTAACCTATTTCCTTCTTTCCTTATTTACAGAAGGATCTGCCTCTAACAAGAAAAGGAAGTAGGTAAGAGAAGTATTTTCCAGCCCTGTACAACACAGTTGGAAGCATGGTGTGGTAGTCGAGAAGTACAGCTGTTAAAATGTTCCTAATATGATAAATTCGACACTTCACCTTTTAATTTACCTCATTATGATCTTGTGTCTTATTGTTTTACTGGCTCTGCACTTTGCATGTAGCTGATTCACTTTATTCTTTGTCATATTGTTCTATTTTGTACTACTTAATGCACTGTATAATGAATGATCTAAATGAACAGTATGCAAGTCAGAACACACAAAATGCTGGAGAAACTCAGCTACTCAGCTGATGTTTCAGGCCAAGACCCTTCATCAGGACTGCTGATGAAGGGTCTTGGCCCAAAATATTGACTGTTTGTTCCTCTCCCTTGATGCTACCTGACCTGCTGAGTTCCACCAGCATTTGTGTGTGTTGCTGAAGATTTCTAGTATTTTCAGAATCTCTTGTGTTCTTGCAAGACAAGCCTTTCGCTGTACCATGGTACATGTGACAATAATACACCGATTCCAGTTCCAGTTCCAAAGCCTTTAAAATAAAAATTGCATATGCTGTAAATCTGAAATAAAATCAGGAAATGCTGGGAACGCTCAACAGGTCAGGCAGTATCTGTGGATAGAGGCAGTTAACATTACAATTCAGAAACCTTTTGTCAGAACTGTGAGAGAGAAGAGATTTTTTTAAAAAAAGTATGGTCTAGTTACAAAGAGGGTGACAGGAGGGATGGATCTGTGATAGGTGTGCACAGGTCAAATGGGTTAACTGGGGCAGTTACAAGATGATCACTTTGCCTTTGTCTGTGTTCTGTGCTGCTAATAGCAGAGCTCTGGGACCTGCCCAGTAGGTCAGGCTGAACTAATGGAGATATATCTTGTCGCATTTTATCACATTACCTCACAGAATACATCACATGATTGCAGTAAGACAACTGAGCAATGGGAGTAATTAGGATGGATGATGAAAAGCTCCGGCAAAGAGGTTGATTTGACAGAGTATTTTAATGGAGCAGAGAGATTCAGGAAGAGACTTTCTGAGACTGCTGAATTGAAGGCATAGTTGGTAATTGTGGACAATGGAAAAGAGAGATAGAAAATAGCCGGAGTAGTGCAGAGTACTCTAGGAGTTGTAGATTTATAGTAGATTGAGACAGACAATTGCCAGAGCAGTGCAGAGTACCCTGGGAGTTGTAGACTTGTAGGAGATTGAGACAGACAATCGCTAGAGCAGTGCAGATTACCCTGGGAATTGTAGACTTGTAGGAGATTGAGACAGGCAATCGCCAGAGCAGTTCAGAGTACCCTGGGAGTTGTAGACTTGTAGGAGATTGAGACAGGCAATCGCCAGAGCCGTGCAGATTACCCTGGGAGTTGTAGACTGGATGGAGTTTGGAAAGATAAAGGCCATGATTTGGAATCCAATTTTGAGAACTTCAAACCATGGCATGCATGGATTTGGATGGGGCTGAGTATAAATGTGCAAAGTGAACTTTCCGTTAAATCTGTTCCTAGCACATTCAAACAGTGCCTCTGAGATTATAACTTTTAAAAATATGTATTCATTTTTTTTGAATCAGAAAATCTCTAGCAAGGCAGGTGGAATATAATGCAGACAAAAATGAGGTGCTGCACATTGTGAGGACAATCTAGGGTAGAACTTACACAGTGAACGGTAGGGCACAGAGGAGTGTGGTAGAACAAAGGGAACTGTGAATACAGATCCATAATTCCTTGAAAGAGGCTGCACAGGTAAATAGGGCCATAAGGAGGGCTCTGGGAACATTGGCCTTCATATGTCACAGTATTGAATACAGGAGTCGAGAAGTTAGGTTGAAGTTGTGTAAGCCATTGGTGAGGCCAAATTTGGAGTATTGTTTACAGATCTGATCACCTACCTACAGGAAAGATAAATATAAGATTGAAAGAGTAAACAGAAAAGTCACAAGGATATTGTCAGGATGTGAGGATCTGAGTTTCTATGGAAGGATTGAATAGGTGAGGAGTTTTTTTCCCTGCAGCTTAAGAGACGAAGGTGAGATTTGATAGAGATATACAAAATCATGAGGGGTAGGGACAGGGTAAATGCAAACAGGCTTTTTCATCTGAGGTTGGGTGAGACCAGAACAAGAGGTCATAAGCTAAGAATGAAAAGTGAAATATTTAAGGGAACCCGAGGGGGAACTATTTCACTTAGAGGTTGGTGCAAACGTGGAATAAGAGTTTCCAGCACAAGTCATGGATGCGGGTTCAATTGCAACATTTAAGAGAAGTTTGGATAAGTACGTGGATGGGAAGAGTATGGATGGCTGTGGTCCAGGTGCAAATCATTGGGACTAGTCAGCATGGACTAGATGGGCCAACTGCCCATTTCTGTGCTGTAGTGCTCTATGACTCTATTTGTTGTCCATTCTTCACTACCATTGAGGAGAAGGTGGGGGTGGGCCACCTTGAACCACTGTAGTCCATCTGGTGAAGGTAATCCCACTGAGCTTTTGAATGAGGGGTTTGGGTTTTAACCTAGTGGTGATGAAGCTAGATAGGTGGTGATGGTCTTCTCCTGTCTACCTCTCTTGTTCTTCAGGGTTAGGAAATGGGGTTGGAGTGGCCTGGTGATACACACTGGTGTGCAAGCGGTGGAGAGAATGAACGTTTAGGGTGATTCATTGGCTGCCAATCTATATATGTCAACTCAGTGGCCACTTTATTAGGTACACTTGTACACCTGATTAGTGCAAATATCTGATGTCCATCATGCGGCAGCAATTCAATGCATAAAAGCATATAGACATTGTCAAGAGGTTCAGTTGCTGTTCAGATCAAACATCACAATGGGAAAAGAAATATGGACTAAGTGAGTTTGACTATGGAATAATTGTTGGTGCTTAACAGGGTGATTTGAGTATCTCAGAAACTGCTGCTCTCCTGGGGTTTTCCACGCACAACAGTCTCTAGAGTTTACAGAGAATGGTGCAAAAAACAAAAAAAAGGAAAAAAAATCCCGTTAGCAGCAGTACTGTGGCCAAAAACGTCTTGTTAATGATAGAGGTCGGAGAAGAATGGCCAGGCTGGTTCGATCTTAGAGGAACGTGGCTGTAATTCAAATAACCGCGAGTTACAACAGTGGTGTGCATGCACAATGTGTCGAACCTTGAAATGGATGGGCTACTGCAGCAGAAGACATTGAACATTGAGGGCACTTTATTAGGTAGAGGAGGTATGTGACTCAAACCCAAACCCTAATCCTAATGCTTCAGGTTGAAACCTTCATTGTGGATGTAGCCTGTCCATTTCCCTCCACAGATGCTGCCTGACATGCTGAGTTCCTCCAGCGGTCTGTTTATTGTTCTACACGTTAGGTGGTAAACCAGGCATGAATGATGTTCCATTAACACTAATAGTGGCCAGACCTTACGTCTTAGTTGGATTTAATTGTATGCACCAAAATGCAAAGGAACATCTGTTTAGATCATGTTTCCCACATTGTTAGAATGTTTTATAAATCCTTACAGCTAATGAACCACATCTGGTCACTGTTGTAATTGGCTGTTATGCTCTCTAGCGTTTAGGAAGGTAGGAGATAATCTCATCTGAAATTCTGAAAGACTCTAACAGGTTAAATACTTTGAATTGTTTCCCTCTATGGAGGAGTCTCAAATTTAGGGTAAGGGATTAACCATTTCAGGCTGCAATAAAGGAGGAATTTCTTCCCAGAATGTTGCGATTCCTTGGAATTCTCTAACCTGGAGAGCTGTGAATAATCAGAATCAGGTTTATTATCACCGGCATATGTCGTGAAATTTGTTAACTTAGCAGCAGCAGTTCAATGCGATACATAATATAGAAGAAGAAAAAAATAAAATAATAATAAATAAATAAGTAAATCAATTACAGTATACATATATTGAATAGATTAAAAGTTGTGCAAAAAACAGAAATAATATACATTTCAAAAGTGAGATAGTGTTCATGGGTTCAATATCCATTTAGGAATCGGATGACAGAGAGGAAGGAGCTGTTTCTGAATCGCTGAGTGCGTGCTTTCGGGCTTCTGTACCTCCTACCTGATGGTAACAGGGAGAAAAAAGCATACCGTGGGTGCTGGAGGTCCTCAATGAGTCCAGAGAAGGAACAGATACTGTAGAGGAGTTGTGGGCTGTGGGGATCAGGCAGGAAACTGACACTGAGGCCAAGTTCAAACAAATGGCTGACAAATCAAGCTTAAGGCATGTCCTGCTGAACCTTATGGTTTTTAATGTTCCTGTGAAACATAGTAGCCACTCTGTGCACAGCATGTTCCAGCAGTGTGACGATTATGATAAGCTGATATTACATATGGAGATGATATTGTCTAAAAATGTTTCTTCAGAAGTCAAGAGTGAGATGCAAAGTGTGGATACAGTTATTTTATTAGCTGTTCAGAACAAAGCGGTTAATAGTAAGTAACAGCAGCAGGGTAACTAATGTTAATTGTAACTAATTCACTCTATATCAAATAATCTGCCTTGTGGTCTTTCTTCATACCGGAAACTGGTTCAAGATTTATAGATAAGGAAGTCTTCTCTGATAAGACCAGCCTGTGAGACAACAAAGGCAGTCTTGATTTATGCTGCTATCACATAGAACATAGACCATTACAACACAGTACAGGCCCTTCAGCCCGCAATGTTGTGTTGACATTTGGACCTACTCTAAGATCAATCTAACTCTTCCCTCCTACAAAGCTCTCCATTTTTCTGTCCTCTATGTCGCCTTCTAAGAGTTTCTTAAATGTCCCTAATGTGTCTGCCTCTACCACCACCCTTGTCAGGGTATTCATGTATCCACCACTCTTGTGGAAAAAAAACCCCTCCTCTATACTTCTCAGAATCAGAATCGGGTTTAATATCACCACCATATGTTGTGAAAATTGTTAATTTTATGGCAGCAGTACAATGCAATATATGATAATATAGAAAAAACTGAATTATAGTTAAGTATATATATCAAATAGTTAAATTAAATAAATAGTGCAAAAACAGAAATTAAAAAGTAGTGAAATAGTGATCATGGGTTCAATGTCCATTCCGAAATCAGAGGGAACAAGCAGTTCCTGGAATCTCCTCAAATGCCAAATGAAATATAGCCGCTGTCTTGCCTTCTTTAGAGCTGCGTCAAAATGCTGTGACCAGGTTAGGTCCTCAGAGATATTAAAACCCAGGAACTATAAATTGCTCACTTTGTTCACTTCCGACCCCTCTATGAGGATTGCTTTGTGTTCCCTCATCTTACCCTTTCTGAAGTCCACAACCAGCTCTTAGATCTTACTGACATTGAGTGCAAGGTTGTTGCTATGTCACCACTCAACTAGCTGGTATATCTTGCTCCTGTATGCCCTCTTGTCAATATCTGAGATTCTGCCCGACAATGGTTGCATCATCAGCAAATTTATAGATGGCATTTAAGCTGTGTAGGAAAAGTAGAGCAGTGGGCTAAGCACACATCCCTGAGGTGTGCCAGTGTTGATTGTCAGCGAGATGGAGATGTTATTACCAATCCACACAGATTATGATCTTCTAGTTAGGAAGTCAGGTATCCTTTTGCAGAGGGAGGCACAGAGGCCCAAATTCTGTAGTTTTTTGATTAGGACTGATGGTGATGATCTGTAGTCAATAAACAGCATCCTGACTTAGGTTTTGGCATTGTCCAGGTGATCCAAGGCTGCATGGAGAGCCAATGAGATCACGTCCAGCATAGACCTCCCACAGCCATCCATATCCCTCCCATCCATGTACTTATCCAAACTTCTTTTTAACTGCTGCAGTTGTGGTGTTAGGCAAATTACAGTGGGTCTAGGTCCTTGCTGAGGCAGAGGCTGAATCTAGGTAGGAGTTGATTCTAGCCATGACCAACCTCTCAAAGCACTTCATCACCGTAGATGTGAGTGCTACTGGACGATAGTCATTAAGGCAGCTCACTCTGCTGTTCTTGGGGCCTGGTATAATTGTTGCCCTTTTGAAGCAGGTTGTTGTGTTCTTTATATGTACCGTGGGTTACTCATAAGGACACATATTCTGGAAGAACATAACTAGAACTTTAATTTAACAGCAAACAGCAACCACGTCTAACATACAAGCTTCTCGATCATTCTGTCAGTTCTGCGCATGCTCTGAACTCTGTCACGTGACACATGATATCACCACATCTTCCTTTCCTTAAAAAGAAACACAGTTAGCAACATTAATCAAAACAAATGCATAATTTAACATGTCTCTATCAGTCTCTCTGGGGGTTTACGAACACGAGTAGACCTTCTGAGTGTTTCACACAGTTCTTGTGTTTCGTTGTTATTTCCATGTTTTGTCTGGTCTGCATCAGTTAACTGAAATTCTGAAGTTGGCTCTTTCCTGAGGTCTTTGCGATTTCTTCTTAGTACTGCTCCTTCTGTTTGGACCATGTATGATCTGGGTTGTACTTCTTCAAGTACTGTAGCTTTCTGTGTCCATGTGTTCATTTTGTCTTGTATCCTTACTTCATCTCCTTGGTGCAGTTCAGGTAATGGACGAGAACATCTGTCAAAGTATGTTTTCTGCTTTGCTGTGTTCATCTTTCCATCTTTTCACTTGTTCACCTTCCTCTGTTCTCAAGAGGCTCTCATTTATTTGCAGATTGGATCTCAAACGGCATCTCATCAAGAGCTGAGCAGGTGAAAATCCATATTCAAGTGGAGTACTACGATAGGCTAACAAAGCTTTATAAAAATCATCTCCACTATCATTTTGTGCATCAGTTTCTTGATAATTCCTACCGACTTCTCAACTAACCATTGAACCGAGGGAAAAATGGACTCGATGTTGTATGAACAAAGCCCCATTCCTGACCAAAATGTCTCATGCATTCACCATTGAATTGTGGACCATGGTCTGTGAAAACTTCATCAGGTACACCATGTCTGGAAAAAACTGATTTCATGCATATACTTACATTCTCTGCTGTTGTTCTGCCCAAACCACACACTACAGGATACAAGGAATAGTAATCTGATATTAATAGATAATCTTTGTTGTCATTTACAAAAAGATCAACACCTACCTTCTGATAAGGTCTCTGAGGACTAGGATGTGGATGCAGTGGCTCCTTAGGGTTGCTGGGTTGGTATTTAAAGCATATTCAACAAGAAGACACCAATTCTGCAATTCCTTGATTCATCCTGGGTCAAAACATCACTTCCCGCGCCCTTCTCTTACACTTTTCAATACCTAGGTGGCCTTCATGAATTTTCCCAAGCATTTCTTTTTGGAGACTTTTAGGAATTACAATTCTGCTACCTTTATGCAATATCCCATCTACAACAGAAAGGTCTGATCTGTGGTTCCAATAATCTTGTGCTTCTGAGGTACAGTAATGCCTATTATCTGGCCATACTTCCATCACCACTAGTATTACCTGACTGAGAATTTTGTTCTTCTCTGTCTCAAGACACAGCAGTTCCAACTTTTTGGGAGCAACAGGTCCAGTTTCTATGACCATATCAATAAATACCTGAACATCAATAATGTTCCTGTGACTGTCTTTTGTCATTGGATCCACAGCTCTGGAAAGTGTGTCAGCTGTGTACATGAATTTTCCAGGTGTGTATGACACATTCAATACATACCTTTGCAATTTGATCATCATTCGCTGAATTTGCAAAGGACAGTCGCTTAAAGGTTTGCGAAACAATGCAATCAAAGGCTTATGATTGGTTTCAACATCAATAGATTGCCCTGACACAAACTGATGAAATCTCTCACAAGCAAACATAATGCTGAGCAATTCTTTTTCAATTTGGGTATACCTTGTTTCTGGATCAGATAATGAATGAGATGCATATGCCACTGATAGTCATTCCTGATCATGTTTCTGGAGTAATACTGCCCCTAAGCCTGCCTGAGATGCATCACTTGAGATTTTGATGGCTTTCTCAGCATCATAGAATTTCAACACACATCCTTTAGTGAGCACTTTCTTGAGATTTTGCCATGCCTTCTCCTGTTCATGATTCCAGCTCCATCTGTTTTTCTTTTCTGTTAGCTGCCTCAATGGAACAAGCTGTTCCGAGAGATTGGGTATGAATTTTCCCAGGTAGTTGACCATTCCCATAAACCTTTGAACATCCTTTTTATATTGCGGTCTTGGCATTTTCTCAACAGCAGAAATCTTCAATGGATCAGGACGCACACCCTCATCGCTGATGATATCACCCACAAAGGTAAGTTCAGTCACTCCTAGCTGACATTTGTCTTTATTTAACTTCAGGTTTGCCTTGCGTGTTGCCTCTAAGACTTGTCTAAGTCTGGCGTCATGCTCTTGTTTAGATGATCCCCAAACAATAATATCGTCCATGGACGTATCGGGCCCTCAATGTGCTCATATGCCATGTGAATGGTTTCATGGTACACCTCAGGAGCTGATGCAATTCCAAACGGAAGCCAAATAAAATGGTATCTGGCAAAAGGAGTGTTAAAGGTTCACAACTTTGAACTCGGTTCATCTACAAACGTTTGTAGTTTAAGTTGCCAGAATCCAGAGGATGCATCCAATTTACTAAAGTACTTTGCATTAGCAAACTGTGACATAATTTCTTCAGGAGTAGGCAATTTGAAATGCTCTCTTTTAATGGCTCGACTCAAAGCTCTTGGATCTAAGCAAATCCTCAGTTTTCCATTTTTCTTATCAACAATAACAAGCGAATTGACCCATTCAGTCGGTTCATCAATTTTTTGTGTGACTCCTAACCGTTCCATTCTGTCTAGCTCTGTTTTCAGTTGATCACGTAATGCAAAAGGTACTTTTCCACATGGATGTACTACAGGTGGCACGGTGTTGTCAGTTTTAATCGTGTGCTCTCCTGGAAGACAACCAAGCCCTTTGAACAAGTCCTCATACTCTTTCATCAAGTCACTGTATTCTGAATCTGTCCAGGACTAAGACTCTTTTCACCAAATTCAGTCTCTCACAGGCAGATAAACCAAGTATTGACTGTACATTGTTAGGCACGACCACAAATGAAAGCGTGTGCACCATATTTTTGTGTGATACTTTTGCCGCACATGTTCCTTTAACTGGAATGTCTGCACCTGAATACCCAGTCACTTTTATATTTGTCTGATGTAACTTTGGTCTCAGATTCTGCAAGAACATTTACTTGTGCTCCAGTATCCAATTTAAACAGAATAATGTTTTGGTTCACTTGCAGTGGCATAGTCCGGTCATTCTTACTTCGTTGTCACAAAGCACATCTATATAAAACTCCTCATGTTCATTTTCAAGCACTGCATTTACGTGTTTTATTTCCTTTCTACTTCTGCAACTGTGTGAAAAATGATTAATCTTACCACAGTTGTTACACAGTTTCCAATACGCTGGACACATTTTAGGTCAGTGCTGCCACCCACAGCGATCACAAAGTCTTTTTCTTTCAAACAATGTCTTGCTCTCTGTCGGTTTCGTAGTCACTTGATTATTTTTTCTAACATGTTTGCGGTTATTCACAGTGTGTATGCTGCAGTTCTCAATAAAAAGCTCTTTAGCCTGTGACTTTACAGTTTCCAAAGCTTTGCAGAGAATCAAAGCTTCTTCCAAATTTACGTCTGGTTCTCTTAAGAGTCTTTCTCTCAGAGCATTATCCAGAAGGCCGCAAATAATACTGTCTTTAACGAGAGAGTCCGTCAGCTCTGCAAACTCAAATGTTTTACTGTGGTTTCTCAATTCCGTAACAAATTAATCAATCGTTTGACCAACTTTCTGCTTGCATGTAAAGAATTTATACCGTTCATACGTCACATTGCGCTTCAGTATGCAAAATGACTCAAACTTGTCAATTATCGCTTTTAGATTCAAATTATCTCCATCTTCGAAAGTAAAATGGTTATATACCTCAATTGCATCATCCCCAATCACATGGAGTAGAATTGCAGCTTTTGTTTTCTCTGTTTTATTATCTGCTCCGATCGCTGATAAATAAATTTCAAAACGCTGTTTAAATCTTTTTCAATTTTCAGCTACATTTCCAGTCAGCTGAAGCATTGATGGGGGTTGCAAAACTTCCATTCTTAAAGTTGTTAGCAAACAGTGAAAAAGTTTCCGCTCTTTTTTCGCTTATCTTCACTTCCCCTGTGTTAGCGAAACGAATTATTCTTCCAGACCGACATTTGACACCATGTTGTGTTCTTGATATGTACCGTGGGTTACTCATAAAGACATATATTTTGGAAGAACATCTCTAGAACTTTGATTTAACAGCAAACAGCAACCACATCTAACATACAAGCTTCTCGATCATTCTGTCAGTAATGCGCATGCTCCGAACTCTGTCATGTGACACATGATATCGCCACACAGGTGGGAACCTCTGAGAGATTGAAATGTCTTTAAAGATTCTCACCAGTTGGTTGGCGCAGATTTTCAGCGCCTTACCAGGTACTCCATTGAGTCCTGCTTCTCTCTGCTGAAAGACAGCCCGACATTGGCCTCTGAGACAGAGATCACAGGGTCATTGGGTGCTACAGGGATCCTCATAGCTGTGGTTTTACTCTCTCTTTCAAAGCGAGCGTAAAAGGCATTGAGCTCATCCGGGGGTGATGCATCACTGTCGTTCATGTTGTTGGGTTTTGCTTTGTAGAAAGTAATGTCCTGCAAACTTTGCCAGAGTTGACGTGCATCCAATGTCACCTCCACTCTCACTCAGAATTGCTTCTTAGCTCCTGAAATTGCGCTCTGCAAGCCGTACCTGGTTTTCTTGTACAGAACTAGGTCACCAGACTTAAATGCCACAAGATCTCACCCTCAGCTGACTGCGAACCTCTGAGTCATTCATGGCTCTTGATTTGGGTATGTACGACATGTTCTCATGGGCACACACTATCCACACAGGTTTTAACAAAGTCGGTGACAGCTGAGGTGTGGTCATTTTCTTCAATCACCTTAAAAGTATGACCCTTGCGCTAGCCATTTCCACTCTGGGAAAAAGCCTCTGACTGTCCACTCAGTCTACGACTCTTACATCCCTGTTCAAGTCCCCTCTCACCCTCCTTCGCTCCAGAGAGAAAAATTCTAAAAGGGCATCACAGCTCAGATTTACAGATAAAGAAACTACAGAGGTACTACAAATAACAAATATTCACTGATCACTTACAGACAAACAGGTGATTATCCAAACATCTAAGCAAGTATAAAGGAAGTTAGACGACAAAGAAAAAGAACAACTTAGGCTCTAATCCAGCAATGAATATGTTTTAACTGGACATCTGGGATAAGTCATCCACTCTTCCGAGCTGTGCCATGGAATCTTTTATCTCCACGTAAAGAGATGAGCGACGCCTCAGTTAATCTGTACAGATACGGAACAGTACAGAACAGGGCCAGGCCCCTTTGGCCTATAATGCCAAATGAAATTCAGCCCTGCAAAATGCTGGAGGAACTCGGCAGGCCAGGCAGCATCTATGGAAAAAAAGTACAGTCGACATTTCAGGCCGAGACCCTTTGGCAGGACTGTTGCCTTTACCTGATCCATAGCTCTCCATGTCCACATGCCTGTCTAAATGCCTTGTAAATACCACAGTTGTGTCCTTTTCCACCACCATCACTGACTGTGCATTCCAGGATCCTATCACACTGTGTAAAAACATAATAATTACCCTCTAGTATTTGACATTTCCACCCAGGCATAAACATTCTGCCTATCTACCTCATCTATGTATTCCTATCAGGTTCCTTCTTAGCCTCTGATGCTCCAGGCAGCACAGTCGTGATTAGCAGTAGCACCACTACAGTGTCAGTGACCCGGGTTCAATTCCCACCTCTGTCTGTAAGGTGTTTGTATGGCCTCCCTGTGACTGTGTGCTCCAGTTTCCTCCCACAGTCTAAAGACATGTGTAATTGGTCAGTGCGGGCTTAAAAACATAGAAAACCTACAGCACAATACAGGCCCTTCGGCCCACAAAGCTGTGCCGAACATGTCCCTACCTAGGCTTACCCATAGCCCCTCTATTTTTCTCAGCTCCATGTACCTATCCAGGAGTCTCTTAAAAGACCCCGTCGTTTCCGCCTCCACCACCGCTGCTGGCAGCTGATTCCACGCACTCACCACTCTCTACGTTTAAAAAAAAAACTTACCCCTGATATCTCCTCTGTACCTGCTTCCAAGCACCTTAAAAATGTGCCCTCTCATGCTAGCTATTTCAGCCCTGTGAGAAAGCCTCTGACTATCCACGCGATCGATGCCTCTCATCATCTTGTACACTTGTTGAGCCGAAGGGCCTGTTACCATGATGTATCTCTAAGTAAGTAAAATGAAAACAAAAATAGTCCAAGTCTGTCCAAAATCTCCTTATAGCTGATACTCTCTAGTCCAGGCAGCATCCTTGTGACCCCTCATCTGTACCATCTCCAAAGCCTCCTCATTCTTTGTTTAATGGGGTGGCCGGAACGGCACACATTTCTGTGAAAGTCAGCATGAGGTCCATGAGGCAGGCACATGGTCCAATAATGGGAATAGAGAGAACTTGTCTGATATTTTTTGCTGTGGACAAGATGGAAACTGAAGTCAGATTACAGACAATTCGTTATAACAATCCCAAAACTGCACTCAGTTCCCATTTCGTTGGATATCCGCTGGACCTAATAAAGTGGTCATGGCCTGTCTGTCTGTGGCCTTCTGCTGCTGTGTAGCCCATCCATTTCAAGGTTTGACATGTGTGTTCAGAGGTGCTCTTCTGAACATCACTTTTGTAACTGTCACCTTGCTGTCAACTTGATCTAGTCTGACCATTCTCCTCCGACCTTCTCATTGACAAGGTGTTTTCATCCACAGAACTGATCACTGGATTAATTTTGCTTTTTGTACCATTCTCTGTAAGATTTAGAGACTGTTTTGCATGAAAATCCCAGGAGATCTGCAGTTTCTGAGATACTCAAACCATGCCGTCTGACACCAACAATCATTCCACAGTCAAAATCACTTAGATTATATATGCTCCCCCATTCTAATACTTGGTTTGAAGAACAACTGAATCTCTTGGGCATGTCTGCATGCTGTTATGCATTGAGTTGCTGCCAGATGATTGGCTGATTAGATATTTCAATTAACGAGCAGGTACACCTAATAAAGTGGTCACTGAGTGTATTTGTAGCTGTAGTCACTAAAAGACTGGAAAAGCATCTTTGAGAGTACGAGGAGATTGGAAACTCACGTAGAGCAAATTCTCCTCTGGATCCTGGACTGATTGACTGGTATCTGTGCTATAAATGCAGTGTAATATTCCGTTATTGATATCCAGTTATAGATTGGAATCTGTTCGTGGAATGTTTGCATGTAGCATTCTAATCCATGGATCTAAAGAGCAACTTGGATGGTCTGAATACGGTCTTTATGCAAATTGACAGCTATCTGAAAATGAGTTACCAGCAGGAATAAAATTAAAGGGTTTGAGTGTTTTCTGTACTAATAGTAGTTATCTGGAAGTGAATCTAATTAAGGATCTCGAATGCGCGGTGCACACTCATGATTGCTAGTTTAACTGGTTCGGGTGATACATTCTGTGGTTTGTAGCTCTAATCTGAAAGGCAGAATTAAATTACAGAGAGGAGAGCACACCTGGTGTCTGTTAGTTAGCACTGATTGAATTTTACAGGGGAGCTTGTGTGCTAAGCCTGGCTGCATCCTACATTGCCTACAGCTGCCAGTCCAATCATTTCACACCGTCTCCTCGATACACAGTGACATTCGCACTAGCAGATTATCTGGCGTGATGCCATTAACTGTGGCATTACTCTTGGAGTAATTGACACCCAGGGGTCTGGGAAAAGACTACAGGGAGAGGTCTTGAGAAGGAAGACGCTCAGTGCTGTAATCTTGCACAAGAGCTCTAATGCTGTCATTAGAAGCAAGGACGACTCACGGTGGGCGGAGATGGGGGTGGAGGAGTCAACTTGTACCTCAGGTCACGTCAGTGGATTTGCTGAGGCCTGTTTTACACTCTTGTAAAGGTTAGCTTTATTTGTCATATGTACTTAGAAACATGTGGCACAGTCAAGCATGTCCACAACTCACTATCCCTAACCTGTACGTCTTTGGAATGTGGGAGGAAACAGGAGCACCCGGAGGAAACCCACATGGTCACGGAGAGAACGTATGAACTCCTTACAGATGGTGGTGGGAATTGAACTTGGGTCACTAGTGTTGTAATAGCATCACGCTAACCACTTGTGCATGGATATCACTGTGCACACCTGGAACATCTGTACATTAGCCATGGAAGACCAGGAGTGAAAATCATACCTGCAGTAGGACCCCAGTTTTTTTAAATTCCAATTATAATTGATTTTTCATTGAGGTGAGGTCACAAGGCACCAAAATGAGCCCACAGTCTGGCCGAACTCCATAGCTTTAGATGGGACAATAACAGTTGACCTGTTTTTGAATCCCTCTGTGGTTTTCCCCCTTCCTGTGTTGGATTCTCTCCTCCACCTCTACTGTTCTCAGACACCTCTGCAGCCTTTCTGTCTCCATCCATAACTCCCATTGTTGAACCATTGCATCCCAGCCTTCAGGTGCCAAAACCCTGGAATTTGCTGCTTTGGGTTTTGAAACCTCCCTCTTCCTACAAGTGTCTGCTCAACTCTACCTCATCTGACTGCGTGGAGTTTGCACGTACGCCCTGTGTCTGCATGGATTCATCCAGCAGTCCATCACAGGCAAAGCCTTCCCCACCATTGAGCACGTCTACAAGGAGCGCTGCCACAAGAAAGCAGCATCAAGGACAGCCACCATCCAGTCCATGCTCTCTTCTCACTACTACCATCAAGCAGAAGGTACAGAAGCCTTAGGTCCCACACCACCAGGTTTAGAAACAGTTATTACCCTCGAACCATTGGGCTACCGAACCAGTGTGGATAACTTCTTTCATCTCAATGCTAAACTGATTCCGCACGTGATTCACTTTCATGTCCTCATATTATCTTGTTATTTTTGTTATTTGTATGATTTGTCTTATTTTGCACATTGGTTATTGGTCAGTCTTTGCTTATGAGTAGATGTTAATAAATTCTGTTGTATTTCTTTATTTTCCTGTAAATTCCTGCAAGAAAATGAGCTTCAAAGTCGTATATGGTGACTCAATGTGGAAAAGAGTCGATGGGCCACTTGGCCTAATTCTGCACCAATGTCTTGTGGATTTGCACCTACTTTGATAAGAAATTTACTTTGACTTTGATGTTGGCTTCCTCCCATAATTTGAAGACATGCAGGTTGATAGGTTAATTGTCCATTGCAAGCCTGTAGGTGAGTTTAGGGTTGAGTTTATGTGAATGTGGAGAGGATACATTGAGATTAAGGTAGGTGGCTACCTCATTGTCAGCATGGACATTGGACTGAAGGTCTTACGTCTGTGTTCCATGAACAAGGTGACTTTATGGCTTGTTGTCTACTTTGGCCTGGCAACTTCACCACGATGCAATTTAGAACACTTACAGTACATCTTGAACAAGATGTATGTAAGGCTATTGGGGCCAGAGGACACAGACACGTGATTGTGAGGGTCAAGGGTGAGGCTGATTAGCTGCAGATCTGGTTCTCAGCGACAGTGGTGACTGCCTCCCCCTCCTTCGTTTAACCATCAGATTGAGCTGCTGGAGTGCCATCCCACACCTTTGGGAAAAGCTGAGGACAGAGATCACAAGAGAGTATGGTAACTGTACCCCTCTCAGGGCTCAAAGCTCACAGCTTTCTGTACATAACCATTTTAAAGTCAATCTTTATTTTATTCTTTTATTGTTATCTCTTTGACTTCTTTTTCTACTTAACTCATATTTTCCTGATATCTATAAATACATATCTATTCCTATGTGTGTGTCTCTTTCATCTCTGCCTTCAATATCTGTCTTTTTCTCTACCACAACACCCTGTTCTCTCTAGATTCCACTGCTCTGGAGTTTTGCCTCTCTCTCTCCTTGATTTGGAGCTTGAGAGGCTGAACTTTGGGTCCCCATGCCCATTTTGTCTTCTTTCAGCTGCCTCTGATTCTCAACTTTACCAAAAAAAAAAACATGTTCTGGAAATACTCAATAGTGCTAACATTTCAGCTCACTGACCTTCAAAGGTCAACAGGCTGACAGGTTTCTCTGCACACAGAGAATTCAGAGCTAGCCAACTGTTTCCAACATTTTCTGGGTTTAATTTTCCTTTGTCTGTCTGTCTGTCTGTCTCTCTCTCTCTCTCTCTCTCTGTCTCTCTCTCTCTCACACACACACACACACACACACACACACACACACACACACACACCTTGTGGCTGTGTTCTCTCTCCCCATTTCTGCATGACTCTTTAATGTTCTGTTATCCTCTTTGCAGTATCTCACTGTCTGTTATATATTCTCTCTGTTCAACCCCACTCTACACCCAGGGCTCACCATTTATCTCTATGGCCCAACCCACTTTATTCAATCCTCCTTCCAGTAACATTCCTCACTCCACCCCATACCACTATCCCCAGTGATTGTCCTAACAATGCATCCTCTTTCTCTCCCTCCTCACGCCTCCTTTCCTCCCTCCTCCCTCCCTCTCCTCTGCTTCTTCACTGCCCCTCTCAATCCCCCTCACTCCCACTCTCCACCACTCATCCCCCCTCTCCATCACTAGCCCCTCATACCCCTCCTCCCCAACACTACCCTTCTTCTCCCCCTCACCCCTCCTTTCCCTCATTAACCCTCTCCCCATCACCCACACTCCTCCTCTCCCTTCTCCCACCTCCTCACCCCTCTCTCAGCTCCCCTCTATTATTTTCCTCCCCATTCTCTCCCTCTCTCCATCCCTCCCTCCCTCCCTCCCCCTCTCCATCCATCCCTCCCTCCCCCTCTCCATCCATTCCTCCCCCCCTCCATCCATCCCTCCCCCCCTCCATCCATCCCTCCCCCCCACTCCATCCATCCCAACCTCCCCCCCTCCATCCATCCCAACCTCCCCCCTCCATCCATCCCCCCTCTCCACCCATCCCTTCCTCCCCCATCCATCCCTCCCTCCCCCCTCCATCCATCCCTCCCTCCTCCATCCTTTCCTCCCTGTGTCTCCATTAATCCTCCCTCCCACTCTTCACCCCTCCATCCCTCCTCTTGTTCATCCCTCCCTCCCTCCCTCGCCCCTCCCTGCACCTCTCCCCCCTCTCTCCCTTCTGCACTTTCCTGTCCCGTTTCCCACGCCACACCCTGTCCCGTGTGTTTTGTTGCTAATGTAGTCTCGCTGGAGACTGGTTTTGCGGTTGATAAGATACCTGGATGAATAGCCGGCCGCTTCCAAGTGAACGCAGACATCCCGACCCTCCCAGGCCGGTCTGATTGCGGACGGAGCGTGCGGGAAGTCTGAGGCAGGAATGAATGGGGGAGCGAGGGCGCGATGCGGGCTCTTCCAACGCCCGACAGCTGGTGGCAATAGACTCCCACACGAGTCTACACACACCCAGTCCCACACACACATCCTCCCCTCTCAGGTCGTTGGAATAATCTACCAGCCCCAGTTAGGGAATTAGCACAGCGCTGACTGTAGCCGAGGCTCCACGTAACGGCGCCAACCACAATGTCAGCTCCACCGGACCATGTCGGAGACTCTGTGGACGATGCTCTCTAATTTTTCCATGCCCTATTTTCTTGAAAGCAACATGTTCCGGCGGTCCAAAAGGTAACGAGCAGCCTTGCCCCATTCATGAAAGCAAGCGTGGCACAGAGTCTGGTTGGGGCGGGATGCGGAGAAGCTTTCGCTTGGTACCTTTGCCCGCTCTCTTTTGGGCGGAGGTATCGTTGTAACCGGGCTGGGGTATCGTTTTAGCAAGGTGGGTGTTTGAAGGGTGTAGGGCTATAGTTAAAGGACAGAAATAGAGACGGAGGTCTTGTGCCCGCCCTCCCTCTCGCTTTCTCAGCCGGGCTGGGTCGCTGGGACTGCATTGGTCGTAGCCATGAAGCGGCCGGTGCTGCAAGTGGTCGGTTCACCTTGGCAACGCAGAGGTGCCCGATGTCTGGATCGCCCATTTGTGGCCAGGAACCGAGGGGCTGCGGGATTGTGGTCTGGAGCATTGGTGACCCCGATCGCTATGCGCTGCAAGGTGTGACTATTGTCGGGATGGAGAAAGGCTCAGCAAATGCCGGGGTGGATTCCATTGTCTCACTCGGCCCTCCCCCTGTGGAGCGCCGAGCTGACATGCACATACCACACACACACACACACACACACACACACACACACACACATACCACACACATACCACACACACACACACACACACATACCACACACACACACACACACACACACACCACACACATACCACACACACACACACACACACCACACACACACCACACACACACATACCACACACACACACACACATACCACACACACACACACACACACACACACACACACATACCACACACACACACACCACACACACACACACACACACACACACACACACACATACCACACACACACACACACACACACACATACCACACACACACATACCACACACACACACATACCACACACATACCACACACACACACACACACATACCACACACACACACACACACACATACCACACACACAGACACACACACACACACACACACACACACACACACACACACATACCACACACACACACAGACACACACACTCACACACATACCACACACACACACACACATACCACACACACACACAGACACACACACACACATACCACACACACACACACACACACACACACACAGGCATAGAACATAAACACACACACACACATAAATACACTACACACACATAGAACTTAAACATACCATCCAGTTAAAGCATAGACATACACAACACATATATGTAAGACAAATGCACAGGATGGCTAAACACAGATATGCACAAATACATAAATGCACACAAAACACGGACACGGTAGGTATTATGCACACTGAGCACAGGTTCATGGGCAACAGTTAGACAGGAGGAGGGATATTACAAAGGGAAATGCGTGTGGAGAAATAGAAGAAAGGATAGTCCAGTTGGACGCAGGCACTGGGGGGGGGGGGTGGGCGTTACTGTGTGTGAGAGGAGAGAGGCAGCCAGACAGGAAAAAAAAACATAAAATGCTAGAAACAGTCAGCAGGTTCAGAGGTGTGAACAAACTTGGTGCAAAGAATGGTGCAGTACAGCTGTGTGTGACACACACACACACACACACACACACACACACACACACACACACACACCATGAGCAGCATCTAGAAAAACTACAACAGGAACAGACACATTGAAAATAGATACCTTATACAGGTGCAAGCATTCACAGATACACCATGTGTGCACAAATATAATGACAGAGCTGTTACATTCAAGTGTATATACATGCCCAAACACATGCAAACTCATTCCCCTCCCATGACTGGGTTTTGCAGTCAGATGTTTTCCAGCTTGTTCTTGTGTATTTGAATGAAGTTGACATTTGGTTCATAGCTTACTATACTATACTCTTAAAGAGTTCCAAAGATAAATTAATTTCAGATTCCATGTCGTGGCTGATGGTCGTACGCAGGTTGGCCACTGAGTATCCTACATGGCCGGAGATATATATGTTTTTCCCATTCAAAACCTTTGAAAATTGGGATGAAAGTGCTGGGAATGGAGACAATGGAAAATTCAGAAAGGAGGCTGGATGGAGATAATGTTAGTTGGCTGCAGGGCTAGAGCAGGTTGTTGAAGTGATTGTCACTGGAAGATTACTGTCCCTAAAACAACTGTATGACTCCTCAATCAGTTCACTGCGTTATATAGCACGAAAGCAGGCTATTTGTCTGAATTCATCTAATCTGACCAAGTTATTTACCTGAGCTGGTCCCATCTATGGGAGAGGGAGGTTGAACTTTACCCTTCCCTCTAGGGGAATGTTATGCATGTTACCTGATCCACCTATTTGCTTCTAGCTTCTTACTTCAGACCTCCCTTTCTCACCCACCCACCCACCTTCCCCCTCACCTGGCTTCACTCATTCTGACATGGCAGTCCGTGGCCTCCTCTACTGTCACACTCAGGGTGGAGGAAGAACACCTTATATTCTGTCTGGCTATCCTCCAGCCTGATGACATTTCTCGAACTTCCAGTAATTGCCCCCACTCTGTAGCCATTCTCATTCCTTTTACCTTTTCCCACCTTTTCTCCTTACCTGCCCATCCCCTCTCTTTGGTGTTCCTTCTCTTTCCCTTTCTTCCATGGTCTTCTACCCTGTCCAATTGATTCCCCCTTCTCCAGCCCTTTATCTCTTTCAACGATCAACTTCCAAGATCTTTTCTTTCCTGGTTTCACCTAACATCTACCACCTTTTACTTCCTCCCCTCCCCCACTTTTTCATGCTCTAACTTCTCATCTTTTTTTTCAAGTCCTTATGCAGGGTCTCGGCCCAAAACATCGACTGTTTCTTCTTTTCCATAGGTGCTGCGTGGCCTGCTGAGTTCCACCAGCATTTTGTGTGTGACAATCATCATCTGCCAGCTCCATCCCATCACTTTCATATTCTTTTTTCCCCCCTTTCTTTCCAGTCCTGATGAAGTGTCTTGGCCGGAAACGTTTACTGTTTATTCCCCTCCATAAATTCAATTATAAAGTAAATTTGCTTTGCATAGAGTTGTTGCTGATATCCAAAGATTCCAGTGGCCGACGGTACCTTTTCAAGTTTACTTTCTGAGGTCTGGGTGTCACTGGAAAGGCCAGGATTTAATGCTCATCCATGATTGAGACGGTGAGGATGATGATGGTGTCACCTGGAACTGCTGTAGTCCTCTTGGTGAGGGCCTTCCACCAAGCTGCTAGGGAGGGTGCTCCAGGATTTTGATCCATGACAGTACTTTTACTGTTGATCCCATGCCTCCTGAACTTCATTTTCTCAAATGAACCCTTAAGTCTCTCAATGTACTCTGCTCAACATTCTTATTCTACCCAATGTGGGAAAAAATAATGGTGGATATCAAATAATATTGCATAAAATGTTTTATATGCAAGACATTAGAAACACTAAAAAAATTTCAAGTGCAAAATATAAACACATGAGATCCTGTATATGCTGGAAATCCAGAACAACACATCGAAAATGCTGGAGGAACTCAGCAGATCAGGCAGCATCTGTGTTTATTCCTCTCCATAGATGCTGTCTGACCTGCTGAGTTCCTCCAGCATTCTGTTGCTGTTGCTTAAGTGCAAAATCCTTGACTTTCCGTGAATGGGGCATTTTAGTAAATTGGCCTGTGTGCACATTGACACATCATAGAATTCTTAATCCATGTGTGTGAGACTGAAATGATAATTACAACATGTATGAGGGTTCTTTAATGTCTTGGCTGTTTCATTCCGAGGTATTTTAATGTTGTTATTTTAACATATGAGGAGTGGTATGTGAGGGTTAACCTATGAGGAGCACTTGATGGCTCTGGGCCTGTACTCACTGGAGTTTGGAAGAATGAGGAGGAATCGTGTTGAATCTTACTGAATATTGAAAGGCCTAGAAAGAGTGGATGTCCAGAGGATGTTCCCAGTAGTGGAGAGTCTGGAATCAAAGGGCACAGCCTCAGATCAGAAGGAAGTCTTTTTAGAATAGAGATGGGGATGCATTTCTTTAGCCACAGGAAGGAGAACATATAGAATCCATTGCCATAGTCTGCTAAGGAAACCAAGTCAATGGGTATATTTAAAGAGAAGGTTGGCAGGCTCTTGATTAGTCAGGGTGTTAAAGGTTACGTGGAGAAGGCAGGAGATTGGGGTTGAGAGGAAAAATCGGCCATGATGAAATAGCAGAGCAGACTCAATAGACCAAATGGCCTAATTCTGCTCATGTGTCCTAGAACTTATGTTTACTGTCATGGGCATGAGGCAATAAAGCTGTGTTTCTTAGCTTTGCTATTTATAACATCTCTGTAATTCTTCAATAGCATAGCTTTTGCATACCCACTTTATTATACCTAATAAAGTGGCCACTGAGTGTACGATAAGTCTTCTGCTGTTGTAGGCCAATCACTTCAATGTTTGACATGTTGTGCATTCAGAGGTGCTCTTCTGCACACCACTGTTGTGGTTATTTGAGTTACTGTCACCTTCCTGTCAGCTTGAGCCAGTATGGCCATTCTCCTCTAACCTCTCCCTTTAAAAGGCATTTTCGCCCAAAACAGCCGCTCACTGGATTTTTATTTTTGTTTTTTGCACCATTCTCTGTAAACTGTAGAGGTTGGTGGGTGTGAAAATCCCATGAGATCAGCAGTTTTAGAGATACTCAAACCACCCTGTCCGGCAGCAACAATCATTTTGTGTTCAAAGTCACTTATATATTACGTTTCTTCTGCAATCTTGTGTTGGGCCTGAATTACAACTGAACCTTTTGACCACGCCTGCATGCTTTTATGCACTGAGTTGCTGCCACATGAATGGCTGATTAGATATTTGCATTAACGAGCAGGAGTACAGGTGTACCTAATCAAGTGGCCACAGAGCGGATATGATGTGGTTCATTGATTCTTCCGTGAATGAAGTAATGATTGTTGCACGTGTAATTGATTTTAATGACTTGGCTTACACTTATGGGAGATTCAAGCCAATACTGTTACATTTTTGCAGATCCGCTGCATTTTAACACTATGACCTACTGTTGTGGGTGTCCTTTAATGCCATTGTTATCTTGTATGAAGCATTCCTTGCAACCCTTTAGATTCAGTGGTCTGGTTTGAAAATCCTGTCAATAGATTTAATGCTGTACATTTTCAGAATTCTCCTTTGAACTGGTCACCCGGAGTTCTCTGTGCCCATCAGAATGTTCCTGCGTACCTCCAACACATGCTTCTGACCCAGACATTGCAAATTCCTGCCCTTTCTTGGCATGACCACAAGCTGCATAATGCGGGGATGGTGAGTCATGGTCAGGAGGGGAGCGGGGAAGAGATGGCTGATTATTTTGAACACCAGATGGTGAATCACCGAAAAGAGGCTGGCCAGGGATTCTGGAGGACATCCCTCCGGGGAGATGACATGAGGGGTTTGGGAAAAGCAGTTGACACAGCAAAGTTAGTCTCACCATTCGGTGACCCTATAAGTGTGCAGCCCCTGAAGAGGGTAGTGAGCTGGCAGTGTTAACCAGTCTGAGGGGGAGCGGTGGTGGGGGTGTAAGCAGACTGGCCTGAGAAATGTGTTATCTACTACTGACTGTACCTGTCTTGAGGAATTACATTGTAGAATAATATCTAGTGACATTATGAACTTAACATCCACTTATAGTGTGAAAAACTTCAAACTCTTGAGAATCAGGATCAGGTCTAACATCACTGAGATATGTCACGGAATTTGTTGTTTTGCAGCAGCAATACAGTGCGGTACATTAAAAATACTGTAAATTACAGCAAGATATATATATATTAAAAATCGATGGTGTTCATGGGTTGGTTTATTGTCTGTTCAGAGATCTGATGGTGGAGAGGTAGAAGGTGTCCCTGACACTCTTGAGGAACAACTTTTACCCCTGCTCAAGTTGAGTGTGTGTCTTCAGGCTCCTGGACCTCCTCCCTGATGGCTGTAATAAGAAGCAGTCATGTCCTGGGTGATGGGGATCCTTAATGATGGACACCTCAGTCCTAGCCTCAGTCTTCCATAAGTGGAACAGTCATGGCATCTTGTATTTCTAAATATCAGCCCATCACTTGTATTTGCATAATTGGCAAGACCTCTGAAGCACTGAATTCAGAAGTTCCACTTAATATCAGAGGAATACATCCTGAAGTTCTTGTTCTTCGTAGGCATCCACAAAAAAACAGAAGAGTGCCCCTAAGAATGAGCGACAGTAAAAACGTTAAAACCTCAAAACCCGCTACCCCCACATGCTCAAGCAGCAGCAAAGCATTGGCCCTCCCCCTTCCCCGTTTACTTCAGCAAAAAAAACCATCAGCACCGTCCACTCACCAAGCGAGCAATAACAAAGACCCCAAGAAAGATCCTGATCTGCAGTACAACAAAACTAATCATTCACCCGACAATTGGACATACCACAGGCATAAACATGCAGGCAAAATCCCAAAATCCATTTTGGAACATTTCCTAGGATATTAGACTTGCCTTTACTTAAAGCTCACCAGGGAACTTAGAGTTTTACAGCATGAAAACAAGCCCTTCAGCCCAACTGGTCCATGGCGACCAAGATGCCCCATCCAAGCTAGTCCCATTTACTAAAGTTTGGCCCATAACCCTCCAAACATTTCCAGGCCAATTGTACCATCCGGCTGCCCTCTGTCACTGCTTCCCCGGCAGCTCTTTTCATATAGGTGCCTCCCTCGGGGCTCTGGAGATGGGTGGATTGACGGTCAGTGTCATAGCAGGAAACTTGTGTGTTGTCAGGGAGGCCGGAAAATCTTTCGCCGTGGGCCCGAAGACCCAAGATCTTTGCAGTCTTCGGGCCCAGAGCTCGTAAAAAGCGGCGAAACAGACATTTTAACATTGTAAACCAGCGGGTTGTTGTTGTGTCAGCCGCTCGCTGTGAAAATGGGGGACACCCTCCTCTCCCTTATTAGGGAGAGAGAGAGAACCTATTTTGTTAAATGCTGGATGAAATGCGATAGTCTTTGGGGTAACTGTGTCTTAGCTATCGCCTAGCTCATGTTTGTGCTCGGTAGAGGGTGTGCTTTTTTTTGCTGGGGTGGGAGGGGAGATTGTTGCTTGCTGCCACACGTGCGGGAGGGAGGGGAGCTGGGGGGCCCAGGACTTTGGGGTTCTCACGTTTAACTGTTGTTCATTCTTCGGGGAACTCCTCTGTTTTCGTGAATGTTTGTGAAGAAAAAGCATTTCAGGATGTATATTGTATACGTTTCTCTGACATAATATGAACCTTTGTGTAAAAGGAAATGTTGCCCCTCAAGTTCCTATAAATCTTTTCCCTCTAATCTTAAATCTATGCCCTCTAGTTCTTGATTCCCAAACTCTGGGAAAAAGATTTGGTGACACTGAGCCCCTCATAATTTTATACACCTATATAAGATTGCCTCTCAGCTTCCCCTGATCTTGCTCTGTTTGTCTCCACCCTGGAAACATGAGCCACAACCTATTCTTCAGCATGAATAGATTCAAGTGCATTTTGGATTGAGCTGTATTGTAGAACACTAGGTGTTTCAAAGGGTGTGGCTGGTTGGATTTCTCCTCAGAATGTCTTTGCCCTTATATACACTGTGGCCATTTTATTAGGTCCAGGAGCAGAACCTGGCGTGGTCGTCTGCTGCTGTAACCCATCCACTTCGAGGCTCAAAGTGCTAAGCATTCATCGAGGCTCTAATGCACACCACTGTTGTAATGTGTGGGTATTTGAGTTGCTGTCGCTTTCCTGTCAGTTTGAACCATTCTGGCCATTCTCCTCTGACCTCTCTCATTTAACAGAGTGCTTTGACCCACAGAACTGCCACTCACCGAATGTTTTCTTTTGTTTTTCAACACATTCTTTGTAAACTTTAGAGACTGTTGTGCATGAAAACATTAGGAGATCAGCAGTTTCTAAGATACCCATGCTACCCCGTTCCAACGATCATTCCACGGTTAAAGTCACTTCGAGCACAGTTCCTCTCCATTCTAATGTTTGGTCTGAACAACAACTGAACCTCTTGAGCATGTCTGTATTCTTATGCCTTGAATTGCTGCCACGTGATTGGCTGATTAGATATTTACATTAACAAGCGGATGTATGAGTGTACCTAATAAAGTGACCACTGAATGTATTGTGATTGGATTTGCTTGCCAAACTTCCTTTTGCCACTTGACACATTGCTTTAGCTTAAAAGAAACAGAATCTATATACTTTTTACAGAAATTTCCAGTTGTCATTGTTTATAGCTTTTAGAAACTTGGTATATTGCATTGTAGAGAGAAAGGCTGCAGAAAGAGCCACCACTTGGCTATTTGCAATGTGCAAACCATGCTGACTTTGACGAAAAGATGAAGTATAATTTATCCAAGTTTGTAGGCAATACAAAACCAGGCTGGATAGTCAGCTATGTGCAAAGCACAAAGGGCTGGAAACTGTTCACACAACGGTCTGCTGTTGGGAGTCAGGTTAATAGCAGTTTTGCAAACATTTCTGGATGCTGTTTGAGAATGAATCATCTCATTTTTCTACAGGATTTTAATTTTCCCCCACTGATTCCTTCAGCACTGATGCAGAATATGAACACAAAGGATTCTGTGGATACCAGATTAGCACTGATGGAGGGTCTCAGCCTGAGACGAGGACTGTTTATTTCCTTCCATTGATGTTGCCTGAGTTCCTCCAGCATTCCGTGCATATGGTACTTGTTCAGAATTTGTCCACAGTGCGATTCTTAATTTTACAGGCCAGAAGACTTCATTTACTTACCTACAGAATAGTCTTGTTAACTGTGTTTTACTTGAAATGGTTCTACTTAAGGGGCCTGTACTCAAACAGAAGTATTTGTCTTTACTGAGGCTAATAACTGTAAGTTCTGCTTCATGTTTGTTTGAACTGCTTTTCCCATGGTGATCAAGGACACATTACTCAACTAGTTAACTTCAATATCATTCTAAGACATTGATGTTCTCTCCCACATCTTACAGTTCACTGCATTGGGCAGGAGAGTGGTGGTCATCCAAATCTGATTTACTAGATATAGTACTTGATGTATCTATGCTGGGTAAAAGATTCTGTCTATCTATACTTCTCAAAATTTTATAAACTTCTATTAGGTCACTACTCAGCCACTATTGCTCCAGAGAAAACTAGCCAAGTTTGTCCAACCTCTCTTTACAGCTCATACCCTTTAATCCAGGTAGCGTCTGAATAAACCTATTTTGTTCCCTTTCCAAAGCCTCCACATCCTTCCTGTAATTTATATATAGGCATCTGTTAGTCCCGTGAGACCATGGATTTGCGCCTTGGAAGGTTTCCAGGGCTCAGGCCTGGGCAAAGTTGTTTGGAAGACCAGCAGTTGCCCATGCTACGTCTCCCCTCTCCACGCCACCGATGTTGTCCAAGGGAAGGGCATTAGGACCCATACAGCTTGGCACCGGTGTCGTCGCAGAGCAATGTGTGGTTAAGTGCCTTGCTCAAGGACACAACACGCTGCCTCAGCCAAGGCTCGAACTAGCGACCTACAGATCACTAGACGAATGCCTTAACCACTTGGCCACGCGCCAACACTTCCTGTAATAGGGTGACCAGGATGACACACAGTACACCAAGTGCCGCCTAATCGAAGTTTTAGATAGCTGGAACATCATGTATTCAGTATTGTATGTCGAGTATTAGAAGGCATGGACTGTAATCATCGAGAGTGGTCGTTCATTGGTGAGGCTGCGCGAGGTTTAGAAAGGGTTCAGGGCCTTTTGGATCTTTTTTGGGGGGGGCTGCGATCATTGCAATCTTTTACGCACTTGGCACGGGTCAATAAAAAGAAGCGAGGAGTAAGCAGAGTGGCCATTGTGGGAGCGGGCCAGTGTCATGGTGGTCGGACTTTGGCTCCACAGGCTAGAATTTAAGCTTGAGAAGTTAGAGACACAATAAGTGTAGGCAGGATAATAGTTCAGACAGTAGAGTGCTCCTGCTGTGAGATGTGAGATTTTGGGTACCTGATGACTACATATACAGGAAGTGCACCCAACTTCAGCTCTTAACTGACAAGGTCAAGGAACTGGAGTTGGAGCTGGATGTATGCAAGGGCATCTGTGGGGCTGAAAACCTCATAGGTGAGACTGTTACTGCAGTGGTCTGGTCACACACCCAGAGTGCAGGTTTCAGAGAATAGATGGTGATCACTAGGAGAAGTAAAGGAAGAAAGCAGTCAGTGCAGTGTTTCCCTGTGGCCATTCCCCTCTGCAACAGCTGTATCCCTTTGGATACTTATGGGGGGAATGAACTATCAGGGCACAGCAGCAGCAGCCAGGCTAGTGGCACTGTGGCTGGCTCTGTGCCTCAGCAGGGAAGGGTGAAGTCAAGTAGAGGATAGTGATAGGAGACACGTTAGTTAGCAGTATGGACAGCAGATTCTGTGGCCGGTAAAGAGAAGCCAGGATGGTGTGTTGCCTCCCAAGTGCTGGGGTGCAGGATGTCTCAGATAGGCTGCAGACGATTCTCCAGAGGGAGGTTGTAGTGCACATTTGCACCAATGACAGGTAGAAAGGGAGAAGCGATCCTGTATATTGAGTATAGGGCGTTAGGGAGGACGCTGAAAAGCAGGACCTGCAAGGTAGTAATCCCTGGGTTACTCCCAGTGCCATGTGCTAGTCAGGATGATGGTACAGATGAACGAGTGGCTGAGGAAGGTGGTGCAGGGGGCAGGGTTTCAGATTTCTGGATCATTGGGATCTTTTCTGAGGAAGGTACGACCTGTACAAAAAGGACTGGTTTCACGTACTCAAGAGGAACCAATATCGTTGCGGGCAGATTTGCTGGAGCTGTTCAGGAGGGTTTAAGCTAAGCTGGCAGGGTCATGGGAGCCAAAGTGACAGGGCTATGGATGGGGCAATTGGTTTACAGTACAAGATGATAAATTATGTAGTCATAATTTGTGAGAAAGGACAGGCAGATGATAAGGCAAAATTGCAGACAGCAGGGTAAGTTGAAGTGTAACATAGGGGCCAAATCAAAAGGGTGATGTATAGAGGACTGAAGGTGTTATATTTGAATGCACACAGTATTTGGAATAAGGTAGATGACTTTGTAGCACATGAGGCGGGCATGTATGATGTTGTGGGCATCACTGAGTCAGGGCTGAAAGAAGTTCACAGTTGGAAGCTTAACATCCAGGGTTACGCATTGTATTGAGAGGGCGGGCAGGAGGGCACAGGGGTGGGGTGGCTCTATTGGTAAAAAATGAAATCAAATTCTTATAGGAATGGAAGATGTAGTATCCTTGTGGGTAGAGTTAAGAAACTGCAAGGGTAAAAAGACCCTGATGGGAGTTATATGCAGGCCTCCAAACAGTAGTCAGGATGTGCGATACAAATTCCAATGGGAGATAGAAAAGGTATGTAATAAGGTCAGTGTAACAATAGTCAGAGGGGATTTCAGTATGCTGCTAGATTGGGAAAAGCAGTATGGTGCTGGATCCAAAGAGAGAGGATCTGTAGAATCCCTTTGAGATGGCTTTTTAGAACAGCTTGTGGTTGAGCCCGATAAGAGAATGGCAATGCTGGATTGGGTGTTGTGTAATGAACCAAATTTGATTGGAGAGCTTAAGGTAAAGGAACCCTCAGGAGACAGTGATCATAATATGATATAATTCACCATGAAATTTGAGAAGGGAAAAGCTAAAGCCAAATGTATCAGAATTACAGTGGAGCAAAGGGAATTAAAGAGGCATGAGAGAGGAGCTGGCCAAAGTGATTTGGAAGGGGACACTATTAGGGAAGCCGGCAGAACAGCAATGGCTGGAGTTTCTGGGGGCAATTCAGAAAGCACAGGACAAAGATGAAGAAGTATTCTAAAGCTAGCATGAAACAACTGTGGCTGACAAGGAAAGTCAAAGACAAAATGAAAACAAAAGGGAAGGCATATAATATAGCAAAAATTAGTGGGAAATTGGAGGATTGGGAAGCTTTTAAAAACCAATAGAAGGCAACTGAAAAAAACATAAGGAGAGAAAAGATGAAATATGAAGATAAGTTAGCCAACAATATGAAAGAAGATGCCAAAAGTTCTTTTTTTCCAGATATTTACAAAGTAAAAGCGAGTGAGAGAGTGGACTGATGGAAAAATGACACTGGAGAGGTGGTAATGGGGGGAACCAAGAAATGGCAGTCAAACTTAATAAGTATTTTGTGTCAGTCTTCACTGAGGAACACACAAGCAGTATACCAGAAATTCGAGAGTGCCGGGGGGCAGAAGTGAATGTAGTTGCTATTACTAAGGAGAATCTGCTTGGGAAACTGAAAGGTCTGAAGTAGATAAATCACTGGACCAGATGGATGCACCCCAGGGTTCTGAAAGAGGTGGCTGAAGAGATTGTAGTGGCATTAATAATCATCTTTCAAGAATCGCTAAATTCTGGAATGGTTCCAGGGGACAGGAAAAATACAAGCATGACTTCACTTTTTAAGAAAGGAGGGAGGCAGTAGAAAGGAAATTATAGACCTGTTAACTTGAATTCAGTAGTTGGGAAGATGTTGGAGTCCATTGTTAAGGATGAGGTTTCAGGGTACTTGGAGGCACATGATAAAGCAGGCCAAATTCAGCATGGTTTCCTTAAAGGGAAGCTTTGCCTGATAAATCTGTTGGAGTACTTCGAGGAAATAACAGGCAGGATAGACAAAAGGAGAGTCAGTGGATTTTCAGAAGGCCTTTGATAAGGTGTCCCACATAAGGCTGCTTAACAAGAGAAGAGCCCATGGTGTTACAGGAGAGATACTAGCATGGATAGAAGGTTGGCTGAGTGTCAGGAGGCAAAGAGTGGGAATAAAGGGGGATTTTCTGGTTGGCTGCCAGTAACAGATAGCGTTCCACGGGGCTTGGTATTGCGACCGCCTCTTTTCATATTATATGTCAATGATTTGCATGACAGATTTGTTGGCTTTTTGGCCAAGTTTGCAGACAATACAAAGATAGGTGGAGGGGCAGGTAGTGTTGAGGAAGCAGAGAGTCTGCAGAGCGACTTAGACAGATTGGGAGAATGGGCAAAGAAGTGGCAGATGGAGTATAGTGTAGGGAAGTGTGTGGTCATGCACTTTGGTAGAAGGAAAAAAAAAACCATGGACTAATTTCTAAGCAGGGAGAAAGTTCAAAAAATCAGGTGTGAAAGGGTGTTGAGAGTCCTTGTATAGGATTCCCTGAAGGCTGATTTATATTGGTGCGTACGGGCTATGCCGTAAGCCCGATTTATACTTTTGCATAGCCCTACGCTGTAGCGAGCATGCGTAGTTGTGTCTGTGTTGCTCTGCAATTCACTGCCAAAATGCTAGTTGGCAGTGGGCTTTCCATGCCACTGTGTTGAGTTTCTTTGTGAGAGACATGGGACGAGGAAATGCATTTCAAATATTTTCGGATGTCGGCAGGTGGATTTGACGATTTGGTTCATCGTCTCCAACCATTTATTTCGCATCAGTGTACAGACATGGCGGAGAAAAGCAACCGGAAATGCGTAGGAGGAAATGTGACGCTACCAAGCGGACCAATCACAGTTGTTGCGGTCTGCGTCGCCGCGATGCGTGAGTTACATTTTTGGGGAGGTGCACGTCACCCTACAGCGTACATTTGACGCAGAAATGTAAATTGGGCTTAAAGGTTAACTTGCAGGTTGGGTCAGTGGTAAGGAAGACAAATGCAATGCTAGCATTCATTTGAGAAGACCAGAATGTAAGAGCAAGGATGTGATGCTGAGGCTTTATAAGGCATTGACCTGACCACACTTGGAGTATGATAAGCAGTCTTGGGACCTTTATCTAAGAAGTAATGTGCTGGCATTGGAGAGGGTCCAGAGAAAGTGTGCGAAAATGATTCTGGGAATGAAACTTTTAATGTCTGAGGGGCGTTTGATGACTCTGAGCCTGTGCTTGCTGGACTTTAAAAGAATGAGGGGGGATCTCATTGAAACCTCTCGCATATTGAAAGGCCTAGATAGCGTGGATGTGGCGAGGATACTTTCTATAGTAGAGGAGTCTAGGACCAGAGGGATCAGCCTCAGAGGAACATCCATTTAGAACAGAGATGAGGAGGAATATCTTTAGCCAGAATCTGTTGAATTTACTGCCACAGATTACTGTGGAGGCCAAGTCATTGAGTATATTTAAAGTGGAGGTTGATAGGTTCTTGATTTGTCAGGGCATCAAAGGTGACAGGCAGAAGGCAGTAGGACGGGGTTGAAAGTGGTAATAAATCAGCCATGATGGAATGGCAAAGTAGATTTATTGTGTCCAGTGGCCTAACTCCACTCCTGTGTCTTAGGAGTTTAAGGTCAGGCAGGATCTATAGAGCAGAATAAACAGTTGACATTTTGGGCATCAGTTGGCTTCTTCCCCCTTCCTCTCCAGACTTCATGAAGGGTTCCAACCCAAAATGTTGACAGTTTATTCCTCTCCATAGATGCTGCCTGACCTGCCGAGTTCCTCCATCATTTTCAGAATCAGAATCAGGTTTATTATCACCAGCCTGTGATGTGAAATTTGTTAACTTAGCAGCAGCAGTTCAGTGCAATACACAGAAGGATGAATGAATGAATAAATAAATAAATAAATAATGGTATACATATATTGAATAGATTAAAAATCATGAAAAAAAACAGAAATACTGTATATTTAAAAAAAGTGAGGTAGTGTCCAAGGGTTCAAGGTCCATTTAGGAATCAGATGGCAGAAGGGAAGAAGCTGTTCCTGAATCGCTGAGTGTGTGCCTTCAGGCTTCTGCACCTCCTACCTGATGGTAACAGTGAGAAGAGGGCATGCCCTGGGTGCTGGAGGTCCTTAATAATGGATGCTGCCTTTCTGAGACACCACTCCCTGAAGATGTCCTGGTACTTTGTACGCTAGTACCCAAGATGGAACTGACTAGATTTACAAACCTCTGCAGCTTCTTTCAGTCCTGTGCAGTAGCAACCCCCCTCCCCATACCAGACAGTGATGCACCCTGTCAGAATGCTCACCACAGTACATTGTTGACATGCCAAATCTCTTCAAACTCCTAATGAAGTATAGCTGCTGTCTTGCTATATATTTGCTGTTAGATCCTCAGAGATCTTGACAGCCAGGAACTTGAAACTGCTCACTCTCTCCACCTCTGATCCCTCTATGAGGATTGGTATGTGTTCCTTCGTCTTACCCTTCCTGAAGTCCACAATCAGCTCTTTCGTCTTGTTGACGTTGAGCATTTTATGTCTCTTGCTCTGGATTTTCAGCATTTGCAGAATCTCTTGTGCTTATAGGTTTAAAGTGAGAGGGGGAAAGTTTAAAGGAGACGTTTGGGCAAGTTTTTGTTTCACACAGAGAGTGGTTGGTGTCTGGAATAGTCTGTCAGGGGAAGTGGCAGTAGTGGCATTTAAGTGGCTTTTAAATAGACCCATACATATGCAGGGAATGGAGGCTCAGGGATTGTGTGATTGAGTTTAATTGGGAATTGTGTTTAGTGTAGACAAGGTGATCTGAAGGGCTTGTTTTTGTTCTATACATTGTTACACTTGCTCTGTTTTTTCTTTAACCCACTGGACCAAGAGGAATAGGCTCCGATATCTGACTGCACTGTAGCAGTAGTGCATCATTACACTATTATTTGGACTCATGTGGGCACTGTGGTAGTGTAGTGGTCAGTGTGATTCTATTACAGCTTGAGGTGTCAGAATTCAGAGTTTATCTCCAACATCACTTGTAAGGAATTTGCATCTTCCTCCCCTTGACCCGGTGGTTTTCTACCACCTGCTCCGGTTCCAAAGACGTACTGGTTAGTAGGTTAATTGGTTATTGTAAATTGTCCTGCTACTGGCATGATGAAAGAAGCCCTGAATATCGCCAGAGATAGAGGACCCTAAACATTGCTGCCCGAAACGCCAGGTTGGTAATGGGCAGTAAGTCAATAATTAAATTATCCTAGGTTGAGTAATGTAGCTCCTTGAACAGGAAGGGTCTGTTCCCCACTCTATCTCTAAATAATTAGAAATGATCAATATTACACTGGGAAATCCATTAGTGCTCTTCTGTGAGTCAACCAACTGCTTTCACTTACAAGGGTGATCTGCCATATCGTTTAAATGCCACAAAGGAAAATGGTCTAGATCGATGTCTCTGATTCGAAAAGGATACAGACAGACATTGTGAGTGGGCAAGAACGTGGCAAAAGGAGTGTAATATGTGAAAATGTAAGGATATTCACTGTATTAAATAACTTAGTAAAACAGAATACTGATTAACCAGGAAACCATTAAAAATGGAGTGTCGTGGAACTCCAAGCTTTGTTTCATGAAATGCTGAAGGTAAAACAAAAAGACTTGAGACACAAGAGATTCTGCAGTTGCTGGAAATCTGGAGCAAAATACTGGAGGAGAATAACAGGTCAAGTGGCATGTATGGAGGAAAGATGTCTTGGGCTGAGACCCTTCATCTAGACTGGAGAGGAAGGAGGGCAGAACCCAGAGTAAAAAGGTGGGGAAGGGGAGGAATGCAAGCTGATAGGTGAGACCAGATGAGGGGGCAGGCAGTCAGGTGGGGTGGGAAAGATGAAAGTGAACGGTGTGAGAAAGTAGGTGTTGAGAGGTGAAAGGGAGAAGGAGTGGAAAAGGGAATCTGATGGGAGGGGATAGTACACCATGGAATAAAGGGAAGGAGATAGGGAACCAGAGAGAGGTAATGGGCATGTCATGAGGTGGGAGGGCAGGAGAAGTGAAGGGGCGAGAGGGTCACCAGATCTGGCATATTGACTTCACTGACATGAGACGTTTGAGGATAAAAGTAAGGAAGTCCAGATAGGGCTGTAAAATCTAGACCATTTAAGTTAGTCTTTCAGCTTTCCACTTGCGGTCGAATAACGACCCCCCTCCCCCCCCCCACCACCCAATCAGGTACAACAGATTGGAGCAGATTAGAACAAAGCTCTGGGAGGAGATGTGCCCAGGAGATTTCCAAGGATGTTGCCACGGCTATGAGGAAATATTGGATAGCCAAGTTTATCGACACTGGAACACAAGAGGCTGAAGGGAAGTCAAATTGTGGTGTGAAAAATAATACCAGTACTGAGTAAATATGAAGGGCGTATTTTATTTAACAGGACCCAAGACATATCCGTAAAGCAATTGGTAGAATTGTGCATAAGATCTCCCATTGTCAAAGAAATTGAAATAGTTAACTAAGATTGTTGAACTACTATTTCGAGCTCTGGCTGATGTGTGAATCCGACCCCATTTCAATGTTGACTTTTGACTCCCACCTGAAGTATTTGGGCTTGTGAAACAGTGCTGTCGCCTTAAGGAACTGCAAAGGAGTCATAAGAGGGTGGTGCAGCTGATCATTATTTCAAAGTGCTGAACTTTACCTCAAAGTACAGGCAGTAAATAAAGTGACCTCTGAGTATATGCTTGTGGCCTTCTACTGCTGTCGCCCAGCCACTTCACGGCTAAATGCTTTGTGTGTTCAGAGATGCTCTTCTGCACACCGCAGTTCTAACACACGGTTATTTGAGTTACTCTCGCCTTCCTGTTGACGAACCAGCCTGGCCAGCTGCTCACTGGATATTTTTATTTTTTTGCATCGTTCTCTGAAAACTACGAAGACTGTTGTGCATAAAAATCCCAGGAGATCAGCAGTTTCTGAGGTACTTAAACCACCTCCTCTAGCACCAACAATCACTCCACGGTCAAAGTCACTGGGATCACATTTATTCCCCATTCTGATGTTTGATCTGAACAACGATTGTACCTCCTGACCATGTCTGCATGCTGATACGCATTGAGTTACTGCCACATGATGGGCTGATTAGATATTTGCACTGACATGCAGGCGTACAAGTGTACCTAATAAAGTGGCCATTCAGTGTGCATGCTCAGGTTGTGGTGTTTTTTAATAAGGTCTATACATTTAGATTAGATTATTAGATTAGATACATTGATTCATTTAACAAAGACAGGCCCATCAGCTCAACTGGTCCAGACTGACCAAGTTACCAATCTAAACTAGTCCCATTTACTTCTATACCTTTCCTATCCACGTACCTGTCCAAGTTCCTTTAAAATTTTTGTAATGTACTTGTCTCGGCTAAAGACTGACAAGCAACCAATGTGCAAAAGAAGGCAAAATGTAAATAGAAAAATAAATAACTAATACTGAGAATACAAGTTGTAGAATCCTTGAAACTGAGCGTATAGGTTGCAGAATCAGTTCAGATTTGAGCTGAGTGAAGTCATCCACACAGGTTCAGGAGCTTGATGGTTGTAGGGTAATACCTGATCCTCAACCTGATGGTATGGGACCTCTTCCTGGTGGTGGTAATGAGAAGAGAGCATGGCCTTGATGATCGATGCACCATTATCATTTATCATTTGTTCCCTTCATGGCTTTATATTCTGCTATAAGGTCACCCCCTCATTTTCTTAACCCCCTGTGCTAGCTTGTTCAATCTCTCTCTATAACACAGTCCCTTGTATCTTGGCAACATCCTCGTGAACCTTTTCTGCCCCCTCTCCTCTGTCACAGCCCCTTTCCTATAAGCAGGGTGCATGATCAGGCCAGATGGCTGTTTCCTCTTTTAAGGATCACCGTGAAGGAAGGTGAGCCAAGCCTTTGGAGTTAGTGTGTCCAAGGTCAGGGCGAATGACTCGACTTGGGCAGTTACAGGGGCCAGGTTGCAGAGTATTAATGGGAAAAACATTGGAGCAACGAATTCTAGAATGTGTTTTCGGAAGAGGTTACTATGGATTAAATGTTTTAATCCTCTTTCACTGCCTCGCATTCTCTTCATTTGCAGTTTAGCTGCTGTTGAAACCCCAAAGGATTTGGATAACTCCCAACAACCATGTAGCCTACATACTGCTGTGCCCGATGTTTGCAGTTGCATTCTAACATATTTCTGGGAAATTGCTCTGTCTGATTGTCTTTTTAATATAGATGGCAAAGCATTTACTTATTTATAAGGGTTCCTACCCTGTGTATTGAGAGATTCTGAAGTGAAGTTTTGAGCATTTTCTCACTGGTGCTGTGAACCCTAACTTCTGAGCTTATCCATACTGATTGATCGAGCGCTGTGCTTGCCAGCACTGTAGGAGTTGAAGATTTATCTCCAGGAGCCAGCTGCAAGCAATTCCCAGGAGAAAAATGTGTTTCTTACATTTTCCTTGAACCCTAGTTTATTAGTTGGAGATGGAGGAAAATGGCTGCTTATTTTTTTGTGAAGCTTCGTCCAGCAGGAATAAGTGTCTGTTCTTTTTCCAATTGGTTGCAGGTAGGCAGGATGCCCACCGATTGAGTGTTGGGGTTGAATGATTCATACAGGAATTCACTCATTAATCCCTCTATTCCTCCAGCCGTTCAATCACCTGAGGCATCTTCATTTTTTAGTCTTATGGTCATCCCTAATTTTAATCATTTCATCATTGCTGGTCACGTTTTTGGCTGCCAAGGCCTACAACAGTCCTCTCCCTAAACCACCCTCCTCTCCTTAGAGCAGGACACACAAAATGCTGGAGGAACTCAGCAGGTCAGGCAGCGTCTATGGAGGGAGATAACCAGTTGACATTTCTGGCTGAGGCCCTTCAATGGGACTGGAAAGGAAAGGAGCGGACGACAGAATAAGAAAGTAGGGGGAGGGGATTCAGCATATGTCAATTCTCACGTCTCCCCTCCTTAAAGACTATTCTTAAAAATGTACCAATTTTTTCTTTATAATATCTTCCCGTGTGACTCAGTAAAGAGAGTAATGTAGCATGAAAGCAGGCCCTTCGGCCCAACATGTTCATGTTGACCATGGTTCCCACCAAACTCGTCCCATTTAGCCTCTTATCCCCTGAGCATCCTCCTTTCTGTGTACTTATTCAAACGTCCTTTAAATGTTGCTAATGTACCTACCTCAGCCACTTCCTCTGGCAGCTCATTCCATTTATGCACCATCTTCTGTATGAAGTAATTGTCCATCGTGTCCCATTTAAACCTTTCATCTGAAACCTTAAACCTATGCCTCTAGCTTTTAGTTCTTCTTCCCTGGGAAAGAGAGAGCGCGTGTTCACTCTGTCTATACCCCTCATTTGTATTTTGGTGTTAAAACCTCCTTGAATTGTTGGCTGCTTTACTCCGCTGAAAGTGCAACATTCTGGGCACCCAGTTGGAGCTGGCACTGGGTTCAGTTCTGAGGTGGTGTGTGAAACTGATAACCGGAATGGGTATGCCATTGAAGAAAAGAGTGGACAAACAGATTTGAAAAGATGTGAGGCAACTGGAATTAACCATAAGGTACAGGAGTGGATTGGGCCATTTGGCCCTTTGAGTTTTCACTGTCATTCAATCATGGCTGATTTTTTTTTTCTTAATCCCTTTCTCCCACCATCTGTCTGTAACCTATAATGCCCCTTACCGAGCAAGAACCCATCAATCTCTGTAGTAAATACCCCCAATGTCCAGGCCTCCACAGCCCTCTGTGGGATTAAATTTCCCAGAGCCACCGTTCTCTGGCTGAAGAAATTCCTTCTCATTTCACTTCTTACTCTTTATTCTGAGGTTTGCTGTCAGATCCTACCCTCCCCTACTGCTGGAAACCTCCATACCACATCCAGTGTTATAGGTATTCAATAGCTTTCAATGAGATCTCCCTTGCACCTTCTAAATTCCATGGAGTACAGCCCCAAAGATATCTATTGCTCCTCTTACATTAAGGCTTTTAATTCCCTCAGCATCCTTTCTAGGGCCAGCACACCCTTCCTTAGATAGAGGGTCCAAAGTGGCTCACAATATTTCGATGTAGTCTGACCTACAGCTGTACAAGATCAAAGGAGGCTTGATAGAGTGGATTCTCTCGTGGGAGCGTCTCAGGGTCACTTTGAAAAAAAGAGGCTGTCAAATTAAGTAGAGATGAGACGAATTGTATTCTCTCAGGATAATGGCTATTTTGATCTCTCTTTCTGAAAGGGTGATAGAAGCAGAGACCTTGAAAGTTTTTTTTAAGACAGAGGGAGGTAGATTCCTCATTATCAACGTAGTAGCTAATTCAGAGGGTCAGAGAGCTCAGGGGGTCACCAGGGTCTCCGTCCCCCTGGCCCCATTTGTGGCAATTGCTGGCAGTGTTGTATACAAAGGGCCCAAAGCATTGTTAAGGATCCTACCACTCACCTCACAATCTTTTTGACCCACTACCGTCAGGAAGGAGGTACAGGAGCATCAGCACTAGGATTGCCCCAGTGGGTAGCTGCTTCTTCCCTCAGGCTGTGTGACTCATACATACCTTTTTACATATCTATAAAAGCTTTTACAGTCCGTTTTTATGTTCCCTGCCAGTTTTCTCTCATAAACTTTTTTCCCCTTCCTAATTAAGCCCTTTGTCCTCCTCTGCTGAACTCTGAATTTCTCCCAGTCCTCAGGTGAGCCACTTTCTCTGGCTAATTTGTATGCTTCTTCTTTGGAATTGATACTATCCCTAATTTCTCTTGTCAGCCACGGGTGCACTACCTTCCTTGATTTATTCTTTTGCCAAACTGGGATGAACAATTGTTGTAGTTCATCCATGCAACCTTTAAATGCTTGCCATTGCATATCCACCGTCAATCCTTTAAGTGTCATTTGCCAGTCTATCTTAGCTAATTCACGTCTCATACCTTCAAAGTTACCCCTCTTTAAGTTCAGAACCTTTGTTTCTGAATTAACTATGTCACTCTCCATCTTAATGAAGAATTCCACCATATTATGGTCACTCTTACCCAAGGGGCCTCTCACGACAAGATTGCTGATTAACCCTTCCTCATTGCTCAAAGCCCAATCCAGAATAGCCCGCTCTCTAGTTGGTTCCTCGACGTGTTGGTTCAAAAAACCATCCCGCATACATTCCAAGAAATCCTCTTCCTCAGCACCTTTACCAATATGGTTCACCCAATCTACATGTAGATTGAAGTCAGCCATTATAACTGCTATTCCTTTATTGCACACATTTCTAATTTCCTGTTTAATACCATCTCCGACCTCACTACTACTGTTAGGAAAAGGGGAGGTGCAACGAGACCTAGGTGTCATTATACACCAGTCATTGAAAGTGGACATGCAGGTACAGCAGGCGGTGAAAAAGGCGAATGGTATGCTGGCATTTATAGCGAGAGGATTCGAGTACAGGAGCAGGGAGGTACTACTGCAGTTGTACAAGGCCTTGGTGAGACCACACCTGGAATATTGTGTGCAGTTTTGGTCCCCTAATCTGAGGAAAGACATCCTTGCCATAGAGGGAGTACAAAGAAGGTTCACCAGATTGATTCCTGGGATGGTAGGACTTTCATATGAAGAAAGACTGGATGAACTGGGCTTGTACTCGTTGGAACTTAGAAGATTGAGGGGGGATCTGATTGAAACGTATAAGATCCTAAAGGGATTGGACAGGCTAGGTGCAGGAAGATTGTTCCCGATGTTGGGGAAGTCCAGAACGAGGGGTCACAGTCTGAGGATAAAGGGGAAGCCTTTTAGTACTGAGATTAGGAAAAACTTCTTCACACAGAGAGTGGTGAATCTGTGGAATTCTCTGCCACAGGAAACAGTTGAGGCCAGTTCATTGGCTATATTTAAGAGGGAGTTAGATATGGCCCTTGTGGCTACGGGGGTCAGGGGATATGCAGAGAAGGCTGAGGCAGGGTTCTGAGTTGGATGATCAGCCATGATCATAATAAATGGCGGTGCAGGCTTGAAGGGCCGAATGGCCTACTCCTGCACCTATTTTCTATGTTTCTATACCCTGACACCACCGAGGTCTCATCACTAGAACAGCAAGCTGTCTATTGTTTACTTTAATATTTACTGTTTACCTGTGCTGCACACTTTGAATTATGTTTTATTAACTTATTTGTGATAATATTTTGTTTTATGTGCTGTGTGTGATATATATCTTGTGGGTTTACTGTGGTCTGGAGGAGCGTTGTTTCATCTGCCTGTATATACGTAGAGTTAGCTGACAATAAATTTGAACTTGTACTTGAATTTGGTGAAAGACTATTGCCGCCAGACAGGAGCGCAGAGTTGGCCTTACTGTCGGATCGGACATGATCTTATTAAAGAGTGGAGCAGCCTCAAGGTGTTGCGTGACCGTCTTCTGATGTTAATTCACATATTTTTATGTGTAATGCAAGGGTACTAGCCATGCTCCCAACTCTAAACTTCTCCATAAGCTGAGATCTCCACAGAGTTTGCAGAGAGTTGTGACCACAGCCCAGTCCATCATGTAAACCAACTTCCCTTCCGCTGTCTTTGCCTACATTTCCCGCTGCTGTAGGAAAGCAGCCAACATAATCAGGGACCCCTACCACTCTGGTCATTTGCTCTTCTCCTCTCCCCTGTTGGGCAGAAGACATAAATGCTTAAGTGTACATACTATGAGGCTCAAGGGCAGCATCTGTGCCACTGTTTTCAGACTCAGACTCTCATATATCAGAAATCACCTTTGTGGTCTCCAAATCTACCTCATGGTGGCCCTTGCATTTTATTTGTCTACATGCACTGCAGTTCTTCTGTAACTGCAATGCTATATTCTGCATTCTGTTTTCTTGTTACTACCTCGATGTTATTATGCATGGCATGACCTGTCTGGATGGCATGCAGAACAAAATCTTTTTGCTGTATCTCGGTACATGACTATACTAAATCAGTCTAATCCATTCCAGTTCAGAGTCAGCCTCAAACCTGACCTGAAACCAAACACATTGATGGGATGGTATTGTTGATGGGAGTGAATCAGCTCAAATGGAGATATCTTCCTCACTTGATTCTCCCCTCATCTACAAAATTAGCCCAGTTGACATTCCCAGCATGTGATCCATATTGAAGCTGGTCCATAAGGAATTTCTGAACTGATTCCACAACCTACAGACTCAGTTTCAAGGTCTCTACAATTCATGTTCTCAGTATTACTTATTTATTATTTTAGTTACACAACTTGTCTTTGTTGCACATTCGCTGTTTTTCAGTGTTTATGATGTTCTATAAATTAATCTCATAAATTCTATATTATTTCTTTATTTTACTGCAAATGGTGATATATGGTAACATGCTGCATAATACCTTGAGATTCTATACCGAACATAGACTATGTGAACAATGACATATGCTCACTTTGATAATAGAATTTACTTTGACTTTGACTTTCACGGCATGTCTAAGATTAGAGTCAGTGGTGAAGGGGTGTTGATCTGCTTCCTGGTGAAAGAAAGATGAGGATCTTGCCCCTTTTTCAGTTGCCCGTGGGATGTTGATTATAGGCAAATGGGACAGTGGTTGGAGTACACGAGCTTGGGTGGCTGTGCCGCTATGCAGTGGGCTGAGAAACAATGTCTAAGGAAATTCGGTCAGTAGAAAAGATTAAATATCAGCTTTATTTGTAACATGTACAGTGAAATGTGTCATTTGTGTCACGTCTGATGTTGTGGGGGCAGCCCACAAGTGTCACCGTGCTTTCGGAGCCAAGGTAGCTTGCTGACGGCTTACTAAACCTAACCCTAACCCTAACCCGTACATCTTTGCAATGCGGGAGGAAACCAGAGCATCCGGAGGAAACCCATGACCCTATAAACTCCTTACAGACAGCGGCGGGAATTGACCCCTGATCGCCGGTGCTGTAAAGCCTAGTGTTAACCATTATGCTACTGTAGCCCCCCCGACCACCCTCAGGGTCGCTCGGCTCGCTGTCATCTAGGGAAACAGCCTCGGCCCCGGCAAACTGGGTAATTCATTTGTGTGGATACTGTGTGAGGTACCCCAACCCGCCCAAATAACAGACAATACACCAGATGCAATTAAATGATTTACAGTTTATAGATATTACTGGAACTATATAATTAAGAGAGAATAAAATATAAAAGGAAAATAAAAGGCGCCACACTTATCAAAGTTCAATCTCTTCGTGCACAAAACAGTTGGAGCTCAAGCACCTTCTTCTTCACCCTGCAACCCCTCGGACCACCTCGACTGGCCGCCTGGGACCAACAGCGGTGGTCAACCAGATGCTCCACATGAGTCCGTCTCTGTCTCCTTGCCGAACATCCTCCCCGGGGTCTGACCCCGTTAGCGGACTCACAGCACCTCGTCCATCCTCTGTCTCGCTCTCCCGCCTTCTGCCCCAAAACCCCGTGTGTACAGTATCTTCAAATACACCAAAACCATAACAACTATCCCAATTGGTTAATAACATATTTCTTATCACACTCTAAACCAAAACAAGCTGCTAGCGCAAACTTTCTTAGCGTTTAACACAACAAAGCCGCATTCCCCAGATTAACATAACAAAGACGCCATTTCAATTAGCCTCCGCAGTAACATAAAAATCGAAACCCCCTTACACTACCATGCCAATGTGAAGTAATAGTAAATAAGGCAAGGATACTGAGGAATATGGACCCAGGAGTGCCCATCCAAAGGTCTCTGGAAAATGATGGTGGAACTGGATGAGCTAGTTAAGAAAGCATCTTGGATACCTGCACAAGTATGATCAAGGGGATTTAGCAGGATATATGTTAGTAGTAGTGCGGTCACAGCAGTAATATACAGTTCTGGTCAACATCCTGCAAGAGTCAGATGTTAGTACCAGCACTGAGATTTCTAAGGACAGTATGGATCACATTATCAACTTTGGCTATACTGGTGTCATTTCTTTACAACAAAGGAGGCTGAAAATATACTCTCCTCTCCTATCAAATTCCTTCTTCATTCCTTTACGTTTTCCACATATCACCCCCTAGCTTCTCACCTCATCCCCCCTGCCCCACCCACCCACTTTCCCTTCACCTGGCTTCACCTATCAGCTGCCGATTTGTACTTCTTCTCCCTCCCCACTTTCTTATTCTGTCTTTTTCACCCTTGCTTTCCAGCCCTGATGAAGGGTCTCAGCCCAAAATGTCAACTGTTTATTCCCCTCCATGGATGCTGCTTGATCTGCTAAATTCCTCCTGCATTTTGTGTCTTGCTCTGTAAAATTTGAAAGGCCCACCTTTTTCCCTCAGTGAAAAAAATCAATAAATTCAATGTAATTGTTTGAATGATTATAGAAAGTTTGAGGAAAGATTTTCATCCAGACACTGGTGGAGATGTGGAACTCGGTGCCTGAAAGCAAAGTTGAGGAAAAAATTCCCACCACATTGAGCAAGTGTCTGGAAGAGGTGTACTCCTACAAGGGTTAAGGACAGAGAAAAGTGCAATATTCTCGGTAGCCCATTCACTGTAACCATGGCAACAGAGGGGTGACTGGCCTTCAATTTCTGTGGTCCTCTGATCAAATTCCCTCCCCATTGATTTTTCTCCATTCTTTCCTGGCAGCGACATGAACGTCAATTCCTAAACGTGCCAGGATGATCCTGGGTAATTTCCAATCCTATACGTACTTTGCATCATGTTACCTTTCTCAGAGCTTAGATGAATTAGAGCCAATCTAGTGAGCTCAAGTGCTTGCTGATTAACAGTTGCAGGAGTTATCCAAGTTTGATCCCAATTATGAACTGAATATCAGTTTTAATGATAAGAAGCAAAGATGGCCAAACTGGTGCAGAGGATAGAAGCTCCTTGCACTTTGATTCAAAGTTTATTCACTGAACTTGGATGCTGACGGTAGGAAGATTTTATTTCTTGTTGCTAATTGCCCCATGAACAGAATGGGGAGGGGTTTGCCTGTGATGGACTGGGCTGAATCCACTAATTTTTGAAGACTTTTCCATTCCTGGGCATTGTTGTTTCCATACCAGACCATGATGCAACCAGTCAGGATACTGTCCACCGTGCATCTATTGAAGTTTGTCAGCATTTTAGATAACATGCCAAATCCGTGCAAACTTCAATGAAAGTAGAGTCACTGTTGTACCTTCTTTGTGCTGGTCCCAGGACAGATCCTCTTATATGATAATACCAAGGAATTTAAAGTTACTGACCCCCCTCCACCTCCCATCTCCTAATGAGGACCCTCTAATGAGGGCTGGTTGAATAGGTTGATTCAGGAACTGAAGGGTTGAAGAATGCTCACGAGATGGCTTTCCAAAGCAGTTTGGAGTTGAGCCCACTAGGGGAAAAGTAATTCAGGATTGGCTGTTGTTTAATTGGATTTGATTAAGGAGCTTAAGGTAAGGGAACCCTTAGGAAGACAGTGATCATAATATGATAGAATTAGATTAGATTAGATTATGAGGACACGCAGTCCTCTTTTATTGTCATTTAGTAATGCATGCATTGAGAAATGATACAATATTTCCTCCGGTGCGATATCACAGAAACACAGGACAGACCAAGACTGAAAAACTAACAGAAACCACATAATTATAACATATAGTTGCAACAGTGCAACAATACCATAATTTGATGAAGAATAGGCCATGCCACAGTAAAAAAAGCTCAGAGTCTCTCGAAAGTCCCACATCTCACGCAGACGGGAGAAGGAAGAAAACTCTCCCTGCCGTGCCCGACCACAGTCCGAATTTGAGTCGTCCAAAAACTTCTAGCCTCCGATCAGCCCTCCGACACTGAGTACCGACCACCATCTCTGCTGAACGCTTCGACCCCAGCCTCGGTCGCCAGCAGCAGGCAAAGCTGGGGATTTTGCAGTTCGAGAGAGACACGCTAAAGTTAGATATATCAGTATTACAGTTGAGTAAGAGGAATTGCAAGGGATGAGAGAGGAGCTGGCCAAAGTTGACTGGAAGGGGACATTATCAGGGATGACAGCAGAACAGCAATGGCTGGAGTTTCTGGAGGTAATTCGGAAGGCACGGGATAGATAAAAACCAAAAATGAAGAATTCTGAAGGGAGAATGGCTGACAAAGGAAGACGACGACAGCTTAAAAGCAAAAGAGGGCGTATAATATAGCAAAAATTTTTGGCAAGTTAGAGGATTTCGAGGTTTTTAAAAGCCAATAGAAGGCAGCTAAAAAAACATAAGGAGAGTAAAGATAAAATATGAAGGTAAGCTAGCCAATAATAGCAAAGAGGGTATTTCAGATCTGTAACAAGTAAAAGAGAGGGGAAAGAGTGGATATCAGACTGATTGAAAATGATACTGGAGCGATAGTAATGGGGAACAAACAAATGGCAGACAAACAATAAGTATTTTGCTTTAGTCTTCACTGTGGAACACACTAGCAGTATGCCAGAAATTCCAGAGGAAGAAATGAGTGTAGTCGCTATTACTAAGGAGAAGTGCTCCGGAAGCTGAAAGGTCTGAAGTTAGACAAGTCACTTGGACCAGATGGATACATCCTAGGGGTCCGAAAGAGGTAGCTGAAGAGATTGTGGAGGCATTAATAATCATCTTTCAAGAATCACTAAATTCTGGAATGGTTCCAGAAGACTGGAAAATTGCATCTGTCTCCCCACTCTTTAAGAAGGGAGGGAGGCAGAAGAAAGGAAATTATAAGCCAGTTAGCCTGACTTCAGTGGTTGGGAAGATGTTGGAGTCCATTGCTAAAGATGAGGTTTCAGGGTGCTTGGAGGCGCATGATAAAATATGCCAAAGTCAGCATGGTTTCCTTAAAGGAAAATCTTACCTGACAAATCTATTGGAATTCTTTGAGGAAGTAACAGACAATGCAGACAAAGGAGAGTCAGTGGATGTTGTTTACTCGGGTTTTCAGAAGGCCTCTGACAAGGTGCCACACATGAGGTTGCTTAACAAGATAAGAGCCCATGGTATTATGGGAAAGATACAAGGACGGATAGAAGGTTGGCTGACTGCCAAGAGGCATAGAGTGGGAATAAAGGGAGCCTTTTGGTTTGTTGCTAGTGACCCTTGGTGTTCCATAGGGTTTGGTTTTGGGACTGTACCTTTTCACATTATGGCTCCGTCTGTCTAAGTAGACAATGGATGCGCCTGGTTTAGTTCTGGGGCACGGACATGGGCGATGAATATGGAGATCCTGGGCTGGCCAGACATCAAGATCTCCCTCTCAGCCTCGCGGATGCGGTCCAAAGGAGAGCGAGGCAGTACATTTGGCATCAGCTTGGCTGCAGGAGCTGCCGGGAGGTGACGTGATACGTCATCCAACCGCCTTAGGGGCTCCACTCCGGATTTGTGTAGGGTTTACTCCTCAGCCTTCTCTTCTCTCGCAGATACCCACAAGGCAGTGGGATCCGTAACCCTGGATAGGGGCCCGTACCGGGTACTGTCAGCTGGAGCCAGCTGAGCCCGGGGCTCGTGTAAGGCAGGGTCGTCACGCCCTGTAGTAGTGACATATGGAGCCACTACCCACTACCCAGTAGAGGTGTATAAGATGATAAAAATCATACATAGAGTGCAGAACCAGCACCTTTTCCCAAGGATGGCAATGACTTATATCAGTGGGCATACTTTTAAAGTGGTTGGGAGAAACTATAGGGGATGTCAGATGTAGTTTCTCTTTATGGAGAGTTTTCGGCGTGTGGAACATGCTGCCAGGGCTAGTCACATTAATTTAAGGGACTCTTAGATGGGTGCATAGATGAAAAAAAATTAGAGGGTTATGCGGGAGGGAAGAGTTAGGTTGATCTTAGAGTGGGTGAAAAGCTCAACACTGTGCTGTAATGTTCTATGTAACAGAGGGACAGCGAATGGCTTGCATACTGTTGATACAGATCAAATCATTACACAGTGCATTGAGGTAGTACAAGGCAAAACAATCACAAGAAAGCTGAACAAAGTGTAACAGGTGCAGGAGTGCAGTGCAGGTACACAGCAAGGAGCAAGTTCATAACAAAGTAGATTGTGAGGTCAAGAGTCCATCTTATCAAATCAGTAGTCTTATAACAACAGAATACCTCAGTAATAGTGAAACCATCAAATTCTTACAAGAATTAACCTTTCTGCCCTATGTGTGGCACCAGACTCTAGCCATAGAGCTCATTCTAAGCAAGCCTTTCAATTTAAAGATCAATAAGGGATGGAGAATAAAAACTGGTTTTTCTGGAGACATCTTATTCTGTGAAAGTTTTTGTGCATCATGGTTTTAGCATTTGGCTTTGCTTAACTTCAGAAGTTTTCAAAGTAATGCCATGGAATTGTTGGAATGTGTTCAAAACAATAACTTTAATTAAACTCACTCTGATTAATCATTAAAACACCCCAAGCAGAAAGCCTCAACAGCGTCTTACAAGTGCCATTGTAGACTGAAACGTCATCCATCACCCTAAATAACCATTTCTGTTACCACCAGCAAGCTGTAGCTGCAGTGTGGACAATCCAACAGATTCCTTGTAGTAACTCAACAAGGTTTCTCTGGCAGCACCTCCCACACGCTTCTCCATCATTGGGCTTAAATCTTGGGACTTCCTACCTCTCCTCCAAGTCGGCTGGAGGACGAAGAAGTTGGCCTGTCTTGGACACACAAAATGCTCTGCAGATGCTTGGGGTCAAAGCAACACCCAAACACGCTGGAGGGACTCAGCAGGTTGGGCAGCATCCGTGGAAACGATCAGTCAACGTTCCGGCCCAAGACGTTGACTGATCGTTTCCACAGATGCTGCCCGACCTGCTGAGTTCCTCCAGTGTGGCCTGTCTTGGAGTTAGAGGACTGTGCTTGTGTGTGGGGAGAGGGAGGAACGGAGCTTGTTTTGCTGTAGTTGTCCCGGGCCCTGCCCAGAAATGGCCTGGTGGTCTTTAGCAACTCATAAGTATACTCACAATTCAAGATTGTCTAACTTCATTTCCAGTGCACAGGTGTAAAGGAGACCAAAATAATTGTGGCTTGGATCTGATGCAGCAGAAACAAAACACACTAAGATGAAGAACACAGTAATGAAACAACCGCGATAAAAATAAATACATGGTAGCTTATATACATAGACTGATTATATATACATAAAGTGACTCTAGGTGCAGGAATATCCATTCAGAGGGTGACTCTGATAAGGAAACTATAAAGTTGTTCACATCATAGTACAGTAGTTATTAGTGTGACACTATTATAGCTCGGGGCATCAGAGTTCAGAATTCCACTCTAGCGTTGTCTGTAACAACTTTGTACATTCTTCCTGTTAGCTTATAGCTTTCCTCTGGTTGCTCCTGTTTCCTCCCACAGTCCAAAGCCGTACTGGAGGGCATGTTAATTGGCTATTGTAAATTGCCTTCTGATTAGGCTAGGGTTAAATGCATTTGCTGGGTGGTGTGGCTCACTGGGCTGGAAGGGCCTGTTTCACACTGTACCTCTAACTAAAAGAGATAGTGGTGCTGGGGTGGGTTAGTGGGTGGAGGTGTTGATCAGCTTTCCTGCCTGGGGAAAGTAACTGATTTTGAGTCTGGTGGTCCTAGTGCAGGTTCCTTCATGATGGGAGTGGGACAAACAGTCCGTGAGCAGGGTGGGTGGGATCCTTTATAATGTTCAGAATCAAAATCAGGTTTATTATCACCGGGATGTGCCGTGAAATTTGTTTACTTAGCAGTTCAATGCAATGCATAATATAGAAGAAGAAAAATAAATAAATTACAGTATATGTATATTGAATAGATTAAAAATCGTACAAGAACAGAAATAATGTGTATTTAAAAAGTGAGGCAGTGTTCACGGGATCAGTGTCCATTTAGGAATCGGATGGCAGAGGGGAAGAAGCTGTTCCTGAATCGCTGAGTGTGTGTGCCTTCAGGCTTCTGTACCCCCTACCTGATGGTAACAGTGAGAAACAGGCATGCACCAGGAGCTGGTTACTGCCCCCTTTCTGGCTCCTTTCTGTATATGTATGCAAATGTCCCAAATAGTGAATGATTTTTTACAAGAGTATTGATATGGATTTAAATATTAAAAGAAATAGAACAATTTACAAAGTTAGATGAAAACACTCACAAGGTTACTTAAAATGCTTTGAATTCTGGAAAATAATTAACAACATTAAGCTTTACACTCGACTGCAATCAAAAATCAAAACAAAATTTTCTAAGACATAGGAGCAGTGTTAGCCCATTCACCCCATCGAGTCTGCTTTGCCATTCCATCATGGTTGATTTATTATCCCCCACAACCCATTCCACTGGCTTCCTCTTAGCAGATCAGGCACCATCTGTGGAGGGAGAAACAGTCAATATTTTACTTGAGATCCTATTCTGACAGAGGGTCTCCAAGCTGAAGCTTGATCTCTTCTTTCCACACCTGTCTGACTCACTGAGTGTTTCAGCATTTTCTGGTTGACCTGCCTGCACTCGGTGCCCACTTTATTAGTCCACCTGTACACGTGCACGTTAATGCAAGTATCTAATCAGCCAATCATGTGGCAGCAACTCAATGCGTCAAAGCATGCAGACATGGTCAAGTGGTTCAGTTGTTGTTCAGACCAAACATCAGAATGGGGAAGAAATATGATCTGAGTGACTTTGACTGTGGAATGATTGTTGGTGCCAGATGGGGTGGTTTGAGTATCCCAAAAACTGCTGATCTTGGATGTTCATGCACAACAGAGAATGGTACAAAAAACTAAACAACATCCAGTGAGCAGCGATTTTGTGGGTGAAAATGCCTTGTTAATGAGAAAGGTCAGAGGATATTGGCCAGACTAGTTCAAGCTGACAGGAAGGTGACAACAACTCAACTAACTATGTGTTGCAACAGTGCTGTGCAGGAGAGCATCTTTGAACATACAACATGTCAAACCTTGAACAGAGTGGGCTTCACCAGCAGAAGACCATGAACATATGATAAGTTAGCATTTTATTAGGTACAGGAGGCACCTAACAATATGGCCACCTTTTCCCATACGGTATGAGACTCCATTTGAGTTAACGGGTTACTGCTCCTCCCTCCTTGCGTTAAGGAGGGGCATGAACTTTCTGCACTAGGTCAGGGACAATGGTGGGTCCAGCCGTAGAATGGAAGGTCAAGGCGTCGGCCTCCTGGACTTGAATTCCTGTGTCAGGTCACCTTTCCCTCTGCTTCCAGTGAAAGCAGGCACAGATTTTCCAACCATTCCCCCCATGTCTAAATTCTTCCAATCCAAGTAACATCCTGGCGAATCTCCAGTGCGGTCTCAACCTTTCCATGTGCATGGAACATTTGTGTGGACAGCTGATCTAATTGCAGCTTCAGTTCCATATTACAGTCGGCCTGGGGTAAGCTTTCATCTTCCTGCTCCTTGCTTATACAAGGTTTGCTTCAAACATGGAACAGTATAGCCCAAGCCCCTGGCTTGTGGTTTCTACACTGACCGTGATGCCAATCCAAACTAATCCCACCTGCCTGGAGGCCGAAGACCATGACAATCAAAATGTAATCAAAAACTAGAGGGACGAAAAACCTAAGCTTAAAGTGAGAAGGAAAAGTTAATGTGGACCTGACAGGCAAAGAGGATGTTGGGCATGAGGAACTGGTAGAGTTCAGTTGCAATGTTTAAAATGCATGGCAAAATGGATAGGAAAAGTTTCAAAGGATATGGGTCAAATACCAGCAAATGGGATCTTAGCTGAACACCTCGGTTAGAAATCTTATAGAATCATATACAATTGTGAAAGGGATGGATAAGATAGAGGCAGGAAAGTTGTTTCCACCGGTAGGTGAGGCTAGAACATGGGATATAGCCTCAAGATTCCGGGGGGTGGGGGTAAATTTAGGATGGAGATGAGGAGGAACTGCTTTTCCCAGAGAGTGGTGAATCTGTGGAATTCTCTGCTCAACGAAGCTGTGGAGGCTACCTCACTAAACATATTTAAAACAAGGTTGGATAGATTTTTGCACAGTAGGGGCATTGAGGGTTGTGGGGAAAGGCAGGTAGATGGAGATGAGGTCTGTGGTCAGCTCAACCATGATCTTATTGAATGGTGGAGCAAGCTCGACAGGCTAGATGGCCTACTCCTGCTTCTATTTCTTATGTTCTTAGCATGGACAAGTTGGGCTGAAGGGCCATAATGTATAACTCTATAAATCTACTAACTGCATCACTGTGCTGACCCCAGATTTCACTTCACCTCACCCCGTACTTTTAAAAATGACCCCACCCGCACATGCATCTGTCAAGGTCTCTCAGGATTTTAAATATTCCAATCAGATCTACTTTTACTCTTCAGTTGAAGCCTAGCCTGTGCATCCTGCCCTCTTAAGATAACCCAGTCGAGGTATCAATCACTTTAACACAGCTGAGGATAAAGCAGATGATAACATCACAGAATTACCAAGTAAAATATATCTGACTTTGAAGCTGAAATGAAGTCAGGGGATGAAACGGAGAGTATAAGATGTGAAATTATGTTTGTCAGATTGTGCCCGGAGGCCTCAGATGAGTGCTGTCCTTTAATTTCCTGTCAGATCAAAATCATTTTATATTCTTCCTTTCAATGTGCAGCGATCCAATCTCTCGCTTTGGGGTGAGTAGCAAAGGATAGTAATGGAAATCATTTACAGCCGTAGCTGAGTGATTAGCACCTTGACTTTCAGGTCAAAGGCCATAGGCTTCAGGCCTCCTCAGCCTGTGGGTCATTCTGTCACACATTCTAAACTGTGGTGCTGGACACTGAAATTTGGATGAGAAATTCAACAAAGGCTGCATCTGCCCACTGCAAGCGTATGAGCCAAAACTTACTCTGCAGCTGGCACCATTAAAATAAATAATTTGACTTGGTGTGTGTGTGTGTGTGGGAACTTCCCTGTGTTCAGATTGACTCGAGACATTGCCTACAATTTAAACAAAGTACTTCTCTGGTTGTCAGGCATCCAGACACATCCTAAGGTCATAAAAGGTAGTCTGGAGGTGCTGTCTTTTCCCTTTAATTATAGACCTTCGGTAAATAAAAAATAATAGTTGGGAGGATGCTGATGATGAAGAAATGAGTGAAGCAGCAAAGATGCCTATTGTGGTGGTGCTTGGTGGCTCTGGGCCTGTCCTCGCTGGAGTTTAGAAGAATAGGGGGGTGGTTCTGATTGAAACCTATCGAATATTGAAAGACCTAGGTAGAGTGGATGTGGAGAGGATGTTTCCTATAGTGGGGGAGTCTAGGACCAGAAGACATAGCTTCAGAATAGAAAAACATCCTTTTAGAGGAGAGAGGAGGAGGAATTTGTCAGAAGCTGAATCTGTGGAATTCATTGCCACAGATGGCTGTGGAGCCAAGTCATTGGGTATACTTAAAGTGGAATTTGATGGGTTCTTGATTAGTAAGGGCGTCAAAGCTGATGGGGAGAAGGCAAGATAATGGAGGTGAGGAGTAAAATAAATTAGCCATGATTGAATGGTGGAGTGGACTCGATGGGCTGAATGGCCTAATTCTGCTCCTATGCTTTATGGTCTTGCGGTCTCATTTATACACAAATATGTATAGGCAGACACACAGATGTCTACACACACATGTTCAAACAGAACTGCTCAGGGAGAGAGAGCTCCTGGATTTATCAATGGTGAGCATAATATTGACAGTATCACCTGAGAGCACAGTGTGTCAGTTCAGCAGGAGAGTCAGCCCAAGATCTCATTTCTGATTACCATGCAATAAATCCACAGACTTCAACAGAGTGAAATGTTCATTGGAGCTTAAGAGGAGCAACCGTCAATAGACAATAGGTGCAGGAGTAGGCCATTCAGCCCTTCGAGCCAGCACCACCATTCACTGTGATCATGGCTGATCATCCACAGTCAGTACCCTTTTCCTGCCTTCTCGCCATATCCCTTCACTCCGCTATCTTTAAGAGCTCTATCTAACTCTTTTTTTGAAGGAATCCGGAGAATTGGCCTCCAACTAAAACTTAGCTGAGCTACTTAGGACAGGGTTAAGGGAGGAAAATGTGTGGGTTTTATCAAAAATCTTAAAGGGGGGAGAAAATGGCAGAGATTTAAAATTCAAAGCAAAGTTATTATTAAAGTACTTATATGTTATGATGTCCTACCCTGAGATTCGTTTTCTTGCAGCCATTTACAGGGGAAAAAAGAAATACAATAAACTTCTAGCAGCTCTACATAAAGCATGTCAAACAGCCATTGTTTGAAAACTGTGCAAATAAAATCTAATACTGCAAATATGAGTTGTAAAGAGACCTGGAAAGTGAGTGTGCAAGTTGTAGAATCAGTTCAGAGTAGTGGTGTTTGAAGTGAACCACGCTGCTTCAGGAGTCCAATGGCTGTAGAGTAGGAGCTGTTCCTGAACCTGGTGGTGTGGGACCTAAGGATTCAGTCCCTCCTTCCCACAGGTAGGAGTGAGAAGAGGGCGTGATCTAGATGGTGGGGATGCTGCTTCATGTGGCAGTGTTTCAAGTAAATGTACTCAATGGTGGGGCAGTCTTTTCTGCGATGTATTGGACTGTCTCCAGTACTTTCTGTAGGTGTTTATGTTCTTGTGCATTGGTGCTTCCATATCGGGCTGTGCCGCAACCAGTTAGGATACTCTCCACTGTGCATCGACAGAAGTTTGTCAAAGTTTTCGGTGGCGTGCCGAATCTGCGCAGATTTTGTAAGGATGTAGAGGCACTGTTGTGCCTTCTTTGCGATGAGACTTGTGCCATCACAAAGAGGGAATTCCAGAGCTCAAAGTGTCGGCTCCTAACGGCACTGCCGTTAGTGGAGGGGTGATTAACATTAGAGATGTGCAAAAGGCCAGAGTGAGAAAAGGAGAGGAGGCTTCAGTCACTAGCTACATCAAGAAAGTGCCAGAGTCTGAACGTTGAATGAAAACTAACACAGGCACAGCTGTGAACTCCTCAAATGCCATCTGTCTGGTTGAGAAACAGAGCCTCAGACTAGTATACCTGACACAGCCGGCTGCCTACTACATTCTGCTGCCTCGGATCGCCTGTCACTCAGAAGCTAGAACACCCGGACAACACACACAGAGATTCTGACTATTTAGAATAGCTGCCCGTGGTGCTGGGTTCGACTCTCCAAAATGATCTGAAATGACCTCGATGATGGTCGAACTCTTCATGATCTTAAAGGCAGGCAGGATGATCTGTCCTGGGCCCTGCACATAGATGCAATCACAAGGAAGGAGTGCCAACATCTTTGTTTCCTTTGCGGGTTAAGGAAGTTCGGGAGATCATTGACCCCTTGAATAAACATTGGCAGCTCTGCTGTTGGCTGATAGGGAGGATGCTGTAGTTGCCCTGGACCAGCTGGGCCGCGGGGGTCGGTTTCCATGCTGTGTTACCCTATGACTCTGTGCTTGCATCATTTATGGTCTGTTTCACCAGTCTGAATGTCAGGAACGTAAGAAGCTGCAGAGAGTGATGGACTCTGCCCAATGCATTACCAACCCATCACTCCACACTACTGGCAGGATCTTCAGGAGGTGCTGCCTCAAGAGGGCAACGTCTATCATCAAAGATCCCCACCATCCAGGAAATGCCACGTTCCCATAACTACCACTAGTTACAGCAGGTACCGAAGTCTGAAGTTCCACCCTACCAGGTTCAGGTACAGTTATTGCCCTACAATCTTCAGGCTCCTGAACCACAACTCTGAACTGATTCCACAACCTACAGATTCACTCTCAAGGACTTGACAATTCACGCTCTCAGTATTCTTTATTTTGTATTTGTACAAATTGTCATCTTTTGCACATTGGTTGTTTGTCAGTGTTAGTTTTTCATAAATTCTGTTGTATTTCTCTACTTCCCTGTAAATGCCTGCAAGAAAATGAATCGCAAGGTAGCTTATGGTGGCTTGCTCTCACCAAGAGGTGGCTTCCTCTTGGAAGCTGTCGGGGCAGAAGACGCTGCCAGCCTGAGAGGCGGTCAGGTCTGCGAGTTGAAAATTGGTTCTGAAGCAAAGCCGAGGAGACAGACATCAGGCAGAGCCATGGTAGTATGGGACTCCATAGTGAGAGGTACAGAAAGGTGCTTCTGCGGCAACAGGCGAGATTTAAGGATGGTGTGTTGCCTCCCTGGTGCCAGGATCCAGGACGTCACAGACCGATTGCAGGGAATCCTCAAGGGTGAAGGTGAACATCCGGAAGTGGTGGTGCATGTCGGCACAAATAACGTAGGGAAGAAGAGGAAAGACATTCTACAGAGTGAATTCAGAGAACTCGGAAGAAGGCTGAAAAGCAGGACTTCCAGGGTGGTTATCTCTGGTTTGCTTCCAGTTCCTCATGCTGGAGAGGGCAGGAACAGGGAGATAATGGATCTGAATGTGTGGCTGAGGAACTGGTGCAGGAAGCAAGGATTTATGTTCTTGGACCATTGGGGTATGTTTTGTGGTAAGGATGAATTATACAAAAGGGACGGGTTGCACCTTAGTAGGCGGGGGACCAGCATTCTGGCAGGCAGGTTTGCCACTGCAACATGGGTGTGTTTAAACTAAGTAGTGGCGGGGAGGGGACGAACTGGAAATATAAGGGTGGAGTTAAAGGGAAAGTGAGAATAAGAAAAGTTAAGAAAGACAACAGAATCAACAGGGCAGACAGCTCAAGAAGGGATCGTACAGTATGGCCAAGTGAAATAGGAATTGATATGGGGGGTGAGAGGAGTAATGAATTAAAAGTATTGTATATGAATGCACGGAGTATAAGAAATAAAGTGGATAAGCTTGAGGCACAGTTGGAAATTGGTAAGTATGATGTTGTGGGAATAACAGAGACAAGGGTTCAAGTGGACAGCCTGGGAAATGAATATTCAAGGGTATACATCCTATCGAAAGGACAGACTGATGGGCAGAGGAGGTGGGGTGACTCTGTTGGTGAGGAATGATATTCAGTCCCTTGCGAGGGGGGACATAGTATCAGGAGACGTAGAGTCAGTATGGATAGAACTGAGAAATTCTAAGGGTAGAAAGACCCTATTGGGAGTTATCTACAGGCCCCCAAACAGTAGTCTGGATGTAGGGTGTAAGTTGAATCAAGAGTTAAAATTGGCATGTAGCAAAGGTAATGCTACAGTTGTTATGGGGGATTTCAACATGCAGGTAGCCTGGAAGAATCAAGTTGGTACTGGACCCCAAGAAAGGGAGTTTGTGGAGTCCCTCCGAGATGGATTCTTAGAACCGCTTGTACTGGAGCCTACCAGAGAGAAGGCAATTCTAAATTTAGTGTTGTGCAATGAACCAGATTTGATCAGGGACCTCGAGGTAAAGGAGCCATTAGGAAGTAGTGACCATAATATGATAAGTTTTCATCTACAAATTGAGAGGGAGAAGGGAAAATGGGAAGTGTCAGTATTTCAGTTGAACAAAGGGAACTATGGTGCTATGAGGGAGGAGCTGGCCAAAGTTCAATGGAACAATACCCTAGCAGGGATGAGAGTGGAACAGCAATGGCAGGTATTTCTGGGAATAATGCAGAAGGTGCAGGATCAGTTCGTTCCGAAGAGGAAGAAAGATCCTAAGGGGAGTAAGGGGAGGCCGTGGCTGACAAGGGAAGTAAAGGACAGTATAAAGATAAAAGAGAAGAAGTATAACATAGCAAAGATGAGTGGGAAGCCGGAGGATTAGAAAACTTTTAAAGAGATAATTAAAAAGGTAATGCGCGCAGAAAAAAATGAGGTATGAAGGTAAACTAGCCAAGAATATAAAGGAGGATAGTAAAAGCTTCTTTAAGTATGTGAAAAGGAAAAAAAAATAGTTAAGTCCAAAATTGGGCCCTTGAAGACAGAAGCGGGTGAATTTATTATGGGGAACAAGGAAATGGCAGACGAGTTGAACAGGTACTTTGGATCTGTCTTCGCTAGGGAAGACACAAACAATCTCCCAGGTATAATAGTGGCCAAAGGACCTAGGGTAATGGATGAACTGAAGGAAATTTATATTAGACAGGAAATGATGTCGGATAGACTGTTGGGTCTGAAGGCTGATAAGTCCCCGGGACCTGATGGTCTGTATCCCAGGGTATTTAAGGAGGTGGCTTTAGAAATCATGGAGACATTGGTAATCATTTTCCAATGTTCTATAGATTCAGGATCAGTTCCTGTGGGTTGGAGGGTGGCTAATGTTGTCCCACTGTCCAAGAAAGGAGGGAGAGAGAAAGCAGGGAATTATAGACTGGTTAGCTTGAAGTCAGTGGTGGGAAAGATGCTGGAGTCAATTATAAAAGGTGAAATTATGATGCATTTGGATGGCAGTAACAGGATAGGTCCGAGTCAGCATGGATTTACAAAGGGGAAATCGTGCTTGACTAAACTTCTGGAATTTTTTGAGGATGTAACTATGAAAATGGACAAGGGAGAGCCAGTGGATGTAGTGTACCTGGACTTTCAGAAAGCCTTTGATAAAGTCCCACATAGGAGATTAGTGGGCAAAATTAGGGCACATGGTATTGGGGGCAGAGGACTGACATGGATTGAAAATTGGCTGGCTGACAGGAAACAAAGAGTAGCGATTAATGGGTCCCTTTCGGAATGGCAGGCAGTGACTAGTAGGGTACCGCAGGGTTCAGTGCTGGGACCACAGCTGTTTACAATATACATTAATGATTTAGATGAAGTGATTAAAAGTAACATTAGCAAATTTGCAGATGACACAAAGCTGGGTGGCAGTGTGAAATGTGAGGAGGATGTTATGAGAATGCAGGGTGACTTGGACAGGCTGGGTGAGTGGGCGGATGCATGGCAGATGCAGTTTAATGTAGATAAATGTGAGTTTTCCACTTTGGTGGTAAGAACAGGAAGGCAGATTATTATCTAAATGGAGTTAGGAAAAGGGGAAGTACAACGAGATCTAGGTGTTCTTGTACATCAGTCACTGAAAACAAGCATGCAGGTACAGCAGGCAGTGAAAAAAGCTAATGGCATGCTGGCCTTCATAACAAGGGGAATTGAGTATAGGAGCAAAGAGGTCCTTCTGCAGCTGTACAGGGTCCTGGTGAGACCATACCTGGAGTATTGTGTGCAGCTTTGGTCTCCAAATTTGAGGAAGGACATTCTTGCTATTGAGGGAGTGCAGCGTAGGTTCACGAGGTTAATTCCTGGGATGCCGGGACTGTCATATGTTGAAAGATTGGAGCGACTGGGCTTGTATACTCTGGAATTTAGAAGGATGAGAGGGGATCTTATTGAAACATATAAGATTATTAAGGGATTGGACACGCTGGATGCAGGAAGCATGTTCCCGCTGATGGGTGAGTCCAGAACCAGAGGCCATAGTTTAAGAATAAGGGGCAGACCATTTAGAACGGAGTTGAGGAAAAACTTTTTCACCCAGAGAGTGGTGGATATGTGGAATGCTGTGCCCCAGAAGGTCGTGGAGGCCAAGTCTCTGGGTGTTTTCAAGAAAGAGTTGGATAGAGCTCTTAAAGATAGCAGAATCAAAGGTTATGGGGATAAGGCGGGAACTGGATACTGATTGTGGATGATCAGCCATGATCACAGTGAACGGCAGTGCTGGCTGGAAGGGCCGAAGGGCCTACTCCTGCACCGATTGTCTATTGTCTATTACATGCTGTATGTGTACTTTGATAATATACTTGCTTTGACATTGATTCAATTCCTGACCCAATCAGCCCAACCCTAAGAACTGCCTCGGTTTTGCAGCACTACAATGGACCTTTGTGCTCTCTGATCTCTCTTGTATAATTTATGATTTTCTTTCGATTGTCACATTTCTGATAAATATGCCTCTGATGCTGTTGCAAGTAAAGTTTTCATTGCCAGTGCAGACATGCAAGACCATCGGACAATAATTAGGTCATTCGATCCATTGAGATTGCTCGGCCATTCTATCACGGCTGATTTAATATCCTCTCAAACCCGTTCTCCTGCCTTCTCTCCATAACCTTTGACTACCTTACTAATCAAGAATTCATCAACCTCCGCTTTAAATGCACCCAGTGACGTAGCCTTCATAGCCACCTGTGGCAATGAATTCCACAGATTCACCACCCTCTGGCTGAAAAAATTCTTTCTCATCTCTGTTCTAAAGGGACGTCCTTGTATTCTGACATTGCATCCTCTGGTCCTAGACTCTCCCACTGTAGGAAACATCGTCTCCATGTACTTTATCTAAACTTTTCAGTATTCAATAGGTTTCAATGAGAGCCTTCTTCATTCTTCTAAATTCAAGCAAGTTTAGGCCCCGAGACGTCAAATGCTTCTCATACGTTAACCCTTTTATTCCTAGGATCATTCTCGTGAATCTCCTCTGGACCCTCTCCATCCTCTTTGATCATGTACTTGTACACCTGATAATAAATTCGACTTTGACATGATTAGGTCACTCCTTAGTTAACTCTACAGAATGGAGGATTCTCGCTTGCTTACTCTTTCCTGCTGAGCGAAACCTTTCAGTTCTGGCTTCATCCATCTCAATCTTTCCTGCACCTCCTCCTTCCAGACCTAACATTAAGGAGAAAATGCTGGAAGTATTCCACGGTTCTAGCAGCGTCTGTGGAGAGAGAAGTAGGGTTAACGGTTTAAATCAGTGATGCTTCGTCGTTGAGGTACTAGGAAACGGAAGCTATTCACAGCATCAAGTGTTCCCTTACTCAGGTGGATTAACTTGTTATGCATCGTGGGCAGTTAATGAGGCCCATTTTAATTTAGAGTGCTAGGCTTTCACTGAATGCATTTACCTCAATGCTAATAAGATCATTTTCAAATGCTAATAGTCCTGTAAGCACCTCAGTTAAAAAGGGGCAGTGAAACGCTGTTCACTGGGTGATTGTAGGCCAGGCCATTCATGCTGGTGCTCATAAACACAAGAGATTCTGCAGATGCTGGAAATCCAGAGGAACACACACAAAATGCCAGAGGAGCTCAGCAGGCCATGCTGCATCTATGTAGAGGAATGAACATTGTTTCTGTACCTAAAACGGCCGAGGTAACATGCCTGAACGACTGGCGTCCTGCTGCACTCACCTCAATAATATGCAAATGCTTTGAGAGGCTGGTCAAGGATTACATCTACAGTTTGGTACCACCCAAACTGGACCCCCTACAATTCGCCTGCCGACACAACCGATCGACAGATGACGCAATAGCCACTGCTCTACATACCATCCTTACACATCTGGAGAAGAAGGATGCTCATGTGAGAATGCTGTTCTTGGACTACAGTTCAGCATTCAACACCATAGTTCCATCCAGTCTCAACAGGAAGTTCAGAGACCTCGGCCTTGACCCTTCCTTGTGCAGCTGGATCCTGGACTTCCTATCAGATTGCCAGTGGTAAGAGTGGGCTCCCTCACCTCCAACCCTCTGACTCTCAATATAGGAGCCCCTCAGGGCTGCGTATTGAGTCCCCTCCTTTACTCCCTGTATACCCATGACTGTGTTGCCACACACAACTCTAAATTTGCTGATGACACTACATTGATTGGCCTAATCTCAAACAATAATGAGGTGGCTTACAGGGAAGAAGTCATCTCTCTGACACAGTGGTGTCAAAAAAACAACTTCTCCCTCAATGTTGCAAAAACAAAGGAGCTGGCTGTGGATTACAGGAGGAATGGAGACAGGTTAACCTCTATTGACATCAATGGATCTGGGGTTGAGAGGGCGAACAGCTTTAAGTTCCTCGGTATACACATTATCAAGGATCTCACTTGGTCTATACCTCAGTTGTCACCTCAGAAAGTTGAAGAAACTTGGCTTGAGTCCCCAAGTCCGAAAGACTTTCTGTAGGGGCACAATTGAGAGCATCTTGACTGGCTGCAAAACTGCCTAGTATGGGAACTGTACCTCCCTTAATCACAGGACTCTGCAGACAGTGGTGTGGAGAGCTCAGCGCATCTGTAGCTGTGAACTTCCTATGATTCAGGACATTTACAAAGACAGGTGTGTGAAAAGAGCCCGTAGGATCATTGGGGACTCGAGTCACCCCAACCACAATCTATTCCAGCTGCTACCATTCGGGAAATGATCTCGCAGCATAAAAGCCAGGACCAACAGGCTCGACAACAGCTTCTTCTACCAGGCCATCAGACCGATTAACTCATGCTGATTTAAGTGCATTTCTATGTTAGATTGACTGTTCTATTTATTATAAATTACTACGATTGCACATTTCGACGGAGACGTGACGTAAAGATTTTTACTCCTCATGTATGTGAAGGATGTAAGAAATAAAGTCAATTCAATTCAATTCAAGATGATGTTTCAGAACTGAGACCTTTCATTAGGAGTGGAAAAGAAAGAGTGGGGATGAATCCAGAACGGGAAGGTGTGGAAGGGGAGGGAGTACAAGCTGGAAAGTGAAAGGTGAAGCCAGGTCAGAGGCCAGGCCCCTCCTTCTTCCCTTTCTCCCGTGGCCCACTTTCCTCTCCAATCAGATTCCTCCACCTTTGCCTTTTCCACCTATCATCTCCCACCTTCTCACTTCATCACGCTCCCCCACCTGGCTCCACCTATCACCTTCCAGCATGTACTCCTTCCCACCCATCCCACCTTCTTTTCCATCCTGATGAAGGCTCTCAGCTCGAAACATTGACTGTCTTCCTTTGCACGTCCTTCTGAGTTTCTCCAGCATCTTGTGTGTGTTGTGCTGCTACTGTACACATCAGAATCAAGGTTTAATGTCACTAGCATATAACGTGAAATTTGTTGTTTGGCAGCAGTAGTACTTTGCAATACATAATAAAAAACTATAATTGCAATTAAAATATATTTCTAAATATTTAATTAAATAAGTAGTGCAAAAAGAGAGAAAAAATTGAGGTAGTGTACGTTGGTTATTGTCCATTCAGAAATCTGTTGCTGGAAGAAGCTATTCCTAAAGAATCGAGTTTGTGTCTTTGGGATCCCATACCACCTGCTTCATGACAGCAGTGAGAAGAGGGCATGTCCTCGTTGACGGAGTTCTTAATCACGGATGTCTCCTTGTTGAGGCATCATTTTTTTGAAGATGTGCTCAATGCTGGGGAAGCTAGTGCCCATGATGGAGCTGGTTGAGTTTACAACTTCCAGCAGCTTTTTCTGATCCTGTGCTATGGCCCCACCATACCAGACAGTGATGTAACCAGTTAGAAGGCTCTCCACAGTACATCTGGTGAAATTTGTGAGAGTCTTTGATGTCATACCAAGTCTCCTCAAACTCCTGATGAAATATAGCCACCGTCGTGCCTTTTGTAATTGCATCAATATGGTGTGCCCAGGATAGATCTTCACAGATATTGACTCCCAGGAACTTGAACCTGCTCATCTTTTCCACTGCTTATTCCGTGATGAGGACTGACGTTTGTTCCCTCAGCTTCCCCTTCCTGAGGTCCACAATCAATTCATTGGTCTTACTGCATTAAATGCAAGGTTGTTATTACAACACCACTCAGCCAGCTGATCTATCTCCATTCTGCATGCCTCCACATCACCATTTGAAATTCTGCCAACAATAGTTGTGTAGTTGGCAAATTTATAGATACTGTATGAGCTGTGCCTAGCCACACGGTCGTGGGTGTGGAGAAAGCAGAGCAGTGAATTAAGCACGCATCCTTGAGATATGCCAGTTTTGAGCATCGATGTGAGGGAAATGTTATTTCTGATCTGCCCTGACCGTAGTCTCCCAATGTGAAAGTCAAAAGGGAGATACAGAGGCCCAGTGTTTGGAGCTTGTTGATTATTACTGAGGGTACGATGGTGTTGAACGCTGAGCTGTAATCAATAAACAGCAGCCTGACGTAAGTGTTACTATTGTGCAGGTGATCCAAGGCAAGGTGGAGAGCCAGGGAGATTGCATCCACTGTAGACCTGTTGTTGCTACAGACAAGTTGCAGCGAGTCCTGGTCCTTACTTAGACAGGAGATGATTCTGGACATGACCACCATCTCAAAGCCGTTCATCACAGTAGAGAGGGTGCCACTGGGTGATGGTCGTGGAGGAAGCTCACCCTGCTCTTCGTGGGCACTGATATGGTTGTTCCTCTTTTGAAGCAGGTGGGAACCTCCGACTGCAGCGGTGAGGGATTGGAAGATGTCCTTGAACAATCTTGCCAGTTAGTTGACGCAGATTTTCAGTGGGAGTAAATTAACTGGAAGTGCCCTTAGTGATCATCAGATCTGATCAGTTCCTAGTCATAAGTCTTAATGCCTAGTTCTTCCTACAGATGCCCCAGATCCCATCACCCTGTTTTTACCCTCCTCCATCTGCCCATCACCCACACACACTCCTCCAACTAGTCACCACTCTACTACTGGTCACATCTGTTTCCCCCCCCCCCCACCCGTGATTTCATTCTCCACCTTCCTCTCCTATCAGTTTTCAGCATCTTTGCTCTTATCCCCCACCTCCAATTGTTATTTCCACTCTTGCCTCCTCACCTGGATCCACCTGTCCCTTGCCAGCTCTTATTACGACCCTTCCCCTCCCCTCTTCTGGCTATCTCCTCTCAACTCTTTCAGTCCAAGTGAAGGATTTGGACTTGAAGCATCAGCTGACCATTTCCCTCCTCAGATGCTTCCTCACCCCCTGAGTTCCTCCAGTATCATGGTTTTTGAATAAGACTTCAAGTACATTGGGTGTGTTGAGAAACACTGCCCTGTCAGAGTGCTACCTTTTCAGAGCAGGTGTAAAATCTCACTGAAGACATGAGGAAGCTGTTTTTGGTGTCTAGTCGCCCTACAAGGACTGGAATAGGCCAATTGTTTGAATATTATCACAAAGCTGCTTTTGGGAGCTTGCTATGTCCTAATATTTTCCTGTTATTTTTCATTTCGATCAGTAACTACATCCACATTGACTGTAAAGTGCAATGGGATTTCCTGTGGACAGAAAATGCGCTGTAGAAGTATGACCGTTTGTCTTTTCCCTCCTCCCCATTCTTCATTCTTGCTTGCCTGTCTTTTCTTCCCTTTCATTGTCCCTCTCCCCTGCAGCCTTTCCACTATCACTCTCTTCTCTCTGTCCCCTTCCTAATACTCCACTTATTCACAGAAACTAAATTAAATGGTGATGATTACAGCCAGTGTCAATTGCATTTGGTTCAGCAAGGAGAGTTTTGTGGCAAAAGTAGAAATATCTACTCTGAATTAAAGTCTTACCCATCAGCCAGGAGGCAATATTCCTGTAATGTTGCTTAAATGAAAATCAATAGAAACTGTAGATACACGACATACTTTTTTAAAAAAAAAGAAAGCGCAGGAAAACCCAGTAGTAATTGTGGAAAGAGAAATGGTTAGCACTTTGGGATTGTAACACCACCTGAAGTGTTTATTGTTTCTCTTTCTGCACATGCTGCTTAACCTACTAAGGATTTTCAGCATTTCCTATTTTCAGTTGAAACTTTTATATGTTGAAAATCACCCTCATGATGAAAAACACATTCAACGATTCAGGAGCAGCATCTTCCCCTCCGCTGTCTGATTCCTGAATGGACATTGAACCCATGAGCACTACCTCACTATGTTTTTACTTCTCTGTTTGCACTACTATTTAACTTTTGCACTAAATTAACTATTTTATATATAGATATATATACATACATACACACACTCTTACTGTAAGAGGTTTTTCCCATATTATCATGTATTGCATTGTACTGCTGCTACAAAATTTCACGGCACGTGTCAGTGACATTAGCTTCTGAAGATTCTGGACCTCACCATCTACTTCATCATAGCCTTGTACCTTATCATCTAACTGCACTGCACTTTCTCTGTAACTGTAACACTTTATTCGACCTTCTGTAATTGTTTTTCCTTTGTACCACCTCAATGTACTGAGGCGATAAAAAGATTGGTATGGATGGCATGCCAACGAAACCTTAGGTAGATAATGACGATATTAAGATAAATTACCAATTGCTGGGAGCACCATCCAGAAGGTCCACCTTCCTACCCTCTGACAATGGCGAGTTCCCTTCCCGATGAGCTAAAGCCCCTTACTGTTGCAGCACTGAATTAAGCATCTCGGGGTTAGCGCCCGCATTATGTAATAAACGCAAGCTTTGGGGGCCAAATCGAGTGAATGCTCTTTGAATGGCAGCAAGGGATTGGTGGGCTTGTAACTGGCGTTGCATTGAGAAGGGCTGCAGCAGAAGTTTAATGAGCTGCTTTCTGAGTTAATTCTCTTTAATAAAAGCTTCCATCTCAAAGGTGTTCACGACACAGCACTGCAATAATCATTATCCGCTAGGTATTAATTTGTCTCCTTGAAGGGAGAAACTGGCGGAGGCTATTATTTGCTACATGCTAGGGAGGCTTGTTTGCTCTCTTAAATGGTCTACAGTCTTGTTAAGGTACTTGGCAGTGTTGACTGAGATTATAATTATCTGAGGCTCAATGAAAGGAGAAAGGCTTAGAGTTTGGATATATATTATTAAAACGACAGCTCTGTCTGACCAACGAGGCAGCCTTAATTACTGTGTCTTTTGTCCCTATTCTGGGAGAGCAGTGTGACTGTGCCATGCAGATTCACTGGATTGATTCCTGGGATGAGAGGGCTGGTTTGTGAGGATGAACATAGTGAGTCTGTGGAGCTTAGCAGAATGAAAGATCTCATTGAGATGCAGGGTTTTGAGAGCAACTGGCAGGGCAGATGTTAAGAGGCTTGTTTCAGGATAATCTCCTCTGAGGGTTGGCACCTTGTTGTGGTGAAGAAGATTGTGCGTTCCTGAGATCCCGAAAGTAATGTCATCTGAGGTTTGGACATCTTGTGCTTAGCTCCTGGTAGAGCTGCCCCTGGTGGTAAGATCAAAGGGGAGTTTCCAGACAAGGAGCAATCTAACCATGACCTGGCAGAAGCTGGCAAAAGATGATGGCACATCAGAATAGAAGTGAAGGGTTCCCAGTCATCTTGCATTCCACCCACTGCACCCTGTGCCCTATCTGTCAAGGACTGTGTGGTGGCTGCCCGTGCAACAGCCTCCCCAAGTTAAACCAAGACGTGCACAGACGTTTGAAATTGTATAAGGCATTGGTAAGGCCAAATTTGGAGTATTGTGTTCAGTTCTGGTCACCGGATTATAGGAAAGATGTCAATAAAATTGAGAGAGTACAGAGGAGGTTTACTAAAATGTTGCCTGGGTTTCATCTCCTAAGTTACAGAGAAAGGTTGAACAAGTTAGGTCTTTATTCAAGTTAGGTCTTTATTCTTTGGAACGTGGAAGGTTGATGGGGGACTTGATAGAGGTGTTTAAAATTGTGAGGGGGATAGATAAAGTTGACGTGGATAGGCTTTTTCCATTGAGAGTGGGGGAGATTCAAACAAGAGGACATGAGTTGAGAGTTAAAGGACAAAAGTTTAGGGGTAACATGAGGGGGAACTTCTTTACTCAGAGAATGGTAGCTGTGTGGAATGAGCTTCTAGCAGAAGTGGTTGAGGCAGCTTCGATGTTGTCGTTTAAAGTTAAATTGGATAGCTGTGTGGACAGGAAAGTAATGGAGGGGTATGGGCTGAGTGCAGGTCGGTGGGACTAGGTGAGAGTAAGAGTTCAGCACGGTCTAGAAGGACCAAGATGGCCTGTTTCTGTGCTGTAATTGTTATATGGTTATATGGTTCTCCATTAAGGGAATCAACCCTAAATACGTGGACCTTGGATTGGCCTCTGCAGCCAGCTGAGGACTTGCCAGTGGAGAGCTTCTTGGGAGAACATCATGCTCAACTCAAATCATCCCACTGCTGCATGTACCTAAATAAAGCGAAAAGCTTTTGTTTGTGTGCCAAACAGAAAGATTATGCCTTACACATCAAAGTTGCTGGTGAACGCAGCAGGCCAGGCAGCATCTCTAGGAAGAGGTACAGTCGACGTTTCAGGCCGAGACCCTTCGTCAGGACTAACTGAAGGAAGATTATGCCTTACTTTGGTACGTAGAGGTAGTAGAGTGAATGAAAAGCAAATATGGTGTTGCAGTTTCAGACAAGACCCAGTTCAGATAGATAAGTGAAGAGTAAGGGGCACCCTGAGGTAGAGGGGGTGATCAAGACTTCGTCTTTTAGTGTATGAGAGTGTGATAGCAGTGGCATGAAAGCTGTCCTACAGCCTAGAGATAAATACTCTCAAGCTATTGTATCTTCCGCCCATGCCTAGCTGTGGGATGTATGGGAAAACTTTGATGGTTGGAACACAATATAGAATCTGAACTGTGGTTTCAATGACAAAATATTCAGAGGTCAAGCATAATGGGTTGATGCAATAATAGAGCAAATGGGATGAATCTCTATGCAGTAGATTTTTATCATGCCTGGGTGTCAAGAGAGAGTTGATTAGCCATGGCTGGATAGGATTGAGAAGCTGATTACCTTGTTCCTATCCCCCTCAGTCAGAAACAGGAGAATTTATACCGAGGGACAAGAGACTGGTGGACCAATTAAATGCAGCCTGCTTTTGTCACACAAATAATCTCTGGGAAATATTGGAGTTCTATAAAGTTTTATTGAAAAAGAGGAGCTGAATGAAATTAATATTAGTTGGGAAGTGAGGTTGGAAAGTTCAGGAGAGTGAGGGCTGGTAGGTCCCCTGGGACAAATAATTTACATCCCAGAGAACTTAAGTAAGTGAAAGGGTTGTGAGAGTAGCTCATTCACCCACTATTTAAAAATGGGGTGGGGGGAGAATTAATAAACAGGGAATTTTAGATCCATTGGGAAAATGCTGCAGTCCATTGTAAAATGTAAAGGAGTGGAGTGTGACGAAAACGGGGACAGGATTGGACAAAATCAGCATGGATTTCTGAGAGGGAAATCAAGTGTCACATATCTATTGGAACTACTTTTGAGGATGTAATAGAGGAAAACCAATGTGCATGGTCTATGGACTTTCAGAAGGCTTTCAGTAAGGTCCGTTAGTGTACAAACTTAAGTACATAGAACTATGGAGAAGGTGGAGACATTGGTGCGAACTAGATAGCAGTCAGGAAGAAGAGTAGACACCAGTGTTTCACAAACACGACATTCTGAAGACCCTGGAAATCCAGAGGAACAAACATAAAATGCTGGTGGAATTCAGCAGGTCAGGCAACTTCTATGGAGAGAAATAAACAGTTGACCTTTCAGGCTGAGACCTTTCACCAGGACATTGCTGTTTATCCAGCTGGTGGAGGATAATTGGTGAGGTATAGCAGGGATCAGATGCCGGTATCCCAGTGATTCCCAAAATAAATTGAGCTCACACAAAAGAATGAAAAGATAGATTTCTGAGTTTGCAGGTATAGCGCTGGTGGAGTGTGAGGAGAATGCAGAAAAGCTCCAATGTGATTTTGACAGGTTGAAAAAGAAGACAACTATGTGGCAGAATAGGGAAAAAAATGATGTTATCCAAGTTGGTACCAAAAGCTTGAAGGCAAATTATTGAAGACTGGAGACTGCAGATGCTGGAATCTATAAGTAACAAATTGGACACAGTGCAGTGTCTTGGTCTGAAACACTGACCATCCCTTTGCCTGCACTGTTGCTACATGACCCTCTGAGCTCCTCCAGTGGTTTGTTCTTTGCTTAAGGAATACTGTATTATTATCTGAGCAATGACAGATTGGGAAAGGGAGAACCCCATTCACCAGCGGCTAAAGGTAAACATGCATATGTATCATGTAGTTCAGAAGGTGAATAGTTTGTTGGCCTTCAAATTGAGAAACAAGGGAATGTCTTATTGCAGCATACAGAATCTTCATAAGACCACATCTTGAGTATTCAGTGAAGTTTTGGTCTCCCTATCTGAGGAAGATAATTTCTCAGATACATGCTGTGCAGGAAATCTAGTGAAGCTTCACTGGACTGTTTCCTGGTTTGACAGAACTAATATATGAAAGAGAATGAATCGATGAAGATTACAGTCATCAGAATTAGACCAAGAATGGATTTCACAAAAACCTACAAGTACTAGCAGGGCTGAATAGGGCAGATGCAGAAAGGCTGACCCTGGTTACAGGGAAGACCAGGGCAAGCAAAAGGGAGTAAACTATGCGAGATGAGAAGGGGAGAATCTCCTCCCTGAGAGTGGCGAGGGGACCAGTGGAACTCTCTATCACAGAAAGCATCGGAAGCCAGACTCAGATTACTTCATTGTCAAATACGCCAGAGTGCAGTAAAATTCCTTGCTTGAATAAAGCTCACGGTGGAGGTCAATGTACATGGGAATGTCAATGACTGCAGAACAGCAGAAAGACGCAAAGACTGTGGAGTACTCCGAATCACTGCAAAAAGAAATGCTGAAGTGACAATAATGAGATAATCCAGGGAGTCTGAGAACGTGTCACTGCCGGGAAGGGGATGTGAAAAAAGTGATTGGTTTTAAAATCTGATAGCAGTGGTGCTTATTATTAGACGCCTCCTGTACCTAATGAAGCGGCCACTGAGTGTAAGTTCATGGTCTTCTGTGCTTGTAACCCATCCGCTTCAAAGTCCAACATATTATGCATTCACAGATGCTCTTCTGCATGCCACTGTTATAATGTATGGTCATTTGAGTTACTGTCGCCATCCTGACAGCATGAACCAGTCTGGCCATTCTCCTCTGACCTCTCTCGTTAACAAGGAGTTTTTACTCACAGAACTGCCACTCACTGGATTTTTTTTTTTGCTTTTCGCACCATTCTCTGTAAATTCTGGAGACTGTTGTGTGCGAAAATCCCTGGAGATCATATTTTCTCTGATACTCAAACCACCCCATCTGGCACCAGCAATCATTCTACAGTCAAAGAAACTTAGATCATATTTCTTCCCCATTCTGACATCTTGTCTGAACAACAACTGAACCTCTAGTCCATGTTTGCTTGCTTTTATTTGTGTGTGTTGAGTTGTTGCCACATGATTGGCTGACTAGATATTTGCATTAACAAGCAGGTTAACAGGTGTACCTAATAAAATGAGTTAGGTATAGTGCTTAAGACTGGGAGAGATCAAGGCAGAAAAGGAAAGCAGGAAGAGCAATGGAACTTAGATGGTGAGTCACAATCCTAATAAGTGGCAGAACAGGCGTGAAGGGGCAAATGGCCTACTCTTGCCGCTGTTTTTGATATTTCTGTATTGATAATGAACTCAGCCAATGGCTCTGAAGATGTTTATCTGTATGCTGACATTAATGGTTCTGAATCTCTTTTATGTTTGTTGTTCTCTACAGTTGTCGAACCAGCAACAGGAAAAGCTTGATTCTGACCAGCACATCACCAACCCTTCCACGGCCTCATTCGCCACTCCCTGGGCACCTAGGTAAGGCATCAGGTTCCTTGGCTTTTGTCCTTGGCCACTGAGAATAATACCACTGGATAGGAAAGGCTTAGAGGGATAGGGACCAAATGATGGCAACTGGGTGCGAGCCTTGGTCTGTTGGGCTGAATGGCCCATTTCTGTGTTGGATGACACTATGACTAAGTGAAAAGGAAGGTGAAAGATTCGCTTTCATTGTCACCTGCAGTGAAATGCATCACTTGTGTCAAATCAAATCAGTGAGGATTGTGTTGGTCGTCCGTTAAGTGTCCCTACACTTCAGCTGACAACGTAGTATGCCCACAGTTCACTAACCCTAACTGAGTGTCTTATGGAATGTGGGAGGGAACCAGAGCACCCAGAAGAAACCCACATGGTCACGGGGAGAACATTCAAACTCTTTACAGACAGTGGTGGAAATAGAACCGCGCTGGAAAGTATGGCATAACCTTCCCGCCCCACGCTTTTCCTGCAGTCACAGATACTTCAGGTGACCCTGGTTCCAAATAGAGTTGTTGGCCATCAAAAACTAATCATCTGGATGTCACAGAATTAGAGTGGTAAGATTACTAAGTTAGCTTCCTGAGTCAACTACCATGGCAACTAGCAATTTTAAATTCAGTTAATTAAATATATATACCAAAAGTAAGCTATTGTCAGTGACGGTAACTGTGAAATTACAGGCAATCCTGAGGTTATGAATGCTCGGCTTATGTATGAATGTGCTTCCATAATATTACTGCATTCAGATGTCCAAAGTGCGTACATACACTCATTTTTACAGGTCCAAGTTTGTTTAAATGGACACCGCTCTATCCTGAGGCTGTGCTCTTTGTCCTAGACTTTCCCACCATGGGAAACATCCTTTCCACATCAACTGTGTCTAGGCCTTTTAACATTTGAAAGGTTTCAATGAGATTCCCTCTCATCCTTCTAAATTCCAGCAAGTACAGACCCAGAGCTGTCAAACATTCCTCATATGTTAGCCCTTTCATTCCTGGAATCATCCTTGTGGGCCTCCTCTCAACCATCTCCAATGCCAGCACATCTTTTCTTAAATGAGGAGTCCAAAACTGTTCACAATACTCAAGGTGAGGCCTCACCAGTGCCTTATAAAGCCTCAGCATCACATCCCTGCTCTTGTATTCTAGACCTTTTGAAATGAATGCTAACATTGCATTTGCCTTCCTCACCACCAACTCAACCTGAAAGTTAACTTTTAGGGTGTTCTGCACAAGGACTCTCAAGTCCCTTTGCATCTCAGAGTTTTGGATTTTCTCTCCGTTCGGAAAATAATCTGCACATTTATTTCTACTACCAAAGAACATGACCTTGCATTTTCCAACATTGTATTTCATTTGCCATTTCCTTGCCCACTTTCCTAATCCGTCTAAGTCCTTCTGCATCCTACCTGTTTCCTCAACACCACCTGCCCCTCCACCAATCTTTGTATTATCTGCACACTTGGCAACAAAGCCATCTATTCTATCATCTAAATCATTTATATAGCATAAAAAGAAGCAGTCCCAACACTGACCCTTGTGGAACATCACTAATCACTGGCAGCCAACCAGAAAAGGGTCATTTTATTCCCACTTGGTGCCTCCTGCCAATCAGCCAATGCTCTAACCATGCCGGTAACTTTCCTATAATACCATGGGGCCTTAACTTGGTAAGCAGCCTCATGTGTGGCACCTTGTCAAAGGCCGTCGGTAAGTCCAAGTATACAACATCCACTGCATCCCCTTTATCTATCCTATTTGTAATCCCTGCAAAGAATTCCAACAGGTTCATCAGGCAAGATTGTCCCTTAAGGAAACCTTACTGACTCTGGCCTATCTTGTCCTGTGTCACCAAGTACTCCATCACCTCGTCCATTACAATTGGCTGCAACATCTTCCCAACCACTGAGGTCAGGCTGACTGGTCTGTAATTTCCTTTCTGCTGCCTTCCTCCTTTTTTAAAGAGTGGAGTGACACTAGGAATTATCCAGTCTTCTGGCATCATGTCGGAGACCAATGATTTTTGAAGGATCATTACTAATGCCTTCAAAATCTCTTTCAGAATTCTGCAGTGCTGTTCATCTGTTCCGGCTGACTTATGTACCCTTAGGTACATGATACATCTATTCTGCACTTCCTCATTTTTCCCAGAAACTCCCGGCATTGCTCTCTGCTGTCATCCTTGCCAGCATCTCCTTCCAATTTACTTTGGCCAGCTTCTCTTTCATACCACTGTAATTTCCTTTACTCCACTGAAATACTGCTATGTTAGACTTTACTTTCTCCGTATCAAATTTCAAGTTGAATTCAATCATATTGTGATCGCTGTCTCCCAAGTGTTCTTTTACCTTAAGCTCCCTAATTGCCTCTGGTTCATTACATAACACCTAATCCAGTATAGCTGATCCCCTAGTAGGCTAAACGACAAACTGCTCTAAAAAGCCAACTCGTAGGCATTCATCAAATTCACTCTCTTGAGGTCCATTACCAATCTGATTTTCCCATTCAACCTGCATGTTAAATTCTCCCAAATCTATCATAACATTGCCCTTTTGACACACCTTTTCTATTTCCCATTGTAGTCTGTGGTCCACATCCTAGCTGTTGCTGGGAGGCCTGTAGATAACAGCCATCAGGGTACTTTTACCCTTGTAGCTTCTTAACTCAACCCACAAGGATTCAACATCTTCCATTCCTATTTCGCATCTTTCTACTGATTTGATGCCATTCTTTAGCAGCAGAATCACGCCTCCCTCTCTGCTTATTTTCCTATTCCTTTAATACAACATGTAACCTTGGACATTCAGCTCCCAACCACAACCATCCTTCAGCCATGATTCAGTGATGGCCACAACATCGGATCTGACAATCTGTAATAGTGCACCAGGATCATCCACCTTATTCCTTGTACTTCATGCATTGAGGTATAACACTTTGAGTACTGTATTTGCTAACCTTTTTGAATCTGCATTCCTAATGCAGTGATACTCACCCTGCTGGCTGCAATTTTGTCCTGTCATCTGCCTGCCCTTCCTGACAGTCTGATTGCACACTAACTTTGTTTTTTTATCATCTGTCCTCTTCTGAGCCCTTTCACTCTGGTTTCAAACCCCCTGCCAAATTAGTTTAAACCCTCCCCAACAGCTCTAACAAACCTGACCGCGATAATATTGGCCCTCCTCGGGTTCAGGTGCACCTCATCCCTCTTGAACAGGTTATACCTCCCCTAGAGATCCCAATGATCCCAATACCTGAAGCCCCGCCCCCTGGACCAGCTGCTCAGCCATGCATTTATCTGCCAAATCATTGTGTTGCTACCTTCACAGGTAGCATTGCAGAAATTGCTACCCTGGAGGTCCTCCTTCTCAGCTCTCTAAGTTCTCTCTTCAGGACCTCTTGGTCATTGGTACCAATATGTACCAAGACATCTGGGTGCTCTCCCTGTCCGTCCAAAATTTTGTGGACACGACCCAAGACGTCCATGACCCCACAACCTGGGAGACAACATACCATCCGGGTGTCCTGCTCATGTCCCGTACACAGTGTTATATGTGATACTTGCAGGCTGCCCCAGCACATCCTTTTGTGTGTTGGTTGTTAACGCAAAAGACCAATTTCACTCTATGCTTCGATATACGTGTGGCAACTCTGTGGTCGGGCAGCATCTGTAGAGAGAGGAAAACAATAGATAAGTTTGTGTCTGTGTCCACTGATGCTGAGTTTGTTTTGGTGTTCGGTGTGAGGAAGCCCCAGCTGACTTGTCATGTGTTTTGTTCCCTTATTCAGGCAGCAGTCCATTGGACAGCCCTCGGAACTTCTCTCCCAATGCTCCGGCTCACTTCTCATTTGTGACTTCTCGAAGGTATGGCTACTGTTGACTAGAGGGAACAGCTGTTGGGTGTGGTCCAGAGGGCAGCAGTAAACATGGGCACACGGAAGAATCCAGTTGCTGCGATCAGCTGCAAAACAAACCAAACTACAGGAGGAACTCTGAAGGTTTGGCAGCATCTGTGCAGGAAGAGGCATGGTTGCTGTTTCAGGACTGATGAAGGATCTTGACCTCAAACCACAACCACTCCTCTGACCAGCAAGCAACCAGACATTTTGTCAAGTGTGATTAATATAGTAAAACGCCCCAAAGCAGCTCATAGGATCAAAGTCAAGTTCATTGTCATTCTTCCATATACCTATATACTGCCAAATGAAACGATGTTCCTCCAGATCAAGGTGCACAACACAGCACGTATAACTCACACACAACACACAAAGTAATATTACCAGAAATAAATTATCAATTATAAAATATATACAGAACGTTTATATTTAGCATTAGGGGCATTTACGGCACAAGTTAAAAAGTTAACAGTATAACGCTACCGACGCTTCATACACGATGAGACCTGGGTGGTAGTAGGGAGTTCAGTAGTCTCACGGACTGGGGGAAGAAGCTGTTTCCCATCCTAACAGTCCTTGTTCTAATGATACGGTACTTCCTGGCTGATGGTAGGGAGTCAAAGAGATTGTGGGACTGATGGGTGGGAACCTTGGGATTGTAATCAAATAAAAATTGAGACAAATATGAACTGTACTGAATTGATTGTGAGAATGTGACAAGTACACATGTGGTTGATTGATCGCATCCTGACAAACAATTTCAACATCTCCCTCAGTCAAGCCATTGTCCCCAGATGCTTCAAAACCCTCACAATCACCCCTGTAGCAAAGAAATCAGTTGTAGCCTGTCTGAATGATTACCGTCCCGTTGCCCTGACCCCCATAGTGATGAAATGTTTTGAACGGCTTGTCAAGCCTCATATCACAGCCAGCCTCTCCTCATCGCTGGATTTGCTTATCGTTCGAATCGCTCTACGGAGGATGCAATATCCACCACACTGCACACAGTTCTCTCTCACTTGGACAACAAAGACACTTATGCCAGAATCCTGTACACTGATTTCAGTTCAGCGTTCAATACCATCATCCCGCAGAGACTAGTGGAGAAACTGTCGCTGCTTGGCCTTAGCACTGCCATGTGTCGCTGGATTCTGGATTTCTTGACAGAGAGACCACAGTCAGTCCGTGTTGGCAGGAACATCTCTGACTCCATCACACTGAGCACTGGATCCCCACAAGGCTGTGTGCTTAGCCCGTTGCCGTTTACACTGCTAACACATGACTGTGCAGCCAGATTCAAGGAGAACCTGATCATTAAATTTGCTGATGATACCACAGTGGTGGGGCTCATCAGCAAAAATGATGAAACAATGTGCAGGGAGGAGGTCAAACACCTAGAGAGCTGGTGCAGTGGTAACAACTTGATGCTTAATGTCACCAAAACCAAGGAGATGATCGTCAATTTCAGACGGTCTCAGCCTGAGCACACACCCCTCAGCATCAGCGGCTCCACAGTGGAGAGAGTGGAAAACATCAAGTTCCTTGGGGTGCAGATCTTGGACAATCTCACCTGGTCCAGGAACATCACTGGGATTGTGAAACGGGCCCAGCAGAGATTGCACTTTCTGAGGAAGCTTAAACAAGTATCACTCTCCACTAACATCTTAACTACATTCTACAGAGGCGTGTTTGAGAGTGTGCTACCCTTTAGCATCACAACCTGGTACTCCAGCTGCAGTTCTGTCGACAAAAAATCCTTGCAGAGGGTGGTTAGGGGAGCAGAGAAGGTTATTGGGGTCTCCCTACCTTCTGTCCAGGACCTCTTTCAGAGTCGATGCCTCCAGAAGACACGGTACATCATTAAAGACCCTTCACACCCTCTCCATGTTCTTCTGCCATCAGGCAAACGTTACAGGGGCATCAAAACTAAAACCACAAGGCTACTAAACAGCTTCCTCCCACAGGCGGTCAGACTGCTAAATAGCTGCTCTACCTGACTCTGCTTTGGACTCTTTTAACTTGCACTGGACACTTATAACTTGATTTTAACTGACATGTGGCTGTTGTGTTTTACTATTTATTGTTATGTTTATTATTTAGTGTTGTGTTTGTTATGTTATGATTGCACTGCTCCTGGGAAACGCTGTCTCATTCTGCCCTGCAGAGCTGATGTACGGTTAGAATGACAAAGTTTTTTTGAATCTTGAATCTCGAATTGATTGGACCTCCTCCGCGCGGAAAGCTCTCCCTTTCACATGGACTTTTCAGCATGTTTTCGTCTCAGTTGACCTGATTCATTGCTCCTACCCAGCGTGTACCATGGCTAACGTGGTTCAGCAAAAATGATTAACCCTATTGCTCAGTTGTTGTTCTTGCTCTGCGCATACGTAATAGAATAGAAACAGAAACTGCTGGAAAAACTCAGTGTGTCAGGCAGTATCTCTGGAGAGAGGGACAGAAGCAACGTTTCGAGTCAAAGACACTTTATCCAGACTGAAACGAATTTTAAAGTCTGAAATTTGAAACCGAGCCGCATGAGGTAACACTGGGGCAGCATACAGTTTGGTTGCAGATGTACTGTTTTGACATTTAAAGTAAATGCGAGGTGATGAAATCCCAGAACAGGTAGTTTGTAGCTGAAGGCTAATTGCGACAGTTCCATTTGGAGATAGCAGGAGGCCATAGCTGCACATATCTGGAGGGTTGCACAACAGGAGAAAAGTACTGAGTAAGCTCAAGGATAAGAATTTTAAAACCTCAGCCTGAAACGTTGCCTCTGTTTCTTTCTACACCAACACTGGCTGAATTGGGGAGTGTTTCTAGCATTCCCTGTTTTCATTTCAAATTTCTAGCATTTGCCATTTTTATATGTGCTTTCAACTGATCTCTTTGATCCCATTCTTTCCAATCAAAACAAGGGGTTGGAGGTGGAGGAGGTCGTGGGGAGGGGGACAAAGGTGTGCTTTTGATTGCTGCTTCTTACTGAGGTTTGCAAAAATGCAAGTTGTCCACTGATCTGTGGTGATTGCTTTTGGAGAGGTTAGCAAAATTCTTCTTCAAAACTTAGAGTTATCACAATGACTCTGACACTAAGCTTGTTATCTCATGATTTCAGTCCACACTCACTCCAAGTCTGGGCTTCCTTTGGGAGGTCTAGATTCCACTCGTCTCCCATGTATAGGTTGGTAGATTTATGTAAATTGCTCCAACTGTGTATCTGAGTGGTTAAATACGGAGAGAATGAAAAATGGGGATTAATTTAGGATTAGTGTTAATGAGAGCTTAATCGACAGTGCAGGCTCAGTATGCCAGGGAACATTTTTTTCTTACTGTCCAACTCTGATTCATGTTCATAGAGTTCTAGAGAAATACAGTACTGTACAAAGATCTCAGGCACATGTATATAGCAAGGGTGCCTAAGACTTTTGCACAGTATTGTATATTGGTTAAAATAGGAAGGTGGTTGGGAAACAGAAGTAAGAGTACTTGGCTTTGTGTTAACTTGGTAGTATTGTGTTACTTAGTAAACACAAAATAATCTGCAGATGCTGTGATCAAAGCAACACTTTCAGTACGCTGGATGAACTCAGCAGGTCGGGCAGCGTCAGTCAGAAACGATGAGTTGACGTATCGGGCCGGAACCCTTCGTCAGGACTGAAGAATGAAAGATGGGGAAGGATTTGAAGAATGCTTGTAGCTTCAGTTGAAAGACTAGTAAGTCTGAATGGGATGTGTCCATGTATGTATGTATACGACCTATATCCATAAATATATGTCCATACATGGCCTCCTCTACTGCCATGATGAGGCTAAACTCAGGTTGGAGGAGCAACACCTCATATACCGTCTAGGTAGTCTCCAGCCCCTTGGTATGAACACAGAATTCTCCAGCTTCTGGTAATTCCCTCCCCCTCCCTTCCTCTATCCCTATTTCACTCTACCCCCTCCCCCAGCTCCCTCATGGTTCTGCCTCCTCCTTCTACTACCCATTGTTTTCAGGGCTATGACATCGATGCTTCCCCTCCCCCACCCCTTTGTCTTTCAAATTACTGGTCTTTCAACTGAAGCTACAAGCATTCTTCAAACCCTTCCCCATCTTTCATTCTTCAGTCCTGACGAAGGGTTCCGGCCCGAAACGTCGGCTCATCATTTCTAACTGATGCTGCCCGACCTGCTGAGTTCATTCAGCGTACTGAAAGTGTTATTTAGTAATTGGAAAGAACAATATGCAGTACCATGTAAAGTTCTTGGGCATACTCTCTATAGGTATGTGCCTAATACTTTTGCACAGAGCTGTACAGCGCAGAAACAGGCCATTTGGCCCACTGTGTCTGTGCTGTTCACTGATCACCCATTTAGACGAATGCTACAGTGATCCAATTTTTCATTCTCATTGACCTTCCTCGGGCTGTCCCATTCACCTGCACAGTAGGGGCAATTATCAGTGGCTAATTAACCTCCCAAACTCCAGGTGGAAGCGGGAACATCTGGATGAAGCACACACCTCACGGGGGGAGAGAGAGAGAGAGAGAGAGGGAGTGCAACACCCAAGGTCAGGATCGAACCCAGGACTCGGAGTATGGGGCAGCAGCACCTCCGCTGTGCCACCCCAAGATAACAATGAATAACTAGGGCACTGGAATTATATTAATGTGTGATTGGGAAATATGTAAGTGAGGCAAAGGGCTTGCTACTAAACTAATACCCGTCATTTCAATTCTACTTCCCACTCCCATTCCAACATGTCAGCCCATGGCCTCCTCTACTGCCGCGATGAGGCCACACTTAGATTGGAGGAGCAACACCTCATATTCCATCTGAGTAGCTTCCAACCTGATGATATGAACGTCAGTTTCTCAAACATCTGGTAATTGCCTCCCCCCCCGCACTTCACCATTCCCCATTCCTGTTTCCTTCTATCATCTTATCTCCCCACCTGCGCATCAGCTCCCTCTAGTGCTCCTCCCACTTCCCTTTCTTCCACGGTCTTCTCTCCCTTTCTATCAGATTCCCCCCTTCTCCAGCCCTTTAGCTCTTTCACCATTCAACTTCCCAGCTCTTTACTTCACCCCTCCCTCTCTCACCTATCACCTTCTACTTCTTCCTCTCCTCCTCCCTCCTTCCTACTCTGACATCCCCACTTCCTTTCCAGTCCTGAAAAAGGGCCTCGGCCCAAAACATCGACTGTTTACTCTTTTCCATAGATGCTGCCCGGCCTGTTGAATCCCTCCGGCATTTTGTGTGTGTTACTCGTAGCAGTTAACAGATTGATCCTTGTGAGTGGAGATGTGTATATAATGGTACTTGCGAACAGGTTGTACCGTGTTTGTAGGGGGGAGAGTAAGTGTGAATGAGTGACTGAAATGTGAGGGTGGTGTGGCTGAGTGCAGCAGAGGTGAGACTGAACGGCGGGGTTTAATCATTCAGCTAAATTTAGTGTTTTAACACTTCAGTGATTGTCAAGAAAAGAAAAATGAGGCTTGCATTTCTAGCCTGGAAACACAAGAGACTGGGGAGGGAATTCTAGCATAACGGGGGTGGCATGATAGCGACCACTTTACAACACCAGGGATCACCAATCAGAGATCTATTCCCACCACTGTCTGCAGGGAGTTTATACATTCCCCCCACCACCCCCACTGCCCCACATGACCCTATAGGTACCTCCTGGTGCTCTGGTTTCGCTCCACATTCCAAAAATGTATGGCTAGAACTAGTGAGATATGGGCTTTCTACATGGGCGCCGGAGGCGTGGTGACACTTGCAAGCTGCCCTACCCCAGCATGTCATGAACGGTGACGCAAACAACGCATTTCTCTGTACATTTCAATGTACATGTGACAAATGAAGCTAATCTTTTAAAAAAAAACCTCTTTAAGATGCTGGCATCTGGAGCAATACACAATCTGTTGGAAGAACTCAGCAGGCCCAGGAGTATCTGTGGGATGAAGGGAATTGTTAACGTTTCAAGTTGAGCTGAAACATTGTCAGTCCCGTTCCTCTTATAGATGCTGCTTGACCTACTGACTTCCTCCAGCAGATTATTTGTTCTATTTCTACGCTGCCTCTTCCAACCTCCTACACCATAACAGTGAGGTACTTTTGAAGTGTTTCCTTTGTTCCAATTTAACATGGCAACCAAGTTGTGTTTTGCAATAGTCATAGTCTTACTTTATTGATCCCGAGGGAAATTGGTTTGGTTGCACCATAAGTAATTCAATAGTAATAAAACCATAAATAATTAAATAGTAATATGTAAATTATGCCAGGAATTAAGTCCAGGACCAGCCTATTGGCTCAGGGTGTTTGACCCGCCAAGGGAGGAGTTGTAAAGTTTGATGGCCACAGGCAGGAATGACTTCCTACGACACTCTGTGTTGCATCTCGGTGGAATGAGTCTCTGGCTGAACATACTCCTGTGCCCAACCAGTACATTATGTAGTGGATGGGAGACATTGTCCAAGATGGCATGCAACTTGGACAGCATCCCACAAACAGCAATGTGATAATAACTCTGTAAACAAATCTGACTTCATTGTTGAGAGGAATAACGGCTGGGACCTGCTTTTCACAAGATTGCAGGGCTGTTTCTCGGAACTTGCTGCATTTCGTGCATTTCAACAGTTGCTCTTGGAAAAGGTCTCCAGTTTTCCTACATATCCGACTCAGGTTTAATATCACTGGCATATGTCATGAAATCTGGTGTTTTGGGGGCAGCAGTACATTGCAACACATAATAATAATAGTAAAATAAAACCCTTATATTGCAAAAAGAAGTGTATATAAAATATTAAATTAAATAAGTAGTGCAGAAGAGAGCAAATTGTCTAAACAACCCTTGAGGAGTTTCAATGAAAAGGAACGGTATACAAATGTATGCTGCCCTTTGGAGACACAAGAGATTGCAGATGCTGTAATCTGGATTAAAACCACAAGATGCTGGGGAGTCGGTCAGCATCTGTGGAGGCAGGTTGACTTTTCAGGTCAAGACCCCCTGGGGTCTATCAGATCCACTTGAAAGAGGAAGTCAGGTTAACATCGCTGTGCTTCAGATGCGTCAGCCTGGATTTTGTGCTCGAGTCTGCACAGTCTTCTTTAGTGGAATTCTACCAGCTTGATTTAAATTTGACCTAAGGAGAGATGCGTGTGGCTAACTGCTTCCCACCTCCACCCACAGTATCCTCTCTCACACCTCTCTGCTCTACCAACTTCTCCAAAGTCCTTTCTGCTGCCGTGCATGCATCTGTGTGAGGAAGCTGGTTATCACAGACAATGTTCTTCCTCCTGGGTCAGCATGGCGGCGTAGCGCCTAGTGTAACGCTGTTACAGTGCAGGCAATCAGAGGATCGAGGTTCAAATCCAGCTGCTGCCTGTAAAAATTTTGTACGTTCTGCCCGTGGGTGTCCTCCCACAATCTGGTTTCCACCCCCCCCCCCCCACCCCACCAACATTTCGAAAAGACCTACAGGTCAGGGTTGATAAGTAGTGGCGCTGGAAACATGGTGACACTTGCAGGCTGCCCCCAGCACGTCCTCAGATTGTGTTGGTCGTTTCAGTAAATGACACGTTTCACAGGACGTTTCGACGTGCATGTGACACATAAAGCAAGCCTTTAATCCCTTAACTCGATCAAAGGTTCTGCATGTGTGATTTCCGAACGCGGGTGCAGATGAGTCACTGCAGGACTCAAATCTCAATTGGTGTCTGCACCTCTGCGTTACCGAGTCTGGACAGAAATGAAGCAATAACAACTGCATGATTCTTCCTCCCATGCACATGTCCCAATGCATTAATATTAAAGAAGAGCTCCATCTGGTTGAGTCTATGCTTTGTTTTAATTTGTGTTCTGATGCTCCATTGAATCTTTGCATTAAACCAATTGAGGGTCAACTGTGGTGTAGAATCTAGCCCGTATTATTTGGGGTGTCATTGATATTTCTCAACCAGTTGTTGCTGTAACCTTTTTTTTCCCTTACAGCCATGGTCATCGCAGTGACAGGTAACTCTTCTCTGTGCCGGGTGTTTTAGGCCTGATCCTATGCTCAGGTTTGCCTTTGCTTCAAGATGGCTGCCATCTTGGAACACGTGGTGGTGTCATGTGACTAGGCCTCCCTTAAGTTCTTTTCTCTTCTATATCTATGTGTGTGAGTGTGTGTGTGCGTGTGTGTGTGAGATGCATGTTAATCCTCAATGTGCTTCTGAGACTAACCAAACTGCAACTAAACCAGCACAAATCTACAGCCTAGCACCAATAAATAATGAATTACTTTAATTTTGTACTGTGTCTGGGACAGCCAGCCAGGGATTTCTGCAGGGAAGTCATTGCTGGAATGTAGCGAACACAGTGGCTAATTTCTGCTCAACAAACCACCGCCCCCCCCCCCCATGCCCTCCAAAAAAAAAAAAAATTCACTGAGATCCTTGTAATAAGTGGTTAAGTGTTGGTTAGGGTATTGGATGTGATAGTGAAACTTGGAATCAATCTGCAGGTCAGCCAACATCAGTGGGAAGAGGAAGAGGGTTGGAAAAGAGTGAGGCTAGGAGGGTGAGAGTGAGAGGTGGAACTTCATCACCATTGGAACCCATGAGTTGTTTCTACAGTGCCTGGGTTGTGTTGCTGACTTGGTTTTTACTCCAATGTTGAGCAATATTTGCAAAAGGTTAAGGATTCCTCTACCCTCGCTGTGCGAACTGGTTCTTCAAAGGTCTTTGTGAAGAGCCTTTCATTCCCAGTGAAGTCACAGAACATGCTCTGTTACAATTGACCCATAAGGAAATGGACGGGAGATAAATCAGAGACAGTATTCAGAGGAATCCTTATCCCATGAAACTAACTCTGCTTTTTTTTTAAGGCGGTGTCTTCCAAATGCTTAGCTAAACCCATTCCAACATGGGATATAAATCAAATTATTTACTTATTTCTCCTTCCTTAACAACTGTGTTCTGAGGGTTACTTATGACATTCGAATAAACCATTACTGTTTAGTTCATTAATATTTAAATCGTTTTAAATTTGAAGCTAATTACTTGAAAAAAATTACAAGCACTAGAGGACCATATACAGTAACTGTTCAGCAAATCTAATACATCTCAGGAGGGTTTAATCTAATTTAGCAGGAGTGGGGAGGGGTGAGCCACAGGGTCACCCTTCTACCAAATTATTTTGAAGCATTCTAACTGCAGTAGCAAACTTCCCTGCAAGGATATTGATCCCCTTGAAGTGGAGAAGAAATCTAATACAGAAGATAGATTTACCATAAAATCAGGGGGATACATAGGGTAGATAGTAAGAATCTGTTTACCCTGGTGGAGGAGGGTGTCTCAAATTAATTTTAGATCAATCCTACTTCAATGCTGTTGGCCCACAGCCTAATAGTGTTGTTTCTCTCAGAAGCTGTTTATTATTCAAGATACAGTGAATATACCTTCTCTCATCCCAAGGTGATCTTGAAAACCTGAAACTTCCCCATATCATTCTAGACTTCTTTCTTTCACTACCTTCCCAACAGCTACAAAGAAACAATTTGTATTTGAAGAGTTTCAGGTCAAAAATGACTTTCCCCTGCCCCAACACCATTTCTGGCTTGAGAAGAGAAATCGGAACCATCCCAAGCTGAACAAGGAATCAAAATGGAAGTTCAAATGTCTAACACCCTCTGCTGCTGAATTTATTGGTTCCTGAAAATTTAGCTTGAGAGGTGATTGGATGATCATCAACATAGTTTAGCAGCTAAAGGGGTTAAGGGCCATTGTTACTTTCAAACTAAAATGGATATGCACACCATTGTCTGAAATGTTTCCTTTTGTGTTCTCAGGGCAGATGGGCGCCGATGGTCCCTTGCCTCCCTGCCGTCCTCGGGCTATGGTACCAACACTCCCAGTTCCACTGTGTCTGTATGTGCTACCTCTTTCACTTTCACCACTGAACGTTTAAAAAAGCATGCATTAAGAATCAATGGGATGTTCTCTGTGGTGTGGACCACAGAACTTAAGGCCTTCATTTCTAATTTCATCAACAGACAGAATCTACTGCACCTGAACAAGAATGGGATAAGTATCCTTGTAGGGAAGCTTGCTTGTGCATCTAGGGAGGGATCTAGATAATTTAGCCAGAGGGGTGGGGCTGAGCCACATGGTCACCCTCTGCCACGTTAGTTTAAAGCCTCTGTAACTGCATGAACAAACTACTTCCCAGCAAGGATATTGATCTTCTTCCAGTGGAGAAGGAGTCCATTACAGAAGACAGGTTTACAGTACAATGAGGGGCTTGGACTGGGTGGATAGTAAAAATCTATTTACCCTGGCGGGGATGTCTATAACATGAGTGCATGGAGAAAAGGAAAGAGTTTAGATGGGACACTGAGGAAAAGTATTAACTTCATGAGATGTCTCCATGTATTTCTCATGGGGATCCTTTACCTGGCTGCAGTGACCCGTTGAGTGGCCGGAAGCAGTTGAAGGGTGAGATGAGGAAAGGCTGAATTAGCCTGAAGGTAACTTATGGTTGAGCTGATGATGAGGCTGAAACAGAGTCATAGAACAGCACCGCACAGAAGCAGGCGCTTTGACCCATATAGTCCATGCCGAGCTATTATTCTGCCTAGTTCCATCGGCCTACCCCTGAGCCATAGCCCTGCATAACCTGGACATCCATGTAACTATCCAAATTTCCCTTAAGTGTTGAAATCAGATCCACGTCCACCACTTCCACACTTGCAGTGAAGAAGTTCTCCCTCAGGTTTCCCTTAAGCATTTCACCTTTCACCCTTAACCCATGACACCAAGTTGTAGTCTCATCCAATCTCAATGGAAAAAGGCCTGCTTGCATCTGCCCTGCCTATACCCCTCAGTGAGTGAGGATTAGGAATCACTTATGGTGGTGGGGGAAGCCAACCTAAAGGACCCAGGTGAGAGTTGTGGGAGCATTTGGGGCTTTCAGGATTGGTTAAATTCAATTACATGTCTAGTTCTAGTTCCAATGCGTAAGGACGATGAGAGTGAGCTAAAAAAGGTAGAGAGCTGATACTCCAGAATGTGGCTATGGATGTAGGACATTGGGGGCAAGTTTAAGGTAGAGAAACTGGTAGTTGTTCTCCATGGAAGAGGGAAGAGAACCGTGGGGGCTGCTGGATTACACTGGGCTAGCTTCAGGAGGCCTTTGGTGCTCCAATTGGGAGTAGGGAATTTGGGACTGAGGTACATGGAGAATTTGAGGAAGAACTTCAATAGTTTCCTCCTTCCTTCCTCTATTGGCCAGGTTGGGGAGGAGGGAGCGGCGAAGCGTGAATCCAGAAGCTCCAAAATGGAGGGTAGTGGACGATGGTTCCGGTGGCCATATTGGGCACCATCAAATGTGGGGAGAGAAGGGAGCTGATTCATACTGATTTCTGGATGCTGGGGCTCAGTTTATCCCCTCTCACTCAGACCTTCTTTCACTTTGAAACCTCGCAGTCTTCGTGCTCATCGCAGGAGAAGCTCCACCAGTTACCCTTCCAGCCCACGGTGGATGAGCTGCACTTCCTGTCCAAGCATTTTGGGAGCACAGAGAGCATCACCGATGACGATGGGGGGCGCCGCTCACCGGCTGTTCGCCCGCGCTCCCGGAGCCTCAGGTCAGCACTTCCCCAGCTGCGGCTGTGCCATTTTCCTAATGCAGAGGTCCCCAACCTTTATCGCACTGCGGACTGGTTTAATATTGACAATATTCTTGCGGACCAGCCGATGGGGGGGTGGAGCGGGGTGTGTTCAAGTGGGGTTAAACTCACCTCAACATGTCTTTTGCAGTTAGGGTTGCCAACTTTCTCACTCCCAAATAAGGGACAAAATTAGCAGTCAAATCCCGGGACACTCCAGGAAAGACTACCATGACCATGAAGCCTTGCGCGGACACCTGTGCCCGCATGTGCGTACATGCTGATTTTTTTTTCCACAAATTGGTTTTGGCTTAATCTTCCTGACTGTACTGTACATACATTATTTCTACTTCATATAGGCTGTGTATTTATCATATTCCTGCTTTTACTAGTTAGTGTTATTTTCAGTTTTTTGTGTTATTTGGTAAGTTATTTTTTGGGTCTGGGAATGCTCAAAAATTTTTCCCATACAAATTAATGGTAATGGCTTCTTCGCTTTATGCCATTTCGACACGAAAGGTTTCATAGGAACGCTCTACCTTAGCAGGGGAAATACGGGACAAGGGCGGTCCCATATGGGACAAACCAATTTAGCCCAACATATGGGATGTCCCGGCAAATACTGGACAGTTGGCAACCCTATGTTCAAGTTCAACAGTGCATGACAGGGAATGAGGAAAGGTGCAGCTAACTCGTATTGTTTCCTTGAGGCCCGGTAGCACATGCTTTGCGACCCGGTACCGGTCCGCGGCCCAGTGGTTGGGGACCGCTGTCCTAATGATCTGGTGATGTTTTTCTGGTAGGAAGTTGGCATGGCCACAAAGGGCCAAATGGCCATCAGCTGTGCTGTTACACTCTATAAATTTATCAAAGAGGCACAACTGAATCAAATACGTGAAACTTCTCTCGCTGATTTCATAGAGGATGGAAAACTACGGCACACCACAGGCCCTTTGGCCCACGACGTAGCTCTGAACGTTCAATCTACTCTAAGATCAATCTAACCAGTCTCACCTATGTAATCCTCCATTTTATGACGTCCATGTGCCTATCTAAGAGCTTCCTAAGTGCCCCTAACATATCTGCCTCTACCATCAGTCCTGACAGGGCATGCCACGCATCCACACTCTCTGTGTAAAGGATTTACCTCTGCTATTCTCCATACTTTCATCCAATCACTTTGAAATTTTGCCCCCTTGTATGAGCAATTTCCTCCCTTGGAAAAAGTCCCTGGCAGTCCACACTATTATGCCTCTTATCATCTTGTACTCCTCTATCAAGTCACATCTCAGCCTCCTTTGCCCCAAAGACAGAAAACCTAGATCATTCATCCTTTCTTCACAAGCCATGCTCTCTAATTCATGCTGCAACATTATCGCTAGGTTCTTGAACTCAATTCCCTGACCAATGAAACCCAACACACCATGCAACTGCTTAGCAACCCCATCAACTTGCACGGCAACTTTGAGGGATGTATGGACAATGGATCGCAAGATCCCTTTGTTCCTCTGCACTGCCAATGATCCGAAAATTAACCCTGTAGTCTGCCTTCAAATTTGGCCTTTCAGAATGAATCACTTCACGCCTTTCTGGGTTGAACTGGCTGCTATTTCTCAACCTAGCACTGTATCCTGTGAGTGTCCCATTGCAACCTGCAACAGCCCTCTACACAATACATAACTCTACCTACGTCTGTGTCATCTGCAAAGGTTGGTGGAGTTCCCAGCCTGGGGTCCACGAACCCCTTGATTAATGGTATTGGTCCCTTGGCATAAAAAAGGTTGGGAAGCCCTGATGTGGAGGGCTGTTAGGATCAGTGAGGATATGAGTCGGACCAGAATCATAAAGTGGAATCTTGTATGACCACAGCGCCTTCCAACTGATTAGCTTTGAGATGTAGTTATTCATTGTGAGAAAACATGCAGCCGGTTCATGGACCCGCAAACTCCGTTAGATCCTTAAAGATAAGCTGCCGTGGTAACGTTGGCCTTGTGCTCCTGTGATAGGGATGTCAATTTGCCTCAATAGACTAACATACTGAAGAACAGCAGGGAAAGAGGGCTAGGACCACAAGATGTAGGAACAGAATTATTATCCCTCTCAACTCCATTCTCCCATCTTCTCCTCGTAACCTTTGATACCCTTGCTAATGAAGAACCTATCAACCTCCACCTTAAGTATACCCAATGACTTGGCCTCCACAGAGAACTGTGACAATGAATTCCAGGGTTTCACCATGCTCTGGCTAAAGAAGTTCCTCATAGTCATACTTTATTGATCCCAGGGGAAATTGGTTTTCATTACAGTTGCACCATAAATAATTAAATAGTAATAAAACCATAAATAGCTAAATAGTAATATGTAAATTATGCCAGGAAATAAGTCCAGGACCAGCCTATTGGCTCAGGGTGTCTGACCCTCCAAGGGGGGAGTTGTAAAGTTTGATGGCCACAGGCAGGAATGACTTCCTATGACGCTCTGTGTTGTATCTCAGTGGAATGAGTCTCTGGCTGAATGTACTCCTGTGCCCAACCAGTACATTATGTAGTGGATGGGAGACATTGTCCAAGATGGCATGCAACTTGGACGGCATCCTCTTTTCAGACACCACCGTCAGAGAGTCCAGTTCCATCCCCACAACATTACTGGCCTTCCGAATGAGTTTGTTGATTCTGTTGGTGTCTGCTACCCTCAGCCTGCTGCCCCAGCACACAACAGCAAACATGATAGCACTGGCCACTACAGACTCGTAGAACATCCTCAGCATCATCCGGCAGATGTTAAAGGACCTCAGTCTCCACAGGAAATAGAGACGGCTCTGACCCTTCTTGTAGACAGCCTCAGTGTTCTTAGACCAGTCCAGTTTATTGTCAATTCGTATCCTCAGGTATTTGTAATCCTCCACCATGTCCACACTGACCCCCTGGATGGATACAGGGGTCACCGGTACCTTAGCTCCTTATCTTGTTATAATGGCATGTTCAAAGGGCATGGATTGTGAAGGAGTGACACATGTTCTTGTAACTCTTTATACCACATCAGACTGGGGAGATGTTCTCCATGGGCTGTTGACGTAAATAATTTGTGGCTTCTGATCTGTTGCAGCCCCGGGCGCTCTCCTTCCTGCTACGACAATGAAATAGTGATGATGAACCATGTCTACAAGGAAAGATTTCCGAAGGTAGGGAGCAGAAGTGAATTGGTCCAGGGTTCATTTAGTCCAGACTGTGAATGACATACTGGCTTCAGGTGTTGTGGCTGTAACAAGCTGGCACTGAGAGTGAGGGAGTGACGCAAAAAGTGAGTAATCATCTCCGACTTTGATCTGGAGCCTGAAGTGGTTTGTTGCTGTGTGCTACATTGGACTGCCATCTAGCTTAGAACTCTCTGTTTTCCGCTCAGTATCAGTACTCCTGTGGTCTGAATACCATTACAAAAAACAGCCTCCCTGCCATGGACTCTCTGCCTCAGTAAAGCAGCCAGCGTAAGTAAAGACTCCGCCTACCACAACATTCTGTCTTTGCCCCTCTCCCATTAGTCAGAAAACACAAAAGCCGAAAGCACGTACCACCAGGCTCAGAGATAGCTTCTATCCCACTGTTATTATGCACTTGAATGGACCCTCTTGCAGCAAAAAATGGACCCTTGACCTCAGAATTTACCCTGTTGTGATCTTACACTTTATTGTTTCCCTGCACTTCACCTTCTCTATAGCTGTTCTGCATACTGTTACTGTTTTCCATTCTACCACCTCAATGCATATTGTCCATACATATTGCATCTATATAAACAGTATGCAAGACAAGCTTTTCACTATCATTTAGTACCTGTGACAATAATAAACCAATACAGATACCATCGAAGGTGTGCAGCATTTAGTTTGCCCACCCATTCCACCCTGACCTTGGCGCACCCATTTACACAACTACTACTTAATTCTTACCATATTCCCATCAGCTTCTCCCTAATCCTTCCACTCATTTACACACAAGGGGCAGTTTACAGAAGCCAGATAAATAACTTACCAACCAGCACATTTTTGGGACATGGTGTGAACCAATTACCCGGGGAAACACACACACACTCTCAGCTACAACATATAAACTCCACATACAACCAGCAAAAACTGCTATTTGTGTTGTTTCATTACTGTCAGTGGAAAAACTTCTGTTCGGGTGCCACTCAGGCAGATCATGCCACACAGAAGTACGTTAAGGGAGTAAAACAAAACAGAAAGCACAATATAGTATGTTGAAGATGTGAATTGATAATAAATTTACTTCAGTATTATAGCCTACTGTCTCTCCATATTTACATCTGCCTACAGTGAATATGAGGTTTAAGCAGAGAAGTGACTTGGGTTGGCCACAGTCTAGTGTCTATTGGCATAATTTACATATTACTATTTAACTATTTATGGTTCTATTACTATTTATTATTTAGGGTGCAACTGTAGCGAAAACGAATTTCCCCCGGGATCAATAAAGTATGACTATGACTATGACTATGGAAAAGGGAAAAGTGTTTGTACTGAAGGGCCCAGTGTTTTGCACAAAATGGCCAAAGAGACAACAGAAACTTTTCTCACTGTTTGGAATGTCTGAGACCAAGGGGATACCAGAAATAAAGTTAGGAGAAATTTTTTACACTCAAAGGTGTTAACATTAAATTCTTTTCTGCAAATGTCACATTGCTGAGCCAGTTCTTCATTTTAAGTCAGAGATTGAAAGATTTTGCAAGGGATTGTGAAGAATGCTAGTTTGTGGGCTTAGTTCACAGGTCAGGTACAATTTTATTGACTGATAGAATATACTGGAGGGGCTGAGTGGACTTTACTCGCCTTAACTCTTCCAAAGCCTCAATGGATGGAAAGTTTACACTGTTTGGAAAGATTTCTTATTGCCTGTAGGAAATTGGCGATTTTGTATGTAACAGGTGAAATTTGTTCTTGGAGCCTCAATTAAGTTTTTCTTTAAGTGGATGTCAATCTTGTGCTGTCATTGCTTCTGTAGGCCACCGCACAGATGGAGGAGAGGCTGCAGGAGTTCTTCACGGTCAACGCACCGGAGAACGTGCTGCCACTGGCTGATGGGGTCCTCAGCTTCATCCACCACCAGATCATCGAGATGTCCAGAGACTGCCTGGATAAGTCGCAAGAGGGCCTCATCACCTCTCGCTACTTCTATGAGCTGCAGGAGAACTTGGAGAAGCTGCTTCAAGATGTGAGTCAATTTGTCTGTCGCCACGCACCTGAGAACCTGCAACCCATCCTCTCCCACTAGCACAAGGGCTGTCGATTGCCCTACAGGCCAATCAAGATGCTTGGAAATATTTGCATCCTAGTGGAGTGTCTCTATATTCAACAAAATGTTTTTAACTTTTTTTCTAAAAAATCCTTTAAATCTGTAGAGGTATCTGAAACTTAAAAATGGGCATGACCCAGGCAATGTGGTAAATTGGATCAGCAAGTTTGCTGATGACACTAAGATTAGAGGCGTTATGGACAGCGTGGAAGGCTTTTAAAGTTTGCAGAGGGATCTGGACCAACTGGAAAAATGAGCCAGAAAATGGCAGATGGAATTTAATGCAGACAAGTGTGAGGTGTTGCATTTTGGAAGGACAAATCAAGGTAGGACATACACAGTAAATGGTAGGGCACTGAGGAGTGCGGAAGAACAGAGGGATTTGGGAGTTCAGATACATAATTCCCTGAAAGTGGCGTCAAAGGTAGACAGGGTTATAAAGAACGCTTTTGGCATCCTGGCATTCATAAATCAAAGTATTGAGTATAGGAGTTGGGATGTTATGGTGAGGTTGTATAAGACATTGGTGAGGCCAAACTTGGAGTATTGTGTGCAGTTCTGGTCACCTAACTATAGGAAGGATATCAGTAAGATTGAAAGAGTACAGAGAAGATTTACTAGGATGATGCCAAGTCTTCAGGAGTTGAGTTACAGGGAAAGATTGAACAGGTTAGGACTTTATTCCTTGGAGCGTAGAAGAATGAGGGGGGATTTGATAGAGGTTTACAAAATTATGAGGGGTCTAGTCAGAGTAAATGTGGGTAGGCTCTTTCCACTTAGATTAGGAGAGATAAATACGAGAGGACATGGCTTTAGGGTGAAAGGGGAAAGATTTAGGGGGAACTTCCTCACTCAGAGTGGTGGGAGTGTGGAACGAGCTGCCATCTGACGTGGTAAATGCGGGCTCACTTAAGTTTTAAAAATAAATTGGATAGATACATGGATGGGAGAGGTCTGGAGGGTTATGGACTGGGTGCAGGACAATGGGACTAGTGGAATAATGTTTGGGCACAGACTAGAAGGGCCGAATGGCCTGTTTTCTGTGCTGTAGTGTTCTATGGTTCTAACTAAGAAAGGTTGGAATAAAGCTAAGCAAGCATTTCAACTAAGGCACGTCACAGGCTTAAAGTTAAACCTGATTGGTTAAGACATCTTCTCCTCACATATACATGATATAAATCATTAAATATAAGAGCAGAATGAGGCCATTCAATCCATTGAGTCTGTTCTGACTTCAATCATAGCTGATTTTTTTTCAGCCTCATTTTGCCCCTTGTAAGCTTTTGACCCCTTCCCCCTTTCGCCAATTAAGAACCATAGAATCTCTGCCTTAAATGCACCCAATGACTTGGCCTACACATCCCTCTATAGCAATATATTCGACAGATTCACTACCCTCTGGTTGAACTGATTCTTCCCCATCTCAGTTCTAAAGGGAAGTCCCTTTATTCCGAGGCTGTGCCCTCATATCCTGAGCTCTCCTACTCATGGACGCATCCTCTCCACGTCTACTCTATCTGGGCCTTTCAGTTTCTGGAAATTTTCAATGAGAACCCCCCTCATCCTTCTGAATTTCATCGAGTACAGTCCCACAGATGTCAAGTACTCCTCGTAGATTAAGTTTTTGATAACCAGGATCATCTTTGTCAACTTCCTCTGGACCCTATCCGGGGCCAGCATGTCCTTCCTGAAATATAGAAACATAGAAACATAGACAATAGGTGCAGGACTAGGCCATTCCGCCCTTCGAGCCTGCACCGCCATTCAGTATGATCATGGCTGATCATCCAACTCAGAACCCTATACCTGCCTTCTCTCCATACCCCCGATCCCTTTAGCCACAAGGGCCATATCTAACTCCCTCTTAAGTATAGCCAATGAACTGGCCTCAACTGTTTCCTGTGGCAGAGAATTCCACAGATTCACCACTCTCTGTGTGAAGAAGTTTTTCCTCATCTCGGTCCTAAAAGGCTTCCCCTTTATCCTCAAACTGTGACCCCTCGTTCTGGACTTCCCCAACATCGGGAACAATCTTCCTGCATCTAGCCTGTCCAATCCCTTTAGAATTTTATACGTTTCAATAAGATCCCCCCTCAATCTTCTAAATTCCAACGAGTATAAGCCTAGTCGATCCAGTCTTTCATCGTATGAAAGTCCTGCCATCCCAGGAATCAATCTGGTGAACCTTCTTTGTACTCCCTCTATGGCAAGAATGTCTTTCCTCAGATTAGGGGACCAAAACTGCACACAATACTCCAGGTGTGGTCTCACCAAGGCCTTGTACAACTGCAGTAGTACCTCCCTGCTCCTGTACTCGAATCCTCTCGCTATAAATGCCAGCATACCATTTGCCTTTTTCACCGCCTGCTGTACCTGCATGCCCACTTTCAATAACTGGTGTACAATGACACCCAGGTCTCGTTGCACCTCCCCTTTTCCTAATCGGCCACCATTCAACTTGATCTATGCAGCTAACCCTGCTGTAACATGATTGTTATATGCCGTAGAGACCTCACGTTGTAGAAAGTTGAATTATAATAGAACAACTTGCAATTGTCTTCAAAGCACAGGGTTAAATAGCTGTTTCCATTCTCGATCTTGCTGTAACCTTGTAAAGCATAGTGTTCCCTAACCTATCAATCACACTATAATGAATCCACATTACGGAAACAATTTTTACCTTTACCCTCGCACATTTCCAGACGGCCTTTGACAGGTTGCCACGTGAAAACTTGCTGCACAAGTTCAAGATTATTGTTGTCACAGGCTAAAGATGTCATGAAAATGAGCTTCTTGCGGCAGCAGCAGAGATCAGAACTCACAATACTGAGGGCAGTGTGATTACAGAGTCCCTCTCCCATCAAGGAGGAGGCTACATAACATTCATGCCTGGACCACCAGACTCAAAACCAGTTTATTCCCCAAACTCCCCCACCCATTAACCCACCTCACCACCACTATGTCATTGCTGCCAGACTCACTTTATGTACAAGTACTCCTGCACCCAGTGTCACTTTATGTACATACAATCAGACTCTGTATATAAGTTTAAGGTTGTTACAGCCAGGCAGGGTAATGGGGACAGGCTCCCACTACCTATTAAATGCTCCCAATGGTGTGCGCTTCAAATTGCCTCTGACAGTTAACTAAGTCCAGCCCCTGGACTTCACGTGTGGTTTAGCTACTAAGCCCAGCGGAACCGTTTCAATTGACAGGAGAAGGGGCAAAGGCGGGGTTACTGGCGCCTTAAAACCAGTGGCTTCTGGCAGATGGGGCTTGTCAGCTGCGGTTGGTGGCTCATCTAGGAGAAGGAAAACTCTGATCTCAAACCTCCACTGCCTTGCAGCTTTACCCACTCATGGGGAAGGCTTCAGGAGTAAACCCCAAGGGAAAATCCGGAGATGGAGTCCCTAAGGCAGTCGTACGTTGAGTTCAATGCTGACTGGCATCTCCTGTGATGCTGTTGGTACCAAGCTGTATCAGTCTCTGCTGTTCCTTTGGGTTCATTAGTTGTATGGCGAGGGTAAGCTTGCTACATGGACAACAGCTTGCTCTCCATATCACACTGCCCAGGCTAGCGTATCTAGACAGCTAGGATGCAATATTCATGGTCAATTCTGATTGATAGAGGCCCTCACATAAACCAACTATATGTATTTATATTTTTGTATTTTTTAAGGTGCATAGATCTGGAGTAACAATCATTTCATTGTAATACGAATGAATGACAATGAACAATCTTGTATCTTGAACCTTGAGGGGTAGTTATCACATATTAGATCGAGTCAGGACAAATGGGTCTTCTGCAGGTTTGGTAGTTGTACTGGAATGCCCCAAAGATCACTTCTTGTACCACTACTATTTATATAAATGAATTAAAGATAAAGATTAGTTTTATCTGTCACACGCACATTGAAACATCGTCTTCGCCAACAACCAACACGGTCCGGGGATGCGCTGGGGCTGCCTGTAAGTGTTGCTACGTTTCCAGAGCCAACATTGCATGCCCACAATTCACTAACCCTAAGCATATGTCTTTTGGAACATGGGAGGAAACCAAAGCACCCAGAGGAAATCCACATGTCTGTGGGGAGAATGGGGCAGAGTGTAAGGGATCCATGCCTATCAACGCGATCCCTCAAATCTACAAGAGATATGGAGATAAAGAGATGGGAACATGGGAAAAGGATGAGGGAAAGTTTGAGACATGTACTTCCTTTAAGAGGAATCAAAAGGCTGATTATTATCTAAACGGGGGGGGGACATTGCAAAAATGTGATGTACGTGTGAAAAGTAGGTAAGCAGGCAAATGTAGCAAGCAGTTCGGAAGACAAATGACATACTCTATAGCCTTTTCGTGCTATAGAGTTGGAGTTCAGAAATGGGGACATCTTATTGCATTTGTACAGGGTGTTGGTGAGAACATAGCTGGGTACTGTGCTGTTCTTTCTTCCTTATCTCAGAAGGGATATACTGGAAATCGAGGCAGTATGGAAGGGATTCCCTGGGATAATTTCTGGAATGAGATGGTTACCCCATCAGGAATGGCTTAAAGAAGTTAGATCTGTTCTCTCCAGAACTCAGAAAAATAAATGGTGATCCACTGAAATGTTGAGTCCCTAAGGGGGTGCGCAAGATGGATGTTGAGATGTTTCTGCCGGTGGAAGAGTCTCAAATGAGGGACTGAGAAGTGCAGGGATTTCTCACAGAGTGTGGTGAATGTCTGGACATCACTATCCCAAATAGTTGTGGAGGCTGGATCATTGCAGATATTTTATGAGGAGATGGATAATTTTTTTGAGAGATAAGGGTATTGAGAGCTGTGGTGATCTGGTATATAAGAGGAGATGAGGCCTGGGACAGATCTATCATGATCACATTGAATGCCGGACAGGTTTGAGAGGTCAGGTGGCTTACTATTTTCATTGTACAATAGATATATATTTATATATACCCAGACACATACATATCTACACACACCCTTCTGAGGCAATCGCTCGAGATCAAGAATACTTCCAATACGGTTTTGTAGTTCTGCTGTTCATGTACACAAGTCCCTACAGATTTATTTATCAAATGTGCATAATTAACATAACATGAACTGCATCATTTGCATTACAACCGACACAGCTAGGGATGCACTGGGGGCAGCCCGCAAGAGTCGCCACATATTCCAGGTACCAGCGTAGCACCCATTCAATGCTCAGCAGAACAACACAGAGCACAACAAGCAACAAAGCATCAACAGCAAAACAAGCCCTCCCCCTCCCTCCCATCCACCCACACACATGGACACTCCTCCAAATCCAGTACAGGCCTCTGTGTCTCCATTCTCCAGTGGACTACGACCACATTGACTTATGTATACCAGGTTTGTGCACATTCAATTAGACAGGCCCCACTCTTGCACAGGTACCTTGTCAATCATACAAACTCTTACTATTTCCCTCTCTCTACCCGCCACAAGCTTACTCTCCACCATTTAATGCAATTATGTCTGATCTGATTGAAACTTCAGCTCCATAATCTTGATTACTTGTGGTAACCTTTCACCTCTTTGCTTTTCTATCTACCCCTACCTTAATAACTTTTCAGAGAACCTGCTTCCACTATCCGTGGAAGGAGGGTTCAAAAGACTCGTGACCCTCTGGAAGATATCAAGCTGTCCACCCTTAAGTAGGCCAACTTTCATTTCTAGACAGTGACACGGACAAAATGCTGGAGGAACACAGCAGTTCAGTCTGCATCTATAGAAATCAATAAACAGTCAACATTTCGGGCATCTATAGAAAGGAATAAACAGTCAAAGCTTTGGGCCAAGTTCCTTCATCAGCACTCTGATGAGGGTTCTTGGTCAGAAATGTTGACTGTTTATTCCTCTCAATGGATTCTGCCTGACCTGCTGAGTTCCTCCAGCATTTTCTGTCTTGCACTGGATTTCCAGCATCTGCAGAATCTCTTGTGTTTACTCTAAACATTGACTCTTGGTTCTAAATTATCCCACAAGAGGAAACATTCTTTCCATATCCACCTGGTCCAGACACCTTAAAGTTGTATGTGGTTGGATACAATCCATCCTAAGCTCTTAATAGATATACTGTACAAGCCTAGGCCATTCAACCAAAGGCAATCTACCCATTCCAGGTAAACTTTCTTGGAACTGACTTGTATAAAATGACATCTTTCCTTTAGTCTGACAATCTGTGTTGTACAAAGTATGCTCAAGGTACTCTCGATGTAGTCTCATCAGTGCTCTATGTAATTGACACAACATCCCTGCTACTTTTGCGTTTAATTTCCTAGCAATAAGACAATAATGCTTCGCTTATTTTCCAGGCTCCTTCTTAGTCGGCATACTAGCCTTTTGCGAATCACGCACCAGATTACCAGATCACCCTGATCCCAGAATTCTGTAATGTCTCACCATTTAGGCCTAGTGCTTCTCCTTCAATATCATGCTAAGTGGACAGCTTCATATTCTCAATGTTCATTTATTATCAAAGTATACAACTCTGAAATTCTTCTTCTCCGGATAGCCACGAAACCAAGAAAGAAAAGAAAAACAGCATGATCATCAACCCATAAATTCCCCCTCCCCACACAAAAAAAAGTACAAGCAACAGAATAGGCACATTAACCCTGAAATCCCTCCTTCTGCTCAAAATGAACAAAATGGAATAGGCACATCGACACACCGCCCCCAAATCCCCTCCCCCGCACAAAAAAAGAGTGAAAGATCGGGTGAGAAACAGAGAACGAAAGAACTATAAGACTGAAAAAAGTCTGGAGTCCAAGTCCACATCCGAACCACAGAAAACCTGGGCAACATTCTCTGGGTACAGCGACAGGCTCTCCCCTCTCTGTTGACATAGCAGAGCAATCTTCAGAGATCAAAAGGCAGGCAGCTGGTAATCACCTTTCTGCATTTACCTCGAGGTTTCAATCTCCCAAGTCACTTTAGTCAGCGAAATGGAGCCAAACATCAGCTCGCGCCCCGTCCCGCAGCCTGCCCCCATTGGGTTTGCGCACTCTGCTTCTGTCTCCCAGAATCCTCTCGGAGACTGCAGAGTAATGAAGCACTCAAACAATCTCCGAACTTGCACATTTGCCTCAATGTTTCAATCTCCTTCGTTGGTTTAATCGGTGAATAATGGAAGCTTTAATCAGTGGAATGGAGTTAAGCATAGGCTCACACCCCGTTGCTGCTCTATGGCCTGCCCACCTTGAGGCTCGTGAATCCTCTTGGAAACTGCAGAGCGCAGGAACATCCAAACAACCGCCAAACAGCAAATCACGGGCTCCAACGGTTCCAGAATCACACCCAAGATGAAAAAGCAAACGTAAAAGACATAAAAGAAGTGAAATATATGGTCTATCCAGAAGACATTGACCAAATGAGCATTGACCACAGGAGCCATTTTGACTGGAAGTTTATTTTCCCATAATATACTCCAATTGCCAGATCGTTTCTTTATCTCTTCTTCATTCTTGATTGTTGCTCTATCTGCAAATTTAGCAAATGCACTTTGGTGCCGTCCATTCAAGTTATTTATATAAATTATATTTTAAAAATCCAGTTCAGATCCCTGTGGGAGCAAACAACAAGACACACATTTACATCTACTCCCCAATTCCTATAAACCAGCAAATCTTTTCATGATAATATATGACCAACTACATTGTGAGTCTCTGGTTTCCATATGAACTTTTGATGTGGCACCTTATCAAATGCCTGGAAGTCCGTGTATTCACTGGTCCCTTGTTATCCCCAATATCACTTCCTTACCTTAGTCAGACACAACCTCACTTTCACAAAGGTAACACAGGAGACAGGAGACTGCAGATTCCAGAATATGGAGAAACAGACAACATGCTGGAAGAACTCAACTGGTTAAGCAGCATCTTTGGAGGGCAATGGGTAGTTGACTTTTCGAGTCATGACCTGAAACATAAACGTTCCATTCACCTCTACAGGTCTTACCTGACCTGCTGAGTTCCTCCAGCATTTCATGTGCTGGTTCATTTATACTAAACACAAGGGATTCTGCAGATGCTGGAAATCCAAAGTAACGCATACAAAATGCTGGAGGAACTCAGCAAGTCAGGCAGCATCCATGAAAAGGAATGAACAGTTGACAAGTTGGGCTGAGACCGTTCATCAGGACTATTTGCTTGAATTCTAAGTGCCCTGCTAAACCTGCTCTAATAATAACCACTAACGTTTTCACAAATGGAAACCAATGGCCGTGCAAGTTGATAGGCTGGTTAAGAAGGCGTTTTGTATGTTGGCCTTCATTAGTTCAAAAGTAGCGAATTGATGTTGCTTCTCTATTAAACTTTGGTTAGACCATGCTTATTGTGTTCAGTTCTGGTCCCTCCATTTTAGGAAGGTTGTGGAAGCTATAGAGAGGTTGCAGAGGAGATTTGCCAGGATACTGCCTGGATTAGAGAACAAGTCTTACGAGGATAAGTTGAGTGAGCTTGGGTTTGTCTCTTTGGACCGAAGGAGAATGAGGGGCGACTTGATAGAGGTTTGTATAAGATGATAAGAGGCATAGATAGAGGGGACAGCAAGATGCTTTTTCCCCAGGCAGGAATGGCTAATATGAGAGTGCATAGTTTGAAGGTGATTGGAAGAAAATTGAAGGTGATGTCAGATCTAGGATTTTTACAGAGTGCTGGCTGTGTTGCACGCCCGGCCATGGGTGAAAGTAGAGGTAGATACATCAGAGAGACTTGGATGGCCATATGAATGAAAGAAATGGAGGGCCATGAGGGATGGAAGGGGTAGATTAATATTGGAGTGGTTTAAAAGGTCAGCACGACATCATGCAATTAAGGGCCTGCACTGTTGTATGCTTTATGATCTAATTGGCATGTTTTTTCCCTGAATTCTGTCTCCTTTTTGAATAATTGAGTTACACATCCTATCTTATACAATAGAAATGTATAAAATCAAGAGGAGCATAGATCCATTATGGCATCCTTTCTCATTCCGGAGAATTTTGAAATATTAAATCCAGCATGTTAGTTGTCTCAGTGCCACAAATTTTAAGAGACATAGGAGACCGCAGGACTCTGGGAGGAAGTGAGTCATAACAAGCCACTAAATCAAGGGAGAAATAGTAATAGGCAGTAAATGGTGACTTTGGCAGTGGATCCTGCAAAAGATTTTTTTTTAATGTTTGATGATGAACTTCAATAAAAAAATAAATTACAAAAAAACAAGCTCCATATCCAGAAAGAAAGCCGTCAGGTTTCATTCTAATTACATCTTTATTTCATGTGCAGTCTCATTCAAAGACATTTGTGGCATTAAAAAAAAGCCCCATTGTCTGTTCTAGCTTTGTTGGAGTTTTGAGGGAACTATTTCATTAGGGGTGTTGCTGAGTAAATGGTCTTGTTACTGAATTGTAAATCTACAGACTTAAGCTGCTGAGCCAGTGTCAGGAGTTTGAATTCCACCATGTTAACAGGGGAAGTTAAGTTCAGTTAATTAGAGAAAACTGAAATAGAAAAGCTATTGTCTGTGGTAGTTACCATAGAGTTACCACCTAATGCCTTTTCCCAGTCTAACCTACAGTGTGACCACAGACCTACAGCAATACGGGAGATGCTTCAATACCATCTCAAGCAGGAACCTGCTTAGCCTGCGATCAAAAAGTTACAGAGCAACACGTCATGGAAACGGCCCATTCATCCAACTCATTCATGCTGACCGAGATAACCATCTAAGCTAGTCCCATTTGCTTGCGTTTGGCTGTATCCCTCTAATCACTCCCTAACCATGCGCCTGTCCAAGTATCTTTTAAATGTTGCTATTGTAGCTGCCTCAACCCCTTCCTCTGGCAGCTCGTTCTATATACTGACCACCCTCAGTGTGAAAAAGTTTCCACTCAGGTCCCCTTTCTAAATCATTCCCTTCTCATCTTACACCTCTTCCCATTAGTTTTTGATTCCTTTTCCCTGGGGAAAAAGACTGTGTGCCCTCACCCCTGTCTATTGCCCCCATGATTTTATTCATTTCTGTTAAGTCACCCCTTACTCTCCGATGCTCCAATGAATAACGTCCCTACCCAACCACGCTCTGTAACTCAGGGCCTCAAGTCCAAGCAACATCCACACGTGCCTCCCTGCCATCGAAAGTATCTGCTTCCACTGCCTCAAAAAGACAGCTTTATTATCGATGACCTCCGCCTTCTTCTCCATGCATCTCCTTACAGCTGCCGATGGGCAGGGGGTACAGAAATATGAAGTCCTGCCTCACAGCTGCTTCCCTTAAACTATTCCATTCACACACCCTCGGTTATGTTGGCTGTTTACACAAGTAACACATTTCACTGTATGTTGATGTACAGGTGATAAATACATTTGAATCTTGAACCTGCAAAATCCCAATCATTAACTCAGTATAGCAACACAGTGACATCTTTGCACCACAATGAACTGTTTGTTTTTGATATTTGTGTTCTTTCTTCGATAATTTATGTTTATTTTCTGTTCTTGTGTCTCCGGTGCCATGTGCCTGTGATGCTAGGCAGTAGGTTTTTCATAGCACCTGTCCATAGATGTTCTCAATAAACTCGACTTGAAAAATCTTTGCACTCTTTCTGATTTGATGATGTCTTTCCTATATACGGAGTAACTAAAACTGTACGCCAACTGCAGCCTCACGAGAATCATTTACAACTAGCAAGGGTAATTAATGTTGATGTTGCTAATGGAACCTGTGAAAGGATTACAAATGATAGATCCATGTGCCACAATAACTTTTAAGGTCTTATTTTGCCAACCAACCATTCCTTCTACCCCTCCCCACTCTTTTCTGTTATTTCTCATGGGAAAAGATAAACATTTAAAAAAAGAACAAGAAAGGAAGTTTTTATTTTTGGGGTCTTCCTGGAGCAAAGCAGTTAGTATAACACTATTTCAGCGGCAGCATTGCCCTCTGCTCTCTGCGAGGGGTTTGTATGTTCTCTCCGTGACAACTTTTCCCCCGGGTGTTCCGATTTTCCCCCACATTCCAAAAACATAAGAGTTAGTAGGCTAGATGGTTACATGGGTGTAATTAAACAGCATGGGCTCATGGGTTGGGAGGGCCTGTTACTGTCCTCTCTTTAAATAGAATAAATAAGAAGCAAACTAGAAATGTTATTCTTCCTATAACTTGGCTGTCTGCAGAACTGATTGGGGTGTACACACAGTGGCCACTTTAGAGACTATTGTGTGTGAACATCTCAGGAGATCATCAGTTTCTGAAATACTCAAACCACCCCATCTGACACCACAATCATTCCATGGTCAAAGTCACTTAGATCTTATTTCTTCTCCATTCTGATGTTTGGTCTGAACAACAACTGAACCTCTTGACTATGACTGCCTACTTTTATGATTTGAATTGCTGCCACGTGATTGGTTAATTAGATATTTGTATTAACAAGCAGGCGTGCAGGTGTAGTTGATAAAGCAGCCTCTAAGTGTAATTTCCTGACCGTACTGGTGCCAAGGAAGTGAATTAACACCAGTCGCTACTTACCCTTGGTGATCTTCACCCTTCATGCGTGCCTCTTCGACTCCCTCAGCGCTACAGCGATTAGTGTGTTGTGGGACAGCTCTCTAATGACCAATATATCTACTGCACCCCCCCCCCCACCCCCCACAGGCTCATGAGCGGTCAGAGAGTACGGAAGTTGCCTTTGTGACACAACTGGTGAAGAAACTGCTGATCATCATCGCCCGGCCCGCACGTTTGCTGGAGTGCCTGGTGAGTGTGCTTTGTATTATGAAATTCCAGCCGGGATTATATTAACAGGAGATTCTGCATCCAGAAATCCAGAGTAACACACAGAGAAAGCTCTCCGAATTCAGCTGGTCAGGCAGCATCTATGGCGAGGAATAAAGCGTCTACATTACAGGCTGAGACCCTTCATCAGGACAGGAGTGTATAATTGCTGCCCGGTGACTCCAGTGTGATCACTAAAATGGAGTCTTGCCAAGCAGCTCGTGGGTGGACTGATGCAAGTCATATTGCTAGCAGATTTACTACCCATAAACATTAATTAGTAGTCTTGCTAAGCCTGTCCAACTTGTTATAACACCAGCGTACAGTGTCATAGAAGCTCATAGAAGGAGTCTGTTCAGCCCATTGTGTCCATGGAACCAATGTAGAGGTTTTTGGGTTTATCACACTCACTGCGAGTAACAGGCCTTCAGTGTTCTCACAGGAGCTTTTTAAAAGTGTTGAGATTGTCTGTATGCACCACTCTTTCAGGCAGTGAGTTCCGAATCGGAATCAGGTTTATTATCACAGATATATTTTGTGAAATTTGTTCTTTTGTGGCAGAAGTACAGTTCAATATACTAAAAAATACTATGTGTTACTATAAGAAATATTTAAAAAGTGCAAGGAGAGAGCATAATAGTGAGGCAGTATTCATGGGTTCGTGGACCATTCAGAAATCTGATGGCTGAGTGAAAGAAGCTGTTCCCAACTCCATCGCAGTCAGTGTCAACCCACCCACAGTCAAATCCATCCCAACTCCAGCACAGACAGTGCCAACCCAATCCAAGCTGACCACAGCCAACACAACTCCAACATGGCCAATGCCAACAGGATTCAACCATGACCACTGACTAATGCAGCCCCACCAGAGGCAATACAACCCCAATACAAACTCAACCTCATTTAGATTTTGTGATCCCTGGATATGATAGTTTGAGAGCTGACAGAATGGGTAAATCTGGTGGAGGGTGTGCAACTTTCATAAAAACAGGACTCCAGTTTGGAAGACTTGATTTTAAATCTAACCTTGACATTGTGGCTGTGGAGGTTTGGAGCTCTCGTGGTCAAATAACTTTGATTAACTTTTATAATCCAGGTAATATGATGTTATCAGATTTGGATGAAATTATGAATAAGGTAAGATCCCCAGTAATCTGGGTTGGAGATTTCAATGCCCATAATCCTGTATGGGGTAGTGAAAGTAAAGATAGTAATGGAGTTTATAGATAAATACAACATGGTACTGCTAAATGACGGAAGGCCTACAAGATTTAATATTGTAAAGAATACTTGTAGTCACTTAGACTTATATATCACTTCCTCAAACTTAGCTAGGGTTGGGGAATGGGATGTTATGGACAGATACACACTAGGAAGTGATCACTATCCTATATTATGTAGATTTGGTAGAAATTTGATAGCAGAAGTTGAGGAGAGGTCTGCTAGGTATAATTTTTCTTAGACCCATTGGGATGAGTACCAGGAGAAAGCTGTGGATATAATAGAAGAGATTAATAGCGAGGGCTCCATAGACGATTGGAATGAATCCCTCTGTTCTATAATTCATCAAGTTGCTCAGCTGACTATTCCGCTACGGAATGTTCCTAAGGCTCGAGCATTAGTTCCGTGGTGGAAAAAAAATTGTGATATAGCGGTAAGAAACAGAAATAGAGCTTGCAGGAAGTTAAGAAAGTACCCAGTGTTAGATAATGTTATGGAGTATAAAAAGGAAAGAACAGTAGCAAGGAGAGTAATTAAAAATGCAAAGAGGGATAGTTGGAGAAGATTTTGTGAAACCCTGAGCCCTGAGACACCTATAAAGCAGCTATGGATGATCATTCACAGAATGTCAGTGATATATGGGAAACCATCTATCCCAGCTTTGCTGGAAGGAGATATTGAAGCTGCAACCAATAAGGAAAAGGCTGATATGTTTGTAGAGGTGTTCCAAGCGTTACACAGTTCTGGAGAGTTAGGTGATTTGAGAAAGGAAGTTACGTTGACGGAAAGTTGGAAATTGGACAGGAATTTGGATGATAATAGCTCCATAAAATTGTTTTTCTCCCTTCAGGAATTGCAGGTAGCTGTCCAATCAGGATTAAACACTTCTCCTGGTAGGGATGGACTGTGTTATGAATTGCTTAAGCATTTAAATGACTCTGTATTAATAGAAATTCTAGCATTGTTTAATTCAGTGTGGAAAGAAGGAAAATTACCAGTAGAACGGAAGCATGCGGTGGTAGTTCCAGTTTTAAAGCCAGGTAAGGACACGTCTAGTCCTAGTTCGTATCGGCCTATAGCTTTAACGTCAGTGCTTTGTAAAACTAGGGAACAAATGGTCACCAACAGACTTGTTTATTTTTTGGAAAATAAGGGACATTTTGCTGCCTATCAAAATGGTTTTAGAACTGGAAGATCAACAATGGAATCTGTTGCCCTTTTAGATTTTGATACTAAAAAAGCGTTTCAAAATAGAGAAGTAATGGTAAGTGTATTTCTAGGTATTGAAAGAGCATATGACTCACTATGGAGGGATGGCTTATTAATTAAACTCTATGATGCGGGAATTAGAGGAAGAATGTTTAATTGGATCAAAGATTTCCTTAAGGAAAGGACAATTCAAGTAAGGATAGGCAGAACAAGCTCCAAGTCAGTTAAAATAGGTAATGGTACCCCTCAAGGAAATGTCATTAGTCCAGTTCTTTTTAATGTCATGATAAATGATATCATTGATCAGGTATTGGATTTGGCAAATCATTGTTTGCAGACGATGGTGCAATCTGGAAAAGAGGAAGAAACATCAAGTATATATTAAGGCAGGTACAAAAGACTTAAAGATCACTTGAAAACTGGGCTAATAAATGGAGTTTCAGGATTTCTGCTTCTAAGTCCAAATATATGATTTTTGGCTTTAGAAGAAAGATTCCTGATTGTGAATTGTGTCTATATGATTCTCCACTAGAAAAAGTCAAGTTATTCAAGTTTTTAGGTGCCTGGTTTGATGAAAGACTTACTTGGAGGGTTCATATAGATAAAACAATTGGAAAGTGTGAGAAAGTTTTAAATGTTATGAGAAGTATTGCTGGATGCGACTGGGGAGCAGGGGGGAAACTATGTACTTAATATATCTAGCTATGATTAGATCAGTTATAGATTATGGTTGTATTGTTTATGGTTCCACTGCTACGGCAGTGCTTGGAAAACTAGACACTGTGCAGTCCAAAGCACTTAGACTCTGTCGTGGAGCTTTTAGAACAACATCAGTCCCGGCATTAAGTGTGGAGGTGGGAGAAGTGCCTCTGCATTTAAGACGAATTCAGTTGGGCCTGCAGTATTGGGCAAAACTAAATGGATTCAATCACAGCTGTCCACCAAAGTGACTTTTGCAGGGGAAGTCGGAGCGCCAAAGTAAAATTAAAAGATACCCATTTTTAGATTTGGTTAATAACTGGGCTGAGAAATTGAAACTGACTGAGGAAGACATAGTTGACCAAATTTGCTTGCCACCCGTCCCTTTTTGGCTCTTTCCAGAACCAGAATTAGACCTATTCCTCCTTTTTCAGCTTCAAGGAAGCAGTGCATTTTCATCAGCGTTGATCACAAATGAATATTTAAATAATAAATGGGGATCTTATCTGAAGATTTTTACTGATGGCTCAATGGACCCAGAGAGCGCTAGGGCAGGATTTGGGATGTATGTGTCTCAACTTGGAGTTAAGATTGGTCACTGGGTTTCAGATGGTGTTTCTGTCTTTGCAACAGAATTATTAGCAATCCTCTGGGCCTTATGGTGGATAGAAGACTCTTGACCACGTAGGGTTATCATCTGTTCGGATTCTGCTGTTGCATTAGAGGCTATAAAAGGGGGTAAATCAAAAGCTCGTCCTGACATAGTTATTGAGATTCTCTTAGTGTTATTTAGAGTAGAGAAGATGGGTTGTGCAGTTAGATTTTCATGGATGCCTGGACATGCTGGGGTGGAAGGAAATGAAATTGTGGATGGCATTGCAAAGTCTTCCTTACAGAGCAGGCAAGTAGAAATTAGAGTTCCCCTAGGCAGAGCAGAATTGAGAAGTAGGATTAAAAAAGGTATAGAGAAGAAGTGGCAGGAGGATTGGAAAAATGAATTAAGGGGCAGGCATTATTTTTCTAGTCACCCACTAGTTAAAAAGGTCTCAGACTGTTACTTTTTAAGTCATAGAGATATGGTGAAATTTACAAGACTTAGGTTGGGGCATTGTGGGTTAAACTATTATTTAAAGATAATAGGAAAACATGCTACTGGATTATGTGACTGTGGTAGTCCAGAGACGGTCCAGCATGTTTTGCTGAGCTGTAATCGATACAAAATTGAAAGAAGCATGTTGTTCAAGAGGCTATCTGGCTTAAATTTATTTTGGTTTTCTATTAAATCTTCGTTTGGCCATCAAGAGAACCAACATCTGATTGAAGAGTCTATCATTCAGTTTATACGTGAGACTAGGTTGTATTCGAGAATTTGAGTTCCTTGGAGTTCTGTAATTAATTATACATCCTGCGGAGGGCTGTAATACGCCTAGATGCGTCTAAACAGCAGGAAATAGAAGAAGAAGAACCCAATGTGACCACAGCCAATCCCAACTCAATTAGACAAGGCCAATCCAAACTTGGCCCAAGCATGAAGACTTGTAATATTTTTCTCTACCTAACCTCTTCAGATATGCAGTTGATCTGTTTACCACCAAATATCGACTAAGAACATGGGACACATACTGTAGTAACTGAGCCTGACCTGATAGAGTTTTATCAGGATGTACACCCAATCTGATCCGATCCAGGAATGTATAGTCAGGTCCTGTTGGCTTTGGGTCAGGCAGTGAGGCTCTGATTCCCATCCATACAAGTTCACAACTGAGCTGTTGAGATCTTATTCACAGATGTCTTGAGTAAAATTATTGATGAGAAAGCCTAGAAGAAATATTCTTCAATGGATATAATGATGCTGAAAACTGTTACATGCTCATATTGAGAGTGATACTGGCCCTGGTTAATTATCATAGGAAATCTTCCAATAATCATCACTATGATTACAGTAGTGGTTAAGTTATTAGAAAGTATTCTTTTGGATAGACAGACGTTAATTAGGGATAGTTAACATGGCTTTGTCTGTGGTAAGTTGTGTCTAACCAATCTTAGAGAGTTTTTCGAGGAAGTTACCAGGCAAGTTGATGAAGGCAAGGCAGTGGATGTTGTCTACATGGACTTTAGCAAGGTCTTTGACAAAGTCCCGCATGGAAGATTGGTCAAGAAGGTTCAGTCACTTGGTACTCAAGATGAGGTAGTAAATTGGATTAGACATCTGTTTTTCAGGAGAAGCCAGAGAGTGGCAGTAGATGGTTGCTTCTCTGATTGAAGATCTGTGACTAGTGGAGTGCCGCAGGAATCAGTGCTGGGTCCATTGTTGTTTGTCACCTGTAACAAAGATCTGGGTGATAATTTACAGATGACATCAATATTAGAGGTGTGATTGACAGCGAAGAAGACCATTCAAGCTTGTAGCAGGATCTGGACCAGCTGGAAAAATGGGCTGACAAGTGGCAGATGGAATTTAATGCAGACAAGTGTGGATTGTTGCACTTTGGGAGGACAAACCAGGGTAGGACTTGCAAGGTGAGCGGTAGGGCACTGAGGAGTGTGGTGGAACAGAAGGATCTGGGAATACAGATGTATAATTCCTTGAAAGTGGCATCACAAGTAGATATGGTCCCAAATAAAGCTATGGCCTTTATTGAATACAGGAGCTGGACGTAATATTGAAGTTGTATAAGACTTTGGTGAGGCCTAATATGGAGTATCTTGTCCAGTTTTGGTCACCTACCTGCAGGAAAGATGTCAATAAGATTGAAAGAGTGCAGAAAAAATTTACAAAGATGTTGCCAGGACTTGAAGACCTAAGTTATAGGAAAAGGTTAAATAGGTTAGGACTTTATTCCTCAGAGCAGAGAAGAATGAGCGGAGATTTGATAGAGCAACACACATGAAATGCTGAGGAATTCAACATTGAATGATGAATAAGCGGTCGACATTTTGAGCCGAGACCCTTCATCAGGACTGGAAAGGAAGGGGGAAGGTGCCAGAATAAGAAGGGGGTAGGAGACAAGAAGATGATGGGAGAAGTCAGGTAGGTGGGGAAAGAGGGATAAACTGAGAAGCTGTGAGATGATGGATGGAAAAGGTAAAGAGCTGGAGAAGAAGAAATCTAATGGGAAAGGAGAGTGGACCATGGGAGACAGGGAAGGAGAAGAGGCACCAAGGGGATGTGATAGGCAAGTGAGGCAAAGTGGTTAGAGTGGGGAATTAAGGAAGAGGGAAAGAGAAAATACCAAAAGTTAGAAAGATTGATGTTCACGCCATCAGGTAGGATGCTCCCTAGATGTATTATGAGATGTAACTCCTCCAATCTGAGACTGGCCTCATTGTGCAGGAGAAGATGCCATGGACTGACTTGTTAGAATGGAAATGGGTATAGGAATTAAAACGTCTGGCCACTGGGAAATCCCAGCTTTTGCAGATGGAGCAAAGTTGTCCTCCAATTTACATTGGGTCTTACCAATGTAGAGGAGGCCGCATTGGGAGCATTGGATACAGTAGATGTCCCTAACAGATCCTCGGGTGAAGTATTGCCTCACCTGGAAGGACAACATTTGTCATTGACTTGAGTTATTCTTCAAGATTTTCTTGAACTGTTGACCTTGCTAATATTGAACATAGAACATTCCAGTACCGTATGGGCTCTTCAGCCCACAATGTTGTACTGACTTTTTAACCTACTCACAGGTTAAGCTAAATCTTCCCTCCTACATGGCCTCCATTTTTCTTTCATCCATGTGTCTATCTAAGAGTCTCTTAAACATTCTTAATTTATATGCCTCCACCACCACACTTAGCAGTATGTTCTATACACTTACATGCTCTATATTAAAAACTCTACCTCTGATAACCCCACCCCCTCATACTTTCCTTCAATCACCTTAAAAGTATATCTTCTCGTATTAGCCATTACTGCTCTGGGATAAAATGCATTGGCTGCCCACTCCATCTGTGCCCTTTATCGTCTTGTGCACCTTAATCAGTCTGTCTCTCATTCTCCCCCTCACTAGGACTCTGCCATTAGAGCAGAACTGGAGGCGCATATAACTTCAGACCAAGATTGAGATGTCGGATCTCCCTCCCGACACAGCATTAATCATTCATATGGGTTATTAACTTCTAGTAGCCTCAGAGGCATTTTTATCTTTAAAGAGATTCAAAGTTGACTTCTGGAAAAGGATAAACACAAAGGATTTTGCAGATGTTGGAAACGTGAGCAATACACACAAAATAATGGAGGAACTCAGCAAGTCAGGCAGCATCTATGGAGGGGAGTCCTGAAGGGTCAGAAACATTGACTTTTATACCGCTCTACAGATGTTGCCTGACTTGCTGAGTCCCTCCAGCATTTTGTCTATGTTGCTTTTGGAAAAGGATCCCAGGCTGAGAGGGGTTTCCTCGGAGCTGCTCAGTAACTTAACAGGAAGAATGATGCGGGCTACACTTACACGGAAGACAGTTCCAAGGTAATGGATTTTAATGAATTTGGTGTTGAGTGAAGCTTTCTCAAAGTGTGTTCTCTATCTCTCCTCCTGCCACTGACAGGAGTTTAATCCGGAAGAGTTTTACCATCTACTCGAAGCAGCAGAAGACCATGCAAAGGAGGGTCAAGGTGTCAAAATTGACATCCCACGCTACATCATCAGCCAGCTGGGATTGACGCGAGATCCTCTGGAGGGTAGGAACAGGCTGTCTTCTTGTTTCATGTCTTCATTGCCTTTAGTAGCATATTGCTCGATGCACAACATTGCCAACTTCCAGCGCCTCCTGCAGTGCAGAAACAGGCCCTTCGGTCAATTACATCCATGCCAGACCTTATGCTCGTCTACACTAATCCCACTGCCCACATTCAGATGTTTCCTTCTAAACCTTACTGGTTAAGTTTGTATCTAAATGCCTCTGAAACATGTTGCTAGAGGAGCTGATGGAATCGTAATTGTATGAGTGGAAGAAAGTTTAAGGGGGGATATAAGACGAAGGTTTTTTACACAGTGGTAAGGGACTGGAATTCAGTGCTGGAAGAGGCTGATATATTAGTGACTTCAACTGACTCTTAGATAGGTACATAGATGATCAAAGATTTTTTGGGTTATGGATTGTGTAGGAGCAGAGGGTTAGATTGATTGTGGAGTAAGTTAAAAGTTTGGCACCATATTGTGGGCCGAAAGGCCTGTACTGTGCTGTATGGCTCTACAGCGTTCCCTCTAATTTGTAATGACCGGTGTGTGCAAAAACTCATGCAGTGGAACTTGTTTCCCGGTGACATCAATATGTGCGCACTGAATAATTTCTTCAACAAAAACAGTATAAATAAGCCAGTTATAAAATCTGCAGACAAATTATTGCAAACTCCACGTTGTCAACACTGTCTCGATAAGAAATCGAAAAAGGAAATGTGATTGTGCACGATCGTCAAATGTAAACATGCCATTGAGGTAGAGGGCGACAACCTTTTGTGCACAGTTTAAATTCCTTTGTACGCCAGTAGCCAAAGATGCGTGTGCAATCACACCTTAGGGGGCTCATTGCTGCTTTATGTTCTACGTATCTGATTTGACCACCTCCTCTGGCAACATGTTGAAAATCAGCAGTTAGAAAAATCCATACAAAACGTATAATATTTATAATTCAGAAGGAATAGTATAAAGCTGTTTTGTTGTCATAACTCTTAGAGAGGCTTTGACAGAAGTGTGTGGGTTGAGGGTAATTTGCAAAGGGGAGGAGGAAATTTATTTCAGTGGTGCAGTGATCTGATATTGATTGAAAGTCGGGGGGGTGATAACTGCATTTCAAAAGTCAAATGAGTACATCTACAAAAAAAGGAACATTTGCAAAGAGTTAGAAACGATTGAGAGGTGAAGGGTATCCTCTCAAAGAGAGAACATGGTGTTATGACCTTAGTTAGAAACATAGAAACATAGAAAATAGGTGCAGGAGTAGGCTATTCGGCCCTTCGAGCCTGCACCACCATTCAGTATGATCATGGCTGATCATCCAACTCAGAACCCTGTACCTGCCTTCTCTCCATACCCCCTGATCCCTTTAGCCACAAGGTCCATATCTAACTCCCTCTTAAATATAGCCAATGAACTGGCCTCAACTGTTTCCTGTGGCAGAGAATTCCACAGATTCACCACTCTCTGTGTGAAGAAGTTTTTCCTCATCTCGGTCCTAAAAGGCTTCCTCTTTATCCTTAAGCTGTGACCCCTCCTTCTGGACTTCCCCAACATCGGGAACAATTTTCCTGCATCTAGCTTATGTCCTTGCTCTTGCTGGGCCCTAGTACCTCTGCTTAAGAGCCAGTACACTGGTTTGGGAGACTTGTGGTTAAGTAGATCAGTGCCAAATCTGAGCCCAGATTGCCCACTTGTCTCTGCAGCATTGAAATCAAATCTCCAATTTGAGTCGTACCAATGGAGGTGCCAAATGAAAGCAAGCCCTTTGGTCCTCAACCCCTGAGTGTTGACAGACTATCCAAAAGTGAACAACACCAGAGGCTAACATCTGTCTTGATACCCACTTGACTTTAATGGCTGTGAACAAGGCTTGGAATCCCATAAACATTGGCCACACAGAATATTGGTCTAGTAAAAAAGACTCCTAGCAGGATATTGCTGGAAGTGTGCGCCAGTAGCGTTTGAGAGATGAAAATAGGGATCTTTTGAAAACAAAATGAATTGACATAATTCAAGTAAAGGATTATCCATTTGCCAGAAGAACCCTGTTCCCCGGTACAATGGCAATTCAAGTTATAAGTCCATAAGACATAGGAGTAGAATTGGGCTATTTGTCTCATTGAGTCTGCTTCGTCATTCCATCATGGCTGATCCCTCTCAACCCCATTCTCCTGCCTTTACTCATCAAAACCATATCAAAGTCCTCTAAATACACCCAATGACTTGGACTCCACAACTGTTTTGTGGCAATGAATTCCACACATTCATATTCCACAAGTTATAGAATACTGAACATGGTCTTAATGCAACTCTGTCTTAATAACGCAGTTAAGGAAATTCAAAGCAAGGACTGCAGACAGATTAATCCACCCAGCCACCATCTTGTGTTTGCCTTCTTACAGCTCACCCTCAAACTCTACGTGCTGGAGCTCAGTGCTGGGGAATAAAGGTTTCCAGTTCCCGCATGTGTGAGAGGGAGACCTGTTGGACCCAACATGCTAACTTACCTCTCCTTGTGTTCTTTCACACAGAGATGGCCCACCTGGACACGTACGACAACGCAAACCTCAACACCCAAGAGTTGGTGGACCTGATGGATGTGAGTCATGTCGACACTGCGATATTTTGTGCTTCTGTTTGTTGCTAAGCAATGCAGAGTCACGGTGGCCATGATCCCTGCACTGCTCAGTGCTGGACCCATCATTAACCTCATCACTAACCTCATCACGTCTGTGTGATTTTTATTTTATTGAACCGATACATCTTTAGACTATGTGAGGAAACTGGCACACCTGGAGGAAACTCTTGAAGTCCATAATCAGCTCCTTGGTCTTGTTGAGTGAGAGTCTATTGTTATGGCACCACTCATTCATATTTTCAATCTCCCTCCTGTGTGCTTGATTTGGCCAACGACAGTGGTGTCGTAAAACTTAAATATGGCATTGGAGCTTTGCTTAGCCTGATAGTCATAAGTATAAAGTGAGTAGAGCAGGGGGATAAGCACACAGCCTGTGGTGCACCCATGCTGATGGAGATTGTGGAGGAGATGTTGTTGGCAATCTGAACTGACTGGGGTCTGCAAGTGAGGAAACCAAACATCCAATTGCACAATGAGGTATTGAGGCCAAGGTCTTGAAGCTTATTGATTAGTTTTGAGGGGTGATAATATTGAATGCCAAACTGTAGTTGATAAAGCGCATCCTGATGTATGCATCTTCACTGTCCAGATGTTCCAGAGTTGAGTGAAGAGCCAGTAAAATGGCATCTGCTTTGGGCCTTTTATGCTGGTAGAAAAACTGGAGTGGATCCAAGTCACTTCTCAGGCAGGAATTGACATGTTTCATCACCAAACTCACAAAGCACTTCATCACTCTTTTTTTTAGTTTTTTCAGTTCTCAATCCTTTAACTTCCCACTAATGTTTACTGTATTATATGCCCTCTCTTTGGCTTTTATGTTGGCTTTGACTTCACTTGTTAGACACGGTTGTGTTATCTTTCCTTTAGAATACTTCTTCTTCTTTGGGATGTATATATCCTGTGCCTTCTAAATTGCTTCCGGAAATTCCAGCTATCGCTACTCTGCTGTCATCCTGCCAGTGTTCTTTTCCAATCAATTGTGGCCAACTCCCTTCTCATGCCTCTGCAATTTCCTTTTCTCCACTGTAATACTGACACATCTGACTTTAGCTTCTGTTTCTGATGCTTCAGGGTGAATTCTTACCCCTAAAGGTTCTTTACCTTAAACTTTCTAATCAATTCTGGTTCTTTGCACAACACCTATTGGAAATGGCGGAAGGTACGGAGAATTATGTGCTGAACGCGGAGGCTAGTGGGGTAGTACTTGAGGACAAGAGGAACCCTAAACTTGGGGTGGTGGGTGTTTGGGATGAGGGCAGATGTGCGCAAAAATGGAAGGGATGGGGCTGAGGGCTGTATTGATGGTGGAGGAAGGAAAGCCTCTTTCTCTGAAGAAGGAAGACATCTCATTAGTTCTGGAATGAATAGCCTCATCCTAGAGCAGATGTGGTGGAGACAGAGAAACTGAGGGAAGGGGATGGCAGTTTTACAAGTCCAGGTAGCTGTGAGAATCAGTAAAATTATATAAGATATCAGTAGATAAGCTGTCTCCAGAGATAGAGACAGTGAAATTGAGGAAATGGAGGGCAGGGTGGAAGTTGGAGGCAAAGTTGATGAAGTGGACGAGCTCAGCATAGGTGAAAGAAGCAACAACAATGCAATCATTGATGCAGCATAGGAAAAATTGGGAAGTGATACTTGTGTAGGCTTAGAACATAGACTTTTCATGCAGCTTAAGAAAAAGCAGGCATGGCTGGGACCCATGAGAGTGCCCATGGCTACACCTTTTGTTGGAAGGAAGTGGGAGGAGACAAAGGTGAAATTATTGAGAGTGAGGCCAAGTTCTGCTAGACGGAGCAGAGTGGTAATGGAGGGGAACTAGCTGGGTCTGGTGCCCAGAAAGAATCTGAGACCTTCCTGATAGGGGATGGAGGTGTATAGGGACTGGACATCCATACTGAAATTGAGATGATTGGGGCAAAGAACTTAAAATCATTGAAAAGATCAAGAGTGTGTGAAGTGTCACGGATGTAAGTAAGAAGGGACTGAAGTGGGAGGGATAAAACAGAGTCGATATATGCAGATACAAGTTTGATGGGGCAAAAACAAGCAGAATCAATGAGTCCACCTGGACTGGCAGGCTTGTGGATCTTGGGAAGGAGGTAGAAAAAGGAGGTTTGGGGTAAGGGCACTAAGAGGTTGATGGCAGTGGATGGGAGATCCCCGGAGTTAATAAGGCTAGTGATTGTGTGGAAGACGATGGCCTGGTGCTCCTTAGTGGGGTCCTGTTCAAGGGGCAAGTGAGAGGAGTCATCTCAGAGTTGTTGCCTGGCCTCAACAAGGTAGGGGTCAGTCTGCCAGACTACTGCAGCACCGCCCCCCCCCCCCCATATGTGGGTTTAAATATGTCCAATGACTTGGCCTCCACAGCTGTCCGTGGCAATGAATTTCACAATTTCACCTCCCCCTGGTGAAAGAAGTTCCTCCTCTTCTCTTTTCTAAAGGTATGTCCTTCAATTCTGAGATTGTGCCCTCTGGTCCCGGACCCCCCCCACCACCCCATACAGGAGATATCCGCCCCACATCCACTCCAGCCAGGCCTTTCAGTATTCAGTAGTTTTCAGTAAGATCTCCACACCAGCATTCTTCCAAACTCCAGTGGTTACAAGCCCAAAGTCATCAAATGCCAGTCGTACATTAACCCTTTCATACCCAGGACTGTTCGTGTTTAAAACAGCAAGTGACAATGGGATGGAAAGAGAGTCAGAGGCAAGCATAGAAAAGTGTGAGACAACAATGACTTTTAATTGCAGTAAAAGCAAACTGTTGGAGCAACTCAGCAGGTCACTAGGTGCCTCAGTTTCTTCCCACATTCCAAAGACGTATGGTTGGAGTTTGTAAATTGTGGGCATTGTATGTTGGCGTTGGAAGCATGGTGACACTTGTCCAGTACAGTTGTCACTGATTTGATTTGACTCAAATGAGGCATTTCACTTTGTTCGGAAGTACATGTGATAAATAAAAATGATTCTTTTTTTTCTAACCTGTGGAAGGAAATGGATAATTGACATTTCAGTTTGAGACCCTTCATCTGGATTGACTGCCCAGACGAAGGAGCTTAATCCAAATATCAACTGTCCACTTCCTTCATGCTGACACATTAGTTCTTTGAATTTCCAGGATCTCCAGTCTCTTGTGTATCCATGTACTTTGAAATTGCTGTCTACATTGCACTCTGTTCTGTGTATCTTTAGCACTTTCACTGTCCATTCTGTTCCCCTGTCAGATTCCTTCTTTTACCTTTTCCACTTGTCACCTCCCAGCTTCTCACTTCTTCCCCTCTCCCCCACCTACATACCTTCCCCCACACCTAGCTTCACAAGCTTCCAGCTTGTACTCCTTCCCCTCTCCTCATCTTCTTATTCTGCCTTCTCTCCCCTTTCTTTCCAGTCCTGATGAAGGGTCTCAGCCCAAAACTGACTGTTTATTCCTCTCCGGAGATGCTGAATTCCTCCAGCATTTTGTGTGTGCTACTTGACTTTTTTCTGTCATTTCTTCTGCATCTCTTGCACCATTATCTGCGATCATTCCCTCCCTCTTGTCCCCTGTCTCTGCCCTACCCTTGCTGCCTGTGGATATGTACACCAGCCCGAAATGGAGCAAAGAACTGTCTCCAGGATGCCTGAGGGAAAGTAAACATCCGTCCAGAGTAACAGCAAGAATGGTTGATTTTGGAACTGGCTACGTCTCACAAACCAAATGGAAGCATGTCTCCAAATTCAGCATAGGCTTGAGTCAGAGGAGAAGGGAGATGGTATTGACCAGAAACCTCCTAAATAATGAAATCAATCTAATCTACTAAAGCTAATAATTCTACAGACAAGCTTTAAAAGTTCCTCTTCCCATAGACTCAAGGTACTGGATGGTGCCATTTACTGCCACTTGCTGTAAAAGAATTTCTTTGCCAGCCAACAGCACAGTTATGCATAGGGCAGGAGAGTCCAGCTACATCCACCCCCACCCCGACAAACATTAAGTACATTAAGGAAGCTTGTGTGTGTACAGTACATCTAATTACAATATGGTGTATCTCTAAAAGGATCAGATTTAATCTTTGTGCTCACCCTGGGGAGAGGTCATGGTGACAGAGTAAAGCAAAACTCAAAAGCAATGAGAAAGAGACACAAGGATAGCTCAGAGTCTTACATCAAATTATAGAAAAATTTCCACTTCCATTTCTGCTTCATTCTGGATGATCTCCCTCCCTTTTGCAATCCATGAATTGTACATGCATGCTGCTGCCTGTTCTCCTCTCGCTGAATGTCCTCATTTTAAATATCTTCATGCCCCCCCCCAAGCTGCTTTCTAACTTTAGTAAACCCTCCGATGCTTATCTCCCTGTTAACTCTATATGGCAGAGACTGTACTATCTAGACACCTCTACAATTGCCCACATACCCTACCTCCCCCACTTCCCTCTAGACAAAACCTCACACCGTGCATCCCCCTTAAAACCTCCCTCACCTTGATGCCCAATTATTTGATTGCACAGTCAAGCTCTTTTAGGCGAATTGAGTTTCATCTAAAGAGCTGATCGATGCAAAGTGTTGAAAAATCCTACCCACAACCTGATGTTTCATTTGCCACAGGGTCGCGGATCTGCTGGTAAACCCACAAAGGCACCATCTGAAGAAGACTTTGACACCATCAAACTAATAAGCAACGGAGCATATGGGTAAGTTAGGTGAAGTCATGGGGCAGGTATCAGGATGGTGGATGACTAGTACCAGACAGCAGAGTTTGAGCATGCTATGGCAATTGGTGAGTTTAAGTTCGATTAATTAAATACATCTGGAATTAGTCTGGAAACAAGTTGTCACAAATTGGGATCGTCGCTGATATCCTTCAGGGATGGAAATCATCAGACCTTACCTGCTGTAGGTCTGCACGTGTTTCCAGACAAACAGAAATGTTGTTGACTCTTAACTCTACCCTGAAACAAGCCGTCTCAGCTCAGTCCAGGGACGTTTTGGGACGTGCAAACATTCTCCTTCATCTTTTATGAAAATCCTGGCACTCAAAGCTCGGGGCTGTCAACAGCTTCCTTGAGATGCCAAATGGTGATTGGAAATGAATGCCTACCTTGGCAATGGTACCCATGTTCCACGAAGGAAAAAATAGAAATGGAAATGTGCTTGCTGGAGACTAGCAAAAGAAGAGATGTTACTTTATTATATGGAGGGAAAATTTGGAAATAAATAAAATAATTCCATTGATTTTTAACATGTTGGCAATGAAGTTGCAATGTCCACATGGACATATTACTGGAATTACGTCACATCATTTCCCAATTCCAACTACTTTTAGACCATAGACTAGTGGTCGCCAACTGGTCGATCTTTCAGACTTTCCCAGTAGATCCCGAAAAAAAAGAAAAATGTGCACTGGACAGGAAAGACCAGAAGTAAAACCCCGCAACCCCGGAAACAACCTCTCTCTACAAACAGTGGGAGTATTGCTATATTACCATTATCCTCATTGGTGTTAACTTATCTTTATAATGCTCACATTTCAACACTTCTCCCCCTTTAAATTCCAACATTCCCCAAATGTAAAAAACTGGGAAGCAAAGAACAATGGTGTCATTAGCTTACGTACCCCTGAAACTTAGTGTCTCAGTAACAGTTTACCAATACAAAACACCTGAAAAACGTGGCAGATTCAACATTCAGTCCAACAAAGGAAACTGTCCATTCAAATATTCAGTCTGTCAGGAGATTTGCGAGGGCGCTGTGCTGCAACAGATGAAATTATTAAATCTAAGTACAGGAGCTGTCTTACTGACAGACACCTCACAGACTGTCTCAGACTGGCTGTCTGTAGTTATGAACCAAATTTCAGAGAACTAGCAGAAAATATTCAGCCCCAGTCATCACACTGAGTGCAACAGTCAATTTTTGTTCCTTTAATTTTCGTGTTGAAATAAAATTAAATAATGAAACATAGAATTGAAGGTGTGGTAATGTGAGCATTATAAAGATAAGTAATACTAATTAGGATAATGGTAATATAGCAATACTCCTGCTGTTTGTAAAGAGAGGTTGTTTCTGGGGTTGTGGGTTTTACTTCTGGTCTGTTTGCCTGGTGCACATGCGTGTGTCTAGGTCGATCTTGCCTTTTACTAAGGCCGAGGTAGGGGATCTTGGGCTGAAAAAGGTTGGCGACCACTACCAGAGACCAAAAGACATAGGATCGGAATGAGGTCTTTGGTCCATCAAGACTTCTCTGTCATTCCATCATGGCTGATTTTTTATCCCTCTTAATCCCACTTTCCTGCCTTTTCCCTGTAACCTTTGACACCCTTACTAATCCAGAACCCGTCAACCTCCACTTTAAATATACTGAATGGCTTGACCTCCACAGCCATCTATGGCAATGAATTCCAAGGATTCACCATGCTCTGGCTAAAGAAATTCCCCTTTAACTTAGTTCTAAGTGGATGTCCCTCTATTCTGAGGCTGAGCCCTCTAGTTTTAGATTTGCCCATTTTAGGAAACATCATCTCCACATACACTCTATCCAGGCATTTCTATATTTGATAGGTTTCAATTAGAACCCCCTTCATTTTTCTGAACTCCGGTACTCCAGTGAATACAGGCTCAAAGCCATCAAGCACTCTTCATGTGTTAACTTTGTCATTCCCGGGATCATTCTCGTGAACCTTCTCTGAATCCGCTACAAGGATAGCACATCCTTTCTTAGTTAATTCCTTATTTTTAATAGCAATAGACACAATCATTGGCTTAGGAAAATGCACATTTGCTTCGTATAGCTAGTCAGTGTGTCTCAGACTGCTCAGCCGATTCCTGAATAATTTTTGACTCCTAGGGCCATCACAGGGAGGTGGGAGCCACGTACTGGAGTCCAAATTCCTCGCCGGCAGAGGAGCAGATGAAGCACTGGAGGATATTAGCAGCCGCTCTCTTACGTGTGGGAGTTTGTTTGTGTTCAATTAGAACAGATGGTACAAATGTTATGACCCCTAGGGGTGGAATTTGTGTGACAAACAGATGGATGCCAACATTATGCTTCATATTAAGATGATGAATATTGGGAACCTTTCTGCAAAAGTTCAATAATCCTTCACTTTTGAACACTAGTTGGCAGACGGAGTTATGGAGGGAGAGATAAATGGGAATTAATTAGCATCAGTATCTCAGGGAATGTTGTGAAACATCATAGGGATAGTAGGGGAACATTCAGCCCTTCTGGTTTGCTGAACTCTTTTGCTGAAACTTTCCAATTGGCTCCTTGATTAGAAACTGTGCATCCAGCTGTACTTCTGAAATTCGGGACCATTGAAGTCAATGGATTTCTGAGTCAGGTTCACCTCTATATCCAATTGAAGATAGTGGAGATAATTCCAAGGATGAATTAGTGGGTAACATCTTGACCAAACAAACATTAAGTAATCTTGCTTAAGACCATAAATCAGAGGAGCAGAATTAGATCATTTGGCCCATCAAATCTGTTCCACTATTCCATTATAGCCGATTTATTATCCCTCTCAACCCTATCCTACTGCCTTGTCCCCGTAACTTTTGATGTCCTTACTAATCATGAACCTATCAACATCTGCTTTAAAAATACTACAGCCACTTGCTACAATGAACTCCACAGATTCGTCATCCGTTGGCTAAAGAAATTCCAACTCATCTCCATTCTAAAGGGATGCACTTGCGTTCTGAGGCCGTGCCCTCTGGTTCGAGGCTCCCCGAAGATAGGAAACATCCTCTCACATCCGCTCTATCTTGCTTTTTCAATATCCAATAGCTTTAATGAGATTTCCTCCACATTCTGGTAAACTCCAGTGAGTACAGAGTCATCAAACACTTGCATTCCTGGAATCATTCTCGTGAACCCCCTCTGAACTCTCCCCAACGCCAGCACATCCTTTCTTAGATTAAAAAAGATAAAACTTTATCACGAAGGAAATAATTGTTGCAAGGTTGTTCAGTCAGAAATATGTACTTTAAAAGACAAAGTGTAAGCATTGAGGTACGAAAAAATACAAAACGTGCATTAAAAAGTAATGGTGCAAAATACAAATGTGCATTGAAACCGTGTACTTATTTATTTAAGGATGAGGAGTTGTAGCCACAGGGAGAGAGGATCTCCTGTGGGGTTCATGGCGCCCCTCGTTGGAATCAGTCTGTTACTAAAGGTGCTCCACTGTTTGTCCGGTATGTCATGGAGGGGGTGAGAGGGATTGTCCATAAGGCTCTGTAGCTTCTGCAGCATCCTCCTCTCAGATACAACCACCAGGGAATCCAGTCCCACCCCCAGAACAGAACCAGCCTTCCTGACAAGCTTACCGATAAGGGGCCCTAAACAGTTCACCTGGCTTCAGAGGCATTGGCGGACCAATTTCCAAATTTCCTGATTTCGCCCTGAAGCGGCAAGTAAGGGTGCAGTATGTGGCCAGATCAGTTCTTGGACTGATGGGCGCAAACAGGACACTGAGAGCTCAGACTGAACGTCTGCTCCAGCTAGGTTGATGTGGATTCAGATCTTCCACTCATCCAAGATCAATTTGGCCAACCATTCTATAAGTCCCGGCTTCCCTGTTCTGGGGAACATCTTGGCCACAATCCCTCCTCTTGGTCCAATTTAACATTTGTAGATTGGACCAAGTTACATATACTGTGTCTTTCCTGGGGATAGTTTTGGTATATCTGATTTACACTCTAAACCTATCATTCGAAACTCACATCACTGGTAGGAGAAGAGTTAAGACACACTGGCAGCGTAAATAGTTTAATTGGACACCAGAATCGATTGTACTCACTGTAGAAACTGGTTACTTTAAATGAATGGGCTCTCATTTTGCTTTCAGTGCTGTATATTTGGTGAGGCATAGAGAGACCAGGCAGCGCTTTGCAATGAAGAAGATAAACAAACAGAACCTGATTCTCCGAAACCAGATTCAACAGGCGTTTGTGGAGCGTGATATCCTTACCTTTGCGGAGAACCCATTTGTTGTCAGTATGTTTTGTTCCTTTGAGACCAGGCGGCACCTCTGCATGGTAATGGAGTATGTAGAAGGTGAGTCATTAGATTGTCACATCACCAATGGTGGGCAATCTTAACGTTTTAACATTAGTGAATATATGTTTCTGATTACTTTAATATGAACAAAATGGCATGCAGGAAGTATATTTTCCCTATCAGAGTGGAGATGGTTGGTAAGAAAGGAAGAGAGAGAAACAGAGTGAAAGGGAGAAAGAGAGAATGAAAGAAAGAGAGGGAGAAAGAAAGAAAGCTTTATTTGTCACATTCCAAGGATTGTGATGGGGGAGCCCTGCAAGTTTTGACACATTTCCAGTGCCAACATAGCACAATAGTGTAGCAGTTAGCGTAACGCTTTACAGCGCCAATGACCCGAGTTAATTTCCACTGCTGTCTGTAAGGAGTTTGTATGTTCTCCATGTGACCGCATGGGTTTCCTCTAGGTGCTCTGGTTTCCTCCTACATTCCAAATGTGTACAGGTTAGTGGGTTAATTAGTCACATGGGTGTAATTAGGCTGCAGGGGCTCGTTGGCCCAGGAGGGCCTGTTATCGGACGGTATCTCTAAATAAGTAAGATAAATAAGTAGTTTGCCCACAATTCACTAACCTAACCGTGCGTCTTTGGAATATGGGAGGAAACTGGAGCACTTGGAGGAAACCTGTGCGGACACAGCAAGAACATACAAACTCCTTACAGACAGCACAGGAATCGAACCCCAAACAGTGATCGCTGGCACGAATTGCTCTGCTGCCATTCCTCGGTAACCACACTGCTGTGATTGGCTGAGTTTGATCATTGTTCCTTTCGTACCTGCTCTGCGCTCACTGCATGTTTACAGAATAATTGGCCTGCTTTTATCGGTAGACTTTTATCTAGTTTATGTTTCCTTTTGCTTTTTATTTGAACCACCAGTGTTCCGGGTTCAGATGCCGGTATTCTGAGTAAATTGTTTTTGTACGTTGTCCATGTGCAGTGAACCTAAATCCACAGCATCATCAATAGAAATTGCACATTATCAAATGGATGACTTTGCATATGAGAGGGAGAGTATAAAATGTTGGACAAAAGGTATCTGCAATCTACAATGACTTGAGGTTTCTATGTTAGAGGAGTAACTGAGTATATAAATGAATATTGTCTGCCACATCTAACCCTAACTGTACAATTGCATCAAACGTAATATCATAATTAATCTTCATTCCATTCACCAATTCAGACTGGGACTGGTGGGCATGAGAGATGCCAATGGGAATTAGTTATGGTTTTACAATGACAGCAGCAAATGAACTGCCTTTAGATGTGACCGGGCTTCTTCAAGCATACACAAGCAGAGCCTTGCACTGGGACCATCTTACAGGAGATCAGGGAAAATTCCCCTAGGTCCTGGCCAATATCTGTCACTCGATCAACAACAGCAAAACATACTAGTGAAGAAATCCCCTGACATTCACAGAGGTGCATTAGGTTGTCACTGTCTTCCGACAGCTGTTTTGGCCAAGCTGCTGACAAGGTTCAAAGCTTTGGGTGCTACTGACCCAACATTTACGCACTGTACAATGCAGAGAGCAGCAAGACCTGAATAAATGAGATTCCAGGGGTTGATGTTGTGCCCGGGTTGGGCACAGAGCTTCTGATCAGTGGGGGGTGGAGCTGAGATAGAAAGTTGAAGGTCAGAAGTGGGTGGGAGTCAGGTGATCGTTGATGATCAGTTTGGGGGATATTCCAGTTGCTGATTGGAGGGATAGGCATCCACAGTGGGATAAAGGTCAACATGGGTGAAGAATGTGACCTTTAGAGTTCAGTTATGATGGGGTTGAGGCCCAATGGAAACATGGGGAGTACATAGCTTAAAATGGGTCCTCCTAGTGGGTCCACATCCATCGGTCGCTCAAAGTTGCCGTGTGAGTGATGGGGTGTTTAGAAGGCACACAGTATGTTGGTCTTCATTAGCTGGTGAATTAAGATCAAGAACTACAAGGAAATGTTGCAGTTCTATAAAACCCCGGTAAGACCGCACTTGGAATATTGTGTTCAATTCTGTTCATTATAGGGAGAACGTGGAAGCATTAGAGAGGGTGCAGAGGAGATTTACCAGAACGCTGTCTGGATTGAAGAGAATGCCTAATGAGGATAGGTTGAGCAACCTGGGGCTTTTCTCCTTGGAACGTGGGAGAATGAGAGGTGACGTGATAAAGGTGCACAGGATGATGAGAAGCACAGGTGGCGTGGACAGCCAGAGATATTTTCTCAGGGCAGAAGTGGCTAACACAAGGGGGCATAATTTTACAGTAATTGGATAAATATATGGGAGGGGTATCAGAGATACGTTTGGAGAGTGGTGGGTGCTTTGAATGTGCTGCCAGGGATCGTGGTAGAGGCAGATACATTAGAAACATTTAAGAGACTTTTAGATAGGCATGTGGATGGTAGAAAAATGGAGGGCTATATAGGAAGGAAAGGTTAGATTAGGTTTAATCTTAGTGTAGGCTAAAAGGCTGGCACAATATCATGGGCAGAAGGGCCTATATTGTGCTGTAATATTTTATGTTCTGTGTTCTTCACTGTTTGGGCAACTACCCTGAGATCTTCTTTGATTCATATGGAAGTAGACCAAGCAAGTATGGGAAAGCCTGCTGTTGTCGGATTAGCCTGAGACTCTACGGAGATTGAAAATCCAAGAACTGGCATCTGTATCTGCATAGCAAGGGGTCCTGTGTATGTTAACTGACAGATGCAAGAAGAATCTGGAATGAAAAATCCAAACTATGCAATCAATGCATAACTTCACAATCATAGAACTCAGTTCACTGAGTGTATGATGGAAATTTGGCAATTGTCTTCTTACTGCTGCACAGTAATGGAAATATATTGTTCCCAAACTGACTGCAAGCGTTGTCTGTAAAATGGAACTTATTTCATCTTAAGTGTTTTGGCCTGGCCTAGCTGATGGTGCACCTATTAAAAACCTCTTTTTTAATGTATGTTAGAATATGTAGGAATTGTGTGATTCTTTGGAATAATTGCGACCTATTCGGCTGCATTCTTCCTGGCATTCATTCTATATCAGCTGTACCTGGAAATATTTGAGTGACAGATTCTGCACATCCCTGTCACAACCCCTCTGCTCCAAGGTTTAATGATTGCCTTTAGCAACTGGGTGATATCATACTGCTTCTAATGGTCTCAGCAATGAAGATGTGTAAATTAAACAATGGACCTTCCTAATACATTGGGGTCTTCAATCTTCTTTTCAAACTTGCAATCAACACCTCCCATCCCAGTGGAAGAAAGCTTACAGGAAGGAGTAACTTCCCCCACCTCATCACTGCGTTGACTCCACAATTACAGACTCACTTTCAAGGACTATACAACTTAGTATTATTTATTTGCCTCTATTTATTATTTGCCCAGTTTTTCTTTTATGCACATTGGTTGTTTGTCACTCTTTATTGATTGATTAATTTACAGATTCAACATAGAATACGCTCTTCTGACCCACCAAGTTATTTATAGTATTTCATAAATTCTATCATATTTCTTTATTTTCCTGTAAATGTCTGCAAGAAAACTAATGTCAAGATAATAGATGGTGATGTATATGTACTTTAATAATAAATTTACTTTGAATTTTCCCATTTAAGAACTCAGATTCCATGGTGAACTGGTTTGTGTGATTGAGCTGTTAATGTTTGATAGAGAAAAGCTGAATAGTTACTGAATATAGATGTGCCAGAATCACTCAGAATCTCATCTCTAGCACTTTCCATGCAAAGTTGCATTCCACTTTGCAAGCACTGAAATTCTTGACTCTTACGAGCAAGCACATAACCTGCGGTTAGGATGGTGCATAAATAGTGGATCTTTTTCTTTGGAATGTTTGACCTTTCAGCTCCTCAAACCTGTCAAGTTAGACTGGAAGTGATCTTTATATAAATAGCGCTTACTCACCAGTTCCATATACTTTCCCCAACTAAAGCCCTGGAAGCTAGAGAGTGAAGTCTCCAAACATTTTAGCAGCACTTAAGTGAGAGAGTTCACAGATTTTTCACAAAAGTTTGTTGAATGAAATGCTTGATGATGCTGTGAGTGATCCCCTTTTGCTTCACCCCTCCAAGTAGAAAGTTTTCTGTTTCTTATCAAATACTCTATTAGTTCAACTGTGAATACCAGCCTAGCCTGGCAACCTCTCCTCACCATTTGACCCTCATGTCATTTCCTTTTGCAGGGGGTGACTGTGCAACGTTATTGAAGAACATTGGAGCCTTACCAGTGGACTTGGCCCAGATGTATTTTGCAGAAACTGTTCTGGCTTTGGAGTACCTACACAATTATGGCATCGTTCACCGAGACCTAAAGCCAGACAAGTAAGTTTAAGGCTGGAACGTGGTAATACGGACAGGAAAAACCCATCTGGTATCTGCTGGGAGGTAGAATTAATACTTCAGATCAGTCTTAATGAAGTCTGAACTTGTCTTTACCTCTCTTCACAGATGCTGTTTGACCTCTTGGGCATTTTCTGCCTTCGTAATAGAGTAGTTCATTGGGACCCAACTGTTGTACACAAGCTTCCTTTCACTTCGTTTTGTTCCTTTCTCCTCCTTGCCCTCACAGGCGTTCGTCCATCTTAACCACAAGAGATTCTGCGGTTGCTGGAAAACTTGAGTGACCTATGCAAAATGCTGGAGGAACTCAGCAAGTCAAGCAGCATCTGTGGAGGAGAATAAACAGTCAACATTTCAGGCTGAGACCATTAAGACTGGAAAGTACTGGCTTCTGCCCCCTTTCTTTCAAGTCCTGCGAAAGGGCCAAGGCCCAAAACATCGACCGTGTATCCCTATCCATAGATGTTGCCTGACTTGCTGACTTCCTCCAGCATTTTGTGTGTGCCATTCATTATTCTTAACCTGGATTAATACTTCTTTGAACCACAGACTGATCCGTTTGTATATCACTGCGTTCAAACAGAGTCAAGAAAAGCCTGTGTTCATTTCCCCAGCAGCTGGTGGCATTTCTGCCTACGCTAATTGGGCTAAGTAGCGGCAATCCTTTGAGGTAGTGGCTGCGTATTCCAAACCACTCGGTGAAGCTAGTTTCACTGCTTCTTCTGTTTAGGGAAGCTGTGATCATTTAGCCCTGCGCAAAAAGGCATATGCATTCAGTGGCCACTTTCATGTGTACCTTCTGCACCTAATAAAATGGCCACTGAGTTTACATTCACGGCCTTCTGCTGCTGTAGCCCAGCCACGTTAAGTTTTGACGTGTTGTCCATTCAGAGATCCGCTTCTGCACACCACTGTTGTAACATTGGTCATATGAGTTATTGCCACCTTCCTGTCAGCTTGAACCAGTCTGGCCTTTCTGCTCTGATCTCTCTGATTAAATAGGTGTTTCCACCCACAGAGCTGTCACTGGCACTCAGCAGTTTCTTTTCTTCTGTTTCTTGCACCATTCTCTGTAAACTCTTGAGGCTGTTGTGAATGAAAATCCCAGGAGATCAGGAGATACTCAAACCACCCTGTCTGGCACCAACCATCATTCCACGGTCAAAGTCACTTAGATCACATTTCTTTTCCCATTCTGATATTTGATCTGAACAACAACTGAATCTCTTGACCATGCCTGCGTGCTTTTATGCATTGAGTAACTGCCACAAGATTGGCTGATTAGATATTTGCATTATAGCACAGGTGTACCAAATAAACTGGCCACTGAGTGAATAATTAGAGGCTTCAACTCAGCATCATTGAGGGAGAAAGGCTGAGGATATTGTCCTTAGGGGCAATTAAAAAACAATACTCGGGCCAGCTGTTGGCGCAATGACATCAGCGTCGAACTCTGGAATGGAGGTTCCCGGGTTCGAACCCAGCCGGGTCCGCTCCTGAGTACGTTTTCCATCCGTGCTGGGTTGAGAGTCGAGATCGCAACTTGACCTTGTAAAATAATGGGAAAAATACTGCAAAATATCTGTGTGATGAGTGGCACACCACACAGTCTCTCTCTCTAGCTCCGTGCCTTGTAAAAGGCATGAAAAATACATCGTCCCGCCAACATCGCACACACACAGACGCACGCGCACAGACACACACGCCAAAAAAAAACAATACTCACACATGAAAACCAAGGTGAATAAAATAGTGAGAAGGAGCTTCATCCTTTGAAATTCTGTAGAGCAAATGGGTAATATGTTGTGCGTCAGGTGTCCTGGGTTGGAAATGATGGGACAGTTGTGCATCATCACATTCCTTTTTAAGTGAATCTGAGTCAGAATCAGGTTTATTATCACTGACATACAGTATGTCATGAAATTTGTTGTTTTGTGGCAACAGCACAGAACAATATACAAAAAAGCTATAAATTGCAATAAGAAATGTATATGCTCTTTTTGAATTGCTAATTTAATTTTATATATTTAATCATTTAAATATTATTGAATTACACTACTGTAAATGACTAATGCAAAAAAGAGCAAAAATAGGCAATCTTAATGAGTAGGTTCATTGTCCATTCAGAAATCTCATGGTGGAAGAGAAGGAGCATTCCTGTAAACAAGTTCATGTCTTCTACTCCCTGATATAGCGATGAAAAGAGGGCATGTCCTGGGTGATGGGGTCCTTAATGATGGATGTCCCATTTTTGAGTCACTGCCTTTCGGAGATGCCCTCGGTTCTGGGGACAGCAGTGCCCTTGATGAAGCTGGCTGAGTTTGCAAATTTCTGCAGCTTTTTTCCAACCCTGTGCACCGGCCCTTCCATACCAGGCAATGAGGTCATAAAGATTTACGTAATCCTTTGTCTTCAGCAAAGAGAAATAGGGCTCAGTTTGCTATCCTAGTCTGCAGGTACCTCAAGGCATGGTCCTTCTGTCCATGAATATTTCTGCAGTAGATGAAGGGATTACCCTAGTTGGCTCTGAGGAGTGAAATTTCTTCTGATGTTCCCCGCTTCCCCGTCGATTTACGAGCCAGTCTGTAAAGCTGCAGGAAGCCTTGTACAGTCGGGTTACTCGCCGAATCCCGTTAAGCATTTTGTTCTGCCTGGTCACTACCCCAACACTTATTCCTTTGCAGTCTGCTGATAACGTCAATGGGTCACATTAAGCTGACCGACTTCGGCCTCTCAAAAATTGGACTGATGAGTCTCACGACAAATCTCTACGAGGGTCACATTGAAAAGGATGCCAGGGAATTCTTGGATAAACAGGTAAGATTATTAAATTCGTAAACATGAGAAAAATCTGCAGATGCTGGAAATTCAAGCACACACACAAAATGGAACGCAGCAGGCCAGGCAGCATCAATAGGAAGAAGTATAGACGATATTTCAGGTCGAGACCCTTCATCAGGACTAATGGAAAAAAGAGATAGTAAGAGATTTGAAAGTGGGAGGGGAGGGGGAGATCCAAAATGTTAGGAGAAGACAGGAGGGGGAGGGATGAAGCTAAGAGCTGGGAAGTTGATTGGCAAAAGGGATACAAGGCTGGAGAAGGGGGAGTTTCATAGGACGGAAGGCCTTGGAAGAAAGAAAGAGGGAAGGGAGCATCAGAGGAAGATGGAGAACAGGCAAGGAGTTATTGTGAGAAGGAAAGAGAGGAGAAGAAGAAGAAGAAAAATAATAAATAAATAAATAGGGATGGGTTAAGAAGGGGAGGAGGGGCATTAACGGAAGTTAGAGAAGTCAATGTTCATGCCATCAGGTTGGAGGCTACCGAGACGGAATATAAGGTGTTGTTCCTCCAACCTGAGTGTGGCTTCATCTTTACAGTAGAGGAGGCCGTGGATAGACATATCAGAATGGGAATAGGACGTGGAATTGAGTGGCCACTGGGAGATCCTGCTTTCTCTGGGGGACAGAGCGTAGGTGTTCAGCAAAACGATCTCCCAGTCTGCGTCGGGTCTCGTCAATATATAAAAGGCCACACCAGGAGCACCGGACGCAGTATATCACACCAGCCGACTCACAGGTGAAGTGTCGCCTCACCTGGAAGGACTGTCTGGGGCCCTGAATGGTAGTGAGGGAGGAAGTGTAAGGGCAGGTGTAACACTTGTTCCGCTTACAAGAATAAGTGCTGGGAGGGAGATCGGTGGGAAGGGATGGAGGGGGACGAATGGACAAGGGAGTCGCTTAGGGAGCGATCCCTGCAGAAAGCAGAAAGTTGGGGGGGGAGGGAAAGATGTGCTTGGTGGTGGGATCCCGTTGGAGGTGGCGGAAGTTATGGAGAATTATATGTTGGACCCGGAGGCTGGTGGGGTGGTAGGTGAGGACCAGGGGAACCCTATTCCTAGTGGGGTGGCGGGAGGATGGGGTGAGAGCAGATGTGCGTGAAATGGGAGAGATGCGTTTGAGAGCAGAGTTGATAGTGGAGGAAGGGAAGCTCCTTTCTTTAAAAGAGGAGGACATCTCCCTCGTCCTGGAATGAAAAGCCTCGTCCTGAGAGCAGATACGACGGAGACGGAGGAATTCAGAGAAGGGGGTGGCATTTTTACAGGTAACAGGGTGAGAAGAGGAATAGTCCAGGTAGCTGTGAGAGTCAGTCGGCTTATAGTAGACATCAGTAGAGAAGCTGTCTCCAGAGACAGAGACAGAGAGATCAAGGAAGGGGAAGGAGGTGTTGGAAATGGACCAGGTACATTTGAGGGCAGGGTGGAAGTTGGATTATTAAATTCTTCCTTTAAGTTTTATGGCCATTGTGAATTATGCTGATGAACAAGAGAGAGTTTCTACTTGCTCTTGGCTCAGTTATGGAAAAGCTCCATCTCCTCCTAAAAGTTTGCACCACAACTTTCCCTTGAGTAGGTTGTCTGTGTGAAGTACAGTATATGGATGCAGCCTTGTCTTTCAAGCTGTCAGAAGAAGATCATAGTTCAGTATGAACTGGGCTCAAACGATGGGAGGATTTGCAACGTTTCTCAAGTGTTCTTATGACACAGAATGAGGCCATTTGGTCCATCGGTCCTATGATGTCAGTCCAATTCTCCCTCTTATTTCCCTATAACCTATTTTCTGTCACATAGCCATTGATGCTCCCCGATCCTCCTTCAGTCCATCTGCATAAGGAGTGATTTGCAGTAACCAGTTATATCTTTAGATTCAACATGATTGTGTTGAATGCTGAGCTGTAACCAGTAAACAGCAGCCGGGCGTACTGTGGGTATTGATGTCGTCCAAGGTGTCTAAGGCTGGGTGGAGAGCCAGTGAGACTGCATCCGCTCTAGGCCTACTATGGAAATAGGCAAATTGCAGCGGGTCCAGGTCCTTGCTTAGGCAGCAGTTGACTCTGGGCATGATCAACTTCTTGAAGCTCTTCATCACAGTAGGTGTGTGTGCAACTGGGCAATAGTCATTGTGGCAGCTCACCCTGCTCTTCTTGGACAATGGCATTGTCGCCCTTTTGAAGCAGGTTGGGCACCTCTGACAGTAGCAGTGAGAGACTGAAGAACCCTTAGGCATTAAAGCCAGCTGATTCGCTTTGCTTCTGGTGCCAACATATCTTGCCCACAACTTACTAACCCTAACTTGTATGCCTGTAGAATGTGGGAGGAAACTGGAGCACTTGGAGGAAACCCACTTAGTCACAGGAAGTGCATACCAAGTCCTTACAGACAGCAGTGGGGGTCAAATCCCGATCTTACAGCTGGTGCTGTAAAGCATTACACTACCAGCTGCCCTTGATTTCAATAACTTCATCTAAAATTTATCCTCAGATGCCCTTTGAAGTTTCTTCCCCTCACTTTAAACTTTTGTTTTCAATTCCCCAACTTGGGAAAAAGATTTTGATGACCTCCCCTATCTCTGGTTCTCATAGTCATATATACTCCTCTCAGCTTCTTACACTGCAAAACAAGCAAAGCCTAGCCAAAACACAAGAGAATCGGCCAACATTGGAAATCCAGAGCAACACACAAAATGCTGGAGGATCTCAATAAACCAGTTTCAGACCGAGAACCTTCATCAGGATTGGAAAGAACGGGGCAAGAAGCAAAAAAAAAAAGCTACTGGGGGGAGGGGGAGGTGTACAAACTGGCAAGTGAAAATTCCTGTAATTTCCCCCCCTCCCCTCTTCTTTCATTCCCCATTGGGGCTGCCCTCTTACCCCTTCTCCTCTCCTCACCTGCCCATCACCTCCCCCCAATGCCCCTCCTCCTTCACTTATTCCCATGGTCCACTCTCCTGTCCTATCAGATTCCTTCTTTGGACCTTTTCCTTCCCAAACTATCACCTCTCAGCTTCTTACTTAATTTCCCCTCCCTGATCCCTCTCCTCCCCCCTCACCTGGCTTCACCTATCACCTGTCAGCTTGCACTCCTTCCCCTTGTCCCCACCACCTTCTTATTCTGGCTTCTTCCCCCTTCCTTTCTGGTCCTGGGGCAGGGTCTTGTCCTGAGGCGTCAGCTGTTTGTTCTGCTCCTTGGATGCTGAGTTCCTCCAGCATTTTGTGTATCGCTGTAGCATATACACTCTCTCCCCATAACTAAATTGAGGCACCATCCCAGTGAACCTCCTCTGCAGTCTCCAGTACTCACTCCAAAGCAATCATATCTACCATACTTTGCTGGAGTGGACTCATCTGGTGAAGGGTTGGAACTGTTCCATTTCTACAGCTCATTTGAGTAGTGATTGATTGAGGAGCAAGACGTCCACTTTTACTTTGTCTCCCAGGCCTCCCGGTTTAAATACCACACAGCTGCTCATGCCTCAGTCTGGTGGGCCCGGGGAAGCAGTCAGCAGTGTTACCATGTTAGCCCTGAGGTAGCTGCTTGTTCTTAACCTTCCTTCAGCAGTGACTGGAAGGACAAGAACCTTCTCAAAAGATGACAAATAATCCAGCTCCAAACTTGAGAAGGGAAGCGAGTAACAAAGAAGACTAAGCATTTCTAGTATCAAGCCTGGTGCCTATGACATCCTCTTCCCGAGGGGATTGATGTCTTTTAAGTGTTTCCCCTGCCCAAGTTTACTCCTCAATGACATGTAATATCAGATGTGGTTCAGTTCAGCCTCCTGTAGGATTCCTTTTCAATCAACTTGGATTAAATCACCCCAAATTTGTCTATATTTCTGCCTATAATCTCCAGAGCTGTATTATGTAGAGGAATACAGCACAAAACAGGTCCTTTGCTCCTCGGTGTCCGTGCCGAATTTGTGGTGGAATTGACACTGAGCCATTGGCACTGTAATACTGTTACAGTGCTGTGCCCTCCCCTACACTACTCTACCACCCTAGTTCATTGCATCGCCATGTGCTATGTTCATTTATTGCCACATTTCCCATGTTAAATATGGTAGCACGTCAAAAGAAGATTGGCAAGTCTGGGAATTCTGTGGTAAGAAAAGCACTGATGTAATAACCATATAAGCATATAACAATTACAGCACGGAAACAGGCCATCTCGGCCCTTCTAGTCCGTGCTGGACTCTTACTCTTACCTAGTCCCACCGACCTGCACTCAGCCCATAACCCTCCATTCCTTTCCTGTCCATATAGCTGTCCAATTTAACTTTAAATGACAACATCGAACTGGCCTGAACCACTTCGGCTGGAAGCTCGTTCCACACAGCTACCACGCTCTGAGTAAAGAAGTTCCCCCTCATGTTACCCCTAAACTTTTGCCCTTAAACTTTTAGAAGTATAGAAACAACTTTCCTGCCTCCATCTTATTCATCCCTTTCAGTTTCAAGAGGTTGAGAATACAAGAGCAGAGATGTGATGTTGAGGCTTTAAAGCTTTCAATCCTTAAATTTCTTGCACTTAGTTTTGTCAAGCAAGCATTTTATATTTACGACTTCAATGCCATCTGAATATCAACTCCTAGCTAATGCACTAACCCAGTGCTTGTGAAGCTCTGTGGTGCCCCAGCAATGCTGCTGGTCATCTCTCAAGGAGTACTTTTGGATCTGGTGACATTGATCCAGAGGTGCTTCGGAAGTCAAGAATGAGGCGTAGAACTTGTTAGTGCCTGGATGTCGCAAGAACAAAGAACAAACAGAGAAAGGAAAGGAACTGGTCATATCATATTCAGACTAGAGAGGAAGACACAATCCAGTGATAAAGATAAATAGTCAAGTTCAGTGGCATGGCACAGGCTGCAGAGTAACTTCTAGAAAAATACACCAGCTACACTACAATTACTGAAAATCTATTGAACAATGATACACTTGCAGGTCATTATATAATCAAGCGTAAGAAAGTTAAATTACAAAAAAAAACAATTCAACACCCTAATCCAACAATATGCAGTTTTGATTTTGATGTTTCCATTGGAAAATGGGAGTAGTGTGATGGTGAAGTGGTTATTTACTATTGAGACGTTAAGTTTAGAAAATGAGGTCATGGAAAACAGCCCCAGTGCAATTAGTTAGTTAATTACACCAGAGCTCTGCAAGTGCATTACCTACACACTTCTGCACAGCTACAGGGAGTTAGGAAGGAAGTTGAGAAGCAGGACCACAAAGGTTGTAACCTCGGGATTACTGCCTGTGCCACATGACTGAGTATAGGAATAGAGTGAGGTGGAGGATAAATGCGTGGCTGAGGGATTGGAGCAGGGGGCAAGGATTCAGATTTCTGGATTGTTGGGACCTCTTTTGGGGCAGGTGTGACCTGTACAAAAAGGATGGGTTGCACTTGAATCCCAGGGGAACCAATATCCTGGCGGGGAGGTTTACTAAGGCTACTGGGGAGAGTTTAAACTAGAAATGCTGAGGGTTGGGAACCAAACTGATGAGACGGAGGAAGAGGCAGTTGGCTCACAAATAGAGAAAGCTTAGAGACGGTGCGAGAGGGAGGATAGGCAGGTGATAGGGAAGGGACGCGCTCAGACTGATGGTTTGAGATGTGTTTATTTTAATGCAAGGAGTATTATGAACAAAGCAGATGATCAGTACTTGGAGCTATGATGTTGTGGCCATTACAGAGACTAGGATGGCTCAGGGGCAGGAATGGCTACTTAGAGTGCCAGGCTTTAGATGTTTCAGAAAGGCCAGGGAAGGAGGCAAAAGAGGTGGGGGCATGGCACTGTTGATCAGAGATAGTGCAGAAAAGGAGGAAGTCATGGAAGGATTGACTACGGAGTCTCTGTGGGTGGAAGTTAGGAACAGGAAGGGGTCACTAACTCTACTGGGGGTTTTTTATAGGCCACCAATAGTAAAAGAGACTTTGAGGAGCAGATAGAGAGACAGATTCTGGAAAGGTGTAATAATAACAGGGATGTTGTGGGAGATTTTAATTTCCCAAATATCAATTGGCATCTCCCTAGAGCGAGGGATTTAGATGGGGTGGAGTTTGTTAGGTGTGTTCAGGAAGGTTTCCTGACACAATATGTAGATAAGCCTACAAGAGGAGAGGCTATTCTTGATCTGGTATTGGGAAATGAACCTGGTCAGGTGTCAGATCTCTCAGTGGGAGAGCATTTTGGAGATAGTGATCACAATTCTATCTTCCTTACCATAGCATTGGAGAGGGATAGGAACAGACAAGTTAGGAAAGCGTTTAATTGGAGTAAGGGGAAATATGAGGCTATCAGGCAGGAACTTGGAAGCATAAAACGGGAACAGATGTTCTCAGGGAAATGTACAGAAGAAATGTGGTAAATGTTCTGGGGATATTTGCATGGAGTTCTGCATAGGTATGTTCCAATGAGACAGGGAAAGGATGGTACGGTACTGGAACCATGGTGTACAAAGGCTGTTATAAATCTAGTCAAGAAGAAAAGAAGAGATTATGAAAGGTTCTAAAAAGTAGGTAATATTAGAAATCTGGAGGATTATAAGGCTAGCAGGAAGGAGCTTAGGAATGAAATTAGGATAGTGAAAAAGGGCCATGAGAAGGCCTTGGCGAACAGGATTAAGGAAAACCGCAAGGCATTCTACAAGAATGTGAAGAGCAAGAGGATAAGACGTGAGAGAATAGGACCAATCAACTGTGACAGTGGAAAAGTGTGTATGGAACCAGAGGAGATAGCAGAGGTACTTAATGAATACTTTGCTTCAGGATTCACTACGGAAAAGAATCTTGGCGATTGTAGGGATGACTTACAGTGGACTGAAAAGCTTGGGCATGTAGATATTAAGAAAGAGGATGTGCTGAAGATTTTGGAAAGCATCCAGTTGGATAAGTCACCAGGACTGGACAAGATGTACCCCAGGCTACTGTGGGAGGCGAGGGAGGAGATTGCTGAGCCTCTGGCGATGATCTTTGCATCAACAATGGGGACGGGAAAGGTTCTGGAGGATTGGAGGGTTGTGGATGTTGTTCTCTTATTCAAGAAAGGGAGTAGAGATAGCCCAGGAAATTATAGACCAGTGAGTCTTACCTCAGTGGTTGGTAAGTTGATGGAGATAATCCTGAGAGGCATGATTTATGAACATTTGGAGAGGCATAATATGATTAGGAATAGTCAGCATGGCTTTGTCAAAGGCAGGTAGTGCCTTACGAGTCTGATTGAATTTTTTGAGGATGTGACTAAACACATTGTTGAAGGGAGAGCAGTAGATGTAGTGTATATGGATTTCAGCAAGGCATTTGATAAGGTACCCCATGCAAGGCTTATTGAGAAAGTAAAGAGGCATGGGATCCAAGGGGACATTGTTTTGTGGATTCAGAACTAGCTTGCCCACAGAAGGCAAAGAGTGGTTGTAGACGGTTCATATTCTGCATGGAGGTCGGTGACCAGTGGTGTGCCTCAGGGGTCTGTTCTGGGACCCCTACTCTTCGTGAGTTTTATAAATGACCTGGATGAGGAAGTGGAGGGATGGGTTAGTAAATTTGCTGATGACACAAAGGTTGGGTGTGTTGTGGATAATGTGGAGGACTGACAGAGGTTACAGCAGGACATTAATAGGATGCAAAACTGGGCTGAAAAGTGGCAGGTGGAGTTCAACCCAGATAAGTGTGAGGTGGTTCATTTTGGTAGGTCAAATATGATGGCAGAATATAGCATTAATGGTAAGACTCTTGGCAGTGTGGAGGATCAGAGGGATCTTGAGGTCCGAGTCCATAGGACACTCAAAGCTGCTACGCAGGTTGACTCTGTGGTTAGGAAGGCATATGGTACATTGGCCTTCATCAATCATGGGATTGAGTTTAGGAGCCGAGAGGTTATGTTGCAGCTATATAGGACCCTGGTCAGATCCCACTTGGAGTACTGTGCTCAGTTCTGGTCGCCTCACCTCAGGAAGGATGTGGAAGCCATAGAAAGGGTGCAGAGGAGATTTACAAGGATGTTGCCTGGATTGGGGAGTATACCTTATGAGAATAGGTTGAGTGAACTCGGCTTTTTCTCCTTGGAGCGACGGAGGATGAGAGGTGACCTAACAGAGGTGTATAAGATGATGAGAGGCATTGATCTTGTGGCTAGTCAGAGGCTTTTTCCCAGAGCTGAAATGGCTAGCACAAGAGGGCACAGTTTTAAGGTGCTTGGAAGTAGGTACAGAGGAGATGTCAGGGGTAAGTTTTTTTATGCAGAGGGTGGTGAGTGGGTGGAATGGGCTGCCGCGATGGTGGTGAAGGCAGATACGATAGGGTCTTTTAAGAGACTCCTGGGCAGGTACATGGAGCTTAGAAAAATAGAGTGCTATGGGTAACCCTAGGTAATTTCTAAGGTAAGTACATGTTCGGCACCGCATTGCGGGCCAAAGCACCTGTATTGTGCTGTAAGTTTTCTATGTTTCTATCTTGCATAGCCATGATATTCAATTCTGGATTTTCTATCAGGTACTGGAGTTCATAAAAAATATATTGGTGTTCTATTAGCCACTAGTTTTTACTGTTTTTAATGATTTTCTTTGTGGGATGTGAGAGTCTCTGGTAAGGCTGATCATGGAACTAGGGAATGAATTCCAGAATGTGGGACCCATGGATGAGTTGGGGTTGTCAAGGAATGCAGTGGGGTTTGCTCAGGACCTACTGACCTTGTTATTTCCATTGCAGGTGTGTGGAACCCCTGAGTACATTGCCCCTGAGGTCATTCTTCGGCAGGGCTATGGGAAGCCAGTTGACTGGTGGGCAATGGGCATCATCCTGTACGAATTCCTGGTGGGCTGTGTGCCCTTTTTTGGTGACACCCCCGAGGAGCTCTTTGGCCAAGTCATCAGTGGTGAGTTTGTGATCCTGAATTTGCTTACTTTTGGAACCTGTAAATGAATGTGAGCGAAGAATAGACCAAGGAACACTGGCCAACTAATTATCATCAACTGTATCCTAATTTTGTTCATTTGAAGATTTATAAGCTAGGACTAGATGAATTATTTTTGTGTGAATGGATCATTCATGAACAAATCCCAACAGCAAAAGCGAACATACACTCAGTGGCCACTTTATTAGGTACTCCTGTACACCTGCTCGTTGATGCAAATATCTAATCAGCTTATCGTGTGCCAGCACCTCAATGCATAAAAGCATGCAGGTGTGGTCAAAAGGTTCAGGTATTCAAACCAAACCAGAACAGGGAAGAAATGTGATCAAAGCGACTTAGAGTGGTAGAATGATTGTTGGTGCCAGATGAGGTGGTGTGAATATCTTAGAAACTGCTGATCTGGGATTTTCACACACAGCAGCTTCTGGATTTTATAGACAATGGTGTGAAAAACAATAAAGCATCCAGTGAGAGGCAGTTCTGCAGGCAAGAATGCCTTGTTAATGCGTAGAGGTCAGAGGAGAATGACCTTACTGGTTCAAGCTGACAGGAAGCTGAAAATAGCATTTGACAAGGTTCCACATGGTAGGCTTATTCAGAAAGTCAGAAGGCATGGGATCCAGGGAAGTTTGGCCAGGTGGATTCAGAATTGGCTTGCCTGCAGAAGGCAGAGGGTCGTGGTGGAGGGAGTACATTCAGATTGGAGGATTGTGACTAGTGGTGTCCCACAAGGATCTGTTCTGGGACCTCTACTTTTCGTGATTTTTATTAACGACCTGGATGTGGGGGTAGAAGGGTTGGGTTGACAAGAGGGCAGACAACACAAAGATTGGTGGTGTTGTAGATAGTGTAGAGGATTGTCAAAGATTGCAGAGAGACATTGATAGGATGCAGAAGTGGGCTGGGAAGTGGCAGATGGAGTTCAACCCGGAGAAGTGTGAGGTGGTACACTTTGGAAGGACAAACTCCAAGGCAGAGTACAAAGTACAGAGTACAAAGACAGGAAACTTGGTAGTGTGGAGGAGCAGAGGGATCTGGGGGTACATGTTCACAGCTCCCTGAAAGTTGCCTCGCAGGTGGATAGGGTAGTTAAGAAAGCTTATGGGGTGTTAGCTTTCATAAGTCGAGGGACAGAGTTTAAGAGTCACGATGTAATGATGCAGCTCTATAAAACTCTGGTTAGGCCACACTTGGAGTACTGTGTCCAGTTCTGGTCACCTCACTATAGGAAGGATGTGGAAGCATTGGAAAGGGTACAGAGGAGATTTACCAGGATGCTGCCTGGTTTAGAGAGTATTGATTATGATCAGAGATTAAGGGAGCTAGGACTTTACTCTTTGGAGAGAAGGAGGATAAGAGGAGACATGATAGAGGTGTACAAGATATTAAGAGGAATAGATAGAGTGGATAGCTAGCGCCTCTTTCCCAGGGCACTACTGCTCAATACAAGAGGACATGGCTTTAAGGTAAGGGGTGGGAAGTTCAAGGGGGATAATAGAGGAAGGATTTTTACTCAGAGAGTGGTTGGTGCGTGGAATGTACTGCCTGAGTCAGTGGTGGAGGCAGATACACTAGTGAAGTTTAAGAGACTACTAGACAGGTATATGGAGGAATTTAAGGTGAGGGGGGTTATATGGGAGGCAGGGTTTGAGGGTCGACACAACATTGTGGGCCGAAGGGCCTGTACTGTGCTGTACTATTCTATGTTCTATGTTCTATTAACCACACACTATAACAGTGGTGCACAGAAGAGCATCTCTGAATGCACAGCACGTCGAACCTTGAAGTGGATGGGTACAGCAGCAGCAGAGACCACACCAGAGTCCGTGGTGTACCCAGTAACAAGGTCGCTGAGTGTATTTCATCCCCAGTGCTTACCATGTGTATAAGTTTGATGGAATACTCCCCCTGAATTTTAGAGTTAGCTTCTGTGGCTCACAAAAGCAGAAGGGGAAAAAAATCATTTGTACGTTCCTGTCTTAAGTTGAATGAACATAATGCATGATTCCACAAATTCACAGGCCCTTCCGGTGAAAGGTTCCTCCTGTGAAAAGCTCTGTCTGTTCCAGCTTATTCGATGACTGTCCTTCTAGTTAATGGATGACCAACTGTTGAAATTCACTGGATCAGGGATTAGACCTTAGACCGTAAGACATAGGAACAGAATTAGGGCATTCGGCCCATTAAGTCTGCTTCGCCATTCCATCATGTCTGACCTATTTTCCTTCTCAACTCCATTCTCCTGCATTCTCCCCATAACCTTTGATGCCTTTACTAATCAGGAAACTATTAACCTCTGCTTTAAATATACTGGTGACTTGGCTTCCACAGACTTCTGTTGCAATGAATTCCATAGATTCACCAACCTCTGGCTCAAGAAATTCCTCCTCCTTATCTTTGTTTGAAAGGGGCTTTCTTCTTTTTTGAGACTATGCTCTCTGGTCCTAGATTCCCCCATTATAGGAAAAATCCTCTCCACATCCACTCTATCTCGGTCTTTCAATATTCAATAGGTTTCAATGAGATTCCCACTCTCTAAGCTCCAGTGAGTACAGACAGGGTGTTACCATCATTGGCAGAATCTCAGATGGTGATGAGAAAGCATACAGAGGCGAGGCATACCAGCTAGTTAAGTGGTGTCATAGCAACAACCCTGCACTCACCGTCAGTAAGACCAAACAACTAATTGAGGACTTCAGAAAGGGTAAGATGTGGGAACACACACCAGTCTTCATTGAGGGATCAGAAGTGGAGAGAGTGAGCAATTTCAAGTTCCTGGGTGTCAATATCTCTGAGGACCCAACCTGGACCCAGCACATCAATGCAGCTACAAAGAAAGAAAAACAGTGGCTATATTTCATTACGAGTTTGTGGGGATTTGGTATGTCACCAAAAACACTTGCAAATTTCCTCAGATGTACCATGGAGAGTAGCTACTGCACAGGGTCGAAGTAGGCTGCAGAAAATTGTAAAATTAGTCAGCTCCATTCTGGGCACAGCCTCCAGGTATCCAGGACATCTTCAAGGAGCGGTACCTCAAAAAGGCAGCGTCCATCATTAAAGACCACCACCGCCCCAGGCATGCTCTGTTCTCTTTGCTACCATCAGGGAGGAGGTACAGAAGCCTGAAGGCACATACTCAGTGTTTCAGGAACAGCTTCTTCCCCTTTGCCATCTGATTTCTGAATGGACATTGTACCTCAATGCTTTTTGTGTACTACTTATTTAACTTAATTATTTAATATATATATATTCATACTGTAATTCATTTTTTCTGTAATTCATGTATGGCATTGTGTTGCTGCTAAAAAGTTAATAAATTTCGTGACGTATGCTAGAGATTTTGATTCTGATTCTGATTAGCGACTAGGCCCTGGTAAGGTCCTAATGATTAATAGGACCTTCTAGTAATTAGGCCCTAGTTAAAGAAAATTTATTTATTTGAATGTTTCTTTTTGTGTTAGATGATTAAAACGTAGCTCAGCAGACAAAACTACATTTGGGTGTGGTACTATATTAATCCCTGGGTTTGTTAATTTGGCAAATAAATAAGGAGTAATTCCCCTTTTGGTCTAACCAGCCCCCTGAGGCACCATTGGTATGGGCACTGGTAAGCTGGACTACCTTACATGTCTGGCTAAGATGGAGAGGGAGTTGGGTAAAAAGTGTTGGACCCTCCTTCCCACCTCCAGCTGGTGCCCACCATACAATAAATGCCAAAGTTAACCCCAACAATCACCTACATTTTTAGAGTATGTGGGTTTGTCACCTTCTTCAGTGCACCCACACTGAAGTCATACAGCAGTAGGAAAATACAGGACAGAAACGTGTCCTTCGGCCCAGCAAGTCTGTACAGACCATTGATGGTCCATTTACAACAATTCTACAGATCGTTCATTTATTATGTGCCATATGATGTGAGAGTAAGAGTTCGGCACGGAATAGGAGGGCCAAGATGGCCTGTTTCCATGCTGTAATCGTTATATGGTTATATGATGTAAGCAATTGTGGTCCATAATTGTTCTTGGCAAATTTTTCTACGGAAGTGATTTTCCAATTCCTTCTTCTGTGCAGTGTCTTTACAAGACGGGTGACCCCAGCCATTATCAATACACTTGAGGGATTGTCTGCCTGGTGTCAGTGATTGCAAAACCAGGACCTTGTGACATGCACCAGCTGCTCCCACGGCTTCACGTGACCTTGATCGGGGGGTGGGGGGGTGTGGTGCTACACCTGGCCCAGGGGTGACCTGCAGGCTAGTGGAGGGAAGGAGCACCTTTCACCTTCTTATGTAGAGACATATAGTATCTCTACCCCGCCCCGCTACCCAATTAATCTACTTCTTTTATTGTCCTTACTTTTTCATCATCTTCCTCGTCTACACACTTGGGGCAATTTACAGCAGCTAATTAACCTACCAGTCTGCATGTCCAAGAAGTACACTCTAACTGTGGTGAATCAGATAATTTACAAGCAGGTCCCACTGTAAATTATTGTGAAAACCTTATGTATATTCATATGAAGTCCAAGTTAGTTATAATGATGCAGTAAACCATAAAAACTGCTTAGAAAATTATGTGACCCTTAAAAAAAATTTGGTGTGTCTAATTTAATTATTTTTAATTGAAAATATCCAATTAAAATACATGTAAGTTTATTTATGATATTTCAGCTCCCTTAGCTCCAGTCTTTGTTTTGCATTTTGCGTGATGTACCCAAAAGTCAATTAAAAAAACTTCCTTGCTTCCTGTCTGTGACATTAATGTGATTGGTTGTTCAGCTAGCTTGATGACATCACTGGTGCTGGGTCTAAAAGTAGTAAACAGTGAAATCACCAGATCTTGGGGTATTTGTCCAAGGGGAGCAACATTGTTTTGTCACTGACTGCAAACTTTACGTCAGAGATTCAAGTTGCCCATTATTCATTCAAACTGAAGAATTAGTATAGCACAAAATGAGGCCATTCAGTCCAACAGTTCCTAGTTGAGCAATTCCATCAGTCTTCCCCACTCCAACAAATCCTTTTACCTTACAGCTCTGCAGATTATTCTCCTGTTAAATATCTTTCCAAATCCATTTTGAGGGCCCTGATTCACTGTTTCCGCCACCCCAGTGGATAGGGTTCCTCTTGTCCGCACCTACCACCCCACCAGACTCCGCATCCAGCACATAATCCTCCGAAACTTCCGCCACTTCTGAGATCCCACCACCAAGCACATCTTTCCCTCCCCCCACTTTCTGCTTTCCGCAGGGATCATTCCCTACCTGACTCCCTTGTCCATTTGTCCCTCCCTCCTGGCACTTATCCTTGCAAGCGGAACAAATGCTACACCTACCCCTACACCTCCTCCCTCACTACCATCCAGTCCTAAACAGTCCTTCCAGGTTAGACGACACTTCACCTGTGAGTCTGTTGGGATCATTGTGTTCGGTACTCCCGGTGTAGCCTCCTTTACATTGCTGAGACCCGACATATATTGGGAGACCGCTTCACCGACCATCTACACTGCGTCCGCCAGAACAAGCTTGATCTCCCAGTGGCACCCATTTTAATTCCACTTCCCATTCCCATTCCCATTCTGATATGTCCATCCATGGCCTCCTCCACTGTCATGGTGAGGCCACACTTAGGTTGGAGGAACAACACCTTGTATTCCGTTTGGGTAGCTTCCAACTGATGGCACAAATATCAATTTCTCAAACTTCCAGTAATGCCCCCCAAACCCACCCCTCCATGTCCCATCCCCTTTTCCCTCTTACTTCATCTCACCAATCAACACTCAGAACATGCTGGAGGAACTCAGCAGGTCAGGCAGCATCCGTGGAAAAGATCGGTCGACGTTTCAGGCCGGAACCCTTCGTCAGGACTGAAGAGGGAAGGGGCAGAGGCCCTATAAAGAAGGTGGGGGGGAGGGGAGGGTGGGAAGGAGAAGGCTGGTAGGTTCCAGGTGAAAAACCAGTAAGGGGAAAGACAAAAGGGGTGGGGAGGGGAAGCAGGGGGGATAGGCAGGAAAGGTGAAGAAGGAATAGGGGAAAACGCAATCGGTGGTAGAAGGAGGTGGAACCATGAGGGAGGTGATAGGCAGCTGGGGGAGGGGGCAGAGTGACATAGGGATAGGGGAAGGGAGGGGGAGGGAATTACCGGAAGCTGGAGAATTCTATGTTCATACCAAGGGGCTAGAGACTACCTAGACGGTGTATGAGGTGTTGCTCCTCCAACCTGAGTTTAGCCTCGTCATGGCAGTAGAGGAGGCCATGTATGGACATATCCGAATGGGAGTGGGAAGCAGAGCTGAAGTGGGTGGCTACTGGAAGATCCTGTATGTTGTTGCGGACGGAGGTGCTTACCATCTCACCAATCAACTTCCCAGCTCTTTACTTCATCCCTCCTCCTCCAGGTTTCACCTATCACCTAGCGCTTCTCTCTCTCCTCTCCCCGCCTTTTAAATCTCCTCAGCTTTCCTCCCCCAGTCCTGCCGAAAAGTTTCAACCCAAAGCATTGACTGTACTCTTTTCCATAGATGCTGCCTGGCCTGCTGAGTTTCTTTAGCATTTTCTGTGTGTTGCTGGGATTTCCATCATCTGCAGATTTTCTGTTTGTTTGTTCCCCAATGGATACTGAGTTTTAGGTTATAATCTGTCTCAATTCTTTCCTTACATCCCCCTATTCATCTTTTGCACAAACTTTTAACCCTGTACCTCCTGGCCCCAGATGGGAACACCTTTCCTCTAATTATATAGGAAAAGTTAGTGAGCTGAGCCATCAGCACAGAGGGAGGGGCAAGTAGGACAGAACAAGGGGAGAACATAAGGACTGTGATAGCGTAGAATATCCTGGCCGTTCTTCCCAATGAAGCTGCAAAACTTGGTAATGAAGTCATTATCCTGATGCCTTTCCTAGAGTTGGAAGCCAATGTAGGCTCACTGAAGTATAAAGTAAATCTATTGTCTAAATACATTTTCTGCCTTGAAATTCAATTTCTTCAGGCATTCACAGGAAAATCAAAGGAATACAACAGAACTTATGAAAAGCTGTACCAAGCAAAGACTGAGAACCAACATGAAAAAGAAGACAAATAGTGCAAATAGGAAATAAATAAATAATACTGACAACATGAGTTGTAAAGTTCTTGAAAAGTGAGCCTGTAGGTTTGAAATCAGTTCAGATTTGAAGTGAGTGAGATTACCCTCGTTGGTTCAGCAGCCTGATGGTTGTGCTTTAGACAAAGTCTATATTTCATCAGGAGTTTGAGGAGATTTGATATGTCACCAAAGACCCCAGTTACATCATAATTTAGGAAGTCCAGACTTCTGCTATTTCTGAAGATCTATCCTGGATGTTGATGCAAGTATGAAGAAAGCACACCAGTGGCTATATTTCATTCGGAGTATGAGGAGAGTTGGTATGCCACCAAAGGCTAGCAAATTTCTACAGATGTACCACGGACAGCATTCTAACTGGCTGCATCACCATCTGGTATGGGGCATGAGGCATTGCACAGGATTGGACTAAGCTGCAGAGAGCTGTAGACTTAGTCAGTTCCATCTTAGGCACTAGCCTCCCCAGCATCCAGGACGTCTTCCAGGAGATGCCTCAAATAAGTGGCATCCATCATTAAGGACCCCCATCACCCAGGACACGCTCTCTTCTCATCGCTACCATCAGGGAGGAGGTACAGGAGCCTGAAGGCACACACTCAACGATTCAAGAACAGCTTCTTTTCCTCTGCCATCAGATATTTAAATGGATATTGAACCCATGAACACTACCTCACTACTCTTTTTGCAGTACTTATTTAATTTGCTGCAATGTATTGCTGCTGCATAACAACAAATTTCATGACATATGCCAGTGATATTAAACCTGATTCTGATTCTGAAATCAAGTTTTGTTTGAGCTTAAGTGAATTTGTTGAAGATCTTTCTAAATTTTGAACTGAATTGAATTGACTTTATTTCTTACATCCTTCACATACAAGGAGTAAAAATCTTTATGTTACATCTCCATCTAAATGTGCCGTGTGCAATCATAGTAATTTATAATAAATAGAATAGTTGATGTAATATAAAGTACACTCAAATCAGCGTGAGTTCATCACTCTGATGACCTGGTGGAAGAAGCTGTCCTGGAGCCTGTTGGTCCTGGTTTATATGCTGCGGTACCGTTTCCCAGATGGTAGCAGCTAGAATAGATTGTGGTTGGGATGACTTGGGTCCCCAATGATCCTACGGGCCCTTTTTACACACCTGTCTTTGTAAACGCCCTGAATCATGGGAAGTTCACAACTACAGATGCGCTGGGCTGTCCTCACCACTCTCTGCAGAGTCCTGCGATTAAGGGAGGTACAGTTCCCACACCAGGCAGTAATGCAGCCACTCAGGATGATCACAATTGTGCCCCTGTAGATAGTTCTTACGATTTGGGAGCCCATAACAAACTTCCTCAACGGTCTGAGGTGAAAGAGGCGCTGTTGTGCCTTTTTCACCACACAGCTGGTGTGCATAGACCATGTGAGGTCCTCGGTAATGTACATACCGAGGAACTTGAAGCTGTTTACCCTCTCAACCCCAGATCCATTGATGTCAATGGGGATTAGCCGGTCTCTATTCCTCCTGTAATCCACAACCAGCTCCTTTGTTTTTGCGGCATTGAGGAAGAGGTTGTTTTCTGACACTACTGTGTCAGAGAGATGACTTCTTCCCTGCAGGCCACCTCATTATTGTTTGAGATAAGGCCAATAAATGTAGTGTCGCCGGCAAATTTAATTAGCGGATTGGAGCTGTGGGTGGCAATACAGTCATGGGTATAGAGGGTGTAAAGGAGGGGACTCAATACGCAGCCCTGAGGGGCTCCTGTATTGAGAGTCAGAGGGTTAGAGGTGAGGGAGCCCACTCTTACCACTGGCAATCTGACGGGAAGTCCAGGATCCAGCTGCACAAGGCAGGGTCAAGGCCGAGGTCTCTGAACTTCCTGTTGAGACTGGATGGAACTATGGTGTTGAATGCTGAACTGTAGTCCAAGAACAGCATTCTCACATAAGCATCCTGTTTCTCCAGAAATGTAAGGACAGTGTGTAGAGCTGTGGCTATTGCATCATATGTCAATCAGTTGTGGCGGTAGATGAATTGTAGGGGGTCCAGTTTGAGTGGCAGCAGGATGCAGATGTAATCCTTGACCAGCCTCTCAAAGCATTTGATTATTATTGAGGTGAGTGCGACAGGACGCCAGGCGTTCAGGCATGTTACCTTGGTCTTTTTTGATACGGGAACAGTGGTGGATAATTTGTGCTGGACCCCTGGCAAAACCCCTGCAGCTTGTCAATTATTGATGCGGAGCTAAGGCATGAAAACTGGTCCTGTGCACCCTGGTATCAGGCAGCTTCACCCTCCTAGAAGATTAACAGTACAGTCCTTGGAGAGGTGTTGCATCTGCCCTGTTTCCTCGGTGGGGGCATCACATCTACTCCAAATAGTGAAATAGCAGCGTACAGAAACCGCTGGAGGAACTCAGCAAGTCAAGCATCAACTATAGAGGGGAATTCTTTGTTCTGAGGCTGCCTGTGGGAGGACGAATTTCAGAGTTGTTTTCTGTATACATGTTTTGATAATAAGTGCACTTTGAAAGTTTTAGGCTTGAGAACCTTCATCAGGTCTGGAGAGGACGGGGGCAGAAGCCTGAAGTTGCGGGGTGGGGAAGGAGTTCAAGTGAGCAGGTGATACGCGAGACCACATTAGGAGGAAGGTGAGTGGGTGGGGAGGGGATGAATCTGCTGGAGGTGGAAGAGGTGAAGGGCTGAAGAAGGAATCTGATAGAAGAGGGCAATAGACCATGGGAGAAAGAGAAGGAGGAGGGGCACCAGAGGGAGGTGATGGGCAGGTGAGGAGAAGAAAAGGGATGGGAGGGTGGCCAGAAGGGGACGTGGAAAAAGAGAGAAGGGAGAAAGGGGGAGGAATTACCAGAAATTAGAGAAAGTGACATTTATGCCATCCAGATGGAATTTGAGGAGTTGTTCCTCCAACCTGAGTGTGGCCCCATCGTTACAGCAGAGGAGGCTATGGACCAACATGTCGGTATAAGGGTTTCAATGCCAGCCATCTTGGAGAAAGGGTATATTTAAAATATGTAATATAAATTAACCTTGCAACTGGCTTGTCCTCTTTTAAAAATGCACCAGTATCTTCTCTGCCATAAGATCACAACTCAGCATAGTATCCGTTGCCTACCTAATCCCTCCACCACCTCCAGAGTCACCCCATCCGAGAACCTTTGCGTCCTGCTGGAGGGTTTCAGCCCAAAGTGTGGACAGTCCCTTCTCCTGCAGATGCTGCTCAACCCACTGAGCTCCTCCAGTGGATCGTTTGTTGCTCCAGAATTCACCCTCCTTCACCTGGACTGGGTCAGAGACTCGTTCCAGGTAGAACCACCAGTCAGCAGCCCGGAAGATTAGGTACAATAAACTTAGTATTTGTGTAAACCAGAGCCATTCAGAAAGGTCAGGCGTTTAATAGGGCCGAAAGAGTTAACAAACATTTAACGGGATTGTAATTAAAGACAATCGGTGGCCGAGTCTATCTGATTGCAGATCCTTGTATTGAAAGCCATCTTCTGTTTCCAGATGATATCATGTGGCCTGAGGGGGATGAGGCTCTCCCTGCTGACGCCCAGAACCTCATCTCCAGCCTCCTGCAGCCAAACCCGCTGGACCGCCTGGGAACAGGTAGGCAGCCTCGTCTGTTGGTGGGACCATTATTTAGGATGTTCAGCTTTTCTCTCCCATATGCCTCCTGCTCAGTTGTTACCCTCTGAATCTGAGATTGGAAACCCAGATGCCTGGAAGTAGTTGGTCATTCAATCGTTTGAGCCTGCTCCACCATTTAACATGATCCACGCTGATCTTCAGTATCAAGACATTTTGGAAGTTTTGCACTTGTAACTCTTTTTTTAAAAAAAAGACAGGGTGCTGTTCAGCTTATTCCTAACTGGGCCACATACTGTGATTTCTTGGTGTGAGTAACGCTGACAATTGAAATCATTAACAAACCCTCTTCTCCTATAGCAACAAATAATTGACTAGAGGAACTGAGTGGGTCAAGCAGCAACTGTGGGAGGAAAGGCATCTTCAGTGTCTCAACCCAAAATATTAACAGCCCCAAATATCCCACAGATGCTGTTCAACCTTCTGAGTTCCTCCAGCAGATTGTTTGTTGCTACAGATGCCAGTATCTGCAGACTCTTGTGTCTCCTCCTTACTGCAGGCAGGACATAAATTCAAACCTGTCTCCCCGTCTCCCTTTGTTCTCCTTGACATGCTTTATACTTTATTGTCGCCAAACAATTGATACTAGAGCGTACAATCATCACAGTGATATTTGATTCTGTGCTTCCTGGTCCCTGGAGTACAAATCGATAGTAAATATTAAAAATTTAAATTATAAATCATAAGTAGAAAATAGAAAAATGGAAAGTAAGGTAGTGCAAAAAAACGGAGAGGCAGGTCCGGATATTTGGAGGGTATGGCCCAGATCTGGGTCAGGATCCGTTCAACAGTCTTATCATAGCTGGAAAGAACCTGTTCCCAAATCTGGCCGTATGAGTCTTCAAGCTCCTGAGCCTCCTCCCGGAGGGAAGAGGGACGAAAAGTGCGCTGGCTGGGTGGGTCGTGTCCTTGATTATCCTGGCAGCACTGCTCCGACAGCGTGTGGTGTAAAGTGAGTCCAAGGACGGAAGGTTGGTTTGTGTGATGTGCTGGGCTGTGTTCACGATCTCCTGCGGCTTCTTCCGGTCTTGGACAGGACAACATCCGTACCAGGTTGTGATGCACTCTAGAAGAATGCTTTCTATGGTGCATCTATAAAAATTAGGGTTTAGAGGACAGGCCAATTCCATGCTAAGAAGCTCAGGAACTCCCACATTTGAATTCAGAGTACAATTCCAATGCAGTCTACAAGAAGTTTGCACGTCCTTCCTGTGAGTGCAAGGGTTTCCTCAGGGCACTCCAGTTAAAGTCCACAGTCCAAACCTGTACCGGCGAGTAAGTTAATTGGTTATTGTAGATTGTCCTGTGACTAGGCTAAGGTGAAGTAGGTGAGTTGCTGGGCAGTGTGGCTCATTGGCTTTGCAATGTATCACTTAATAAATAAAGAAAACGTTAAGTTGTATAACTCATCACCAGCTCCCTTGGCTCTCTGGTACCATCATACTGCATGTTATGGATGAATAAAGTCACCTCCAAATGATTATTTACTGTAATTTATAATATATTTTATGTATAGGCATCCGTTAGTCTCGTGAGGCCATAGATTTGCGCCTTGGAAGGTTTCCAGGGCGCAGGCCTGGGCAAGGTTGTATGGAAGACTGGCAGTTGCCCATGCTGCAAGTCTCCCCTCTCCGATGCTGTCCCAGGGAAGGGCATTAGGACCCATACAGCTTGGCACCAGTGTCATCATTTTTATGTATTTAAATATTTTATGTGAATGAGTAAGTGAGACCTCCGTTGGTCAGGATCGACCATGAATATTATGTTCTAGCTGTCTAGATACGCAAGCCTGGGCAGTACAATACGGAGAGTGAGCTGTTGCCTGTGTAGCGAGCTGTTGCCTGTGTAGCAAGCTCCCCCTCACCATGCATCTGATGAACCCAAAGGAACGGCAGAGACCGATACGGTTTGGTACCAGCAGCATTGCAGGAGTTGCCAGTCAGCGTTGAACTCAACGTAGGACTGCCTTACGGACTCCAGCTCCAGATTTTCCCCTTGGGGGTTTATTCCCGAAGCCTGCCCCATGAGCGGGTATAGCCGCAAGGCAGCGGAGGTTTGAGATCAGAGTTTTCCTTCTAGATGAGCAGCCAGCCATGGCTGACAAGCCCTGTCTGCCCGAAGTGACTAGTCCTAAGGTGCCAGTAACCTGCCTTCGCCCCTTCTCCTGTCAGTAGAAATGGTTCTGTCCAGCTTAGTAGGCCAGCAGCTGGACTTGGTTGTCAGAGACTATTTGAGGTACATGCCATTGGGAGCATTTAATAGGTAGTGGAAGCTTGTCCCCATTACCATCCCCGGCTATAACAACTTTAAGGACTGAACTACTGCCATAAAACAACACATTTTACAACATACACTCAGTGGCCAAATTATTAGGTACACCCACACACCTACTTGTTAATGAAAGTATCTAATCCGTCAGTCAGCAACTCAATGCATAAAGGCATGCAGACATGGTCAAGAAGTTCAGATGTTGTTCAGACCAAACATCAGAATGGGGAAGAAATGTGACCTAAGTGACTTTGATCGTGGAATGATTGTTGGTGCCAGACCGGGTGGTTTGAGTATCTCAGAAACCGCTGATCTCCTGGGATTTTCATTCACAGCAGTCTCCAGAGTTTACAGAGAATGGTGCAAGAAACAAAATAAAGCCACTGACTGCCAGTGAAAATGCCTTATTAATGAGAGCGGGCAAAGGATAGTGGCCAGACTGGCTCAAGCTGGCAGGAAGGCGACAATAACTCAAATAACCATGTGTTACAACAGTGGTGTGCAGAAGAGCATCTCTGAACGCACAACACGTCAAAACTTGAAGGGGATGGGCTACAGCAGCAGAAGACTGCCTACTTACACTGAGAGGCTACTTCATTAGGTACATGAGGTACCTAAAAGAGCAGCTACTCAGTGTAAGTCAGACATAATAAACCTGATTCTGAAACCTGACACCAATGCTTTCTGTCCAATTACCTCGCAAATCCTGGCCCTCTCAGTAACAGCATTCTGAGTCAAAACCTACGCTGTTATATATGACAAGTTTGAGCTGAGTTTCACAGCTGGGTTAAATCCTCCTATTCACCCGACTCTGCCAAGCCTCAAGTCACCTGCTGTTGAATTACCTTCTATCTTGCACCTTCACCTGAAGGAATGCAACTGTTCCAGAAGACAGCTCACCATCATCTTTTCATGGGTAGTTGAGGAAGGGCCATAAATGTCAGTCACAGCCCAGAAGTGAACTAAAGTGAATAAAATGCATATGAATCTTCTCAGCACGTTCTGCTTTCATTTCAGGTTCCCAGCATTTTCACTTTTAAAAATTTTCGCTCTGGCCTGTCTGTCGATGTCTTACCCCAGACAGATGGATCGTTGCTTCCATTTACGGGCTTGCAGCTGTTTGCTTTCTCTGCGCGCTTCCCTAATCGGCCGGTCTCGAACATGACACATTTGACAATTGCCAGCTGATCACATTAAACACGGCTCTTCCACTGCCAAATTTCATGGATGGATTCAGAACAATTCTCAAATCTAATCACTTTTGCTACAGTATAGATTTTGTTAAGTGGGTCTGTTCAGACTGAATTGCTGAGATTACCTTAAATAAGATGAAGCATAGAGAAGCTCAGATTGTTAATTATTATGTTAATGTCAATTGAGGTGGAAGCATTATCCTGATGTGACCAATTCAGTATTTTAATTGAATAAATGGGTCATTTATCTGGAAATGGCTGTTTATCTTGGAGAACTGTAAGCTGAGAAATGTTTGATGGGACCAGGGTTGTAGTCTGCCGCTGGAGGGTAAAGCAGTGCTCTTACAGCATGGAGGCAGCTCCTTGCTTCTGGTCAAGATGGTGTCGAGCTGCAGTCTCTATCGAGGTCATGGCTCAGATTTAGTTGTCTTTTAAGTTTGGAGGGATGGTTTCAGGGACAGGGATGTTGAAGAGTAAGGGTTCAGGTTAGGGTTAAGGGACAGCGATGTGGAGGAGTTAGAGGTCAGGCTGGAGACTAGTCTCCTCATTACTCCACACCCAGAGGTCAATGACATGGCGTGTGACAATGGACGTCCAGAGTCTAGGTGGTGTATGTGATAAATAAATGAATCTGAATCTGATTCTTCTAACCATCAAGCATCCGCCTTTACTGATACCATTTACCAGCACTTGGTCTGTAGTCCGCTCTTCCCTGGAGATTCAAGTCCTCGTCTAGATGCTGCTAAAATGTGACACACTCTTCCTCTGCCACCCCTCTAGGCAGCCCAAACTCCACCCAGCATCTAGTGAAACCTCCTCAAACTCCACCCAGCATCTTCTTGAAACCTCCTTACTCTTAAGCCTAAGCTCACTGATTAACAACACCTTTCCTCTGGAGAAAAGTTTACTGCTGTCGGCCCTGTCTATGCTACTCATAACTTTGTGTACTACACTGGGGAAACCCATCACAATAGTTAGTGGAGCCAACTTAAGAAAGCCACCAGGCAGCCTAGGAATAAGCTGCCTTGTGCCAGTGAAGAGCCTGGGGGCAAGGAAAGAGAAAACCACTGAGCGTGTTTGCATGAAACCTTGTCACAGGAAAGCAGCATCCATCATCAGGGACCCCCACCACCCAGGACATGCTCTCTTCTCGCTGCTGCCATCAGGAAGATACAGGAGCCTCAGGACTCACACCACTATGTTCTGGAACAGTTATTACCCCTCAACCATCAAGCTCTTGACCCAAAGGGGATAACTTCACTCAAATTCACTTAATCATTGAAATGTTACCTCATGTTTTTGATATTTATTGCTTTTTTTATTATTATTTCTTTCCTTTTGTATTTGCACAGTTTGAGTCTTTTGCACCTAGTTGAATGCCCAACTTGGTGCAGTCTTTCATTGATCCTATTATGGATTTATTGAGTATGCCCACAAGAAAATGAATCTCAGGGTTGTGTATGGCAACATGTATGTACTTTGAACTTTGAAGAGGAAGAATGTCAAGTAAGTTATTAAAGGAGACACAAGATACAAGGGCAAGAATTAGAAATCCCTTTTCCTCCATTGAGCTCAAAGTGTACAAGACAGCACGCTGTAAATTAAAAAGCAGACAGAGTCCCAATTTGGAGAATTCTAAAGAGAAAGTGTAGAGGAATAAACTATTAAATTTGTGAAGTTTATTCCTTGCTGTGCTTGAGACTTAAAGGCTATTAAATGAGTGGGAACTAACACATACTATTTTTAACATTCTCAACGAGGCCTGGAGATGACACTTGTTCTGTTAAAATAAACCTCGCACTTTACTAATGGAGGAAAATGGCAAAAGGAGCCAACCTCCAAGAGTTTAAAAATATCAAGATTCCCCGTCTTGGTTTATTTCTTGAAGGAAGGAAGTTGGACTTCTATCACATCTTGCACAACCTCAGGACCTCCCGAGGCTTTTTACACCCAATTAAGTAAAAAATAAATTTATTATGAAAGTACATATATGTCACCATGTACCATACAAACCCGAGATTCATTTTCTTGCTGGGATTAGCAAGGAAACAAATTAAGTATCTCTGGGGTGAAAGTGCTGCTTTATCATGGTGCACAGTAAACACCCACAATGTGACGATGGGCAAATGATCTGTTTTAGCGATAAACATCGTACAGAACACCAACCATGTGCGCTCTGGAAAGCAAGGGGATGACCAGGGTGAATGCCATGGAGACACAGGAAACTGCAGATTCTGGAATCTGGAGCAACTTGGAGCAGAAGGATCTCTGCAGGTCAGGCAGCACCTGTGGAAGGAAGTGCACAGTCAAGAGTTTTGGGTTGGAACTCCTCATCTGCACTGATGAAGGGTCTTGGCCGAAACGTCAGCTATCCATTACCCTCCATGGATGCCTCCTGACCTGCTAAGTTCCTTGAGTTTTGTTTATTTTTTTTAGCCTGTGCATCACAGGTGTTTTGGTTCTGACCTTACTGAACATCAAGCTGAGCTCCAACATATATACCCCCTATTCCCTATATTAGAAACAGGCCCTTCGATCCATCGACTCTGCACTGACCATCTACTGCTCATTCATGCTAATCCTAGATTAATTGCATTTTTGTAATCTCCCCGCTTTCCCTTCAACTCCAAACCATCATCCCAGAATTTACCACCCCCCTTGACTATTGGGCCAATTAACCCAACCAACGTGCACGGCTTTGAGCTGTGTTAGGAAACAGGGGCACCCAGAGGAAATCCTCATAGTCATGAGGAGAACCCACAAATACAACATGTGTTCTTGAGCTGCATTGCTCAAAGGTTTCAGAAAAAGCATTTTAAGAGAGCTGTATAAGGAGGCTGAGCAGTAGGATAAAAGAGATAACATATTTGTTTAAAATAATAGCTGCAGCTGTCTGGAATCGCCCTATTGTATTTCTTTATCCATTGAGTTACTTTCATTGGTAATTTTGATTAACAATTGTGTAATGGAGCCAGGTGGAGCGTGTGGCCAAGTGGTTAAGGCTTTGGTCTATGATCTGAAGGTCGCTAGTTCAAGCCTCAGCCGAGGGAACGTGTTGTGTCCTTGAACGAGGCACTTAACCACACATTGCTCTGCGACGACACCAATGCCAAGCTGAATCGGCCCTAGTGCCCTTCCCTTGGACAACATCAGTGGCGTGGAGAGGGGAGACGTGCAGCATGGGCAACTGCCGGTTTTCCATACAACCGTGCCCAGGCCTGCGCCCTGGAAACCTTCCAAGGTGCAAGTCCATGGTCTCATGAGACTAACGGATGCCTATAAATGGAGCCAGAGCTGAAGGTGAGTGACCTCATCTCTCATAGTTTTTGGTCCTTTACATCCCTCTAAGCATCTCCCTGGAGAGTCAGCGAGATAAAGGGCGTGGTTTGCATGCCTCCAATCGAAAGACCAGGAATAATTGATCCCGTGTTGTCCTAATCACAGCCTTGTTCTCTCTCTCTCTCTAGGAGGCACCTATGAGGTGAAGCAACACAGTTTCTTCAAAGACCTGGACTGGAATAGCTTGTTGCGACAGAAGGCTGAATTCATCCCGCACCTGGAATCTGAGGAAGACACCAGTTACTTTGATAGCAAGTATCTTTCCCAAGGGCGGAGGGCAGGGATGGAGCTGGAGGGAGGGATGCTGAGGCCGGAACATATAAACGTTTTGAGATTTTGTTAATACCTGGCAACACTGATCTGGGGGCCACTGTTCTGCTTGGAGAGATTTAGAGTGTGGGTGACTTCACCTACAAGGAGAACATTTTTTTTCCATAACTATTCTCAGTACAGCTCCAGCACCTGTGAGGTAGCTGGAAGAGCTGGAGCATGATGGGGAGGATGCCGTAAAGAATCTGGGAAATACTGGGCAGGGTGGGGCTGGTGGGAGAATGGAGGATTTCACCCCAGCTGTCTATCTACTCTCCCATCCCTTTTAGCTCTATACCCTTCTTTCCTTTCTTTGTATTTTCAATATCTCTCTGTCCTCTTCCTCCCCCATCCTGTCATGCAATCTTCTTTCTCTCACTGATCTTCTTCTGTTTCTTCTTACTTCCCAGTCTCCTTTTTATCTCTGCTTTGCATCTCTCTCTCTACCCCCCCCACTTTCCCTCTCCCACTCCAGTCCCGATGAAGGGTCTTGGCCGGAAACACTGACTCTTTAATTCCTCTTTATTGATGCTGCCTGAGCTGCTGAGTTCTTCCAAGAGTTTTGTACGTTTTATCCCTTTCCTTCTGTCTCCTCTCCCCCACTCTTTTCCTCTCTCTTTCCGCTTCTCACTTTCCTTTTCCTCTAACCCATACCCCTCCTCTTTCCTGGCCCTTCCTGGTCTCTCCTGCAATCTCCTCTCCTCCTACCTCTCTAACCCTGTCTCTTCTCCCTCTAACCTCTCGTTCTTTCTCTCTCTCTCTCTCCCTCTCTAACCGCTATCTGCGTAGCTCGCTCTGATCGATATCACCATGTGAATTCCTACGATGAGGACGACACCAACGAAGATGAGCCAGTAGAAATTCGCCAGTTTTCCTCCTGCTCCCCCCGCTTTATTAAGGTATTTTACATAGATCAGATCCCCTGCTCGCTTCCCTGTAACCCCACGGGAGTTGAGACAACAAGTGTGCGATGCCAGGGCAGTGAAGTGTCCATTAATCTGAAGTTTTGTATCTTATGATGTAAAAGGAGGCCATTCAGCCCATTGACTCTATACCAGCTTCAAATTGGGATGTGAGAACAAAGATAAAAAATAAAAATAAAGGCATCCATTAATCTTGTGAGACCATGGTTCTACGCCTGGAAAGTCTTCACTCTCCAGGGCGCAGGCCTGGGTAAGGTTGTATGGAAGACCAGCAGTTGCCCATGCTGCAAGTCTCCCCTCTCCACAACACCGATGTTGTCCAAGGGAAGGGCATTAGGACCCATACCGCTTGGCACCAGTGTCATCACAGAGCAATGTGTGATTAAGTGCCTTGCTCAAGGACACAACATATTGCCTCGGCTGGGGCTCGAACTCACGACCTTCAGATCGCTAGTCCAATGCCTTAACCACCTGGCCACATGGTTAAAATAAAGATTAGTTTTATTTGTCACACATGGCATTTGCATGAAATCAAATCAATGAGTGTTGTGCTGGGCCAGCTTCCTGCACCAACATAGCTTGCCCGAAGCTCGCTAACGCTGACCCGCATGTCTTTGGAATGTGGAAGGAAACCACAGCACTTAGAGGGAAACCTCGTGGTCACGGGGAGAACACGCAAGCTCCTTACAGACAGCGGCTGAATGGAATCGCCGTCGCTGGTGCTGTAATAACATTGTGCTAATCGCTCCGCTAACGCTCTGCCCACGGAAACTGGAGCACCCGATTTAAAACCAACATAGTCATACGGAGAACGTGCAAACTCCTTACAGACGGCAGTGGAACTGAATCCAGTGGATTGCTGGTGCTGTAATAGTGTTGCACTAACCACTATGCTACCGTGCCGCTCTGCAGAAACTGGAGCACCCAGCGGAAGCCCACAATGTCACAGGGAGAACAATCAAACTCCACACAGACAGCCCCCTCTTCTCAATACTGTCATCAGGAGCCTAAAAACCCACACCTCAAAGTTGAATGACATCTTCCCTGCTGAGCCTTAATTCCACCTCGGTCTTTATTTCCTTTTCTCTTTCTCAACTTACACTGGTGTTGTTATGTTTATTTTGCTGCATAAGTTATGTGTGATTTATCTTAATTTAAGTTTAGCTTAATTTGCTTATGTTTATCATGTTAGTAATGTACTCTGCCGCTGCAGAAAGCTGATATTCATGGCATTTATGCTGTGTGCAAACTTGATCTTGAACCCTGAGGGCAGGATTGAACCTGGCTCGCTGGAGCGGTGAAGCAGCTCCGCCAGCTGTGCTACTGATTGCCTGGCCCTGCAGTTACCAAACCACGAGAGCAGGTTGGAGCTGCATCATCAGACCCGGCTGGTTTTGGAGAGGGGTCAGCCTAGGATTGGGAGCTGGTGAATAACTTTCCAACCGCGGGCAAACAAACACTCGCTGCCTCAGTCCGAGAGGTCACTCAAACTCCTCCAATCAGCAGATCCCAAATGAGTGGGAGAAAACGTCCCTTCTGCAAAACAGATGCTTCCTGCACATTCAGTTCCAAAACTTCCATCAGGGACAGACACTGAAGCATTCCCCCTGTCTTTTTGAACAATTTATCGTCGCACAACATGGAAACCGGCCCTTTGACCCGGCCCTTTGACCCATTATACCAATGATTGTCCGTTGTATCTGGTAATGACAGTTAGATTTGTGCGGTCTGCTGTTATGAGCTGCATGAAGACACCAGTGCAGGAGAGTTTTTAATGTGGAAAGGCCATTGCACTGGAACAGTTCCACTCCCTCAACCTCAGAAGTCTAGGTCCGTGCCTTATAGGTAGCAGAGAGATTCCAACACTTGCTGCAGGAAAGCCAAGCATTTCTCATAATCAGGTATAAGCCCCACTGAGAAGCGAAAGATGAGTAAAATGGATTAGCCTCCCTGTTACTCCCCCGGCAATGCATTCTGCCCAACAACGGCAATGCTTACATTTTTAATCCTACCCCTTGAGTTGAATGACTCACCAGGCCATTTGAGAGGGCAGTTACAAGTCAAACACATCACTGTGGTCGTCGTGGCTATCCCTCGAGGTCGAGGATGATGGTCTTCGTTCTGAAGAAGTGGCCCACAGAGTGAAGTCGCCTGTCTGTGTATTTGTTTAACGTGTACTTGATGTTGCACTCCAAGAAGCACACGACACTTCACAAATCAACCAACTGATTCCAATGGCATGGAAACCAGGACGATTGGAGCTAATGGATTTGTTGCAGCCTTCATTTGCCTTCACAGCCGTTGAGTTCGAAGTAACGTCGTCCGCCTGTTTCACCGTTGAGTTCTTGGTTGGATTGTCCTTTGTCAGGGACCTCACCCTCGACCTTACCGCCATGGGTGACCCTACCAGGAGCATAGCTCCAGACGGCATCGCTCTCGGGATCTCAGGACCACACAAGCTTCTCCACCACGACAAGGTGACAATCCATGGAGAAGATTACTTTGGTACTGGAGTCCAGTACAGGCCACAGCTTGGTAAGGACGGCAGATTTTGTTTCTCAAGCGGTGTTGCTGAATCAGTTGGGCTTTTCCACCGACAAGACTGCAGTGCCATGGCCTGTGTTATTGATGGCAGCTTTTTGCTTAACATTTATGTAATAAAAACATTAAATTTAAATTTCCAGTTGCTGAAGTGGAATATCCACATCCCAGATGTTTAATTGAGTTTGTGAATGGGGTGGAAAGGGATAATAAATCGGCCATGATTGAAAATTTGTTGGACTGAATGGCCTAATTCTGCTCTTCTGTCTTGTGGTCTTATGGTGCTATCCCTCACTCTAATCCATTCTTAAACAAACCACTTTCCTCAGCTGGGTTCCAGGCTGCACTGACACCTTCAGGTCAACAGTTGTACTGCACCTCCTGCTACCTGTCTCATCACGATCCTCTGTGAAGTTTTCCAAGGCTTTCCTGCCCCATCAAGTGCTACTCATCCAGCCTGTCCTCACCCATCTATATTGACTTCCTATCCTGCATTTTGATTTTAAAGCTTCTCATCTTCCTTTGATTTTTCTGTGATCTTATTTTGCCCCATCCTCTTCTCATTACTGCCATCAGGGAGGCGGTACACCAGCCTGAAGACTTAGTATTTTAGGAACAGCTTCTTCCCCTCCACCATCAGATATCTAACTGGTCTATGAGTTCCTGAACAGTATTTTATTCCAATTTATTTATTATTGCAACTATTTTTATGTCTTGCATTGTATCCTGTCACAAAACAATAAATTTCATGACATGTATCAGTGCTAATAAACCCGATTCTGATCCTAACCTCCCTCAGCCCAGGTAAGAGCACTACATTCGATCAACCATTGGAAGCCAGGCCTTCCACAGCCCAATGCCTTCTGCTCTGAATTTCCCCTCCTGAATCCCAGCTACTTCCTTCATCCCAAAGCTCATTCCTAGGAGGCACTTGACTCAATACCCCCTTCACATCAAGTTACACCTGATTTTGCTTTCCTCCAGGTGCCTCACATTTTTGTTGTAATATTCCAGTCCCAGACCAGAAAAAAATATAGTGAAACATAATTTTCTAGAAATATATACTTCTTGCAAAAGGAGTGATAGTGTAAATACCCAAGGTGAGGAGAGTTGCATTTAGATAGCAGCTTTTCCAACCTCTAGATTTCCTTGACTTGCAGCCAATTGCTCACTCGCTCAGTCACTGTTGTGATAGTGGAAGTTTGGCAGCGAAGATGTGCATTGCAAGCGCCCATAATTATTTTGTTTGGACATGGAGTATAGATGTCACTGGCAAGGGGTACACTTGGTATATTTGTAGGACGAACAAGGCTTATAAAAGGTATCCACCAAAGGTATCCACCCTCCTTGGAAGTTTTCATGTTTTATTGTTTTACAATATTGTATTGTATTACAACAATACAATATAAACATTGTATTGTTTTACAACAGTAGAATTAATTTGGCTTTTTTGACTCTCCAACAGAAAAGACTCTTTCATGTCAAAGTGAAACAGATTTCTACAAACTGGTCTAAATTTATTACAATTTATTAAACACAAAATAATTGATTGCATAATTACTCACCCCCTTCAAGTCAGTATGTAGTAGCTGCACCTTTTGCAGTAATTACAGCCTTGAGTCTGTGTGGATAGGTCTCTATCAGCTTTGCACATCTGGACACTGCAGTTTTTCCCCATTCTTTTTTATGAAACTGCTCAAGCTCTGTCAGATTGCATGGGGATCATGAGTGAACAGCCCTTTTCAAATTCAGTTCCTCGTATGATAACCCTTTCATTCCTGGAATTATCCTTGTGAATCTCCTCTGGACCCTCTCCAATGCCAGCACATCTTTTCTTAGATGAGAAAACTAAAACTGCCCAAAACTGTTCACAATACTCAAGGTGAGGCCTCACTAATGCCTTATAAAGCCTCAGCATTACATCCCTGCTCCTGTATTCTAGACCTCTTGAAATGAATGGTATCATGGCATTTCCCTTCCTCACTACTGACTCAACCTGCAAGTTAACTTTCAGGGTGTTCTGCACAAGGACTCCCAAATCCCACTGCATCTCAGATTCCTGTATTTTCTCCCCATTTAGAAATAGTCCGCACATTTATTTCTACTACCAAAGTGCATGACCATGCATTTTCCAACATTGTATTTCATTTGCCATTTTCTCGCCCATTCTCCTAATCTGTCTAAGTCCTTCTGCATCCTACCTGTTTCCTCAACACTACCTGCCCCTCCACCAATCTTCATATCATCTGAAAACTTGGCAACAGAGCCATCTATTCCATCATCTAAATCATTTATGTACAGCATAAAAAGAAGTGGTCCCAACACCAATCCCTGCCGAACACCACTAGTCACTGGCAGCCAACCAGTCAAGGGTCCTTTTATTCCCACTCGCTGCCTCCTACCAATCAGCCAATGCTCTAACCATGTTAGTAACTTTACTGCAATACCATGGGCTCTTAACTTGGTAAGCAGCCACATGTGTGGCACCTTGTCAAAAAATCTCACATTTCTTTGCCACTCTCCCATAAAGCTGTGACTGGTGCAGCACCCAGCAACAGTTGTTGTATGCGCAGTCGCTCCCATCTCAGCCACTGAAGCTTGTAACTCCTCCAGAGTTGTCATAGGTCTCTTGGTGGCCTCCCTCACTTGTCCCCTCCTTGCATGCTCACTCAGTTTTTGAGGACAGCCTGCTCTGGGCAGATTTACAGCTGTGCCATATTCTTTTCATTTAATGATGATTGACTTAACTGTACTCCAAGGGATATTCAGTAACTTGGAAATTTTCTTGTATCCATCTCCTGACTTGTGCTTTTCAATAACCTTTTTATAGAGTGGCTTGGAATGTTCTTTTGTCTTCATGGTGTAGTCTTGGCCAGGATACTGACTCACCAGCAGTTGAAACTTTCAGATACAGGTGTATTTTTACTACAGTCAACTGAAGCACCTTGACTGCACACAGGTCTCAAAAACCAGATCCCATTTAACTAATTATGTGACTTCTAAAACCATTGGCTGCACCAGTGATGATTTGGGGCGTCATATTAAAGAAGGGTGAATACCTATGGAATCAATTATTCTGTGTTTTCTATTTGTAATTAATTTAGATCACTTTGTAGAGATCTGTTTTCGCTTTGACATGAAAGAGTCTTTTTCTGTTGATTAATGTCAAAAAGGCCAAATTAAATCCTCTGTGATTCAATGTTGTAAAATAATAAAACATGAGTACTGTATATTCTTCAAAATATTCGTAACATTATGTCATGGGGGTGAATACTTTTTATAGGCACCGTAGATGTCACCGGCAAGGGGTACATTTGGTACTTTCATGGGGTGTAGTTGTCATTGGCAAGAAGTATATTTGGTACAGTCATAGAGCAATACAACATGGAAACAGGCCATTCAGCCCAACACATCCACGCTAACCAAGGTGCCCACCTCATCTAGTACCATTTGCCTATATTTGGCCCATATCTCTCTCAACATTTCCCATCCATGTACTCATCCAAATGTCTTTCGTTATTGTACTTTTACTGGCAGCGTGTTCTACTCAAGCTTCACACTTTAAGTGAAGTTGCTCCTCAGATTCAGATTTAATTATCACCTGTACATTGAAACATAATATTTCCTCTCTCTCCATCAATCTATGTCCAAAAATTATAATTTTTGATAAGTTTTTCCTGGGGAAAAAGACTCTGCTTTCACCCTGTCTACACGCCCTCATGATCTTGTGCACCTTTCTAATGCCACCTCTCATTCTCCTGTGTTCCAAGGAGTAAAGTCCTAGCCTACCCTGAATGGTAGTGAGGGAGGAGGTGTAGGGGCAGGTGTAGCACTTGTTGAAGGTCAGTGGGGGGGACGAATACGGACAAGGGAGTGGCGTAGGGAGTGATCCCTGCAGAAAGCAGAAAGTGAGGGGTGGGGAAGAGGGAAAAATGTGGTTGGCGGTCCATTCAGGGCCCCAAACAGTCCTCCCGGGTCAGGCAACACTTCACCTGTGAGTCGTTTGGGGTCATATACTGTGTCCGGTGCTCCCAGTATGGCCTTCTGCATATCGGTGAGACCCGATGTAGGTTGGGAGACTGCTTCACCAAGCACCTACACTCCGTCTGCCAGAAAAAGCGGGATCTCCCAGTGGCCACCCATTTTAATTCCACTTCCCATTCCCATTCTGATATGTCTATCCATGGCCTGCTCTACGGTTGCAATGAGGCCACACTCAGGCTGGAGGAACAACACCTTATATTCCAACTGGGTAGCCTCCAACCTGATAGCATGAACATCGACTTCTCAAACTTCCGGTAATGGCACCCGTCTTCACCATTTCCCTCTCTCACCCTATCTCCTTACCTACCCATCACCTCCCTCTGGTGCTCCTCCCCCTTTTCTTTCTTCCATGGCCTTCTGTCCTCTCCTATTAGATTACCCCTTCTCCAGCCCTGTATCTCTTTCACCGATCAACTTCCCAGCTCTCTACTTCACCCCTCACCACCTCCCGGTTTCACCGATTATCTTGTGTTTCTTCCTCCCCTCCCCCCCCAACCCCTAACTCTGAACCCTCACCTTTTTTCCTCCAGTCCTGATGAAGGGTCTCAGCCAGAAATGTCGACTACTCTTTTCCATAGATGCTGCCTGGCCTGCTGAGTTCCTCCAGTATTTTGTGTGTGTGTCTTGGCAAGAGGTACTTTTCTGGGTAGCAGCACAGCATCTGAAAGCACAGCTAATGACCCCCTTTCCAGTAGCAGGGTGACCTAAACTGTGCACAATATTTCACGTGCGGTCTGACCGATGGCTTATTGATCCCTGATAAGCCTGGAATTAAGGAGGCCTTGAAGAGTCACCCAAATTGGTATGTCTGGAATCACATCGGCAGGGCTTATTAATAGACCATCAATGGCATATTCTGTTAGTGAAGCTGATGGAATTTTACAACAATCTGATGTTTTTTTGGCTGTCCCTGAGACTAGTTTTTGCTTTTTAATTCCATCTACATCCAACAGTACCTCCTGTACCTTATAAAGTGGCCACTGAGTGTATGTTCGTGGTCTTCTGCAGTTGATGCCCACCCGCTTCAAAGTTCGATGTGCACAGATGCTCTTCTGTACTCCATAGTTGAAATGCTGGGATAATGTCGCCTTCCTATCAGCTTGGCCATTCTCCTCAAACCTCTCGTTTTCCCCAAGAGATCTGCTGCCCACTGAATGTTTTTTTGTTTCTCTGTAAATTCCTGAGACTGGTGAGTGTGAAAATCCCCGGAGATCAGCAGTTTCTGAGATACTCAAACCACCTCATCTGGCACCAACAATCATTCTATGGTCAAAGTCACTGAGGTCACATTTCTGCTCCATTTCTGCACCTCTTGACTGCGCCTGCATACTTTTATGCATTGCGTTCCTGCCGCATGATTAGCTGATAAGATATTTTCATTAATGAGCAGGTTATGTAGGTTAACCGAGTAAAGTGGCCCACTGAGTAAATTTAATTAATTTAAATTCTGAAGAGATTTGAGCCCCTGTGTTGCCACACAGCATAGAATTAGCCCCCCTTCCATCCCCTGGGCGTGCGCCAACCTCTCATGCACACAGATTCCGTTTGATGCTCAGCACATGACCATCAACTCCTCCCAGGTTCTAGCCCTCATCTACACATGAGGGTCATTAATTAACCTACAAACCATCATGTCTTTGGGACGTGGGAACAGAGAAACTGCACATGGAGAGCAACCAAGGTCAGTTTGAACCTGGTTCTCAGGGGCTGTGGGTCGGCCACTCTGCTTGTCGTAGCGTGTCCTTTCTCCGTGGCTCTGGGTCAATAGTTTAGATTATTGGCGCTACACTGCACTGCTCTACCACTGCGACCTAATTGAATTCCGGTGACTTAGACTTTCTTCTGCCAGCTTTGCCAGTTCCACACCTGTTGCCCCCCACCCCCCACCTCCCTCCACGTGTGGGTGGAGGCAGCGAGAGTGGGTACTGCACTAACTCTGATTGCAATGTGTGCAGGTCTACAGCAGCATGGAGCGTTTGACTCAACACGAAGAACAGAAGGCCCCCGTGGTCACCAGGCGCAACCTCAATAAGCACAAGGAGGAGAAGAGTGAGGGTCTCGGTGCCCTCGGGACCCGGGACAAGAGCGAGGGTCTGGGTGCCCTCGGGACCCGGGACAAGAGCTGGAGGACAAGCTCTCCGGAAATGTGAGTCGCCCAGCCGTGTTCTTCCCCCTTGGCATTCAGCCTGTTCTTTGCCCTGTAGCTTTTCCTAAAGATCAGCTTTGCGAAATTGCATTATTTGTATCAAATCAAATCAGTGAGGATTGTGTTGGGCAGCCCACAAGTGTTGCCATGCTTCCAGTACCAACATAACATGTTTTCAACTACTAACCCTAACACGTATGTCTTTGTAATATGGGAGGAAACCAGAGCATAGGGTCACAGCGAGGACGTACAACCACTTACAGACAGTGGTGAACATCGAATCTCCATCTCACAGCTGGTGCTATAAAGCATTACATGAACCATTATGCTAACCATCCCATCGCCCCTAACAGATCCCACTCCCCAGGATTCTGTAACCTTTCTTAACCTGCCCTTCCACTTTCAACGATCTGTGCTCACAAATATATGTCCACATCGCTCTTCCTTTACCCTGCGTCCTAAGCTGTGCCCCCTCAATCTTCTTTCCAAAATGTAGCTCTTTGCTAAAGTTCAGATCCCTCTGTGTCACGTGACATCAATACCCACCTCCCCCTCAGATCCACAACCTTCTGGATTACTGATTCTCTCCAGATTCACTATCTCCATCATCAACAGCCGTACCATCAGTTACCTGGGCTTTAGGCTCTAGAAATGTCTTCTTAAATTCAATCTCAATCAATCTCAATCTCAATCTCAGTCTCAATCTCAATATGTCTCTCTCTCTCTCCCCCCCATGACACTCTTAACGCTCTCTCTAACTCTCATCGACATCTTCGTCTGTCTGTCTCCCTCTACGTATATCTGTCTCTCCCTCTTTGTATATGACTTTCTCTCTTTCCCTCGATCTCTTTCTGTCTCTCCCTTCCCCCTCTCTTTCTCTCTCTCCCTCTCTCTCTTTCTCTGTCTCTCTCTCTGTTTCAGTCTCTACCGGTCTCTGCCTATCTCTATTGTTCTCTCTACCTCACTCTTTTTCTCCCCATTGTCTCTCACCCATCTCTTTCCCCTATCTCTCCCTGCTCTTCCCCACTCTCTCTTCGCCCTCAGTCTCACCTCCTTCCCCCTCTCTTTACCCTCCACTCTCACTCTCTCACTCTCTCCTTCTCACTTTCTCCCCCTCTCTCTCACCCCCTTACTCTCCCTCCATTCTCTCCCCCTCACTCTCTCCCCCTCACTCTCACCCCTCACTCTCTCCCCCTCACTCTCTCCCCCCTACTCTCCGCTCACTCTCTCCCCCACACTCTCTCCCCCCATCTCTCTCACACTCATTCTTTCTCTTTCCCTCTCCCCTTTTCTCCTCTCTCGCTCTATTATGTTCTCTCTCTGTCTCTCTCTCCCACCCCCCCACACCACCAAATATAATTCCATTCTATCTATTAATGATGACACAGTGTGACTTGTTGTCCATTGGACTGATGAGTGATTTCCACTGTTTGTCCAAAGGTCTCTTCAAAATTATTGGAATATTGTGGGAAGTTTGAGTAGACTTTGAGAGGTGAGAGCAGTTGATTCTGATTGTGGCTAGGGCTGTCCTTTCTCTCTTTGCTATTTTTACATCTCTTTCCCCAACCCCCCCCCCAACCTGAACCCCCCCCCACCCAAACCCACCCTCAAACCCTCTCCTCACATCCCCACCCCTCCACACTCCACACATAACCCAACCCTCCCCGCCATACACCCCCTCCCCCATGCATGCTGTCATTTCCAGGAAGCGCCTCTCAGCCTCCGAGTCCTCGTACGGGGAGAGCGACTCCAGCCCGCCACTCACCGTACGGAGACGGTTCTCTGCCCTCATGGACACCCACAAGTTCGCCGCGCCCCTCGAGGACAACACGGAAGTGACGCACAAAAACCAGGCAGTGCAGACAGTGGCGCCCGTCCTGGACCAAGGCAGCCAGTTGGAGCCACAGCGGAAGGAGGCGGACGGGCAGAGCCCCCTCGGCACGGGGAATGCCGGCAGCAGTCCGACGTTCCCAAGTAGGTCCCTGGGAATGACTGATGCAGGGTCGGTTTATGGGAAAATGTTTCACAGGGAAGGTCTGGCACTCACACGAGACACACAAAATGCTGAAGGAACTCAGAGGGTCAGGCAGCATCTATAGGTGGGAATATATGGTCGATTTCATAAGTGCTGATGAAGGCTCTTGAGCCGAAACGTCGACTTTTTAATTTCCCTCCATAGAAACTGCATGACCTGTTGAGCCCCTGCAAGATTTTGGACCGTAAGACATACTCTCAGGAGCTACTTTATTAGGTACACCTGTACACCGGCTTGTTAATGCCAATATTGAATCAGCCAATCATGTGGCAGCAACTTGATACATTCAAACATGGTCAAGAGGTTCTGACCAAACATCAGAATGGGGCAGGAATATGATCTATGGGACTTTGACCATTGGCGCCAGAGGGGGTGGCTTGAGTAACTCAGAAACTGCTGATCCCCCTGGGATTTTCACGCATAACACTTTCCAGAGTTTACTGAGAAATGACATGAAACACATAAAACATCCAGGAGTGGCGGTTCTGTGGGTGAAAATGAGATCAGAGGAGAGTGGCCAGACTGGTCCAGACTAACGGGAGGGTGACGGTAACATAAACAACCGCAGGTTACAACAGTGCACCTCTGAATGCGCATGTCGAACCTTGAAGTGGATGGACTCCCGCAGCAGAAGACCACGAACATACACCCAGTGGTACAGGAGGTACTACTAAACTGGCCACTGCTTGTAGAAGCAGAATTAGGCCAATCACCCCATTAAGTCAGCTCCAGCTGATTTATTTTCGCTTTTAACCCTATTTTTCTGCCTTCTCCCTGTTACGTCTGGCGCCTTTACTAATCAAAAATCTTTCAACCTACACTTTAAATATACCAGATGACAGATTCACCTCCCTCTGGTTAAAGGAATTTCTCTTTATCTTAATTCTAAAGGGATGTCCTTGTACTCCGAGGCTGTGCCCGCTGGTCCTATATTCCCATGCTATGCAAAAATCCTCTCTACATCAGCTCTATCTTGGCCTTTCAATGTTCGGTAGATTTCATTGGATTTCCCCCTCATTCATTTTAACTCCAGTAAGTATAGGCAGGGTGTTAGTTATTAGAGACTAACCCTAATGTGGTCCTAATTATTAATTGGCCTTGCTGGTAGTTAGGGCTTAGTCAAAATAAACTTTTTCAATGTGAAAATAAATGTATTTACCCTGTTAGATGTTTATGTTAGTGTTGGAACATCCCGCTAACAGAAACACTCATTTTGTGTGTGCTGCTCCAAGGTTTCCAGCAGCTACAGAATCTCTTGTGTTTGTGACATTTACTCATCATTGTTTAGCCGGTGAAAGATTAGATAGGATAAACAGTGTGGAACGAGGCCATTCTGCCCAGCCAGTCAATGCTGGTGTTAGATTCCAGCACCTATAGTATGGCAATTACTCACCGTTATCACAGTCCTTCAGCCTATCAATGTTTAACAGTGTAGAAACAGGCCATTCTACCCAGCCAGTCAATGCTGGTATTTCTCAGTGTTTTGTGCTTCCAAAGGTGAAATTGATGTTGAAGCTCCAGTCAAACCTCCTGCAGGATCTATAAGAATTACCCTCTGACCTCCCCCCCCCCACCCCGTCTCCTGCTTGTCTCGCCTCCCCCGAGTGAATTCATGGGCAGCACACTGCAGAGATTCCAGCCTGGCCTCGGGTGCTGTCTAAGTGGAGTTGGCACTTTCTCCCTGTGACCACAGTGGGGAGGGGTTGATGAAACTCCTTCTGATTTATCTGCCTCGGAGCTGCCAGCTTCACTCTGTTATTGAAAGGTAGCCCTTCGAGCTACAGTACCTTTTCCTGCGCACTCACCCTCCCGTCTACCAGCATCAAACTGGTTGGTTTTCCTTGCTGCTATATGGTGGTGAGTGGGAGGGGCGATGGAGGAGCTAGTGGGCCATAGGTGCGGTTGGGAGGGGACTCGAGGAGACAACAGAGGGAAGCAGATGATGGAATCCGGAAAGGTCCGGATGGTGGGCAGATGGGAACAATGGGGCTGGGGACGAGAGCCAAGTAGGTGGAGGGTGTGAGCGTTTAGGCAAGGGGAACTGCGGGCTTGAGGGGAGGTGAGTGGTGTGGGAAGAAGGGAATGAGTGGGAAGACCTGAGCGGATCAGGATCAGAAGGAAAATAAGGAACGTGGGAGGGTTATCAGAAAAGGCAGAACTCAATGCTCATGCCATTGGGTTCGAATGTAGAACATAGACCAGTACAACTCAAAAACAGGCCCTTCAGCTCATCATGTTGTGACAAACTAACAAAACTAGTGTTTAAACATCTAAATATCCCTTTTGCCTTCACAAAGTCCATATTCCTCCGTTCTCCATGTATTCATGTGCCTATCTAAGAAACTCTTAAATGCCTGTATTGTATTTCCATCTACTACCATCCCTGGCAGTGCGTTCCAGGCACCCACCTCTTGTTCTTCAAATTTCCTTTGAAGTTACTCCCCTCACCTTTAATGTGTGCCCTCTAGTATTAGACATTTCAACACTGGGAGATCGATACCAACTATCTACACATCTATGCCTCTCATATTTTGCAGTATCTACACAAGAGATTCTGCGCCTGCTGGAAACGTTGGGCAACACACACCTCTATCATGTCTCCTCTCAGCCTCTACCTCTCCAGAGGAGACAACTCAAGTTTGTCCAACCTCTCATTGTAGCACATTCCTGGTAATCCAAGCAGCACCCTGGTAAACCTCTAATGCGCCTTCCCCAAAGCCTCCACGTCCATTCTATTACGGGCGACCAGAACTGAATGCAATACTCCAGATGTTTATAAAGCTGCAATATAACCTCCAGACTCGGGAATTCAGTGCCTCAACTAATAAAGGCAAGCATGTCATATGTCCTCTTGCCACCCTGTCAACTGGGTTGTCGACTACCCAGGCAGAGTGTGAGTTGCTGCCCCCTTCCTTTCCAGTCCTGCTGAAGGGTCCTGGCCCAAAGTGCCATTTGTTTATTCCTCTCTATAGAAGCTGGCTGACTTGCGGAGTTTCTCCAGCGTTTTGTGTGTGTTGCTCAAAATTGCACAGTATTCTGTGACATAATCAATGCTGGGGTGTCTGGGCCATGCATATCTGAATATTAAACAAGTTCAGAGCTGAGGCATAAAACTTTGGGATGAGGAGAATCAGCAGATCAGGTTGGAAGATGGAGGAGGTAATCAGCCATGATCTTCTTGAGTGGTAGCACAGACTCAAGGGGCTGAATGGCCCCATGCTGCTCCTACGACCAGGGGAGTGAAATCCCATTAACCTTTCTCAATTGTGTTCCTCCAGCTGATCGGCCAGTGAAGTTGAGCGAACCATTGCCCAGTGTTACCAAGGAAACTGACCCGTCCTCCACAAAGGCCACCAGCGACCTGGCAGTGCGGAGAGCGCGTCACCAACAATTGTCCGGGGATTCGGCAGAGAAACGCACCTCCCGACCCGTAAACAAGGTCATCAAATCAGCTTCGGCCACTGCCCTCTCAGTCATGATCCCCGCAGGTACGGAATGGCAAACCAGTTCACCTCACCAGGGACATATTGTTGGGTTTGAGTTATAAGGAGAGACCGGATAGGCTGGGACTGCTTTCCCTGGAGGGGGGACCTTATAAAATCATGACCGGGCATAAATAAGATGGATGCTCACTGTCTTTTTCTCAGAGTAAGGGAGTCTCAAACTAGAGGGCATAAGATTATTGTGAGAGGAAAACAATTTAAGGGGAACCTAAGAGCAAGTTTTATTGAGGAAGAAGGTTGTGGGTGTATGAATCAAGTCTTCAGAATATCCAGAGTGATAGAGGCAGAAGCAATTAGTTTAAAGACATTTGAAGAGGTAGATGATAGGAAAGGTTTGGAGTTGTATGGGGCAATGCAGGAAAATGGGACTAGCTCAGGCAGGCAGCTCAGTGGGCATGGACAAGTTGATACAAAGGGCCTGTTTCCATGCTGTATAACTCTGACTCTGTTTGAGCCATGAGCCCTTGGAAAGTCTCTCCTTGCATTGGATCTTGCTCAGCTGTACAAAATATCCTGAGATAAATTAATGTTCCCACCGAAGCTGAGAAGGGTTCTGGGATGTTTCAAGTGATGGAAAATGTTCCCTGATATATCAAGCATCTTTCAAAGTGCCAGGATATATTCTAGGGTACGACAGAGACCTCACTGAGTGGTGGGAATTATACTGGGATATCTTTGCAATCTTATTGAATGATGCGGAGCAGTCTAGGAATACCTCAGAGGTCCAGAAATAATTTGGAATAAGAAATGGATTTAATGAGCTGTTATATTTTGTGGCTCCAAAACATAAAACTAATCAAAAGGAAACACAGAGCTGGGAATGAGTGTCTTAGTTTCACTTTTACTTTAAGCATGGCAAGCACATGTGACTTGGTGGTGTGATGACGTATCACATTCCCATACTTTTACATATAACTCATAATGAATTATTTAAACACAGAATGCTTTATCAAACAATAAATTTACTATATTACTCAACTATTACTGAATTATTAAATACAAAACATGAACTTTATCAAAATATTTTTGTGTTCTTAGGATAGGAAGAGGACAATTTTGGATATCATTCCTTTAAATACTTTATAAGAACTTAAGGTCTATTTAATTTTTCTCAAATTTAATTTCAATTTTGTTATCTTTCTTGAGAAATCATGACATGTTGATAAGGTCAGGGAACAGAATCAAAGCCGGTATTTCTTGTCCAGTGATTAAAAAAAATAAAATAATGGGCAGGTTGTGCCAGATGGGGTTGGGGGTTTCCTGGAGAGTTGGGGAAACAGTGGTACATAGATGATAGATGGAGGTAGATAACAATAAAGACAATGAGAAGCAGATGAAGCCAGGTGAGAGAGGATGGAGACAGCTGCCGGAAGCAAACGCGTAAGCAGGGACACAACCTCCCAACTGCATTTTCTTTGTAGCTGTTGCAATTTATTTGGCATTCTGCTATATTTTGCCTTGCCCTTCAGTGCATTGTGCAATGATTTGATCTTTATGGCCAGTTTGCAAGTCGTGCATTTCGCTGTAACCCAAGGGTCAACTTTATTTCTCACACATACATTGAAACACCAATACGGTGGAATATGTTGTTATGTGTCAATAACCAACACACTTGGAGGATTGTGCTGGGGGAGCCCGTCGCCACACTTCCAGCGCCAACATGGCATGCCCACAACTCACTAACCCTAATGGTCATCTTTGGAATGTGGGAGGAAACCAGAGCACCTGGAGGAAACCCATGTGGTCATGGAGAGAACATTTTAGTACATGTGACAATAGTAAGCCAATAAAAATGTCAATTACCAATGCTAGACTCATAAAATGAGGTGGCAATGGGAACCTTTAGGGAGATGTGGATGGCGGATGGAACCAGACAGGTAAGAGGAGGGGTTGACATACTTGCACGGTGAACAATATGTGTGGTCAGTAGATGGAACCAAGAGGCTGGATAGGGCTGAAGATAGGTGATTGGAAGCTGAAGGGGAGGGGTTGGTGAAGAGGACAGAAATAGGAAGATTGAAAGATTTTGTTGTGTTCCCATGGTCTATTTTTTAATCTGTTGCTACATTGTTCCATGACTTTGACAGCGCTTGGCAGCTTTGGGTCTGTACTCACTGGAATTTAGAAGTATGCGTGGGGATCTCATTGAAACCTACCGAATGTTGAAAGGACTAGATAGGGTGGATGTAGAGAGGATGTTTCCTATGGTGGGGCTATCCAGAACTAGAGAGCAAAGCCTTAAAATTGAGGCCCCTTAGAACAGAGGTAAGGAGGAATTCTTTTGACTAGAGAGTGGTGAATCTGTGGAATGCTCTGCCACAGACTGCGATGGAGGCTAAGTCCGTGCGTGCATTTAAGGCGGAAGTTGATAGTTTCCTGATTGGTCAGGCAACCAAAAGATACGGCAAGAAGGCAGGTGTATGGGGTTGAGTGGGATTTGGGATCAGCCATGGTGGAATGGTGGTGGTAAGAATCGATGGGCTGAATGACCTAATTCTGCTCCTATGTCTTATGGACTTTATAATAGCCATGGGTGTTGTATGCCCTCTCAGCCAACTGCATTGTGTCTCTTTCTTGTATTGTCCAGTGGATCAACATAGTGGGTCACCTCTCGCCAGTCCCATGTCTCCACGTTCGCTCTCATCCAATCCATCTTCCCGCGATTCCTCACCCAGCCGTGACTTCTCGCCGGCGGTCACCAGTTTGAGGTCCCCGATCACCATCCACCGGTCGGGGAAGAAGTACGGATTCACGCTCCGCGCCATCCGGGTCTACATGGGGGACACAGATGTCTACAGTGTTCATCACATGGTCTGGGTGAGTAGCAATCTGCCAGAGTAACCAACGTCAAGAAGGGCACCCAGAGTTTCCACTATTTACCATTCCAGTGTACTGCTCCCACAGAAGCCAAGTAACTGGAATGCTTCTGGCTGGAAAAAAAATGAAAGAAGATAAGAAAGCTATGCTGGAAGGCTGAGTTGTGTTAAGTACGAATGTTTATGAACACCAGATGGTACAAATTGTCTTTTGTTTCACTTCTGTGTTTGTTAAATTTCCAACAAAAAAGAGCAATACTGCTGGTACTGTAGATCTGAACTAGAACATGGAATGTAGAACAGTACAGCACAAATACAGGCCCTTGGGCCCATCATGTCTGTACTGATCATGATGCCAAATTAAACTAAATCACCCATATCCTTCCTTTCCCTCCATATTTCTATCTTCATCACTGAGCACATCTACAAGGAGTGCTGCCAACAAGAAAGCAGCATCCAACATCACGGACCCCCATCATCCAGGCCATGTCCTCGTTTCACTGCCGCCGCAGGAGGTACAGGAACCTTGGGTCCCATACAACCAGGTTCAGTACCTACATGAGATAATAATAGGTTATTGCCCTACAACCTCCGGGCTCCTGAACCAGCTTGGATAACTTCATTCACCTGAAACCTAAACTAATTCCACAACCTGCAAACTCCCTTTCAAGGATTCTGCATTTCAAATCCTTAGTGTAATTAATTTTTGTAATTTTTCCATAATTTGTCTTCTTTTGCATATTAGTAAGTCAAATAACCATGCGTTACAACAGTGGTGTGCAGAAGAGCATCTCTAAATGCACAACACATCGAACCGTGAAGTGGATGGGCTACAGCAGCAGAAGATCACATCGGGATCCACTATGTGGCCACTTTATTAGGTACACTCTTGTACCAAATCAATCGGTCACTGAGTGTATGCCTCTCATAATTGTCCGTTCCTCAGTGGGGTCACCCCTCAGTTTCCAACGCTCCAGAGAAAGCAGTCCAAGTTTGTCCAATTCTGCTTATAGTTCACATACTCAAATCCAGCTTCCTTGTGAACTTCTTGTATATCTTTTTCAAAGCTTTCATATCCTTCCTTAGTTTTGAGACCATGGTACTCAAAGTCCAAATCAAAGTAAAATTTATTATCAAAGAAAACTCATTCCACCGAGATGCAACACAGAGCATCATAGGAGGTCATTCCTGCCCGTGACCATCAAACTTTACAACTACTCCCTTGGAAGGTCAGACACCCTGAGCCGATAGGCTGGTCCTGGACTTATTTCCTGGCATAACTTACATATTACTATTTAATTATTTATGGTGCAACTGTAACGAAAACCAATTTCCCCCCAGATCAATAAAGTATGACTATGACTAATATGTATGTTGCTATATGCTACCTTGAGGTTCATTTTCTTGCAGGCATTCCAAATGTGGCTTAGCCATAGTTCTATATAGCTGCAATGTGACATCCTACTCTTACCCCGACCAATGACGCACACATATTATCTACGTTATTCATCATTATATCTACTTGTGTAGACACTTTCTGGAAGCTATGGACTTAGACCCACGTTTAATGCTCTTAAGGGTCCTGCCATTAACTTTATACTTTCCCCATGCATTTGATTTCCCAAAGTGAAAATCTTCACACTTCCCTGGGTTAAACTCCATATGCCTTTTCTCTGCCCATGACGGTAATTGATGCAGATCCTGCTGTATCCTTTGATAAGCCACTTCACTATCCACTACTCTTCATGCCATGTGAGGACTTCCTAACCCGCCCATCTATATTTTCATCCAAGTCATTTATATATAAATGAAAATTAAAAATGTGTCAAAAAATGCTTAGCACATCAAGCTGCGGAGGGAGGAGTGACATTATGCTTTCAGGATGATGCCCTGTTCTGATGGAAAGTCACCAACGTGAAATATTAACTCAATGTCTTTCTCTCCGGCTGATCCACTGAGGAATATTTAGTGGAACAAGGAGCCATTGGAGTGGGTACAAGTAAAGTTCAAGTTCAAAGTAAATTTATTATCAAAGTACATCCTGTATATATCACCATTTAATATGCTGAGATAAAATTTCAAGCAGACATATGCAATAAATACAAAGAAACATAATAGAGTCAGTGAAAAAATGTGAAACAGAAAGATGGGCAAACAAGGTACAAAAGACAACAAGTTGTGCGTATACAAAAAAACCAAAATAAAAATAATAATAGATATATAAGTAATAAATAATATTGAAAGCAGGAGATGTAGAGTCCTTGAAAGTGAGTTCATAGGTTGTGAAATCAGTGTTATTCACTCTGGTTCAGGAGCCTGATGGTTGAAGAGTGATAACTATCCCTGATCCTTGTAGTGTGGGACCTAAGGCTCCTGTACTCCCAACTATGCCTGCCTTTTTAGTCTTTTTTCACTACTGATGTTCAGTCCCAATACACCTCCATCCCCCAGCGGGAAGGCCTCAGAGTTTCTTTCTGGACACCAGACCCAACCAGTTCCCCTCAACCACCACTCCCCTTTGTCTGGCGGAATTCTCAGTAGTTTCCCCTTCGGCTCCTCCCACTTCCTTCAAACAAAAGGTGTAGCCACGGGCACTGGCATGGTTCCCAGCCACGCCTGCCTTTTTGTCAGCTAAGTGGAACGGTCTGTGTTCCGAGACTACACTCGTATCACTACCCAATTTTTTCCTATACGCTACATCAACAACTGCATTGTTGCTGCTTCCAGAACCCTTGTGGAGCTCATAGACTTCATCAACTTTGCCTCCAACTTCCACCCTGCCCTCAAATTTACCTGATCCATTTCCGATACCTCCCTCCCCTTTCTCAATCTCTCTGTATCTATCTCTGGAGATAGCTTATCTACTGATGTTTATTATAAACCCACTGACTCTCACAGTTACTTGGACTATACCGCTTTCCACCCTGTCACTTGAAAAAAATACCCTCCCCTTCTCTCAATTCTTCTGTCTCCGCTGCATCTGCTCACAGGATGAGGCGGTTCATTCCAGAAACAATGAGATGCCCTCCTTCTTCAAAGAAAGGGCCTTCCCTTCCTCCACCAACCGCATCTCTTCCATTTTGCATCCATCTGCCCTCACCCCATCCTCCCACTACCCTACCAGGGATAGGGTTCCTCTTGTCCTCACCTACCGCCCCACCAGCCTTTGTGTCCAGCACATAATTCTCCGTAACTTCCGCCACCTCTAAGGGGATCGCACCACCAACCACATCTTTCCCTCTTCCCCACTCTCTGCTTTCTGCAGGGATCGCACCTTACGCGACTCCCTTGTCCATTCGTCCCTCCCCACTGATCTCCCTCCTGGCACTTATCCTTGCAAAGGGAACAAGTGCTATATTTGCCTCTACACCTCCTCCCTCACTACCATCCAGGGCCCCAAACAGTCCTTCCAGGTGAGGCGACAGTTCATCTGTGAGTCTGCTGGGGTCATATACTATGTTCGGTGCTCTCAGTGTGGCCTCTTGTACATATGTGAGATCCGACTTAGACTGGGAGATTTCTTCACCATCCACCTACACTCCACCCATCAGGATAAAGGGATCTTCCAGTGTCTACCCATTTTATTGCCACTTACCAGTCCCATTCTGATATGACAGTGATGGCCTCCTCTACTGTCACGATAAGGCCACATTCGGGTTGGAGCAGCAACACCTTATATTCTGTCTGGGTAGCCTCCAATCTGATGGCATGAACATCGATTTCTCAAGCTTCGCATAATGCCCCCACCTTCACCATTCCCCATTCCCATTTCCCTCTCATCTAATCTCCTTATCTATCCATCACCTTCCTCTGGTGCTCCTGCCCCTTCTCTTTCTTCCATGGCCTCTGTCCTCTCCTATCAGATTCTTTAACTCTTTCACCAGTCAACTTCCAACCTCTTTACTTCACCCCCTCCCCCCACTCCCGGTTTCACCGATCACTCTGTGTTTCTTCCTCCCCGACCCCCACCTTACTCTGCCTCCTCATCTTTTCCAGTCTGATGAAGGGTCTCGGTGCAAAACATCAACTGCACGTTTTTCCATAGACGCTGCCTGGCCTGCTGAGTTCCTCCAGCAGTTTGTGTGTGTTGCTTGGATTTCCAACATCTGGAGATGTTTCTCTTGTTTGCAGCACAGAGAAGAGAGTATGGCCTGGATGGTGGGGGTCCTTGATGATGGATGCTGCATTCCTGTGATAGCACTCCTTGTAGATATGCTCAATGGTGGGGAGGGCTTTACCTATGATCAACTGGGTAAAATTCATCCATATGACAACAGTTGCATTTCTTAAATAGTTTTTGCTTTTTTAAAACTTGTCAATCTCTTGTAATGATATTTAATAACATTAACTTTCACTAGGAAAAACTTTTCATTCTTTTGTAGTGTTTGAGCAAGTCAAAATGAAGTTGATTTTATTGTCATGCAGTATGCACAAGGACATGTATGCACAGGTGCAAAGGGAAACACACTTGCAGCAGCATCACGTAGCTTTAGGGGCACAACATTCCTAAGGAAAGTAAGTATTCCTGGTCTTATCCAGTAAGCTATTCTCACTGTTTTTCCCTGGGAATTTCATAACACCCATCCCTAGTTCTGCTTCCATCAGACCAACCAATGAATAACACTGAACTGATTCAACAACCAGTGGACACACTCTCAAGGACACTACAACACATGTCCTCAGAGTTATTTATTTGTTTATTTATTAGTTCTTTTGTAATTGTGCAGTTTATCTTCATTTGCACATTGGTGGTTTGTCAGTCTTGGTTCATGTGTAGTTTTTCACTGGTTCTGTTCCACTGTGATTACAATGAATCTCAGGGTAGTAATGGCGACATATGCATACTTTGATAATAAATTTACTCTGAACTATGACCGTTGAACTTCGAAGCCCATGCCTTACCTGATATTTTGTGGGAACTATCTAATTTCCATCCCTAGTTCTGTCCCAGCTGGCCACCCAAAGAAAATCAGCATGGAAATGTATCAGAAGGCAGAAGCCATGAGCTTAAATACCACAAGGCAGTGAAAACCGCTCAAAACCCCTCGCACAGAAGACAGGATTTTCAGGAATATAGAACTATTTTATTAGACCACAGAAAAAGCCATTTGGCACATTCACTCTGTTTTAACACTTTGGAGGGCCGATCCTATTAATCCCACGCCCTTCACTTTCCCGAGCAGAATAGCAGCAACATGCAAGCCCAGTGGAGCGGGAGGTATTCAGCTTGTATAATCCATGCACATTTCCCTCCATAGATGCTGCCTGACCCGGTGAGTTCCTCCAGCATTCTGCGTGTGTTGCTCTGGATTTCCAGTCTCTCTAGTGCCTCCTTTTTAGTAACTTTCCTTTTCCCTGCTGCAGCATGTGGAAGATGGAGGGCCTTCGCACGATGCGGGGCTGTGCGCTGGTGACCTTATAACCCATGTCAATGGGGAGCCTGTGCATGGACTAGTTCACACTGAAGTTGTGGAACTTATACTGAAGGTACGAAGTCTCTCATTACGGCCCCACCCATGTCCAATCTTCTGGTCTTGTAAAACCTCCATACATGTTTTGGTGTCAGTTTTTGATTGGTAGACGTTTCTAGGGGTATTTTTCCAATAAGTACATTAAAGTTGCTAAACAAATGTCAGCTGCTGTAAATAATTAAACACTGATTCCCAATTTCTTGTATTCTCAGTCTAACCCAATGTTAAGACAGGCTGTTGGATGCAACCTTGAGTTATTTTTTTTAAATGTGGAAACTCACTGGTGGGATTTGTTTTCTATGACAGAGAAGATTTACTAGAACGTTACATGGGTTTCATCTCCTAAGTTACAGAGAAAGGTTGAACAAGTTGGGTCTTTATTCTTTGGAGCGTAGAAGGTTGAGTGGGGGGACTTGATAGAGGTATTTAAAATTATGAGGGGGATAGATAGAGTTGACGTGGATAGGCTTTTTCCATTGAGAGTGGGGGAGATTCAAACAAGAGGACATGAGTTGAGAGTTAAAGGGCAAAAGTTTAGGGGTAACATGAGGGGGAACTTCTTTACTCAGAGAGTGGTAGCTGTGTGGAACGAGCTTCCAGCAGAAGTGGTTGAGGCAGGTTCGATGTTGTCATTTAAAGTTAAATTGGATAGCTATATGGACAGGAAAGGAATGGAGGGTTATGGGCTGAGTGCAGGTCGGTGGGACTAGGTGAGAGTAAGGGTTCGGCACAGACTAGAAGGGCCAAGATGGCCTGTTTCTGTGCTGTAATTGTTAAATGGTTATATGGTTATATGACTGATTATCTTCGAGGAGGAGCACAGGAACTCTCCAGTCATCTTGCGTTCCCTGTCACTGGACCCTGACTCCAATCTGTCGAGGACCCGTTGGTGGCTGCCCCTGCGTCAGCCTTCCCACATTAATCAAAGTCATGCACTGGTGTTCTCCATTCATGGAATCCACCATAACCCCCCAGATTAAGTCTCATGGTGATCAGCAAGTGGCAAAGGGGGCAGGATTGTGAGATCTGGAAGCCCCTCAGAGTATGTGCATCCTAGATCAGCCTCAACAGGCAACTACAGACCCATCAATAGACAACCCCTTAGGAGAACGTCATACTCGACTCAGGGGATCTCACTCCTACTTCTTTAGGAAAGTGGTGGCGAACCACAGCCATAAATTGTGTCATAGTTGTGCTGTGAGTATTCTTGCAGTGCTGATGGGTCGGGAGTTCTAAAATTTAGTCGTCTTGTTCCAGAGGGGACAATGGATAAATCTCAAAGAAAGATTGATACTGAATTAAATTCAATTAAAGTATCAGCCTTTCAAGTTCATTGCTGTTAAATCTCCTCTCGATCTCATTTGTTCCATTAAACCTCTGCAGTGTGACGGAATGGAGATGACTGCTTCAATTACATCACAGTTCCTTTACCAATGTTGGGTCTAAACTTTGAAACTCTCCACTCAGCACCACAGCAAAAGCATTTTCTCCGTAGGGTTGCAGATATTCGAGGTGACGGCTCAGCATGGCCCTTTCTGGGAACAGACGTAAAAATGAATGACTTTAAGTTGCAAGTTCGGAATCATTGAGTGTGGTTCTTCAGGGCCCTGTACCACTTCCCTGATGCTAGTAATGAGAAGAGGGCAGTTCCTCGAAGGTGAAGATCCTTAATGATGGATGCCACCTTTTTGAGGCACTGCTTTTTTTGAAGGCGTCCTCTGACGGGAAGCTAGGCCCCATGATGGAGCTGGCTAGGTTTGCGATCTTCTGCAGCCTTTCTCAGTCCCATGCATTGGAGCCTCCATAGCAGTCCATGATGCAGGCAGTCAGATGCTTTCCGCACCGGTTAATTGGTTTTACATAGTATCCAATGAGAACAGTTGAAACCTGTGCGGGAGAGTTTTTAAAGCGGAAAAGCCACCGCACTGGGGCAGTTTCACTCTCTCGACCTCGGAAGTCCGGATCCAGTGGTATGAGTAGCCGTCACAACTGGGGTCTTCCTTCGTTGCAGTGGATGACCATGGCTTCTTCTGTGCAACGCACACAAAATGCTGGAGGAACTCAGCAGGCCAGGCAACCTCTAGGAAAAGTTCCTCCAGCATTTTGTGTGTGTTGCTCAGATTTCCAGCGTCGGCGGATTTTCTCTTGTGTACGACTTCTGTATCTGGTGGGGAGGCTTGTGTCCATGATGGAGCCAGCTGAGTCTGCAGTCTTCCGCAGCCTTTAACAATCTTGTGCATTGGACACTACACACCAGGCAGTGAAGCAACCAGTTAGAATGCTCGCCACTGCACATCTGTCAAAATTTGCTGGAGACTTTGGTGACATACCAAATCCCCTCAAACCCCAAATGAAATATAGCTGCTGGCATGGCCTGTTTGTGGTTGCACTTTAACGATGGAGTTAATTTTTTCAGAACAAAGGGGACTGAGAAAAGATTTAACTACAATGTTTAAATTTAAGAAAGAACTACACAGGATAAATAGAAAAGGGAAACCTCCCTGGCCAAAAGTGTCAGTAGCTAAGGAGCTCAGAGTTAAGTGAATTGGTAGAATGATTGGAGGGTAATCGATCCAGAGCAGAAACACTCTCCACATATCAGCTGTATCTGAACAAGTACTTGAGGTGCTATGACATGCAGGGCCATGGATGGAGAGCTGGGATGTGGGATTGACCTGATGTCTGTTTTTGGCTGATATAGTGTTATACTTCACTGTGACTCTGTAGGCTAGCAATTGGTTTCAGTCATGGACCTAGACAAGCAGTGTACTGTTTGAACAGTTACTTCTGGCCTCTGGCATTCAGTCACATGGCGCTCTGTGCCGAAGTGGGGACAGTGACATTTTGCCCTCTTGGTGCCACTGCCTGAGGTGAGATTTGGTCCAGTGAATTCACACCCTAATCGGCCCTTGCCTTGTGTTTCCCTCAGAGCGGAAACAAAGTGACCGTAACCACCACACCATTTGAGAACACTTCCATCAAGATTGGGCCAGCCAGGAGATCTAGCTACAAAGCCAAAATGGCAAGAAGGAATAAGAAGAGTTCAGGAAAGGAAGGACAGGAAAGGTAAGAGGACAAACTAATGCTGTCTGTCACACATACAAACATTATGTACACACTCCTGATGCTTGTGAGATTTATGAGTAGCTTTGCCTCGGAGACTTCCTTGTTGTATCTTTCATATTCATTATGAAGTTGGTCACCACTGACAATGCCAGTGTTTACTGACTATCCCTAATCCTGTAGCTTCTGTGGTCAGATCATAGGCAGCATGTTGCTAGGTCTGGAGTTGGACTGGTTAGTGATAGTGGATTATCTATTAATGACACAAATAGGCTTTTTTACAACCGTCTAGTTGTTTTATTGTATATTGGGCGGCAGGGTGGGGCTACATCTGTACCAAAGGAGGTGTAAGGCGCTCCTTTCTTCCGCTAGCCTGCTGGTCACCCTTGGGCAAAGTGTAAGACTTTGCTTAATTCCCACCCCCCCCCCCCCCCGCCCTGATCAGGGTCACGTGAAGCCTTGGGAGCCAATGGTGGTTGGACGTATGAGCAGCTGGTGCATATCCCAAGTCTTGGTTATGATGCCGAGCAGACAATCTCTGAAGAGTATTGATAATGGCTGGGGTCACGTGTCTTTTAAAGGCACTGGTCACAAGAAGGCAATGGCAAACCACTTCTGTAGAAAAATTTGCTAAGAACAATCCTGGTCGTGATCTCCTACGTCATACGTCCGGGCACAGAATGATGATGATGATGATAATTAGTTTCATAATAACCATGGTCAGACACTAGCATTCTAATTGGAATTATTTATTTAATTCATTATCTTAATTCTCAAGATGCTGTGCTGGGATTCTAGGTTATATCGCTAAGTGATTGTTCCATTCCTCTAGGGAAAATAACCCCAGGAACTGAACTGCAGTGCCACCAGTTGGGTGTTGAGTGAAGGTCAGTGACTGTGGTAATGAGGTGCCATATCACAGTGATATAGCAGCAAATGCTGGAAATACACAGCACCTGTGGGGAGGGAAGAGTGAATGTTCCGATGAGAGGTCACCGACGTGAAACATTAATTCACTCTTTCTGCAGATGCTGCCTGACCTCATTGCTCATGAATGGGTTCTCCTTCCTCAATATCCATGCCGATTTTTTTGCCCTTCTCCACGATTCCCACTTCCCTGCAGTTGAACCGTTTCCTTCTATGATTTGCCTATTCCCAGTGCAAATTTAATTTTCATTCAGCCATACACATGTATGTAGTGAGATGAATCATTGTTCCTCCAGGGCCAAGATGCGAAACGCAGTACGTACTGACAAACACAGTACATAGAGTTACGGTAGCACATACAGTCACAAAATAATCTTCGCACAAGCCCCAGAGTGGCATGGCCTGAAGATTGATGTGCATGGGATGTTATTCTGGAGCCATGTTTCTGCAAGAGCAAGCACGCAGCAGCTTCTCATCTCATGTTGGGTCAGCTGCCGATCATAGCAAATCGGCTTGTCTTCCTGGAAGTGAACTCTGGAAAGCAGTACCGATGGGAGAGTCAGCCTGCAAGGAAGTGACCCCAGCCCAGCACAGATTCCAGCATGCCCGCCACATCTCTGTTCTCTCCTCTATCACCTTCGGCGTCTGCTCCCCTGGGTGGCTGCAACAGGCGATGCCGCGGCACGAGGGCCTGTTCCGCGCAGTAACCCGATTAAGCTCCTGTCTAAATATCTTTTGCATCTGACTCCAGCACCACCTCTGACAGCAGTTTCCAGGCATCAACTACTCTGTATACAAATAACTTCCCCACCAAATCCCCTTTAAAGCTCCTTTCTCTAACTTTAATTCTGTCACGTTTGATATCGTTGAGCGTCTGCAGCATTTATTATGGACTTGTCCAGATTTCTTGCAGTGGTAGTGTTTTGCTTTTGGGTCACAATAATGGTGATATTATTTCCAAGTAGGGGTGGTGTGAATCCATGTCAAATCATATGACTGAAATGCAAGAGTTCCTCAAGTTTGCTGCAGTGTGATAGATACAAAGTTTTACCCTTTCAGATCCACTGGTGACTGCTCCAATCTCTGCCATCGAGGACTGTTAAAAGGGCTATGGTTTTCCATTCCAATAGTGACATGGTAACTCTGCATCTTATAGTAATGTTGGATCTGGAGATCTTATTGACCAAAAGGTTCTTTAGAAGTCAAGAGTGAGGCATAAATCTTATGGTTACACCCACTCACCTGGTTCACCAATCACCTTCCAGTTTGTACTCCTTCCTCTCCACCCACCCACTTGTCGTGGCTTCTCCCCTCTTCCTTTCCAGTCCTTCTGAGCAGCCTTAGCCTGAAACATTGATACCTCTCCACAGATGCTGACTGACCTGCTGAGTTCCTCCAGAATTTTGTGGAGAATCTGCAGAATCTCGTGTTTACAAAAATACAGAATCAGCTGAATTTCTTTATTTTTCTTGTACATAACTGTAATAAAATGAATTTCAAGGTAGTACACAGTATAGCAGCAAGAGTAACGATCCCTGCATTGCAAACTCCATACCTCAATGCTCAGTGCTTGGTGAATGATGTCTTAACTTGATGCTGAGTATCTGTGTTATGTAAGAGACACTGGAGATCTTTGTTCTTAACCCACTTGCTCTATTTGAGTGAAATCTTGGGGACTATGTGTCACCTACCCTCACCATCCCATAATTTTTCTTTGTTGTTGTCACCACGCCGTCTGTTCTGTTCTGTAATCAGAAGCAGGGGTACCTCAATGTTCGAAGTTCAAAATGAATTTATTATCAAAGTACATAACGGCTGATGTGACATGATGTGTCCAGTGTGGTAGTGTAGTGGGTAGTGCTTGTCGCTCTCACTTACAGCTTCCACCACTGCTAGCAGTCTTGAGTAACGGAGAGCAGAATGTCTAAGTCTCTCCCTGCCAGTACAGAGCCTCTCCAACAGCAAGCCTCATGTAGTGCCTCCTCACTGGCGACACATGGAAACTGGACTCCTTTGGAACTCAGGCTGAACTAAGAGGACAGGGAGGAGGTCCGGCCCCCGCATACGTAGCATGCAGGCCCACCGGTGTGTGGATACACCCCAGTGCTCGTGAACCGGATCCCCAGCTATGGGTAAATAGCCCCACTGCCTTGTGAGCTGCCCCTCGGGAGAGACCAAGGCTACGGGAGTAAACCCAGACAGCAAATCCGGAGTGGAGGCCCTCAGGCGGCTGGACGTCATTGAACGTCCTTCCAGCAGCTCCTGCAGCCAAGCTGGTACCAAACGTATTGCTTCATAAGCTTTCCTTTGGACCACACTGGTGAGGCCGAGAGTGGAATCTTGACGAGTGGGCATCCTCCGCCCAGGCTTGTGATGATAACCATCATCACCCACTGCCCTTCAAGACAGAGAGATGGCAACCAACTACATATGTGTTACCATACACTACCTTACAGGAATTTACAAGAAAAATAAAGAAATACAAATGTGGAAAAAATCATGAACAAAGACCAACAAAAAAAGTGTGCAAAAGAAGGCAAACTGTGCAAATAAGAAATAATACTAAGTCCTGACGAAGGGTCTCGGCCCGAAACGTCGACTGTACCTCTCTCTAGAGATACTGCCTGGCCTGCTGCGTTCACCAGCAACTTTGATGTGTGTTGCTTGAAATTCCAGCATTTGCAGATTGCCTCGTGTTTGTGTTTTTAATAATACTAAGCATATGAGTTGTAAAGAGTCCTTGAAATGGAGTCGGTAGGTTGTAGAATTAGTTCAGAGGAGTGGTGATTGTTATCTACAATGGTGTGGGATCTAAGGCTTCTGGTAGTACTGAGAATAGGGCATGGCCTGGGTGGTGGGGGTCTTCGAGAGTGGCCGCTGCTTTCTCCCAGCAGCACTACATGTGCCCACTGATGGGGGGGTCTTTTCCTGTGATAGACTGGGCTGTGTCCTCCATTTTTTGGGGGCGTTTCCATTGGTGCTTCCATACTAGGCCATGATACAATCAGTCAGGATGCTCTCCGGTGGGCATCTATAGAAGTTTGTCAAAGTTTTAGATGAGATGCTGAATCTGTGCAAACTTCTGAGAAAGTAGAGGTGCTGCCATTGAAATGGCACAGGTGCTGGTCAGAATCAGGTTTACTATCACCGGCACGTGATGTGAAATTTGTTAACTAAGCAGCAGCAGTTCAATGCGATACATAGTCTAGCAGAGAGAAAAAAAATAATAAAATAAAACCTAATAATAAATAAACAAGTAATTCAATTATGTATATAGAATAGATTATTAAAAAATGTACAAAAACAGAAATACTGTATATTAAAAAAGTGAGGTCGTGTCTAAAGCTTCAATGTCCATTTAGGAATTGGATGCCAGAGGGGAAGAAGCTGTTCCTGAATCGCTGAGTGTGTGCCTTCGGGCTTCTGTACCTCCTACCTGATGATAACAGTGAGAAAAGGGCATGCCCTGAGTGCTGGAGATCCTTAATAATAGACACTGCCTTTCTGAGACACCACTCCCTGAAGATGTCCTGGGTACTTTGTAGGCTAGTACTCAATATGGAGCTGACTAGGTTTACAACCTTCTGCAGCTTCTTTCAGTCCTGTGCAGTAGCCCCTCCATAGCATACAGTGATGTAGTCTGTCAGAATGCTCTCCATGGTACAACTATAGAAGTTTTTAAGTGTATGTGTTGGCATGCCAAATCTCTTCAAACTCCTAATAAAGTATAGCTGCTGTTTTGCCTTCTTTATAACTGCCTCGATATGTTGGGACCAGGTTAGATCCTCAGAGATCTTGACACCCAGGAACTTGAAGCTGCTCACTCTCTTCACTTCTGATCCCTCTATGAGGATTGGTATGTGTTCCTTTGTTTTACCCTTCCTGAAGTCCCCAGTCAGCTCTTTCATCTTACTGACATTGAGTGCCAGGTTGTTGCTGCGGCACCACTCCACTAGTTGGCATATCTCACTCCTGTACACCCTCTCGTCACCACCTGAGATTCTACCAACAATGGTTGCATCGTTACCAAATTTACAGATGATATTTGAGCTATGCCTCGCCAAGCAGTCATGTCTATACAGAGAGTAGAGCAGTGGGCTAAGCACACACCCCTGAGGTGCGCCAGTGTTGATCGTCAGTGAGAAGGAGATGTTATCACCAATCCGCACAGACCGTGGTCTTCTGATTAGGATTTTGAGGATCCAATTGCAGGAGGAGGTACAGAGGCCCAGATTCTGCAACTTCTCAGTAAGGATTGTGGGAATGATGGTATTAAATGCTGAGCTATAGTCGATGACCAGCTGACATAGGTGTTTGTGTTGCCCAAGTGGTCTAAAGCAGTGTGCAGAGCCATTGAGATTGCATCTGCCATTGACCTATTGTGGTGATAGGCAAATTGCAATGGGTCCAGGTCCTTGCTGAGGCAGGAGTTCAGTCTAGTCATGACCAACCTCTCAAAGCATTTCATCACTGTCGATGTGAGATAGTCATTAAGGCAGCTCACATTATATTTCTTAGGCACTGGTATAATTGTTGCCTTTTTGAAGCAAGTGGGAACTTCTGCCCGTAGCAGTGAGAGGTTGAAAATGTTCTTGAATACTCCCAGTAGTTGGTTGTTACAGGTTTTCAGAGCCTTACCAGGTACTCCACTGGGACCTTCTGCCTTGCGAGGGTTCACTCCCTTTAAGGACAGCCTAACATCGGCCTCTGAGACAGAGATCACAGAGTCATCAGGTGCAGCAGGGATCTTCACAGCTGTAGCTGTGTTCTCCATTTCAGAGCATGCATAGGAGTTGTGTTCATCTAGTAGTGAAGCATCGCTGCCATTCATGCTATTGGGTTTCGTTTTGTAGGAAGTGATGTCTTGCAGACCCTGCCAGAGTTGTCGTGCATCTGATGTCGCCTCCAACCTCGTTCGAAATTGTCCCCTCGCCCTTGAAATAGCCCTCCGCAAATCATATCTGGTTTTCTGGTACAGGCCTGGATTGCTAGACTTGAATGCTACAGATCTAAACTTCAGCAGACGACGTACCTCCTGGTTCATCCACGGCTTTTGGTTTGGGAATGTACAGTAAGTCTTTGTGGCCACACATTCATCCACACAGGTTTTAATGAAGTCAGTAACAGCTGCAGCATACTCATCCAGGTTCGAAGATGAATCCCTGAATACAGTCCAGTCCGCCGATTCAAAGCAGTCCTGTAGGCACTCCTGTACTTCCCTTGTCCATACTTTCTTGGTCCTCACTGCTGGTGCTGCAGTCTCTGCCTATACTCAGGGAGTAGAAGTACAGCCAGGTGATCAGACTTCCTGAAGTGAGGGCGTGGAATAGCACGGTAGGCATTCTTGACGGTGGTGTAACAGTGGTCCAGTGTGTTGTTTCCTCTGGTATTGCAAGTGATCTGTTGATGGTAATTGCTTAGTGATTTTTTCAGACTGGCCTGGTTAAAATCTCCCAAAACGATGGTGAAGGCGTTAGGGTGAGCTGTTTCATGCATGTTGATCCCATTACTCAGATCACCTAAAGCCTGATTGACATTGGCCTGAGGTGGAATGTTGAACTGCTTCCAGAATGACCACGGAGAACTCCCCTGGTAAGTTAAAAGGATGACACTTTACTGCTAGATATTCCAGGTCTGGTGAGCAGAATTGGGACAGCACTGATATATTCGTGCACCAAGAAGAGTTGACCATGAGACATACTCCTCCACCTCTGCTTTCGAGAGACTCTATAGATCTATCCTGATGGTGTATAGTAAACCCATCGACCTGAATTGCTGCATCCGGTACGGAGGGGGTTAACCAGGATTCCGTGAAACTAAGGACACACGAGGTCCTAACGTCCCTCTGCTTCAGCACCCTAGCTCTGAGATCATCAATTTTATTCACCAGCGACTGCACGTTCGCCAGCAAGATAGTCGGTATAGGGAGTATAAAACCCCGTTTCCTTAAACGCACTTGTAATCCTGATCTTCGCCTACGCTTTCTACAAGGTGTCCTTCATGGGCCCTTCTGACTACAGACTGTGTTGTTTCCGTCGATTTTAAGCAGCGATTGTTCCTAGGGGTCTCAGGACTGATCCCCTGATAAGATAACACCATTAAGGAATTTAAAGTTACTGGCCCTCTCCACCTCCAGTCCCCTAACGAGGACTGTCTCCTGGAGCCTTCTCCTCCAATAGCCAATATTAACCTCTTTGGTTTTGCTGGCGTTGAGTGAGAGGATATTGTTGTGGAACCATTGAGCCAGATTTTCAGTCTCCCTCCTGTATGCCGATGTGTCACCACCATTGATACAGCCAACAGCTGTAGTGCCAACACCAAAGTTAAATATGGCGTTGCAGCTGTACGCTGCCTCACAGTCAGAAGTGTAAAGTGAGTAGAGTAAGTTCTGTTCTGTAATCAGGGGGTGGAGGTACCTGTAGACTGATGGTGTTCTCATGATGTTGTGATGATCCAGGCTGTCTCTCTGTTCCATTCTCTCCTCCCCCCCCCCCCCCCAACCCCTTGCAGTGGGAAGAAACGCAGTTCCTTGTTCCGGAAAATAACAAAGCAGTCCAACCTCCTGCACACCAGCCGCAGCCTCTCGTCCTTGAACCGCTCGCTCTCGTCCAGCGACAGTCTGCCTGGCTCTCCCACCCACAGTCTGTCCGCCCGTTCTCCTACGCAGAGCTACCGGCCGACGCCTGACTCTGGTTATTTAGGTACTGCTGTTCCAAGGGACCATTTCTTACTGGGTGATTACAAGTGGGGAGTCTCGGTGTCAAAATCTCCTTTTAACATGAAGTCAGACCTAAGCAGCAATATACTTCTGTTTGGGACTTTTCAAAACACATTCGGAGCCCCAGTAGCTCAGCAGGGAGAGAATTAGACTAAAGACCTAAAGGTCCCTGGTTCAGTCCCCAGTTTCAGCTCTATTTATTGATTCTTTGTTAGCACAATGGACGGTTTGGGCCTTTCACTTGGGAGACCGGCGTTCAATTCCCTGACGGGGAGGCACTGAAGGGACGGATCGATTCCGTAGTGGTTACTATAATGTTATTACAAAGCTAGCGATCCAGGATGAATTCTGCTGCTGTCAATAAGGAGTCTGGATGTTTCCCCAATGTCTAGATTTCCTTCAGTGCTGCAGCTTCTTTCCATAGTCCAAAGGCTTACGGATTAGTACGTTCACTGGCCACATGGGTGTAAATGGGCAGTGTGGGCTCATTGGGCCGGAAGGGCCTGTTACTAAATCAATTAAAAAAAAATAAAAGGCCATTCAGCCCAGTAAATCCGTGCTAGCTCTGTAAAGAACAAAACTGTTTGTTCTATTTCCCTGCAGTCCTGCAGGAGACATTTTTCCCTCAGCACCAATTTGATTCCTCTCTTGAAAGCCCCTTTCTCACATCCCATTGTGAGAAAGGGAGAGCTTCGTGTGACTCCTTGGAGAGAAGGACAGCCATTGTCTTGTGGCGTAGTTTGCGGGTGGTTCTGTGCAGAGTTCAGCTGAAGCAGTCAGCAGTCAGACGGAGCACGGAACATACATCAGGATACAGGCCCTTCGAACATAGAACAGTATAGCATGGCAACAGGCTTTTCGGCCCACCGTATCTGTGCTGGCCATGCTGCTAATATAACAAATCCCATCTACCTGCACATGATTTCCCCCCCCCCCCCCACTCCCTGCCTGTTTCGACCAAGTGGTCTATGTTTATGATCCATAGAGTTCATGGGCAGTTCAGAAAATTGATGGTGGGGAAGAAGAAGCTACACTGAGGCTGGCTGTTCACTGCTATATGAATTTATAGTCTTTAGCCACCCCGGTGGAACTTAAACTCACATCTCTGGATCAATGATCACGAACTCTGTCGCTAGTGTACTGATTGAACTGTTCCATATTGTGACATAGAAGGAAACCATTTAGCCATCAAAACCATATCATATCAGTCAATAACAGCCATCAGCAAAATCCCACTTCTGCAACTCTCTCAGTTAAATAGAGTACTACAGTACAGAAACAAGCCCTTCAGCCTATCTTTTCGATGTTGACCTGATCCGCCTCGTCCCATCCAGCCACACCTGCACCATAACCCTCCCAGATTCTCAGGTTACAGGTCACTCCCTCACCCTGCTCTTAAGTGAAAAGATTAAAGATTAGCTTTACTTGTCACATGTATATTGAAACATACAACCAAAGCACCTCAAAGTTGTGCTGGGAGCAGCCCCAAGGGTTGCCATGAATCTGGCACCAATGTAGCATGCCCACTACTTACTGACCCATTACTAATCCGGTCCACTGCTTACTGACCCATTACCAATCCAGCCCACTGCTTACTGACCTAGTACTAATCCAGCCCACTGTTTACTGACCCATTACTAATCCAGCCCACTACTTACTGACCCATTACCAATCCGGCCCGGTACACTGACCCATTACCAATCCAGCCCACTACTTACTGACCCATTACTAATCCAGCCCACTGCTTACTGACCCAGTACTAATCCAGCCCACTGTTTACTGACGCATTACTAATCCGGCCCACTACTTACTGACCCATTACCAATCCAGCCCACTGTTTACTGACCCATTACTAATCCAGCCCACTACTTACTGACCCATTACTAATCCAGCCCACTGTTTACTGACCCATTACCAATCCAGCCCACTACTTACTGACCCATTACTAATCCAGCCCACTACTTACTGACCCATTACTAATCCAGCCCACTGCGGTTTACTGACCCATTACTAATCCGGCCCACTGCGTACTGACCCATTACTAATCCGGCCCACTGTTTACTGACCCATTACTAATCCAGCCCACTGTTTACTGACCCATTACTAATCCGGCCCACTGCTAACTGACCCATTACCAATCCGGCCCACTGCTTACCGACCCATTACTAATCCGGCCCATTGTTTACCGACCCATTACTAATCCGGCCCACTACTTACCGACCCATTATTAATCCGGCCCACTGCTTACTAACCCATTACTAATCCGGCCCACTGTTTACCGACCCATTACTAATCCAGCCCAGTACTTACTGACCCATTACTAATCCAGCCCACTACTTACTGACCCATTACTAATCCGGCCCACTACTTACTGACCCATTACTAATCCAGCCCACTGTTTACTGACCCATTACCAATCCGGCCCACTATTTACTGACCCATTACTAATCCGGCCCACTGCGTACTGACCCATTACTAATCCGGCCCACTGTTTACTGACCCATTACCAATCCGGCCCACTGTTTACTGACCCATTACCAATCCGGCCCACTACTTACTGACCCATTACTAATCCGGCCCACTGTTTACTGACCCATTACTAATCCGGCCCACTACTTACTGACCAATTACTAATCCAGCCCACTGTTTACTGACCCATTACTAATCCAGCCCACTACTTACTGACCCATTACTAATCCGGCTCACTACTTACTGACCCATTACTAATCCAGCCCACTGTTTACTGACCCATTACTAATCCAGCCCACAGTTTACTGACCTATTACTATTCCGGCCCACTGTTTACTGACCCATTACTAATCCAGGCCACTACTTACTGACCCATTACTAATCCAGCCCGCTACTTACTGACCCATTACTAATCCGGCCCAATACCTACTGACCCATTAGTAATCCGGCCCACTGCTTACCGACCCATTACTAATCCAGCCCAGTACTTACTGACCCATTACTAATCCGGCCCACTGTTTACCGACCCATTACTAATCCAGCCCAGTACTTACTGACCCATTACTAATCTAGCCCACTACTTACTACCCATTACTAATCCGGCCCAATACCTACTGACCCATTACCAATCCGGCCCACTACCTACTGACCCATTACCAATCTGGCCCAGTACACTGACCCATTAGTAATCCGGCCCACTGCTTACTGACCCATTACTAATCCGGACCACTGCTTACTGACCCATTACCAATCCAGCCCACTGTTTACTGACCGATTACTCTTCCGGCCCACTGTTTACTGACCCATTACTAATCCGGCCCACTACTTACTGACCCATTACTAACCCGGCCCACTGCTTACTGACCCATTACTAATCCGGACCACTGCTTACTGACCCATTACCAATCCAGCCCACTGTTTACTGACCCATTACTAATCCGGCCCACTGTTTATTGACCCATTACCAATCCGGCCCACTGTTTACTGACCCATTACTAATCCGGCCCACTGTTTACTGACCCATTACTAATCCGGACCACTGCTTACTGACCCATTACCAATCCAGCCCACTGTTTACTGACCCATTACTAATCCGGCCCACTACTTACTGACCCATTGCTAATCCAGCCCGATACTTACTGACCCATTACTATTCCGGCCCAATACCTACTGACCCATTACCAATCCGGCCCACTGCTTACTGACCCATCACTAATCCGGCCCACTACTTACTGACCCAAACCCGTACGTTTTTTGGGAATGTGGAAACCGGAGCATCCGAAGGAAACCCATGCAGTCAAGGAGAAATCGTTACAAACTCCTTTCAGACCTCATTGGGAATTGAACCCTGATCTTCTGGTCACTGGTACTGTAAAGTATTACACTGACCACTATAGCACCATGTCGCTGACTGCGACTTTGAGAGAGGGGCCTATGGAATTCCATCAGTTTAATAAAACCAGGAAAAGCTACAGAACCTCAGTAAGGTAAGGTAGCATCCGTAAAAACAAAAAGTCAATTAATGTTTCAGGCTGAAATGTTAATCTGTGTTGTTTCCACACATTTCCTGACCTGCAGTCTGTTTCCAGCACTTAATTCCAGATTCTCAGCATCTGCAATTCTATTGTATTTTTGTAATAATACAAAAATGCTAGAGACAGAACAGGTCAGGCTGCAACTGTGGAAAGAGTAAAGGGTAATGTTTTGGGTCAGCGATCCTCCTTCAGAATTGGGAAAGGGAGTTCAGACAATGAGCCTCAGACCCGAAACATTGACAGGTTTGCTCACTGCGGATGTTACCGGACCTGTTGAGCGCTTCCAGGATGTTCCGTTTTTTATCTCACAATTTCAGCATCTGCGGTGTTTGACTGGTCCTTCCCCCCCCACCCCCCCTGTATCAACCCTTAAAATGGGATGGCACAGTAGCGTAGTGGCTAACATAACATTTCACAGCACCAGAAATCGGAGTTTAATTCCTGCTGCTTCTCTGTAAGGAGTTTGTACATTCTGCCTGTGACTGCTTGGGTTTCCTCCGGCAGCTCCAGTTTCCTCCCACATTCTAAACATGTTCAGGTTAGTAAGTTGTGGGTTTGCTATGTTGGCACTGGAGGTCTGGTGACACATATGTGCTGCTCCCAGTACGCAAAGCAATGCAATACAACACAGTTCACTGTACGTTCCAAAGTAAAGATGACAAGATAAAGCTAATCACTTTAATATTTAAACCTAACAGTAAAATTGCAAGTTGTTTTAATCAGAAAACAAGATGATGTATCTGAGTTCATATATTGAGACTGTGTATTCTTATCTCTGCAGGAGGAGGAGGTAACTCATCTCAAAGCAGCTCTCCGGGTTCCAGTGTCCCGAATTCCCCAGCCACCCCCCACCATATCCGGCCCAGCAGCCTCCATGGTCTGTCCCCGAAGCTGCAACGCCAGTACCGGTCGGCACGCTGCAAGTCGGCCGGCAACATCCCACTGTCCCCTCTGGCTCACACGCCGTCGCCCACGCACCCTTCGCCCCAGCATCCCCCTTTCCCCCTGCCCTCCCACACAGTGGGCAGCTCCAACACCACCCAGACCTTTCACGTCAAGCTCCACTCGTCGCCTCCAGTGGTCCGGCCGCGTCCCAAGAGCGCCGAGCCGCCGCGCTCCCCGCTGCTGAAGAGGGTGCAGTCCGCCGAGAAGCTCTCCATGCCTCTCAGCTCCGAGAAGAAGCTGGCGATACGCAAGCACAGCCTTGAGGCTTCCCATGCAGACTTCCGGAAGGAGGGGCTGCACGCGGACATCAGCCTCCAGAGCCTGGTAGAGTCGGAGGGAGAGGTTCTAGGGTCAAAGGCCGACGGCACTGAAGTTGGAGCCTTTAGGCAGATGGCCGTGAGGAAGCTGGGGAGACAGGAGTCTCCGTTAATCGATCGAGATATATTCTCCAGCATCAGGCAAGAGAGGGGAGAAGGACTTGACCCTGTACAGGAGCTAGAAGTTAAGACGAGTGATCATGAGGAAGGACTGAAAGAGGAAACAAGGAGGTCTTGGTCTGCAGTGCCTTCTGTCCACGGTGGGACCAACAACGTTGCAAAAGGTGTGGATGTAAGCCCAGGGAGGGATTGTACAGTCTCTCCTTCACTGAAGAGTGCCAGTCCATTGAAACCCCAGATTTCGGAGCCTCCTTCGGAAGGAACCACAGCGTCGTCCGCAAACAGAGGCCAAGACAAGGCCACACCCTGCAGTTCGCCAAGCGGAAGGAATGGGGTGCCTCCTTCCTCTGCTCCAACGGCGGGTGCAGGCAAGCACGCTGGACCTCCGCAGGCCTTGCGCCCAGACACGCTGACAGCGCGCTCTGAGGTGAAGGTATCTCCGGGTGCTGTGATTGCCAGCCTTAACGTTAGCATCACCCCTTCTGTCTACGTTGACACTGTCGGCAAATCTCTGGACAAAACTCCTCCCCACCAGCCCAAGAAGATGCTGTCCAGTGACCCACCCAGCAAGAGACACCAGGGAGTGCAAACCGAGCCCGTGGAATCCATCTGCCCAAGCTGGGATGGCGGATACACGCTACAGATGGACAAGAATGCCGCGTTGGAGGCCAAAGATGCATCTCCAGCAAGCGGCTCCCATCCAGGGTCCAAGGAAAAGGGGAAAACCTCTGAAGTCCCTGCTGTTCCGGACCTGGCTGCAGCTGCCGATGGTGGCAAAGGCAAGAGGAGCTCAACAATCGAGACCAAAGACACAGCTGACGAGCTGTGCGGGCCTAAGAGGAGCGAGGCCTTACCTCCAGACTGCCTCCCTCATCCGGCCAAACAGCAAGACGCTGCAGATAAAGGCGCCCCCGTCAGCTGTGACAAAGGTACCCTGGAAGCCTCTACAGAGAGCAACGCGGTCCCCGAGGGCAAGGCCAAGAAGGCGCAGGCCTCCATCACATGCGGAGCTGGGCAAGGCTCTTTGACATCCGGAGATAAGCCCAGCTTTGTCAACCACTTGGCCACAGTGGCTAAGAGTGTGCTCGGGCCGGTGAAAATGGCCATCCCCATGACACCCTCGACCGTGGAGAGATGGAAGCCGGGGGACGGCGGAAAGACACTCGCTGAACATCAAGGGAGCCCCACAGCCCTCTCAGCACCGGTTCCTAAACCAGTATCCTCAGCAACAACACAGGACACAGAGTGCCCATCTCTCCTGGAAAAGAAAGCGATAAACCGTCAAAAGTTTTAGTAAGGGCTGTGAGTGAGTGAGTGTGTGTGTGTGTGTGTGTGTGTGTGTGTGTGTCTGTATGTATGTATGTATGTATGTATGTTTTAAAAAAACACCTGCAAATGATGACTGGGCGTTTGTATAAAATCAAACACTTCCTAAGGTAAACAACACAACTGGGGGAATTTAAAAAAACTTAAGAATCTAGGATTCTGATTTGCCAAGGTGCCCGTTCAGTTGAAAAAAAATAATACGAATATCTCAAAAGAATGTGAAAGGTTTCAAAAAAAAATTCGTGTATCAGCATCACGTGACTGCATGTTTGTGTATAAGGTATACTGGCTAAGTGCATTACACGCTTAAACTGCTTTTACATGTCATATACTTAAATATTCTGAAGTGCTCTTGTATAAAAGGGTTAGTAATTTATTGAAGTTATGTAAATTGGCTGCAGATTAGCATTTAACCCTGACCAATGCCTCTCGACTTGAGGAAGTACCCAACAGCTTGGAATCAGCACTGCATATGTTCTTAAAGGGACCCAGCCTCCTTTTCTACGCAAAGTAGAAAGGCTAATGTGCCCGAGGCAGTTCGTACCCCTCTTTTCCAATGTAGAATTGTTGTGGAGGAGAAGGGGGTATTCATTGCCACGATGTGGGATTTTTTAGTAAGGCCAGCACTATTGGCCACCTCCTTTTATCCCTTGAACGGTGACTCATCAGGCTGATACCGAATATCCTGTAGAAGGCACGTTGCATCCACGTCTACTGTCCCGGTTTAGGTCAGACTAGTGAACCAGCTTGGTTTCAACAACAGCATTCATGCATGTTACAGCTGTATTATAGCACTTCTCTGGCCTGCTTTTGATGGCTATTTCTGTTGCCCGGCATTGACTGTTAAACCGGATGTTTAATCCCAATGTGCTCTGTTGACCGGAGGTCCACATAGTGTGATGGCAAGTAGAAAACCACAGCATGGCCGCTTTCTCTGAGGTGGGGCCGGGTCCTTGTGAAATGGCACACCACTATATAGGTGTCGAGAGGACTCCCAGACCAAGCAAGAGTTCTGATCGCACTTGTCGAGCGAAGGAAGTTCCTAGCCTGCTCCCGCTGTTGCTATGGCAGTGGCTTATTCTCCAAACAGTCATCGTGTTAACACAGCTTGCCAAAAACCTGCCTGGTATTAGCTGTCGATGCCTGTGAGGCAATGTTGGGGCTGCTGTCCTAATGGCTCTCAACAAAAACACGATTGCCATTTGCCAAACCACACCCCGCCACCTCAGTTTGTTTCTTTGGCCCACACTGGGGTTGTTGCCTCTCAGGCCCTGAGACATGGTTTGATCCTGACCTCAGGTGCACTTGATTCCTCCCGCTGACCGTGTGAGTGACCTCTCGGCTTCCTGGTAGTTTAAAAGATAGCCCTTTGTGTAGTTGAGTCGCAGAAGTGAAAGTTGGTGAGCATGTGAGTGAGAACATGTTGAAAAGAATTAGATGAAGGAGATTTGGCTGATTGGATTGTGTTTCTAGGTCTACTGGCCACTTGCTAGTTGTAATGAGTATGCAAGATGCGAGAAACACTTGGACTACTGACAATGCCCTCAAGTTGATAGAAGGAGTAACCAACACTGCTAAAAGCCACCTGCTGAATTGTTACATTGGAAGGTGTTGAGAATAGCACTCACTCGTACGACCAATTAAATCTGGGATGTAGCATGGGGTGGGGGGGAGGAGAGATCACAGGTCCTGAAAGACTTCTGTACGTGTTGGTTACACGTAGCTGGCTATCCCAGTCACTGGATGAGCATTGGCCTTGTGAGTGAATGATGGTGTGGTGTTATACTCTCGTAGAGAAATGGACATCGATGCACTGCTGTGGTAGCCACAGCAAGTAGCAGAAGGTTTAATGGTTGAATTCTACTGTGCCTTTCCATGAGTCTAGCCAATCGCTACAATTAATTATTTTGCACTAAGTAAACTTAGAAAATGGAATTAGGTACAAAAATGTAGGTGTGAAAGGTGCAAGAGCATGGGGTAAAGAGCAGGAGATTGGAGCTAATTTGTTAGCTCTGTCAAAGAGTCAGTGTAATGAATGGGCCAAATATGGTCCTGCTGTGCTATGAGATTAATTTAGTTAAATGAAATTGTCATTACAGTGCACTTAGTTATATCCTGGCATCAGATGAAATAATAGCAATTTCTATTTGAATGTTCTCAAATTTTACTTGAATTGTCTAAGTGTTGGGGAAGAGCAGGTTTCTAGCTGAATGCAAAGTGTAATTGTGCACTGCAGATAGTGACCCTGATGTTCCCTGTAGGATTTCCCAGCCACCACTGAGCCCTGCACCCTGCCCTTTCCCAGCTGTGTTGGAGGCTGCTGCTTCCATCCATCTTGCAGCTCATTCATACACAGCCTAACAATACAAGGCTTGGAGGAAGAGGATATTGCAGGGATATTGTGTGACAAGGCAAAACATTGGCATTACTGCTCACTACTTATTGAAGGATGAAAAATTCATTGTAAGAATCTCTCCCAGTTCTCAAATAGGGTCTCCCTACCCCCTCCTCCTCCTCCTTCCCTCCCGCTTTCAAACTGGCTCTCTCCCTCAAATCTCTCCACGATTTCTCTCCTGCTCTCCTTTTCCACACTCTATATTTTTTGCACTATTTTCCTCCCTTTCTACTTTTCCTCTCTCCCTCTCCCAATATCCTTCAATACTCTCCTCACTTATTTAATTCTATTTTTCCTTATACACTCTTCCTTTCCAATACCCTCTCTGTCTCTTTCACATTTTCTCTTCCATTCTCCATCCACATTCCCTGTCTCTACGTTTCCCTGTCTCTCCACCCACCGACCACTTCTCACACCCCTCCCGAGGCCCAGTATTGATTCAATTGCCAGTTCATTATCGACTCGCCTGATACCGTGAGTAAGGTGGTTTCCAGGGGTAGATGTCCCACTGGAATTGTCCCAGTTCCCGTCAGCACTAAGTTCAGCCGGTGGAGTCACCACCTGGCCAAAATGAAGGCCACAGCAATGAAGCCTGCCACGTTGCAGCCGTACTTTCCCTGGTTCCATCCTAACCTTGGGTGCTGTCCGCGAAGTTTATGTGCTCACCCCATGACCATGTGGGTTTCCTCTACATGTTTCCTTGAACGTCCTAAAGATGTGCGTCAGGTCAACTGTCATCTGCAAAGTACCTTTTGGCATAAAGAAGTAACGAAAAGAAAGAAAGAGAGTTTATGGACAAGTTGAGGTAGAGTAACATAGGGTTTCAGGAGATTAGGATCAATGCAATCGAATTGCTGAGAGCCATTATGGACCTCATGGTGTGCACTGTTCATTCTGTGTCTCAGTGAGAGCCACTGTGCAACCCTAGCTGCTTGAGAGCTTCTGACAGTGGGACATCTCCAGCACCACGCAGACCACAAGGTCTCAGGTTCATTGTCAGAGGAATACGTACCCAGGATATAAATACCATATAAATTATTTATTTTGCAGCAACAGCGCAGTATGTTACAAATACAACATACATTGCATACGCTTAAACTAAAATAAATTTACAAAAGCTTAATCGACAAATGCAAATTGGTGGAAATGTAGTCCGAGGTAGTGTTGGGATTTTTCAGGTCAGTTCAGGACCCTCATGGTAGAGGGGAAGAAGGCATTGTTGAACACTGACGTGTAGGCCTTCAGCCTTCTGCACCTCCTGCCTGATGGAAGTGATGCGAAGAGAGATCGGCCCAGATGGTGGGTGTACCAAGCGATGGATGTCATCTTCCTAAGACGCCATCTCTTGTAGATGTTCGTGGTGGAGAGAGCTGTTCCCATAGTGAAACTGGCCGAGTACACCGCTCTCTGTAGCCTCTTCCACTGGAGTTGGAGGCCTTGCAGTGGAAGCACAGTAAGGCTCCCTCACAATGAGGTACGCAACGACACATGCTGACCTCAGCTGCGTTCAGTATGGCAGAGGGACTGAGATGTCCATTTCTGCACTTTGCCCTACCAGTGAACGCAATGTCAGTTTAGCCTGTTGAGCTGGCCAGCCATTAGGGAATGGGCATTTGGACCTTTAGGTGCCTATTTTGTTGCCTGTAAAACAGTCACAGCACCATCATGTTTTTAGAGTCCAGTACTGTAACAGTTGTTACAGCACTGCCCAGTGCTTTATTTGTTATTTTTTTTAGGGTATGGACATTTATTACCTATTTTTAGATGTTCTTTGGGAAAGCGATTGTGACTATGTTCTTGAACCAATGATGTTTAAGTGACTGAGAACAAATGCAATCAACAAAGAGTTTTTATCCAAAACAGCAAAAACAAATGTTCTTAGCATAACAAATATTTTTCCCGGCATTCTGATTTTTGTTTTCTTATTTGTGAGTCGAAAGCAGGCATCTTAATTAGTCACCCTTTCTGGTTGAAATAGCAGCTGCAAATATGCTCTGCACTTTTTCTTTGGGACAAAGGTGTTATGTGGTTAAGTCTGGAACTATGCACTGGAATGGATGGTAGATACAGTGAGGATTTGGATGAGATGCTTGCTTCTTGCCTTGGCTGAGAGAGCTGAGATGTTCAGCTGAGGGTCAGGACGGGCGGGGGGGGGGGGCTGATTTTTGGCTTCACTAGGCTGCTATCAATTTAAGAGCTTGCTGCAGATTGCAATCCCTTCTGTAAGTCCTGTCCCATTCAAAGATACACTCGGTGGCCACTTTATTGGGGACAGGTGTGGAATCCGGTGTGGTCCTCCACAGCTGTAGCCCAACCACTTCAACATTCAACATGTTGTGCATTCAGGGATGCTCTTCTTCACACCACTGTTATTTGGCTATTTGAGTTACTGTCACCTTCCTGTCAGCTTAAAACCAATCTGACCATTCTCCTCTGACCTCACATTAATACGGCATTTTCACCCACAGATCTGCTGCTCACTGGATGTCTTTGTTTGTTTTTCATACCATTCTCTGTAAACTCTAAACACTGTTGTATATGAAAACCCCGGGAGACCAGCAGCTTCTGAGATACTCAGACCACCCCATCTGGCACCAATAACCTTTCCACGGTCAAAGTCACTTAGATCACATTTCTTTCCCCATTCTGAACAACAACTGAACCTCTTGACCATGTCTGCAGCCTTTTATGCATTGAGTTGCTGCCACATGATTGGCTGATTAGATATTTGCATTAACAAGCAGGTGTGCAGGTAAACCCAATAAACTGACCACTGAATGTATGACAACAGTTGTGCTTCAAGGGAGAAGCTGTCGCAAAGTGGTGATAGTAAATCATCTGTTCATATTACACCCCACCAGCATTAGTTTCCCGTTAGTCTTTGTGTGTAAAGAAACAAATGAGGTGGAAAGCCGGCAGCTAGTTCAGCATCAGCTGTCCAGGTGATACACATCCTCTTGGATTTGGAGTAGAACTAATTTGTAGGTTAACTACGCATTCTGTCCTGAAGTTAACAGCCACTAAAATGCCGTAACCAAATCCAAGTCCATTATCCCATTCGCTGCTGTGTGTGTGAGAATATCTGGAGGCAGTGGTTTGAAAGAGAGCAGTGGTCCAACAAACCTCCCACACAGTAACTGCGGCAAATACTTGTGGACACCTGTGGCCCCGTGCTCAGCCCCAGCTGTGTATGGTTTTATTTTCTGTTTTTTTTTAAATTTAGAGATATAGCACAGAACAAGTCCTTTTGGCCCAGCGAAAACCGCCACCCAGTATCCCACCTATTTAACCCCAGCCTAATCACAGTACAATTTACAATGACCAGTTAACCTACTAACCAGTGCATCTTTGGACTATGAGGCAACCAGGAGCACCCAGAGGAAACCCACATGGTCAAAGGGAGTACGTACAAACTCCTTACAGATAGCGGAGAGTTGTATGCCAACCTCCGATGCTCTGGGCTGTAATTGTGTCGCGCTAACTGCTACTGATCACCCTGCTGTGATCTCCTTCAAGAAGTAAAAAAAAATCACCCAAGGCCAAATGGGGAAAATAAATCTGCTAAGTTCTTCTCTGACATTAGTGATCTGCACATCTTTATCCAGGTGTGATCCAGCTGTGGTTCTTACTCTCACAGGAGGAGCTTGAGGTGGAAGCCAGAATGGAATTAAGGGAGGATGGAAGGCAGAGTAGGCTTGTGGAGTTAGAAACCTGGCCAATTCCTCTGCTGTATTATTGACTTTACACCCCTTCTCTTGAACTTTGTGTTCATGGCTATTATGGACCTTCTTATTTATTGCTGCGGTGTGGATGGTGCTGACAACACCAGCATTAATTGCCTATCCCTCAATGTAGCTGGGACATTTCAGTGAGAATTAACACTGCTGTGGTTTGAATCAACTACTGATTGAGCAATCAGGCCAATAACGATGTAGCTAGCTATTTCTCCTCCTGGGTATGGAACACCGAAAATCGTCACTACTGAGGCTTGTTATTTATTTAGAAATATTTCATCAACTGAACTTAAATCCCTCCACTCTCCCTGACAACAGAATTCCTTTCTCCAGATCATTACTAAAGCCTCCTGTAACTTAAACACTATTCCCATACTGCAGTGTTGCAAGAGAAACTCTGTCTCATCCTAAACTTCACTCAGTATTTTTGTGGTTGTGGGCGGCAGACACTTGGGATAGGGATGGTTACACCTCCAACTGTATCCCTAGTCAAAAGAACAGAAATATTTATTTTTTAATGTGTCAGTTTGAGTGCAGCAGATCACAACCTATTGGTTGAGTGTATGAAGGACATTTCTTAATGCAAGACAAAAGTTCTCAAAATACCTTGCAGGTCAGGCAGCTTCCATGGGGTTACATTTCAGGTAACTGTACTTTCATCTGAGCTTAGGACAATGACCTGTTTAGATGCTGCCTGCCCTGTAGAGTATTTACATTATTTTCTGCTCCAAACTTAAATGGTCTTCACCATGTTTAGCATGTTAAAGCTATATGTACTGGTTCTGGCAGTATTTTGAAAGATTGTTGGAGGTGCAGGTTTGCTTATGGGTTTTGGGCAAAGACTGAATGCACCACAGGGCCTTTCCAGTTTCTGTTTAGCATTCTCATGCAGTATACCGCAAGATCATCCTTGCCATCAGTCAATGCAGTGACTTCCACTGCACCCCATGGCCCTGCTTCCCGTGTGCAAGCTCAATCCTCCACGTTGCCCAATAGTTTCGGCTGTATCATGTGCTTCATCGTGTCCCTATGCAAAGTTGAACATTACTCGCTTGATGCTCTCGTTCTAATTTCCCCACCCCCCCACCCCACTTCCCCCTTGTGTGTTATTTCATAAAGTTGCAATGATTATGCATTGAAACAAAATGTCGCTGTCTGTAATGACATTTCCTGGATGCATTAGTGCAACATATCTGCACTGTTATACTGTAATACTGTAGGTTTGAAAAAAGGTACTGTTTCTTAAAAAAATGTGAATTATTACTATTTAATATATACAGTTGTTCGAAAGTTCTGTGAAAGATAAGTTATTAATAACTTCAAACATAAGATGTTTTAAAACACATTTGTTGACTAGAAGGTATTGAATCAGTCAGCATTGAACTGCAGCTGCCATCTACCTGCCCATCACTGTGCACAATAGACAATAATGTGAATAACACTGTCACAAGAAGCTGAGGTTTCCTTGTAAATTCAGGGTAAATATTGAACATGCCATTAAGGCATTACTACTTACATTTTAATCTGGCTTGAATCGCTTCTTCCAGCCCTGTCGATGTTGTTGATTACACTCTGTTTTTTTTTTTCTGTGAGCTTGATACCATTTGCATTCAGTTCCACACACTGAACAGCATACAACACCAAAGTCGGCCCTTCAGCCCAAATGGCCCAAGATGCCCTATCCAAGTTAGTCCCATTTGCTAGCATTTATAGAGTCACAGAGTTAATAAATCATTTTTTGAAGTACATACAGGTGATTTTAATTGAATTATTATCCAGAAAAATCCTTCAGTGCACCTTTGAAATTATGGTAGAGGATCTGATCCAGATATTGATCATGATCTATTCAGTTGGACAGGAGCAACCATGAGCCACCACTGGGCACAATGCAACTATTGATACAAAAGCAAAATACAACTGATACTGAAGCCTGAGTTTAAAACAGGGAACATTGGAAATGCTTAGCAGATCTGACAGCATCTGAGGAGAAAATATGTTAACTTTTTTCTCTTTATGGATACCACCTGATCTGCTGTGAACTAACAACTTCTGATTCTGAAAGAGATAAAGTTTGGGTCAGGAAGAGGAGGGATTAGCAGGCACAAAAAGTTGTTGAATTTATTATCAGGTGATTGTAAAGTGCCGAGGTTAGAAGTGTTCCTTGATGCACTGCTGAGCTTTGTGGAAGAGTGTAGGAGACTGAGGACGGAGCAGGCAGTGGGATTGAGATGAAAAGTATCGGGCCACATCTTCTGCATAAAATTCGGGGGTTCCCCTTGCAGCTGTTGGGAGGAAGTTCAGACTCCCTAGAGGGGGATGTCAGTAGATAGCTGTGGTGGAAGTAAGCTGAGCTGGGTTACAAGAGACATTTAGTGACGTTGCTGGCATGAGATCAGAGTTGAGGTAAATACTCAGAAGGTCAGGGAGCATCTGAGGAAAGGGAGCCACAGAGATGGTGTTTGGATCATGCTGCACCTTCTCCAAGCCTCACATAACCCTCCTGAGGTCACCAGCATCTTCAGTGTCATGTGGACACTGCACAAACAACAACCTGCCCATATGAGCTGCGAATTAAAGATCTCCTTGATGGATCCTTATAGTTTGTGCTCTCGGTGTGTCTGAGTATCTCAGACAATAAGGGAGAAATGAAAACTGTGCACATCCAGTCATCTCTGGGTGAAAATCTCTCTCCTCTCTTAACAGCTGATCCCTGATTTGAGGTGATGATCCTTCGCACTAGACACCCCTACTGAGCGAAGCATCAACCCTGTACTGGTTTCCCGGAGGCCAGCTGCTTTAGTTCTACTTCACAGTCCCATTCCATCCTGTTAGTCCATGGGCTTCTGTACAGTCACGAAGCCACTGTCAGATTGGAAGAGCAACGTCTCAGAGTCTGTCTGGGTAGCCTCCAACATGACAGCATGAACATTGATTTCTCTCATTTCTGGTCATTTCTCTCCCCTTCCCCCTTTTATGCTTTTTCCATTCACAATTCTGGCTCAGCTCTTACCCTCCTCTCCTCCTCACCTGCCCATCACCTTCTGGTGCCCCTCCCCTCTCCTTTCTTTCCATGATCCACTGTCATCTCATATCAGATTCGTTCTCCTTCACCCTTTACCTCTTCCATCCATCACCTTCCAGCTCCTCACTTCATCTCACCTACCCACCTCAGCTATCAGCTGCCATCTCGTAATCTTCCCCCTTGTGGCTAAAGGGATCAGGGGGTATGGAGAGAAGGCGGGTACAGGGTTCTGAGTTGGATGATCAGCCATGATCGTACTGAATGGCGGTGCAGGCTTGAAGGGCCGAATGGCCTACTCCTGCACCTATTTTCTATGTCTCTATGTTTCCCCCCACCTTCCTGTTGTAGCTTCTACCCCATTTCCTTTCCAGTTCTGTTGAAGGGTTTCATCCTGAAACACCGACTGTTTGTTCCACCACATAGGTCACGTCTGCCGTGCTAAGTTATTGTTGCTCAAGATTTCCAGCATTTGCAGAATCACTTGAGCTTATGATAACATGTATTGATCCTGTTTGGTGATTTATCTTCCATGTGATCTTCAGGGCCTGTAGTCAAGGTTAAAAGCTGTCTGATCCTGCAGCATGGAATATTCCTAAATGCACTTGGCTTTGGAACTGCTTAAAGACATAGAACAGGCTGATAGGTTTACTTTAATTTGACATAATCATCAGTAGGCATTGTAGACAGAAGGGCCTATTTCTGTGCTCAAGTCTTAACAGACACTCAATGACACCTCCTGTAACTAATAATATGGCCACTGAATGTTTGTTTGTGATCTTCAACTGCTGAAGATCATCCATTTCAAGGTTTGATGTGTTGTGCGTTCAGGGATACTCTTCTGCACATTTGTCGAAACACATGGTTACTTTTGCCTTCCTTTCAGCTTGAACCGGTCTGCCATGTTCCTCTGTTCTCTCTCAATAACAGAGTGATTTCACCTGCAGAACTGCCCGCTCACTGGAAGTTTTTGTTTGCTTTTCACACCATTCTTAGATAACAATTTCTTCCCATTCTGACCTTTGGCCTGAACAACAACTGAACCTCTTGAGTACATCTGCTTGCTTTTATCCACTAAGCTGCTGCCACAGAAATTTGCATTAACAAGCAGGTGTACCTAAAAAAGTGGCCGCAGTGTGCAGAACGGGACAGCACAGGAACAGACCCTTGACCCACAATGTGAGAATTCAACTCAAAATCACTATTGCCTGCACATGATCCATATTCCCATATTCCCTGACTATTCTGGGGTGCCACGGTAACATAGTGGTTAGTGTCAAACTGTTACGGTGCCGGCGACCCAGGTCGAATTCCACCACTGTCTAAGGATATATTCTCCCTGTGACTGCATAGGTCTCCTCTGGGTGCTCCGGTTTCCTCCCGCATTCCAAAGATATACGGGTTAATAGGTTAGTTAGTCACATGGGTGTAATTGGGTGGTGTGGACTTGTTGAGCTAGAAGGGCCTGTTCCCGTGTTATATCTCTAAACCTAAATCTGAAACATTGGTGTATTTATTTTAACAGCTTCTTTAATACCACCATTGTAACTGTTTCCACCATTCCCATTCCTGGCCCCACCACTCTCTACGTAAAAAGAACCCCACCCCACACAACTCCTTTAACCCCCCCCCCCCACCTCAATCCACCTCAATGCATATCCTTTAGTATTTAGTATTTCTACCCTGGAGTAAAGATTCTGACTGTTTATCCTCTGTCTGACTCTCAGGATTGTATAATTTTTAATTAGGTTGCCCCTCAGACTCTGACACTCCAGGGCAAACAATCCAAGTTTGTCCAACCTCCTTACAGTTTATACCCTCTAATCCAGGCAGCATCCTGCTGAGCCTCTTACGCACTCTTTCCAATGTCTCTACGCCCTTCCTGTACTGCAGTGACCATAATTAACACACAACTCCCTGATCCATCTCTTGTGTGAATATTTTTAAAAACTGTAAATTCTTCATAAGCTGGATAACTGCTTCATCAGTTTAAAACTTGGGAGGAGAGTCTCAGGATCAGGGGGTAATTTTGATTTCAAGATTCAAGTTTATTTATCACATTCAGATCAAAAGATACCGTGGTTGGCGTTATTTGTGCTTAACAACCAACACACCCGAGAATGTGCTGGGGGCAGCCTGCAAGTGTCACACACGTTCTGGCACCAGCATAGCGTGCCTGAAGTAAGTAGTTTCTACACTCAGCAGCTTATATGTTAAGTTTTCTTTATCTGCTGACCACTTTTTGCACAGATACATGTGCTCACGAGGTTGGGGATGGGAGCAACATGAGGCAAGGGTGTGGGTAGGGTGTTCAGCCTACATTAGGATTGGGAATACTAGCATTCAAGAACACGGGTGGGGTCACATGCAATCTGAAACTCACAAGTTAACTCTACGTAGAAGTAGTCATATCCATGGAAGGACAGAATGTGTCATTGCAGCTTTAGAGTCATTGCCATGGCCTCAGTAAGAAACGTGTTATTGTTGTAATTGGTAGGACATCTGTGCCCCATTCCCCCCCCCCCAGATATTTGTATTCATTGCTGAGGATGGGAATGTAGAGTTCAAGGAATGCCCAGGAGTGCTGGTGTAGTCTCGTAGAATAGTGTAACAAAAGAACAGGCCCTTCAGCCCACAGTGTCTGTGCTGACCATCATCCCAATTTACACCGCACATTTGCTTGCACATGGGCCATATCCCTCAATTCATCCCCTGTTCACATGGCTATCTAATGGCTCTTAAACATTGCTATTGCATCTGCTTGCAGTGTGTTTCTGGTGCCTCTGAATAAAAGAAAGCGCCTCATCGATCTCCATGAAACTCTTCCCCTCTCGTGTTAAAACTTTGCCCTCTAATCTTTGACATTTCCCACCCTGGGAAAATTACTGATGATCTGTGCCACTCATTATTTATACACCACAGTGAGGTCATCTATTTGTCTCAGAACACCTTCACATTTCTCCAATCTTGTGAGGAACAAAGTCCTACTAATGACATTTCTTATATTCCCCACTTCACCACCGTCCACCTGTTTTTTTGAACAGGTTTCACTTTTAGATTTAATTAATTTGACTCAGTAAATTAGGGATATTTAAGAAACTCAGGCACGTGGATGAAAGAGGAATGGAGGGCTATGTAAGAGGGAAGGGTTAGATTGATTACGAAGCAGATTAAAAGGTAGGCATAATATCATGACTTGTTCTGTAATGGGGAAATTCTTGTACAGGGCCCTGGTGAGACCACACCTGGAGTATTGTGTACGGTTTTGGTCTCCAAATTTGAGGAAGGACATTGTAGCTATTGAGGGAGTGCAGCATAAGTTCATGAGGTTAATTCCCAGAATGACGGGACTGTCATATGTTGAAAGATTGGAGCGACTAGGCTTGTATACACTGGAATTTAGAAAGATAAGAGGGGATCTGATTGAAACATATAAGATTATTAAGGGATTAGACACACTAGAGGCAGGAAACATGTTCCTGATGTTGGGGGAGTCCAGAACCAGAGGCCACAGTTTAAGAATAAGGGGTAGACCATTTAGGACGGAGTTGAGGAAAAACTTTTTCACACAGAGGGTTGTGGTTCTGTGGAATGCTCTGCCTCAGAAGGCAGTGGAGGCCAATTCTGTGGATTCTTTCAAGAAAGAGTTGGATAGAGCTCTTAAAGATAGCGGAGTCAAGGGATATGGGGAGAAGGCAGGAAAAGCGTACTGATTGTGGATGATCAGCCATGATCACAGTTAATGGCGGTGCTGGCTCGAAGGGCTGAATGGCCTATTCCTGCACCTATTGTCTATTGTTCTATGTTCTAAATTAATCTCTTTTCAAAAATTCTGATGGTTGAACGTTCATGAATATCTAGACCAATGCACTGGGTTCTCCTGCTCAATTTCACATTCAGATTTCTGGTGCTTAGCTAGTCCTTGTAATATCACTGGACCAAGACTGATCTGCTCAACCTTCTGTCTGTTGCTATAGTCAGTTAGGATGCACTCTGTCTTAACTCCATCTTGATTCTGAAGTTCTCACACCAAAAGAAATTCCCCAATAAATATGGAATTTATAAATTTAAGAAGTTAAGCAGCTTTTGGAATGTTAAAGGCCATTTAAAAAAGTGAATAAAATTCAGCTAAATTAGAATTAGAATCAGGTTTAATATCAGTGACACTTACTGTGAAATTTGTTCCTTTGCAGCAGCAGTACAATGCAATATATTAAAAAGCTATAAATTACAATATGAAATATACAGTACATTTTAAAAATAAATAAATAGTGAGGTAGTTGAGTACTGAGTGCGTGTCTTCAGGTTCCTGTACCTCCTCTCTGATAGTGGTAATAAGAAGAGAGCACATCCTTGGCGATGGGGCTCCTTAATAATAGATGTCACCTCTTTGAGGCATTGCCCTTTGAAGGTGTCCTTGATGCTGGGGAGACTAGTGTCCACTTTGAAGTTTTTTTCAATCCTGTACAGTAGCCGCTCCATACCAGAAGGTGATACAACCAGTTAGAATGCTCTCCTCGGCAACCTGTAGAAATTTGCTAGAGCCTGTGATGACTAACCAAAGCTCTTCAAACTCCTAATGAAGTATAGCCACTCGCCTGCTTTTTGCATCAACATGTTGGGTCCAGGGTAGATCTTCAGAAATGACAGAAGTATGGACATTATTTACAATTATATATCAGATTGCTTCCTAAATTAACATTCCATTTTTTGACATCATTATGACATGATTATGGTCACACCTTCAGTAATGCAAGCAGACTTGCACTGTATGTTGACCAAGGATGTGTGCACACACAGCATCTTCTGCTCCCAGTGAAGTCTGAAAGCTCGCTAAGTACACCACATAACACGCACATCATTTTCCTCACTCCGTGAAGATGTTTCTCGTGGTCAAATAACTCAGCTAATAAATAACTTGTGATTGAGTTTTGAGTTTTCAATGTCACTCTTCCATGAAGACAATTTTTACAAAGTTTATATTACAAGAACCTTATGACGAGATTTCACTCATGGTGTTATTTGTAAAGGTGTTCAGGTAACAATATCAAACGTATCTGCCATTGCTAAAGATTTTGAACTTGATCCTCATGACAAAATTAAGTCTTAAAATATTTGCCTAGCAATAAATTCAAGTTTATTGTTATAGGCGTGCATACACAGGGTGTAAATTTCTTGAAAAGTATTTGCAGCAGCAAAACAGTACATTACAAGATGAGGACAAATTTGAATCAAACTTCAGTGAACAAATTAAACTTGTCCAGTCCACTGTACACTGTTAGCAAAATCAATCCAACAACTGATCTGAGTGCAGAAATTATCCCATGATCATAGGACTGTGATCTCTTGGTGGAGAACATCCAAGTGTGAACGTTGAGTGCGGGATTGAATGTGGCTTTGATATACAAATTTCTCATTAACAATTATAGGACATGGGAAAGGCCTTTCATCACAGTGATGTGCCGACTTAAGTTAGTAATCAAATGGCCAACTGAACTGATTCCTTCTGCCTACCTAATGTCCATGTCCTTCCATTTTTCTCATATTCACATGCCTATCTAAACATGTCTTAAAAAGTCTCTAATGTATCTGCCCCAGGCAGTGCATTCCAGGCACCTACCATTCTCTGTGTAAAAAAAAAAATTGCCTCTCACACCTCATTGGAAATCCCTCTCATCTCTGGTATTAGACATTTCAACCCTCGGAAAAAAAGATACTGTTTGCCTACTGTATCTCTCATAATCTTATATTCTTCTATCAGATCTCCCCTCAGTCTCTGCCACTCCAGAGAAAGCATCCCAGGTTTGTCCAACCTCTCATTACAGCACATGCCCTCTAATCCAGGCAGCATCCTGGTAAACCTCTTCTGTACCCTCTCCAATCCTCAGCTTCCTTCCTCTATATCTCCCAGAACACAGGAGTCAAGGAGGAGGCATCAAAACCTATTTGCACTGCAGCAGATGCAGTATACTCAGCAAGAATCCAACCCAACCTCAAGCACAGGTCCCAAAAGTATGCAAAATCTCTGAGGTTAAAACCAGGCTGGTGAAACATTGCAAAAGGTGCTGATCACTGCAAAGCTGGTGATGGGTCAATAAGCAGCTCCACACACTGGAAGAAATCGAACCCCGGGAACAATAATCTTGCAGATGAAGGGGGAAGAAAAAATCTGCAGGACAAACTTGCAGCGGAATCCGCTCATTAATTTCCCTTCCACTCCTTTGCACGTTAAACGTTTGAATATGTTAAGAACACAGTGATGTGCAGGTGGATGCATGCTGGATGGGACGCTCTGGGGCAAACAGGGAAAATACCTGAAGGGTTTTTTTTTGACTTCAGTAATTTTAGAAAAAATAGAAACAAGCATAAAAATAGAACCACAATGTTATATTAGTGGACCAGGGAAAACCTACCCTCAACAATATGTTATACAGCACGTCTCCAGTTATGATTATGGGGCTTGAAGTGATACTAAATAAACAGATCAGTATTTTATAAATGTCCAGTATGTGTTAGAGCTGATTTGTACATATTGGGTCATCTTTACAGAATAATGTTTAGAGTAAAATAAAGCTGCCTGAAGGGCTCCTGGCTGGTTACCGACGCACTGTTAAACAGTGGATATTGCAAGGCAGCTTGATGTAATATTTCTACATTTCATTTCCTTATTGCCTTAAATTTATTTTCCTCACTGCTTCTGTACTTCACTGATTGTGTGGAAAAAAAACATTAAAATTTAATTTAAAAAATTGATCCATGTTTGTGTTGAGGTTGCATATCTTTGACACAGTTAAGGGGAGTCATAGAGTGGTACAAAGCTGGCCGGTGGGGTAGTGGCATCAGTACTGGACTTCAAAGAGAATGGTCCCGAGCTCGAATCCAGCCAATTTCCTTGAACACTTGCCGTCCATGCTGGGTTGAGTGTCGAGCTAGTCACTCAGCCTCATAAAAAGCAGTCAAAATGCTACAGAAATGATAAAAAAAATGTTGCCTGATGCACCACAAGGCGTGAAAAGGAACAACAACAGTCATACAGCATGGAAAGGGGCCATCAATGCTGACCAAAAATCCCATCTAAACTAGTCCCATTTACCTATATAGGTGAGCCATATCCACCTAAACTTTTTTATGCCATGGACCCCTATCATTATCCAAGGGGGTCTATGGACCCTACGTTGGGGACCCCTACTCTAAACCTTTCCTGTCCATCTACCTGCCCAAGTACATTTTAAATATTCTCAATATACCTGCCTTAACCACTTCTTCTAGCAGCTCAACCCACTGACTGCCCCCCCGGGTTAAGAAAAGTTGCACCTCAGGTTCCTATTAAATCTCTACCCTCTCACCTTAAACTTGTACCCTCTAGTTCTTGGTTCCCCAACCCTGGCAAAAGGATGGTGCACCTCGGCCCTACCTATGCCTCTCATGATTTTATACTCCTCTACGTATTCACCCCTCATCCTCCTACGCTCTAACGAGAAAAGTTCCAACCTGCCCAACCTCCATAGCTCTGTGTGGTTTAACATGGCACTGCTGAAGACGAGCGCCAACTTGCTGGTGTTTAACAAAATAAGAAATACAACTAAGTATTATGAATGATACTTCTTCTGCAAAAGCTAATTATGGTAGATGATGAGGAGGTGAGCAAAGTCGAAGAGAGCGGGTGCAAGGTGAAGTCGGGCTGAGCAGGGCAGAGCAAGGTCGGAGTGGAGGAGCGGCAGATTCGGAGCCCGTCCACCCAAACCAAGGGCGAGGTTTGATTGATCGAAACGCCAGGCCAATTCCGAAAGGCCAGGCGTGCCAACATGTGGCAGCGGGGTCCAGGCCCAGAAGGTATCGATGCAACGGGGCCTGGGTCTTGGAGTAAGGAACAACCCAATGTTTGGATGATTTAAGCGGGCCAGATAGATTGAAAAGGCAAGGTGTCAGTACTGGAGGCAAACGTTGTGGCAGTTCTGCTCTCTGCTTCATGACATCTGCTCCGCTCTTCGCTGCACTGAGGCCGTGGCTGTGCCCGGCTCTGGCTGTCCTGAGCTTCATGTCTGAGGACTCACTTTCACTTGGAATGCTGTTTGCCTGCTATTCAAAAGTTTCAAAGGTGCACTTAATGTCAGAGAAATGTATACAATATACATCCTGAAATGCTTTTTCTTTGCAAACATCCACGAAAACAGAGGGGTGCCCCCAAAGAATGAATGACAGTTAAATGTTAGAACCCCAAAGTCCTCCCCCCAGCTCCCCTCCCTCCCGTGCATAAGCGGTAGCAAACAATGATACCCCTCCCGCCACTGAGCGTTCAAGTGTGAGCAAAGCAACAGCAAAGACACAGACTTGCAGTACGTCAAAGACTGCTTGTTCACCCTGTATTCAACATACCACAGGCTCCCTCTTTCTAATAAGGGAGAAAAACTATTGTTTGCACGATTAGTTTTTTTCCCCCTCTCTCTGCACATTGGGTGTTTATGGGTCTTTTTTCTAAATGGTTCCCTTGTTTTTTTTTGTTTTGTGGCTGCCTCTAAGGAGACAAATCTCAAGGCTGTATAATGTACTTGTGATAATAAATGTACTCTGTACTTTAAACGTTGAACTTCACGTCCTGGTAACATCCTTGTAAATCTCTGCACTCTTCTCAAGTTAATGCCATCTTTCCTATGAGCAAGTTCCTGTTTTAAATGCAGCCTCACCAATATCTTGTACAACTGCAATATAACACCCCAACCTCTGTACTCAGTACACTGAGTGATGTTAGGCAAGTGTGCCAAATGCCACCTTCATCACCCTGTCTACCTGCAACTTTCAGGGAGAAGAGAGAGATTCTTAACTCCCAATCAAACTGATGAGTTACTCGAGTTTGCAATGAAGCACTTGGCAGAAAAATCATTCAAGTTTGTTGGATGGATAAATGAACTATGTTGGTATCTTCGCCCAGGCCAACATCCCCTGTATTATGGTCCTAGTTATTCTTAGCTCAGCTGAGCAGGCCATATTGTGTCCATGTCCAACACCAGAATCTTATTTTTTCAACGGTTTGATTGGGGCTCGACTACTCAAGCGTGTGGAGGTCGGCCAGTGAGAACAGCGAGAAGAGTTTAAAAGTGAGAAGATTTCAAAAGGCGATGGTTACTTCTTCAGTGGTTTGAACAGAGCACGACTGCATGAGCATGTGGAGGTCAGCCAGTGAGAACAGCGAGAAGGGTTTAAAAAGAAGACAGATTTATACAGCGGGCGTCAGAGTAGAGAGAGACAGAGTAGAAAGGCTTTGGCTCAATGGGGCTTTGGCAATAAAGGGTCAAGGCAAGGTAGGTTATCTGGGTAGAATACAGACAGAAAGTACTGCGTGAGGCTGGTTTTCTGTGCTCGGTGCCAGATGTGGGAGGTCCTGGAGACTCCCAGCCTCCCGGATGGCCACATCTGCACCAGGTGCGTCGAGCTGCAGCTCCTTAGGGACCACGTTAGGGAACTGGAGATGCAGCTCGATGACCTTCATCTGGTCAGGGAAAGTGAGGAGGTGATAGAGAGGGGCTATAGGCAGGTAGTCACTCCAGGGCCTGGGGAGACAGATAAGTGGGTCATAGTCAGGAGAAGGAAGGGCAAGAGGCAGATGCGAAAGAGTACTCCTTTGGCTGTCCCCCTTAGCAATAAGTACTCCTGTTTGAGTACTGTTGGCAGAGATGGCCTAGCTGGGGGGAGTAACAGTGGTTGCGCCTCTGGCGCAGAGTCTGGCCCTGTGGCTCAGAAGTGTAGGAAAAGGAAGAGGGTGGTAGCAGTGATAGGGGACTCTATAGTTAGGGGGTCAGACAAGACAATTCTGTGGATGCAAGGAAGAAACGCGGATGGTAGTTTGCCTCCTAGGTGCCATGGTCTAGTATGATTCTGATCGTGTCCAGGATATCTTGAAGTACGAACGAGAACAGCCAGAGGTTGTGGTATATATTGGTACCAACAACATAGGTAGGAAAAGGGAGGAGGTCCTGAAAACAGACTACAGGGAGTTAGGAAGGAAGTTGAGAAGCAGGACCTCAAAGGTAGTGATCTCGGGATTACTGCCTGTGCCACGCGACAGTGAGAATAGGAATAGAATGAGGTGGAGGATAAATGCGTGGCTGAGGGATTGGAGCAGGGGGCAGGGATTCAGATTTCTGGATCATTGGGACCCCTTTTGTGACCTGTACAAAAAGGACGGGTTGCACTTGAATCCGAGGGGGACCAATATCCTGGCAGGGAGGTTTGCTAAGGCTACTGGGGAGAGTTTAAACTAGAATTGCTGGGGGGTGGGAACCAAACTGAAGTGACGGAGGAAAGGGAGGTTGGCTCACAAATAGAGAAAGCTTGGAGACAGTGTGAAAGTGAGGTGATAGAGAAGGGACGCACTCAGACCGATGGTTTGAGAAGTGTCTATTTTAATGCGAGGAGTATTATAAATAAAGCAGATGAGCTTAGAGCGTGAATCAGCACTTGGAGCTATGATGCTGTGGCCATTACAGAGACTTGGATGGTGCAGGGACAGGAATGGCTACCTCAAGTGCCAGGCTTTAGATGTTCAGAAAGGACAGGGAAGGAGGCAAAAGAGGAGGGGGTGTGGCACTGTTGATCAGAGATAGTGTCACAGCTGCAGAAAAGGAGGAAGTCATGGAGGGGTTGTCTACGAAGTCTCTGTGGGTGGAAATTAAGAATAGGAAGGGGTCAATAACTCTACTGGGTGTTTTTTATAGACCACCTAATAGTAACAGGATCATGGAGGAGCAGATAGGGAGACAGATTCTGCAAAAGTGTAATAATAACAGGGTTGTTGTGGTGGGAGATTTTAATTTCCCAAATATTGATTGGCATCTCCATAGAGTGAGGGGTTTACATAGGGTGGAGTTTGTTAGGTGTGTTCAGGAAGGTTTCTTGACACAATATGTAGATAAGCCCACAAGAGGAGAGGCTGTACTTGATCTGGTATTGGGAAATGAACCTGGTCAGGTGTCAGGTCTCTCAGTGGGAGAGCATTTTGGAGATAGTGATCACAATTCTATCTCCTTTACCATAGCATTGGAGAGGGATAGGAACAGACAAGTTAGGCAACATTTAATGGGAGTAAGGGGAAATATGAGGCTATCAGGCAGGAACTTAGAAGCATTAATTGGAAACAGATGTTCTCAGGGAAATGTACGGAAGAAATGTGGCAAATGTTCAGGGGATATTTGCGTGGGGTTCTGCATAGGTACGTTCCAACAAGACAGGGAAAGGATGGTAGGGTACAGGAACCATGGTGTACAAAGGCTGTTGTAAATCTAGTCAAGAAGAAAAGAAGAGCTTACAAAAGGTTCAAAAAACTAGGTAATGATAGAGATCTAGAAGATTATAAGGCTAGCAGGAAGGAGCTTAAGAATGAAATTAGGAGAGCTGGAAGGGGCCATGAGAAGGCCTTGGTGGACAAGATTAAGCAAAACCCCGAGGCATTCTACAAGTATGTGAAGAGCAAGAGGATAAGATGTGAGGAATAGGACCAATCAAGTGTGACAGTGGAAAAGTGTGTATGGAACCAAAGGAGATAGCAGAGGTGTTAATGAATACTTTGCTTCAGTATTCACTACGGAAAAAGATCTTGGCAATTGTAGGTATGACTTACAGTGGACTGAAAAACTTGAGTATGTAGATATTAAGGAAGAGGATGTGCTGGAGCTTTTGGAAAGCATCAAGTTGAATAAGTCACTGGGACCGGATGGGGTGTGCCCCAGGCTACTGTGGGAAGTGAGGGAGGAGATTGCTGAGCTGCTGACGATGATCTTTGCATCATCAATGAGGATGGGAGGGGTTCCGGAGGATTGGAGGGTTGCAGATGTTGTTCCCTTATTCAAGAAAGGGAGTAGAGATAGCCCAGGAAATTATAGACCAGTGAGTTTTACTTCAGTGGTTAGTAAGTTGATGGAGAAGATCCAGAGAGGCAGGATTTATGAACATTTGGAGAGGCATAATATGATTAGGACTAGTCAGCATGGCTTTGTCAAAGGCAGGTCGTGCCTTATGAGCCTGTTTTAATTTTTTAAGGATGCGACTAAACACATTGATGAAGGTAGAGCCGTAGGTGTAGTGTATATGGATTTCAGCAAGGCATTTGATAAGGTACCTCATGCAAGGCTCATTGAAAAAGTAAGGAGGCATGGGATCCAAAGGGACATTGCTTTGTGGATCCAGAACTGGTTTGCCCACACATGGCAAATAGTGGTTGTAGATGGGTGATATTCTGCATGGAGGTCGGTGACCAGTGGTGTGCCTCAGGGATCTGTTCTGGGACCCCTACTCTTCGTGATTTTTATAAATGACCTGGATGAGGAAGTGGAGGGATGTGTTAGTAAATTTGCTGATGACACAAAGGTTAGGGGTGCTGTGGATAGTGCAGAGGGCTGTCAGAGGTTACAGCGGGACATTGATAGGATGCAAAACTAGGCTGAGAAGTGGCAGATAAATTTCAACCCAGATAAGTGTGAGGTGGTTCATTTTGGCAGGTTAAATATGATGACAGAATATAACGTTAATGGTAAGTCTCTTGGCAGTGTGGAGGATTGCAGGGATCTTGGGGTCCGAGTCCATAGGACACCCAAAGCTGCTATGCAGTTTGACTCTGTGGTTAAGAAGGCATATGGTACATTGGCCTTCATCAGCTGTGGGATTGAGTTTAAGAGCTGAGAGGTAATCTTGCAGCTATATAGGACCCTGGTCAGACCCCACTTAGAGTACTGTGCTCAATTCTGGTCGCCTCACTACAGGAAGGACATAGTGTTACGTACCCCGTAACTGGGTTGCCAAACCAGCAGAAATGGATCACTCAGTTGGAGTCTGGATTACTAGAACTAAGAAAGTTTTATTAAAGAAACAAGCAACACAGTACTCTAATCAAAAGGATAATAAATGCAACAGTTCAACAATGATAAACACACATGTACACAGAATTAGGATAACAGGATCAATCAAGCTCTATCGTCATCTAGGGGTAAATGACCAGTTTCAAAGTGACACAAAGTTCAGTTCAATTGAATTCAGTTCAGTTCACAGTAATCACTGCTGTGGGAGATGGACAGTGAGGGGAAGGAGAGAGAGAGCAAAAACGAATGAATATTCAAATGGCTTCCACACAGACCTTCGATATTCTTCGCAGTCAGCTTTAGGGCGAGCCCTCTGTGATGTCTTCTGAGGTCACCGACCGTGACCCCTCCGTTTCCAGATACGATCGTTTCTCTGCGGTGAACCTGGCACCCAGGCAAGGGCGGACACACACCAGGTTCCCGCCGATTGTGCCTTTCCACCCTGTGCGTCTATGGCTTGGTCCCGCGACCAGCCCTCCAAAACTCCCACTGACTTATGGGAGACGCACGGCTTCCAGGGTCTCGTTACCTCGGGGTGTCGTGTGTGTCTTGCCTTAGCGAACCTGTCCCTTTTTATCCCCCTGCTGGGGTATTGCCTGTCCATCACTTCAAACAGCTCAGGGTTCAAAGGGGGAGCCGATCTTGACAGCTCTCCTTCCGTTAAACTCTCCCGTCCCTTCATTAACATCCCCAGATGCTGCTCCATTGTTTTCCTTATCTCTCTTTCTCCTGAAGACAGGTGGCAGACCAACTGCTGATCCCACTGGTGCCAGCACAGGACAGCTAACATCTTAATCTATGTGTATTCTCGTCACAATAGCAACCATAGAAAGAGTGTAGAGGAGATTTACAAGGATATTGCCTGGGTTGGGGAGCATGCCTTATGAGAATAGGCTGAGTGAACTCGACCTTTTCTCCTTGTAGCGACAGAGGATGAGAGATGACTTGATAGGGGTGTACAAGATAATGAGAGGCATTTATCGTGTGGATAGTCAGAGGATTTTCCCAGGGCATAGTTTTAAGGTGCTTAAAAGCAGGTACAGAGGAGATGTCAGGGGTAAGTTTTTACGCAGAGAGTGGTGAGTGCATGGAATGGGCTGCTGACAGTGGTGGTGAAGGCGGAAGGGTCTTTTAAGAGACTCCTGGATAGGTACTTGGAGCTTAGAAAAATAGAGGGCTGTGGGTAGCCCTAGGTAATTTCTAAAGTAACTACATGTTCAGCATAGCATTGTGGGCTGAAGGGCCTGTATTGTGCTGTAGGTTTTCTATGTTTCTAATCCCATGTAAACACACTGTTTCAACCTATGTCAACAGCGAAGGTGACCAGGCAAGGAGAGGAAAATATTTAAGTTCCCAAAGTTTCCCTGAAGAAATGAAACATCCATGAAGTTCCTGGGTCTGGTCAAGTGGAGAAGGGGTGTTGGGGATGGTATTTAGAATCCTGAGGTTGTGTGCACCTGCACTGGACAGAAAGCCTGCGTAAGTGGAGAGGGGTCTGTATCCTACCCACTGTCCTGTCTCTGGAAAAGTCCATAGTTTCCACGTTGGCTGCATTAGCTGCCACAGATCACACAAAGCTGTCACCCTCAATCTTGGGGGACTATCACAGAAGAATAAGAAGAGAATCCTTTGTAAGGTCTCTATACAAGGGAGATAGTGATGTATGGACAGAGGAAGAAGAAAAGTTTAACAAAATACCTTGAGGGAAGATTTATTTTACTTATAAGATCTATTGCTCCAACTTTAGAATGTTCCCCAGCCTGCATGAACTGACTGCCAGATTTTCTGATGTGGGTAGCTTGTAATTGGTAGAGATACAAATTATTAAGTAGCCAATCAGCCCTCAGTTGAGGTTCAAGGTTCACCAGTACAATGTATTCAAATCAGATTCAGATTTATTTATCACGGTTACATGTTCACATACAGTGAAATATATCATTTTGCGTCAACAACCAAACATTAAGGATGTGCTGGGGGCAGCCCGCAATTGTTGCCACACATTCTGGCGCCAACATAGCATGCCCACAATGCTCATCAGAGCACAAGCAACAAGAACAGCAAAGCAAGCCCCTTTCCTCCCATGGACAGTCCTTCAACACCAGGGTAGGTCTCCAATCTCCAGTCCTCGACTTCTGTACTTCCAATTGATCTTCGGGCTTTGATCTTCAGTATGGACTTCCAAACCAGCCAGTGATGAACTCCAGGCTTGAACTCTGGTTGTGCCGACACGCTGGCCCTCGTGCTTTCTGGGATAGCCTGATATCCACGATCTCATTTATCACCGAGCCACGACACTGCTTTTGAACATGGAAGAGGCCTAGACTATGCACATGAAGGCAATGCACACCAATGTAGTGTGATAACCTTCAGGAAAGGATTACAATGATGTGCCAAATTTCTATAGGAGAGGCTTTAGAGAACATATAGGACGTACTGGTTAAGAAAATATTCCTGAAGTGTTGGATCCAAATTGTATGTTGAAAATAAATAAGCGTAAGATTTCTTTCTGCAAAGTGCAAACAGATCAATTCCAAAGTTTGTCATTGTTTTGCCACTGAGTTATCCTCCTGTGTACAGACACACATCCATGCAAATTAAGAGCAGGAGAAGGCCACTAGAATGTTGAATAAGCTTATGGCTGATCTGAAACTCCTGTCTAACCCCAATGCTGAGGCTTTACCAAGTCACTGGTCAGACTGCAGTTGGTGCACTGTGAACAGTTTTTGGTCCCTTATCCAAGAAACGATACACTACCATTGGGAATGGTCGAGAGGAGGTTCGCGAGAATGATCCTGGTAATGAAAGGGTTAATGTATGAGGAGCAGTTGCTGGCTCTGGGCCTGTACTCACAGGGGTTCAGAAGAGGCCGGGCATCTCATTGAAACCTAGTGAATGTTGAAAGACCTAGTTAGAGTAGACAGGGAGAAGATGCTGTCTATAGTGGAAGTGTCTGGAGATGGACAGCAAAGACCAAAAGACATAGGAACAGAATTAGGCCATTTGACCAATCAAGTCTGCTCTGTCATTACATCTTGGCTGATCCAGTTTTCCTTTCAGCCTCAATCTCCTGCTGACTCCCCGTATCGCATCTATCACCCTCTGCCTTAAGCACACATACATACGGACTTGGCTTCCGTAGCTGCCTTTGGCAACAAGTTCCACAGATTCACCACTTTCTTGTTAAAGAAATTCCTCCTCATCTCCATACTAAGGGATACCCCTCTATCCTGAGGCTGTGTCCGCTAACCTTAGGTTCTCCCACCATAGGAAACAACCTTTCCAAATCCACCTTACACCATTCAATAGGTTTCAATTCTTCTGAATTTCACTGAATACAGGCCCAGAGTCATCAAATGCTCTTTATATGATAAGCTGGTCAAACCTGGAATCATTTCCGTAAACCTTCTTTGTACTCTCTCCATTTTCAGCACATCCTTTCTAAGATAAGAGACCCAAAACTGCTCACAATACTCCAAATGAGGCCTCACCAGTGTTTTATAAAGTCTCAACATTACATCCTTGCTTTTATATTCTAGTCCTCTTGAAATGAATGCTAACATTGCATTTGCCTTCCTCACCACAGACTCAACCTGCTAATTAACCTTTAGGGAGTCCCGTTCAAGGACTCCCAAATTCCTTTACACTTCAGTATTCAGTATTCTCTCTATTTAGAAAATAGTCAACCCTTTAATTTCTTCTACCAAAATACATGGTCATGCACTTCCCGACACTGTATTCCACCTGCCACTTCTTTGCCTATTATCCTAATCTGTCTTGGTCCCTCTGTAGCCTCTCCTCTTCCTCAAAACTACCTGACCCTCCACCTATCTTCATATTGTCTGCAAACTTACAGCAAAGCCATTAATTCCACCATCCGAAGGGTCTCGGCCCGAAACGTCTTCAGTTAGTCCTGACAAAGGGTTTCAGCCCGAATCGTCGACTGTACCTCTTCCTAGAGATGCTGCCTGGCCTGCTGCGTTCACCAGCAACTTTGATGTGTGTTGCTTGAATTTCCAGCATCTGCAGAATTCCTCGTGTATACGTTTTTTAATTCCACCATCCAACTCATTAACATAAAATGTAAAAAAAATCAGTCCCAACACAGACCCCTGTGGAACAGTACTAGTCACTGGCAGCCAACCAGAAAAGGCTCCTTTTCTTCCCACTCCTTGCCTCCTGCCAGTCAGCCACTGCTTTATCCATGCTAGAATCTTCCCTGTAATGCCACGGCTCGTAGCTTGAAAAGCAACCTCATGTGTGGTACCTTGTCAAAGGCCTTCTAGAAATCCAAATACCCAACATCAACTGATTCTCCTTTGTTTATCCTGCTTGTTATTTCTTCAAAGAATTCCAACAGATTTGTCAGACGAGATTTTCTCATGAGGAAACCATGCTGACTACGGCCTATTTTATCACGTGCCTCCAAGTACCCTGAGACCACATCCTTAATAATTGACTCAAACATCTTCCCAACCACTGAGGTCAGACTATCTGGCCTATAATTTCCTGTCTTCTACCTCTCTCCCTTCTTGAAGAGTGGAGTGACATTTGCAATTTTCCCATCTTCCGGAACCATCCCAGAATCTAGTGTTTCTTGAAGGATCATTACTAATGCCTCCATAATCTCGTCAGCCACCTCTTTCAGGACCCTGGGTGTACACCATCTGTTCCAGATGATTTATCTACCTTCAGACCTTTCAGTTTCCCAAGCAACTTCTCTCTAGTAATGGTAACTTTACATATTTCATAACCCCTGACACCTGGAATGTTCACCATATTGCTAGCGTCTTCCACAGTGATGCAAATTCTTAGTCAATTCATCCGTCATTTCCTTGACCCCTTTATTATCTCTCCAGCATCGTTGTGCAGTAGTCCAACGTCCACTCTCGCCTCTCTTTACACTTTATGTAGCTGAAGAAACTTCTGGTGTACGCTTTAATATTATTGGCTAGATTACTTTTGTTTTGCCTTCTTAATGACTTTTTTAGTTGCCATCTCTTGGTATTTGAAAGCTTCCCAATCCTCTAACTTTCCACTATTTTTTGCTCCACTATATGCCCTCTCTTTGGCCTTTATATTGGCTTTGACTTCTCTTGACAGTTGTGTCATCTTCCCTTTAGAATACTTCTCCCTCTTTTGGTATGTATATGTCCTGTGCCTTCCGAGTTGCTTTCAGAAATTACAGTGATTGCTGCTCTGCCATTATCCCTGTGCAGTGTTCCTTTCCAATCAATTCTGGCCAACGCCTCTCTCCTAACTCCATAATTCCCTTTCCTCCACTGTAATACTGATACAGCTGACTTTATCTTCTCCTTCTCAAAATTCAGGGTGAATTCAATCATATTACGATCATTTTCCCCTAAAGGTACTTTTACCTTAAGCTCTCTAACCAATTCCACATCCCTTTTGTACAGGTCACATCTTCCATAGGAGAGATCACAATGATCCATTAATCTGAACCCCTGCCGCCTGTACCAGTTCTTCAGCCATGCATTGACCTGCCAAATCATTCTATCCTTACCCTGGCATGCGACACAGATTACTACCCTGGAGGTCCTGCTTCTCAGCTTTCTACCTAGCCCCCAAAATCTCTCTTCAGAACCTCCTCACCTTGCAAACCTATGTCACTAGTGCCAATATGCACCAAGCCTTCTGGCTACTTACCCTCACCCTTGAGAATGCCACTGACATCATTTAAGGCATCCCTGATCCTGGCATCAGGGAGGCAATATACAATCCGGATGCCTATCGCGCCCACAGAACCTCGTCTCTGTTCCTCCAAGGAATCTCTTTTCAGCACTGTGATTCTCTTCATCTCTCTGCTCTCCCGAGCCACAGCACCAGATTCAGTGCCAGAGGTCCATTCACTGTGGCTCCTCCTAGTAGGCTGTCTCCCTCGATAGTATCAAAATTTGTAAACTTATTATTGAGGGGAATGACCACAGGTGTAGTCTGCACTGGCTGTGCATTTCCCCTCCTTATCCTGTTACCTGTCTCCTGCAACCCAGGGGTGACTACCTCCCTGTAGCTCCTGCCTATCACCTCTTCATTCTCCCACATGAGTCGAAGGTCACTGAGCTGCAGTTCCAGTTCCTTGATACGTTCTCTCAGGAGATGCAGCTCAGTGTAGCTGGTGCATATGTGTTCTCTCCCAGATTTCCCACATCCCACATGGAGTACAAAACACTGCCCCTGGGGCCATTCTCAGCAATCTACTGTGCCCTAACAGATGGGGAATGGATAAATGAGGACAGAGACAGAGTAACTTGAAAGACAATGTACCTCACCCAAACCTGATCTTGCCTAAGCCTGATGAGCTAAAGTCACTCTAAACATTGGCACACTCCAAATGAATGGGCAGCCCTTTAGAATAGAGATGAGAAGGAATTTCTTTAGCCAGAGGGTAGTGAATCTGTGGAATTCATTGACACAGTTGTTTGTGGAAGCCAAGTCATTGGGTATATTTAAAGCAGAGGTTTTTGATTGGTAAGGGTGTCAACGGTTACAGGGAGAAGACAGGAGAATGGGGCTAATAAATCATCCATGATGGAATGGTGGTGCAGATCTGATGGGCTGAATGGCCTAATTCTGGTCCTATGCTTTATGGTCAAAATACAATATGCTTCGAGAAGTACCAGGTTCTTCCTGCCCAATGCATTAAAAGGAAGTTCACTGTCTTCACCAGAGCAACCTCCTTCCCCTCCACGTGATCTCATAGCAATGGATGAAATATTCCCATTCTGTAATTATTTCCTTCTAGTTAGGCATTGGAGATTTCTGCCCATTCAATACTGCAATGATTGCACTATTTTCTGTGAACTGTACGGATAAGATTTGAAATCGTGTCAGCTTTGCAATGGGTATCAAACATTCACCAGAAAGTACCCAGGCCGGTTCAGAGAGTGTAAATCAGTAGCACTTCACATTTGAGCCTTCTAATACAGGCCCTAAACCTCCTGATGAAAAGTCTTGGCTCAAAATGTCAATTATTTACTCCCCTCACAGATGCTGGCTGACTTGCTAAGTTCCTGCAGCATCTTGTGTATGTTGCCTTAAATTTCCACGCACTTTATTTATCACCCAGTTTTTCCCATTATGAGATGTTTAACCCATAACCGCTATTGTGATTCCATGATTAGACCATAAGATGTAGGAGTGGATATAGGTCATTTGGCCTATCAAATCTGCTAGGCCATTCAATTTTGGCTTAATATTTTCTCTCAGCAGCATTCTCCATCCTTCTCCCCACACCCTTTAATTCCTTTACCGATCATGAACCGATCAACCTCTGAGTAAATTTACCCAGTGACTTGGGCACCACAGCTCTCCATGGCAGCAAATTCCACAGAGGGGTGGTAGAAATTGTTCCTCACCTTGGTTCGAAATGGACATCTCTTTATTCTGAGGCCGTGCCTTTTGATCCTAGACGCTCCTACAAGTGAAAAGATCTTTTCCACATCTAATCTATCCAGTATTCAGTCGGTTTAAATGAGGATTCCCCCTCATTGATCTTATTCATCTCATCTCACATAAATCTATTGGATACTGGAAGGCCTAGTAGAGTGGGCATGGAGAGGATGTTTGCTGTAGTAGAGGAGTCTAAGACCAAAGGACACGGACTCTTTAGAATTTATGTGATGAGGATTTTCTTTAGTCAGAGGGTGGTGAATCTGTGAAATTCATTTGGTCCTATGGCCTCACCCTTCTGAATTCCATCGCGTTCAGGCCCAGCGCATCAAACGCTCCTCATATATTAAGCTTTTCATTCCCAGGATCATTTTTGTGAACCCTCACATCTTCAGGTAGCGGTGCCTCAAAAAGGCAGCATGCATCATTAAGGACACCCATCACCCAGGCCTTGCCTTGTTCCCATTGCTACCTTCAGGAGCCTGAAGGCTCACATTCAAAGATTCAGGAACAGCTTCTTCCCCTCTGCCATCAGATTTCTGAATGAACATTGAACCCATGAACATTACCTCACTCCTTGTTTTATTTTATAGTTTTGCTCTACTTATTTAAGTAGTTAATATCTATATATACTTAGTTTAATTCACAGTTTTTTTTTCTATTACTATGTATTACATTGTACTGCCGTTGCAAAGACAACAAATTTCACGACATATGCCGGTGATATTAAACCTGATTCTGATTCTGATATTGATTCTTTGGACAATCTCCTGGGCCAGCACATCTTTCCTTGGATATTGGGCAGAAAATTGCTCACCATTTTACACGCACAGAAGAAAACCAGAATCTGTTCAGCAGTTTGCTGAAAGATTGAAACAGGACGGGATACATGCCGTCAAATAAGTTCGCTGAATATTCAAATAATTTTTGCAGAGCTACTGCTTATATGTCCATATACCTATCTATGCACGCAAGATGTGTAAATCCACTAAATGCAGACTGCATTTCGACATTAAAATAATAATAGTGTTTGCAAAGTGAATAGATAAACGAATCTGTGTATTTGCAGTGCATGCCTAGATTTAAAAAAAGACATATGAAAACAAACAGCTGTTGTACATAAATCCATTTCACCGGAACTCTTTTGAAAGATAAGTACAAAGCTCTCAAAGATTAAAGACCATTTTTTATATATAATTAGCCAACACAATGCACTCACATTTAGGTATATAAATGTTCCTGGTACTCAAAGCTGTGTATTATGTGAAATATGGCCTGTCACATCTCTGCATTTACTAGATAGTCCCCGCAAGTAATGGTTGACAGGTTGATAAACAGAGACCCCAGGTCTGGATTTGACATCTTTTGTCTGATATTTGAACTGAGAAGGCTCTGAAAAGGTCTTTAATCACCTCTTCATCTCTCTTCCAAATGACAAATGAAATATTCATGACCTCCGTGTTAAATATTTATTGTCCTGTTAAAATTCCCTCCTACGCAAGTGCAACCTGCCAATTTGCCAAGGCAGATTTTACAAGTCACTAGAAGTTGTTTCAAACATTTAAAAAAAATTTAGATTGAAAAGGTTGAAAAAAGTAATGTTAAAGAAGTATTTCATGATGGCACTGAGCTGTAGTCTCCAATGAGGTCACAACTCGGAATTAGTTGTTACTTTGGGTTATTTTAGGTTTGTCAGCATGGTTTTATGGACAGCAAGGGGAGTTAGGGATCACTTTAGGGTTTACGAACAGGGATGAGAGGTCAGGCCAAAGTCCAAGTCTCAGCTTCGTGTTTAAGTTTCAGCAACAGGGATGTAGGCAGATGTTAGACTGGAGTCATTGGCATGTTCCGAATAGGCATTCCTTGCAGGCAGGAGAAAAGAGGTCTAGTGACCCCTTAGTTACTCAAATCCAGTGACTGGAGTACAAGGCCTAGAGTCCAGGCCTCATCTTTGGCATCCATGTTCCTCATTCATCATCATCAGTGAGTCCCGGCTCGATACTGAAGATCAATGTCCTAAGAACGATCGCAAGTCCAGCTCGAAGCCCGAAGGTCGATCAGAACTCCAGATTGTGGTCCACAGATCGATTCAAAGCCTGGATGTGGAGGCCCAATGACCAGAAGTGAGTCTAAGGCTACGTCCACACTACGCCGGATAATTTTGAAAACGCCAATTTTGAGTAAAAACGACAGGCGTCCACACTAAGCGTTTTTCAAAGTATCTCTGTCCACATTAGACGGATATTTGGGCGAATCTCCTCCACTGGGCATGCGCAGGACACACAGAAAACAGGCAAAGAGGAAACGACATACTTGGTGTTCGTTTGTCCAGTTACGGAGTAGAAAAACTTAAAAGGAATTACTCTTGGCTCTCGTGCAGGAGGACTTAAAACTAAAAAAAACAAATACTGGAGCGTATGGATGCAACCGACAGGGAATTCACGGACAGTATGACCCGGCTGACGACGAGCATTGAAAAACTGACTAACTCCATTACATTAATAAAGCACCTTGTTAAATGTATAAAACATGACTGCGTCAGTGTTATCTTGTATTTCCATACAATGTTACATTAGGCTGTTACACATCTATTGTCAGAGAAGTACTTGCATAAATAGGTAAACCACCTTGGTTCTTGGTTCTTGGTTCTTGATCCTGCAAAATATTCTGCACGGAATTTAAACTGGAGGTGGCGGAGAGTGTTTTCTGTCCTTACCTTCATACAAGCAAGGACAGAAAACAGGGCAAAGTGAGTATACTTACTTATTCAGTAAGCTATGGGTCAAAGTATTTGGTGAGTGCATTTCTAACTCTTCTGGCTTCAGTCTCGCCGTGTGCTATGAAATTGTTAGGTTCTGCGAAGCACAGAGTCAAATATCGCTGTGATAATTATACACGCTAAACAATAAAGTAGTAATAATAATAAGGATAAGAATAATAAGAAGAAAACAATGAAATGCCGCGCTGCCGCCATTTGTTCCAGCACGTCATGACAGCGGTTTTAAAAAGCACCGGTTAACCCGTACACACTGCAACGGATATTAGGCGTTTTCAGATTTATTCACTCTGGAGACCGTTTCTGAAAATCTCAGTTTTCGGGGGCTAAAAATGCCGGTTCAGTGTGGACGGAGGGTCAAAACGAAGAGAAAAAGCTTTGTTTTCAAAATTATCCGGCGTAGCGTGGACATAGCCTGAGAATCTCTGTGAGCCTGCTGAGGAAGCTGAAGGTGTACTGTCTGCGACCTGGGCTTGTTTTGCTGGTGTTGCTTTGTTGCTCGGTGTGAGCTGTTTTGTTATGTGTTTATGTTATGTACTGTTCAGCTGAGCACGGCGGGCATCCTATGTTGGGGACAGAATGTGTGGCGGCACTTACAGGTGGCCCACAGCACATCACTGGCTGTGTTGGTTGTTACCAGGTAGCAGGGGTACAGCTAAGTGATCTGAGTGTGGTCTGACTTATGCCTTATAAAGCCTCAGAATTTACACCTTCCACCATTTCTGAATGTGTTTTTTTTTAACTTTCTCCTGAGGATTTATAGGTACTTAAACATTGCCAGAATACAGCATTAAGCAAAATTTTACAAAATGAACAATTATAGACGTGCTTTGTGATGTGGAACGGCGGGGTTATTTTTATTATGTTCTTTAACAGATCCTTGAGGAACAAGGGATTGGGGGCCTGCTGGTAAAGCATTTCACTGCATGCTTTGTTGTCCATGTGATAAATAAGTCTGATTCTGAATAAATCTGAATCTGAATTTGAATCTAAATTGTTGTAGTTTAACACGTTGCAGAATTATTTTATAGAATCATTAGATTACAAAAGTTGGCCATTCAGTCCATTTACTGTTAACCTTCCACATGTGCCTAACCCCCAGCTCCTTGCAGCATTTTATGTTGTAAAATTTTGCTTAATGCAGCATTCAGACAACATTTAAATACCTATGAATTCTCAGGAGAAAGTGAAAAAAAGACATTCAGAAATGGTGGAAGATGTAATAAATTCTGAGTCTTTATAAGGCATAACTCAGACCGCACTCAGATCATCTGACTGTACTCTTGCTATCTGCATACAGACAGGGCCCAAAGAAAAAGGCTCCAGAGATGAAAACAACTAAGAGGTGGTTACAGGAGGCTGAGGAATGGTTACAGGATTGCCCTGAGTCAGTGGACTGGGCATGTTCAAGAAAGTCATATGAGGACTTGAAGGACCGTACCAGGGTCATTACAGACTTTATTAAAACAGCTGTGGGTAAGTGTGTCCCCACAAAATCGTCACGAACAAGAGAAAATCTGCAGATGCTGGAAATCCAAGGAACACACGTAAAATGCTGGAGGAACTCGGCAGGCCAGGCAGCATCTACGGAAAAGAGTGCAGTCTCGGCCCGAAGTGTCGACTGTACTCTTTTCCATAGATGCTGCCTGGCCTGCCGAGTTCCTCCAGCATTTTGTGTGTGTTCCCCTCAAAATCGTTCAGGGTTTTCACCAATCAGAAGCCCTGGATGAACAATGAAATCTGGATCCCGCTGAGAGTTAGATCAGAGGCGTTCAAGTCTGGAGATCAAGACTGCTACAAGAGGTGCTGGTATGATTTCCAGAAAGCCATCTCGAGGGCAAAGTGGAGATTCTGGACTAGATTGGAATCAACAAGGGATGCTCGAGGCAAGGTTTGAATACCAAAAACTCCTACAAACATAAATCGTGCGACATAGTGAATAACAGAGCTTTGCTTCCGGAAGACTTCTATGTTCACTTTGATCATCAGAACAAAGATGAACCATCGTGCCCCCGCCAGCCCCCGGTCTCCCGTTGACCCTTTGGTCTCAGTGTCTGAAGGTGACGGGCGGGCTGCCTTCAAGAGAGTGAATCCAAGGAAAGCATCCGGACAGAGAACCTGGCCGAGTTCTGAAATCCTGTACTGACCAACTGACCGACAGATATCTTCAATCTCTCGCTCCCGCAGTGTGTGGTACCCGCCTGCTTCAGTCATACTGGTGCCCAAGTACAGTGTGGTAACTTGTCTAAATGACTATCACCCAATGACACTCATCCATAGTGATGGTGTTTTATGAGGCTGGGGTTGAAGCATATCACCTCCTTTATGAATGGTGACTTGGACCTGCTCCAATTCGCCTTCAGAAGCAACGGCTCTACAGCAGATGCTATCTAGTTGGCTCTTCACACAACCCTGGAACATCTGGGCAACAAAGGTGCACACATCAAGATGCTTTTTTTCGACTTCAGCTCAGAAAACTAATCAGTACACTTCAAGACCTGGGCCTCAATAACCCTTGTGCAATTGAATCCTGAATTTCCTGACTTGTAAACCCCAGTCAGTTTGGATTGGCAAAAACATCTCCTCCATGATCTCCAGCAGCACAGGAGCACAGGGATGTGTACTTAGCCCTCAACTCTACTCACTTTACACCTATGACTGCGTGGTTGAATACAGCTCCAACACCATATTCAAGATGGCTGACGACACCATTGTTATGGGCTGTATCAAAGGGGATGATGAATTAGGAGGGAGGTTGAAAATTTGGCTGAGTGGTGTCATAACAACAACCTGTCACTCAATGTCAACAAGATCAAGGAACTGCCCTGCCCGGTTTCGGCCTGAAACGTCGACTGTACTCTTTTCCATAGGTGCTGCCTGGCCTGCTGAATTGTGTGTGTTGCTCGGATTTCTAGCACCTGCAGATTTTCTTTCATTTATGATTAAAAAGAGCAGTTAACATTGCTGTGGTAATGGAAACAGCAGATACGCACAAATAAGCTGAAGTCAGCAATGAAAGCGAGCATGAACAAAATTGCCATGTCTAAAGAGAAACCAGCCTGGCCGAACAAACTCTATTACTGTTGTGGCAGGGTCTCACACACACCAGGTCAGCGCAGATTTAAGGGTGACAACTGCAGTAAATACAACTAAGTAGGACACATATGAAGAGCATTTTGGGCAGATAAAGATAAATGGACTGCACAGGGAAGAGAAAAAGCTGAAGTCAGGTTGCAGTTTCAAAAAGAGCACTAAACTGCACGCTGTTGATGAAAAGCTGATAATGATTAGAATGACTCAGAACTGGGCAGCCTTAGATTTACAGTGTGAAAATTAACAACAGAGAAGCAATATGGAATACACCAGAAGTAAATGGCAAGTTAATTAAAATGGAATTGGACACTGGATTGACTCTTCCAGTCATTCCACAAAACGAGATTGAATGGCATTTCAAGGATACTATACCGAAGCCTGCAGATATCCAACTAAGGAATCATACTGGAGAAAAGATAACTCCTGTGGCAGTGGCATTCGTAATAATGAAATACAACAACCAACCAGCCACATTGAGCTTGTATCTGGTAAAAACAGATGGACCAGCATTGTGGGGACATGTTTGGCCAAGACAACTATAAACTGATTGGATATCTATCCACCTCCATGGGCATGGCATATTCCCTACAATGAAGCCAACTGAAATCAAACTAAGAAATGTACTGGATGATGCTACACCTGTCCCTATGCCAAACACAAGTGTAAGGAGGTTTCTATTTTTTTATGTCACTGCATAGTCTAATTAAAATGGCTTCTTTGTTATGTTATAATTGAAAGGGCTTCTTTATTATGTTAACTGCTGAGAAAGTCCTTCCCGCTAGCAGTGTGTTTGATAAGAAGATGTTATGAACCAATTGCGATAGTTGTTATGTTTTTGGTGTGTCTGTAAGATATTGTATGCGCGGGGTTTTGGAGGCAGAAGGCAGGAGAGAGAGAGACAGAGGATGGACCAGGTGCTGTGAGTCCGCTAATGGGGTTGGACCCCAAGTGGGGCGTTCGGCGAGAAGAGGAGACAGAGACGGACTCGTGTGGAGCATCTGGTCGACCATCGTCGTTGGTCCCAGGCGGCCGATCGAGGTGGTCCGAGGGGTTGCAGGGTGAAGAAGAAGGGTCCTGAGCTCCAACTATTTGTGCACGAAGAGATTGAACTTTGATAGGTTTGGCACCTTTTATTTTCCTTTTATATTTTATTCTCTATTAATTATATAGTTCCAGTAATATCTATAAACTGTAAGTCATTTAATCGTATCTGGTGTACTGTCTGTTATTTGGGTGGGGTGGGGTACATCACACAGCATCCACACAAACTAATTACCCAGTTTGGCGGGGCCGAGGGCTGTTTCCCTAGACGACAGCGAGCCGAGCGACCCTGAGGGTGGCCAGGGGGGGTTACACAAGGAACTGTTGCTCAACGGAGGACGAATAGTCGCTGGTGCCAACCTTTGTGCCTCTGGTTGGAAAGCATATTGGACCAAGGAAGGAAGGTGCTGCTCAGAGGAAGAATGAAGAGATGAAAGCAGTGGTCCAACTGCAACAGTTTTTGTAGGCAACATATCTGATAAATTACTCAGGCAGCTACTTGGTTTTAAGCTAGAAGAAACTTCAAGAAACTTCTAAAATCATTCAGCTTTTGTGAGTACAAAGAACCAGCATCTTCTCTGCACGCATTCAGGTTATTGCATGAACTTCAAGTGGGAGACAAAAAGCTGCTTGTAATGGTCGACGCAAAGACCAAAGAACAGCTGGGTGAATGGAAGACCGAAAAAGAAAGGAGTCGATGGAGATACGAAAACAGGGGATCTGTCAGAGGATGTTGTGAATGAGGAAACTAAGAGGAGAGATCAGATCATAAAGGGAGCAATAGAAGGATTAATAAGAGAATGCTCCAATGATCTAAATGTATCTTCCTAAGATCAAGAAGCACAAACACAAAGAAGAAAAATGGAAGGAGAAGAAAAGAGACGACCGCTATCAGAACCACTTCCTGCAGTCTCAGTCAACTCCTACCACTATCATGGAGGAGGCCCCAGAATCTGAGATAGTTTCACAACCACAAGTCTCACCTGCCAAGCAGAGTGATCCCTCTTGTCAGGAAAGACATTATCCCACAAGAGTAAGACATTCTTCACAATGATTAAATCTTTAGGCCTGAATGGGACCATTTAAGATTTACTATGCTGTGGATATCTGTACAGTAATTGTATTATATAGTACACTGTGTATATAGCTGAGATGCATTCTCTATTGATTGGAGTTTATAGTTGAGCATGGAGGAGTGTGGTGTATTTGGTATTTCAGTAGTATTTGAGTAACCTTGTAGATATATTGTTCAACATTCTTGTTCCTTTCAATAATTCATTATGGGTTAGATGTATAAACACGTGAACTACATGCATCATCACACTAAGATAGGTCTGCACCTCACTGAAAATAAATCCGAAGTTTGACTCACATTTCGGACTCCCGTGTCTTCCTTTGAATTAGCTTAATGTTTTGAAGTTACGGAACATAACACCAGAGTTGGTGAATCTGTGGAATTAATTGCCAGTTTAGTCTGTGGAGGCCAATTCATTGGGTATATTTAAAGCAGAGGTTGATAGGTTCTTAATTGATAAGAGTATCAAAGGTCATGGGGAGATGTCAGGAGAATGGGGTTGAGAGGGATAATAAATCAGCCACGTTGGGCAAGATTGTTGTATTCTATGCCAAAGCGAGGCATGGCTTTTTCCCAGTGTGCCAGATACAGCATCAGACCTGGAGGCTTCTTGATTTACAGAATGGACCAAATTGCTGATTTAGAAAAGACAAAAGGTGCAGATCTGTGTTTCATGACAAACTCTCGATGATACTCCAATGTGGCTGTTTTGTCGAACTTGTGTTCCCCTGACCTTGAACATTTAATGGTCAAATGCCATCTGTTCTATTTACCTAGGGAGTTCTCTTCCATAATCCTGACCTAGCTTACATAGCAGCAGCCGACTATAATCAAATGCACGAGATACTGCATGATGCCATCTTCGAGCAAGAAATGCATTCCATCTCGTTTCATATCATAGTTGGGGACTTCAACCAGGCCTGCTTGGAGAAAAAAGCCTGCCCAATTACCATCAGCATACAACCTGTAGCACCAGAGGTCCTAACAAACTAGACCACTGTTATACTACGATAAGGAATGCTAATTGTTCCATGCCCCAATCACATCTCAGTAAATCTGATCATTTGGCTGTCCTTCTCCTACCTGCATACAGACAGAGGCTAAAGAGCCAAGTTCCAGAGTTTAGGACAACAAAGGGGTGATTTCGGGAGGCAGAGGAACAGTTACAGGATTGCTTCGAGTCAGTGGACTGGCCACTGTTCATCGACATGTCTGTGGATCTGAATGAGTATATGAGTGTATCCCCACAAAATCTATGGGAGTTATCCCCAACCAGAGCCCCTGGATGAACCATGAGATCTGCGATCTGTTGAGGGCCAGGTCAGAAACGTACAAGTCTGGTGACTGTTACGTACCCCGTAACTGGGTTGCCAAACCAGCAGAAATGGACCACTTAGTTGGAGTCTGGTTTAACAGAAGCTAATAAAGTTTTATTAAAGAAATAAGTAACACAGTACTCTAATCGTAGGGAGGTAAATGCAACAGGTTAGCAATGATAATACACACGTGTACACAGATCTAGGGTAATAGGAATCAATCAAGCTCTATCACAGTCTAGGGGTAAAATGATCAGTTCAAGTGACGCAGAGTTCAGTTCAGCTTAGTTCAGTTCGCAGTAATCGCTGTTGTGCCGTTGGAGAGAGAGAGAGAATGCAAATTTTTGATTCAAACAGACCTTTGATGTTCTTCGCAGTTAGCTTTCGGATGAACCCTTTTATGTCTTCTGTGGTCACGGACTGTGACCCCTCCGTTCTGGATATGACCGTTCTTCCGCAGTGAACCCGGCACCCAGGCAAGGGCGGACACACACACCAGGTTCCCGCCGATCATACCCTTTTCACCCTAGGCGTCTATGGCCGGTTCCCGCGACCGGACCTCTAAACTCTTACCAACTTGTGGGGGCACACCGCTCTTCCAGGGTCTCGTTATCGCGTGATCTCGTGGTGTGTGTCGTGCCTTAGCGAACCTGTTCTTTTTATCCCCCTGCTGGGGTATCGCCTGTCCATCAAACTTCAAACAGTTCAGGTTCAAAGCAATTGGTCTGTCACTATCTGAAATGTGTTTCTTTCTCGTTAATCTCTCTCTTCTCTCTTATTAGCATTTTGAATGTTTCTCCATTGTCTCCCTTATCTCTCTCATCAGCATCAATCTTCTGATAACTTGGTTTGTCGTCTCATGACCAAGAACATTATTGAGGTCCAGGTACATTCTCCAGAAATCCATCTCATGGGTGAAGTGGCAATTCCCGATTAAACCTGAATCAACAAAGGATGCTTGGCAGTTGTGGCAGGGCTTGAACACTATCATCTCTTATAAAGTTGAATCAAATGACATAGGTGACAACAGGGCTTCACTTCCAGATGAGCTCAATGCCTTCTATACTCACTTTGACCTTCTAAGCATGGAAGAACTATCACAAAACTCCCACAGCCCCAGAGGTTCCTGTGATTTCAGACTCTGAAGCCAATGTGCAAGCAGCCTTCAGGAGAATGAACCCATGAAAAGTATCTACCCCAGACGGGCTACCTGGCCAAGTACTAAAGAGCTGTGCTGCTCCACTGTTGGAGCGTTCACTGAGATCGTTAACCTCTCGCTTTGGTGGTCTGAGTGACCCGCCGGCTTCAATTAAACCAATGCCTAAGAAGAATGTGGTAGTCTGCCTCAATGACTATCTTCCAGTAGGACTTACATCCATAGTGATGAAGGGTTGTGAGAGGTTGGTATTTAAGCATATCAACTCCTTCCTGAGAAGTGACTTGGATCTGCTCCGGTTTGCCTACTGGAGCAACAGGTCCACAGTAGATGCCGCCTCATTTGCTCTTCACTCAACTTCGGAACATCCGGACAGCAAAGCGGCATACATTGGGATGCTCCTTATTGACTACAGCCCAGCATTCAACACCACCATCCCCTCAAAACTCATCAGTGAATTTCAAGACCTTGGCCTGAATACTTGTTTATGTAATTGGACCCAGATTTCCTCACTTGCAAACCCCAGTCAACTTGGATTGGGAACAACTTCTCCTGCACATTCTCCATCAGCACAGGTGCACCGCAAGGCTGTGTGCTTAGCCCCCTGTTCTACTCAAGACTGGTGACTAAGTACAGATCAAATATCACATTCAAGTTTTCTGATGACACTACTGTCATAGGCCAGATCAAAGATGATGATGAATCATTACATAGGAAGCATGAAAATCTGGTTGAGTGGTGCCACAACAACATTTTCCTACTCAATGTCAGCAATCCCAAGGAGCTGGTTATTGACTTCAGGAGGAGGAAACCCGAGGTCCATGGGCTAGTCCTCCAGAGAATCAGAGGTGGGGAGGGTCAGCAACTTTAAATACCCCTGTGTTATTATATCGGCGGACCTGTCCTGAGCCCAGCACAAGTGCAATTATGAAGAAAGCACGGCAATGCCTCTATTTCCTTAGGAGTTTGTGAAGACTTGGCATGACATCTAAAACTTTGACAAACTTCTATAGATGTTTAGTGGAGCATATACTGACTGGCTGCATCACAGCCTGGTATGGAAGCATCAATGCCCTTCAACAACAAATCCGACAAAAAGTGATGGATGTAGCCCAATATGACACAGGGAAAGCCCTCCCAATGACTGAGAATATCTACATGAAGTTTTGTCACAGGAAAGCTATATCCATCCACACTCTTCTCGCTGCTGCCATCAGGAAGAAGGTACAGGAGCCTCAGGACTCACATGACCAGGTTCAGGAATACTTATTACCACTCAACCATCAGTCTCTCAAACCAAAGGGGCTAACTTTACTCAACTTCACTTTCCCATCATTGAAATGCTCCCACAACCTATGGACTCACTTTCAAGGACTCTTCATCTCATGTTCTCTATATTTATTGCTTATTTATTTATTACTACCATTATTTCATATTTTTGTAATTGCACAGTTTGTTGTCTTTTGCGCAGTAGTTGAACGCCCAAGTTGGTGCAGTCTTTCATTGATTCTATTATAGTTATTATTCTATCATGGATTTATTGAGTATCCCTGCAAGAAAGTGAATCTCAGGATTGTATATGTTCACACACACACACACACACACATATATGTATATTTCTTAATAAATTTACTTTGAACTTTGAACAGACTCAATAGGCCAAGTTACCTAATTCTGCTCCTATGTTTATTTGGGACTATCTGAGGCAGCACTCAATGCCAGCAGGTCACAGGGATCAGCTGGCTGGCTGTGAACTTGCGTTGAACACATTTAGCTGTAAACTGAGAAGGCTTGCCTTTATCTCTGGTGTGGGAGGTGTTGTGTGATCTATGTGTTGTTAATGCCTCGCTATCTGTTGGATCCAATCCATTGTCAAAGACTGTAAGAACAAAAGAAGAATATTTTATTGTCGCCAAACAATTGATACTAGAACGTACAATCATCACAGCGATATTTGATTCTGCGCTTCCCACTCCCTGGATTACAAATATTAAATATTAAAAATAGTAAAAATTAGTAAATATTAAAAATTTGAATTGTAAATCATAAATAGAAAATAGAAAAATGGAAAGTAAGGTAGTTCAAAAAAACCGAGAGGTAAGTCCGGATATTTGGAGGGTACGGCCCAGATCTGGGTCAGGATCTGTTCAGCAGTCTTATCACAGTTGGAAAGAAGCTGTTCCCAAATCTGGCTGTACGAGTCTTCAAGCTCCTGAGCCTTCTCCCGGAGGGAAGAGGGATGAAAAGTGTGTTGGCTGGGTGGGTTGTGTCCTTGATTATCCTGGCAGCACTGCTCCGACAGCGTGCGGTGTAAAGTGAGTCCAAGGACGGAAGATTGGTTTGTGTGTGGGAGGTGTTCCCCGGGATCAATAAAGTATGACTATGACTATGTGATGTGCTGCTCTGTGTTCACAATCTTCTGCAGCTTCTTTCAGTCTTGGATAGGACAGCTTCCATACCAGGTTGTGATGCACCCTAGAAGAATGCTTTCTACAGTGCATCTATAAAAATTAGTGAGGGTTTTAGGGGACAGGCCAAATTTCTTTAGTTTTCTCAGGAAGTAAAGGTGCTGGTGGGCCTTCTTGGCAGTGAACTCTGCTTGGTTGGACAAGTTAGGTCGTTTGTGATATTGACCCTGAGCAACTTAAAGCTTTTGACCTGTTCCACTTGCGCACCACCGATGTAAATTGGATCGTGTGGTCCGTTACTCGTTCTGAAGTCAACAACCAATTCCTTCGTCTTGCTGACATTGAGGGATAGATTATTGTCTTTGCACCATGCCACGAGGTTCTTAATTTCCTCTCTGTACTCAAACTCATCATTACCCGAGATACGGCCTACAATTGTTGTGTAGGAAAGCAAAAGATGTAAGCAGGAAGGAAGAGATGAAGGAAGAAAGAGACAAATGGAAAGAAGGAACAGGAAGTATGAGGAGACAAGCAAGGCCAAGGAAGGAGAGAAGGAAAGGAGGAGGAAGGAGAGAAGGAAAGGAGGAGGGAGGAGAGAAGGAAGGGAGGAGAAAGGAACAGAGCGAGTGAGGAAGGAAGGGAAGGAACAAGGATGGGATGGAAGAAGGGAGAAGAAAAAGCAGGGAATGAAAAGGGAGAAGGGAAGCAAGGGATGAAGGAAGGGAGGAAGGTGTAATGAGCTCCTCAGGCCTTTGAGGGGAGCCAGAGAGCATTGGGCTCCAAGATTGTTTGATCACCTGAAAAGGTTAATTGTTGTTTAGCAAAAGTCGTTAATCGTTTAGTTTTCCTTGTGATTTTCTTTGCCGACTCTCTTTGTAAGGTGGTTTCCTGGTGCTTTCTGTACAAACTTGTTAAGTTTATTTTAATAGGCATGGAGATTCTGTGTTACTTGTATTATTTAAGCAGATGCCTGATCAGCACTAATGGCGGGGTCCTAGTTTTGAGAATGTTTCGTCTTGTGGTGTCGCTCAGCCACGCCACCTATGTTCTGTTAGAAATCTTACCATGAAACTTGGGTCTCTGTTTCTCCATTAGAGTCTGTCTTTCCTCTGCATTTGAATTCCGACATTGCCAGCACGCACCGTGACAGAAATGGTAAGAGAAGGGAAGGGAGGAGAGAGGAGGTAATGAAGGAGGAGAGGAAGATGAAGGAGGGAAGGAAAAAGAGAAAGAGGAGGAAGGTGAGAAGCAAGGAAGTAGCTTTACATGCAGACACAGGCTGCTGAAGAGGGAATCTGGAGCAACAAACAAGACGCTGGAGGAACTTGGCGGTGGGGAGTCGAGCAGTGTCTGAGAGGGAAATGACAGACCATGCTTTGGTCCATTTCAATGAGCCAGCATTTACCTGATAACCTGACAGGCCTCCTCGTGCACCGGGCTAATTTATGACAAGCAACCTTCAGCCGTACCTCAGGTGACATGTGGGGAAGGACAATGGTCCAATGTCTGACAACAGAAATAAAAAGCAAAGTAATAATAAACCCTGTTTTCCTGGGACTTAGGTTCTCGTCTACTCCAAGTTTCACCTTCACAGATCAGGATATAATCTCTAGCAGCTCTTCAGAGGTCTCTGTTTCCCCCATTTGCATTGAATCGATTGAGTTGTCGTTCCAGGGAAGACATTTGGGAGCTCCTCTGGCACCTCAAAGGACTTTGGTCCTTTCTGAGCAACCGTTGCCATAGCAATGTGGGTGAAGATATGGAAGACGGCCGTGAGGCATAGAAGCAGAATTAGGCTTTTCAGTCTGCTCCACCATTTCATCATGACTAATTTATTATCCCTCTCAACCCCCTTCTCCTGTCTTCCTGTAACCAATCAATCACCAATCTTATCAATCAATCACTGCTTAAATATACCCAACGACTTGGACAGCGCAGCTATCTGTGGCAATGAATACCACGGATTCATTGCCCTCTGGCTAAATAAATTCTTCTTCCTGTTTGTTGTGTTCTGAGGCTGTGCTCTCCGGTCCTAGACTCTCCCACTATAAGAAACATCCTCTCTACCTCCACTCAATCTAGGCCTTTTACCATTGAATAGGTTTCAATGAGATTCCCTTCTTATTCCTCTAAACTCTAGCAAGTACACACCGAGAGTCATCAAATGCTCCTGATAAGTTAACCCTTTCATTCCTAGGATCATTCTCGTGAACCTCTCCCCAATGCCAGAGCATCCTTTCTTAGATACTGCCCCAAAACTGCTCACAATACACCAAATGCAGTTTGATTAATGCTTTATAAGGCATCAGTTTATATCTTTGCTTTTGTATTCTAGTCCTCTTAAATGAATGCTAACATTGCATTTGCCTGCCTTATCACCAACTCAACCTGCAAGTTACCCTTTAGGGAATCCTGCACAAGCACTCTTAAGATTCTTTGCATCTCTGATTTCTGTATTTGCTCCCAGTTTAGAAAATAGTCTACACCTTTTTTCCCTTCTACCAAAGTGCATAACCACTTCCCCACACTATATTTCATCTTCCACTTTTTTACCCATTCTCTCAATCTGCCTAAGTCCTTCTGCCGACTCCCTGGTTCCTCAATATTACTTGTCCCTCCACATATCTTTGTATCATCTGCATCTTACACTATGGTTTCCATCATCTCTGGACACCACAAAGCTGACTGACCCGAACCATTAACCATTCTTCTCTCTTCACGGACGCTCCCTGACCTGCTGAGTATTTCAGGCATGTTTCTCTCCTACTTGGAGCACGACGACACCTCGGGAACAGGTACTCAGGCCCCCTGATGTCTTTTGTTTGTGCACACGTCTTTCCAATGCTTGGGTTGTTTATAAAGTTGGTGCTCTGAATGCGAGTTGGTTGGCAGCTGAGGCTCAGCTCATGATACCTTGCGCCTGTGCAGTGAAATCATAGCCATGTGGGGCAAACAGGCCCTTCAGCCCATCAAGTCACTGTTGGCCATCACAATGTTTTGATGTATACTTAACTAATATAATCTATTTAAGCCAATCCTATTTATGTGTGTGTTGATCTAATGTGCACCAGGTGTGAGAAGACTGGCCTACGTTGAGATGGTAAGAAGGACATAACACAATTGACACTAATTAGGCAAAACTGGTCTTACAATACATGATACCATTCAGAAAGATCTCTCCTGATCTTTGACCACATCTCCACTTTGCAGCTCAATCTCCATATATCTTGATTCTCCTGGATTTCAGAAATCTACAATCTCCACGTTCCGCACTGAGTCATAGAAGTCACACAGAATGGAAGAGGGCCCTCGGCCCATTGAGACTACCCGCCAGCATGACCCCTAGAGCCAGATGTGACCCCTAGCGCCTGTGCAGGTGGGTCCTCAAGCCCAAGTTCAGTCGGTGGGTCTGGAAGGCTGAGTTCGGCCAGCAGTCCGGATGTTGGGCTAAGGATAAAGACTAGTGATCTGCGAGGTCAAGGGCCATGGTCGGCGGACCCTGGAGACAAGCTCTATTGATCCTCATTGGGTGGGGTGAGTGTGGGTTCGTAGAGGTTTGTTTTGCTGTTGTTGTGTCCTTTCTGTTGCCTGCTGGTTGCGTGTAGTTCTGCTGAATAGTGTGGGCAAGCTATGTCGCCGCCGAAACCATGGCAACACTTGCGGGCTGCCCTCAGCACAACCTTGGACCGTGTTGGCTGTTCACACCTTTCACTGTATCTTTCAATGAACATGTGGCTAATAAATATAATCTAAATGAATCTAATTCTATTTCCTTCTCCCCAGATTCCCCTCAATTCCCCAGGGATTCTCACCACTTGCCTACAAGCTTGACAGTGGCCGATCAACCTACCAGCCCCCACCTCTTGTGGGAGATGTGGGAGAAACTTGGAGTCCCTGGAGGGAAAGGCCACTCTGACACACAGAGAGAACGTACACACTCCTCACAGGTGGCTTCGAAGGTTAGGGCTAACCCCAGCCCTCTGGACCACTGAGGTTGTGTGTGTGAATCCTAGTCCAGAGAGCTTTCGACTGACGCCCGGACGGTACTGAGGTAATACCACAGGGCTGGACAGGAGGCCTCTTGGATGAGACAATGAGGTGTTTGTTCTCTGGTGTAGACTTAAAAGATCCCATGGCAACAGCTGAACGAAGTGCCGAGGAATTATCCCTGTTGTTCTGGGAAACATTTCCCTTGGGTGCAATAATTATAAAAAAACACAGGTTATTTGCTCATTATCACTTGTTTATGCACAAACTGCCTGCTGTTTCCCACAATGCAACAGTGAGTAAGCTTCAAAAGGGTGACTTGCTTGTTTCTATCTTCGAATAAGTTCTTCCATTCCCCGACAAGGGGTAGACGACATATTTAGCACTCTGGTCTCGATGTTCTCCCTCATACTTGGCGGACCAGTCAGTTGTTCTACCAGTTGATGTTGCGAAGAAAATTAGATTTCACCTTTCTCTGCTCTGGCGGACACATATTGAGTTCAACTACAAAATACGTATAAATTTGTCCAAAAAAAGGTTAAAAGGTTGCTCAGATGGTTACACACGCTACAAAGGAGTGCAGCGTTTCCAAATATCATGGTAGCCTCTGTGTTCCTGTTTATTACCCTTCTAATTCTCTCCCCCCCTCACTCCCCCATGCCCGGACCTAACTTGCATTTTTTTTTTGCCTGCGTCCACCTATCATCCCTCTACCCGGATCCAGCTGCCCGTTGTCCTTCATCCCCTTCTCGGCCCACCAATCACTCACTTGCCTCGGTCTCAACTCTCCCCTTATCCTCCCTACACTGCCTATCTCCCCTCGCTCCTCTTAGAGCTCGACCCAAAGTTCGCCCCCGCCCGCCCCCTGCCCCCCCCCAAGATGCTACTCGACCTACTGAGTTCCTCCAGCAAGTTATTTCTTCCTGGCGTCTGCAGTCTCTTTTGCCTCCCTGTATGCTGTGTCATTCTGTAACTCAGTGGTCAGATACTTCTCTTTAAATGGCTGAAGTCCTTAATCTTGACCAATGACAGTGGATCTTCCAAATGTCAGATTTCTGCAGTCAGAGCCTTGCACTCTGAAGCAGTACTCATGGGAGTAGTCATGCAGAGAAGTGTGCTTCCTCCCTCATACACACTCAATGGTTGGGCAAATTTGTCATTAGCTGCAGAGAATGGCAATGTTAACTGAAATATAACCAGGACCTGGCAGTGGACAGGATTTAGCTTCCTCATCAGGACTGCCGAATTTGTCGCCAGCTGCAAAGAATGGCAAAGTCGACAGAAATATAACCAACACGCACAAAATGCTACAGGAACTCAGCAGGCCAGGCAGCATCTGTGGAAAAAGGTACCTTCGACGTAAAGTCCTACCGAAGGGTTTTTTTAGATAATGAGGACACTCAGTCCTCGTTTATTGTCATTTAGAAATGCATGCATTCAAAAATGATACAATGTTCCTCCAGTATGATATCACAGAGACACAAGACAGACCAAGACTAAAATTGACAAAAAACACATTATTATAACATATAGTTACAACAATGCAAAGCAATACCGTAATTTGATAAGAGCAGACCATGGGCACGGTAAAAAAATGTCTCAAAGCCCAATAACCCCAACATCTCTCGCAGACAGTAGAAGGGAGAAACTCTCTCTTCCATGAGCTTCCAGGGCCGCAAACTTGCCGATGCAGCATCCTGGAAGCACCCAACCACAGTCCGACTGAAGTGGCGACTGTATTTTTTTCCATAGATGCTGAGTGCCTCCAGTATTTTGTGTGTGTTGCTCAGATTTCCAGAATCTGCCGATTTTCACTTATTTTAGAAATATAATCAAGACTCGGCAATAAACAGAATATAACCTCCTCACCAGCTCAATCATTTTTATTTTTCATCGCACAATGCACCATCACAACACCCGAAACCTACCCGTTCTCCCGCTGAGGCCGCACAATGAGCAAGCTGTTAGAGCAACACCTTGCAGCTCCGGTGACCCAATTCGGACCTGTGTGGAGTTTTCATGTTCTCCCACACACCAGCGATGTCCACACTGTGGATGAAATACGATTGTGAACCCTCCCTAGTGTGTGGGTGAGTGGTATACTCTGAGGGAAAAAAGAGATCAATGTAGAATTAGTCTAATGGGTTTCTTAAGGTTGTTATAGTTGGGGGTGGTAATGGGGATAAGCTCCCACTACCTTTTAAATGCTCCTGAAGTCGTACACCTCAAGTAGCCTCCGACAACCAAGTCCGGCTCCTGGCCTTCAGGTATAGCTTAGCTACTGAGCCCATTGGAACCATTTCTACTGACAGGAGAAGGGTGGGTTGCTGGTGCCTTAAAACCAGTCGCTTCTGGCACATGGGGCCTGTCAGCCATGGTTGCCAGCTCATCTAGGAGAAGGAAAACTCTGATCTGAAGCCTTTGCTGCCTTGCGGCTACACCCACTCACAGGGAAGGCTTCAGGGGTAAATCCTGAGGGAAAAATCTGGAGATGGAGTCCTACATTGAGTTCAACACTGACTGGCAACTCCTGTGACTCTTCTGGTGCCAAACCATATCAGTCTCTGCCATTCCTTTGGGTTTATCAGATGCATGGAGAGGGGCAGCTTGCCTCATGGGCAGCAGCGCTCTCCATATTGTAATGCCCTGGCTTTGTATATCTAGGTGGGAGGACACAACGTCTGTGGTCGACCCTGACCAACAGAGGCCTCAGAGTGCATGATTGGCATGGACTTGATGGGCCACAGGGCTTGCTTTTTGTGCTGTATGATTCCATAACCCAAATCCCACTTTAGAGGCTGGTCCTCTCACTGCAACTCATTCTATGTGGACTTGCAGACTCCATATCTCCTACAGACATCTTAACGAGTTACCTCTGCTGCAGTCCTTTCATCCTACACACGAGAATAATCTATTTCACACATCACTGTGCACTATTCTGTCCCCATGCTACAGAAAATTAGATGGAAACGATGAAAGGCAATGGAGACTGAACAATGGAGAAAGATTTGGTGTCAGAATAGAGGAGTAATTCAGTCTGAGGCGTTATTTTAAACCATTATAAACACTTAGGTTACACTACAGTCCTGTAATCCATTCTCTCCAATCCAGGGCTATAAATGTTTGGATCTTGAAACAGATATGGCAGCACAAACAAAGTTAATCAGCATCTGAAAGAAAGAGAAAACCAGGCTGTACCTTTTAATTAGAACGTTGTTATGGAGAAAGACATCCGAGTGATATCAAAGCCTTCAGTATCTTGCAAGGATGTTTTTTGGGGAACCGTCTGGAAGGTTTGTAGCTACTTAACACTGTACCATGGACCCAGATCCAAGCTGGACATTTTCCAGTGTGTTTCCTGAAAAGAACTGGGTATGATATTTAGTTGTTTTCAGCATTGTAAATGTAAAAGATTAAATAATTGTCCATAGTTTATATGTTAATCCCAATGAGCCATGTTTTATCAGCCATTTACACACATTACTGTCACTTCCCTGGATACCATCGTGAGTAGGTGGACTAGGGGAAAGGTGTTTGAATGGAACCTCCATCTTCTGTTCTCTCCCACAGGAACTACATCATTGTTGTAATTAAAGGTTCTATAAAACCTCAGTTATACAGCCCAAATGCCTTTCATATTAATGGGTTAGCTCTGAAGAATAATCATTAAATAAGCCGCAATAAATCTTTCTCTGTTCATATTATGATCCTATCAATATAACATGTGGATGAATGTTAAATAATATCTTTACAAATTGAAACAATGTAGGGTCCATATTGTCCAGGAAGGAGAAGATCAATACGTACAATCTAAATCCTGCACGACTCTTGAAATATTATCTGGAGATTTATGGAGAAACAGGAAGATAAATGCCCTTCACTTAATTCGAGCAATTTAATTGCAAAAAAAAAGAAATATTTCAAACTGGCAGAAGAAAATAACTCACAGTGTTGGCTCAGTACTGTCTCCATATTCAGCAGAGTTAATGCTCTGTGTAATGCAAGGTTAATATTCCTCAAAGAGGCATATTCTGGCGTATGAGTATGGATGTGAGTTGTTCTTCTATTAGTTTGTATGTGTTTATGTGTACATAATGTATGTATTTGTATGTGGGTTTATGTTTTTCTATCAGTGTGTGTCTTTTGTTTGGATGTATTTGTGCAATTTTACCTATTGGTGCATATTTGTTGTTTGTGTGCATTATGTATGTGAGTTGTTTTTCTAGTTGTGTGTGTGTATAAGTTTATTTGTATGTGTGTGTTTCTATGTGCTTGAGTTTTGTGCTATTGTTTGTGTGTGTTCTGTGTGTGTTTCTATGTACACATGTTCAAAGTTTAAAATTCAAAATAAATTTGTTCTCAAAGTACAATGCATTTCATCGTACACAACCCCAAGCTTCACCTTCTTTTGGGCATACTGAGTAAATCCAATAACTATAACAGAATCAATGAAAGACTCGCCAACAGAGCAGAAAGCCAGTGCACAAAAGACAACAAACTGCAAATGCAAAAGAAAGAAAAAATAATAATAAATAAGTAAGCAATAAATTTTGAGAGCATGAGATGAAGAGTCCTTGAACGTGAGTTCATAGGTTGTGGAAACAGCTGAGTCAGTAATGGGGTGAGTGAAGTTGAGTGCAGTAATCCCTTGTGGTTCAAGAGCATGATGGTTGAGGGGTAATAACTGGTCCTGAACCTGGTGGTGCGAGCCCTGAGGCTCCTGTACCTTCTTCCCGATGGCAGCGGTGAGTAGAGAGTGGTGGGGGTCCCTGGTGATGGATGCTGCTTTCCTGCAACAACGCTCCATGAGATGTGCACAATGGTGGGGAGGACTCTACCCATGATGGACTGGGACATATCCACTACTTTGTGTAGGATTTTCTGTTCAAGGGCATTGGTGTTCCATTACCAGGCTGTATGTGTGTGTTTCTGCTTATTTGTATGTGTCTAACTTCTCTACTGAATTTCTACTCATTTCCTTCATTTAAAAACAGCTAAAACAATGTCCTCCTTTAGCTATAAAAGTTGCTGGGGAACGCAGCAGGCCAGGCAGCATCTATAGGAAGAGGTACAGTTGATGTTTCGGGCCGAGAGCCTTTGTCAGGACTAACAGTCGTCGGCTGTACCTCTTCCTATAGATGCTGCCTGGCCTGCTGCGTTCACCAGCAACTTTTCTGTGTGTTGCTTGAAATTCCAGCATCTGCAGATTTCCTCGTGTTTCCTCCTTTAGCTCCAGTCTTTGCACTCTGGAGGTATGAGCTGCAGGAAGGCAAAGCACTGATGATGACCAAGTGGTCCACCCTTCATTCAGGTCCATCCCAGTCATTACATCTCATGGTTTATGAACAAGTGGGCCTGATTGTTAACATCAAACAAAATGCCCCGAGCACTTTAGCAAGTATCATTGTACCTACTTGGTAGCATGTCCTATCACAGTCTGGGTTACCTGTCCAAAATGCAGCTAGTGGTTCTCTTATAGAGCCTGTGACCTGTGCTTTTGACGTTCTGGGGTGTCAGAGAGGACGGGTGGGATCAGGGTGAGGGAACACAGTGGTTGAGGGAGGTTGAGGCAAGGGAGATGAGACTGAGTACAGGGCTACGGTAGGAAACTTTGTCACATGGTGTGAGCAGCTTAATGTGAAAAAGACTAAGGAGCTGGTGGTAGACCTGAGGAGAGCTAAGGTACTGGTGACCCCTGTTTCCATCCAGGGGGTCAGTGTGGACATGGTGGAGGATTACAAATACCTGGGGATACGAATTGACAATAAACTGGACTGGTCAAAGAACACTGAGGCTGTCTACAAGAAGGGCCAGAGCTGCCTCTATTTTCTGAGGAGACTGAGGTCCTTTAACATCTGCCGGACGATGCTGAGGATGTTCTACGAGTCTGTGGTGGCCAGTGCTATCATGTTTGCTGTTGTGTGCCGGGGCAGCAGGCTGAGGGTAGTAGACACCAACAGAATCAACAAACTCATTCGTAAGGCCGGTGATATTGTGGGGATGGAACTGGACTCTCTCACGGTGGTGTCTGAAAAGAGGGTGCTGTCTAAGTTGCATGCCATCTTGGTCAATGTCTCCCATCCACTACATAATGGACTGGTTGGTCACAGGAGTACATTCAGCCAGAGACTCATTCCATCGAGATGCAACACAGAGCGTCATAGGAAGTCATTCCTGCCTGTGGCCATCAAACTTTACAACTCCTCCCTTGGAGGGTCAGACACCCTGAGCCAATAGGCTGGTCCTGGACTTATTTCATAATTTACTGGCATAATTTACATATTACTATTTAACTATTTATGGTTCTATTACTATTTATTATTTATGGTGCAACTGTAGTGAAAACCAATTTCCCCCGGGGTCAATAAAGTATGACTATGACTATGAGTTTGCACCTTCCACCCAGCTGTTGGACACCAGGGCTTACACTCAGGCTGTGTGGCTTCTGCACTGTTTCAATGTTTGCCGACTACTAAATCCAGGGTATACGTCCCACTTTAGAGACGTGACCAAGTGATGCAACTGGACAGCAAGGTACTTGGTGCATATGGATTTGTCTTGCGCTAACGCCCAGGGAGGTGTGGCCGGCCATTTTACCCTTACTTCCCATTCCCACACTGGCATGCCTGTCCATGGCTACTCAATGCCTGGTCAAGGCTAAATGCAAATTAACGAACAGCACCTCATATTTCTCATGGATAGTTTCCAATCTGATGGGGCTAACTTTGAACTCCTTAATGTCTGGTAACCTTTCACCTCAGTCCCTTCCAGCACCCATACTTTTTACCACCTGATCCACCTGTCCTCCACCTTCCTCTTCTTTTTGCCCTTCCTACCCTCTCCAGCTGCCCATCACCCACAAACACCTCCCACTGGTTCCCCTCCACACCTCCTTCCCTTTATTCAAACCTTCACCTTCATCTCCTATCAGAATCCATCTTCCTCAGCCCTTCGCTACCTCCACCTATCATCTCCCAGCTTCTTACATCATTCCCACTCTCCTCTCTCCCTGTTCGGCCTATCAGCCCCCTCGCCTGGATCCACAGATCACTTGCCAGCCCCTCCACCTGTTCATCCCACTTTAGTTATACCAGTATCCTCCCCCCACCATTCCTGTTCAGATGAAGGGCTTTAACACAAAACATCGAATATCCATCTTCCTCCACAGGTGCTGCCTGACCTGTTGAGTTTTCTCCAGCTCCTTCGGGTGTTGCTGAGAATCCCTGTTAGTTTTGTTTTCTCTGGAAAGATGACCCGAAGGAGCAGAAGTTCTCCCCCTGGGGGGCTCTGACAAGAATTATAAAATTACTCGAATCCCATCCCAAATCCCAACCCAGTGGGCATCCTATCAAGATGCATCTTGGCTTGGTGTGGGAACTGCTGCACGCATGACCAGAAGGAATTGCTGAGGGTTGTGGACACAGCTGAGCCTGTCATGCAAACCAGCCTCCCCTCCTTTGAGTCTGTCTGCATTTCCCACTGATTCAAGAAAGCAGCCAATATAACCCCTTGCACCCAGTCGTTTCCTCTTTCCCCCCCTTTCCCATCAGACAGAAGATACAAAAGCTTGAGAGAATGTCCCACCAGGCTCAAGCACAATTCCTATGCAACTGATTGGACTTCCTTTGCAGTAAAACAAAATCTTGATCTCTCAGTATACCTCAGGATTGCCCCTGCATCTATTGTCTGCTGTTGGCTAGATCACACTTGGAGTATTGTGTTCAGTTCTAGTCACTTCATTATAGGAAGGATGCAGAGAGGGTGCAGAGATTTACCAGGATGCTGCCTGGATGCTCATGTCCTATGAAGATAGGCTGAGTGAGCAAGGTTTTATCTCGTTGGAGCAAAGAAAGATAAGAGGTGATGATAAAGATCTACAAGATGATAAGAGATATTGATAGAGTGGACAGCCTTTCTCTCAGCAACACACATCAAAGTTGCTGGTGAACACAGCAGGCCAGGCAGCATCTGTAGGAAGCCTTTCTCTCAGGGTGGAAATGGCAAATAAGAGCGGATATAATTTTAAGATGATTGGAGGAAAGTATAGGGGGAGATATCAGAGGTAGGATTTTTACACAGAGAGTGGCAGTTCATGGAATGTGCTGCCAGGAGTGGTGGTAGAGACAGATTGATCAGGGAGACTCCAGAGACTCTTAGGCATATGGTCTAACAGTCTTCTGGTCAAGATGGCACCAATGTACCATGTTCCCTCAGTTGACATCTTTCCCACAGTAAACAAAAATATCCTTTTTACTTCTTTTACGTCTGGGTTTTACCTTCAACAGTGTTTCTGGGATGTTAAAGTCTGCGATTTATTGTTTGGAGATGGTTTCAGTGATCCAGCACTTTGCCGTCTCCGAGAAGATCCTGGGAAGCGAGCGCCTACTCGGTCAAACTCGATGAGAAGAAACCTTGAGGTGAGGAGTGAGCTGATGTCCGAATATATTTCACCATCGCCAATTAAAGCATTGAGGAAAACTGAGACATCGAGGTGAATGCAGAAACTGAGTGAGAGTTTCAGAACCAACTGCTTGCCTTCTGGTTGTGCCAGAGAAGGAGTGTGTGTGTGTGGCTTGCTCTGGCGGTGGAAAGCCTCTCTGCCTCGTGCGGTGTTCCTCCCTTCTGATGAACATTGGTGATATCGTAGGATGGTATCACGGTTCTGCGTTTATGGATTGGACTATTGCATTTATGGACTGTGGACTTTATCAGAATTACGGTTATTATATTCTGTGTTTTTGTATCACCCCTTCCTTTTCTGTTTCGTTGTGTGAAGGGCAGGTGATTGGGACTGAGGTTCTGTTAATTTTTTGTTCAGAGGAGGGTTTTGGGGGAAGGGTTGATGACTGGGATGCCATTCTTTTTTGCATGGGAGGAGTGTGGCTTTGAGGGAGGGATTGATGGCTGGGATGCCATTGTTTTTAGTGTGGGGGGGTTGGGTTTGATGTTTCTGTCTGAACGACTTTCATGTTCTTTCTTTGTTTCGTGACTATCTGGAGAAGACAAATTTCGGAGTTGCATCGGGATACATGCTTTGATATTAAGTGAACCTTTGAACCTTTAAAAAATGAAGGGCTATGTGGGAGGGAAGCATTACAATTTAATCTTGGAGTAGGTTAAAAGGTCGGCACAACCATTGTGGGCCGAAGGGCCTGTGCTGTGATGTAATGTTCTATGTTCCACCTGCACTGCACTTTCTCTGTAACTGTATTCTGCATTTTGTTCTGTTTTACATTGTGTACTACCTTGATGTATTTATTTGTGGAATAATCTGCCCAGACTGCACATAAACAAAAGCTTTTCACTGCATCACAATCAATGTGACGATAACAATCTAATTGTCAATTACCCTTTAGTTAAAAAGTGGCAAACACGAAGAAATCTTCAGATGCTGGAAATTCAAGCAATACACACAAAAAATGCTGGTGAACGCAGCAGGCCAGGCAGCATCCGTATGGGAAATTGGGAGAAATGTACCTCTTCCTATAGATGCTGCCTGGCCTGCTGCGTTCACCAGCAATTTTTGTGTGAGTTGAAAAGTGGAATGGGATTCATGTGGAAATTTAGGTTCTGTGGAGGGAGGTCAAAAGGTTGGGGGTCAATGGTCAGGTAGGGGAGGGGGTGACACAAATAGGAGTCATGATAAGGGAATTGGAGGGTTTGGCTGGGGTTCACATGGGAAAGAAAAGGTCAACTGAGGATGTGGGTGTGGACTTTCAGCAGTGTATAGTGAAGGGGAATCAGTCTGAGGTAAGGGTGTGCTGCTGGGAAATACAGAGACGGAATATGGTGCAATGTTTGTTCAGAGCTGAGGGACCTGCAAGTTTTAGAGTGGAGAAACCCTTGGAAAAGAAACAGTTAGTGAAACTGAGAATGTATTGGAAAAATAGCAAATGAAAATCCAAGAAAGTGTGGATGCCAAAAATGTGAAATAAAGTCTGTAAACACTCACAACTGACAAACCTTCAACGTTAAATATTTCGCTCTCCACAGAGGCTGCTGACCTGCTGGAGAAATAACACCAACTCCTTGTCTCGACAAGACCGTCCATCTTCACTTGAAGGACAAGTGAACCAATGTCACTCTCTTTTCGCAAGCCAATGTCTCTAGTTGTGAGGTCCTCTCCATAGATGCTGCCTGACCTGCTGAGTTCCTCCAGTATTTTGTGTGTGTTTCTTCGAATTTCCAGCAAATCCAGACTCTGTGTATTTGTGATTTACTGCCCTTCTGTTCTGCGCTCTGTCACGGGGAGAGATCTCCCAGAGGTTCAAGGATGTCCAACATCAGCAGTGGCTCCTGGGAAAGCCCTTGCCCGTGGATGCTCCAAGTTGAGGATGAGGCTATGTGATGGTCATGAGGTTCTTGAGGTCATGAATCAGGAGCACACAGAGGCCACAGTGGGAATGAGTGCCCCACCTCACCAGCTACCCTCCTCATCATCCTCTCAGCCACTTTCAGCCCCATCTATGGAAGGGACTGCTGCCATTACAATAGACTCATCAAGCACTTCAGAATCCACGTACCTGTGGAGGGACCATGGGACTATCTCAGCCTAGGTAAAAACAATTAAGGCTGAGGATTATATTGAGTACCGATAGTGTTGGTCAATTTCCTCTGACGGGTTCCAGTGTTAGAGTTAGGAATGGAGGTTGCAAGGAATTAATAGGTAGGGGTGAGAGAAGAGAGGGATGAGAGGAGAGCAGAACAAAATTGAAAGATTACTTTTGTATTAGAGTCCAAATCTGTGATTCAAATGCAAGTCTTTCTTGGAAAATGGAGGTGCCTTCTTTATTAAATCATTGGACATCAGAAATTTCATTAATAAAAATGGATTATGCTGAACCTTTATAAAACACAGGTCCAACCTTATATGTAACTTACTTCTGGCCATCACAAAATATGAAGTATTTGAAGACATTAGTGAAGACTCAGAAACATTTTAAAATAATGGCAAATTGCTAAAACTGGTAAATTGGTTCATTATTTTCACATATACTGAAGTATAAGGAAGCTTTCCAAAAAATGAAGACCATATTAACAGACAGAAAGATGAGCACGTACACCAAAAACAGAATACTGCAGAACTACATTTATTCTATCCTGACTTATGGAAGTGAATGCTGGACCATTTCTCCAGCAATGGAAAAGAGACTGGAAGCAGCTGAATTATGGTTCTACAGGAGAATGTTAAAAATATCATGGACCACACACACATCAAATGAAGAAGTTCTCAGAAGAGCCCAAGCAGTTCGCTCACTCATACCAACAATAAGAGAAAGACAACTCAGATTCCTAGGACACGTCATGCGGAAAGATGAACTAGAAAAACTCATGCTCTCTGGAAAGATTGAGGGGAGCAAACCTAGGGGAAGACCGCTGCTTATGTACATCAAAAGCATAGCCAGGTGGCTACACATCGAGGAAATGGAAGTCATCCAAAAAACAAAGGATAGGTCTATATGGAAAACCATGGTCACCAAAATCCACATCGGATATGGTACCTAGACAGACAGACATACTGAAGTACAGTGAAAAACTTTGTTCAGTCTGCTATCCATATAGATTGCAGTTATAGTTGGAGAGAAAGTATAGTGCAGGCAGACAATAATGTGCAAGGCCATAACAAGGTAGATTATGAGGTCAAGAATCCATCTTATCATACAAAAGATCTGTTCAATGGTCTAATAACACCAAGATGGTCACTGTCCTTGAGCCTATGATATGGGCTTTTGGGCTTTTGTGTCTTCTGCCTGATGGGAAGGAGAAGAGAGAATGTCAAGGCTGTTGTCCTGGTAAAAGAATATAGAAAATCTACAGCACATTACAGGACCTTCGGCCCACATTGTTGTGCCAACCATGTAACCTACTCTGTTTCTGGAATAAGGAACTGGAATTTCAAGGATGGATTGGAGACGCTGTAAGTGTTTCCTTTGGAGAAATGAAAGCTGAGGGAATAGTTGATAGTAGACACTGGAGTGGATAGTGGAAATTTGTTTTCTTTAGTGGGGGGTTGAGGAATAGAAGTCACAGTTATAAAAACAAAAGGGAAATGAACTAAGGGTGACAGGAGACACCTCATAAACTGGCTGCTGAGTGTTGATAGATAGATAGATACTTTATTGATCCCAAAGGAAATTACAGTGTCACAGCAGCGTTACAAGTGCACAGATATACAAATATACAAATATTAGAAGGGAAGTAAGAAAGAATAAATAAAAAGTTACTTCAAACAGTCTAATAATACGGGGTCATCACTTCACCAGCTATCAGTTGACTCATTAGAGAGCCTAATGGCCGAGGGTAAGAATGACCTCATATGGTGTTCTTTGGAGCAGCACAGTTGTCTTAGTCTATTACTGAAATTGCTCCTCTGTTCAGCCAAGTTGGCATGCAGAGGGTGAGAAACGTTGTCCAGAATTGCCAGGGTTTTCCGTAGGGTCCTGTGTTCTACCACAGCCTCCCGTGTGTCCAGTTTGACTCCGATTACAGAGCCAGCCTTTCGAATTAGTTTATTGAGCCTGTTGGCCTCGTCCGTGTCGATGTCATTGCCCCAACACAGCACCGCATAGAAGGTGGTAATGCGACTTTAGAGTTGTAAATGTACATACATAGCTTAATTAAGCACCAGTGACTTATCAAAGTATTTTCAGTAAAACTATTAAAATACCATTGTACTAAAATACTGGAAAATGGTTTGAAAATGCTTGCTTAAAATACTTGGCTCTGTGGGACCTTCAGAATCTGTAATGTTTGATGGGACTTTGCCTTTACCAGCTGAAGCCTTGGTAAGGTGACTTGCCGATTTTCCCTCTTTCTTCCTGAGACTGTGATAGAATGGCAAGGCACCACAGTCAGGTAACAGAAGCTTTACACAAATAGGAAGCAGGTGGTTAGTGACTGAGTGAGTCTCAGCAGAAAGGCAGACTAACAGCAAGCCTTCTGTAAGAGACAATCTTACCACCTACCCAATGCTTAAAGACCATAAGACATAGGAGCAGAATTAGGCCATTTCGCCCATTGAGTGACGGCAATTTCGTATTTCTAACAACTCCATTTTCCTGCCTTCTCCCCATAACCTTTGACACTCTTACTAATCAAGAGCCGACTAACTTCCACTTGAAAAATACTCCATGATTTGCCCTCCGCACCTATGCGTGGCAATGGATTCCACAGATTCACCACCCTCTGACTAAAGATGTTCCTCCTCATCTAGATTTCATAGAGATTACCATCGCTAAGCCTCCTATCATCGATACGCTGGGGGTATTGCTATTGAATCAGAAACTCATCTGGACTAGCCATATAAATAGCATAGCCACTAAGAACAAGACAGGGATTGGATATTCTGCAGCTCATCTTCACCCACCAAAGTGATTCTCCACCATCAACAAAGGATAAGTTGTAAGAGTGATGGAACACCCTGAACTTACCAGGATGTGTGTAACTTAAACAACCCTCAAGAAGGTGAACAACATCTAAGGCCAAGCTGCTGCCTTTGTTGGCACCCAAAACACTCTAAACATTCACTTCTTCTGCCAAGAGCACTGTAGCTACAGTATGTTTACAAAATCCATCCTCAAAATGTGCTGTTGTTCCCCAACCACACTACTCTGATAGCACTGTTATGTTTAGTAACTCCAAAGCACAAAACTAATTGGAAGAGAATCAAGGGATCCTGAGAGATGTGTGTAAACTTTGTTTTTACTCTTAGCGAGGCATGTCCTTATGACAAGGTGACGTGATGACGTATGCCATTCATGTACTTTTACATATAATCTGCAAAGCAACAACAAAGAATGTTTAATCAAACAATATATTTATAATATTACAGAGATATTGAATAGACAATAGTACTCCCTGCTTACTTATAAACTCCAGCTCAATATGGAATGCATCTCAATTTGTGGTCTACATTGATACTATAGTACATAATTTAACTGCTTTAGAGAGAACCACAGTAAAGTAAATTTTAAATTATTCCATTCAAGCCTAAAGAGTTAATTGCTTTGGAGGATTTTTTACTCTTGTGGGATAAGACTTTCCTGACAAGGGGTGTCACTCTGTTTGGCAGGTGAGACTCATGCTTATGAAAACAATATCAGTTTCTGGGGTCTCCTCCGTGGTGGTTGTAGGAGTTGACTCTGGAACTGCAGGAAATGGTTCTTCTGTCATGAATGGCATCCAGAACAGTGCATGGAAAGCTGCTCGATATGTTGTCAGGCCTCCAGACAAAGCTTCGACCCAGTGCTTTTATTTTGGCTATACCTAGATGACCAGTATATAGCTCCTCCAACACTATATCTCTCAACCCCCAGATAAGGCAACCTTCATCAAGGGCAAATTCATTACTGTTCTGGGAAAAGGATGGAAAATGGAATTTCTACTGCACATTCCAGAAAGCTTGGGGTTGCTGAGGCAGTGTGGGGTCTTTTCTGGTTTCCCTTTAGATCATCCCTGCTGTAGTAGGGAGACCTTTGATTTTCATCAGGAAGAATACATCAAGAGGAGGGTCCTCAATTGTAATTTTTTTAGTATTTCCTTTTCCAAGGGTAAACGAGATAATCCATCAGCACTTCCATGATTAGTTGCCCTCTTGACTTCAATCTTGTAATTATGTCCTCCAAGAAACAGAGCGCATCTCTTCATTTGGGCTACTGCTGTCAGTGGAGTGAAAATTGACACCGGTGGTTGTTGATCAGTAATGAGGGTAAACTTTCTCCCATACAAGTACCGGTTGAAACGTTTTAAACCCCAACGCGGGCTCACGGCCTCTCTGTCAATCGGTGGAATTCTGCTCTGCTGCATTAAAGGAGCGTGATGCAAAGTCTATAGGGTGGTCACTTCCATCACGTATAACATGTGACATCACTGCACCTATACCACCCGTACCTCACTGGACAATGTGGATCATAATATACAGTGTCTGATAGCACTATTTCCTCTACCCTTTGACAAGCCACCTCATACTGCTTTTCCCATTGCCATTTCTTCCCGATCTGTAGTAATGAGTTCATTGGGTAGAGCGCAGTAGCCAAGTTTGGCTGGAACCTATTATAGTAATTGACAAATCCTAAGAGGTTCTGCAACTGTGACATGTCCTCTGGCCTTGGTGCATCAACTGCTTGATTTTCTGAGCACACTTGTGTAAACCACAAACAAGCCCAATCTGCGTTGTTGGTTGCTGTTACCTTTACGCCAGTATAAGTTCTTAGTTAGGCATCTTTGGGTGTCAGTTCAGTATCTTTGTAAAGCTGATCAAACTCATTTTGTGGAATGACTGGAACAGCCGAGCCAGTGCCCAATTCCAGTATAATTAATTTTCCATTCACTTCACAAGCCATATTGCTTGTCTATAGTTATTTTTCACATTGTAAATCTCAAGGTTACCCAGCCCTGTGCCACTGCCATGATTATCAGGTTTTTCATCAAAGAACTTGTAGATTAGTTCTCTTTTTCTCTTCTCTGTGCATTCCACTTATTTTCGTTTGCCCAACATCTCTTATTTTGTTGCATTTTCTACAGGTTTCGCCTTTAAATCTGCATTGGTGTATGTGAGCCGCTGCTACAATAGTAACATAATTTGTTCAGCCAAGCAGGTTTCTGTTGAGAGACATTGCAATTTTGTTCATGCTCACTTTCATTCCTGACGGAAACTCAACCAAGTCCTTGGCAGCTGTTTCCATTCATACAGTTATTTCAACTGCTCTTTTAAATGTGAGTTGTGCTTCAGTTACAAGCCATTCATGAATGCTTTCTTGTAAGATTCCACAAACTAAATGATCTCTCTGCACTTCAGCCTACCACTGAACCGACAATGCTCAGGCAATCTCTTCAATACGGCTGCATAAGCTGTGATAGATTCCCCTTCTTTTTGATTCAACTTATGAAACCTAAAGCATTACATTGTGCAATCGACAATAGTTTTGGTTCTAAATGTTCCTGCATTACTTTCATAATATTACCAAAGCTCATTTTGGCAGGTTTGGTTGGAGCAGTCAAACTTCTAAGCAAACTGTGTGCTTTCCCACGTATTACACTCAGCAAATTGGCTCTCATTTCTCATTGGTTATTTAATTTGTGTTAAAATGCTGTTCAGCTTGCTCAGTATACAAAATCCAGTTATCTCTTGTGAATTCGAATGCATCTATTTTTTCTGATGTAGCCAGCCATTTCTACTCTTTTTTTATTTATGATTATTATCACCCAGTACACACTGTTTATGAAACTGTGAATTCATCTATTTTCTACCTTTTTTAACTCAGTTGTCTTTTTCCTCTAGTGAAGAAAAGAAAATGTGCGGCAATTTTTTTAAAACACAATGTCCTGCTGCATTTTTAAAAACTCAAACATCTCACTGAATTTCAGTGGTATGTCTCAGGTTTGTTTAAAACTTCCTCATTGCCACTGTTATGTTTTGTCACTTCAAAGCACAAAACTAATTGAAAGAAGAACAAAGGAATCTGAAAGATGCATGTAAACTTCATTTTTACTTTTAGCAAGACCTGTGCATATGACATAGTGATGTGGTGATGTGATGATGTATGCCATTCACATACTTTTAAATATAACCTGTAATGCATTATGTAAACAGCATAGAATATGTAATCAAACAACGTATTTACAATGTTACTCAAATATTACTGCAATATTAAATAAACAAGCTCCTCCCATATTCAGACCCTCTAACACCAAAAAGGACAACAGAAGAAGGTACCCGAGAACACCCTCACCTTCAAGTTCCCTTCAAGCTGTACACCATTCTGACCTGCAAATATAATAATGTTCCTTCAAAGGACACTAAGACAATAAGACATAGAAGCAGAATTAGTCTATTCACCCTTTGAGTCTGCTCTACCATTCCATCTTGGCTAATTTATGATTCCTCTCAATCCCATTCTCCTGCCTTCTCCTCATAATCTTTGATGCCCTTACTCATCAAGAAACTATCAACCTCCACTTTAAATGTACCCAATGAATTGGCCTCCATAGGTATCTTTAGTAATGAATGCGACAGATTCACCACCCTCTGGCTAAAGAAATTCCTCTTCAGCTCTGTTCTAAAGGGAAGTCCTTGTCTTCTGAGGCTGTGCCCTCTGATTCTAGATTCCCTAATATAGGAGGCATCCATGCTATCTAGGCCTTTTAATATTTAAAAATGCAAACACAAGGAAATCTGCAGATGCTGGAATTTCAAGCAGCACACATAAAAAATGCTGGTGAACACAGCAGGCCAGGCAGCATCTATAGGAAGAAGTACAGTCGACATTTTGGGCCGAGATGTCTCAGCCTGAAATGTCGACTGTACCTCTTCCTATAGATGCTGCCTGGCCTGCTGTATTCACCAGCATTTTTAACATGTGTTCCTTTTAATATTTGATAGGTTTTAATGAGGTCACCCCTCATTCTTCTACGTTCCAATGAGTACAGGTCCAAAGCCATCAAATTCTCCTCATACGTTAACCCTTTCATTCCCAGGGTCATTCTCATAAACATTCTCTGAACCTTCTCCAATGCCAGCATGTCCCTTCTTAGCTAAGGGGTGCAAAACTCCTCACAATACCCAGTGTAGTCTTACCGTTGCCTGAGAAGGCCACAACATTACACCTTTCCTTTTATATTCCAGTCTTCCCAAAATAAATGCTATCATTTCATTTGCCTTCCTTACCGCGGACTCAAACTGCAAGTTAACATTGAGGGAATCCTGCTCAAGGAGTCTCAAGAGCGGTTGCACATTTGTTTTCTGAAATTGCTAACCGTTTAGTGAATAACCTCTTGGAAGGGGGGAGAAGATGGTGACGCGACGGCAGCACACGCAGCAACTTCGGTGATGAATACCTGTTATCTGTCAAGTAGGGGACCGTGCACAATTCCTGATTTGATGGAGATAGACGTGAGAGCATGGAGGAACATCTGGAAAACTTCTGAAATGCCCACTTCGCTGCCGCTGCTACTGTGTGGTAACTGGAATCTCCGGAGCTGAAGGCCTTGAAATCCTCGGCTTTGCGTGTTTCAGCGGCCGGGGAGAGGTCGAAGGCGCTCGGCAGAGGATGGCGCTCGGGAGGCTGTATCGGAGAGGCTGGTCGGAAGCTCGGAGTTTTTGGACGGATGGACTCAGTGTCAGCTGTGGTCGGCTGCTTCTAAGGCATCGGCAAGTTGACGATGCCTGGAGGTTTATGGCAGGGAGTTTCTCCCTTTTGCCGCTGCTATCGGGGACTCGGGAGTCGATCGACTTGGGACTTTGAGACTTATTTTTACTGTGCCTATGATCTGTTCTTCATCAAATTATAGTATTGTTTTGCACTGCTGTAACTATATGTTATAATTATTTGGTTCTGTCAGTGTTAGTCTTTGGTCTATCCTGTTTTCTGTGATATCACTCTGGAGAAACATTGTATCATTTCTTAATGCATGTATGCATTTCTAAATGACAATAAAAGAGGACTGAGTGTTCTCATAATCTAATCTAATATTCATTGTCACTGGGTTTAAATGCTGAAACTCCCTTTCTACCGAGTTCTGTTTGAGTACCTTAACCAGATGAAGTTAGATCATAAGACCATAAGACATAGGAGCAGAATTGGACCACTTGACACATTGAGTCTGCTCTGCCATTCCATCATGGCTGATTTATTATCCTTCTCAACCCCATTCTCCTGCCTTCTCCCCGTAACCTTTGATGGCCTGACGAATCAAGAACCTATCAGCCTCCACTTTAAGTACATCCAATGACTCCACAACAATTTGTTGTAATGAATTCCTCAGATTCACCACACTCTGGCCCAAGAAATTGCTCCTCTTCTCTGTTCTAAATGGACGTTCCTCTATTCTGAGGCTGTGCCCTCTGACTGGTTGACTACAGGAAGCATCCTTTCTACATGACTTTATTTAGACCTTTCTAAATTGGATTGGTTTAAATGAGATCCCCCACATCCCTCTAAACACCAAGCAGTACAGTCCCAGAGCCATCAAACACTTCTTATATATCACCCTTTCATTCCCAGAATCATTCTCATGAACCTCCTCTAGACCTTCTCCAATGCCAGCTCAACATTTCTTAGATAAGGAGCCAAAACATCTCACAATACTCCAAGAGTGGTTTGATCATAGCCATATAAAGTCTCCCCTTTACATCCTTGCTTTTACATTCTAATCTTCGCAAAATGAATGCTAGTACTGCATTTGCCTTCTTTCCTACCCACCTAACCTGCAAGTTAACCTTGAGGGAATTCTGCACGAGGACTCCCAAATCCCTTTGCACTTCTAATTTCTGAATTTCCTCCCTGTTTAGAAATTATTCATTTTACTCTGTTTTAATGCTGCCACTCCCTTCCTCATTGGAGCTGGGGGAACACCCTCAGCAGAAGTCACAGTCATTTAAGGAAGCAGCTCCCCACCTCCTTCCCAAGGACAGTTAGGCTGGGGCCAGAAGTGTTGGCCTTATTCTTGCACAGCTCCAGTACTACTCTATTCCAAGTCGGAGTCACCCACATCACACAGTGCTATTTGGAAATGTTATCAATGTCACCATATATTACCTGCAAGAAAATGAATCTCAAGGCAGTATATGGTACATATATGTATTTTAGTGATAAATTTACTTTGAACATTGAATATTGAAAATAGATACCAAAGTCTAAGAATCCCCAAACCAGGGCGACAATCCCATCACATTCATTCTACAAAAGATTCTTTCAAGCTAACTGTCAGTCCTGATGAAACATCAAATGTCTGCTTCCTTCCATAGGTGTTGCTTAACTCACTGAGTTCCTCTGATTTTTGTGTGTTGTTCTAATTCTATAGACACTGGATTAACTATCCCAAAGCACAGCATATTGAGGTCTGTTGTGCAAAATATTATTTTGCAAGTTCAAAAATAGCTTCGTCAAAGACTCTGGTGTTGGTGATGACTCTATCAGCATCACATGGAAGACCAAGGTTACGCAACCAGTGAGGTGAACGCGTAAAGCTTATTTAGAACTTTTCCCTCAGGAAAGAGGGAGAGAATGGGAGAGATCAGGTGTAGGATCAAAGTTTACACTTGGGCATTAGCATGAGTACAAAAAGCCACTTCTTTCAAACATTTAAACCAAAACAGCTCCTGGATTAAAAATCTCATCTTGAACTGAATGCAGATACAAAATCCTTTACCTGAGACTTTGGGAAAATCAACTCACCTTACACCTGAGAAGACTAGAGCAGCCTTCTGGTAAGCAAGCAAACTAAATCTTCTTATGACGGTTACCTTTTTCCTAACACTAATATTTTTGGAATGCGTAGCGGACATCAGTTTTTGGACTGTTCATATTTCTCTGATATACATTATTTTCAATGACATGTTTTGAGATTTTCATTGTTTAAATTTATTCTCTTGAGCTTGTATATTCAATTCTACTTTACTTGGATTTATATTTGAACGCATTTCCAAGTTGTTTTGTGGAAGTGTGAGCTATAAATTGCAAAATAAGGAACGGTTTCTTCCCCACTGCCAGTAGATTTCAGAATAGTCCATGAACCCATGAAAACCATCTTATTATAACATGTCTGAAGAAGGGTCTCGGCCTGAAACATCGGCTCTTTATTCCCTTCCATAGATGCTACCTGACCTGCTGAGTTCCTCCAGCCTTTTCTGTGTGTGCCACTACCTTATTATCCGTATTTTTAAACTATTTATTTATGTTCTAATTCATAGTAATTTTATGCCTGCACTAAGCTGAAAATTTCATGTCATTTAACGCAGCCGTAATAAACCCCATTATGATACTGATTCTGAAATTGAGTGGACCAATTTCTAATCTCTCAATCCTATCAAATCTGTTGAGATGCTAAAATCCTATGTGAGTGTGGCTGGGGTTGGGTGCATAGTGCTGTCCCCTACTCAGCTAATCCCACGCCTTCTCCAATGGCACAGGAGAGGCTGAGGACTGCTTAAGTTGCTTGGTTATTGTGAAAAATAGAATTAAAGTGAAAAAAATAAGGCAGAGGTATAGCTGTAAAAAAATGTAATAACCACAAGAGGTTCTGCAGATGCTGAAAATCCAGAGTAAAGCACACAAAATGCTGGAGGAACTCAGTAGGTCAGGCAGGATCTATTGAAAGGAATAAAGAGTCGACGTTTCGAGCCAAGACCCTTCATCAAGACTGATGAAACCGCGACACTTTATTCCTTTCTATAGGTGCTGCCTGACATGCGAAGTTCCTCCAACAATATGTGTGTGTATGGAAGAAATGATTACGTTATCAGAGTACCTTGACTCTATAGTTTCATTGCACTCTTAGAGTGAGGTATAGCCTGGTAATATTGCATTGTGATTTGTGTAATAGTGTTAGAGTTTTATTTAACTCTGAAGACAATTTAATCTATTTTGTTACCTTAGAAAATGTAAATATTTTGGCCTATGTATGTCCAGGTGGAAGCAAGATTAACACTTAATTCAAACTTTAATCCATTGATAATTATCACCTACTCTGTAAAGAAACTCAATACAAAACAGTCTGCTGGAGGAACCAAACTGTTGGAACAGCATCTATGGTGGCAGATGAGTGGTAGAGGCATCCTGATACAGGGTTTCGATCCGAGAGGCCGCTGATACCTTCCCTGTCCACAGATGCTGCTCCACTTGCTGAGTTCCTCCAGCAGACTGTTTATTGGTCCAGAATGCAGCAACTGCAGACTCCAGAATTTGCACCCATTTCTAACAATGAGGACATCAAATAAAAATAAACAAACAAAATACAAGTTTTTAAAAAATATTCGATAATTTCTCTAGTTATCAAACAAGAAAAGATTGTAAGGGTTTTATTAGGCTGGATGGAGAGCGAGGTGTCTCCCAGTGGAGGTTGGTTGTAGGGGATTCGTAGCCCATTCTTTAGTTAGGGCCTTCAGCATTTTGGGCATCAAGGGAGAGAGGAAGAGGAGAGCCATCCGCAGTACCACCGATGCAGCAGAGAGGACCTCAAGATGGCTGTGGCTCAAAAGAGGGGAGCCATGGAGTCATAAGTAGCTAGCCATCTGGACACAAGCTGGGGTCTGATCAGCCCCGGCTGGGTCACCGGAAGAGGTATGATGTTGAAAGATCCGAAACACCCGATGATTCCAGGAACATCGCTGAAGATGTGTCCAGAAGCGTCAATAGATGTATGTACACAGCATTATAAATTATTTGACTTGATTAAGAGGTGGAATTTTATGACATCCTTATGCATAAGCAAGAACAGTTTATTTTTCATTTGGGACTGAGAGAAACAAGGAAAATTTGTAATGATGAAGGAAAATGTTTCACTGTCAAGTCCTTCTGTTAAGGATTACCCATCCTGTTTAATCCCACCTTCCAGGACTCGGGCAGTACGGTGGTGTACTGATTAGCACAACGCCTTACAGAACCAGAGTCCCGGGCTCAATCCCTGCTGCTGCCTATAAGGAGTTTATACACTCCCCCCATAACTGGGCGAGTTTCCTCCGGGTGCTCCAATTTCCTCCCACGGCCCAAAGAGGTGCCAGTTAGTAGGTTAATCAATCATTATAAATGGCGCCATGAGTAGGCTAGGGTTAAATCAGGAGTTGTTGGGCAGCGCAGCGCAAAGGCTAGAAGGGCCTGTTCCACACTGTATCTCAATAAATGAATAAATAAATAACGGATGCCGCTATTTTACTAATGTATATTCAAGTACTGTGTACAGAGGAGGAGGCTAGCTGTCTCCTCCTCCCTGCTAGGAAGAGATTTCCAGAAACTTACTCCACTTTGAAAGTATTCATCTTCCTTCCTGATCATTTTTCTGCAAATTAGTTTTAAGTCCTTGTCTTTTTTTTTACCCCTCTACTAAGGAGAAAGTCGGGAGGTATAGATTTAAATGAATTGAATTTATCAAGGTCCCTCATAATTTTAAACACCTTCTCTGATCCAATGGGAAAAACTACAGCTTCCTCCAATAATCCCCAGAGCTCAATTTTTTCTGTCTAGGTGACACACTCGCAGTATGATCTCATCTTTTATAAATTTTTAATCTTTGTTGCATTTGTTATTATGGAGAAGGCAGGTATATCTATGTTCTGTCACCAGATCAGCAGCCTCTCATGGAACAACAGATCTACACCGCCATCCCTGTCCTCGCTTCCTCACACAATATTGATTCGAAGTATTCCACATGCAGTTTATACTGGTGAAGGGAGAGATTTATTACACACAGATGTTTTATTCCAGCTACTCAGTACAGGATAGAGATTAGCTGGATCCTGGAAGTTAACAATTAATTCTTTGTTCAGTCCGAGATTGTGAGCCAGTCTAGCAGTCCCCGTATTTAAATTTGAAATGAGATGGTTTTATACCCTAAGTAACAATTCTGAACAATTGTAGCAGACACATTATGGTCATAGATACACCAGAGACCACCATATTAGATACCTCCAGTACTTAATAAAGTGGCTACTGAACGTATGCTCGTGACCTTCTGTCCATCTACTTCAAGGCTTGATGTGTTTTGCATTCAGAGATGCTCTTCTGCATACCGCTGTTATAACGCATGGTTATTCGAGTTACTGTCACCTTCCCGTTAGGCTGAACCAATCTGGCTATTCTCCTCTGACCTCTCTCATTAACAAGGTGTTTTTGCCCACAGATCTCCTGATCACTGGATGCCTTTTTTTTTTCCGCTTTTTGCACCTTTCTCTGTAAACGCTGTTGGGCATGAGGAGATCAACAGTTGTCACCCTATTTGGCACCAACAATCAGTCAAAAAAAAGGTTCATTTTTACTGTCAAAGTATGCCTGCAACATACAACATCTGATATTTGTCTTCTCCAGATAGCCATGAAATACAGAAAGACCATGGAGTTGATGAAAGAAAAGACATCAACCCCAACCCCGGGCACGAAAAAGGAAAGAAGCAAAACTTGCAGATGCCAAAATCTCCCCCGCAGAGAAAAAAAATGACAATACCATCAAACCCCCACCACAGAAAAAATAACGATAGTAATAATCCCCATCCGCTGAAAAGAAGAGCAACAATAACAAATCCCAACCCTCTCACCTGCATTAAAAAATGAGAATAACAACTCCCGACCCCCTCACCTGCAGAAAAAAACAGCGGCAATAACAATTCCCGACCCCCACACAAGAAGGAAAACAATATCAAGTGCACTCGGGTCCGAACGCCTCTGTTGGGAGCTATCGCTGTCTTTTCCTCCGCATTAACCTTGATGCTGACCGCTGGCCCAGGTTCTGAATACCACCAATCCGGGCCCGGGATCCAACCCGCGGTCAAAGTCACTTCAATCACTTTCTTCTCCCATTCAGGTGTTTGGTCTGAACATCAACTGAACCTCTTGACCATGTCTGCATGCTTTTACGCATTGAGTTACACATTAGCGTGCAGGTGTACATGTGTACCTTATAAAATGGCTTTTGAGTCTACGTGTGATTATTCAGGCACTTTTCCAGTAACTGTGGTGCAGTTGCCACTGCATTAGTCAGGAAACTTTTTGGGATTCAGTGGCAGATGTTAAATTGCTTGAACCTGAATATTTTATTGGTTAACTGTAATCATTGGAATTTTCCGTTACCTCAGTCTGCTATGAGTAGACCATGTTTACATCTTGTCTACCCTTTTCTTTTCCTTTGCTTCTCCTTCTCCTTTGCTCTTGTAACACAATCATAAGCCACAGGTTTTATGCCTTGTTCTTGACCTCTGAATTGCAAGATCATCTGGATCAAATAGAGGTTCTAAATCTGCCTCCCCATTCCCAATAGCTAGAAAACCAGGATCATCTCAACCTGGGCCACTAGTAATCTGTTTTAGGCTTGATTACTTCACCATTGTATCAAATGAGCCATGCTACTCTTGTTTGGGAGAATCCACGAATAAAGGCAGGTTAAGGGCTGAGATTACAATTTGCATTAAATTAATCCGAAGTTTATTGGCGTGTAAGAGATCTGAAGTTATACTTGTTATCATATTTCTTACTATTTTTACCTTTCCTCTGTAGTTGTGGATTTTTCACCTTTGTGAATTAAACAGAAATGCAAAGAATTTTTTGATTCTTGTAGCCAGCATGATGAAGGAGTTTTGTAATTATGCTGATAAATCTTATCTGGTATCTCCTGGTCAATGCACAATCAATATCAGTTTAAGTAAACATAACAATTTACTGTTCGAGCACAGAAATTTCCCAGTGGTTGATAAAGAGCTATTAAGGCAAATCCCACATTCCTGATCTTGGTCCGTATCCTTGTACATTATCTTGTAAATCCATCCACAAAAATCATCCTATCTGGGCCGGCATGGCAACTGCTCTGCCCAAGACCATAATAAAGCGCAGTTGTGGACGTAATCCATCACACAAACCAACCTCCCCTCCGCTGACTCTGTCTACACTTCTCGCTATCTCAGGATAGCAGACAACATTACCAAAGACACCTCCCATTCAAGTCATTCTCCCTTCTCACCTCTCCCAATGGGCAGAAGATACAAAATCCAGAGAGTACGAGCCACCGGATTCAAGGACATGTTCTATCCCACAGTTATCAGGCCATTCAATGGACTTCTCGTACATCAAAAGGTGAATTCTTAGCTCCCAATTTACCTTGCACTTCATTTGTCTATCTGTGCTAATTACTATAGCACAATATCCTACATTCTGTTTTATTTTTACTCTCAATGTATGGTCTGTCTGAATGGCATGCAGAAACAAGAACTTTGAATTTCAGTACATGTGGCAATTATAAGCCAGTACCAGCTATACTCAGTGGCCATTTTATTATGTACCTATTTAACATAATAATGTGGCACCAGGTGCACGTCCTGTAACCTCTAGAGACTGTTGTGCATGAAGAGATCAGCAGTTTCTGAGATACACAAACCACCCAATCTGGCACCAACAATCATTCTACAGTCAAAGTTACTTAGATCACATTTCTTCCCCATTCCGATGTTTGGTCTGAACAACAACTGAACCTCTTGACCATGTCTGCATGCTTTTACGTATTGAGTTGCTGCCACATGATTGGCTGATTAGATATTTGCATTAACGAGCTGCTGTACAAATGTACCTAATAACAGGTCAGTGAGTGTATAACGTGAGTGTATAACGTGAGTGTATAAAACTATGTCTTAACAGGTTAGGAATGTGATGAGAAGGAGTAACTGAGAAAGAAAAACATATGTTTGTGTGCATTTTGTGAATACAATGAATGATGGAAAAGAACCTTTTAATGAACAACACCCCATGATATGATTTATCCCATAAATCCAAGTGTCAAAGCACATGGAATAAAGTAGACAGCTGTGTCCAGGTGTCCTTTCATTTATCTGGAAAGTTTAAGGAGATGTTTGTATAAAATTTCTTGCAAGTTGTAAAAATGATTTACTGTATCAATTTATCAGAATTGTTTTAAATCATTATTGCTATAGAGAAATGAACAATAACTTCCACATCTTTCAGTAAAGCGGAGTATTATACCCTCTGGGATCAAGTTCATCAACACTGTGGCTGTAAATAATGAAAAACACTGTACAGTCAGTTCATTTTAAATTGGATCTAGATACCCCTGTGATTATAGGCAGAAACAAGTAAGGGACCCATGTGTAATTAACATAAATTAATAATTCCTCCAATTATAAACAACATGTAGCTTCTTTAAAAGGATAAACAAGAAGTCATGACAAATATTTCTTGATAAAAATTACAAGGAAGTGGCAGAAGGTGCTGAAACCTTGACTGTTTCTTTTTCCCCAAGTGCTGCCTGACACATCGGATGTTTCCAACCTTTTCTGTTTTTAGAGTCAACAGAGTCCGTGTGGAAATGGACCATTCAGCCCATCGTATCCATGCTGATCCATGGGCACCCATCCGTATTCATTGCATCTTCCAGTACTCGGCCCAGAATGTTCAAAGTCCGGGCAATTTAATGCTCGTCTCGATGCCACTTATCATCGACTCTGCTTCCAACACTCTCAACATTTACAATATTTTTAATAAGTAATCATGAACTCAGATGTAGTACACTGAGTACAGGACCTGCTCCAGACAGGGATATAGATTCTACCAAAGCGTTAATCTGAAACCTTGGCTCGGTTTATTGGAAGTAATTCAGCAGGAAAGCAAGATCATAGTAACATGGATCTGAGCAAAAATGTCCTTTAGTTATCTATTTAAAATGGTGTAACTTTATCTTGATCATCATTTATTAGGGTTCTATTCATTATGAACTATAACAATGACTTCCTCAAGCAAGTAACCCATTACCTTTGTGTCTGATGTCCCTGTAAGGAAGCTTGCTCTGTGTTGGTTCAAGGGAGGGTGCGCTGGTACGTTAAGCAGAGCTCCTGCCTTACAATTTCAGTGACTCTGGTGCTGCCTGTGTGGAATTTGCATGTTCTTCCTGCGACTGCCTGGTTTCCCCAGTTCTCCCAAAGACGTGCGGGTCATTTGCCTGCTCTGGATAGTCCATAGAAGCTGGAGGGAAATCGGGAGGACTGTGAGGAGACTAAGTTACATGGAAAATTAGTGAGGTTATTGGATTGCTGGATGAGCCAGCACAAATTTGATAAGACAAATGTCCTTCTTCTGTTTTGTGAGGTTATATGGGAACAGACACTCTACAGAACAATGCCTGTTGAGTCTATGCCCAAAGAGGAATCCCTGTAGTCCTGATTAATTCCCTCTCATGTGATTGTCCACTTCAGAGTGACTTCATCTTCTCAGTATTATTGCATTTGCACAATTCGTCCTCTTTTACAAATCGGTAGTTTGTCCGTCTTTGTTCATGTAGAGTTCTTTATAAATTCTATTATATTCCTTTACTTTCCTGTAAATTCCTGCAAGAAAATGAATCTCAGGGTGGTATATGGTGACATAGACGTACCTGGATAATAGATTTACTTTGACTTGACTTTGATTTCCTTTTTACAAACACCGATCGAAGTTAAGTCAATATTTTGTGCTGAGACCCTTCATCAGGTCCTGATTGAAGAGTCTTGGCTGAAACCTCAATTATTCATTTCCCTCCATAGATGTTCCCTGATGTATTGAGTTTCTCCAGCTGTTGCTCCAGTCTTCCAGCATCTGCAGAATCTCTTCTATCTCCTTACCTGCGAGAAATCTGGTCATTAAAGTTACATCCTTAAAGTATCCCCCAACAATAAGGTCACCAGAGAATTCTGAGGCAGAGATCACTGGAGGGAATTAGTCTTGCCTGCTCTGCTGAAGAGGATAGTGAAGAATGAATTCTCTTTTTAAAAGAAATATATAGAATAAAAGCAACTTTACTTTCTCTTGCTTTCAGGTAACACAACACACAAACAAAATGATGGTTTTATATTCAGCAATGAAGATATTAATATTCATTTTCAATTCCATCATCTTTGTAAGTACACCAATGAATATTTCACTTGAAGTTCTTGTACTACAGATTGGTGCAACACTACTGATAGGCTGAAAGAGGAACAAACTGGTATGATGCCCAGTCTTACAGTAAGTTATGCAAAGTCGGTCGATACTGAACATAATCTTCCTGAAAATTCTGAGCAAATTTGGCGAGAAAAGTGCCTTAAACTTGTTTCCCTCGCAGGAAACCCCGCATTAGGGATATTATCTCCCAATAAGATACCATCCATTAATGATGGAGAGGAGGGTGAATTCCATCTCCCTGGTCATGATTCCATCTACAATAGAGAGCTGTGTAGGCTTTGATTATGTTCCAGAATCAGGCTGACATGTCAGTGGGCTGTAAAGTAGTCCTGGTCTATGGAAATCAAGCAGGGTCATGGAAATAAGATGATGACTGAATCAGCCATCATCCTGTTAAATGTCTGAGCAGGAAGGAAGGGCCAGCTAGTCTAATCCTACTGCTGGTCCAATTGAAAGCAACAGGATTGAGAGGGAGACCGCTGTTGGATTAGCATGTAGACTTTTTTTTGCATTTTCCTTGTAGTTTAACTTTCCTAAGCTTACTTGTATTTTTTTTATAAGCACTTACATACATGTAACAGTTCAGTGAATTTTCCAGTAATTATGGCACAGTTTTTCTAGAAGCTTTTTAGTTTCCTGTTGCAGATGTCGTGTCACCCAAATCAGGCAATTTGATCGGTTAATTGTTGTCAGTGGAAATTTTGTTGTCTCTGACTGGAGTATGAGATGACCATAACTGCATTTTCATCCGCCTTGTCTTTATTTTCTTGACGCTTCTTCTTCGTGTTACTCTTTGCTCTTCGCTCAACACACCAAAATTATTTAGGAATTAGTTTTATGCCTCATTCTTGCCTTCCGAAGAAACCTTGGATTGCAGAAGCATCAGGATCTAATGTGTCCTAAAAGATCAGGTATTCATGACGGAATGCAATTCACCAGCACAATACTATAGAGTGCTATCTTGATATTTCAACCAGCAGATCGATTACAATTTAGCTCCTTACAGCAAATTTAGCATGCTTGGTTCTGATTTCCCAATGTCTCCACACTCTCCGTGGTAGAGGGAATCATGATCAGGGAGACAGAATTCGTCCTCCTTTCCATCGTTAATGATGGTCCCTTATTGGGAGATGATAACCCTAATGCTGGATTTCCCATGAGGGAAATAGTTTTAAGGCACTTCCGCTGCCAAAATTCCTCAGAATTTGGCCTAAATCTATTTGTAGATTTGATTTGAATGGAATATCTTTTATTATTTTCTAAATAATCGAGCCTGACTCTTCAGTGCAGCAATGAGGAGGATCAGTTCTGTCGATTGTGTCAAACACGAGCTCAGTCCACTCTCCCGGGTGAATTTAAGGAAGTCCATGTGACAACTATAAAGAAAAAGAGAAGGCAAATTGCCCCCAGTGTGGGGATCCTTATCCCCACAGCCAATGTGTATCCCTCATTCGATATCCAACTATTACTGTTGGTGTGAGATCACCCTGTGCACAAAATGGCTGCTACATTTCTCACATGACTTTCCATTGGCTCCAAAGTGCGTTTGGAGACATTATGAACATCAAACTGTAAATGTAAGTCTTTCTTCATGATATGAATGATCTCTCCAAGCTAGAAATGAATATTTGTGTAAAAACACAAATCTTTTTCAGTGGTAAAGATTTTGTCTTTTCCAGATTGGAGGAACTGCTTTATTTGGAATGGGAGTCTGGATTAAAGTGAATACTGGATACTTATTTGTAGTCCTATGGAACATAGCAGTGCCCCTGAGTGTGGTAGAGAATGTATCGTATCTCTGCATTTTAGCTGGGTCTCTGTTAATGACCATTGGCTTCCTAGCGTGTTGCGGGGCACGGAAAGAAAACAAGTATATGTTGCTGACGGTGAGTATAACGTTCTTTGTTGCATCTTTTCGTGCGTAACTCTTGGTTCAGCTAACGGCTCAATGTAGGGAAGACAGCCTCCGGCCCAGCCAAACTTAAGAAATCTTGTTTGTGTGGATGCTGCGTGATACATCCCCTGTTACAAATCAGTACCACGAAATAACAAACAGTACACAACATGCAATTAAACAATTGAGCTTTATAATTCTTAATTTGAGTATATGGTTAGTAAAGATACAAAAAAAAGGGCCCATTCTCATGAAAAGGTCTAATGTGCAAACGTTGAAGCTCATGGTTCCGTTCATTTGTTTCCCATCAACCTCCGAGCATAGCCGATGTTCGGACCCTCGCTCCAAGTCCACTCCATCCGGCTGCCTACTAACTCTCTCCATTCACAACCTCTCCCCTCATCTCTCCCCGACAAAAGAGTGTGAAATCCCTGCTCCCAGACCCACAAGAGAGAACAATGTGCCTCTCATTGGACAGCACACACCCCAAAGCCCTGTTATCTGTAGTCATAACCCAAACATTGCTACTACAGAGAAACCATTACATTAGCAGTGAAACACTACAGAGAGGCCGTTACGTTGGCAGTGAAACCTTACAAGTTCAGGAACAGTTATTACCCCTCAACCATCAGATTCCTGGATTGGGAAGCAGATAACTTCACTCACTTCAACACTGAACTAATTCCACAACCTTTAAAAGTGCAAACAACAACAGGAATTCTGCAGATGCTGGAAATTCAAGCAACACACATCAAAGTTGTTGGTGAACGCAGCAGGCCAGGTAGCATCTCTAGAAAGTGGTACAGTCGACGTTTCAGGCCGAGTCCTGACGAAGGGTCTCGGCCTGAAACATTGACTGTACCTCTTCCTAGAGATGCTGCCTGGCCTGCTGCGTTCACCAGCAACTTTGATAATTCCACAACCTATCGGTTTACTTTCAAGGACTCTGCAATCTCATGTCCTTAATCTTCATTTATTATTATTATTTTGCTTTTTAATTCACTTTTGTGCATGCACAGTCTGTTGTCTTTTGCACATTAGTTACTTGTTCACCTTTGTTGCAAATGGTTTTTCTCTGACTCTATTGTGTTTATTTGCATTTACTGTGAATGCCCACAAGAAAATTAATCTCAGTGTAGTATATAGCGACATAAATGTTCTTCGATAATAAATTTACTTTGAACTTTGATTGGTTGAATTGTTTGGTATTGGCATTGGTCTAACATGCACTAACAGTGAAAATCTTGTCTTGCACACTGTTTATACCATTACACAGTGCATTGGCCTAGAAAAAGATAAAACGATAACAATGGAGAACAAAGTGTAAAATTTAACAAAAAAAAAGAGCAGCACAGGTAAATGATAAAGTTTACCTTATCAGAAAAAGATGGATTGTGGGGCCAAGAGTCCATCGTATCGTACAAGAGCTCCATTCAAGATTCTGATAGCTGTGGGATTGAAGCTGTCCTTGAGCTTGGCGTTCTGTGCATCTTGTGCCTCCTACGAGAGGGGAGAAGAGAAAATATCTGGAAATGTTATACGTATATGGGGTCTTCATGGTCCACCGTATTACTCTAATCATTTGGGAATGTGGTGAGAGTGAAATAAAATCAGTGTAAACAGGTGCTGGACGGTTAGCAGGAACTTGATAGGCCAAAGAATTCCTGCTATTTGACTCTGTGACTCCAAAACAAAGTGCTGAAAATTCTCAGCGGCATGGGTGGATTCGGCAACAGAGGCAGGAATTTTGATGAGGTTGCTACTCCAGGTCAATGACCATCAATCAGTGTTGGAGAGTTAAGTTTCAAAAGCAGATTGAGAGCTGATTAGCAGATGGAAGGTGGGAACAGGGTAATGTCTGTGACAGGACGCTGAGTTAGAACATTTAATTGATGGAAGATACAACAGTGAGGAGCATTATCAGAGAAACACAGGATGTGTTCAGGAATGATAGAAATAGTTATAGCAGACTAGCAGGAAGGAAGAGACACAAATCTGATCTGAGTGGGCACGGATACACAAGGTGACAGTTAGTAATTTGGCATCTGAATAGGAAAGTTCACAGACGTAAAATAGAAGCATCACAAGAACAAGAAGACAACATAAAAGCAAACCTACTGATTTTAATACAGAAACACCGAGAGTAAGCGCTGGTAACAAGTTAGTTCAGGAAGTAATAAATTTGTTAAGGGAGTAACAAGTTAGGCTTTGAGAGAGAAAATCATTTAAGATTAATGAATATTCCCCAGAAGTTATGGATATCATCAGGTTTAATCTATAAGGAGTGGGAATTAGGGAATTGAAGTTGTCCTTTCAATGATGTTTATCATTTTGTTTAAAAATGTCAATGAGTTCACAGGTATGAAAATTATATTCCCACACACTGGAGTAATAAATGATGGTGAGATATTAACATAAAGTTTGTACATTCATTCAGCTCTAAACTCTTGATGATAATCTGCTGAATGAGCAACTGGGGATGGCAAATGAGAGAATACTCAGAATTCACTTCAATGCTTTCATTGTCAGCTTCAGGTCAGATTGAACCTAATAACTCTTCCTTTCTCTGTGATGAGAATTGTAGCAAGATCTAGAAGAAACATGAGTTAGTTGTGTGACGAAAAACCAAGTTATCAGAAGATTGATGCTGATGAGAGGGATAAGAGAGACAAAGAGAGAAGCGTTCAAAATGTTAATGAGAGAGAAGAGAGATTAATGAAAAGAGACACAGTTCTGAGTATTGACAGACCGGTTGCTTTGAATCTGAACTGTTTGAAGTTTGATAGACAGGTGATACCCCAGCAGGGGGATAAAAGGAACAGGCTCGCTAAGGCAAGACAGACACCATGAGATCACGAGATAACGAGACCCTGGAAGTGCGGTGTGCCCCCACAAGTTGGTGAGAGTTTGGAGGTCTGGTCGCAGGAACCGACCATAGAAGCACAGGGTGAAAAGGTATGATCAGCGGGAACCTCGTGTGTGTGTCCACCCTTGCCTGGGTGCCGGGTTCACCGCGGAAGAACGATCGTATCCGGAATGGAGGGGTCACAGTCGGTGACCTCAAAAGACATTAAAAGGGCTCGCCCGAAAGCTAACTGCGAGGAACATCAAAGGTCTGTCAGAATCCAATTTGCATATTCGCTCTCTCTCTCTCTCTCCAACGGCACAACAGCGATTGCTGCGAACTGTACTCAGCTGAACTGAACTCTGCGTCACTTGAGACTGATCATTTTACCCCTAGACTGCGATAGAATTTGATTGATTCCTATTATCCTGGTTCTGTTTACATGTGTGTTTTATCATTGCTAACCTGTTGCATTTATATCCTTACGATTAGAGTACTGTGTTACTTATTTCTTTAATAAAACTTTCTTAGTTCCAGTAAACCAAACTCCAACTAAGTGGTCCATTTCTGCTGGTTTGGCAACCCAGTTATGGGGTACGTAACAGTTAATGGTCCCTTTAAATGACATGTGGCTTTGGAGGAGGAGGAGGAGGAGGTAAGTGCCGGATTGTAACCTGCTGCCTACTTTCTTGGTGTTCAGTGCAGGATCCTATTAAAGCTGCGACTGTGACAGATACATACACCTTGAATTAAAATCTGCTTCTTTCTTACAAAATGTACAAACTTATTACTTTGTAGTATTTTGAATTCATAAGATGCCATAGGAACAAAAAAAAAACAGAATTGTTGATTTTTTGTTATTTCTCCCTCCAGTTCTTCTTGGTAATGCTCGTGATCTTCGTGGCTCAGCTTGTGGCTGGTGTGATTTTTGTGTTATTTTCAAACATGGTAAGGGTCTTTGAAGTGAACGATTCTCTGATATTGATGTGATATTTGACGAGAAAAGAAATCTATTTAAGGACAGAGGATCAAGAATCAACTCATATCTGCCATGTATGTACAGATGCACATGTTTGGAACTTGCTGTGGTGTGTTGGCATGACATGCAACAGAAACAATATTCAACAAGGATAAAGAAGAAAGAATTATATAAAATAAAGTTAGAGGAGAAAGTACAGATGTAGAATAAGTACATAAGTACGAACAAGTATTTCTAATATAAACAGCTTTATTTAAGGTGCTTACAGTGCAGTGTAATTACTAGGGTGAAAGCTGGAGGATGGGTGAAGAGGATGACTAGAATGGATGATCAGATTAGGAGATGCAGGTAAAGGCTGAGTGAGAAATCCCACAGTGGTGTTGTGGCTTAAATGTGCTGAAGTTTGTCTGACGGTGTGTGTTGAGTTAGCTGTTCTTACTGAAGCTAACATTTAAGCAATTTCCATTGCCCTTGGTGCGGAGGTGAGGGGAAAGGGAATCGACCAGCGTTCTTCTTGTAATTGCAATCCTGTCAGACATGGGCAGCTATAATCTGGTATGGATAAGCCAGCTAATAATCAGGGTTAGTACTCACTCAGGAATAAGCATTTAATTCTGAAAGATTCTCATATTTGATTACTTGTGACCCAGGAAGGGGATTCCTCAGGTGTAAATGCATTTGGAAAAGGAGGCAAGGGAAGAGTAATGAAAGTTGGCCGTAAAACAAAACCATACGATTGTTCTATGGGCAACATTGGCACAGTCAGTAGAGCTGCTGCCTCACTGTACCTGAGATTCAGGCTCAATCCTGACCTTTTATTTATTCATTTGTTTGTTTATTTTTAGAAATACAGCGTGGTGACAGGACCATCCAGCCCATTGCCAAATTACACCCATGTGACCGAGTAACGCACTAACCCATATGTCTTTGGAATGTAGGAGGAAAGCGGAGCGGCTGGAGGAGAATCACGAGGAGAATGTACAAACTCTTACAGGCGATGGTGGGAAATGCCTGTGTGGAATTTGCACGCTCTCCTTGTGAACATTTATTTTCCGGGTGCTTTGGTTTTCTCCCACATCCCAAATGTCCACAGTATATTGTGTGTGTGTGTGTGTGTATGTATTAAACTGAAGGGGTAATTGATGAGAACGTGTGGAGAATGAGAAAAGGTTTTAATGTCAGTCAGTGATTGACAGATGAGATGGACAGGGCCTGATTCACCTGATTCCAAGCTCGCTCTCTCAGTGACTCTGTGACTCTGTAAACTTTATCAACAGACTAAATTATTTTGCAAATTCAGTTTACAATTTAATCTCAAACAATTTCTGTGATAGCATGGAGTATTTTGTATTCCTTAATTCTAGTATTTTGAATTGCAGATCTCATTAATATATTTTCTATAGCTCGGTTCATATGGATCCTAATCTATGGATTTTCTCTGTGAATCTATGGGTTTACAAAGTTTATTCAATGACTACGATATCACAGTAATAAATATACAATACCCGATCACCTCTCTCTCCAGTTCTCCTTCCCCTCTTTTCTTCCTTCCATGGCCTTCTGTCCTCTCCTGTTAGATTCCCCCTCCTCCAGCCCTGTGCCCCTCTCACCAATCAACTTCCCAGCTCTTTACTTCATACCTCCCCTTCCTGGTTTCACCGATCAACTTGTGTTTCTCCCTCTCCTTTTAAATCTACTCCTCATCTTTTTTTTCTCCAGTCTTGCTGAAGGGTCTTGACCCGAAGGGTCGACTGTACTCTTTTCCATAGATGCTGCCTGGCCTGCTGAGTTCCTCCAGCATTTTGTGTGTGTTGATACAATACTCAAGGCTACATAAAACAATTACCTATAGTTTCAAATTAAAATACCATTACAACAACACTCTTAAGCCCATGATGGTCCCATCATTCTTAGAAACCCCCTCAATGCACCTGTAGATACCAGATGCTCATTCTCCAGGGATTGGGGCCATGGATGTAACCTCTAAAGAGGGGCAGGTAATCAGATCAAGCAGGACATGCCACTACCCAAAGCACATGACAGAAATCTGATTTAATTGTGATATTTTATCAGTGAATGGTTTTGGCACATGGCCAAGTGGTTAAGGCGTTCATCTAGTGATCTGAAGGTCGCTAGTTCGAGCCTTGGCTGAGGCAACGCGAGTGTCCTTGAGCAAGGCACTTAACCATACATTGCTCTGCAACGACACTGGTGCCAAGCTGCATGGGTCCTAGTGCCCTTCCCTTGGACAACATCAGTGGTGTGGAGAGGGGAGACTTGCAGCATGCAACTGCTGGTCTTCCATACAGCCTTGCCCAGGCCTGCTCCCTGGAAACCTTCCAAGGCGCAAATCCATGGTCTCATGAGATTAATGGATGCTTATATATATATAAATAAATCAGTGAACTATATCACAAAGGATACTAACGGATAAAAATAAACAACATTAAGCATCAGAAACTCAGTTGTAGTAGCTGAAGTTGTAGAGTACATCCGTGACCATGATATTTTGTGGAATATGCCTCAATTAAATGGCCAAGAAGCAGAATGCTGGGATTAAATCTACACTCAGTTGTCAATTTATTTAGTACCTCCTGTACCTAATACAGTGACCACTGTGTGTATGTCAGTGGTCATCTGCTGCTGTAGCCCATCCACTTCAAGTTTTGATGTGTTGTGCATTCAGCAATGCTCTTCTGCACACCACTGTTGTAATGTGTGGTTATTTGAGTTAATGTTGCCTTCTTGTCTTCTTGAACCCGTCTGGCCATTCTCCACTGACCTCTCTCATTAACAATGCATTTTTGCCCACAGAACTCCACTGGATGTTCTTCTGTGTTTTGTTCCATTCTCTATAAACTCTAGACACTGTTGTGCGTGAAAATCCCAGGCAATCGACAGTTTCTGAGATACTCAAACCACCCCATCTGGCACCAACAATCATTCCACGGTCAAAGCCAATTAGATCACATTTCTTTCCCCATTCTGATGTTTGGTCTGCATTCTTTTATGCATTGAGTAGCTGTCGTATGATTGGCTGATCGGGTATTTGCATTAACAAGCAGGTGTACAGGTGTACTTAATAAAGTGACCACTGAGTGTATAATGCAGGGACTTCCTGTAAATGTACCTCCGACAGGTTTCGAGAAATTGCTCATGTTTACAGCTTCGACTCTTCACTTGATTCTTTATCACTCTCTTTTCCAGACTGAAATATTAATGGACTATATTAAAAATTGGCTCCTGAAGTTCATTAAAAATGATTATGGTAGAGATATGGAGATAACTAATGCATTTGATACTCTGATGATAAAGGTAAGTAGTGAAACACATATTTTCTTAAAATTGCTAACAGTAAAATACCGCAGGTATTGGAAAACTGAGAGAGGACAAAAGCCGGCAAATTCTGGGGTTACTCTTCGGTATACTGTAGATATTGATATTGGTTTATTATCGTCGCATGTACCAAGATAGAGTGAAAAGCTTGCCTTGCATACTGTTCATACAGATCAAATCATTACATAGGATTCTGAGGTAGAATGAGGTAAAATGATAACAAAGCAGAATAAAGTGCAACAGCTCCAGAGAAAATGCAGTTCAGTTTGGCAATAAAGTGCAAGATGATAGCAAGGTAGATTGTTAGGTCAAGAGTCCTTCTTGACCTCAGCAGTGAGTGGAGGGGAGGGAATCCAAATTTTCAGGTCATTTGAACTGGGAAAATTGCAACTTTAGTAAAATGTAAAACACAGAGGAAGGGTTGAGGGGCAAAGGTGATCAGTGAGAGGGCAGAGTCCAGGAGAGATTGAGTGCAATTGTGTGAAAGGTGTTCGAGGCTTCAGTGAAAGGGGGGCAAGTGTACACAGGAGAATGGAAAACTCTCTAATTACAAGGTGAGAAAAAGATGTGAATTCTGCAGATTTAAGATACCAGACTGCAGACATCCCACCTCTCCCGGAACTTCCGGGAGTCTCCCGCATATGAATAGTGGCTCCCTGCTGCCCGCAAATTATATACAATATCATGGAAATCAATTTTTTTGAGAGCGAGAGAGAGAGAGAGAGAGAGTGAGAGCAAGCAAGAGCGCGTGAGCGAGAGAGAAAGCAAGCAAGAGCAACCACGCGAGAGAGAGAGAGAGAGAGAGAGAGAGCGAGAGCGCGCCATGGCAGAGTGTTCCAAAAAAAGAAAATATAAAACGTATGTCACCGCAGACTACACTAAAGTGGACCCCTGCCTAATAGGGGTCAAAAATAATGACAGTGTTGCTCGCTGCACTGTTTGCAACAGTGACTTTTCTATTGGCCATGGTGGGTTAAGACTGTAAAAGACATGTTGAGGTGAGTTTAACAGGTGTCGTTTGTTCATTAGCATAGCTAACGTTATTTAAACTAGCTGGCTGGCTGCTAAGGAGCTAGTCGATTGCAAACATCCCACCTCTCCTGGAAGTTCTCCCGCAAATTGACGGTGCTACCTCCCTGAAATGAGTTTTTGCAGGGTGGGATATCTGAGACTGGAGATGCTGAACATCTGTAAGTAAATAATTAAGTGCTGAGCTCAGAGGGTTTTATATTCCCTTCAGAATCACTAATATATGTCATGAGATTTTTTTTGGGACAGTTGTACAGTGCACTACATGAAATGTACTATAAATCATGATAAGAAATGTATATTTATAAAGATAAATAAATAGTGCAAAAGAGAGTAAAAATAGTGAGGTAGTGTTCACGGGTTCATTGTCCATTCAGAAATCTGGTGGTGGAAGGGATGAAGCTGTTCCTGAAACATTGAGAGTTGTGTCTTCAGGCTCCTGTACTTCTTCTCCGATGGTAAGAATGAGAAGAGGGCATGTCCTGGCATGGCAGGCAGCCCTTTGTATTTCAGATTTTCAGCATCCGCAGTAGTTCAGTTAGGCTCCTAGAGTTATCAAAGCGAGTTTTGTTTTTTGTATATTTTGTTTGGCAGAAATTTTCACCACGGATATATGAGTTGCCCTACCCACAAGAACACACAGATGGTTGCATATGAAAGAGCTTCATCAACCACAGCATTACGCTTCAGTTGATCATGGTTTGCAAAATAAAGGCCCTCACTTGGATGTGAATGGACTAAACCCAGTAAGCCATCTGATAAGCATGAAAGTAAATACAGCGCATGCTGGAAATCCTCATCTGGTCAGATTCTCTGTGGAGAAGAAACAAAATCAGATTGGACACCTTTCATCAGAACATACTGTAGATAATAGAAATGACAGCACAGTACAGGCCCTTTGGCCCACGATGTTGTGCCAACATTTTAATCTACTTTATGATCAATCTAACCCATCCCTTCCACATAGACCTCCATTTTTCTATCTAAGGGTCTCTTAAATATCCCTAATGCAGGGGTTCTACAGCTAACCAAGGGGTCTGTGAACCCCAGGTTGGGAACCCCTGCCCTAATGTACAGAATCAGCTCCTACCACCACTCCTGACAGGGCATTCCATGCACCCATCATCCTCTGTCTAAAAAGCCCACCTCTGATATCCCTCCCCCACCATACTTTCCTCCAATCACCATAAAATTCTGCCCCCTCGTATTAGCCATTTCTGCCCTCGGGAAAAAGCCCCTGGCTATCCACTTATTCTATCCCTTTTATCATCTTGTACACCTCTATCAAGTCACTCCTCATCCTCCTTCATGCCAAAGAGGAAAGTCCTAGCTCCTCAACTTACCCTCCTAAGACAAGCCCTCTAATCCAGGCAGCATCCTGGCAAATCCCCTCTGCACCCACCCGAATGCTTTCATATCCTTCCTGTAATGAGGCAAGTTTGGAATAAAACAAGCTTTCAGCTTCCGGGGTAATGAGGAGAACAAAAAAGAAGGGAGGGTGGAGGCGAGAGGAAGCTGAGTGGTGGAAGTGATGGCAGACACCCCACCCTGCAAAATCTCATTTCAGGGAGGTGGCATCATCAATTTGCAGGAGACTCCCGGGAGAGGTGGCACGTCTGCAATAGAGTAGCTCCTCAGCAGCTAGCCAGCTAGTTTAAATAACGTTAGCTATGCTAATGAATGAATGACACCTGTTAAACTCACCTCAACATGTCTTTTACAGTCTTAACACACCGTGGGCAATAGAAAAGTCACTGTTGCAAACAGTGCAGTGAGCAACACTGTCATTACTTTTGACCCCTATTAGGCAGGGGTACACTTCAGTGTAGTCTGGGGTGACGTAAGTGTTATATTTTTTTTGGAACACTCTGCAATGGCACGCTCTCGCTCGCGCTCTCTCTCTCTCATGGTCGCTCGCGCGCTCTCAAGCGCTCACGCTTGCTTTCTCTCTCGCTCTCTTTCTCGTGCACTCTCGCTTGCGCGCTCTCTCTCTTGCGCGCACGCGCTCTCCCTCATGGTCGCTCTCACGCTCTCTCTTGCTTTGCTCTCGCTTGCTCTCAAAAAAATTGATTTCCGTGATATTGTATATAATTTGCGGGCATCAGTGAGCCACTACTAATATGCAGGAGACTCCCGGAACTTCCAGGAGAGGTGGGGTGCCTGTGATGGTGGTGCTGACTCAGAGGCTGGGCAATACTCCTGAATGACAAATGGAGGTCTGATGATGATTAAATAGGGAAAGAGGAATGAAGTCAGAGATTACTCCAAGATGAGAAAAAGAAAATACTCAATGCAGGTACTGACTTTCTGGAACAGTTGAGTTCAATGTAAGTGCTTTCCTAATGCTTTACATTGACCTGGAGCTTAAGCTCAGCTTACTGGAGCCCTAACTGACTTCCACAAATCTCTGGAGCTTTGGACAAAATCAGAGTTCCCTAAAACATTCTTTAGCCTGTGACCTGCAACTTTCAGAGAAAAAAAAAGTTCCAGGTGGTTTCTTTTCTAGTCATGTTATGTTAAAATATAATTTCTAAAACACAAATACGCCCTACATCCTTTAGCTAATCATGAGAAGGCAATGCCAGGGATGAGAGCGAGAGGGTCACGTCCTGGCACAATAGATATGCATTGGATATGTGATTACAGAAGTAATATATATACAGTAATTTATTGTACCTTTCTGTATTGTGCATCGTTCTTGCCCCAAAACCAACAACGTACACAACATATGTCGGTGACATTAATACTGATACTGACCAAAAACAAATAATGCATATTTTTCACTCCCAACTCTCTCATCTGCAGCCTGATTCTTCTTTGGAAATCTTAGATAATAGAAAATGAAGCAATGCAGACAAAAGTGCTGGAGGAACTCACTAGGTCGGGCAGCATCTACAGAAATGAATGAACAGTGGATATTTTGGGCTAAGACCCGTCTTTAGGACTGAGAAGGAAGGGGGAAGGGGCCAGAATAAGAAGGTTGGGGGAGGGGACGGAAGCTAGCTGGAAGGTTGATAGGTGAAGCCAGGTGGTGGGAAAGGTCAAGGGCTAGAGATGTAGGAATCTGATAGGAGAAGGGAGAGGACTGTTGGAGGGAGAGAAGGAGGGTGGGGAGAGGACCCAGGGAGAAGTGATAAGCAGGTGAGAAGAATTAAAGGGTCAGAGTGAGGAATAGAGGAAGAGGGGTGGAGGGAGGGAGCTTTTTATTACAGGGCAGAGAAATCGATATTCATGCCATTAGGTTGAAGGCTACCTAGCCTGAAAACAAGATGTTGCTCCTCTACCCTGAGGGTGGCTTCATCTTGGCACAAGAGGAGGCCGTGGACCAACATTGTCAGAATGGGGATGGGAACCAGGATTGTAATATTTGGCCACTGGGAAGGTCCGCTTGTGCCGGATGGAACAGAGTTGCGCAATGAAGCAGTCCTCCAATTGATGATGAATGGAAGTTCTAACACTATAAATATCTTTAAATAAGCTAATTATTTGAATGTTTCTCCCTTCCAGTTCAGATGCTGTGGAGTCACGGGCAATACCGATTTTGCAAACTCGTATTTCACCAACACTACAAATATTTATCCCATAACATGCTGCCTCTTTCAAGATCCTTGCATAAACCCTCTTGATCTGCGGGTAATGTATATGTTTCTAAACCCTTTAGAAATCTGTGAATACAGTGGATACATATTAATTTGGGCACATGGGAGCAGTGCATTTAGGCCCAGTTGAGCGGCTGCCTCCAATTAGCTTAAGGTTCATAGAAGTAGTTAAAAAGGTATAAAAAAGTTAAACTACCATTTAACTGAGTAACAAGTTATGTATTTAAATTAAATGCAGAACAAATTAGAACACTACCGATACTACTACAGTGCTAATGTTAACTCTGTTATTAATGGAGGAATTCATCCAGTGGATGTTGCAGTGTTCTTTTGACTGCAAATGAACAAAATCAGCATAGGCACCTAGTGTAGATAATAGACTGCCTTCATAATGCGCATTTGATAATTACATCCTCCAAATCTTCATTTTCATTCTATCATTCAAGGTGATTGTCTACACCTTCAATTCTTCATAGTTCCTAACTTGTTGAAGTAGTGAAATCATTTCATTTTCACCCTTGTCTGTTGCTGGCATCTCCAAGCCTGAATGCTTGAAATCTTAGTGTGCAAACCAGTTCTGTATTGTCTTACTATTTATTTCTTTCCAACTATCAGTGATAAATATCGTTACTTTTTGAACACAAACTGGCACAAGTTAAAAACCCTATGGCAACATTCTCCGGTCCCGATTAAAGTGGTATAATGTCCCGAATAAATAAGGGGAATCCCAGCTGTTTTCTTGATTACTTCTTGTTCTTTAAGAGTTGTCCCAAATAAATGGCTGCCCCGATTAACGTCCCAATTAACTGATGGCCCAATTTGTATAGACAGTCGATTTTCACACAGAGGATGCACAAAACCAGAATGAAATCATGAAAACTTAACCTAGTTTTTGCTGTTAGTGAATGATAATTGTTGACGTTCCCTCCCCTCCCAATTTGTATCCACTGAATTTGAATCTTCAAGAAATCTGTCATACTCTTTTAAAAGCTGTTGATTAAGGCAGTGAAAAGCAGAGGCTTTATCATCAATCATATCACTATTTTCATACATTAGAAACAAAAGAGAGTATGCAGTTGCTGGAAATCCAGAGTAGCAAGCATAAGCTGCTGGAGGAACACAGCAGGGCAGGCAGCATCTATGAAAATGAATAAACAATCGACATTTTGGGAAGAGACCCTTCAAAGTTCGAAGCACAAAGTTAGTGCATTATTGAAGTATATATATGTCACATATACAACCCTGGGATTTAGTTTCTTGTGGGCATTCACAGTAAATACAAAGAAACACAGTAGAATAAATTTTAAAAACTACACACAACAAAGATGAACAAACAAGCAATGTGCAAAAGACACCAAGCTCTGCAAATTGAAAAAGGAAAAAAATAAATAAACTATAAATATTGAGAACATGAGATGAGGAGTCCATAGGTTGTGGGAACAGTTCAGTGTGGCGGTGAGTGAAGTCGAGTGAAGTTATCCCCTCTGGTTCAAGGACTAAATGGTAGAGGGGTAATAACTGTTTCTGAACCTGGTGGTGAGGCTCATTTACCTTCTTCCTGATGGCAGCCACAAGAGAAGAGCAAGACCTGGATGGTGGGGGGTCTTTGATGACGGATGCTGCCTTCCTTGACAGCGCTCCTTATAGATGTGCTCCGTGTATGATGTCGCCCCTCCAACCATACATCAGATGTTCTTTCGGTGCATCAAGTCTGTGCTAGGTCAGACCATCCCTGTCAGTCACAGGGTCCCACTGCTTTCCATTCAGAATATTTATCCTGCTGAAGGGTTTCGGCCTGAAGCGTCGACTGTACTTTTAACAGTCTCAGCCCCAAACATTGACTATTCCCGTCTATAGATGTTGCCTGAATGGCTGAGTTCCTCCACCATTTTGTGTGTTTTACTCTGGATTTTCAGCATCTGCAGATTTTCTCTTGTTTGTGATTTGCAGGATTTCTTGTGTTTATATTCTCCTATTTGAACACCCGTCTACCCCAGAGGCTGTTTATAATAGCTAATCAACCTATGTGGGCGGAAACCAAAGGAAACACCTGATTACAACAAAAACGTACAATGTCCGCACCAACAGGTTAGCTGTGAACCCATGGCACTGGTATTGTGTAGGAAACCGCACAATGCGCAAGCCCAGAGTTTCTGCTCTCGATTGAACCTACGATCTTCTGCTTCCAAATTAAGCCAAGGACGGGATCAGTCTTGTACAACGTAGTGGTGGAAGTTTCTAGCTCAGTCCCATAACCTGTCGGTTAGCAGAGTTCATCCAGACTAAGAAAAAAAGGATAAAAACAAAACTTGAAATCATCAAACCATTTGATGAGCTCATTGATCCCTTCAGTATTTTACTATTTAAAGTGAGGTTTAAACAAGGCAGTCTATTTTCACACAGAGGATGCACAAAACCAGAATGAAATCATGAAAAGTTAACCTAGTTTTTGCTGTTAGTGAATGATAATTGTAGACCAAGATACAAGTGGGGCACTCAAGACTAAACGCATTTGATTTTTACATGCACCAGCACAGAACTTCATTTCTTAAAGTCTCCTTCAAAACTTGCTGCCAACAAGAATCCCCTCGGTCCCACATTGCAGCTCAAACCCACCATGTGACTCGGAGGCAAGAGCATTATCTTGAGCCAATGCTACAGGAGGTGTGCGGATCCTCGTTCAGGAAGGAGGCAGCGGGCTAACTGTACTGCTGATGACTGTTGGCTGCTCATCTCACCAGATCATGGGTTTTGTGAACAAAAGGCAGAATCAATCAGAGCTATGATAAGTGCCACAGTTCTAACACTGACCTGGCAATCAGCCGCTGAATGAAGTAAATATCTTTGACAAGAAGCAACAGATTCAGATCATAAGGAGATGCATGTTAATGTTCCTCTTGAAAGAGTAGAAATGTGGCAAAGCTGAAAGATGATCCTTTTTTTGTGATGAGCCCAGTTTTTGCCCAGTGTTAACTTTCCAGGAAATTCCAGTGGGGAGAGGGTCTCTGTGTAATTTATCAACCATCTTGAAATCCCTGGGAGACATAGTGCTCGACGATAGTTCTAGGATTCCTGAAATCTCGGCAGAAGTTCTCCTCAAAAACCCATCTCAGACAGTGTCTGTCAATAGGTCCTGTTTTATTTTAATTAAACCATCAAGAATGCAAGTGGTCTCCAGCTGGTTGGCACACTCTGGACAAGAGTAGCTGGTACATTGGTATTGCATGCAGTTCACATGTGCTTCCATTCCAATTCCCTGTTCCTGACAATGGGAATGCTGTCAGAGCAGGCAATTGGAAATGCTTCCCTGTCATACAATACACCTCCTGCAATGTTTCCAGTTGCAGGATTTTTGTTTTTTGATATCTTTAAGGGAGGAGAAAGAGGTTAAAAAAAAGTGGCAAGAAAATGAAGCCAAACAATTGAAAATAATATTTTCTGTTTCTTTCAGAGTTGCTATAGTATATTACTGAACTTCCTGAGGAAAAACCTTGTTCTATTTGGTATGTTTGCCTTGGCAACAGCTCTATTTGAGGTAATGTATTATACTCGCAAAGTGAAAATATTTACAACGGAATATTGACAATGTGGGTAGCTAAGGAGATTAACTAGTTAGGTGGTACACTCACCGGGTGATTTATCCAGGACCTCCAGAGCCTACTGAGTGTATGCTTGTGGTTTTATGGTACTGTAATCCATCCACTTCAAATTCAACCTGTTATGCATTCAGAGATACTCTTCTGCACACCACTGTTGCAACACATGATTACATGAGTTATTGTAACCTTTCTGTCAGCTTGAACTAGTCTGGCCATTCTCCTCTGACCTCCCTCATTAACAAAACATTTTCACCCACAGAAATGCTGCTCACAGGACTATTTGTTTGTTCCTCACACTGTTCCCTGTAAACTCAAGAGACCGTGGTCCGTAAAAATCCTGGAAGATTAGCAATTTTTTGAGATACAGTACTCAAACCACGCTGTCTGGCGCCAAATATCATTCTACAGTCAAAGACCCTTAGATCAAATTTCTTCCTCATTTTGATGTTTGGTCTGAAAAACAACTGAACTCTTAGGTCGTAAATGCATGCTTTTACGCATCGAGTTGCTGCCACATGATTGGCTGATTCGACATTTGCATTATTGACCTAATAAAGTGGCCACCGAGTGCATGTCAGCCCTGCATTCTTTCAAAGAAAGGAAGAAAGCAGCAGTGATTGAAAATGGTTAATATATAAAGAGGACTGGTGCACATTTAAGCGAAGGAAGCATTGTTAAGAGGTTTGAGGACATTTCAGATATTGGCAGTGTAGTTTGTGATAAGAAATGAAACCTCAGCTTGAGGAAGATATGGACTGGCTGTTGCAGTAGAGCAGAGAAGGCTGGGACGTGACATGATGGAGATTCAGAAAGGCATAGCTAGAGCATAGCCAGAGTTGGATAACTAATGTAAGACCATAGGGCAGGGTTTTAAGGTGTGGGAGAGGATTTAAAACAGATCTGAGATATACAGTCAGTGGCCACTTTATTAGGTGCACCTGCTGGTTAATGCAAATATCTGTCAGTGTTGAACCTTGAACTGGATGGGCCACAGTGGCAGAAGACCACGAGCGTACGTTCATTGGGCACCTCATTAGGTAAAAGTACAGTGACTACTGAGTGTAGACATTGATGTAGAACATCACAGCGCAGTGGAATCCCCTCAGCCCATGATGTTTTGCCGACCTTTTAACCTACTCTAAAATAAATCTAACCCTTCCCTCCCACAAAGCCCTCCATTTTTTTATCCGCTATGTGCCTATCTAAGAGTTTCTTAAATGACCTAATGTATCTGGCTCTACCAGAACCCCTGGCAGGGTATTCCACACACTCAGCACTCCCTGTGTTTAAAAAAAACACACCTCTGACATCCTCCCTCATATTAGCCGCTTCCACCCAAGGAAAAGGTCTCTGGCTTTCTACTCGATCTATGCCTCTTATCATCTTGTACACCTCTATCAAGTTGCCTCTTATCCTCCTTCACTCCAAAGGGAAAAGTCTAGCCTGCTCAACCTCTCCTCATAAGACATGCTCTCTAACCGGGCAGCATCCCGGTAAATCTCCTCAGCACCCTCTCTAAAGCTTCCAGATCCTTCCTATAATGTGGTGACCAGAATATTCCAAGTGTGGTCTAACCAGGATTTTATAGAGATGTAAAATTATCTTGTGGCTCTTGATCTCAATCCCCAAATTAAGGAAGGCAAACACACCATATGACTTACTTATTTGGGCTCTTAGCTCCTCCGTGGAGCATAGGCCATCGAGGACCTCCTCTCTCCATTAGCCTCGGAAGTTGATGGCATAGTTGGAGTTCATCAATGCTTCTGCAATCCATTGCATCCATTGTTCAGGGGATTGGCATGTACAGTGTCACCAACTCTATCTAAGAAGTTAATTTGGGAGTATTTGGTATTTGACGTTAGCTTCTAGAGGAGGTGGTGTAAGAACGTTTAAGAGGCAGTAGGACTTGTACTTGAATGAACAGGGCATAGTGGGATCTGGAATTAATGCAGGGAAGTTGGAATAGTATAGATAAACATGGTGGTTGGCATAGATGTGGTGGGCTGAAGGGCCTGTTTCTATATTGCACAGTTCCATCACTATGACTAGTCAGGTAGACAAGAAAATTACGATGGAGTTGAGCCTGGGGAAGGGAGTGTCATAGAGTCTTAGCATGGTCAAAGGATCTTCTGCCCAACAGGCCATGGCAACTGCATGAAACAATTGCCTCTCAGGTCCCTTCTAAATCTTTCCTCTCTCTCTCTAAACCTATGCCCCTTAGTTTTGGACTCTACTACCCTGGGGAAATGCCCACCCTATCTGTGCCTTTCATAATTTTAAAACACTTGCATAAGCTTGCTCCAATTCCTCCTTCATTGAAAAGAATATCCTATCCAACCCAAGCTCTCCCAATAACTCAGGCTCTCTAGTCCTGGCAACATCCTTGTAAATCTTTACTGCACTCTTAGCCCGAGAGGCAAAGCACCTGGGGAGGGTAAAGAAGCAAGAGAACAGGTTCAACGCTGGTAAGTATAAAGGGAAAGTGTCCTGGGCGATGGGGGTCCTAAATGATGCATATCACCCTTTCGAGGCATCAGCTTTTGGGCACGTCTTCGATGCCAGGATGCTAGTGCCCACGGTGAAGCTGGCCGGGTTTACAACTTTCTGCCACTTTTTTTTGATCCTGTGCAGTGGCCCTTCCCTACCAGATGGTGGTGCATTCAGCTAGCATGCTCTCCATGGTGCATCGGTAGATATTCGCTAGGACCTTTGGTGACTGACCAAATCTCCTCAAACTCCTAATGAAATATAGTCACTGTTGTGGCTTCTTTGTAATTGCATTAATATGTGGAGCCCTGCATAGATCTTCAAAGTTGTAGACACTCAGGAGCTTGAAGCTGCTCACCCATCCCACTGTCGATGCCCCAGTGAGGAGTGGTGCATGTTCTCTTAACTTTCCCTTCCTAAAGTCCACAATCAACTCCTCAGTCTTACTGAGTGTGAGTGCAAGTTTGTTGCTGTAACACCACTCAGCCAGCTGATCTGCCATCTTCTCATCACCATCTCAAATTCTGCCAGCAATAGTCATGTCATCGGCAAATCCATAAATGATGCTCAAGCTGTCCCTAGCCAAACAGTCGGGGATGTGGCAAGAGTAGAGCAGTGGGCTAAGCAGGCGTCCTAGAGGTTCACCAATGTTAATTGTCAGAGAGGAGAAGATGTTATTTCCAATCTGCACTAACTGTAGTCTCCTGATGAGGAAGTCAAGAATCCAATTGCGGGGAGAGGTACAAAGGTCCAGTTCTTGAAGCTTCTTGATTAGCACTGAGAGTATGATGGTGCTGTTTGCTGAAATCAATAAATGGCTTTATTAAAAGAGGTTTAAAGTGTTTTCAGTGCAGTGCAGTGATGGGCTAACTGGAATCAGATTAACTGTCTTGGGGGAAATCTTTGAAGATGGCTTGTTTTCTGTTTATAGCTCTTTCCAGAAGGGAGCTGTCGGCAAAGGCAGTTTGCAGGATGGGTAGTGTCCTGCCAACTCTTTGCATTTCTGGTCAGATGCTAAATGCATTTCATTGGCTTTGTATCTGTACTTGGCACAATGACAATGAAGTTGAATCTAATCTGATCTAATATTTTTCCTGCCCGCTTCTCCATCCTGGCCACAGACAAGTCCTGCAGTGATGGTAGACTGCAGCCAATGACCATTTGTGCTGACCTGACAGTTCATCGCAGTTTTTGTATATTTTGTGTATCTTTGCATGTCAATCAATAGAATACTCAGGGTAGCGTGGAAAGGAAGATGTCTAGGATATTTAGGTTTAGTTGCAAGACTCAAAATAGAGAGAGGGGAAGCTATACTAGTTCTAATGAGTTGTAATCTGGTTATGACTAGAGAACTTCATACAGTTCTGGTCACTACATCACAGGAAGGATGTGTTTGTCTCAGAGAAGAGATTTTGAAGATATTCTCAAAGCTGAAGTCAATTAGTTGTGAAGAAATGCCAATTAGATTCAATTAGTCTGTTGAATAATTTGTTTAATTTATAGATGAGGAAAGGCATGAGAAAAAAATTAAGCCTCAAAGGTTATTACCATGAGAAAAATTAGCATTTAGCTCATTATACATTGTGGGTCCGCCACAGCCAAAACACAGAGTTGGTGAGGAAGCTCTTCCCACTTCAGTAGCTGACAGAACTTTAACACTGGTTTACAGGCTGAAATCTACTCACACATACAGTATTGTGTGAAACATATATATATCTAAAGGTGTGGTACAGTATTTATCAATGTAAAACAGAGAGAGCAAGTTTATAAATCTGGTAAGAGGAAAGGATGTTGGGAGTGTAGAGAGTGCAGTGCCGCAGGAGGGGTGTGGGACAGGTGGCAGGGGAGTGCTTGCGGAAGGGGGTGTCGCGGTATAGACACACCCAGCCCCAAGACACCAGGCAAGGTCATTTGATTCCAAACAATTAGTTTATTGATGATTATGCAATGTCTCTCAAGTGTTTCCCACTCTCTTCCCCCTTTTCCCAACCATGATTCCCCTCTTCCTGCCCCCTTCCCACTCTCAGTCCACAACAGAGACCCATATCAGAATCAGGTTTATCATCATTCACATATGTCATGAAATTTGCTTCTTGGGTTTTCATTGGCACAATTATCCTACATACAGACCAGGTCATTCATACAAGTACCAAACTCACCTCACCTCCCCCCCACTCCACCCATCCACCAGGCCAGCATTAGCTCTAATTTAAGAAAGCGTAACATGTATACCTAGAGGAATACATGTTATGTTTTCTTAAATTACAGTAACAATTAATATATCAGGAATACGCTTTACTGGTAATAATGGTTCTATCTAAGATGTCTTCCACTGTTCTTGGATCAATCCTCACTCAGAAGTTCTTTGCAAGTCCACCTCCCTCTCTGTTGATTTGACCAGAACTACACCCACCCCCCCAGCAGCACTCTGCCCCCACCAGTTACTGATCCACTGACATCCACTTCTCATCTACCCATTCACCGACCAGGAGTGGACCAACTTCTTTCATGGGATCTGCATTGAACATAAGAGTCTTCCACAACACGAGGCCAGATGAGTAGCTCATGTCTAAAGTCTGTGGCAGTACCGATTTATGTACCCAAGTTCCAAATTCAACATTTCTGAGTAACTTTATTATTAAAGTACATATATGTCACCATATACAACCCTGAGATTCATTTTCTTGTGGGCATACTCAGTAAATCATAGAACCATAATAGAATCAATGAATGCCTGCACCCCATATGACAGACAAACAACCAATGTGAAAAATACAACAAGGTGTGCAATAAGTATCAAGACTATGAGATGAAGAGTCCTTGAAAGTGAACCAATAGGTTGTGGGAACGGTTCGGTGTTGAGGAGCAATAACTGTTGCTGAACCTGGTGGTGTGGGTCCTGAGGCTCCTGTACCTCCTTCCTGATGGCAGCAGTGAGAAGAGAGCATGGCCTGGGTGGTGCCTGATAATAGATGATGCTTCCGTGCGATAGCACTCCATGTAGGTGTGCTCAGTAGTGGATAGAATTTCATCAGCAAGCACTTGTATAAAATAGTTCTTCACTTCCTTTATACTCCTCCATCAATTCATATCATTTAACTTCCGCCCAATGATTCCTATCCAATTCATGTTCAAAGCCATTGCTTGTTTTTCGAAGAGATTTTGAGGACTTCAGGAAAGAAACTTTCTAAGTACATGGAGCTTAGAAAAACAGAGGGCTATGGGTAAGTCAAGGTAGTTCTAAGGTAAGGACATGTTTGGCACAGCTTTGTGGGCCAAAGGACCTGTATTGTGCTATAGGTTTTCTACGTTTCTATGTTTCTAGAAGCTTTAATTTATGTTACTAACAATTAATGTATTTATTCTCAGCTACTTAAATATTCCAAAGAGGTTTCCTGTATGTTCAAAGCTAGATACATTTTAATGAGGGCAGGTTTGGAGGTTGATGTTCTTGTTGCTGTTTGTGTGATTAGTTTTTTTTTTGTTCGTGGGATGGGGTTTGATGTTCTTGTTGTTGTTTGTGTGATTAGTTTTTTTTGTTCGTGGGATGGGGGTTGATGTTCTTGTTGCTGTTTGCATGATTTGTTGTTTTTTGTGCATGGGAGTGTTGATGTTTTTCTTTGAACAGCTTCCGTGGTTATCTTTGTTTCATGGCTAGCTGGAGAAGAAGAATCTCAGGGTTGTGTCCTGCATACATTCTTTGATAATAAATATACCTTGAATCTTAATGAGAAATGAGGTTTGGAAAGGGAGTCCCATCAGAACATGTCAGATTCTTGCAAATATACAAATATGAATAATTCAGTCTAAATGGTTCAATCAGTAAACAATCATGTTCCATGGAATACAGCTCATAACACTCCAGAGGTGAAGATAAAGAAATATCTTCACCTCTTTTTTTATGCTGTAATCAATGATTTAGATGATGGAATAGATGGCTTTGTTGCCAAGTTTGCAGATGATATGAAGGTTGGTGGAGCAGCAGGTAGTGCTGAGGAAACAGGTAGGCTGCAGAAGACTTCAACAGATTAGCAAAGTGGGCAAGAAAGTGGCAAATGACATACAATGTTGGAAAATTGTATGCTCATGCACTTTGGTAGTAGAAATAAATGTGCGGACTATTTTCTAAACAGGGAGAAAATCCAAAAGTCTGAGATGCAAAGGGACTTGGGAGCACTTGTGCAGAACACCCTAAAGGCTATCTTGCAGGTTGAGTCGGAGGTGAGGAAGACAAATGCAATGTGAGCATTCATTTCAAGAGGTCTAGAATACAAGAGCAGGATGTGATGCCGGGGATTTATAAGGCACTGGTGAGGCCTCATCTTGAGTTTTGTGAACAGTTTTGGGCTCCTCATCTAAGAAAAGATGTGCTGGCATTGGAGAGGGTCCAGAGGCGGTTCACAAGAATGATTCCAGGATATCATACGAGGAATGGGCCTGTACTCACTGGAATTAGAGGGGTGAGGGGGAATCTCATTGAAACCCTTTGAATCTTGAAGGCCTAGACAGATCAGATGTACAAAGGATGTTTCCCATGTTGGGGGAGTCTAGGAAAAGAGGGCACAGCCTCAGGATAGAGGGGCATCCATTTAAAACAGAGATGTGGAGAAGTTTCTTTATCTAGAGGGTGGTGAATCTGTTGAATTTATTACCACAGGCAGCTTTGGAGGCCAGGTCATTGGGTGTATTTAAAGCAGAGCTTGATAGGTTCTTGATCGGACATGACATCAAAGGTTATGAGGTGAAGGGCGAGGAATGGGGTTGAGGAGGGGAAAAAAGGATCAGCCAAGAATGGTGGAGCAGACTTGGCCTAATTCTGCTCCTACGTCTGATGGTCTTAAGTATCTTGAAGTTAAATAAATAAGCAAGTCTTCAAATCAAGAGGTGTTGAGGATTTTTGCAGTGGCCACTCAGGAAAGACAGTAGTTGTTTTTCTCTCCACCTCCCTCAATAATTCTCCGCTTAGTAAATATGGCATAAAACTACAGTATATTTCCACCTGAGAACTTCTCTTCCCAGAAGTTCTAAAGGCGGCCACAGCAAAAATCCTCGACACCTCTTAATTATGACATTTAGAATCAGAATCAGGTTTATTATCACTGGCGTGTGACGTGAAATTTATTAACTTAGTAAATACATAATCTAGCAGAGACAGAAAAAAATATAAAATAATAATAATAATAATAATAAACAAATAAATCAATTACATATATTGAATAGATTTTTAAAAACATGCAAAAACAGAAATACAGTACATTAAAAAAAAGTGAGGTAGTGTCCAAAGATTCAATGTCCATTTAGGAATCGGATGGCAGAGGGGAAGAAGCTGTTCCTGAATCGCTGAGTGTGTGCCTTCAGGCTTCTGTACCTCCAACCTGATGGTAACAGTGAGAAAAGGGCATGCCCTGGGTACAAGTACATGGATAGGAAAAATGTGGAGGGATGGCTAAACACAGGCATATAGGACTACCTCAGATAGGCAACTTGGTTGGTATGGATGAGTTGGGTGGATTACATGGCACAAAGACTCTTAGATAACTTACGTCCATGATTTATTCTCTTCAACATTTGCATGTTATTATTTGCACGCTATTTCTTTGGCATTTCCCCATTCTCCAAAGGTAAAATAAAATGCACAGCTTTAAATTAAATAAATGCACAGAAGATGCACCTATTGTTTTATAAGACCATTCTCAGGTTGGAGGAGCAACACCTCATAGTTTTTGTGTGCATGGGAGAGTTGATGTTTTTCTTTGAATGGCTTCCATGGTTTTCTTTTTTTTGTGGCTATCTGGAAAAGACAAATCTCAGGGTTGGATACTGCATACATACTTAGATAATAAATATATTTTGAACCTTGAACCTTGAATCTTATATTCAGTCTGGGCATCATCCAACCTGAGGGCATGGACATTGATTTTTCTAATATTCGGTAATTATACCCCCTCCCCTTTCCCTCTTCCTCCCCTCCCCACTCAGGTTCCACTCTTACCTCTCCTGTTCCCCTCACCTGCCTATCCAGTACTGATGAAGGGGTCTTGGCCCAAAATATTGACTGTTTATTGATTTCCATAGATGCTGCCTGACTTGTTGAGTTCCTCCAGCATTTATTGTGTCTCACCTATTTTATTTCTTCAATTTTACAGATTGGAGCAATGGCCGTATCCATGATAATGTATTGTCAAGTCAGAGAGAAGTCAGTTAAAGCATGAGAATGGAGAAAAAACTATGCTTGCAGTTTCTTCGATTTGATTGTATTTATGTAAAGAGAGAGCATTGCTAATAAACAAAAGCTTTTCAGTCATTGTCTATCGCACTTACAAAGGGCATAAGATCATTAGATATAGGAGCAGAATTAGACTATTTGGCCCATTGAGTCTGCTGTCCTGATCCAATTTTCCTTTCAGCCCCAATCTCCTGCCTTCCCTCTTCATGCCCTGAACAATCAGGAAGCTATCAACCTCTGGCTTAAATGTACATGAAGACTTGGCCTCCACAGCTTCCTGTGCCAATGAATTCCACAGTTTCACTACTCTCCGGCTAAATAAATTCCTCTTCATCTCCTATATTCTGATGCTGTGTCCTCTGGTTTTAGACTCTCCCGTCATAAGAAACATCCTCCCCACATCCATTCTGTCAAAGCTTTTCACCATTCAATAGGTTTCAATGAAGTCACCCTTCATTCTTTTGAATTCCAGTGAATACAGGCCCAGAGCCATCAAATACTCTTCGTATGATAGGCCATTCAATCCTGAAGTCATTTTCATAAACTTCCATTGAACCCTCTCCAGTTTCAGCACATCCTTTCTAAAATTAGGGGCCCAAAATTGCTCGCAATATTCCAGGTGAGGGCTCCCCAGTGCTTTATAAAGTCTCAACATAACATCCTTGTTTTTATATTCTAGTCCTCTTGAAATGAATGCTAACGTTGCATTTGCCTTCCTCACCACAGACTCAACCTGCAAATTAACCTTCAGGAAATCCTGCACAAGGACTCCCAGGTCTCCTGCAACTCAATTTTTTGTACTTTCCATTTGGAAAAGAGTCGACCTTTTCAGTTCTTCTACCAAGTGCAAGATGATACACTTCCCAACATTATATTCCATCTTCCATTTCTTTGCCCATTCTCCTAATCTGTCTGTCCTTCTGTAGCCTCTCCATTTTCTCAAAACTACCTGCCCCTCCACCTATCTTCATATTGTCTGCATACTTTGCTACAAAGCCATCAATTGCATCATCAAAATCATTGACATTTAACATAAAAAGAATTGGTCCCAACACAGACCCCTGTGGAACTCCACTAGCCACTGGCAACCAATTAGAAAAGGCTCTCTTTATTCCCACTCTTTGTCTCCTGCCAATCAGCCACTGCTTTGTCCATGCTAGAATTTTTCCTGTAATATCACAGGCTTGTAGATTATTAAGCAGCCTTATGTGTGGCACCTTGTCAAAGGCCTTCTGAAAATCCAAGTACACAACATCCGCCGATTCTCCTTTATCTATCCTGCTTGTTATTCAAAGAATTCCAACAGATCTGTCAGGCAAGGTTTTTCCTTGAGGAAACCATGCCTAGCTTATCACGTGCCTGAGACCTAATCCTTAATAATTGACTCCAACATCTTCTCACCCACTGAGGTCAGGCTAACTGGCCTATAGTTTCCTTTCTTCTGCCTCTCTACCTTCTTGAAGAGAGGAGTGACATTTGAAAATTTCTAGTCTTCTGGAACCATTCCAGAATCTAGTGATTCTCGAAAGGTTGTTACAAATGCTTCCATGATCTCTTTAGCTACATAGTTCAGAACACAGGGTTGTACACCATCTGGTCTGACTTATCTACCTACAGACCTTTTAGTTTCCCAAGAAACTTCGCTCTAGCTATGGTAACTTCACACACTTAATGAGCCCAAACACTTGGAACTTCCACCTTTCTGCTGGTGTCTTCCACAGGGAAAACTGATACACAATATGTATCCAGTTCTTTTGCCATTTCCTTGTCCCCCACTACTACCTCTCCAGCATCATTTTCCAGTGGTCCAATATCCACTCTTGCCTCTCTTTTACACCTTATATATCAGAAGAAACTTTTGGTATCCTCTTTAATATTTCTGGCTGGCTTACTTTTGTATTCCACCTTTACCTTAATGACTTTTTTAGTTGCCTTCTGTTGGTTTTTAAAAACTTCCAATCCTCCAACTTTCCCTTAATTTTTGCTCTATTATATGCCTTCTCTTTGGCTTTTATGTTGGGTTTGACTTCTCTTGTTAGCCACGATTGTGTCATCTTTCCTTTAGAATACTTCCTCTTCCTTGGGATGTACTGTATATATCCTGTGGCTTCTGAATTGCTTCCAGAATTCCCAGTGAGATAAAAATGTGACACCTCACAATTATCATCTCATCATTCCCACTACTCAGTCAACAACAGTATTCCCAATTTGCTCTAACGTCCACCATCCAAAGACCACTCCACAGTGGTTTCGACTTTCCTGAAGTTTACAATAACTTGGTCACCAGTCACGTTCAACACACCAGCAACCTCCTACTCTCTACCAGCAAGATGACCTCAAGAACATCATTGCCAAGACTCAATATTGGGACCAGAAATGTTGCTTGGTCTCTGGCAGACAATGAAGGCTATTAACAGGAGGCACAGTAGCAAAGCAGTCAGTGTAATGCTTTACTGTGCCGGCATTCGATATATTGGGGCTCAATTCTCGCCACTGCCTGCAGTAGTTTGCACAGTCTCCCGGTTAATGTGTGGGCTTTCTCTGGGTGCTCCAGAGAAGATGTATAGGTTAGTAAAGGGTTAGTGACGGGTGTGCATGTTATGCTGGCACTGGAAGTGTGTCGACAACTGTGGGCTGCCCCCCCAGCACAACCTGGGACTGTGTTGGTTGTTGACGCAAACAACGCGTCAACTGTATGTTTCGATGTACGTGTGACAAATAAAGTTAATCAAGATCTTAATCTTCTTCGTCCATTGTGGAAATGTAAATTCTACTGCAATTTCTTCAAGTTCCATTGGTTTCTACAGGCTGGGTGAGTGCAAGATTACCAGAGATGAGACCAAGATAAATTATTAGTCGTAAGAGGAAATAAATCATGGGTTTAAATACTGCAAAAAAATGGCTTATTTCCTCTGGTAATTAAAGTGAGCAAGGAATCAATAATAAAATAAAGGCCATTAAACTAACATTGTTCTGCAAATAATGGCCAAGAGAATTACCAAATACAGATGGGAATTTTAACCAGGCTAGCTTGCAAAAGTCTCGAAATAATTATTACCAACATATTACGTAGAACCAGCACTCTGGATCACTGTTACACTGCCATCATGAGCGCTTATTGTGTCATCCCACCCCCTCACTTCTGGAAGTCTGGCTGCATTTCTCAGAATCAGAGTCAGGTTCATTATCACCGGCATGTGAGGCGAGATTTGTTAACTTAGCAGCAGCAGTTCAGTGCAATACATAATCTAGAAGAATAATAATAATAATAGTAAATACATAAATAAGTTACAGTATATGAATATTGAGTAGATTAAAAATTGTGCAAAAACAGAAATAATATATATTAAAAAAGTGAGGTAGTGTTCACGGTTTCAATATCCATTCAGGAATCGAATGGCAGAGGGGAAGAAGCTGTTTCTGAATCGCTGAGTGTGTGCCTTCAGGCTTCTGTATCTCCTACCTGATGGTAACAGGTTCTGAACTGGAAGAAGGCCAAATTTGAAGAAATGAGAAAGGATCTAAAAAACGTGGATTGCGACAGGTTGTTCTCTGGCAAAGATGTGATTGGTAGGTGGGAAGCCTTCAAAGGGGAAATTTTGAGAGTGCAGAGTTTGTATGTTCCTGTCAGGATTAAAGGCAAATTGAATAGGAATAAGGAACCTTGGTTCTAAAGGGATATTGCAACTCTGATAAAGAAGAAGAGGGAGTTGTATGAAATGTATAGGAAACAGGGAGTAAATCAGATGCTTGAGGAGTATAAGAAGTGCAAGAAAATACTTAAGGAAGTAATCAGGCGGGCTAAAAGAAGACATGAGGTTGCCTTGGCAGTCAAAGTGAAGGATAATCCAAAGAGCTTTTACAGGTATATTAAGAGCAAAAGGATTGTAAGGGATAAAATTGGTCCTCTTGAAGATCAGAGTGGTCGGCTATGTGCAGAACCAAAGGAAATGGGGGAGATCTTAAATAGGTTTTTTGCATCTGTATTTACTAAGGAAACTGGCATGAAGTCTTTGGAATTGAGGGAATCAAGTAGTGAGATCATGGAAACTGTACAGATTGAAAAGGAGGAGGTGCTTGCTGTCTTGAGGAAAATTAAAGTGGATAAATCCCCGGAACCTGACAGTGTTCCCTCGGACCTTGAAGGAGACTAGTGTTGAAATTGTGGGGGACCTGGCAGAAATATTTAAAATGTCGCTGTCTACGTATGAGGTGCTGGAGGATTGGAGAGTTGCTCATGTTGTTCCGTTGTTTAAAAAAGGATCGAAAAGTAATCCGGGAAATTATAGGCCGGTGAGTTTAACGTCGGTAGTAGGTAAGTTATTGGAGGGAGTACTAAGAGACAGAATCTACAAGCATTTGGATAGACAGGGACTTATTAGGGAGCGTCAACATGGCTTTGTGCGTGGTAGGTCATGTTTGACCAATTTATTGGAGTTTTTCGAGGAGGTTACCAGGAAAGTGGATGAAGGGAAGGCAGTGGATATTGCCTACATGGACTTCAGTAAGGCCTTTGACAAGGTCCCGCATGGGAGGTTAGTTAGGAAAATTCAGTCGCTAGGTATACATGGAGAGGTGGTAAATTGGATTAGACATTGGCTCAATAGAAGAAGCCAAAGAGTGGTAGTAGAGAATTGCTTCTCCGAGTGGAGGCCTGTGACTAGTGGTGTGCCACAGAGATCAGTGCTGGGTCCATTGTTATTTGTCATCTATATCAATGATCTGGATGATAATGTGGTAAATTGGATCAGCAAATTTGCTGACGATACAAAGATTGGAGGTGTAGTAGACAGTGAGGAAGGTTTTCAGAGCCTGCAGAGGGACTTGGATCAGCTGGAAAAATGGGCTGAAAAATGGCAGATGGAGTTTAATACAGACAAGTGTGAGGTATTGCAGGTTGGAAGGACAAACCAAGGTAGAACATACAGGGTTAATGGTAAGGCTCTGAGGAGTGCAGTAGAACAGAGGGATCTGGGAATACAGATACAAAATTCCCTAAAAGTGGCGTCACAAGTAGATAGGGTCATAAAGAGAGCTTTTGGTACATTGGCCTTTATTAATCAAAGTACTGAGTATAAGAGCTGGAATGTTATGATGAGGTTGTATAAGGCATTGGTGAGGCCGAATCTGGAGTATTGTGTTCAGTTTTGGTCACCAAATTACAGGAAGGATATAAATAAGGTTGAAAGAGTGCAGAGAAGGTTTACAAGGATGTTGCCAGGACTTGAGAAACTCAGTTACAGAGAGAAAGGTTGAATAGGTTAGGACTTCATTCCCTGGAGCGTAGAAGAATGAGGGGAGATTTGATAGAGGTATATAAAATTATGATGGGTATAGATAGAGTGAATGCAAGCAGGCTTTTTCCACTGAGGCAAGGGGAGAAAAAAACCAGAGGACATGGGTTAAGGGTGAGGGGGAAAAAGTTTAAAGGGAACATTGGGGGGGCTTCTTCACACAGAGAGTGGTGGGAGTATGGAATGAGCTGCCAGATGAGGTGGTAAATGCAGGTTCGTTATTAACATTTAAGAATAAATTGGACAGATACGTGGATGGGAGGTGTATGGAGGAATATGGTCCGTGTGCAGGTCAGCGGGACTAGGTAGAAAATGGTTCGGCACAGCCAAGAAGGGCCAAAAGGCCTGTTTCTGTGCTGTAGTTTCTATGGTTTCTATGGTAAAAGGGCATGCTCTGGGTGCAAGGGGTCCTTTCAGGGACACCGCTCCTACAAGATGTCCTCGGTACTTTGCAGGCTAGTACCCAAGATGGAGCCAACTAAATTTACGACCCTCTGCAGCTTCTTTTGGTCCTGTGCAGTAGGCCCCCTCCATCCCTGCCCCCATACCAGACAGTGATGCAGCCTGTCAGAATGCTCTCCACAGTACATATATAGAAGTTTTTGTTGACATACCAAATCTCTTCAAACTCTTAATGAATTATAGCCACTGTCTTGCCTTCTTTATAGCTGCATTGATATGTTGGGACCAGGTTAGATCTTCAGAGATCTTGACACTTAGGAACCTGAAACTGCTCACTCTCTCCACTTCTGATCCCTCTATGAGGATTGGTATGTGTTCCTTCGTCTTACCGTTCCTGAAGTCCACAATCAGTTCTTTCATCTTATTAACATTGAGTGCCAGGTTGTTGCTGTGACACCACTTCACTAGTTGGCATATCTCACTCTTGTACACCCTCTCGTCACCACCCGAGATTCTACCAACGGTCGTATCATCAGTAAATTCATAGTTGGTATTTGAGCTATGCCTAGCCACACAGTCATGGGTATAGAGAGAATAGAGCAGTGGGCTATGCACACACCCCTGAGGTGCACCAGTGTTGATCGTCAGCGAGGAGGAGATATTGTCACCAATCCACACAGATTGTGGTCTCCCGGTTTGTAAGATGAGGATCCAATTGCAGAGGGAAGTGCAGAGGCCAAGGTTCTGCAATTTCTCAATCAGGATTGTGGGAATAATGGTGTTAAACGCTGAGCTATAGTCAATGAGCAGCATCCTGACATAGGTGTTTGTATTGTCCAGGTGACCTAAGGCCCTGTGAAGAGCCATTGAGATTGCATCTGCCGTTGATCTATTGCGGTGATAAGCAAATGGCAGTGGGTCCAGGCAGGAGTTCAGTCTAGTCATGACCAACCTCTCAAAGCATTTCATCGCTGTAGATGTGAGTGCTACCGGGGGATAGTTATTAAGGCAGTTCACATTATTCTTCTTAGGCACTGGTATAATTGTTTCCTCTTTGAAGCAAGTGGGAACCTCTGCCTGTAGCAGTAAGAGGTTGAAAATGGCTTTGAATACTCCCACCAGTTGGTTGGTACAAGTTTTCAGACCCTTACGAGGTACTCTGTCAGGGCCTTCCACCTTGCAAGGGTTCACCCTCTTTAAAGACAGCCTGACATCAGCCTCTGAGGCAGAGATCACAGGGTCACCGGGTGCAGCTGGGATCTTCACAGCTGTAGTTATATTCTCCCTTTCAAAGCGGACCTAGGAGGCATTGAGCTCATCTGGTAGTGAAGCATCACTGCCATTCATGCTATTGGGTCTCGCTTTGTAGGAGGAAATGTATTGCAAACCCTGCCAGAGTTGTTGTACGTCCAATGTTACCTTCAACCTCATTCAAAATTTTCCCTTCACCCTTGAAATAGCCCTCCACAAGTCATACCTGGTTTTCTGTTACAGGTCTGGATCGCCAGACTTGAATGCCACAGATCCAGCCTTCAGCAGATGACGTACCTCCTGGTTCATCCATGGCTTTTGGTTTGGAAATGTACAGCAGGTCTTTGTAGGCACACACTCATCCACACAGGTTTTAATGAAGTCGGTAACAACTGCAGTATGCTCATCCAAATTCAAAAACAAATCCCTGAATACGGTCCAGACCATCGACTCAAAACAGTCCTGTAAGAGCTCCTGTGCTTCCCTTGTTCATATCTTCTTGGTCCAACTGGTGCTGTGTCTTCAGTCTCTGCCTGTACTCAGGGAGTAGAAGTACAGCCAGGTGACCAGACTTCCTGAAGTGAGGGTGTGGAATAGCACGGTAGGCATTCTTGATGGTGGTGTAACAATGGTCCAGTGTGTTGTTTCCTCTGGTATTGCAGGTGATTTTTTCATACTGGCCTGGTTAAGGCAGAAACTGAAGACTGCAGCTACCAGTAGAGATGACCAAGAACATGTAGACAAGGGAGGCGCAGGAGCGATTACTGGACTGCTTTGAGTCGGTGGACTGGACTGTATTCACGGACTCACCTTTGAGTCTGAATGAGCACGCCACAGTTTGCACTGACCATTAAAATCTGTGAGAATGAGTGCATGCCTACAAGAACTTACTGTACATACCCGAATCAAAATCCGTGACTGAAATAGAAGGTTCATAGACTGTTGAGGGATAGGTCTGTGGCATTCAAGTCTGGACCCAGGACAATGCAAGGAGACCAGGTTCGACTTAAACAGGGCTAGTTCAAGAGCAAAGGAACAATTCCAAATGAGCTTGGAGGTGGAATTGGATGCATGACAACTCTAACGAAGTTTGCAGGCTATTACCTCCTATGAACATCATGAATGTCAGTGATGCTTCACTGTCAGATGAGCTCAACACCTTTTTTGCACACTTTGAAAGGGAGAATAAAACTACAGCTATCAAGATCCCTGCAGCACCTGGTAACCCTGTGATCTCTGTCATGGAGGCAGACGTCAGACTGTCTTTCAGGAGGATGAACCCTCGCCAGGCGACTGGCCCAGCTGGAGTACTTGGTAGAGCTCGGAAAGCCTGTGCCAGTTTGTACGGGTGTTCAAAGACATTTTCAATCTCTCATAGCCACAGTCGGAAGTTCAAAAGAGCAACAATTATACCAGTGCCCAAGAGGATCAGGGTGAGCTGCCTCAATGACTAACGTCCACCAGCATTCACGCGTACGGTGATGAAGTGCTTTGAGAGGTTGGTTATAGTTAGAATTAACTGCTGTCTCAGGAAGGACCTGGACCTTCTCCAATTTACCTACCACCACAATAGATCCACAGAGGATGCGACCTAATTGGGTCATCACATGGCCTTAGCTTACCTGAAAAATACTAATTGTTATGTCAGGCTGTTGGTTCTTGACAATAGCTCAGCATTTAACACCTTAATGCAATCATTACTACAGTTCTGATCAAAAAGCTCCAAATCCTGGGTCTTTGTACCTCCCTTTCCAACTGGCCTCCTTGACTTCCTCACTAAAAGACCACAATCTGCGCAGATTGGAAATAACATCTCTACCTTGCTGACAATCAACACCTCAAGGATTTGTACTTAGCCTGCCGCCCTACTCTCTCTACGCCCATGACTGTGTGGCTGGGCACAGCTCAAATGCCATCTGACGACACAACTATTGTTGGCAGAATTTCAGATGGTAATGAGAGGGCGTACAGGAGTAAGATATACCAGCTAGTTGAGTGGTGTCACAGCAACAACCTTGCACTCAGCAACAGTAAGACCAAAGATCTGATTGTGGACTTCAGAAAGTGTAAGACAAGGGAATGCACTCCAGTCCTCATTGAGGGATCAGAAGTGGAAAGAGTGAGCAATTTCAAGTTTCTGGGTGTCAATATCTCTGAGGATCTGTCCTGGACCCAACATATCGATGCAGCTACAAAGAAGGCAAAACAGTGGCTATACTTCATTAGGAACTTGAGGAGATTTGTTATATCATCAAAGACACTTGCAAATTTCTACAGATGTACTGTGAAGTGCATCCTGACTGGCTGCGTCGCGGTCTGGTATGGGGTGGGGGAGGTGAGTGCACAGGATCAAAAGAAACAGAAGAAAATTGTGAACTCCATCGTGAGCAATAGACTTCATAGCATCCAGGAAATCTTCAAGGAGTAATGACTTCAAAAAGAGGGCAAGCATCACCCAGGACACATCCTCTTCTCACTGCTACCATCAGGAAGGAGGTACAGGAGCCTGAAGACACACACTCAACAATTCAGCAACAGCTCCTTCCCTTCTGCCAACCAATTTCTGAGTGGACTTTGAACCCATGAGTACTATCTCACCACTAATTTTGCACAACTTATTTAATTTAACTATTTTACACATATTTACTGCAATTCACAATTTTTTATTATGTATTGCATTGTGTTGTTGCTACAAAACAACAAATGTGGCGACATACGTTGGTGATATTAAACCTGATTCTGATCCTACTACTGTATCCAGTGCTCCTCTACATTAGTGAGAACCGATGAGCATCCTCACTCCATTGACCATAAAAGGCAGAATATCCCAGTGGGCACCTGTTTTAATTCTACTTTCTTTTCCAATTCTGACATGTCTGTCCATGGTCTCCTACATGAGGCCATTCTCAGACTGGAGGAAAAACACCTCATATTCTGTCTGGCTAGCCTCCAACCTGACTTTATGAACATGGATTTCTCTAATTTCCATTAATAGATCATAAGACCATAAAACAAAGGAGTAGAATTAAGCCATTCGTCCCAAAGAGTATGGTCCACCATTCCATCATGGCTGATTTATCATTGCTCTCAACCCCATTCTCCTGCCTTCTCCCCATATCCCTTGACACCCCTATTAATTAAGAACCTATCAGCTTCCATCTTAAATATATCCAATGACTGGGCCTCTGCAGCTATTTGTGGCAATGAACCCCATAGATTCTTTACCCTCTCACTAAAGGAAAGTCTCCCCCCTCCCCTTCTCTCTTTTTTCTTTTTCATTCCCTATTCTGACTCTCCTCTTACGTCTTCCCTTCTCCTTACCTGCCTATCACCTTCCCTTTCTCCCATGGTCCGCTGTTCTCTCCTATTTCTTGAGGCCTTTACCTCTTCCACCTATCACCTCCCATCTTCTTACTTCATCCTCCTCCCCCAGCCACACACCTTCCCCTTCACTTGGTCTCACCTATCACCTGCCAGCTTGTATTCCTTCTCCTCCCCTTCCCCACCTTCTTATTCTGGCTTCTGCCTGCTTACTTTCCAGTCCTTGGCCTGAAATGTCAACTGTTTATTTTAAACTTCCATTTCTCCAGTGAATGCTTGGGCAGAACCTGCAGGATGTGACTGTCATGCAACTGGATTTTATCATCACACAAGAGCTTACTGAATTTTATTTTTATTTAGAGATACAGCACAGTAAGAGGTCCTTCCGGCCCAAGTTCACATCAACCAATCACTCCTAAGCAGACATCCCACCTCTCCCAGAAGTTCCGGGAGTCTCGTGCATATTAATAGCAGCTCCCTGATGCCTGCAAATTATATACAATATCCCGGAAATGAGAGGGAGAGGGAGAGCGGGAGCGGGAGTGGGAGTGGGAGCAAGAGCGAGCATCCTGATTGGTCTGCCTTTGTGCTAAGTAGACCCATCAGTTTTCTCTGTGGGCGGGCTTTACAGTCGACCTCTGGCTCTCCATCAGTTCAGTTTTGTGTCCTGCACCGCCATGGCAAAGTGTTTCAAAAAAAGGAAATATAAAATGCACTTCACCCAAGACTACACTAAAGTGTACCCCTGCCTAATAGGGGTCAAAAATAACGACAGTGTTGCTCACTGCACTGTTTTCAAAAGTGACTTTTCTATTGCCCATGGTGGGTTAAGACTGTAAAAAACACGTTGAGGTGAGTTTAACAGGTGTCATTCGTTCACTAGCATAGCTAACGTTATTTAAACTAGCTGGCTAGCTGCTAAGGAGCTACTCTATTGATGTCCTACGTGATGAGGCCAAACTCCCTGTAGACTTGCTTAAAGTTGTAATAGAATTAAAAAAACAATTCCATGATGATATATAAGTACATACTGTATTTTAATGTCACGTTTTCTGCATATACCCAGTTTACAGATTACAGATTGGTTTACAGATTAGACAAAATCACTAAACAAAGTATTACATAAGACAATATAATAAGGATACCCCTTATGTTTTTATTTCCTTTAGGGACCACAACATATTAGGAAGGTTAATCACAGGGAAGGCTGGTCAAATATGTCACAGTTCTTTTCAGCAGAGCCACATCACAGTACAAGGAAAGTTTGCAAAAGAAATAGAAAAGCTATTTGCATTAGCATTGAGATTGCCAACAAAATACTCAACAAGGATGTGTGTGTGTGTCTCTGTAAATAGTTCCAATATTGTCAAATAAACTGTTGTGTTCTGTCATAATCAAATGTCCCGCATACATGCGCCCTTGGAGGTCGACGGGGGGGGGGGGTAATATGGGGTTGCGGGGAGGCGGGGGTGCTACCTCCCTGAAATGGTGGTGCTATCTCCCTGAAATGAGTTTTTACAGGGTGGGATGTCTGCCTATGTGACCAATCAGCCTACTAACCTGTACATCTTTGCAATGTGGAAGGGAACCGGACCAACATGGTCACAGAGAGAATGTACAAACTCCTTACAGACAGTGGCGGAATTGAACCCGGTACACTGCTGCTGCAATACTGTTATGCTAACTGCTACCCCGCTGTGCTGCTCCCAAGGTGCAATTGCGTTATCACCCATGGGAAACTCTGAAGGCAAGGAGGCAAGTGAAATGACCTTGCTGGTTCTTTGGTCTCATTTTTATCGTTACGCTGGAGGACTGTATGCGTCAGACTTCCACACTGTGTGAAGCACAGGACGGGACTGCATCTTAAGGTGTCAGTGCTGGGGCCTCCAACCAGTGTAACAGTGGGCACCTGGATCAGAAATCATACCAATCAAAGATTCCCCTGCAGGGTACATTAGATATTCAGGACCAACCTGCTGGGACACTTTAAACATGACAGGTTTCATTCTAATATGAATAAAGGCTAACACATTCATACATTGTGCCACCTAGACACACACTAAAGGGAATATTATACCAAGAAAATGTTTACCTACTTGAGAAATAAACAGCAGATGATAATGACAATGCTGTTTGCACAGTGTTTATGCAAAGGTTCATATCACACAGGACAGCAAACGGACCAGAAAAGAAATTTGAGGAAGGACATTCTTGCTATTGAGGGAGTGCAGCGTAGGTTCACGAGCTTAATTCCCGGGATGGTGGGACTGTCATATGTTGAAAGATTGGAGCGACTGGGGTTGTATACACTGGAATTTAGAAGGATGAGAGGGGATCTGATTGAATCATATAAAATTATTAAAGGATTGGACACACTAGAGGCAGGAAACATGTTCCCGATGTTGGGGGAGTCCAGAACCAGAGGCCATAGTTTAAGAATAAGGGGTAGACAATTTAGAACGGAGTTGAGGAAAAACTTTTTCACACAGAGGGCTGTGGTTCTGTGGAATGCTCTGCCTCAGAAGGCAGTGGAGGCCAATTCTTTGGATTCTTTCAAGAAAGAGTTAGATAGAGCTCTTAAAGATAGCAGAGTGAAGGGATATGGGGAGAAGGCAGGAAAAGGGGACTGATTGTGGATGATCACAGTGAATGGTGGTTCTGGCTCGAAGGGCTGAATGGCCTACTCCTGCACCTATTGTCTATTGTTTATTATCATATCAAACCCACCCAGATGGTGGTGAAGCTGCACATCCTTCGTTCATGATGTTCCTGGTGAAGCCAAAGATAAGAAAGTTCTGAACAAAGTTCTCTGAGAAAACTTTAGTGTGTTTCTAAGCTGCTATTTCCAACTTTCAGCTCAGCCTCAGAAGCTAGTTTTACTTTCAATAGCAAACCTACCCATTTGAATCCATAAAGATCACCTTCTAGCATCAAACATTTCCAGAGTTTATTGGCAGAATCCCTGTACTATTATCTCTCTGCATTGTCAATAATTTATGAAATTGACATTACCTAATGATTTCCTGTGATCATTATAGAATTGAAAAGCATTAGGATAGAAAAGTTTGAAAAAAACATCAGGACAGTTAAGTCCCTGGGGCCACAAAGGATATTCCCTGGGTTTCTATGGGAAGTGAGAGAAAGGATTGTGGTAACTTTCGCGATGATCTTTGCATTGTTATTGGCCACAGGATTAATGCCAGAGGAGTGGAGGGTGGTAAACGTTATTCCTTTGTTCAAGAAAGGGAGTAGGGATAACCTGAGGTTTATAGGCCAATGTGCCTTATGTCACTGGTTGACAAACTATTGGAGAAGATTCTTAGGGACAGGGTTTACAAGCATTTGGAGAAGTATCATCTCATCACAGATAGTCAACGTGGGCTTGCACCAGACAATTCATGGCTCACAAGCCTGACTGAGAAAGGTAGGTTATGGAATGCATAACCATAATGGGTGGTGGTAGAGGCAGATACATTAGGGACATTTAAGAAACGCTTAGATAGATAGGTACGTAGATGATAGAAAAATGCAGATCTTTGTAGGAGGGAAGGGGTTTCCAACCTTTTTTGTTTGCCATGGACCAATACCTTTAAGCAAGGTGTCTATGGGCCCCTGGGTTAGATTGACCTTAGAGTAGGTTAGAAGGTCAGCACAGCATCATAAACCGAAGGGCCTGTAGCACATTGTGGTCTTCTAAGCTTTGAACTAGGATGGGCCTCTTTAAAAACACTGAAGGGTGATTTAATCGATGTGTATACAGCTGATAAACCAAGAGAAGGTAAACAGAGAGGAGCTCTTTCCATTAGTGGGGAGGTACTCAGGTGACATAAATTAAAGTTAATTGGTAGAAGGATGAGAAAGGAGTTAAGTCAATGAGTAATGAGTATTTGGAAATTATTGATTAAAAATAGATGGGGTGAATGCACTCAGTGTTTTCCCAGGGGCTGGGGAATCAGGAACTAGAGGACATAGGTGTAAAGTGTGAGGGGAGGGACTTAACAGGAACTTGGGGGAAACTTTATTTACAGAAAAGGTGGAATGAGCTACCAGGGGAAGTAGTTGCAGCAGGCACATTGGCAACTGTTGAAGACAATTGGACAGGTACATGGATAGGAAAGGTTTAGAAGCTTATGGACCAATAACTGGCAAGTGCATTTTGGTTGGCAGGACCATTTAGGACAATGGGTCTGTTTCTGTTCTGAACGAAGCAGACATCATCCTCACATCTGAAGAAAGTGAATGTTGCCTTGACCTGCAGGGATGCAGGAATTGGGAATTAACCTGGTTAGTGTCTGGCCAGCATGGAGACGATGGGCTGAATGGTCTCCTACTGTGCTGCAACCTGCAATGATTCTGAGTCCTACAGTCTCAGTCACACCCAGTACGAGTGTTTGCTGAGCAGAATGCTGGGTGATCGAGTTCTGGTCATCGCTCAGCCATTACAACTGCCGAACCTGGACTTCAAACACACTGTATCGAAGGAAGAAATTCAAGCCTCATCGAGTAAGAGGTGGTGGGTCACTGTGTGTCAGGTGAACTCCTGCAGCGAGGCCTGGTCAGGGATTGCCCTGCATTCCATTGGGAAGCTGCCTCTCCAAACCTTTGGAGACATAAGAGACCGCAGATACTGAAATCTTGAGCAACAAATACAAACTGCTACAGAAATCAGTTGGTCAGGCAGCATCCATGGGGAGAAGTGCACAGTCGATGTTTCAGGTTGAAGTCCTTTATCCCCAAGTCTTTGCCTGGACTAGGAAGCAAAAAGGAAGGAAATTTTGATTATTAATTTATTTTAATATTTTACTTATTTCTTTGATTGAAGCTCCACTTTCTGTGAAAGACCTCCCAGTGTTGGGGTCTCCACACCAGGACCCCGGCAGCCCAGTTGCCGCTGAGACCTCAGCTCTGTGCCTGAGGAGGTGGGAACAGTCATCTCCATCTGAGTTAGGTGAGGCAGACTTCCTGACCCACGGGCAGTGGGCCAGATATGCTGTAAAATATGCCTCTGTATCTTCACCAACCAGAACTTTTCTCTGGTCTTCCCCACTATTCTTTCCCACAGAGCCAAGCATCGGATCAACAGCACAACGTTTTACACGAAAGGATCAAAGTGCAGCCACTTCTGTATTGCATTATGATCAAGGATCAATATCTTCGCTGGAGGCACAGGGTTCAGGACACAGAGGGGAAAATAAATCAAGATTAGTTGAAGTGTCAACATCTTAGCAACAGTCTGAGGTACTTAATGTTTTCCTTGATCTCAAAAGAGCAAAGAATCAAGATTGAAAAGGAAAGGCCCCAGGCTCTTGGCCTTTCTGTCTGAGGTGAGGCTCAATCTGGATGAGGCTCTGGTTTGATGCCTCATCCTCTGATGACGTGGCCCACCCCCAAGAGTAACCGTGTGGGAACTGTGGGATGGAAGTACAATACCATTTCAATGACTAGTGACAAGTATATAGGGGTAAGGAACAGGAGAGAGCAGGCACCAGTGTTGATGACATCAGGGCAGGAAAGGACCGAAATCATGGAATACCCTATTAATCGGTAATTCTCAAGACACTGATGGTACCAGACTGGCAGATCTTCCACAGTATCTAGGTGTTGTTCTATTAACATCGGGGTCAAGCATTTTGACCCGGCTGGTGGCATAGTGGCATCAGTGCCGGACTTCAGGACGAGGGATCCTGAGTTCGAATCCAGCATTTTTTCCATCTGTGCTGGGTTACGAGCTGGTGATCTCCTTGGAAACTCACCCGGCAGAAGGCAATGGAAAACCACTGCTGTAACTTGCCTCGTACACGGTTCCCCTCTACGTCAGAGAGGCGTGGAGGGAAATCGTCTGCTAACCGGAGAAACTCCGGATGCGATGTACCTTTCCTTTTTTCTATTAATACTTCAGCACACTTTTAGTCCATTTTTTATGTTACACGGCACAATAATGTCTTTCAGTGAACCCAATGAGTTTAAAGGAATCTCAAGAATTATACAAATTTAATGGGTGCCCGGGAACTATGGGCTTGGTGCGAGGAGGCGAAAGAGGAGTCATGGGAATAGAGCCACAGTACGTGAATGGGTTTGGGGCATGGTAAGGGGGCATGGCAAACATGACCTGGTGAGAGAGATCCAAAACCATCAGGATTCCTAAATGATCAGGTTGCAGATTATTGGATTGTTCCTGGAAGATCCAAAGACCAGCTGATTCTTAGCTTTAGCGCCACCAGGTGGTCCTATTGGGCAACATCCTGATCAGGCAGCTCCTCAGTCTCGTCACATCTTGGTCTTCTGGTGCACTGAGAGGTGTGACCTTACTAAGCCCAAATGGGTGCAGATGTATAGAATATTTCTTAAATGATGAACATAAGTTTAAGATATATAGCAGCTCTCAATTCTGGATCATGCTTAATTTTCTCATGCCAATTTCTTCCAAGCGTTTTGACAAATATATGGGCTTTCCCAGGTTTTTTTTAGTTTTGCCTAAAACCTGAGGGCTTATTACTGTGCTTAAACAGTAATAAGCCCTCAGGTTCAATGTCCATTCAGGAATCAGATGGCAGAGGGGAAGAAGCTGTTCCTGAATCGCTGAGTGTGTGTCTTCAGGCTTCTGTACCTCCTACCTGATGTTAACAGTGAGAAAAGGGCATGCCCTGGGTGTGTCTGCACATAAGGTAACTCCAACAGGAAATGATAAAGTAATGCTGGTGGGGGATGTTGTGGGTGGGTTAATAGGCCAAAGTATTGATCAGCCTGAATGCTTGGGGAAAATATTGATGAAGCCACCTGGACCAACATCCAAAACTGGGATCTGCGATCCACGACTTTCCCAGATTGCAGAATGACTTCCAACAGTGGGTGAAGACCACGAACCCTTCCCCTGTCAGAGGTGCAGCCCTGGTTTCAGTGAGTGAGCTGTGGCTGCAGTGCCTTGACCTTACACTGTGTACGTAGTGAGTCTGTCACCAACCAGACCCTATCGTCCTTATGAAGAACTGCACAAAAGATGGAACCTGCAGTGGGTCAGGGTTGTACAGGGTCCTCAAACCCCACAACTCCAACGCATATTTTCCAGTTGGATCTCTTCCCTTTTCCCGCTGCATCAGAAACTGACCGTAGTTACTCGATTTTCCGAAATAACCTCATTATTGAATAAATCAATGGGTCTTTGCAACTTACTGTTTTCATAATAGCATCCCATCCAGTACTTGCTAAGTTTTTATCACCAAATCCAGTGTAGTTATTTTTTAATAATTTAAGGGCCTCATCTTGAAATAGTAACGCAATCTAAAGGAAATACAGACACAGAGGGTTGGCAATTACATCTTCCCACCTCTAGATCACAAGGGTCAATATTTATTCTCCAACCTTATTTACTAAATTGATTTACTGGACTACTTCAGAGGCAATTTAACTGTTCACCACATTGATAAGGGATTGCAGGCTGATATAGAGCCAGACTGGATAGGGAAAACAGAAATACATTGCATGCATATTTTTTCTGCAGCATTCCACATTCTATTCTAACAATATTAAAAAATTAATGTGTCATAGGCCTCAGGAATATTAGTCATGTGGAAAACACTGTGCTGACCCATCGCTCCTGTGCCGAACTGTGCTGGCAATGACCTTCATTTTCACTTAAGTCCAGACATCTGACAGTCCAAATCAGAATCAGGTTTATTACCACTGACAATGTCATGACACTTGTTGCTTCATGGCAGCAGAACTGTGCAAGGTATAAAAAATGACCACAAGATAGAATAGATAATTAGTGAAAAAAGAGGAATGGTCTCATGAACCATTCAGAAATCTGATGGCCGAGGGGAAGAAGCTGTTCCTAAAATGTTGAGCGTGTGTCTTCGGGCTCCTGTAACTCCTCCCTGCCAGTAGTAATGATAAGAGGGCATGTTCTGCATGGTGGGGGTCATTAATAATGAAGATCACCTTCTGGAGGTGCTGCCTTTTGCTGATATCATCAGTGCTGGGGAGGGTGGTGGTGTGCGTGATGGAGCTGGTTCAGTCTACAACCCCCTGCGGATCATTTTGATCCTCTGCATTAGAGCCTCCATTTCAGATGGTGATGCACCAGTCAGATTGTCTCCACCACACACCTGTGATTGTCTCCACCACACACCTATGCCAGGCTCTTTGGTGATATACCAAATCTCCTCAAACCCTAATGAAGGAAAAGTGGTGGTGGTCCTTCTTCATGATTGAATCAATGTGTTGGGCCCAGACAGATCTTTTAAGATGTTGGCGCCCAGTAACTTTGAAATTGCTCACCCTTCCCACTGCTGACCTCTCAATGAGGACTGATGTGTGTTCTCCTGACTTCCCCTTCCTGAAGTCCACAGTTCATTGGTACTGCTGATGTTGAATGCAAGGCTGTTGTCGCAGCATCTCTCATCCAGCTGATCTACCTCGCTCCTGTACGCCTCCTCGTCGCCATCTGCGATTCGGCCAACAGAGATATCACCAGCCAATTTGCAGAGAGAGTTTAGAGAGAGTAGAGCAATTGTTTTATGCAGGATGCAATATATGCAAAGAGCAAAGAAATGAAAGTTAACAAAATTTGTGTTTTATTTTTGAAAGGTGAAATGAAAAGTTTGATAATGACAATAATTTGATTTTCTATGTTTTCATGATGGAAGGTGCCATATAAAATGTAGAAGATTGAATGAATGGAGTGAAAGGGACAAGTAGACATGACAGATTCATTGTGGAGAAAGGAAAGTTGAGGTAAATTGTTGAAGCTTGAGGTAATAGTTTGATGGAGGGATGGACTATGATATCAAAAGCTGAAAAGATGTAGGCAAGCAAATGCAAACAACTTTATGGATGTCAAAAAAGATTTACAAATAAAAAACGCATGGAACTTAAAGTAAGAGATTGCAAAGGGAGCTGGAAAAAGCATGTAATAAGGGTAATAACACAACTGTAATGGGGAACTTCAGTATGCAAGGGGGTTTGGAAAATTAGGTTGGTGTCGGACCGCAAGAGAGGGAATTTGTTGAAGGCCGACAAGATGGCTTTTTAGAACAGCTTGTGCTTGAGCCTGCCCAGGGAAAGGCTATCTTAGAGTGGGTGTTGTGTAATAACCCAGATCTTATTAAGGAGCTTAGCGTAAAGGAACACTTAGGAGGCAATGATCATTATTTGACTGAATTCATACTGCAATTTGAGAAGGAGAAGCATAAGTCACATGTATCAGTATCGCAATGGAATAAAAGGAATTACAGAAGCATGAGAGAGGAGCTTGCCCAGTTGGATTGGTGAAGGATACTGGCGAGGATGATGGCAGAGCAGAGATGGCTGAAGTTTCTTGGAATAGCTCACAAGGCGCAGGACAGGTATGACCCACAGAGGAAGAAATTCTCAAATGGCAGGTGTAGGCAACCATGGCTGATAAAGGAAGTTAAGGACTGCATAAAAGCCAAGGAAAGAGCATATAAAGTAGCAAAACTGAGTGGGAAATTGGATTTTCAGAAGGCATTTGAAAAGGTGCCACACATGAGGCTGCTTAACAAGATAAAATCCTATGGTGTTACAGGAAAGATACTGGCATAGATAGAGGAATGGCTGGAAGGTAGGAGGCAGTGAGTGGGAGTAAAAGGAGCCTTTCTGGTTGGCTGCCAGTGATTGGTGGTGTTCCTTAGGGGTCAGTATAGGGACTGCTACCCTTCACATTGTTTGTCAATGATTTAGATAATGGAATTGATGGCTCTGTGGCAAAGTTTGCAGATGATACAAAGATAGGTGGAGGGGTAGGAAGTGCTAAGGAAGCAATGTGATTGCAGCAGGACTTAGACAAATTGGAAGGATGGGCAAAAAAGTGGCAGATGGAATACAGTGTTGGGAGATATCTAAATTGGGAGAAGGTTCAAACATCAGAGGTTCAGAGAGACTTAGGAGTCATTGGGCAAGGCTCCCAGAAGGTTAGTTTGCAGGTTAAGCCTGCGGTAAAGAAGGCAAATGCAATGCTGACATTCATTTCAAGGGGAATACAATATAAAAGCAAGGAGATAATGCTGAGCCTTTATAAGACACTAGTAAGGCCACACTTGGAGTATTGTCAACAGTTTGGGCCCCGTATCTCAGAAAGGATGTGTCGTCATTGGAGAGAGTCCAGAGGAGGTTTACAAGGATGATTCCAGGAATGAAAGGATCAACATATGAGGAGCGTTTGGCAGCTTTACTCACTGGAATTTAGCAGAATTCATTGAAAATTACCAAATGCTGAAAGGACTGCATAGGGTGGATGCTGAGAGGATGTTTCCTATGGTGGGGGTATCCAGAACTAAAGGGTACAGCCTCAAAATTGAGGGGTGATCTTTTAGAACAGAGGTAAAGAGGAATTTTTTTTTAGCCAGAGACTAGTGAATCTGTGGAATGCTCTGCCACAGACTGTGGTGGAGGCCAGGTATATTTAAAGCGGAAGTTAATCAATTCCTGGTCGGTTAGGTCATCAAAGGATATGATAAGAAAGCAGGTGTATGGGGTTGAGTGAGATCTGGGATCAGCCATGATGAAATACGTGGTGGAAACTCACATCAAGGAGCACAGAAGGTGTATCCATTTGGGTTACCCGCAGAAATCGTTGATAGCAGAACACTGCATTTGCAATGGCAATAGGATTGACTTCAACCGCACAAAACTAATGTGCCATGCCAATGGCTTTTGGGACCACCTGGTAAAGGAAGCCATTGAAATCAAACTAGGGGTAAAGAATTTTCACAAAGATGAAGGTCTCGCTCTAAGTAAGAATGGGAATTCAATTGAAACCAAAGTGGGAGAGCAGAAACCTGATTGGATGAGGACTAACCAATCAGGAGGGAAGGAATACAGGGGTATAAATACCACCAGACTAGTCACGCCCAGGCATCATCCCTGAAGAAGATGGCAGAGCTTGTCATTGAAATATTGGTTATAAACGATACCTGTACCCAGCTGGAATCCTGAGAAGAGTTTTTGTTCGTCATATACGAAAGCACTAGATCCTTTTTCAAAGTCAATATTGTTTAGAAGTTGGAAAATGATGTTTAGGCAAGAGCTTAAGATTGAAAATTTCCCCATTTAAAAATCAAATTAGGTTTGCAGGTGGAGAAATGATGCCATGGTTTGTATGTTTAGTTCCAGGAAATGAAGGAGTTGGCTCACATTTAAATAAACTCTATTCTGCAGAATATTGAAAGAAGAACAGCTTTCTTTATTTCTACAGCATGGTAACACATGGTTATTTGAATTACTGTCACCTTCCTGTCAGCTTCAACCAGTCTGGCCATTCTCCTCTGACCTCTCTCATTAACAAGGTGTTCTTGCCCACGGATCTGCCGCTCACTGGATTTTTTTGTTTTTGTTTTTCACACCATTCTCTGTAAACTCTAAAGACCCCTGTGTGAAACTCCCAGGCAATAAGCAGTTTCCAAGATACTTAAACCACCCTGTCTGGCACCAACAATCATTACACAGTCAAAGTTACTTAGATCACATTTCTTCCCCATTCTGAACAACAACTGAACGTTTTGACCACGTCTGTGTGCTTTTATACATTGAGTTACTGCCACATGATTGGCTGATTAGATATTTGCATTAATGAGGTGTACCCAATAAAGTAGCCACCGGTTTATGTCAAAGGCCTCATTAAAATCTAACTAAACTACATCCACTATCTTACCTCGTTCTCTTTTGCCATATGTTTAAAAGAAAAAATTATGCACATTGAAAAGACTCCCTTCGTTTCAGCTGTACAATGCTATCTTTAACAATAAGTAAACCCACAATGTAAAATGAGCACAGACAAAGTTCCTGCACATTCCCATCACATTTATTTAAACTGGGATTCTTTTCAAGTCCAGACATCTATTGGAATCTCTTTGAATGGCAATACTAATTTCCTTTGAAATTATGCACAGGATTTTTGCTGCTTGGTTGAAAGCTTTAGAAGTTGCATGGAATTGATCCCAGATGTATTTTACAGAGGTTTTATGAACAAGAAATACCTAATAATGTGGTAACTTAGTGCATGTACTTTGATTATAAATTTACTTTGAACTTAGAGACAATTTCAGTGATGGAAAGAGTGAGCAGCTTGAACTTCCAAATTCCTTGGTATCATTATTTCACAGGATCTATCTTGGGCCCAACACTTCAATGCAATCACAGAGAAGCCACACCAGTTGTTATACTTCACCAGGAGTTAGAGGAGACTTGGGCATTTCTGTAGATATTCGGTGGTGAGTATTCTGGCTGGTTGTATCACAAGCTTCTCCATTCTGCACAACACAACAGAGCACAGATGCTCTAAAGTTAGTTTTATCAGCACATGAATTGAGGAACTAGATCACCATCGCTCAACTTGTCACATTCCTCCAGCACAGCTTAATATCTGCTCCTGTGCACATTGGACAGAGAGGTGGAAAGATCTGAATGTAACTATCAAAGAAACAATGAACTATTGCTATTGGACAAGGGGCTCAAAATGTCCACAAGTTATTGGCTGGTGTTGTTTCTTCACAAGTACAGGACTGCACCATATTCCTGCTTTCTGCATCCATATTCATGCCCTAATAAAGCTTTGATGAATGTCCAATCTGGACGTTGGAAGTTTAGAGAGGAGGGGACTTCAATGAGGTCCACTGTCCAAGGATAAATGGCTGGAGCGGTCTGTGGCCATATCATAGAGCTTTGAACAGTGGCCAGTCCAGACATCGGATGTTTGGAGAGAAAGGGACTTCAATCAGATCCACTGCCTGAGAATAAAAGGCAGGAGCGGTTCACGGCAGCATAATATAACTTTGACCAGCAGCTGATCGGCATTTGGAATTGATTAGTAAGAGCAAATTAAAGGAAAGCAGGGGCAAGCACAGTGGTCACTATCACAGGGGGCATCGTCTGAGTCATTGGCAAAGTGATGATCTTAAGGCTTTAGCTCTTCGGGGCTTCAGCAAAGAGAGGCTGCACTCAGAGAGAGCAAAGGAAAGAAAAGCTCATTTTTTTTCCTTCTCTTCTTTATTCAGCTGGGACAGTAGAGATGACAGGCAGGATAGTGCAATGCTCTTCTTGTGGGCTGTGGGAAGGCAGGGAGACCTCCAATATCACTGACCACCACAAATGTGAGAAATGCATTCAGATGCAGCCGCTAACAAACCGTGTCAAGGAGCTGGAGCCAGAACTGGATGAACTCCCGATCATTTGGGAAGCTGAAGGAGTGATAGGTAGGACATTTAGGGAGGTGGTTACTCCCAAGGAAAACGGGTGACAGTCAGGAAAGGGAAAGGGGTTTCAGAGCCAGTGCAGGGTGTTCCTGTGGCCATCCCCTTCAACAACAGGTGTATCACTTTGGATACTGTCGTGGGAGGTGGGGGATGACCTAACAGAGGAAAGTCATGGTGGTCAGGTCTCTGGCACTGAGTCTGCCTCTGTGACTGAGAAAGGAAGGGGGAAGTAAAGGTATGCTGTGGTGATAGGGGATTCATTAGTTTGGGGAACGGCAGGAGAACCAGTGGGCAAAAACAAGATTCCCAGATGGTATGTTGCCTCCCAGGTGCTGGGGTCCAGGATATCTTGGATCGAGACCTCAGCATTCTTAAATGGAAGGGTGAACAGCCAGAAGTCATGAGCCATGTAGGTACCATTGACATGGGTAAGACAAGTGGCGAGGTTCTGTATGGTGAGTTCAGGGAGTTAGGTGCTAAGTTAGTTGTGATCTCAGGATTGCTGCCTGTGCTACATGCTAATGAGGCCAGAACTAGGAAGAACATAAAGTTCAACATGTGGCTAAGGAGTTGGTGTAGGAGGGAGGGCATAAATTTTTTGGATCTTTGAGCTCTTTTCCAGGGAAGATGGGACCTGTACAGAAGGGATGGTTTGCACCTGAAATGGAAGAGGACTAATATCCTAGTGGGAAGGTCTGTTAATGCTGCATGGTGGGTTTTAATCTAGAGTTGCAGGGGGCTGGGAATCAGAGTGACAGAAGAGGTGAAGAGTAGAATGAAGTCTTTTTCTGGCTGGATGCTAGTGACAAGTGATGTTCTACAGGGGTGTATGTTGGGAATGGTTCTTTTTACGTTATATGTCAATGATTGGGAAGATGGAATTGATGGCTTTGTTGCAAAGTTTGCATACGATATGAAGCTAAGTGGAAGGGTGGGTAGTTTTGAGGAAGTAAAAAGGCTACAAGAAGACTTACACGGATTAGGAGAATGGGCAAAGAGATGTCAGATGGTGTACAGTGTCAGGAAGTGTATGGTCATGCACTTTGGTAGAAAAAATGAAAGGGTTGACTGTTTTCTAAATAGAGAGAAAATACCAAAAAAAAGAGGTGCAAAGAGACTTGGGAGTCCTTGTGCAGGATTCCCTAAAGGTTAATTTGCAGGTTGAGTCTGTGGTGATAAAGGCAATTGCAATATATTAGCATTCATTTCAAGAGGACTAGAACGCAAAAGCAAGGGTGCAATGTTAACAATTTATAAATCACTGATGAGGCCTCACTTGGAGTGTTGTGAGCGGGTTTGGGCCCCTTATCTTAGAAAGGATGTGCTGAAACTGGAGCGGGTTCAAAGGAGGTTCACAAAAATGATTCCAGGATTGAAAGTGTTTGATGGCTCTTGGCCTGTGTTCACTGGAATTCAGAAGTCCTGAGGGGTGATCAAATGGTGAAAGGCCTTGATAAGAGTGACTGTGGAGAGGATGTTTCGTATGGTGCGAGAGTCTAAGACCAGAGGACACTGGCTCAGACTAGGGGGGCATCCTTTTAGAACAGAGATGAGAAGGAATTTCTTTGGAGTTCTTTGCAACAGGCAGCTGTAGAGGCCAAGTCTTTATGTATATTTAAGGGAGAGGTTGACAGATCCTTGATTGGTCAAGGCATAAAGCGACTGAGGACGCTGTTATCATTTATTTCCTGTCCAAATTCCATGAGGCAAAAGATGCAGTGCATAATACAATTGGACATTCACCTCAATAATACCATCATGTGGAATCTACAGTATTTAGGCATATAACATCTTTTCTGTCAGGACTAATCTCTGGTAATCTTGCACTCAACCAGCCTGTAGGATCCTTCGGAACTTGTAGAGGTTGCAGGAATATTTACATTTCCACAATGGACAGAGTAGTTGAGGATTAGTATTATCTTACTTTGTCACATGTACATTGAAACGTGCAGTGAAATGTAGTTCAAGTGACCAACACAGTCTGAGGATGTGCCAGGTACAGCCTTCAAATGTTGCTATGCTTCCAGCACCAATATTGCATGCCCACAACTTACTCTAACCAGTACATCTTTTGCAATGCAGGAAGAAACTGGACCACCATGTGGTCATGGGAAAATGGACAATCTCATTACAAAGAGCGGCAGGAATTGAACCCTGATCTTCTGATCACTGGCCAGTAAAGCATTGCGCAGACCATGACAACACTGTGTTTAGGCAAATAAGCCTTCATTTTTCTGGCCCCAAGATTCAGCTTTGGCAATGATGTCTATGAGGTTGATTTGCTGGTACTGAGTAAGAGGCAGCTGGTTGGTTGAAACACCACTGGTGACCAAACTACAGTAAACTTCAGGCAAGTTAACAACTGTGGAGTCACGGGATAATGCAGAAAATTGGGGATACAGTTGTTGAATGAGTGGTGGGAATAATGGGATGATAATTGTAAGGATTCACATTTTTCTCTCACTGATGCCCTTTGTAAATGCAATAGACAGTGATCGAAAAGCTTTCGTTTATTAGCAATGATCTTTCTTTACATAAAAGCAATCAAAAGGAGGAAGAAACCATAAACTGAATGGGTTGCAAACACAGTTTTCTCCATTCTCAAGCAACCTTTGACATTTTACTGATCTGACAGTACATTATCATGGATGATGCCATTGCTCCCATCTGTAAAATTACAGAAAAAAAAGGATGCAGTTATTGCATGTTCAATTAAATTAAAACCATGCATTTTTTTTTACTTATGGGAAAAGGGACCATGCCAGTGAACTAAATGCAATTTTTAAAAAGTGAATTTTATACATAAGTTAGAAATAAGTTTTAAAAGCTACTTATTTACCTGCACTCCAGGAGTGCTATGAATAGTATTACATGGTTTACTGAAAGAATCATTAAAAGATGATTGACCAATTTACTGAAATATTTGATTTCTTTTCATTCCAAGAATCTGACATGTTCCAATGGGATACCTTTTCCAAACCCTGTTCGTCATGTAGATTATCTAGCTTTCAAACAGACTCAAAAATCCTCTGCCATATTTTAGTAGTTGAGAATATATCAATAAATTGTTAAAATGTTTTCACTAAATGAACTAACTTGATCTTCAGTGCACAATTAAGAGATTAAATTAAGATGCAATTTCTATGCTTGCAGAATAATTCATAAAAATTAGTTATGGCAAATCAGACTCTGAACATGCAATTCGTTTTTATGTTGGAGAACAGGCACTGGCTTTGAACATCAATTGGATAAAACAATTAGCTAGAGCTTCATGATGTCTGTACTAGTGAATTGAGAGGGCAGTATGAAGGAAATGAATTAGGTTTATACAAGGGCTTGCTGGTACCACAGGTCCTGCACATTAGCTACACATCAGACCTTCTTCTGTGGTAAACCCTCTTGTTCAAAGCAGATCCTGTCAAGGAAATAGGGCCATTCCCGGTTGTTAGGTGGGTGGATGAGAAGGGAGATGTCAGTGATTGGTGACTGGTGAGGGCAGAGTGCTGGGGATGGTGATTGAAGTGGTCAATAGTGGTCAAACTAAAGCAAATTTAGTATACTTGCCATTTTCTTACTTACCTGACAAGCTGTAGAATCAGAGAGTCATGGAGTTGCACAGTAGTGAGACAGGCCTTTCAGCCCATCATGTCTATGGCTAATATAAGAGGGAATATTTCCTAAGACGCTCGGAGGAAAGTACCGGCGGTGTGTCAGAGTTAGGTGTTTTATATAGAGAGTGGTGAGTGTGTGGAATATCTTGCCAGGCACGTTGGCAGAGTCAGACAGTTTGGGGAAATTTAAGAGACTCTTAGGCTACATCCACACTACGCCGGATAATTTTGAAAACGAAGCTTTTTCTCTTTCTTTTGACCCTCCGTCCACATTGAAACAGCGTTTTCATCCCCCGAACACTGAACTTTTCTAAAACACTCTCCAGAGTGTGTAAATTTGAAAACGATTGTTGCACGTTGTAGTAAGGATGGGGTAAACGGAGATATTTAAAAACGCTGTCATGACAACACCACAACAACAATGCTTTTTCTGCTTCTTCCTGGTACTGCGCAAGCACTGCCAGACAGCTGTTATAATGCGCAGTTGGTATGAACTGTGTAAGGGTTAAATTGTAAAGTGAGCTTTTTTGACTAGATCCCCTAAATTGATTTGATTGAGTCTATCTTTAAAAATATTAATGTCAGAAATACTGCGCAGGTCTGGCGGCAGAAGATTCCACCTCTTGTTGACCTTGGGTAGAGGACGGCTTCATGCGTGTGTTGTTTACTTTATTGTCTACGTTAATAGCTTGTTTGGAGTTAAACATCTCCACGTTCTCCACTGCTTTGCTGACTTTGTAGTCATTTGTAACTCACAGAAACAGCTCGACCTCATTGTCTGTCTAAATGAAGAAGTCCGGTCTGCTTTTTCCAGTGGAGGTTTTCTTTGTATTCCTCGAAGACATTGTTGAAAACCTTCTTTCACTGTTGTTGTTGGTACTCTAGTTTTTGACCAATGGAAATAGCAAAACGCCACCGCAGAAATGTAAATATTATACCATTTCCTCTTTGCTTGTTTTCTGTAGATGTGTCTGCGCATGCCCAGTAGGAGTGGATTTGCCCAAATATCCGTTTTAATGTGGACAAAGGTATTTTGAAAAACGCCTAGTGTGGATCCCCGTCGTTTTTACTCGAAACTGGCATTTTCAAAATTATCTGGTCTAGTGTGGACGTAGCCTTAGATAGACACATGGATGAAAGAGAAATGGAAAGTGATGTGGGAGGGAAGTATTAGATTGATCTTGGAGTAGGTCAAAATGTCAACACAACATCGTAGGGCAAAGGGCATATATTTCGCAGTACTCTTCTATGTTCTATAAGGTTGACAAATCTTCTCATAAGTTAACCGTGTTAGCTACATACATAGTCAATATCACATTGTAAACATGTTCACTTCACGAGTTAATACATTACCTCAAGTACTGCAATCACCAGGGCAACGATACCAAGTATTATGGTGTTGTTCTTCAGAAAGTTTAGGAATACCTGATAGCAACCCTGAAAGCAACAAAACCACATTCTTTTCATTCTTGTAACTATTGTTTTGCCACATTTTCTTGTCTTCCTCTTCCCTTCATCATTATCAAAAAACAAAAATCCTACATCTGGAAACATTGCTGGAGGGAGGAGTATGATAGGAAAGCATTTCCAACCTGCTGCTTGTGATGGCATTCCCGTTGCTAAGAACAGGGTTATGTCAGGTACTGGGCAGGAAGCGCATGCTGTCCTGTGGGGGTGTGCCTTATCCTGATTGTCGAAAGTCGCTTCCATTGTGATTGGTTAGTTTAGAAGCTGCAGCTGCTGTTCCGTTGGATAGATGCCTGGTGCCCAGTTTCAGATATCCTGGGTGTTTAAAATAACACGTAGAAGGGGCTTTCTCTCTTCTTCCTTTGCTTAAGCTATGGATGCACACGATGATTGGGAAGCTATGCTCCACCAGCACTTTTAATTAAGTTGAATATCTTATGTTTGTTGAGTATTCAGCTTTCTGGTGTCTGTAACTTGGGGAACATGAATGTTTGGTCAAATTGTTACTGCTTGTAAGTAAATTATTAAATATACCTATTCGAAGTCAGTGCATTTCCTGTCTCACTTGCCAGACCCGCAAACCTGATTCAACATTACACATGCTTCACCAATTCCCCAACTACTCGTGTCCAAGATCCAAAGTGTGCCAGCCAGCTGCGGGCTGCGGACTGCTTGCATTCTTCATGCTTTAATTAAACACAACACAGGACCTCTTGACAGACACAGGTTGAGATGGGTTGTTGAGGAGAACTTTTGCCGAGGTTTTAGGAGACCTAGAACTGTTGCCGAGCACTCTATCTCCCAGGGATTTCGGGATGGTGTGAGTTGAGAAACTACACAGAGACCCTCTCCCCACTGGAATTTCCTGGAAAGTTAACACCGGGCAAAAACTGGGCTCATCCCAAAAGAAGGATCATCTTTCAGCTTTGCCACATTTCTACGCTTTCAAGAGGAACATTAACATGGGCCTCCTTCTGGTCTGAATCTGTTGCTTCTCGTCAAAAATATTTACTTCATTCAGCAGCTGATTGCCAGGTCAGTGTTAGAAGTGTGGCACTTATCATAGCTCTGATTGATTCTGCCTTTTGTTCACAAAACCCATGATCTGGTGAGATGAGCAGCCAACAGTCATCAGCAGTACAGTTAGCCTGCTGCCTCCTTCCTGAACGAGGATCCGCACACCTCCTGTAGCATTGGCTCAAGATAATGCTCTTGCCTCTGAGTCACATGGTGGGTTTGAGCTGCAATGTGGGACCGAGGGGATTCTTGTTGGCAGCAAGTTTTGAATGAGACCTTAAGTAATGAAGTTCTCTGCTGGTGCACGTAAAAATCAGATGGGTTTAGTCTAGGGTGCCCCACTTGTATCCTGGTTTGCAATTATCATTCACTAACAACAAAAACTAGGTTAACTTGTCATGATTTCATTCTGGTTTTGTGCATCCTCTGTGTGAAAATAATTTGTCTTGTTTAAACCTCATTTTAAATAGTAAAAGAATGCAATGAACAATGAGGTCATGAAAGAGTTTGGTAATTTCAAGTTTCTTGTTTCCTTTTAGATTCTTTCTTAGTTTCTTTGCATTTCACTGATTCAGCACACCACACGACTGAGATTAAAACTTGCATGGTGATGTTGTACATGATGGAAACTGTTCTGCACCTTAATATCGAAAGAACTTGCCTGGTAAACACTGAAGAAGGAGAGAAGGAGGAAGGTAAAATGGGAGTGTGCGAGAGACAAGGGGGAGTGAGAGACAGTGGGAGGGAAAGACTCCTCTCTGGAAGATAAGCTGGATTGTGGTTGGCAGTGACTGAACCAGTGTGAGATGAGGAACTGTTCCATACTTGTTCTTACAGAAACGTGGCTCCAGGGCAATATCCCATGTACCATCAAGCTTCAGGCCATGCCTCTCAGGGACTTAGTATGTCAATATTATTTTGTGACTGTATGTGCTATTGTAACTATATCTGTTTTTCTGCTGTGTGTAACTGGATGTACTGTGTTTTGCACCTTAACCTTAGAGGAATGCTGTTTCATTTAGCTGTATTAAACTGAGAGAGAGAGAGAGAGAGAGAGAGAGATAGATAGAGAGATAGAGAGAGAGAGAGAGAGAGAGACACACACACACACATACGGGTATGGGAGGTGGGGTGGATGCAGAACCTCTGGGGTGGCACCTCAGTGTAGCAGTTAGCAGCAGGCTCATACACAACTCCAGTGACCTGGTCCAAACCCGATCTTCCATGCTATTTGCGCAGAGCTTGCACACTTCCTTATGATTGCGTGGGTTTCCTCTGGGTGCTCTGGTTTCCTCCCACAGGTTAATTAAGAACTCTCAATGCCACTGCTATAGAGGCTGGCAGAAAGTTCAGCGACATTCATGGCAAACTGGTTACAAGGAAATAAATGAGGCTGGTAAGAATGGTCTTAGCTAGCATAGATTTGATGAGCCAAAAGGACTTCTATGGATGGACGTTGAGCTTTGGAGAGGGTACAGAAGAGGTTTACCAGGATGCTGCCTTGTTTAAAGGGCATTAGCTAACATGAGAGACTGGACAAATTTGGGTTGTTTCCTTTGGCTGAAGGGAGATCTGATAGAGTTTTATAAGATTATGAGAGGCATTATGAGTATACAGGGAGTGTCTTTTTCCCGGGGTAGGAATGTATAATACCAACGGCATGCATTGATGGTGAGAGGGGAAGGTTCAAAGGGGAAGTGAGGGATAAGTTTCTTTATTCAGAGAGTGGTGGAAAGCTGGAATGTGCTGCCTGGTGTGGTGGTAGTGGCTAATACATTAGAGGCTTTTAAGAGATGTTTAAATAGGCACATGAATGTGAGGAAGATGGAGGAATATGTGTCGGTAGGAGGGTTTCGTTTTTGGGGGTTGATACACTTTTTGGCTGGTTCAGCTCAACATTGTGAGCCAAAGATCCTGTTTCTATGCTGTACAGTTCTATATTCTATGTATAGGTTACAGGGACATAAAGGTGAGTATAGGACTGGTAGGGATGGTTTTCAATAACATAGAGTTGATGGGCCTAAAGGACGTTTAAATTGCATGGAAATATTGATCTGATTGATGATAATGTCTCTGCCCTTCACCACTCAGACCAACTGTGGTTTTAGGGCACAAATATCCACCGACTTCCAAATGGTTTAGAAATATATGGCTTACCTGCACAGTTCCTGGTATGGCGCAAGTAATCACATTGCTGCAGCAAGCAGTGGGAAATCTTCCTGTTGTGTTGAGGAAATATGAGTTCAAAAAATCGGTGTAACCACTCATTCCACAACACTTAAACTGGAAAAGAGAAACGATTGAATAATTAGCTTATTTAAAGATGACAGTAATGTTAGAATCTACATTTTTCTATAACCTGAGATTTTTAAACTAGCATCAGAATATTGCTGAGAGAGTTCAGGGTGAAGATTATATATTACCTGTTTTCATTTTGCAGGAATCTGTGTGATTCTGCGCACAATTTGCATCAGTTTTGCATGGAACAATCCCTTCAACCCAGAGAGCTATGGGGACTTTGAACAATTGATTGGTCTGGCACTTTGCCACGACTGAACCTGCTGCAGTGTTCAGTGATGGGTGGTTGATCCACCTGGTGTTATTCTTAGTGTGTTTTAATGTAGCATGATTTTTGGGCACCTTCCGGGCCATCTCAGAGTATCATTAAAGATGAGCTGCACCGCTGGAACTCCAGTTACTTCCTGCAATCACCAATCCAACCTGTATCTATTGTTTCAGCATGTGATCTCCTCATCCCTGCAATTAACTTCTCAGGGGTTAGCTTTCCATCTTGCTAAATAATGCAATTGCCTGAAGGTTGTACTTATCTGTTAAAAGTTATGTTTAAGTATCACATAACTGAAAAGGAAATCACCTAGTTGTAAGTCACAGACTAAAAAAACAAGTCTGAGAACTCTGGGTTTGTCCAAAGCTCCAGTAACTTGTGAAAATCACTGAGAGTTCCAGTAACTTCGGCATGTGTTCCGGGTCAATGTAAAATACCAGTTCTAAATTGAACTCACTGTTTTAGAAAGTCAATCCTTGTGTTAAGTATTTCCTCACCTTGGTGTGATCTCTGATTTCATTGCTCTTTTCCAATTTAATCTCCACCAGATCTCCCTCACTGTCCAACCCCTGAGTAGCGCCACTGCAAATTGTATCACTCGCACGCTCCACCCTCTGCCCTTTTTGCCCCTTTATTTCTGTTTATTTATTCAGATACAATGCAGAACAGCCCTTCCGGCCCTTTGAGCCAAATCGCCCAACAATCCCCCAATTTAACCCCAGCCCATCATGGGACAATTAACAATGACCAATTAACCTACCAATCAGTAAGCCTTTGGACTGTGGGAGGAAATGGGGAGAACGTTTCAACTCCTTACAGGCAGTGACGTGAATTGAATCCGGGTTACCAACTCTGTCAAGCGTTGTGCTCCCAGTATGCCACCGTGCTGCTGTTTTCCCCACTGCCTTTGCAACTTTATTCCAAACTTGTCCCATTTCTGACGAAAGGACTTCAGTCGGTTTCTGGTTCTCTCTACACAAATGCTCTTCGACCAACTGAGAATTTCCAGCCTTTACAGTTTTTATTCTTATGTTTCTAAACTAGACGACGTACTACACCAATGTCAAAGTGAGGGCCTTTTTTTGTAAACTGTAACCAGCTAAAGAGTAATCATGTGGTTGATGAAGCTATTTTTTGATGCAGCTAGCCTGTGTGTCACTGTAGATAGGTCAATTCACATTTCAGTGGGGAACAATGTAACAATGAATGTTACACTGGAGTCCAAAATAGTTAATTTTTCTTGTGGTTTAATTTTCTTATGCTGACGTACATTTTTATATGTGTAATCACCTGTTTGTGTGTAATTGTTCAGTAGGTTTTCAGTAATTATACTATAACTAGGGCTGCACTTTTCTGTTTCTCTGCAGCCTGTGACATGCCATTGAATCTGATTGTTACTTCTTATCAATGGAATGTCCTTTCTCTGTCTAGTCTGAGCTAGTTTTTAGTGGAAGGTCACCACGACTTGTTCTTTGTGTTTTCTTTGCTCATTCTTTGTTCTCTCCTTTTTCTATAGTAGAGTGACTTGGTTACTTTTATTTCTTTGTCACAAAACACAGAACAAAGATGTACCATAAGATTTAGACATTCTTGATTCCGAAGAACCTTCTGGATCATATCATCTCCAGTCCAACACCAACAAAACAAGCAAAAGACAAAACTCATTCTGACTGATCATTAACTCGATGAGCCAAACTAAATTACTGCAGATGTTGAAAATCCGAAACACAAAAAGAACATAAAGCCTCCTGGACTTCAATTTGTGTTCAGCCCCTCCAGTCTGCTATCTCATATCTACAGCATTCACAGTCTATTTCTCATCCTGTAATTACAGAATTCTCCCTTCTCCTGTTTACACCTGTCCCATTTCACTGGATGCAATACGTTTCGCACAGTTCCACAGCAAATTACGTCAACCAAACTCTCCCGGACTCCACCTGTCACTTATCACCTCTGTCCCTCAACCCTCCCACTGCATTTTATTTCTTTAATATTCCAGGCAGCAACCTGGTAATCTCCTCTGCACCATTTCTAAAGCTTCCACATCCCTATATTGGGGTGATCAGAACTGATCCCAACTTTCCAAGAGTGATCTAACCAGATGGCCTGAAACATTAGTTCTTCCACCTATTGCTCAGTAATTCAAGCATCTTCTATTTTGTTTCCTCCTCCAGGTTTCCAACACCTGTAGTATGTATATTGAACATAGAATAGTATGGCATAGTATAGGCCCTTCACCCATAATGTTGTACTAACCTTTTAGAACATAAAACAAAGAAATCTACAGCATATTACAGGCCCTTCAGCCCACAATATTGTGCCAATCATGTAACTTACTCTAGAAACTGCCTAGAATTTCCCTAATGCTAAGCCCTCTATTTTTCTAACCTCCATGTACCTGAGAGTCTCTTAAAAGACCCTATTGTATCTGCCTCTACCACCGTTGCTAGCAGTGCATTCCATGCACCCACTAATCTCTGTATGAAAAACTTAGCTCTGATATTCCCTCTGTACCTACTTCCAATCACCTTAAAACTGATCCCCCTCGTGTTAACCATTTCAGACCCGGGGAAAAGCCTCTGGCTATCCACACGATCAATGCCTCCCACCATCTTATACACCTCTATCAGGTCACCTTTCATCCTCCGTCGCTCCAAGGAGGAAAGGCCAAGTTCATAAGGCAGGCTCTCCAATCCAGGCAACATCCTTGTAAACCTCCTCTGCACTCTCTCTATAGTATCCACATCCTTCCTGTAATGAGGTGACCAGAACTGATCACAGTACTCCAAGTGTGGTCTAACTAAGGTATTTTATCCTACTCTAACATAAATTTAACCCTTCCCTCCTACATAGGCCTCCATTTTTCTTTCATCCATGTGCCTATCTAAGAGTTTTGTAAACTCCCCCAATATATCTGTCTCTACCACTCCCCCTGGCAGGGCTTTGACACACCCATCACCGTGTAAAACATCCCTCAGATATTTTCCTCCAATCACTTTTAAGATTATGCCCCCTTGAATTATTTTCTCCTTGGGGGAAAAAGTCTCTGGCTATCCAATCTATGCCTCTTGCTATCTTGTATAATTCTATTGTCACCTCCCATCCTCTTTCACTTCAGAGAGAAAAGCCCTAGCTCGCTCAACCTATGAAACATACAGTCTATTCCAGGCATCCTGGTAAATCTCTTTTGCATCCTCGCTGAAGTTCCACATCCTTCCTATAATGAGGCAATTGGAACTGAACACAATACTACAAGTGTGGTCTAACCAGAGTTTTACAGAGCTGCTACATCACCTCACAACTCTTGAACTCTTTTGTAATTAGTAATTACTTTTAGTAATTAAAAAGTGTACGTTGCATTACATACCTGAAGCATCAAAGCATCAAATATCTCAGTCATCTCCTGACCTCTACCATAATCGTTTTTAAAGAATTCCTTGAGCCATGTTGCAATATAGCTCATAAAGATGTCTGCCTGAAAAACAGAACAAATTTGATTTTCAAGTGAGAATTCAAAAACTTCTGAAGTTACATTTATAGTAAGCAACTTTATTATAAATTTAATCACATTTAGCTTGTTGGCCATTTCATCAAAATATATTCCATAAAATGTCATTGTCACAAATATATTCTACAAACTCAACTGCTACTCTTCAGTTTCTGATCGTAAATTTTCCTTTTTTGATCTTTTAGAATATTTGCAATGCAGATTAAATGTAGGACACATTCACAATTTAATCAAGTTTGTATCACGTGCTCTGTCTTGTTTTTGGATTATTTTCAAGCTCTTACCAAGTCAAAGAAAACAACATTAAATGGAATTTAAACTTCTAAGGAATTCAAAATACTCCATGCTGAAATTGTAAACTGACATGCTCTAGAACATACAACAGCACAGCACAGGGACAGATCATTTGGCCCACAATGTTGCGCCAAACCTGCTAAAAAGCAAATCAAAAACACCCAACCAAACACTAATCCCTCCTACCTACACCTATTCATATTCCTACATCTTCCTTTCATCCATGTGTCTATGCACACCTCTCTTTAAAAGCCTCTAATATATTTGCCTCTATCACCATACCAGGCAACACTTTCCAGGCATCCACGACCCTCTGAGTCAAAAAACTTACCATAAGCCTATAAGATATAGGAGCAGAATTAAGTCATTTGGCCCATCAAGTCTTCTCCGCCACTTCATCATGGCTGATCCATTTTTCCTCTCAACCCCAGTCTCCTGCCTTCTCCCCATATCCCTTCATACCCTGACCAATCAAGAATCTATCAACCTCTGCCTTAAATATACATAAAGACTTGGTCTCCACAGCTGCCTGTGGCAAAGAATTCCACAGATTCACCACTCCCTGGCATAAGAAATTCCTTGTTATCTCCGTTCTAAAAGGACGCTCCTCTATTCTGAGGCTGTGTCCTCTGGTCTTAGACACTCCCACCATAGTAAACATTTTCTCCACATCCACTCTATCAACGACTTTCACCATTCAATAGGTTTCAATGAGGTTACCCCTTGTTCTTCTAAATTCTAGTGAATACAAGCCCAGAGCCATCAGATGACAAGCCATTTAATACTAGAATCATTTTTGTCAACCTCCTTTGAACCTTCTCCAGTTTCAGCACATCCTAAGACTGTTCACTATATTCCAATTGTTCATTATACTTATAAATTCTCAACATTACATCTTTGCTTTTATATTGTAGTACTCTTGAAATAAATGCTAACATTGCATTTGTCTTCTTTACCACAGACACAACATGCAACCTACACTCATTCTCCACACATCCTCATCAATTACCCCTACAGTTTACTACACACACTGGGGCAATATATTGTGGACATTTGGAATATGGGAGGAAACTGGAGAACCTGGGAAAAAAAACATTATCAGGAGGAGATTTTTGATCTCCAAATTTGAGGAAGGACATTCTTGCTATTGAGGGAGTGCAGCGTAGGTTCACAAGGTTAATTCCTGGGATGGCGGGACTGTCATATGTCAAAAGATTGGAGCGACTGGGCTTGTATACTCTGGAATTTAAAAGGCTGAGAGGGGATCTTATTGAAACACATAAGATTATTAAGGGATTGGACACGCTGGAGGCAGGAAGCATGTTCCCGCTGATGGGTGAGTCCAGAACCAGAGGCCACAGTTTAAGAATAAGAGGTAGGCCATTTAGAACGGAGTTGAGGAAAAACTTTTTCACCCAGAGAGTGGTGGATATATGGAATGCTCTGCCCCAGAAAGCTGTGGAGGCCAAGTCTCTGGATGCTTTCAAGAAAGAGATGGATAGAGCTCTTAAAGATAGCGGAATCAAAGGTTATGGGGATAAGGCAGGAACTGGATACTGATTGTGGATGATCAGCCATGATCACAGTGAATGGCGGTGCTGGCTCAAAGGGCCGAATGGCCTACTCCTGCACCTATTGTCTATTGAGAGCTTGCAAACTCCACACAGACAGTACCAAAGGTCAGGATCAACATTGGATCTCAGGCACATTGAGGCAGCAGCTCTACTGACTGTGCCAATATTGCTCATAGAACAATCGTATGGTTTTGTTTTGTGACCAACTTTCATCACGCTTCCCTTGCCTCCTTTCCCAAATGCATTTACACCTGAGGAATCCTCTTCCTTGGTCTCCAGAAATCAAATACAAGGGTCCTTCAGAATTAAGTGTTTATTCCTGAGTGAATACTGACCCTGATTATTAGCTGGCTTGTCCATACCGCATTATATCTGACAGGACTGCATTTACAAGAACAACTCAGATAGATTTCCCTTCCTCTCACCTCCGCACCAACGGCGAAGGCAATTGCTCAAATGTTACCTTCAATAGGAACGGCTAACTCAACAAACATCTTCTGACAAATCAGATGGTTCAATTTAATATTAGAGAATGCACACAGTAAGTACACAGCCTGAAATTCTTACTCTTCACAGAAACATCCACACAACAAGCAACACCAAAGGATAAATGATGGTAATATCAGAACCCCAATATCCCGACTCTCCCCTCCCATGCACAAATAGCAGAAGCATTGACCCACCCCTTCCCACGCACCCCACTTGCAATGGCAGAGACACCACCTCCCTCCCACCTTCCCACCATACAAGCAATAGCAAATGCCCCCAAAGAGACCTTGATCCCGAGTCCATCAAAAACTACAGTCCAACCCAGCGCTTTGGTATCTCAGACAGACACCCTCTCACCCACAAGGGAGAGAGAGATTGATCGTGCACACCAAGAGCAGGAGACCAGCAACTGGATGTTCCGATGTTACAACCCTCCGCATCGTTTCTCCAGACCCCCCACCACCCGACAGGCCCACACCCTCCATCAAGAGAGAGAGGGAGGGGTCGCTCGAGTGCACACCACCTGCTGTCTCGATATTTTTGTTTCCCATGAAGCTTCAGCACATTTAAGCCACAGTACCACTGTGGGATTTCTTGTTCAACCTTAACCTGCATTTCTCAAATAGATTTCCTTACCTATCTGATAACGTTTCAATATCAAACAGTCTTTCTTTTCAAGGAATCTTACCAAGCCAGAAAATGCCAGGATAACCACGGCAGCCACAAGCTGAGCCAAGAAGATCACCAGGATTACCAAGAAAAACTGGAAAGAGAAATTACAAAAATTAACACCCTGTTTTTTTAATTTGTTTCTGGTACCATGGGAATTTAAAATGCTTCAGAAATATTTTCCGTTCGTACATTTAGTTAAAAAATAACAGTTTTAGCTTGAGGGCAGCTCAGTGAACTGAGGTATCAAATTATTGAATCTGTAGGAAAAATAAGTTAATTATTATAGTGCTGCCTGTGTGGACTTTGTACATTCCCCAACTGACCACTTGAGTTTTTTTCTGGGTGATCTGGTTTCCTCCCATGCCTGTTGTTTGTGATATATTGTATACAGATAATATGGACGAAAATATAGATGGATGCCTTGGTAAGTTTGCAGATGACACCAAGATTGGTGGTGTTGTAGACAGATCAAAGGATACAACAGGATATAGATCAGCTATGGACATGGGCAGAGGAATGGCAGATGAAGTTTAATCCAAACAAGTGTGAGATGTTGCACTCTTGCAGGAGACATGTACAGTTCATTGCAGAACCCTCAACAACATTGATAAATAGAAGAATTTTGGAGTCCAATTTAATACTTCCCTAAAAGTGGTCATGTAACGAGACGGGGTGGTAATGAACAAAAGAGATTCGGCAGATGCTGGGAAACCAAAGTAACACACAAAATGCTGAAGGAACTCAGCAGGTCAGGCAGTGGCTATGGAAATGAATAAATGGTCGACATTTTGGGCTGAGGCCCTTTTTAAGGACTGGAAAGGAAGGGGGAAGAAGTTAGAATAAGAAGGTGTGGGAAGGGGAAGGATTACAAAGCCTGCTGGTGATAGGTAAAACCAGGTTAGGGGAAAATGGGAAAGTGAAGGGGGGGGGGGAGATGAAGTTAGAAGCTGGGAGGTGATAGGTGGAAGAGGTTAACCTTCCCCTTGAAGGGTAATGTAATTGGGAGTGCAGCAAACTGACCAGCAAGCACTCGTTTACACTAATCTCCCACTAATCCCATTTTATTCCCCTGATATTCATGCCAACACCTTCCAATCATGCTCCTACACACTAGGGGCAAGTTACACTGGCCTACCTACTCGTGTGTCTTTGGAATATGGGAAGAAGCTGGAACTCATGGTGGAAACACGTGGCCAGCGGTCAAACGTGCGTACTCCAGGTAGACAGTACAGAGGTCAGGACTGAGCCAGCTGCATGGACTAGAAATATGATCTAAGTAACTTTGACTGTGGAATGATTGTTGCTATCAGATGGGATGGTTTGAGTTACTCAGAAATTTAGGATTGTCATGCACAATCTCAAAAATAAGCAGGAATTATTGCAGGGAATTGTGCGACAAACAAAAATCATCTGGTGAGCAGCAGTTCTGTGAGTAATAATGTCTTGCTGATGAGACAGGTCAAAGGAGAATGGCCAGACTAGTTCAAGCTGACGGAAAGACAACAGTAACTTAGATAACCATGTGTTACAACAGTGGTGTGTAGAAAAGCACACAGTTCTAGATATTTAGAGGAACAAACTTGTGAAGAAATCACTGACTGCTGCAAGAAACATAGATTGTTGTAGTAAGTGATTTTTACTTTCCACATATTGCCTGGGAATCCCATACTGTAAAATAACTAGATGGGATAGAGTTTGTCAAATGAGTTCAGGAAAGTTTCCTTCATCAGCATGTAAGAAATCCCAAAGAGAAAGCGTGTGATACTGGATCTGCTAATAGGGAATGAGGCAGGGCAGGTGACAGAAGTTTGTGTAGGGGAACACTATGCATCTAGTGATAACAATGCTATTAGTTTCAAAGTAAATATGCAAAAAGATAGCACTGGTCCATGGGTTGAGATTCTGAACTGGAGAAAGGCCAATATTGATGGAATCAGAAATGATCTGGCAAATGCAGATTATGACAAGTTGCTTTCTGGCAAAGGTGTACTTGGTAAGTGGGAGGCATTCAAAAGTAACATTTTGAGAGCACAAAGCTTGCACATGCCTGTCAGAATAAAAGGTAAAGATAAATAGTGTAGGGAACCTTGATTTTCAACAGATATTGAGGCCCTGACTAAGAGGAAGAAGGAGGTACATAGTAGGTTAAGGCAGGTAGTAACAAATGAGGTGTTACGAAGTAAAGGAATGCAAGAGAACACTTAAGAAAAAAATCAGGAGGCCTAAAAGGAGGTATGAAGTTGCTCTAGCAGACAAGGTGAAGGAGAATCCTAGGGAATTCTTCAGAGTCAAAGGATTACAAGGGACAAAATTGGTCCTCTGGAAGACCAGAATGTTAATCCATGTGTGGAGCCAAAACAGATGGGGGAGTTCTTAATTTTTTTTTTTTTTTTTTTGCATCTGTATTTACTCAGGAGGTGAATGTAGAGTCCATAGAAGTGAGACAAAGCAGCATCAATTTCATGGACCCCGTACAGATTACAGAGGAGAAGGTGTTTGCTATCCTGAGGGAACTCAGAGTGGATAAACCCCAGGGCCCGAGGAGGTGTTCCCTCGGACCCTATGTGAGGCAAGTACAGAAGTTGCCAGGGCCATAGTGGAGATATTTAAATAATGCTTAGCGATGGGAGAAGAACCAGAGGATTGGAGGATAGCCAATGTTGTTCCACTGTTTTAAAATAGCACTAAATGTAAACTAGGAAATTATAGACCAGTGAGCCAGTTGTGGAAAAGTTATTGTAAGGTATTCTAAGGGATGGGATATATTAGTAATTGGATACCCATGGACTGATTAAGGATAGTCAGCATAGCTTTGTGTGTGGTAGGTCATATCTAGCCAATCATTGAGTTTTTTGAGGAAGTTACCTGGAAAGTGGATGAAGGCAAGGCTGTGGATGTTTGACCGGGTCCCACATGGGAGGTTGGTCAAGAAGCTTCAGTCGTTCGGCATTCAAGATGATGTTGGAAATTGGGTTAGGCAATGGCTTTATCGGAGAAGCCAGAGTGGTAGTAAATGCTTGCATCTCTGACAGGAGACCTGTGACTTATGGTGTGTTGTAGGGATCAGTGCTGGGTCCTTTGTAGTTTGTCATCTAAATCAATGATCTGGTCGATAATGTGGTTAACTAGATCAACATATTTGCAGATGACACCAAGATTGGGGGTGTAGTGGACAGCGAGGAAGGCTATCATAGCTTGTAGAGGGATCTGCATCAGCTGTAAAGATGGGTTGAAAAATGGCAAATGGAATTTAATGCAGAAAAGTGAGAGGTGTTATACTTTGGTAGGATCAAGCAGTGTAGTTCTTACACAGTGAATGGCAGGGCATTGAGGAGTGTGGTAGAACAAAGGGATCTGGGAATACTGATCCATAATTCATTGAAAGTGGTGTCACTTATAGATAGGGCCATAAAGAAAGTTTTCATAAATCGAAGTATTGAGTACAGGTGATGGGATGTTATGTTGAAGTTGTACAAGATGTTGGTGAGGCCTAATTTGGAGAATTGTGTGCAGTTCTGGTCACCTGCCTACAGGAAAGATGCAAACAAGATTGAAAGAGTACAGAGAAATTTTACAAGAATGTTTCCAGGTCTAGAGGACCTGAGTTATAAGGAAAAATTGAATAGATTAGGACAGTATTCCTTAGAAAAGAGGATTGAGAGATTTGATAGAGGTATACAAAATTATGGGGAGTATAGATAGGGTAAATACAAGCAGGCTTTTTCCACTGAGGTTGGGTGGGACTGCAACCAGAGGTCATAGGTTAAGGGTGAAAGGTAAAAAGTTTAAGGTGACCATGAGGGGAAACTTCTTCACTCAGAGGGTCGTGAGATTGGGGACCGAGCTGCTAGCACAAATGTGCATATGAGCTTGGCTTCAACGTTTAAGAGAAGTCTGGATAGGTGAATGGAGGGCAGAGGCATGGAGGGCTATGGTCCTGGCGCAGGCTGATGGGAGTATGCAGTTTAAATGGTTTTGGCATGGACTAGATGGGCCGAAGGGCCTGTTTCTCTGCTGTACTTCTCTATGACTGCTTGACGTAGATGGGCTACAGTAGGCTCCACTCCTGCAGCCACATTATTTGGTATACTCCTGTATCTAATAGGGTGGTCACTGAATCTATATGAGTGTCACAGCCACAGCCTTAACTAGATCATCCATTGAACACCAAGAAAGTAACTAACCTCTATCCCCCCTCCAAAACCACGTATTATTTAAAGGGACCATCAACTACCTCACGTTCCTTCTAGATCTTGCTACAATTCTCATCACAGAGAAAGGAAGGGTTATTAGGTTCAATCTGACCTGAAGCTGACAATGAAAGCATTAAAGTGAATCCTGAGTATTCACTCATTTGCCATTCCCCATTTGCTCATTCTCCAGATTATCATCAAGAGTTCAGAGCAGAATAAATGTACAAACTTTCTGTTAATGTCTCCCCATTGTATATTACTCCAGTGTGTGAGAATATGATTTTCATACCTGTGGAACTCATTGACATTTTTAAACAAAATGATAAACATCATTGAAAGGACAACTTCAATTCCCTAATTCCCGCTCCTTACAGATTAAACCTGATGATATTCATTACTTCTGGGGAATACTTGTTAATCTTAAATGATTTTCTCTCTCCAAAGCCTAACTTGTTACTCCCTTAACAAACATTACTTCCTGAACTAACTTGTTACCAGCCCATATTCTCAGTGTTTCCGTATAAAAATCAGTATTTTTGCTTTTATATCATCTTCTTGTTCTTGTGATGCTTCTATTTTACGTCTGTGAACTTTCCTATTCAGATGCCGAATTGAATTGAATTGACTTTATTTCTTACATCCTTCACATACATGAGGAGTAAACATCTTTATGTTACATCTCCATCTAAATGTGCCATGTGCAATCATAGTAACTTATAATAATTTATAATAAATAAAACATTCAATGTAATATAGAGTACACTCAAGACAGCATGAATTAATTGGTCTGACGGCCTGGTGGAAGAAGTTGTCCCGGAGCCTGTTGGTCCTGGCTTTTATGCTGTGGTACTGCTTCCCGGATGGTAGCAGTTGGAATAGATTGCGGTTGGGATGACTTGGGTCCCAATGATCCTATGGGACCTGTTTACACACCTGTCCTTGTAAATGTCCTGAAACATGGGAAGTTCACAACTACAGAGGCGCTGGGCTGTCCACACCACTCTCTGCAGAGCCCTGAGATTAAAGGAGGTACAGTTCCCATACCAGGCAGTGATGCAGTCAGTCAGGATGCTCTCAATTGTGCCCCTGTAGAAAGTTCTTAGGATTTGGGGGCCCATAACAAACTTCCTCAACCGTCTGAGCTGAAAGAGGCGCTGTTGTGCCTTTTTCACCACACCGCCGGTATGTACAGATCACGTGAGGTCCTCAGTGATGTGGATGCCAAGGAACTTGAAGCTGTTTACCCTCTCAACCCCAGATCCATTGATGTCAATAGGAGTTAGCCCGTCTCCATTCCTCCTGTAATCCACAACTTGCTCCTTTGTTTTTGCAGCATTGAAGGACATTGCTAACTGTCACCTTGTGTATCCATGCCCACTCAGATCAGATTTGTGTCTCTTCCTTCCTGCTAGTCTGCTGTAACTATTTCTATCATTCCTGAACCTATCCTGTGTTTCTTTGGTAATGCTCCTCACTGTTGTATTTTTCATCGATTAGATTATGAGGACACGCAGTCCTCTTTTATTGCCATTTAGTCATGCATGCATTAAGAAATGATACAATATTCCTGCGGTGTGATATCACAAAACACAGGACAGACCAAGACTGAAAAACTAACAAAACCACATAATTATAACATATAGTTACAACAGTGCAACAATACCATAACTTGATGAAGAACAGTCCATGGCACAGTAAAAAAGTTCAAAGTCTCTCAAAAGTCCCACATTTCATGCAGACGGGAGAAGGAAGAAAACTCTCCCTGCCATGCCCGACCACAGTCCGACTCTGAATCGTTCGAAAACTTCGAGCTCTGATCAGCCCTCCGACACTGAGTATCGAGCACCATCTCTATCCGAACGCTTCAACCTCAGCCTCGGTCACCAGCAGCAGGCAAAGCCGGGGATTTTGGGGCCTTCCCTCTGGAGATTCTCAATCGCACAGTAACAACAGCAGCGAACCATTTATTATGTCAGGTCAATGACTTAACTAGTAAATGTATTTTGTGATTCTGGAATTTGTAATTGCTCTTCATTCTGGAAGCTTAAATAATTATTCAGGGTCTCTAATTTCACGACCACCTCGTGGTGTACTTATGCAGAATTTGTAAATAAGTCATGTGGTTATTCAACATAATGATCTCATCATGTGTATATACAACAGAAACACCATCTGTTGGCTGGTCTTACTCCCAAACCAGAATAAAGTACACAGCATTGTTTATACTTCCCTGGTATGCTGTAGATATTGTGGCTCGACTTTACCAGCACTGCCACAGAAACAAAGTCCTACCTTCTGCTAGTCACTCATCCCGTTACCGTGAGCATTCACCTGGCACTGTCTTCTCATCCCTTTTGCCTTCCATCTCATCACAGCTCTTCCATGTGTTCAGTCTGCATGTTCCCTTCACTTTGCAGCTTAAGACTCTTCTGTCTCCAATGTTTCTCAGAGCATCAAGCTGAAGCTGTAATTTCTGGATCCACCCATGCCACTGAGAACTTGCAGCACGTTGTTTTAGAGTCACAGTGTCAAACTTCAGGGAAATAGACCTCTGGACCCATCAACTCCATGCTAACCATTCAACACCCGTGTATGCTAATTTTATTTTGCTTTCCCCACATTCCCATCAACATCCCTAGATTCTACCAATCACCTTCACACCAGGAGCAATTTTCTTAGGACAAATAACCTTATGCATATCTTATGTTTTATTGGTTTTGGTTTTAATCAGAATTCCCCTCCACCATCAGATTTCTGAATGGTCCATGAACCCAACCTCACTATTTTGCTCTACTTATAGAGTAATAGAGCACAACAGCACAGAAGCAGGTCCTTCAGCCCATCTAGTCTGTGCCAAACATTTACTGTCCCCCGTACCATCAACCTGCAACTGGACCATAGCCCCCCACAGCTCTCCCATCCATGAAACTTCTCTTAAATGTTGAAATCAAATCCACATCCACCAATTCTGCAGGCAGCTCGTTTCACACTTACAGTTCTTATTGTAAGGCATTTTTTTTAATGTCTTGCACTGTAAGGCTGGCACAAAGTAACAAATTTCACGATGTTATGCATTTCAGTGATTCTAATTCTGATTACGACATGACTCATATTTTGCAGTGATTACAGTGAACCTAATAAAGTGATCACTGAGTTTGCTGCTGTAGCTCACACACTTCAAGGTTCGATGTGCTGCGCATTCAGAAATTATCTTCTGCGCACCGCTGTCATAATGCATTGTTATATAAGTAACTGTCACTGTCCTGTCAGCTTGAAAACAGTTTGATCATTCTCCTCAGACCTCACTCATTATCAAGGCATTTTCGTCCACAGAAATGCCACTCACTAGATTTTTTTTTTGTTTTTCACACTCTTCACTGTATACTCTGGAGACTTGTGTGTGTAAAAGTCCCAGGAGATCATCAGTTTCTGAGATACTGAAAACACACTGTCTAATACCATCAGTCATTCTGTGGTCAAAGTCCCTTGGATCACATTTCTTCCCCATTCTGATGTTTGTTCTAAACAACTGAACCTCTTGACCATGTCTGCATGCTTTTATACACTGAGTTGCAGCCACATGATAGGCTGATTAGATATTTGCATTAACAAGCATGTGTGTGGGCACGTGGCCAAGGGGTTAAGGCATTGGACTAGCTATCTGAAGGCCGTGAGTTCGAGCCCCAGCCGAGGGAACGTGTTGTGTCCTTGAGCAAGGCACCTAATCACACAGTGCTCTGTGACGACACTGGTGCCAAGCTGTATCGGTCCTAATGCCCTTCCCTTGGACAACATTGGTGTCGTGGAGAGTGAAGACTTTCCAGGGGCAGATCCATGGTCTCGCAAGACTAATGGATGCCTAATTAACAAGCAGGTGTACAGGGGTACTTAATAAAGAGGCCCCTAAGTGTACAACAAGATCAACCAATTGGTGCTTAACAGGAAAGTCAGAGGTACCAGCTTCTTTCCTTTGGACAATGAGAAGAGAAAACAAATAAGAATGTTTTACTCACTATCATTAGCATGCACTTGTTTTCTTTCATTGCACCACAGCATCCCAGGAAGCCAATGACCATTAAGAAAGCCCCTAGTGCAATGCAGAGATAGCCGACATTTGCTATCACCTTCAGGGACACTGACACATTCTCCAGGACTGCAAAGAAAGATCCACCATCCACTTTAATCCAGATCCCTACGCCCATTATAGCGGCACCTCCGATCTGCAAAAGACACAGAATCCCTGTTACTAAAAGAAGGGTTGACCATCTACATGGAGGGACACTGCAGATGCTGGAAATCTGGAACAACACACATGGAATTCAGCAGGGCAGCACCGTAGCATTGCGACTGGCGCAACGCCTTGCAGCGCCCGCTTTAATTTCAGAGTTCGATTCCCGCTGCCATCTGTGAAGAAGTTGTAAGTCCTCCCCATGTCAGTGTGGGTTTCGTCCCACATTCTAAAGAGGTACAAGTTGTGGTTAGTGAGTTGTAGTAATGCAACATTGGCACTGGAAGCATGGCGACACGTTACTGCCCAGCACAATCCTCGCTGATTTGATTTAATGTAAACGACGTATTTCGCTGTATGTTTCGATGTACATCTCACAACTGAAGCTAACGGCTAATCTCTTTAAATAATCAGTCAACATTTCAAGCTGAAATTCTTCAATCAGGACCTGATGAAGAGTCTCAGAGTGAACATGGGTTTTTTTACCTTTATAGATGCTGCCTGACCTGCTGAGTTCCTCCAGCATTTGTGTGTGTGTGTGTGTGTGTGTGTGTGTGTGTGGGGGGGGGGGGGGGGTGGCTCAGGACTCCCAGTATCTGCAGACTCTCTTGGGTTTATGACCCAGATTACTATGAACTTCTGGTCTCCCAGCTTAAAAAGATATATACCAGCCATCAGGAAGTGTAGCATAGATTCATGTTACTGGTTCCTGGACAGGTGGGATTATCATATGAGGGTTAGAAGACAAAACAGACTGCAGATGCTGGAATCTACATTAAAAACTCAGAACACTTTGTCAGCAAGACAAATAGACACCTAAGAAGGCAAAGGTGTAAGTTTTTCCCAACCTCAGCCTTCCTACTACAATGTGCTGGTAACCTTTCCTGTTCCAAAAAATGAACTGTTTATTCCTCTCTATAGATGCCGCCTGACCTGCTAACAACACATTTTGTACGTGTTGTCCCTTTATATGAAGCATTGCTTTTAGCTCCCAGACCATTCACTGTTGAAGAAATACTTGCATTTATAGTTTGCCATTCATATCGTTTTCAGGGTGACTCCAAGCACACGTTGGAGACAATGGAAAACTATATGAGAAAGGCGGCAGCCATTTTGTGCACCGGAAAATCCCACAACAACAATAACGGCTGGATATTGATTGAAATATAAATACTGACTGTGGGCATTAAGATAATCCTCAGAATTATCCCCACACTGGGAATGTCACCTGTATTTCCTCTTTATAGTTGTCCAAGGAGTCCTTTACATCCACCCAAAAGAGTGGACTGAGGTGATGTTTGGCACAGTCAACCAAGCAGTTCCTTCTGAGTTCTGCGCTGAGGAGTCAGGCTCAATTATTTAAAAACAAGTTAAAAATCTGGTTAAATATTCCATTCAAACATGTCATTCAAATCAAACCTCCAAATAAATTTGTGCCAGAACAGAGAAATGGGTACAGTTTGGGAAATCATCTAAATTTGCAAGAAGGAACTAAATTGTACTCGATATGCTGGATGAAATATTGAGATAGCAGCCTGTAATGATGTGTTGGCGAATTACATTCCGTCATGAATTCCTGATCTTTTAAGGGGAATCCATGTCATTCCCATTGCTTTGAATGGGAACAGCAGAAGGATCAGGCTGGTTGGCTCCTCCTTCCTGCTCGGACTTTCAAATGGACGGTGGCTGCTTCGGTCTTCATCTCAGTTCCACTTCCCTGCTTGCTTTCCGTAAACCAGGACTACTTTACAGCCCACTGACCTGTCAACCTGACTCTGGAACATAATCAAAGCCTACACAGCTCTCTATTGTAGATGGAATCATGACCAGGGAGATGGAATTCACCCTCCTCTCCATCGTAATGGATGATCACTTACAGGGAGACTATATCCCTGGTGCTGGATCTCCCATTAGGGACACAGGTTTTCGGTACGTCCCTTCTGGAGCTTGCTCAGAATTTTCAGGAAGATTATGTTTAGTATCGACCCACTTTGCAGACCTTACTGCAAGTCTGGGCATCAAACAAGTTTGTTCTTCTTTCAACCGATCAAAAGTGTTGCACCAATCTGTAGTAAGACCATAAGACATAGGAACTGAATTAGACCATTCGGCCCATTGAGTCTGCTCTGCCATTCCATCATGGCTGATTATGAGCCCTCTCAGCCTTATTCTCCTTTTCCTCCCTGTAATCTTCAATGACCTTACTAATCAAGAATCTATCAACCTCCACCTTAAATGTATCCAGTGACTTGGCCTCCTCAGCCGTCTGTGGCAAGGAATTCCATAGATTCCCTCTGGCGTCCACATCTCTGTTCTTGTACATCCTTGTATTTTCAGGCTGTGCCCTCTATTCCTAGCTCCTGTTCTTTAGAAAACGTCCTCTCCGCACCCACTCTGTCTAGGCCTTTCCATGTTCAATAGGTTTCAATGAGATTCCCCCCTCCCTTCTTCTAAACTCCATTGTGTAAAGGCCCAGGGCCATCGAATGCTCCTCATATGTTAACCATTTCATTCCCAGTATCATTCTCGTGAACCTCCTCTGGACCCTCTCGAATGCCATCACATTCTTTCTGAGATAAGAGGCCCAAAGCTGCTCACAATACTCCATGCAGTAACAAGCACTTCTAGTGAAATATTCAACGGTTTACTTACAAAGATGATGAAATTGACAGCAAACATTGCCATCTTCAGAAGTTTGTAGAACGACATCTTTTTGTTTGTGTTTTGTATAATCTGAAAATAAAAAAAAGATCATTTTATTTAATATTCTTTATTATAAATAATTCATTTTTTAGAATCTTGTAAAGCAGAACAGCAAGAACAATTCCCTCCTGTGATCTCCTGCTCAGAATTCTTTGGTGGTGTCATTGTTGGGGGACACACTGGGAATGTACCAGCAATGACCAGATCTCCAGCAAGCAAGTTCGACTGATCAAACAGCACTGTGTAAACAATTATACAATTAGATATAATTGTAAGCACATATAACAAAACCAAGTCCAGGAGGAACAAGCAAATTTGCGGCTGCAATTTAATACATACTTAATTCACATTAACTTAGAAAGTATACAATACAAAGAATTCCTATTTCAAATATTTTCAAGGCTTCCTATGAAACATGGAACCTGTGATCCACAACTCTGTGCAACCCATACACATGAAACAACTTACCTACTGGATGTTACACCGCTGGCGTTTAAGGCAGCAATGAAGGTCCTCCATTGCTAGTAGTGTTCAGAGATTCCTCCCTTGTGTCAGTAACTTCTTCTCCATTTTCACTACTGTCAGTCACACAAGTTCCGTGTGGAGACTCAGAAAACATAGAAACATAGACATCTACAGCACATTACAGGCCAACCATGTAACCTACTCTAGAAAGTGCCTAGAATCTCCTTACCGCACAGCCCTTTATTTTTCTGAACTCCGTGTACCACTCAGATGCAGAAGCATTCTTCGTTGCTGTTTCTGTGACAATTTTGTTTCACCAGTCAGGGTTGTTAGCCCTGAGATGAACCCCTGAACCTGGAGGTCTGGTGGACCACTCTGGCATCTACTCTTTGACCTGTTTGGCATAGGTGATCCAACCAAGAGCCAGAACATAAAGCCCTGACCCCAGCTAGCATAGCTCTCCAGGCCAGTGAGGTACACAAGCCAACAAACCATGACAAGATTGCGGTCCTCTTGGAGAAAACATTAAGACATCGCACATGCAGGAGTTAAACAGTTCGACAGAAGGATTAGCCAACCTAATAAAAGGGCATTGGCATGTAACATGGAACTCTTTTTCCCTCCGTACAGATGCTACCTGACCTGCTGATCATCCAATATTTTCTGTATCTAACACTTCCAGCGCTCTATTTTGCTCTTGGAAGCTTTTTGCAAATTGTGGTTTGTGTGCAAGGTTCTGGTCAACATGCTCTGGGAAAGACCGTAAGACCTAGGAACAGAATTAGGCCATTTGGCTCATCGAGTCTGCTCTGCCATTTGGTCGTGGTTGATTTATTATCCTTCTCAACCCCATTCTACTGCCTTCTCCCTGTACTTTTTGACACCCTAACTAATCAAGAACCTATCAAGCTCCACTTTAAATATAGCCAATGACTTGTCCTCCACAGCCATCTGTGGCAATGAATTCCACTGATACACCACACTCTGGCTAAAGAAATTCCTTGCTCACATCGGTTCTAAAGGGACGTCCTTGTATTCTGAGGCTGTGCCCCCTGGAGGTAAGGTGTTCTCAAGAAGATGCAGTACTAACTCACTGGAATAGAACATAGAATAGTACAGCACAGTACAGGCCCTTCAGCCCACAATGTTGTGCTGACCCTCAAACCCTGCCTCCCATATAAGCCCCCACCTTAAATTCCTCCATATACCTGTCTAGTAGTCTCTTAAACTTCACTATTGTATCTGCCTCCACCACTGACTCAGGCAGTGAATTCCACACACCAACCACTCTCTGAGTAAAAAACCTTCCTCTAATATCCCCCTTGAACTTCCCACCCCTTACCTTAAAGCCATTTCCTCTTGTATTGAGCAGTGGTGCCCTGGGGAAGAGGTGCTGTCTATCCACTCTATCTATTCGTCTTATTATCTTGTACACCTCTATCATGTCTCCTCTCATCCTCCTTCTCTCCAAAGAGTAAAGCCCTAGCTCCCTTAATCTCTGATCATAATGCATACTTTCTAAACCAGGCAGCATCCTGGTAAATCTCCTCTGTACTCTTTCCAATGCTTCCACATCCTTCCTATAGTGAGGTAACCAGAACTGGACACAGTACTCCAAGTGTGGCCTAACCAGAGTTTTATAGAGCTGCATCATTACATCGCCACTCTTAAACTCTATCCCTCGACTTATGAAAGCTAACACCCTATAAGCTTTCTTAACTACCCTATCCACCTGTGAGGCAACTTTCAGGGACCTGTGGACATGTACCCCGAGATCCCTCTGCTCCTCCACACTACCAAGTATCCTGCCATTTACCTTGTACTCTGCCTTGGAGTTTGTCCTTCCATAGTGTACCACCTCACACTTCTCCGGGTTGAACTCCATCTGCCACCTCTCAGCCCACTTCTGCATCCTATCAATGTCTCTCTGCAATCTTTGACAATCCTCTACACTATCTACACCACCACCAACCTTTGTGTCGTCTGCAAATTTGCCAAAACACCCTTCTACCCCCACATCCAGGTCGTTAATAAAAATCACGAAAAGTAGAGGTCCCAGAACAGATCCTTGTGGGACACCACTAGTCACAATCCTCCAATCTGAATGTACTCCCTCCACCACCACCCTCTGCCTTCTGCAGGCAAGCCAATTCTGAATCCACCTGGCCAAACTTCCCTGGATCCCATGCCTTCTTTCTGAATAAGCCTGAGTGGTTCAAGTGAAGAGAGATGTTCGAGGCTGGTGTCCTCCTTGACGCAGGAAGAGATGAATAATGTTTTGATGCCTGGTTTAGAAGGGGGAAAAAAGGGATGCTGTATCCATTGGCAAATAATTCAACCACCATCAATCAGTGTTTGTAAAAGGGAAGTGGACAACCACCTGAGAGTGAATTAATGCAAAACTATGGGGAAAGAGTGGGGGAATAGCCCGACGGGCCAATCCTCATGGTGCATCCTCAATCCTCTGGAGAGTGAACCCATGGAAAGCATCTCACCTAGATGGTTTCTCTGGCTGTGTTCTTATACTGTGCAGATCAGATCAGCAAGAAAATTTGCAGACAGTTTTAACCTCCTCCTGCTACAATCTGTGACTCCCTCCTGCTTTAAGAAGACCACTGTCATTCTGGTACCTAAGAAAAATAAGATAACGTGCCTAAACGACTGCCACCCATTGACTCTATCATCTACCATCACGAAGTGCTTCGAGGAGCTGGTCATGGCACGCATCAACTCCTGCCTTCCAGACAACCTCATCCCAATGCAACCTCATCCCAATGCAATCCCGCTGGCACAGGCCTACAGTGGATGCCATCTCTCTGGTCCTACTCTCATCTCTGGAGCATCTGGACAGTAAAGACACCTACAACAGACCAGCCCCAAATGTCAACTGTTTACTGACTTCCATAGATGCTGCCTGGCCTGCTGAGTTCCTCCAATATTTTGTGTGTGTTACGTCAGACTATTGCTTATTGACTATAATTCAGCCTACAATACTATAATTCCAAGCAAACACATCAGGAAACTCTGAAACACACATAAAAGTTGCTGGTGAATGCAGCAGGCCAGGCAGCATCTCTAGGAAGAGGTGCAGTCGACGTTTCAGGCCGAGACCCTTCGTCAGGAAACTCTGAAACCTGGGATTCAGTGTCTCCCTCTGCAACTGGATCCTTAACAGGCTGCAGTCAGAAATGATAGCAGCAACACATCCAAAACAATTAATCTAAACACTGGTGCTCAACAGGGCTGTGCCCTCAGTCCCCACCACACCCCCTGTGCACACATGACAGCATACGGCCAGATACTGCTTTAACTCCATCTACAAGTTTGCAGGGGTAGGAGATGGATAAATGGCGTCATGACCACAACCTTTCCTCAATGACAGCTAAATGAAGGAGATGACCATTGCCTTCAGGAAGGGAATGGGTGCACGAGCTCTTCTCTACATCAGTGATGCTGAGTGGGGTGAAAGCTTCAAGTTCCTATAGATTGTACTAGTCCAACCACATAGATTGCATGGCAAGAAAGCTCACCAATGCCTCTACTTTCTTGGGAGGCTAAAGAAACTTGGCACGTTCCTGCCGACCCTTACCAATTCTTATCCATGCACCATAGAAAGCACCCTATTTGTATGCATCAAGGCTTGGTAAAGCAACTGCTCTGCAAGTGAGTGCAGAAACTGGCCATGCCATTAGATCCTGTGCAGATTAGCTGGCAGGAGTATTTGCAGACATTCTTAACCTTTCCCTGCTTCAGTCTGTGATTTCCTCCTGCTTGAAGACCATTATTGTCCATCTACCTCAGAAAAGCAGGATAGTGTGCATAAACGAGCACCGTCCAGTGTCTCTAACATCTACTATCACAAAGTACTTTACCAAGCTGGTCATGACATTGCTTCAGTGAGACAGCCAACGTAATCAAAGATCCCAGCCACCCTAGATAGTCTCTTTTCTCTCCCCTCTCCCATCAAGTTCAAAAGAAGATATAAAAGCCCGAAAGCCTGTACCACCAGGCGCAAGGACAGCTTCTACCCTGCTGTTAGAAGACTATTAAACCTTTCCCTAGTAGAATAGGATGGACTCTTGGCCTTGTAATAAGCTTGCACCTTATTGTGTACTGTACTTTCTCTGTAGCTGTAACATTTTATTCTATATTGTTTCTGCTTTACTGTGTTCTACCTCAATGCACTGTGCAAGACCAGTTTTTCACTGTATCTTGGTATGTGTGACAGCAATAAACCAATTCCATGAGGAGCTGACATAGACTCAACAGGCAAAGCAATATTTTCTCATGGCATGACTGTTTACAGACCCCCTTACAACATAGGAAGAAGTCATTTGGCTCATCGAGCCCGTGCTGACTCAAAGCAATGCAATTACCCTATTAATTTTCCGTTTAACCCAATCTCCCCTCATTCCAACAATCCCCACCCAGATTCCATCATTCACCCAGTCCACTTATTCACACTAGGGGCTATGGAGCAGCCATTTTACTTATCAACCTGCATGTCTTTGGGAGACCCATGGAAATCCTCACTCGCTCAACTCCCAATTGATTCCACAACCCACAGACTCACTTTCAGGGACCCTGCAACTGATGTTCTCAGTCTTATGTACTTAATTTTTAATTGTACAATTTTGTCTGGTTTTGTACATTTGTCAGTCTTTATTTATAAATTCTACTGTATTTCATTATATTCCTGCAAATACTTGCAATAAAATGAATCTCAGGGTGTATAGTGTGACATATACAAACTTTGATAATAAATTTACTTCTAACTTTGACCTACACAATCACAGGGGAACATGCAAACACCACACAGACAGCATCAGAATCACGGAAGTTGTGAAGGAGGGGCTCTGCTAGTTGCACCATGGTGTTGTCTCTTAAACTAGCACACAGCAAGAGCAAATTTACTCACAAGGAAGATGACAGAGATATCAGACAGTGGAAAACAGAATACTTGCTTGTATTAATCTATATTATACTTTGTAATGAATAACACCCTAATAAATGATCAAAATACAGTAACAGTACATCAGATAGTTGGAGTTCTATTGTAGGTTTTCATAAATAAAACAATATGAAGTGGTTCATTCTTAAGAAAAACAGTATTAACTCATTTATTGTACTCCAAACACTGAACATGAAGCACGGTAACCGAACTTCACATAATTACAACATCACATCAGACCAGCCTCTTCAAGTGAACCCCAACTCAATGTCGGTGGCTGCGAATCAGAACCAAAGTCAGGCTTAACATCACCGGCGTATGTCGCGGAATTTGTTAACTTAACAGCAGCGGTACATTGCAATACACAATAAATGTGGGGGGGGGGAAAAAAAAAGAAAAAACAGTGCAAAAGCAGAATAAACTGAAAAAGTGAGGTAGTGTTCATGGGTTCAATGTCCATTTAGGAATTGTATGACAGAGAGGAAGAAGCTGTTCCTGAATCACTGAGTGTGTGCCTTCAGGCTTCTGTACCTCCTACCTGATGGTAACAATGAGAAGAAGGCCTGTCCTGGGTGATGGATCCTTAATAATGGGTGCTGCCTTTCTGAGGCACTTCTCCTTGAAGATGTCTTATGTACATCACCTTACACAGGACTCACCTCACCCCGCCGCCCAGAATTCACTAAAACCGCATTGTAAGCCTGTCCGGAGCTCAGCTCAGGTCCTATGTCCCACGGGTGGAGGCACAGCGGGTGTGTTGACAGGCAGGGGGGTCCTCCCAATCTTGGCGGGCCGGTTTAAGGCGATGTACCGGAATACATTCAGGTTCACCTCTCCTATACTGCAGGACAAAAACTTAAAGATGGCGCCGGTAACCTCCCGAGCAAACTGCCCTCTCCCCGAGAAACCCTTCTAAACCTCCAGTCCAGATCAACAACAGCCTGGCGAAGCTACTGACCCAGCCGGAGACCACCGCGCCAGAACTGCGTCTCAAACTCCGGACCGCACCTGGACCCGGCCAACGAGGCCCACCACGTTCCCGGAGACCCGCGGCCTGCTACCGCGCCGGAGCGCTTGGAGACGCGGCCCATTCCGAGCAGCACCTCTCCGGAGCAGACGACCACACAGAAGTGACGGCGGAGACCTCAAGGTGCCCCCGGAGCGACCACCGAAAAGCCCCGTTGGTGGTCATCCACAGCTGCCAGACATGAGGCCTCCGCCGCCGACCTCGGAAATAGAGCCCGAGGCTCGGCTGGAGCGGAGGCCTCCGCAACCATGACTCGGCTTACGGACTTGTTTCGGCCAGGAGCCCGGCCATCCGGGATTAAGTGTCGGCTTCGGGGCCCGACCCAATCGACAGCCCGGGCCCCCGGCAGCTGGAAGTGGCAGTGAACCGTTACTCGGCTCGGCCCGGCCCGACCCGACAACGCGACCAGCCGATCGATCCCCGCGGGACGTGTCCACCAACCTCAAAGAACTGACAACAACACACTGCATCGATGGAAACCTGGAAAGATGCACTATTTACTGAGGAAGCGTGGGAAAAGAGCTGGGCTGCTGGTCAGATTGAAGCTGGGGGGCTTCAGGGTCCCTATGCCCACCATCCTACTAGCTAATGTGCGAGCCTCAGAGAACAAGGTGGATGATCTTAAAGGGAGACTCACCTACTGCAGGGAGATGCAGAACTGCTGTGCATAATGTTTCACTGAGACCTGGCTCTCCCCTGCCTCCCCGACTGTGCCATCCGACTGGAGGGATTTTCGATCCATCAGATGGATCGCATGGCGTCTTCGGGCAAGACGAGGGGAGGTGCTGTCTGCCTACTGATCAACACTGGGTGGTGTTTGGACACAGTGGCACCGACAAGCTCCTGCAGCCCGGACCTGGAACACCTGTCGGTGAAGTGTCGTCCCTACTATCTGCCATGGGAATTCACCTTGGTCATACTGACAGTGGTCTACATTCCCCCCCAGGTGGACGTGGAGTGTGCTCTGAACATACTGTATGCCAACATCAGTGAACTTGAGACCAGGTTTCTGGAGGCTTTGCTCATTACAGCCAGGGACTTTAACCAGGCCAACCTCAGAAAGGTGCTGCCAAAGTTATACCAACATGTCTCCTGCCCCAGTAGAGGCCCGAATATACTTGACCACTGCTACACAGATGTGAAGGATGCCTACCGTTCCATCCCACAACCTTACTTCGGAAAATTGGACCATCAGGCCGTACTCCTCCTCCCGGCTTACAAACAGAAACTGAAGCGGGAGGTCACGGTGTCAAAAGTAGTGTCGCGTTGGATGGAAGAAACGGATGAAGTCCCCCGTGACTGCTTTGAATCGGTGGACTGGTTAGTACTCAAGTACTCGGCAGCTAACCTCGATGAGTATGCCTCAGCTGTCACAGACTTTATTTGGAAATGCACGGAGGACTGTGTGTCTCGCAAGATGATCCGGGTATTCCCTAACCAGAAACCTTGGATGAATTATGAGGTCAAGTCCCTTTTAAAGACTAGAGCTGCGGCTTTTAGGTCCGGGGATACCAGTCGCTACATGGAATCCAGGCGTGGACTCCGGAAAGCCATTAAGGGCACCAAGAGGCAATATTGAGCCAAGTTGGAAGCCCAGGCTAACCAAAAAGATGCCAGTAGACTATGGCAGGGTCTAAATGAGATCACTGGGTGCAAAGAAAAGGCTGGGAATATCGATAACTGTGGCGCTTCTCTTCCTGATGAACTTAACATATTCTACGCAAGATTCAAACAGAAGAGGAGCGTCCCGCTCCCTCTGGATGAACCGGACCTGGTGGAATCGAGATTCATCGTCACCGAGGAGGACTTCAGAAGGGCCTTCCTGAAGACAAATCCAAGGAAGGGGATGGGCCCAGATAGCATCCCGGGACGGGTTCTCCGAGCCTGTGCAAGCGAGCTAGCTGGAGTGTTTGCTGACATCTTCAACTGCTCCTTGCTTCAGTCTAAGATCCCCTCGTGTTTTAAGAAGGCAATGATAATCCCAGTGCCGAAGAAGAGCAAGGTGGCATGCCTGAATGACTATCAACCTGTGGCTCTGACATCAATTGCTATGAAGTGTTTCGAGAGATTGGTTATGGCACACATCAGCCACAGCCTATCGGTCAACCTTGACGCTTTGCAATTCGCCTACCGGAGCAACAGGTCAACGGCAGATGCCATCTGTCTGGCCCTACATTCCTCCTTAGAACACCTGGAGAATGAAGACGCATACGTAAGGCTCCTTTTCATTGACTACAGCTCTGCCTTTAATACCATCATTCCAAATAAGCTGATTCCTAAGCTCCGGAACCTGGGCCTTAGCACTCAGATCTGCAGCTGGATCTTCAACTTCCTCACAGACAGGACCCAGGCTGTAAAAATAGGGGACAAGTTCTCCTCTACAATCACTCTGAGCACCGGTGCCTCACAAGGCTGTGTACTCAGCCCCCTGCTGTACTCACTGTACACCCATGATTGTGTAGCCAAGTTTCCATGGAACTCAATATATAAGTTTGCTGATGACACAACAATTGTAGGCCGCATCTCGGGTAATGATGAGTTTGAGTACAGAGAGGAAATTAAGAACCTAGTGGCATGGTGCGAAGACAATAACCTATCCCTCAACATCAGCAAGATGAAGGAATTGTTTGTTGACTTCAGAAGGAGTAGCAGACTGCACGACCCAGTCTACATCGGTGGTGCGCAAGTGGAACAGGTCAAAAGCTTTAAGTTCCTCGGGGTCAATATCACAAATGACTTGACTTGGTCCAACCTTTACTTCCTGAGAAATCTAAAGAAATTTGGCCAGTCCCCTAAAACTCTCACTAATTTTTATAGGTGCACGGTAGAAAGCATTCTTCTAGGGTGCATCACAACCTGGTATGGAAGTTGTCCTGTCCAAGACCGAAAGAAGCTGCAGAAGATCGTGAACACGGCGCAGCACATCACACAAACCAATCTTCCATCCGTGGACTCACTTTACACCGCACGCTATCGGAGCAGTGCTGCCAGGATAATCAAGGACACGACCCACCCAGCCAACAGACTTTTCGTCCCTCTTCCCTCCGGGAGAAGGTTCAGGAGCTTGAAGACTCGTACGGCCAGATTTGGGAACAGCTTCTTTCCATCTGTGATAAGACTGCTGAACAGATCCTGACCCAGATCTGGGCCGTACCCTCCAAATATCCGGACCTGCCTCTCGGTTTTTTTGCACTATCTTACTTCCCATTTTTCTACTTTCTATTTATGATTTATAATTTAAATTTTTAATATTTACTAATTTTAACTATTTTTATAATATTTAATATTTGTAATCCAGGGAGTGTGAAGCGCAGAATCAAATATCACTGTGATGATTGTACGTTCTAGTACCAATTGTTTGGCGACAATAAAGTATAAAGTATAAAATCTTTTCTCTCCATTCCAAAATGCAAAACGGGCCATCATACAGGAGCCTGAAGTGCGGTTTAAGGTATCACACGGGAGAGAAATCTGAGCTTCCCTGAACTTAATGTCAGCAAACTGCAAGTCCGTGACTGCTGTTTGGTAAGCCTGGACCTCTGGGTCAGCAGTGTAGTCAACCCCTATGTAAACACAAAATAATCTACAGATGCTGTGATCAAAGCAACACTTTAAGTACGCTGGATGAACTCAGCAGGTTGGGCAGCGTCAGTCAGAAACGATGAGTCAACATTTCTAACTGATGCTGCCCAACCTGCTGAATTCAACACCTATGTGTATGGCCTCAATGGTTGGCTGTCAGAAGCAATCTGCCACAGCATTATTTTTCCCCTTGATCCGTCGCGTATCCCCGTGAACACTGATCCGTCGCGTGTCCCCGTGAACACTGATGCGACACGTATCTGTGAACACTGATACGTTACGTCGCGTATCCACGTGAACACTGATACGTCGCGTATCTGTGAACACTGATACGCAGGCCAGGCGGTATTGCTGCCATGCAGATCAAGGGTCTGATACTTTAGCCAAAACATGCATGGGGGAGCTTGTGGTCAACGAAAGCGGTGAAGTGGCGACCCCCTAGATGAAAAGTTAAAATGGCGGACAGCCAGTTAGAGACTGAGAAACTCATGGTCAACGTGCTGTACTTCCTGTCGGGGGGGACGAAGCTGCCAGCTGAAGAAGGCAAGCGGGTACCACACACCTCCAACCAACCATTTGAGTAGAGCATCCACAGCATAGACTGACGTGTCAGTAGTGACGTCTATAGGTGCATAGTCTGACGTGTCAGTAGTGGTGTCTATAGGTTCATTTGGGAGTAGGTGCACCATTAGGGTCAAGTTGCGAAGAGCTTCTTTGGTATCATCAAGTGCCCTGGTCACGTTCAATGACCAGTCAAGCACGTCACTCGCGGTATTATCTGTAACTGCACCATACAAGTTCAACAGCTTGTTGAATGAGGCAGTGATAAAAAAAAAATCACAATATCTTAAAACTCCTGTAGATTTTTAGTAGTGTGGGATGTTGGGAAATCCATAATAGAGCCTACCTTTGATGGGAGTTGTTTCCACCTTCTGCGGAGAGGCGAAGGCCGAGGAAGTCAATGGTTGACGACCCAAACTGGCACTTAGCAGATTTAATAATCAAAGTGTGTTGGCCGAAGCACTCAAAACATGTGTGGAGATGAGAAACATATTTAAAGCTTCAATTCCCAAGCAACAAGTATGCTATCCAGGTAGACAAAAAGAAAGTCTAAATCTTTTAATACAGAGTCCAGCAGCTGTTGGAAAGTTTGTGCTGTATTTTTCAGCCCAAGCGACATGAGCAGAAACTCAAAGAGGCCAAAGGGGTTATCACAGCCATTTTAGGAATATCCTCTGAGCACACAGGCACCTGATGGTAGCCCATACCTGTGTTGACTTTAGGAAAAATTAACTTTCAGCTAAATGTGTCAAAATATCTCAGATGTTTCGGACCAGATAACAGTTGGGAGTGGTGACTTCGTAAAGGCGTCGGTAATCGCCACATGGGTGGCAACCACCATCGGACTTGGGGATCATATGGAGGATGAAGCCCAGGGGATATTCAACCGGCCTACGATGCCAGGTCGGTCTATGTTCAACCGGCCTACAACGCCAGGTCGGTCTACGTTCAAACGGCCTACGACGCCAGGTCGGTCTACGTTGGCAAACTCAGCCTTCACGGTTACCAGCTTGTCTGGGTCCAGTCTATGTGCACGGGGGGCCAGTTGTGGGAATGTGGTGCTCAACCCCATGTTTTGTGATTGTAGGGGAGAGTGTAGACTGGGTGAGGCTGGGGAATTCACCCTGCGCTCGAGTAAACTCTCATGTGGTGGTGCAAGCGCTTGACAGAGACGTGAGGAACTTACTGGGGGAGCAGGGTTAACGACTCAAAGTCCTTGACATCCACAAACCAGCAGTTGTTAAGATCAACTGATAGTCCTTGGGCACCCAGGAAATCTGCACCAAGCAGAGGTCTCGCCACTTTAGCCAGGATGAAGTCCCATGTGCAGTATCACCCGCTGAAGCAGAGCATCACCCATCATGTCCTGTAAGACCGGACCCTGCTGCCGTTGACAGCCTCCAGCGAGGTTTCGTCACTCATCACTAAGAAGTCATCAGTAGGTGATGCCGACAGCACACTCACTCGAGCACCCGAGTCACACAGGAAGTGTCACCCTGAAAAGATGTCCATAATGAAGAGTAGATGACCCTGGCAGCTGGAACCCACGGTGTTCACAGACCCCCGACGCCCCGATACGCTGGCACGGTCGAAGCAGTATGGCGGTCAGCACTTCCTAGCGTTCATACCAAAGTGGACGTGGTAAAAACACAGACCCGGCATTGTCTGTTTCGCAGCTGCAGGCATCCTTAAGTTGTGAGCCTTGCTGACCAGGCTTATTCAGGCAGGGAAAGGAGGAGGAATGATGCGCCACTGCCTGGCTAAGTGTAGGCTATCTGCCATTTTACCAGCCTCTCTATCATCCTTCACGGGTGTCTTAGTGAGGGCGATGCAAACTTGATCACACATTTGCTGCATGAAGAGTTCTTTAAAAATAAAGGAAGGATGGTGAATTCCCAGGAGAAACAGCAGGCGGTCCATTCGTTCCGACAACCTAACATCCCCGAGTGAGGAGAGCAACTGTTAGTCGGGCTCAGACTCCGATAGTCCAAAAGTCTGTAAAAGGTAAGTTTTCAGCAATCGGTATTTATTGTGCTCAGGCAGGTGTTTTAGTAGACTCACCACTCTCGCAGACATGGAGTTGCTGAGCGACACTGCCACATAGTAGTACTTGGCGTTGGCGGAGATTTCTGGCAGCACGAATTGAGCCTCAGCTTGTACTATCCAAACAACAGCATTGTCCTCCGAAACCCCCAGCAGTTTCAAAGAGACTGCGTTGGCTGACATGTTGAATAATTTGGGGATTGTTCTAGAGCACCAAATTCACCAATGAAGGCTTACGCAAATAAAACAGTGTGAGGCGTCTTATGTTTAAGAAAAAATATCAACTTATTTATTGTGCTCCTAACTCTGAACTCAAAGCGCGGCAACCGAACTTCGCGTAATTACATCATCACGTCTGACCAGCCTCTTAAAGTGAGCCCCAAGTCAATGTCGATAGTTGTGAATTATGTACGTTTCCACCTGTAATTACATGACTCTACAGTATAAGACATTGATGAGGCCTAATTTGGAGTACTGTGTGCAGATCTCGTCACCTACCTACAAGAAAGATAGCAATTAAGATTGAAAGAGTGTAGGGAAACTTTACAAGGATGTTGCCGGCTTGTGAGGACCCGAGTAAGAGGGGAAAATGGAATAGGTTAGAAATTTATTCCATAGCACATAGGAGAATGCGGGGAGATTTGATAGAGGTATACAAAATTTTGAGGGGTATAGATAGGGTAAATATAAGAAGGCAGCACTGGGTTTGGATACCAATGAACAGGTATCGCCCACAAGTAATGGCAGGAAGCCTGCAGGGTGGGGCTTGTAGGAGTGGCCAACTGGGTGTAAATCTGATCCGGGCTGCGTCAGGGATCAGGGAGATGGACTGGAGTTGGAGGGAGCACAAGCAGTGTGCTGAGCTGAACGTCTTTGACCTGTGTATGATACTTGATGGAAATTCAGCTAGAATATTAACATTTAATTGTACTGTTTGGTTGGAGACCCTTCCCTATGAAAAAGAAGAAAGTGGAGACGCAAGAAAAGAAGTGGTACAGTAGCATAGTGGTTAGCACAACACTTTACAGTATCAGCAACCCGGGTTCATTTCCCACCACTGCCTCGAGGGACCGAGTGGGTTTCCTCCGGGTGCTCCAGTTTTCTCCCACAGTCCAAAGACGTACCGTTCGGTAAGTTAATTTGTCATTGTGAATTGTCCCGTGATTGAAGAAGAAGAAGAAGAAGAAAGCCCTTAACTCCGAGTGGAGTCATCAGGACACATGACGGCGTTTTTTCTCGCAGGCTTTCTTATTTTTACGAGGCCGGGTTGCTAGCTCGACGCTCAACCCAGCATGGATGGAAAGCTAGGCAGTGTGTTTCGAAGGGCCGGAAGGGCCCACCACTCCATGCCATATCTCAATAAATAACTAAATAAAGCTGGAATCCAATGCAGAAGGAACTCGATATGTCAGGCAGTATCTGTGCAGGCCGAGCACTAATCGAGACCCTGAATCAGAGTGTGGAGGGGAGATGGTCAGTATAAAGAGGGGAGAAGGATTGGCAAGGCAGAGGCTGGCATGATAGGTGGAACCTGAGGTAGGGTGGGGGGGGTGATGGACAGATGTGGGAGGGGAGAGAAGCTGGCAGGTGATAGGTGGAACCCAGTGCTGGGTTGGGGAGGGAGGGGGTGATGGACAGCTGGGGGGAGGAGCGAGCAGCTGGCAGGTTAAAGGTGGAACCAGTTGAGGAGGCCGATGATGGACAGCTGGTGGAGGGGATATCTGTAGATTTTATAAACCCACTAACCCTCACAACTCTCTGGACTATACCTCCCCCCAACCTGTAACTTCTAAAAATACCACCCCCTTCTCTCAGTTCCTCCATCTCCACTGCATCTGCTCTCAGGATGAGGCTTTTCATTCCAGAACAACTGAGATGTCCTCCCTCTTCAAAGAAAGGGGCTTCCCTTCCTCCACCATCAATGCTGCCCTCACCCATATCTCTTCCACTTTGCGCACATCTGTCCTCACTCCATCCTCCCGCTGGTTCCTCTTGTCCTCACCTACCACCCCACTAACCTCCGTGTCCAGCCATCTCCAAACGGGATCCCACCACCAAGCACATCTTTCCCTCCCCCCACCTTCCTGCTTTCTGCAGGGATCGCTCCCTGCACGACTTCCTTGTCCAGTCGGCCTTCCCTACTGATCTCCCTCCTGGTACTTACCCTTGCAAGGGCAACAGGTGCTACACCTGCGCCTACAGCTCCTCCCTCACTACCCTTCAGGGCCCCAAACAGTCCTTCCAGATGAGGCAACACTTCAACTGTGAATCAGTTGGAGTCATGTCCTGTGTCCGGTGCTCCCGATGTGGCCTCCTGTATATCGGTGAGGCGCAACATAAGATTGGGAGACCGCTTTGCCAAGCACCCTCATTCTGGCCACCACAAGAAGAAGGATCTCCCGGTGACCACCCATTTCAATTCTACTTCCCACTCCTAATTGGACGCATCTGTCTATGGCCTCCCCTACTGCCAGAATGAGGCACACTCAAGCTGGAGGAGCAACACCTTATATTCCATCTGGGTAGCCTCCAACCTGAAAGCTCGAACTCCTGGTAATTGTCTCCTTCACCATTCCCCATTCCTGTTTCCCTCTCTCACCATATCTCCTTACCTGCCTGTCACCTCCCTCTGGTGCTCCTCCCCCTTCCCTTCCTTCCATGGTCTTCTGTCCTCTCCTATCAGATTCCCCTTTCGGCAGCCCTTCATCTCTTTCACCGATCAACTTCCCACGTCTTTACTTCAGTTTCACCTATTACCTGCCACCTTGTACTTTTTCCTCCCCTCCTCCCTCATCCTTACTCTGGCTTCTCCCCTTCCTCTCCAGTTCTTTCCTTCCACAGATGTGGCGTGACCCGCTGTTCTTCTCCAGCAGGTTGCTTTTAGCTCCAAAAAGAAATATTCTGGATTCTTGCCTCCCTTCCTGTCAGTCCAGGTGAAAGGTCTCAGCCTAAAACGTTGACTGTTTATTTCCCTCTATAGATGCTGCCTGACCTGCTGAGTTCCTCCATCACTTTTTGTGTCTTGCTTTGGATTTCCAGCATCTACAGAATTGCTTGTGTTAATAACATGCCTTGTTTAATGGTTAGAGTAGTTTTGTTTTTAGTAATCCCAAATTAAATAACGTCTTTTTTTAAATCATTTATTCCAAGTACTTGTTTGTTGTCTTTCTCTCACTATGGAAACCTTTCAGAATGGGTCTGAAGTCACTTATACGCCAAACCTGGTAAGGATCACAAAATAAACACAAGAGATTCTACAGATGCTGGAAATCCAGAGCAACACACACAAAGAGTCTGAGGTACTCAGCAGGTCAGGCAGCATCTATGGAGAAGAATAAACCTGATGAAGGATCTCGGCCCGAAACGTTGACTGCTTATTCCTTTCCATAGATGCTGCTTAACCTGCTGAGTACCTCTACAATTTTATATATGTTCCTAAGGATTACAAATGAATGTTGTTCCTTTTAGGACATTAGCAAACTACAGTAGATAGGTTATTTGAACCATCTGGAATGTTGTTTCCTGAAGGACATTTGTGAACTAAATGATTTTTACAACAATCTGGCTGCTTCATTGTTCAATTTACCAGGAACCGAATATTTATTTCAAATCCTGCTATTTATTTAGTTTGTTAAATTTAAATTCACCAGCTCCCAGAGTGAGATTTGAACTCATGACTCTGAGTCAATGGCCAAGATCGCTTGCTGCTGTTCTAATATTAGAGATAAAGAGATCCATGGAGACATAAAGGGTACAAGCAGGCCTTGCAGTCCATTGAGTTCATGATGACAATTTACATTAGTCCTACCATGGAATACATGAAAATTGGAAAAAGGTCTGCAACATCTTTGGCAGGATGGCATTGAACACAATGAAATCCATTGTCCTTTCTTTGTCAATCAAAAAAACACAGATGCTGGATATCTGAAATAATCAGGGTGCAGAGGAGGTTCAGTTGGATGTTGCCTATGAGGGCACGCCTTACCTATGAGACTGAAGCAGTGGGTCATTTTTCCCTAGAGCAGAAGGGGTGAAGTGAGAACATGATTATGGTATCTAAATTTGTGAAGGGTGTGGATAGGATGGTCTGCAGGAAACTATTTCCCTATCAGTGGTATAGTAAATGCAACTGGAGGCCATAGATTTAGGGTAAAGGAGTGAGAAATTTACAGGGAATTTGCCAGGGAGGCTGCTTTTTCGCTCAGAGAGTGAGAACCTGATGGGCACTGCCTGAGAGAGCAGTGAAAGCAGAGTTGATGGCAGAATCTCAGTGAGCACCTGATTTGTCCAGACATCGAAGGCTCTGGGCCAAGTACTAGAAGATTCAATGAATACAGATAGGAGCCCAATGGTCAGCACAGATGTGATGGGCTGAAAGGCTTGTTTCAGTGCTTTACAATTCTATGACTCTAAAAACAGTAAAATTTGTAAAGACTCAACGTGTTGGGGAGGAGAAAGAATTAAGGACTCAGCACCTTCTGCCATTTCTTTGTATACAAAAATATTTGTCATGACTTTTTATTTATCCCTTTCAAGAAACATGAGTCACTTTTACTTGTTGGAATTCCTTTGAATGTTAATTACACATGGCTACCTTATTATTTCTGCCTAGAATCACATGGCATCTAGGTCTAATTTAAATTGAACAAACAGTGCTGTTTTTTTTAATTATTTACAGTCATGATGTTGGTGAGCTGTTGCGGAATGACTCGATCCCGGGGGGCCGGGGGGTACAACACTCGACTTCCTGGTACAGCAGCGTTTTATTAAACGTGGAATATGCAAATCACATGATATCCCATTGCAAAATAGCACCCATTATTTAAAAAACATCTTTCAAACCATGGATCATTTTACAATTTACAATGAATTTTATGAATACATCCCCTTACGATTACTGTGTAAATGAAGGGACACAACAGCTGTTTAATTATTCAATGCAATTGGATAAATCACACTGTGGGGTGATGTTCCTTAAAAGGTTCCTACCAATAGTTTATTGTATTTGCAAAATGCACACCAATATATATTTTTCATTCCCAGTTTCTATCTTCTCATCATATGACTAGCCTGCCAAGATCTGGACGTAGAGAGCATTCTGAATGGTTGCATCAACATTTGGTATGGAGGGCCAATGCACAGGGTTGGAAGAAGTTGCAGAGACAAACTCTATCATAGGCACTAGTCTCCCCAGCATCTTCAAAAGGTGATGCCTCAAAATTCATTGCTAAGGACCCCCATCAGCCAGGGCACATGCTCTCTTTGCATGGCTACCATCAGGAAGGAGGTACAGGAGCCTAAAGATACACACTCAAAGTGTTAGGAACTGCTTCCTCTCCTCCACCATCATATTTCTGTATAGACAATGAACCAACCCATAAATAGTACTACCTCACTATTTGCTCTCTTTTTGCACTACATATTAATAAGAAACATATACTGCACCATTCTCTGTAAATTCTAGAGATGTTGTGCATGAAAATCTCAGAGATCAACTGTTTCTGAGGTATTCGAACCATCCCCTCTGGCACCAACAATCATTCCACGGTCAAAGTCATTTAGATCTAACTTTTTCCCCATTCTGATGTTTGGGCTGAATATCAACTGAACCTCTTGACCATGTCTGCATGCTTTTATGCATTGAGCTGCTGCCACTCGATTGGTTGATTAGATATTTGCATTAATGAGCAGGTATACAAGTGTACTTAATAAACTGGCCACTGAGGGTAGGTCATGGTCTAATAGAATAGTGAAGCATATAAGGCTTTTTATGATTTTTGATCTGCTTACCCATTCAAAATGAAATCAGGAATGAGAAAGAGCAGGAATACTTTAATGCAGTGATGAAATGCTTTTACTTTGCACATTTCACGTTTGTGTATAATTTATCACCTTGTACATTCAGCAGCAGCCCAATTTCACTTACTGGAACCAACCCATGTGCTGTTTTGTCCTTTAGGAAAGGAATGAGAATCTACCTGCTGCAATAGTTAAGATATAATCTCATTTAAAATTTAAATATAGGGACTGTCAGACTGGTTACAGCTTAGGACTCAATGAAGTACGGACAGTTAATCTTCATGCAATACTGAGCAACTAGAACGTAAGATCAGAATGTCAGAAATATTTCTCTTCACCACATCGAACCAGCCACCATCGGGTTCAGGAACAGTTATTACTCTGCAAGCATCAGACGCGTGAACCAGTGTGGAGTACTTCACTCGTCTCCACGTTGAACTGAATCCACAAGCTACGGGCTCACTTTTTAGGACTCTTGTTCGCTGTTTTATTTATTTATTACTTTTGTTTACTTGCACAGCTTGTCCTCTATTACACACCGGTTGCTCGTCAGTCTTCGTGTATAATTTTTCATAGATTCTATTGTATGTCTTCTATTGTCAACGCCTGCAAAGAAGCTCAGGGTTGTATATGATGACATACTGATAATAAATTTAATTTGATCTTTGCTTTTGAATAATTTGAAATACTATTGTGTGAGGAAGCAAGGACAGGGCTGGAGGAGCCTGTTTTGTTGTTCCATGAGACCACTGCTGATTTGCCGATAGAAGATCTATTTCCCCCAGGATCAATAAAGTATGACTATGACTAGGATCATATATCTGCCTTTTCCCGAATAACAATGGCTAACACAACTGCATCATAGATTAAACATCAAAGATCGTGATAGCATAGTGGTTAGCGCAAGGCTACTACAGTTCAGAGTTCAATTCTTGCACCGTCTGTAAGGAGTTTGTACGTTCTCCTCATGACCACGTGGGTTTCCTCTCTCAGTCCAAAGACGCAACGGTCATGAGGTTAATTGGTCATTGTAAATTGTCCTGTGATTAGGCGAGTGTGATCTGCTGGGCAGCGTGGATCATTGGCTCGGAGGAGCCTGTTCCACGCTGTTACTCTAAATAAAATAAAATTTATAAAAGATGTGATTGTACAGCAAGGAGATTGTCAAGACTGGAAAATTTTAGCCCTGAGGGATCATTGGTGGAGCTGAAATTGATTCTGTTGGACCAGAGAAGGCTGAGAAAAAACTTAATTGAGGTGTTTAAAATGATGTGGGGCCTAGATGAAGCTAATTAGTTTAAAGCTATACCCTCCTGCCTGTGTTCCTCTGTGCAGAGGGGTAAGGAAATACAAAGACAAATTAATTATGGGAAGACTTATGGGGAGGAAGACAGATACTCTCAAATTAGAGCAAGGATTTGGAAATCCCTTTCTAAAAGGGAGACGGAGACGGAAAATATAAACACAAGAGATTCTACAGATGCTGGAAATCCAGTATAACACAGAAAAAATGCTGGAGGAACTCAGCAGGTCGGGCAGCATCTATGGAAAAGAATAAATAGTAATAAATAGGAGAAAGCCTCCTCCTATTGACAGAGTGCTTGTCAATAGAACAAGTATTAGTAGAACAGGGTGTGACTTTAATTCAAGTCCTAGACTGTGGTAAAATGTGCAGACTATCTTTACCAGCATAATGGTCAAACATTGTCCTTTGACATTACAAACTTTCCCTGCTTCTCTCAGCCTCCAATTTAAAATTAACAACTGTCCTTGCATTGTTTGTCCATTGCAAAAGCACTTCATAATATTCCACCTCTTTACAGAGTAAAATAATTTATGATAATCAAGCAGAAATAAAACATTTACAATTTCTTCTTGTTTTATAATTGGAGAAAGAACTTAATATTTTAAAAAATATTTGTTGCATTTGGCTTACCTATTTTTGTTTGCTTTTCTTGAAGAAAACGCTCAGAAATGGGTCAAAATTCTGAAGTTACTGGACACTAAGGGGACTACAGATAAAGGATCAACTTTATTGGCCATATACATTTACATGAATTAACAATTCGCTGCAGTGCATTGGTGCAACTTGCAGCAAAAAACAACATTCAACAACTTTAAAGTCAGAGATTCAGATACTGGAATCTGGAGCAATAAGCAATCTGCTAGGTAAACTCGGCAGCTTGAGAATCATCTTGGGTGATAATAGGAAATTGTTGATGCTTCAGGTCGAAACCCTGCATCAGACACATCGGCAATTCCCATCCGCCACAGGTACTGCTTGATCGGCTGAGTTCTTCCAGCAGAATGCTTGTTGATTCTGAATTTACTGTTTCCCTTTGCCCAGTCTTTGCTGGAGTGTAGATAAACACTCTCTACTATTCCACGGACACCTGAGGGCCATTTTGCATTGAAAACCTTTCCAGAGTAGGAAATCATTGTAAATAAATTGAATTAATAATTAATCTTGCTATCACCTGGACATACAAAGATTTAATAAGAATTTAGATGAACATTTTACTCTTTTTTTTAAGCTAACCAAATAAATTAAATTGCCTGGACAGTTTAAAACAAACATTCTAATGCAATTGCACAATCTATAGTGTAATATTACTGGACTATACCTCAATCTAAAGGCATTTTGTGACATTAAATGCAGTGAAGAATTTTCCTCCTCACATTTCAGCTTCATTTTTCTCTTTCTTTAACTCTCTTTACTGCCCAAGTAAGGTAAATAATCCTCGGCCTCTTCTGAGCCATCGGAAGAAGCATAATGCTCTCTGAATAAAAGGATAGCACTGTTTTTCCAGCCCCAACCAATCTCACTTTGGTATTTAGGAACTGGTCAGATTTTGAGGATGAGGGAGTTAAAAAATTATCTACTCAATTTATATCTAATGTTTCCGATCAACTTGGAAATCCACTCTAAGATAAAATCAGGTAAAGTAGAATTCAATATACAATTTCAAGACAAGAAACAAAGATCACAAATCATGTAATTGAAATGAACATATATCATAGGAAATTACTCAATCCAAAAAAAGACGTCATCTGCATTGCATCCTAAAACTATAAGTATCAGGGAAAAGAAAACGGACAGGTTTACATACCTGGATAAAACTGTTCTAAGTCCTCTCAAATGTAAAGGTGAGTTGGTCTTCCTACAAACCCCCAACTAAGGATTTTGCGTCTACATTCAGTAGAAAATCTAATTTTCAATGCTGGAGTCTTGTTGTTTTAAACGCCTGAAAGAAAATGGCTTTTTGCACTCATGGAAATGCCCAGGTGGAAACACTGCTTCTACACCTGATCTCCAATTCTCTTCCTCTTTTCTCTGGGGAAAGTTCTGAATCAGCTTTGCATTTTCACCTCACTGGTTGTCTGCCATGTTTTGCTGGAAGCAACATCATCAACACTGGAATCTCTGATAAAGCTGTTTTTGAACTTGCAAAATAATATTTTGCAAGAAAATGCTTGACTCGGCTGTGACAGTCCATTGGTTACCCCTCTCCAGAAATGTGGATTCTGAAGTGGTTGGTGAGTCCATTGTGGGGTGAGGAGAGTGTTGCCTTCCACAGATGGGGCAGGAGGTAGCAGACAGGGGGACAGGAGGGTAGTTGCTGAAGAGGAGCACTCATTCCACAGTGGCCTCTGTGTGCTCCTAATTCGTGACCTCAAGATTCTCAAATTTATTATCAAAGTATGCATATATTGACATATACAACCTTGAGATTAATTTCCTTGTAAGTATTTACAGGAAAATAAAGAAATAAAGAATTTATGAAAAACTATCAAACTAACAGGTGGAGATACTTCTCGACCAAAGGAGGTGTAAGGTGCTCCTTCCCTCCACCAGCCTGCAGGTCACCCTTGGGTAAGGTGTAATAATTGCTTAGCCCCCTGATCAGAGCCATTTGAAGCCATGGGAGCAGATGGTGAATGATCGTATGAGAAGCTGAGACCTATCACAAAGCCTGGTTATGTGACCACTGACACCAGGCAGCCAGTTTCTGAAGAGTGTTGATATTAGCTAGGATCACCCATTTGGTAAAGACACTGCCCAGAAGAAGGGAATGGCGAACCACTTCTGTAGAAAAGTTTGCCAAGAACAATCATGATCAAAGACCATGATCGCCTACATCATACAACATGGGACATAATAATGATGATAAAACTGTAAACAAAGACTGGCAAACAACCAATAATCAAAAGAAGACATATTGTGCAAGTATGCAGGAAGGTAGGTAGGTAGGGACATGAGTTGTAGAGTCTTTGTTAATGACTCTGCAGATTGTGGAATCAGTTCCAAGTTGTGAAGAGTGAAGTTACCCACCCTGGTTCATGAGCCTGATGGTTGTAGGGTAATAACTCTTTTTGGGCCTGATGGTGTGGGACCTAAGGCTCCTGTAGCTCCTGTGCAACGGTAGTAGCTGTGATCATTCTCAGGACTACTGCAGATCCTCATCCTCACCTTGGAGTGTTCACAGGCAAGGGCATTCCCAGGAGTCAGTGCAGGTGTTGTATTACTTTAAGAAGGCTTTGGGCCTTCCCTGGACCTCTGGATAATCTCCCCTTGTGACAGAGCCCAGAACCAAGGGTCTGTTTTGAGAGTCTGGTGCTGGTGTAGTGACTGAAGGGATCCGGGCCTCACAACTGGAGACACTGGGCTGAGAGAAGAGAGTGACGTTGGTTCACTTGTCCTTCAGGTGTAGTTGGAATGTTTTGTGGAGACAAGAAGTTGGCATTATTTCTCCAGTATGAAAAAATCAAACTGATGGAAAAACCCAGCAGGTCAGACAGCATCTACTGCAGGGGTTCCCAACCATGGACTGAAACCATTAAGCAAGGGGTCTGTGAACTCCAGGCTGGGAACCCCAGATCTATGAAGAGAGAAGCAGCTAATATGTCAGGTTTGCCACCCTTTGTCAGTTCAGTGAGTTTACAGGATTTATTTCAGATTTTTGGCATCTACATTTTCTCAAATTTTCATTTGCTGTTTTTGCAATGTTACATTCCCCCTTTCACTAGCTGCAGCTCCCAGGGTTATTCCCACTCTGCACCTTGCAGGCCCCTCAGCTCTGAACGAGTGCCCAAAGTCACAGAATGGAAAATGATCAAATATTTTCTCTTTATCTAATTTCCCTTTGCAAGTTATGTCTTTGTCTGTTTCCAAATGGTAGCAGCTCTCGCTGTCAGACAGTCTGCATCTCGTGTCTGCTGTCAATCTTTACATCTGTTCACTTTGGTTAAAGACACATCAGCCACCGGAAATGTTTTCTCTTTATGTTGGTACAAATCTTCACAATACAAGTCCTACTTTCCAAGATAAACAAGTTCAGCTTCTCAAATATATGTCTTTACACTTCAGGGGCAAATATCTACATAATCCCATGAAACTACTGGACAAAGCACCTCAGATTAGGGATAAGCACGTTCTCATTGAGGATGCCTTGATGTCCATTGAGCACTTATCATATCAAACTACACCAAATTCACAACAGCTGGACAGTCCACACTCTGTTTGGTTTACGCAGTGTTTATATCCCACATAATCTGCTGCCTGACCCACACAAAGTCAAAGGCAAAGTATATTTATTATCCAAGTACATATAGGTCACCAGATACAACCCTGAGATTCATTTTCTTACAGGCATACTCATTAACTCATTAAATCCATAATAGAATAATAACCCTAACTGAATCAGTGGAAGATCACACCAACTTGAGTGGAAAAGGCACAAACTATGCAAATACAAAGATAAAGAAATAATAATAATAAATAAACAAGCAATAAGCATCGGGAATACATGATAAAAAGTCCTTGAAAATGAGTCCATACGTTGTGGGAACATTTCAATGTTGGGACAAGTGAAGTTGAGAGAAGTTTGGTTCAAGAGCCTGATTGTTGAGGGGTAATAACTATTAGTGGACCTGGTCATGTGAGACCTGAGGCTCCTGTACCTTCTCCCTGATGGTATCAGTGAGAAAAGAGCATGTCATGGATGGTGGGTCCATGATGTTAGATGATGCTTTTCTGCAATAACGTTTCATGTAGATATGCTCAATGATTGGGAGGGCTTTATGCAGGATGTACTGGACCAAATTCACCTGCTTTTGTAGGATTTTCCATTCAAGGACATTGCTATTTCTATACCAGGTTGTGATGCAGCCAGTCAATATCCTCTCTACTACACATCTATAGAAATTTGTCAAAGTTTTAGATGCCATGCTGAATCTTTGCAAACTCCTAAGGAAGTAGAGGCGCTGCCAGGAAGTAAAGACTAAGGAGCTGGTGGTAGACCTGAGGAGAGCTAAGACACCGGTGACCCCTGTTCCCACCCAGGGGGTCAGTGTGGACATGGTGGAGGATTATAGATACCTGGGGATACGAATTGACAATAAACTGGACTGGTCAAAGAACACTGAGGCTGTCTACAAGAAGGGTCAGACCCGTCTCTATTTCTTGAGGAGACTGAGGTCCTTTAACATCTGTAGGACGATGCTGAAGAAGTTCTACGAGTCTGTGGTGGCCAGTGTGATCATGTTTGCTGTTGTGTGCTGGGCAGCAGGCTGAGGGTAGGGTAGCAGACACCAACAGAATCAACAAACTCATTCGTAAGGCCAGTGATGTTGTGGGGATGGAACTGGACTCTCTGACGGTAGTGTCTGATAACAGGATGCAGTCCAAGTTGCATGTCATCTTGGACAATGTCTCCCATCCACTACATAATGTACTGGTTGGGCACAGGATTACATTCAGCCAGAGACTCATTCCACCGAGATGCAACACAGAGCGTCATAGGAAGTCATTCCTGCCTGTGGCCATCAAACTTTACAACTCCTCCCTTGGAGGGTCAGACACCCTGAGCCAATAGGCTGGTCCTGGACTTACTTCCTGGCATAATTTGCATATTACTATCTAATTATTTATGGTTTTATTACTATTTATTATTTATGGTGCAACTGTAACGAAAACCAATTTTCCCCAGGATCAATAAAGTATGACTATGACTATACCTTCTTTGTAATTGAACTGATTATTTCGGAGAACAGGTCCTCCAAAATAATAACATCAAGGAATTTATAGCTGCTGACCCTCTCCACGTCTGATCCTCTGATGAGGATGGCTCATGAACCTCAGGTTTTCTCCTCCTGAAATCAATAATCAGCTCCTTGGTCTTGCTGACATTGAGTAAGAGTTCGTTGTTATGGCACAACTTAACCTGATGTACGCATTATTGCTGCGTAGATGTTCTAGGGTTGAGTGAATACCTGTGAGATGGCATCAGCTGTAGACCTGTTGCTCCAGTAGGCAAATTGGAGGGAATCCAAGTCATTTCTCAGACTTATCAAAACACTTCATCACTGTGGATATACAGTGGCATGTAAAAGTTTGGGCACCCCGGTCAAAATTTCTGTTCCTGTGAATAGCTAAGCGAGTAAAAGATGAACCGATTTTCAAAAGGCATAAAGTTAAAGATGACACATTTCTTTAATATTTTAAGCAAGAAAACTTTTTTATTTCCATCTTTTACAGTTTCAAAATAACAAAAAAGGAAAAGGGCCCGAAGCAAAAGTTTGGGTACCCTGCACGGCAGTACTTAGTAATACCCCCTTTGGCAAGTATCACAGCTTGTAAATGCTTTTTGTAGCCAGCTAAGAGTCTTTCAATTCTTGTTTGGGGGATTTTCGCCCATTCTTCCTTGCAAAAGGTTTCTAGTTCTGTGAGATCCTTGGACTGTCTTGCACACACTGCTCTTTTGAGGTCTATCCACAGATTTTCAATGTTGTTTAGGTCAGGGGACTGTGAGGGCCATGGCAAAACCTTCAGCTTGCACCTCTTGAGGTAGTCCATTGTGGATTTTGAGGTGTGTTTTGGATCATTATCCTGTTGTAGAAGCCATCCTCTTTTCATCTTCAGATTTTTTACAGACAGTGTGATGTTTGCTTCCAGAATTTGATGGTATTTAATTGAATTCATTCTTCCCTCTACCAGTGAAATGTTCCCCGTGCCACTGGCTGCAACACAAGCCCAAAGCATGATCGATCCACCCCCGTGCTTAACAGTTAGAGAGGGGTTCTTTTCATGAAATTCTGCACCCTTTTTTCTCCAAATGTACCTTTGCTCATTGGGGCCAAAAAGCTCTATTCAAAAGGTTCAAAGGAACATCTAAACAAGCCTGATGCATTTTGGAAACAAGTCCTGTTAACTGATGAAGTTAAAACAGAACTTTTTGGCTGTACTGCAGTTGACTACAGTTATTGAGGTAGGTTATAACATTCTTCTGAGGGACTGGTATAATTGAAACCTGCTTGCTGCGGGTGGGTGCCTCATACAGCCAAAGCAAGAGGTTAAAAATCTCAGTGAACACTCCAGCCAGTTGATCAGCACAGGTTGCCCCGTCTGGGCTGGATGCTTTTCATGGGCTCACCTTCCTGAAGGCAGCTCGTACGTTGGCCTCAGAGACTGAAATTCGAGTATCATCGAGGACTTTGGAAGTTTGTGATTGTTCTTCCATGCTTTGATGGTCAAAGGGAGCATAGAAGGCATTGAGCTCATCTGGAAGCAAAGCCTCGTTGTTACCTATGTCACCTGACTTAACTTTAGAAGAGATGATAGCATTTAAGCCCTGCCCCAACTGTCGAGCATTATGTCAGTGTCAGAGTTAAGCTCTGTCTCTCTCTCTCTCTCCGGAATTGAAGTTCCAGGTCCCTACATCGACCCGGGCAACCTTCTTTACTCGTTAGACAGGTGACCCAGAATTTAAGGTGACATCTCTCCTGGTACCAAATAGATACAAAAATGAATGCATGAAATGTTTCAGGCATTTTGATGGGTGCACTCACTCGTGATTGATGGTCCATCAAGGGTGATGTGCAGTGAACAGCGTGCCCTTGAGAATGAACAGTGAACAGCTTGATTGTCATCAAACCTACTGCCAGTATCTTTCTGGTGCTCCCAATGCGACTGAAGGTACAGAAAGTTCATTTCTGCTATTTAAAATTAATGAAGGAATGAGGTAGAGGGAGACAGAGAGAGAGAGGCTGAGAGAGTCACAGACAGACATGCAAGGAGAGTAACAGACAGACAGAAACAGTGTGAGAAACAGAGAGAGAGAAAGGGACAGACAGAGAGAGAAAGAGAAAAAGAGAGAAGAGGGAGAGGGAGAGAAATAGGAGAGAGAGAGAAGAGGGAGAGAAAGAAAAAGAGATGGGGAGAAAGAGAAAGAAAAAGAGATGGGGAGAAAGAGAAGGAAAGAAAGGGAGAGGGAGGGAGAGAGAGAAGGAAAGAGGGAATGAGGAGAATGTGAAGGACAGAGAGAGAGAAGCGGGGAGAGGGAGAGAGAGAAGGGGGAAAGGAAGAGAGAGAAGAGAGAGGGAGAGAGGAAAGAGTAAAGCAAGAAAGAGAGAGAAGGAAGAGAGAATGAAAGAGACAACACACCCTGCACACACACACACACACACACACACACACGCACACACACACGCACACACACACACACACACACACACACGCACACACGCACACGCACACGCACACGCACACACACACACACACGCACACACATACACACACACACACACACACACAGTCATGTGCACAAAAACAACACACAAATGATCATGTACACACAAACGTGTGCACAAAGGCACCCACATTCACACAGATAAAGATGTCACAAACACACACACACACACACAAATTCATAAAAACACATACAAACGCGCACACAGACACCAACACTCACATGCAAAAATCAACACACAAATGCATGTGTACACACAAGCACATTCACACATAAACAACACACACACACACACACACACACACACACACACACACACACACACACAATTTGGATTACATTGGACGTCAACTCTACTGAAAATGGAACTTGTACTGAGCCAACGCTGTGTGTTATCTCCCACTGCCAGTTTGAATTATTTCAATTATATTTTGTGACTAAATGCCTTTCATTTAAATTACAAACGAAGTGATGGAGATCTCTCTTTCTGCCTTTGCATAATCTCCAGACCATGCACTTTACTTCACAAATGTTGAGGTAAAGAATTAGATTGCATACTCTGATATAGTCATTCATGAAAAAATATGGAAACGAAATTGCAAGCAAGAGAAAATCTGCAGATTCTGGTTGAATCAGAGGAATAGGAACAAAGAAATAAAAAGGCAAAATAGTATAACCGTGGCTGACAAGGGAAGTCAAAGCGAATGTAAAAGCAAAAGAGAGGGCATACAACAAAGCAAAAATTAACGGGAAGACAGGTGATTGGGAAGCTTTTAAAACCCTACAGAGAGCCACTAAAGGAATCATTCGGAGGGAAAAGGTGAAATACGAAAGCAAGGTAGCAAACAATATCAAAGTAGATAGTAAAAGCTTTTACAAGTATGTAAAAAATAAAAGAAAGATGGGAGTGGATATAGGACTGCTAGAAAATGAGGATGAAGAAATAATGGGGGAGAAGGAGATGGCAGATGAACTAAATGAGTATTCTGCATCAGTCTTCACTGTGCAAGACATTGGCAGTGTGCCAAGCGTTGAAGGGTGTGAGGGAAGAGAAGTGGGTGCAGTTACTAATACAAGGGAAAAGGTGGTCAAAAAGCTGAAAGACCTAAAGGTACATAAGTCACCCAGACCAGATGAACTGCACCCTAGCATTCTGAAAGAGGTAGCGGTGAAGATTGTGGAAGCATTCGTAATGATCTTTCAAAAATCATTGGACTCTGGCATGGTGCTAGAGGACTGGAAAATTGCAAATGTCACTCCACTCTTTAAGAAAGGAGGAAAGCAGCAGAAAGGAAATTATAGACCAGTTAGCCTGACTTCAGTGGTTGGGAAGATGTTAGGGTCATTTGTTAAGGATCAGGTTATGGAGTACTTGTTGACACAGGACAGGATAGGTCAAAGTCAGTAGGGAAAAATCCTGCCTGCTGAACATGTTGGAATTCTTTGAGAAGATTACAAGTAGGATAGATAAAGGGGATGCAGTGGATGTTGTATATTTGGACTTTCAGAAGGCCTTTGACAAGGTGCCACACATGAGGCTGCTTACCAAGTTAAGAGCCCATGGTATTACAGGAAAGTTACTGGCATGTTTAGAGCACTGGCTGATTGGTAGGAGGCAGCGAGTAGAAATGAAACCCTTTCTGGTTGGCTGCCAGTGACTAGTGGTGTTTGCAGGGGTCACTGTTGGGACCACTTCTTTTTATGCTGTATATCAATGATTTAGATGAAATAGCTGGCTTTGTTGCCAAGTTTGCAGATGATACGAAGTCCGCTGGAGGAGCAGGTAGTGTTGAGGAAACAGGTAGGCAGCAGAAGGACTTATATTAGGAGAATGGGCAAGACAGTGGCAAATGAAATACAATGTTGAAAAATGCATGGTCAAGCACTTTGGTAGCAGAAATAAGTGTGCAGTCTATTTTCTAAACAGGGAGAAAATCCAAAAATCTAAGATGCAAAAGGACTTTGGAGTCCTTGTGCAGAACACCCTAAAGGTTAATTTGCAGGTTGAGCCGGTGGTGAGGAAGACAAATGTGATGTCGACATTCATTTCAAGAGGTCAAGAATACAAGAGCAGGGATGAGTTGCTGAGGCTTTTTAAGGCACTGGTGAGGCCTCACCTTGAGTATTGTGAACAGTTTTGGGCCCCTCATCTAAGAAAAGATGTGCTGGCATTGGAGAGGGTCCAGAGGAGATTTGCAAGGATGATTCCAGGAATGAAAGGATTATCATACGAGGAACGTTTGATGGCTCTGGGTCTGTACTTGCTGGAAGTTAGAAGGATGAGGGGGGATCTCTTTGACACCTTTCGAAAGTAGAAAGGCTTAGACAGAGTAGATGTGGAAAGGATGCTCCCCAGGGTGGGGGAGTCTAGGAAAAGAGGACACAACCTCAGGATAGAGGGGTGTCCGTGTAAAGCAGAGAGGCGAGGAAACTTCTTTAGCCAGAGGGTGGTGAACTTGTGGAATTTATTACCACAAGCACCTGTGGAGACCAGGTCATTGTCTGTATTTAAGGCAGAGCTTGATAGGTTCTTGACTGGATACAGCATCCAAAGGTACAGGAGAAGGCAGGGGAGTGGAGCTGAATGAAGGGTCAGCAATGATTGATTGGCAGAGCAGATTCAATGGGCCAAATGGCCTAATTCTGATCCTATAACTTATGGATGGGCTACAGCAGCAGAGGCTTAGGAACATACCTCAGTGGCCATCTTATTTCCACAGGGAGACCTAATAAAGTGACTACCGAGTATATTAGTAAAGGCATCCGTTAGTCTTGCGAGACCATGGATCTGCGCCTGGAAAGTCTTCACTCTCCAGGGCGCAGGCCTGGGCAAGGTTGTATGGAAGACCAGCAGTTGCCCATGCTGCAAGTCTCCCCTCTCCACGACACCAATGTTGTCCAAGGGAAGGGCATTAGGACCCATACAGCCTGGCACCAGTGTCGTCGCAGAGCAATGTGTGATTAAGTGCCTTGCTCAAGGACACTGCCTCAGCTAGGGCTCGAACTCACAACCTTCAGATCGCTAGTCAAATGCCTTAACCACTTTGCCACGTGCCCACTGAGTATATATTGATAGGATCACGAAGGGTCTCTAAAGGATTTATTGCAGGTTAAGTTATACTCTTCTTCAGAACTAACTCATTAATGTTAGAGGCATTAGTTTGGGTTATATTTTGTATAACTAAAGTTTTATAGAACTTTTAATTACATCAAATTATTGGGCAACAATGATGTAGTTCCTGTGAGAGAGAACGGAAGATGGAGGTTCCATTCAAACACCTTTCCCCTAGTCCACCTACTCACGATGGTATCCAGGGAAGTGGCAGTAATGTGTGTGAATGGCTGATAAAACATGGCTCATTAGGATTAACATATAAACTGCGGACAATCCTTTAATCTTTTACATTTACAATGCTGAAAACAACTAAATATCATACCCAGTTCTTTTTGGGAAACCATTGGAAAATGTCCAGCTTGGATCTGGGTCCATGGTACAGTGTTAAGTAGCTACAAACCCTCCAGATGGTTCCCAAAAACACATCTTTGCAAGATGCTGAAGGCTTATTTCACTAGAATGTATTTCTCCATAACAATGTTCTAATTAAAAGGTACAGCCTGGTTTTTTTCTTTCTTTCCTTGCTGATTAACTTGCTTTGTGTTGCCAGACTCCAAACATTTATAGCCCTGGATTGGAGAGAATGGATTACAGGACTGTAGAGTAACCTAAGGGTTTATAATGTTTTTAAAGTAACACCTCAGATGGTCCAGAGGAGATTCATGAGAATGATCCCATGAATGAAAGGGTTAACGTATGAAATGCATTTGGTGCCTCTGTAACTGTGCTCACTGGAGTTTAGAAAAACGAAGACGAATCTCATTGAAACGTACCGAATATTGAAAGGCCGAAATAGAGTGGACGTGGTTATCGAGAGTCCAGGACCAGAAGGCAAGGCCTCAGATTCCAAGGACATCCATTTTGAACAGAGATGAGGAGGAATTTCTTTAGCCAGAGGTTTGTGAATCTGTGGAGGCCAAACAATTGGGTATTTTTAAAATGAAAGTTGAAAGGTTCTTGATTATTTATTTATTTATTGAGATACGGCGTGGAACTCTCGTTTCAGCCGTACCTCTGATTTAACCCTAGTCTAATCACGGGACAGTTTACAATGACCAATTAACCTACTAACCGGTACGTCTTTGGACTGTGGGAGGAAACCGGAGCACCCGGAGAAAATCCCACATTCCACAGGGAGAAGGTACAGATGACATCAGAATTTAACTCCGAATTCCGAACTCCAACGTCCCAGAGCTGTAATCGCATCGCGCTAACCGCAATGCTACCTGTTGTGAATTTGATATTTCAGCAATATTTGAGTAATATGGTAAATACATTGTCTGATTAAAATTCTTGTTTGCTTAAATAATTCATTACAGTTATCTACAAAAATAAGTGAATTGCATACATCATGACGCTATCTGCCACCTGATACATCCGCGTCTCATTTAAAGCAAACACAAAGTTAGATATGATATTCCAGACTTACTTGGTTTATTTCAATTAGTTTAATGTTTTTTTTTAATTACAAAACATAACAGTGGCGACAAGGTATTCTTAAAACGAACCTGTTGAAACACAGTGAAACGTTCGTGTTTTTAACAAGCCCAGCGAAAATGGTAGAGTTTTTTAAAAAAGTGCAGCACGTTTTTATTTCTTCAGAGCAGCTCGTTTTCTTTGCAAAAGGAAAGACAATCAAGTTTTAAAAAATACTTGCAGTAGATGCCAAGAGCAGTGTCTCTGAGCAGTGGGAGTGGCCTGCATTATCCTGGCAGGGGACTCATCTGGATTTCGCCGGACCATTCATGGACGCAAATTTCTGCGTTGGGGTGGATGCAGCAACAAATTAGGCAGAAGTGTTCCCAATGGCCTCCACTACAGCTTCGCACATTGTCGATGTGTTGAGAAGCCTCTTTGCAAGGACTGGTGTTCCAGAACACTTAGTCGGAGACGATGGTCCACAGCTGGTGGCGGAACGACTGAAAAGTCTTTCCTGAAGTTAATGGAATAAGACTTATTTCATCTGCACCATTCGTACCACCCAGCTACAAATGGCTTGAGGGAAAGGTTTGTCCGGAGTCTAAAGAACGGACTGCAAGAAATGTTAGAACACACACTAACATAAAAGTAACGTAAACATCTTAACTCCTCACGTATGTGAAGGAGGTAAGAAATGAATTCAGTTCAATTCACTGAACCAGAAGCTCACCAATTTGCTCCTTGCATATCACACACTCCGTAACCAACAACTCACCGGCTATGCTGTCCCTGGGCCGACCACACTCGAATCTCCTCAGTCCCAGTCTCAGAAGGAGTGTGTGGGACAAACAGCTCAGACAAGGAGGTTCGATGTTTCACTCTTGGACAAGCAATTCTGATGAGGGACTAGAGAGCTGATCAAAACTGGGTATTTGCATAGATCAAGCTCAGAACTGGACCACTCTCCAACACAGTGGAGATTGCACCTGATGTCATTTGGAGATGGCACATCAACCGGCTGAGGAGAGTGAAAGCAATTGTTAGAGAGAAAACGTTTCCAGAGTGGTCAGGCCACTTCCTGCAGTCCCAGAGTTAACTCCTACAACCTCGAAGCAGACCTCAGTGCCTGAGATAGTTTACAGCCACAGTTCTCACCTGTCAAACAGCGATCCCTTTGTCAGGAAAAGACGTTATCCCACAGGACTAAGAAAGCCTCCACAGTGATTAAATCTTCAAGCCTGAATGGGACAATTTAAAATTTACTATGCTGTGGATAGTAGCACACATCCCACCTCTCCCGGAAGTTCCAGGGGTCTCTTGCATATGAATAGTGGCTCCCTGATGCCCGCAAATTATATACAATATCCCAGAAATCAATTTTTTTGAGAGCAAGCGAGAGAGAGAGAGCGCGAGAGAGAAAGCGCGCCAGAGAGAGAGAGAGCGCGAGAGCGCGCCATGGCAGAGCGTTCCAAAAAAAAAGAAAATATAAAACGTACGTCAGCCCAGACTACACTAAAGTGTACCCCTGCCTAATAGGCGTCGAAAATAATGACAGTGTTGCTCGCTGCACTGTTTGCAACAGTGACTTTTCTATTGCCCATGGTGGGTTAAAAGACGTGTTGAGGTGAGTTTAACAGGTGTCATTCGTTCATAAGGATAGCTAATGTTATTTAAACTAGCTGGCTAGCTGCTAAGGAGCTACTCTATTGCAGACAGCCCACCTCTCCTGGAAGTCTCCAGCAAACTGATGGTGCTACCTCCCTGAAATCAGTTTTTGCAGGGTGTGATGTCTGTAGTAGTTGTATTATCTAGTATACTGTGTTTATAGTTGAGATGCATTCTGTATTGATTGGAGTTTATAGCTGAGCAGGGAGGTGTGTTGTGTATTTAGTACAGTAGTATTTGAGTAATATTGTAAATATATTGTATGATTAAGCTTTGTGGGCCGAAGGGCCTGTATTGCACTGTAGGTTTTCTATGTTTCTATTCTTGTTCAAATAATTCATTACAGGTTAGATGTAAAAATAAATGAATTGCATATGTCATGATGCTACCACGTGATATGTGCACACCTGGCTTAAAGTAAACATGAATTTAAATACATTATTCCAGAACTCACTTGTCTTTATTTTGATTAGTTTAATGTTTTGGAGTTACAAACCATAACGCCACCGTGGCGGCCCCGCGGTAAGAGGGGCAGGGGAATGGGGTTGAGAGGGATAATAAATCTGTCATGATCGAATGGTAGAGCAGACTCGATGGGCCGAATGGTCTAATTCTGCTCCTGTCTTTTCGGGTCTTGTGATCTAAGAGATACCGAGCATGCAGGTACATGCAGAATGAGGCACAGGGAAGTACCCTGTTGGAGAGACTGTACAGCCCTTCTTGGGTTTTCATCCCTGCCTTTTGCAACATCCTTGGTGCCACCATAGACCGAGAGCACTGTAGACCAGGACCTCTTTGCTTCTTCTCAGCCAACTTTGCCCCCTTCCTCATGATCGTTATTCTTAACTTCCAGCTCTTTTACAGGGCCAAGTCTTTCTCCCCTCTACTGCCGGATGCTGGAGAATATATCTCGATCGATTAATGGAGATTCGTGTCTCCCTAGCTTCCTCACGGGCATCTGCTTGAAGGGTCCAACTTCACTGCTATTGACGTTCAACACCAGAACCTCCCTCTCCGACTCTACCAGGCTCTGAGGCTGATTTTGGCGTGCTGCCCCTTTCTCCAGAAGTCCAAGTGGGAATCTATTCTTGCATATCGCCAACATGAAATCGAGGGGCGTGGAGAGCTTTTCAGCAGACTACACCCTCTTCAGCAGTGAGAAGCGTTTTTGCAACGCAGACCACCAGAGTCTGCGAGTGGAGCTTGACGTGAAAGGTCTGGGAGGTGTTGGAGCTGTCCATTGTGTGGAGGGTAGGGGGAAAGGGGGAGCTGGGGTGAAAGGTGTGTGAGTGACGGGGCGTGAGCCAGAGAGGACAGTGAGATGTTCCCATCAGGCGGCCATGTGCTGACCTTGGCACATTGGTTTCCATAAATCAGAGTATTGAGTATTGGAGCAGAATGCTATGGTGATGTTATCGAAAACATTGGTGAAGCCAAATCAGGAGAGCTGTGAGGAGTTCTGGTCACCTGCCTACAGGAAAGGTACCAATAAGATCGAAAAGCTACAAAGAAAATTTACAAGGGTGTTACCAGGACTGAGTTTGAGGGAAAGGTTGAATTTGTTCAGACTTTATTCCCTGGAGCACAGGAGACTGAGGGGAAATTTGATAGTGGTATATAAAATAATGAGGAGTGTAAATAGGGTAAATACAAGCAGGCCTTTCCCTCTGAGGTTGAGTATAAGTAGAACTAGAGGTCATAGGTTAAGGTGAAAGGTGAACTATTTAAGGAGAACTGATGGAAAACTTATTCACTCAGAGGGTTGCAAGAGTGTGGAACAAGCTGCCACTGGACGTGGTGGTTATGGGTTCACTTGCAACATTCAGGGTTGGATACGTACGTGGGTGGGCGGGTTACGGAGGACTATAGTCCAGGTGCAGGTTGGTGGGACCAGGCTGAGTAACTTCAGCACGGACTGGATGGGCCAAAGCACATTTATTCTGTGCCATAGTGATTTATGAGTCTGTGACTTGTGCTGACGTTGCAGCCTCAGGGTCGGCCGGTAGAAGCTGCTGGGTCCATAAGGCATTCAAGCAGAACTCGGCCATTCAGCCCATCATGACTGCTCCACCATTCTATCATGGTGGATTTATGTTTTTCTCTGACCCCATTCTCCCCAAACCCTTTGATGCCCTTAGTAATCAAGAACCTACATGCTCAATGACTTAACAGCTGTTTGAATTCTACATTATTAGGTCAAACATGGTGGGGGTTGCAACTGAGGAATTCGGGAAACTGGACCCTGGAAAACTGCTTTAAGATAAGTACTCCTCCTCCTGCAGAGATAAAAATCCACAAACTCAAAATACAACCAGGTATATTAGAGAGTTTTGCTATTTAAAACAATATGTAATATCCCTTTTAAGGGATAATACAAGGGAATGCTAGAGCTTAGGGTTTTGGCAGCTTAATTTGAGTTGCCGGCGATGGAACAGAGAGAAGTGAGATTGAAGTGTACCTACCATAAAGGCACCATTCCGTTCAGTGGAGTGAAGAAGAAGGTACGCCTATCGTTGGCGCCACGGTATCATAGTGGCTAGCATGATGCTATAACAGCTCAGGGTCTTGGAGTTCAGAGTTCAATTCTGGCACCGTCTGTGAGGAGTCTGTACGTTCTCCCTGTGAACCATGTGGGTTTCCTCAGGGAGCTCTGATTTCCTCCCACAGTCTGAAAACGTACCGGTTAATAGGTTAATTGGTCATTGTAAATCGTCCTACGATTAGGCTATGGTTAAATAGGTGGGTTGCTGGTGGTGCAGACTATTGCACCAGAAGGGCCTGATCCAAGCTGTATCTCTAAATAAAATAATTAAGACCCACAATTCAGCGGCCTATCATACTCTTTCATCCAGCCACCAGAGGGTGGGTGAAGATGCAACCAGGACTGTAGATGGTGGAAAACCAGAGCAACATGCAAAGGCACTGGAAGAACTTAGCAGATCAGGCAGTATCTGTGGAGAGAATTGGCAGCCAACATCCCCTACCTCATCTGCCTATAACCCCCCTCACCTTGAATCCACCTATCACCAGTTTGCTCTCGCTCCGTCCCTTCCCTGCCTATTTTTATACTGGCCATCTCCATTCTTTCTTTCCTGAGCAGATGAAGGATCTTGACCCAAAACATCAACCATCCATTTCCCTCCATCAAGTTCCTCCTATCACTTTTCTGTGTTGCTTGAGAGGGAATTGAAGAAGAGTATCACAATTCTTCGTCAGCCACAGAATTATTACAGCAAAACACTGCTCTGGAAGGTTGATGAGGAAAAGAGTGATGAGATTTGGTGTGAAGTAGCAAATGGGAAGCAGGGTTTTGGATGAACTCAAGTTTACAAAGGACATTGGAAAAAGTTCTCTACAAAGAAGTCAACTGCTCCAAACTCTTGATAAAATTGCAGTTCTTTGTCTGAGCCACGGGACATATGTCAGTGAGTTGGTGGGAGGTAGGTTTTTTTTAGCAGGTTTTGACATTTTTTTGAGGCAAGTGCAAAGGAAAACATTAACTTGAAGCAGGCTTTTGAACGCCTGATCGGCATCATCTGCATGAAGCTGGCTGAAAGCCCTGACGTTGATCCCAAGGTGATCTGCACAATGTGGCAATGATAACTCAAAACCAGTTACAAAGTCTGAGAGCATTTTGCAAAGTAAAACATCTCACACCTGCTGTGTAAGTGCTTGTCTAAACAACCATGACACCATTACTTGTACTGCCTGCTGTGTTACTAAATGAGATCAGGGTTGCATAGCCTTCCTGTCTCATCCTCAAACTCCCTTCACATTTAAAAATCTAATGATTGCAACCTTGAAAATGCACAAAGGACTGAGAATTCTGAAGATTTACATCTCCCTGAGTGAAAAGAAGTACTAATTTCTACCATAACTATCTGGCCTATTATTCCCTTACAATGCATTTCTAATCCATAAGTCCATAAGATATAGGAGCCAGAATGAGGCCATTTGGCCCATCGTGCCTGCTCTGCCATTTTATCATGGCTGATCCATTTTTCCCTCTGAACCCAGTCTCCTGCCTTCCCCCTGTATCCCTTCATCCCCTGACCAATCAAGAATCTATCCACCTCAGCCTTAAATATACACAAAAGACTTGGCCTCAACAGCTGTCTGAGGCAAAGAATTCCACAGATTCAACAGCAGATTCCTCCTCATCTCCATTCTGAAAAGACACCCTTTATTTTGAGGCTGTGTCCCCTGGTCTTAGACACTCCCACCATAGGAAACACCCTTTCCACATCCACTCTATCAAGACCTTTCACCACTCAATACATTTCAATTAGGTCACCCCCATTCTTCTGAATTCTGCTGAATAGAGACCCAGAGCCATCAAACACTCTTTATATGACAACCCATTCAATCCTGGTATCATTCCTGTGAATCTCCTTTGAACTCTCTCCAGTTTCAGCACATCCTTTCTAAGATAAGGGGCCCAAAACTGCCCACAATACTCCAAGGGAGGCCTCGCCAGTATTTTATAAAGTCTCAACATTACATCATTGCCTTTATATTCTAGCCTTCTTGAAATGAATACTAACATAGCATTCACTTTCCTCACCAGACTCACCATGCAAATTAACCTTCAAGGAATCCTGCACAAGTACCCCCACATATGTTTACACCTCAGATTTTTAAATTTTCTCTCCATTTAGCAAATAGTCAACCTTTCATTTCTTCTATCAAAGGCCACGACCATACACTTCCCAACACTGTATTCCAGCTGCCGCTTCTTTGCCCATTCTCCTAATCTGTCTAAGTCCTTCTGCAGCCTCCCTATTTCCTCAAAACTATCTGCACCTCCACCTATCTCCATATCGTCTGCAAACTTTGCAACAGAGCCATCAATTCCATCATTCAAATTATTGATATATAAAGTAAAAAGAATCGGTCCCATCACAGATCCCTGTGGAACACCACTAGTCATCAGCAGCCAAGCAGAAAACACTCCCTTTATTCCAACTCTTTGCCTCCTGCCAATCAGCTATGTGAGAATCCATGCGAGAATCTTTCCTGTAATCTTTCCAGTGGCAGTGGTGGAGGTGGAAATGATACAGTCTTTTAAGATACTCCTAGATGGATGCATGGAGCTTAGAAAAATAGAGGGCTATGGGTAAGCCTAGGTAGTTCTGAGGTAAGGACATGTTCAGCACAGCTTTGTGGGCCAAAGGGCCTGTGTTGTGCTGTAGGTTTTCTATGTTTCTATGTAATACCATGGGGTCAAAGCACCCTCATGTGCAGCACCTTGCCAAAGACCTTCGGAAAATCCAAGTACACAACAACTGATTCTTCTTTGGCTGGTATTTCTTCAAAGAATTCCAACAGGCTTGTCAGGCAAGATTTTCCCTTCAGGAAACTATGCTAACTGCGGCCTATTTTATCAGGTGCCTCCAAATACAGAGAGACCTCATCCTTAATAATCGACTCCCAACATCTTCCCAACCACTGAGGTCAGACTAACTGTCCTATAGCGTCCCTTCTTCTGTCTCTCTCCCTTCTTGAAGAGAGGAGTGACATTTGCAATTTTCCAATCTTCTGGAACCATTCCAGAATCTAGTGATTCTTGAAAGATCATTGTTTAAACCTCCACAATCTCTTCAGCTACCTCTTTCAGAACCCTACGGTGTACATTATCTGCTCCAGGTGACTTATCTACCTTCAGACCTTTCAGTTTCCCAAGAACCTTCTTTCTAGTTATGCTAACTTCACACACTTCATGACCCCTGACACCTGGAATGTCCTTCATACTGTTAGTGACTTTCATAATGAAGACTGATGCAAAATGCTTAGTCAGTTTGTCTACCATTTGGTTGTCCCCATTACTACCTCTCCAGCATTGTTTTCCAGCTGTCCAATATCCACTCTCACCTCTCTTTTACACTTTATGTATCTGAAAAAAACTTTGAAATCCTCTTCAGTATTATTAGTTAGCTTACTTTCATATTCCATCTTTACCTTCTTAATGACCTTTTTAGTTGCCTTCCGTTGGTATTCCCAATCCCCTAACTTCCCACTAATTTTTGCTCTATTATATGCCCTCTCTTCCCTTATTATCCGTAATTGAGTCGTCTTGCCTTTGGCATACTTCTCCCTCTTTGGAATGTATATATCCCGTGCCTTCCGGATTGCTTCCAGAAATTCCAGCCATTGCTGCTCTGCTGCCATCCCTGCCAGTATTCTTTCCCAATCAATTCTGGCCAACTCCCTCTCATGCCCCTGTAATTTCCTTTATTCCACTGTAATACTGATACATCTAACTTTAGCTTCTCCTTCTCAAATTTCAGGATGAAATCAACCATACTATGATCACGTGCTGCTAACGATTCTTTTACCTTAAATTCTCTAACCAGTTCCGGTTCAGTGCACGACACCCAATCCAGAATAGCTGATCCCCTAGTGGGCTCAACCATGAGCTGCTCTAAAAAGCAATCTCGTAGGCATTCTAGAAATTATTCCTTTTGGAATCCAGCACCAACTTGATTTTCCCAATCTACCTGCATATTGAAATCCCCCATGACTATTGTAACATTTCCCTTTTAGCATGCATTTTCTACCTCCCAATGTAACTTGTAGACCACATCCTTGCCACTGTTTGGGAGTCTGTATATAACTCCCATCACTGTCTTTTTACTCTTGCAGTTCCTTAGGTCTATTCACAACAATTCAACATGTTCCCACCCTATGTTATCTCTTTCTAATGTTTTAATTTCATTTTTTATCAATGGAGCCATGCCACGCCCTCTGCCTTCCTGCCTGTCCTTTCGATACAAGTGTATCCTTGGACAGTAAGCTCCCGGTTATAATCTTCTTTGAGCTGTGATTCAGTGATGCCCATAACATCATACTTGCCGTTCTGTAACTGTGCTACAAGTTTATCTACCTTATTCCATAAACTGTGTCCATTCAAATATAGCACCCTTAGTCCTGTACTCACCTTTTTTTGAGTTTGCCTGCCTATTATGTTGAAACTCATCCTGTCGGCTGCAATTTTGCCCTATCTTCAGCCTCTCATTACTAGGATTCTCCCTACACGCTGCTTCTGTTTGTAACCCAACTACCTCATCCACAGCACTATCAGTCTGGCTCCCATCCCCTGGCCGAATTAGTTTAAACCCACCTGAGCAACTCTAGCCAACCGGCCCGCAAGGATATTGGACCCTCATGGGTTCAAGCGTAACCCGTCCTTTTTTGTAAAGGCCATACCTTCCCAATGATCCATAAATCTGAACCCCTACCCCCTGCACCAGTTCTTGAGAATGCCATGGACACGACTCGGGACATCCCTGATCCTGGCAGCATATCATTCAGGTGTCTCTATTGCGCCCACAGAATGTCGTCTCCTGTCAACACTGCAGTCCTCCTCACCCTTCTGCTGTTCTGAGCCACAGCACCAGGCTCAGTGCCAGAGACCAGGTCACTGTGTTTCCCCCCAGTAGATTGTCCCCCTCAATAGTACCTAAAGATGTGTACTTCTTATTGAGGGGAATTGCCACAGGTGTACTTTGCACTGGCTATGCTGTTTCATTCTTTCTCCTGACAGTCACCTAATTACCTGTCTCCTGCAACCTAGGGGTGACTACCTGCCTGTAGCTCCCATCTGTCACCTCCTCATTCTCCTGCATGAGTTAAAAGCCCTTGAGCTGCAGCTCAGTGCACCTGGCGCAGAAGTACCTCTCCCTCACACAGTACAGTGAGCCATATCGATTCCTCCAGCGCCAGCTCCGAACTCTGCCTATTACAGAGTCTGAATCCTACAGATTCAGATTTTTGCCCTTTCATGTTTGAGTGTGGATGCAAATAACTTCCATATACAAATCTGGTCTGCAGAAAGATCAGATGCCTAATTTATAAGGACAGAGAGATAATTCACTGCTAAACCGACTAACATATTAAATCACTATGACTCTGTGGCCAGTGTCTAGTTCCAGGCATTTAGCTTCATCCAAATGTAATTACATTCTGGTCTCAAAATTGCTGAGTGTTATCCACCACTGGACAGGCTATCTGCCACTGGGTAGGATTACCTATCACGGACAGCATTATCTGCCACTGGACAAGGCTATTTACCATGGGCAGGGCTATCTGCCACAGGACAGGCTTTCTAACACTGGACAGGAACACTGGCCACTGGACAGGGTTATCTACCATGGACAGGATTTTCTGCCACTAGATATGGATACCTGCCACTGGAAAGAGTTAATTATCATGGGTCAAGATTATCTATTTGAGGAGGGGTTTTTTTTTTACCATTATGGACCAGCTTATTTTCTGATCATCAATATCCATTTTATGTCCCTGTGGGAGTTGCGCTTCAGAAAGTTAACTCTCTCCCTTTATTTTATATTTAACAGCTTTAGCTCTCCTCTCAGCTGAGGTTCAATTGCTCAGGCTCTCAGGGAACTTAAACAATTCCCGTTCATTGGGCCATTGGTTAATCGGGGCAGCCGCTTATTTGGGACAAAGAATAAAAACTAATCGGGAAAATAGCCAGGATTCCCTTTGTTTATTTGGGAAACTATGTCGCTGAATTGGGACAGAAGACTTGCCGAACAGTTGCGTCAGTTCCACGCAGGCAGTGGCATCAGGAAGGAGGCACTCAGTGATTCAGGAACAGCTTCTTCCCCTCTGCCACCTGATTTTGAATGGATATTGAACCCATGAACATTACTTCACTTTTTAAATATATATTATTTCTGCGTTGCACTATTTTTTATCTATTTAATATCCCTTTTTTATATTATCATATACTGCATTGTACTGCTACTGCTAAGTTATAAATTTCACGACACGTGCTGGTGATAGTAAAGCTGATTCTGATCTGAAGATGGGGAAGTGATGAAGATGACACATCTGAACTTGAGCAAGTGACTACACAGGATGCAATGTAATTTATTGTTGCATTATGACACTATTTCATGTAGGAAGGCAATGAAGGCAGTCCATTATCTGCACTGATTTTGTTCATTTATAGCCACCACAGTGTACAATGGATGAACTCCTCTGTATTTCAATCCATTAGTATAATAGGTGGCTAGTCTGAAACATACAAGATCTCGGGTGGAAGTCCAGAGGGCATTTTCTTTTCCGGGAAAATCTAGAACTAGAAATCACTGTTTAAAACAATGGCTCACCTAGTCGAAACAGATGAAGTGAAGTTATTTCCCAGGATCAGTGGTGTTTGGAATTCTCTTCACCCAAGGGCAGGAAACAAAGAGTCTTTCAATATGTTGTTTAAGGCAGAGAGAGTAGATTCTGGACCAGACTGCAGAGGTTATGTGGTGATTTTATTGAATGGCAGAACACTCTGAGAGGCTGGGGAGCCTACTTCTGCTCCTGATTCTTATTTCAGTATTGTCCTCTCTCCTGCAATTTCACCCTCTTCTCCTCATTCCATCATCATTTTCCTCCCCTACCCTCTATCTCTCTTCCTCCTCTTCTCCTTGTTCCCTCTCTCTCCTTCTATTTCCAGCTGTTTAGACGCATCTAGGCGTATTACAGCCCTCCACAGGATGTATAATTAATTACAGAACTTCAAGGAACTCAAATTTTCGAATACAACCTAGTCTCACGTATAAACTGAATAATAGACTCTTCAATCAGATGTTGATTCTCTTGATGGCCATACAAAGATTTAATAGAAAACCAAAATAAATTTAAGCCAGATAGCCTCTTGAACAACATGCTTCTTTCAATTCTGTATCGATTACAGCTCAGCAAAACATGCTGGACTGTCTCTGGACTACCACAGTCACATAATCCAGTAGGAGAAGGTTTACAAGGATGTTGCCAGGACTTGAGAAACTCAGTTACAGAGAAAGGTTGAATAGGTTAGGACTTTATTCCCTGAAGCATAGAAGAATGAGGGGAGATTTGATAGAGGTATATAAAATTATGATGGGTATAGATAGAGTGAATGCAAGCAGGCTTTTTCCACTGAGGCAAGGGGAAAAAAAAAACGGAGGACTTGGGTTAAGGGTGAGGGGGGAAAAGTTTAAAGGGAACATTAGGGGGGGGCTTCTTCACACAGAGAATGGTGGGAGTATGGAATGAGCTGCCAGACGAGGTGGTAAATGCGGGTTCTTTTTTAACATTTAAGAATAAATTGGACAGATACATGGATGGGAGGTGTATGGAGGGATATGGTCCGTGTGCAGGTCAGTGGGACTAGGCAGAAAATGGTTCGGCACTGCCAAGAAGGGCCAAAAGGCCTGTTTCTGTGCTGTAGTTTTTCTATGGTTTCTATGGATGTTTTCCTATTATCTTTAAATAATAGTTTAGCCCACAAAGCCCCAACCTAAGTCTTGTTAATTTCACCATATCTCTATGACTTAAAAGGTAACAGTCTGAGACCTTTTTAACTAGCTGGTGACTAGAAAAATAATGCCTGCTCCTTAATTCATTTTTCCAATCCTCCTGCCACTTCTTCTCTATACCTTTTTTAATCCTACTTCTCAATTCTGCTCTGCCTAGGGGAACTCTAATTTCTATTTGCCAGCTCTGCAATGCCATCCACAATTTCATTTCCCTCCACCCCGGCATGCCCAGGTATCCATGAAGATCTAACCGCACAACCCATCTTCCCTACTCTAAACAACACTAAGAGAATCTCAATAACTATGTCAGGACGAGCTTTTGATTTACTCCCTTTTATAGCCTCTAAGGCAGCAGCAGAATCCGAACAGATCATCCTCTTTCCTTTCCTTTCCTCCGCTTTTAAGTTCCTCATTATCCCCGTCCTCTATCTCCTTCCCCTCTGCCTCCCCCACCCTTCCCGCTTCCCTTTTCCCCGACTATTCTCCAGCTCGCTTCCCTCAGTCCATCACGGACGCGCCGGGCCGGCCCGACATCGTGTTGGGGGCGGGGCCAGAGCCGAGAGGCGGGGCCAGACCTGACTCGGTGGGCGGGGCCGGGTTCGGGGGGCGGGGCGAGCGTGGCCGGCGTGCGCGGCGTTTGAAACGGTGCCGGGTTCTGTGCCGGTAACAACAGCGAGGGTTAATCCCTCCTTCGGACAAACTCTGCTCTGGATGAAGTGAGACTCGATCACCCTGCCCCTTTACCCACTCGCCATCAACATGGTTGTATCTGCTGTTAACAACGCAGACTACAAATTCAGCTCTTAAACCTATTTACTTCTAGAAAAGAAATCTGCATTCTTAATATTTTCCTCCAATTCGTCACAATGGAAGATAAGGTAACTTTGGAAATAGGTTAATTGTACTAATATAGAAATGACCGTTTTGATACATTAAGAACAAGAAACTTTAGTACTAGGTCATAAAACCATGGGAAATTTATACCTTAACGTCTCAATTAAAACAGAATGTTATATTTTGTTCCAAGTTTTCCAATTGGAGTAGTACTGTTAAAGAAGTAGAGATTACTAAGCAACGCACATAAAAGTTGCTGGTGAACGCAGCAGGCCAGGCAGCATCTCTAGGAAGAGGTACAGTCGACGTTTCGGCCGAGATCTTTCCTCAGGAATAATATATATAAAATAAATAAATAAAAAACGGATGGAGTACGAGGGGGAGGTGGGGCATTAACGGAAGTTAGAGAAATCAATGTTCATGCTATCAGGTTGGAGGCTACCCAGACAGAATATAAGGTGTTGTTCCTCCAACCTGAGTGTGGCTTCATCTTTACAGTAGAGGAGGCCCTGGATAGACACATCAGAATGGGAATGGGACATGGAATTAAAATGTCCCCCCTCTCTCTGCTTTCCGCAGGGATCACTCCCTACGCGTCTCCCTTGTCCATTCGTCCCCCCCATCCCTCCCCACTGATCTCCCTCCTGGCACTTATCCTTGTTAGCGGAACAAGTGCTACACATGCCCTTACACTTCCTTCCTCACAAGCATTCAGGACCCCAGACAGTCCTTCCAGGTGAGGCGACACTTCACCTGTGAGTCGGCTGGGGTGATATACTGCGTCCGGTGCTCCTGATGCGGCCTTCTTTTCTTTTCAAATCTTTTTATTGTGTATATATATATAGGAAAAATAACATGAGTACATCGAAGTAACAATACAATGCCTCAAAAAAAACCATCATCTTAAAGATTGAAAAGATTTTGTGATAACAAAAAAAACCTACTAAGCAGGAAAGTGAGAAAAAAAAAGAGAACCCATTAGGTGTACAACCCTGGAGCCATGCGTCATACAAAAAGCTTCTAAAAATAAACATCAAACCGCCAGCAAGAAAAGAAAATATACTAAAAGAATTTACAATTAGATCGTGGAAAAATTATATCAATTAACTCAAATGATAATAACGAGCAAATGAGCCCCATCTTTTCTCAAAATCAAATAAAGGTTCAAAGGTTCGACTTCTAACTTTCTCCAAACTAAGACATAGCATCACTTGAGAGAACCATTGTGACAAAGTGGGAGCTGATATATCCTTCCACTTCAACAAAATGGCCCTCCTAGCTATCAATGTAACAAATGCAATAACATGTTGGTCAGACACAGAAATACCATGAATATTTTGATTCCAAAAAGCACAGTTAATTTATTAGGTTGTAAATTATTTTTAAGTGCTTTAGAAATTGTTGAGAAAACCGACTTCCAGAACTGTTCCAATATAGAACAAGACCAAAACATATGTGTCAGTGTAGCTATCTCAGTTTTACATCTATCACAATGACTGTCAACATTAGGAAAGACTTTAAAAAGTCTCTCCTTTGTCAAATGATAACGATGTACAATTTTAAATTGAATCAATGAATGGCTAGCACAAATTGAAGAAGAGTTAACCAACTTCAGTATCCGCATCCAATCCTCCGTCATAAAAGTCAAATTAAGTTCCTTTTCCCAATCCTGTTTAATCTTAGACAAAGGACACTTATCCCATTGTAATAATAAATTATAAATTCTTCCAATAGAACCCTTAATCAAAGGATTCATACTCATAGTAGTATCTAACAGGTCAGCCTCCAATATGTAAGGGAAATTACTTAAATATTTTTGTAAAAAATGTCTAACTTGAGGTATTGCAAAGGTGTGAATATGAAAGACAATATTTATCAGTTAATTGTCCAAAGGACATCAATCTATCTTCTTTAAATAAATCCAAAAAAGAATTAATACCTTTATTTTTCCAAAGTAGAAAAATTGGATCACTCAAAGAAGGCTTAAAAAAGTAATTTCGGTAAATTAAACTACAAAGTTTAAATTTTGTAAGATTAAAAGAATTGCGGAACTGGAGCCAAATTTGTAAAGAATACTTAATCACAGGACATAAGTTTAAATTAACAACTTTACCTAATTGCATAGGTAAAGGAGCCCCCAATAACGAAGTTAAATAAAACTGTTTTACAACTTTTAGTTCCAGATCTACCCAAATTGGCGGATCAGTCTTATCAACCCAGTATAACCAAAAAGACATATATCGCAGATTAACAGCCCAATAATACATTCGGAAATTAGGCAAAGCAACACCTCCAGCCTTTTTCAATTTTTGTAAATGACATTTACTAATTCTTGGTCTTTTATTATTCCAAAGAAAAGATAAAATAATATAATCAATCCGATCAAAAAACTTCCTAGTCAAAAAACAGGAATATTCTGAAATAAATATAAAAATTTCGGTAGAATCATCATTTTAACTATATGAATATGACCAACGAGTGAAAATGTAAGTGGACTCCATCTACTAAATAAATACTTCATAGAGTCTACTAAGGGAACAAAATTAGCTTTATAAAGATCCTTATATTTTTTAGTAATTACAATACCTAAATGTCTAAAGGAGTCTGAAACTTTAAAAGGAGTATTATCATATATAGAAACAGAATCATTTAAAGGAAATAATTCACTTTTACTAAAATTAATTTTATATCCTGAAAAACCTCAGAATTCATTAAATAATTTTAACAGGGCAGGAATGGATTCGTCAGAGTTAGATATATAAACCAATAAATCATCAGCATAAAGAGAGACCTTATGCATGGTCTCATTCACAAATATCCCATGGATATTCTTAGCCTCACGAAGAGCAATAGCAAGGGGTTCTAATATTAAATTAAACAACAAAGGACTTAATGGACAGCCTTGCCTTGTCCCCCATGAAAGCTGAAAAAAAGGAGACCTACAATTGTTAATAGCAACAGTAGCAGTAGGGGCTTTATATATCATTTTAATCCAATTATTAAAATTAACACCAAAGCCAAATTTCGCTAAAACATTGAATAAATATTTCCATTCGACTCGGTCGAACGCTTTTTCAGCATCCAAAGATACAACACATTGTGGAATTTTAGAAGAGGATGAATATATAATGTTAAGTAGTCTCCGAACATTTGAAAAGGAATAAAGACCCTTTATAAAGCCTGTTTGATCTTTACAAATAATTTTACCCAAAATATTCTCCAACCGATCGGCCATTATCTTTGACAAAATCTCAGCGTCAGCATTCAGTAATGAAATAGGTATATATGAAGCACAGTCAGTTGGATCTGTGATTAGGCTAGGGTTAATAGGTGATTAACCCTGTGATTAGGCTAGGGTTAATAGGTGGGTTGCTGGGCAATGTGGCTTGTTGGGCAAAAAGGGCTTATTTGCATGGCATCTCTAAATAAATAAATAATGTTTCAAAGTGTGCTCTGTACATTAATAAAATATGATATTTTACTAATTTTGTTTTCATTTTTTTAATTAGACCTTGAAAACTGAAAATGCAGAGTCACAAACCATCAAAACTTACATTTGTATAAAAATATTTATGATTGTGGTCAATACAATTATTTCTGTAAGTAGTTCAGGATACATATACATATCTATGGATACCTATGTATACATATATATATATACATACCTATGCCAGTGTATTGTTAATTAGTTTTGCATAAGATGATGCCTGTTGAGAGACGAGCTCTACTGTGTCGTTTCATCCCGTGCCTGGTTTTCTAATATAATGACAGTCAGTTTCTCCTAAATCTACTCATGGCTGAATCTATCTATCTCAGAGGTTCATCAAATCATGCCTTCCACCTGCAAGGCAACCCTATGAGATTCTCACGGAGCCTGTACAACCTCTGAATCATCCAGTAAACAAAGTCCCAGAAAGAAATGAAGGTCAACACACCATATGCCATTTTTTATCACCCTATCAACATGCAGGGCAACTTTGAGGGATCTATAGTCATGGACCCATCAGTTGTGTCTCTGCTACCCAACCTGATGTTCTCTTCCATCCCATCAGTATGTGAAGGATTTTACAAAAATATAACAAGGAGAAGAAAGTAGTAGCTATCCTCGAACACAGTACAGCAAAGGAAGAGTCCCTTCAGCCCAAAGGGTCTGTGCTAACCAAATATCCTCTCAGTGCATAGAGAACTGAGGAAAATACAGGAGCACAGGCATGAGAAGTAATTATTGGAAGGAAAGCAAAAAGTGGTATAAACGTATCCCCAGGCTGTCAGGATGTGACCGATGAGTATCGCAGCTCCAGATCATCATAACCAATGTCAGTGATTTGGCCAAGAAGAGAAAATGGCATATTTCCAAGTTTGCACTTGCCACTAATTTAGGTGGGTAGACAGGAAGACTTCAAGGACAAATGTTTAATATAGAACAGTATAGACAGTACAGACCCTTTGGCCCACAATGGTGTGCCAACCCTTAAACCCTGCCTCCCATATAACCGCCACCTTAAATTCCTCCATATACCTGTCTAGCGGTCTCTTAAATTTCACTAGTGTATCTGCCTCCACTACTGACTCAGGCACTGTATTCCACGCACAACCACTCTCTGAGTAAAAAACCTTCCTCTAATATCGCCCTTGAACTTCCCACCCCTTACCTTAAAACCATGTCCTCTTGTATTGAGCAGTGGTGCCCTGGGTAAGAGGCGCTGGCTATCCACTCTATCTATTCCTCTTATTATCTTGTACACCTCTATCATGTCTCCTCTCATCCTCCTTCTCTCCAAAGAGTAAAGCCCAAGCTCCCTTAATCTCTGATCGTAATCCACACTCTCTAAACCAGGCAGCATCCTGGTAAATCTCCTCTGTACCCTTTCCAATGCTTCCACATCCTTCCTATAGCGAGGCGACCAGAACTGGACACAGTACTCCAAGTGTGGCCTAACCAGAGTTTTATAGAGCTGCATCATTACATCGTGACTCTTAAACTCCATCCCTCGACTTATGAAAGCTAACACCCTATAAGCTTTCTTAACTACCCTATCCACCTGTGAGGCAACTTTCAGGGATCTGTGGACATGTACCCCCAGATCCCTCTGCTCCTCCACACTACCAAGTATCCTGCCATTTACTTTGTACTCTGCCTTGGAGTTCGTCCTTCCAAAGTGTACCACCTCACACTTCTCCGGGTTGAACTCCATCTGCCACTTCTCAGCCCACTTCTGCATCCTATCAATGTCTCTCTGCAATCTTCAACAATCCTCTGCACTATCCACAACACCACCAACCTTTGTGTCATCTGCAAACTTAACAACCCACCCTTCTACCCCCACATTAAGGTCATTAATAAAAATCATGAAAAGTAGAGGTCCCAGAACCGATCCTTGTGGGACACCACTAGTCACAACCCTCCAATCCGAATGTATTCCCTCCACCATGACCCTGGATCCCATGCCTTCTGACTTTCTGAATAAGCCTACCGTGTGGAACCTTGTCAAATGCCTTACTAAAATGCATGTAGATCACATCCACTGCACTACCCTCATCTATATGCCTGCTCACCTCCTCAAAGAACTCTATCAGGCTTGTTAGACACGATCTGCCCTTCACAAAGCCATGCTGACTGTCCCTGATCAGACCATGATTCTCTAAATACCCATAGATCCTATCTCTAAGAATCTTTTCCAGCAGCTTTCCCACCACAGACGTATTGCTCACTGGTCTATAATTACCTGGACTATCCCTACTACCTTTTTTGAACAAGGGGACAACATTCGCCTCCCTCCAATGCTCTGGTACCATTCCCATGGACAACGAGGCCATAAAGATCCTAGCCAGAGGCTCAGCAATCTCTTCCCTCGCCTCGTGAAGCAGCCTGGGGAATATTCCGTCAGGCCCTGGGGACTTATCCATCCTAATGTACTTTAACAACTCCAACAGCTCCTCTCCCTTAATATCAACATGCTCCAGAACATCAACCTCACTCATATTGTCCTCACCATCATCAAGTTCCCTCTCATTGGTGAATACCGAAGAGAAGTATTCATTGAGGACCTCACTCACTCCACATCTTCCCACCTTTATCTCTAATCGATCCTACCTTCACTCCTGTCACCCTTTTGTTAATTGGCATGAAGAGGAGGCTGGCCATCACACATTTATATAAAAGATGGCAAAATGTGAGATGAACCTCTTTGGTGAACAGAACAGAATAAATAGACATACTGAAGGTCAAAATGCAGGTGCAGCAAGCAGCAGGTGAAATGTTAGCTTTTATAATAGGAGTGGTTGATTACCCAAGTATTATCTGTGCTTACAAGGGACCATAGTGAGACTGGACCCAAAGTATTGTGTACAATGTTCGTCTCTATACTTACAAAATTATATATGGCCTTTGGAGGGAGTTCAGTGATGATCTCAGAATGATTCCAGGGAAAATGAGTTTGCCATAAATTGAACAATTGTGTAGACTGGAATCGAGTTCTTTTGAGTTTGGAAGTTTGAGAGAAGATCTCACCAAAGCTTATAGAATTTTAAAGAGCTTGACATGCTAAATGCAGAGGAAGATTTTCCGGAGCCTGTGAAGTCTAGAATAAAAGAGTGCAGTTTGACAATAAGAGTAGGGTATTCAGATTTTTCTTTCACTCAGAGGGTGGCAACCTTTGGTGTTCTCGATCCTGGACAGCTGTGGAAGCTCAGTCAGTATATTCAGCCAAAGCATAGATTGACAGATAGAACAAGGGTCTGCAATATGACTGCTGGAAAATGGACTGTGAGGACAGTCGGGATCCTAATGAACGGCTCAACAATTATCTGACCTGCTGCTGCTCGCAATTATCTTCTGAAGGGAAGTTTTCAGTGATTTGAGTGAATGGGTTAAAAAAGACATTCTTTTATTTATCACAATATTCTCAGTATTCATACATCAGCTACCGTCCGAATTACAATCTAATTATTAACATTCCAGACCTGTTTTCCAAGTACCGAGGTTTAATACAGTTGGTCCTTGATGTAAGAGAAGCCTAATAACGTCTGTCAGGTAGAATATCTTAGACACCTTTTAGTTTATTACAGAGCTGATGGAAAAACTTTACATACCCAAATGCCATGAAGTTAATGATAATTAAAACTAATTTGGATTGATTTTTACATCTGTGAATGTAAATTAATTAATTCACATTAATTTTTACATCAGATTAGTTTTTACATCTGTGTATGTACATCCCATATAATTTTGTAGGCATATTTTAGTTATAACTTGTTTTTTTATTGATTTTAAAATGATATTTGCATATTAAATTTTACTAGCTTATTTTTAAATCAAAGAAGACTTCTCCAAATGTGCGCTGAAATTAAATCTGTAAAGCCAGTAGTAGAGGAAGATGAGAGACATTAGCTGTCTGAGTGGTAACTACAGCTCTGAGGCAAGTCCAGACTAATGAATGTCTTCGACCTGCTTGCAGAATGAAGGGGTGATCTAATCCCATTTCTTTGAGGGCATGGGCACATGTTCCAAACCTATCGTTGGTTTGTCAATGAGTTCCGATGGTGTTTAGAAAGTGAACTGAAACAAAGGAATCTAGGAACAGAGTTTCTCTCAGTTATCTTAAGGTTATAAGCTCAAATCTCAAACATAAGCAGCAGGCATAATTTTAAGGTGAAAGAGTAGGGGGTGGATGTCAGAGGTCAATTCTTTACGCAGAGAGTGTCGAGTGCATGGAAAGCCCTGCTGGGGTGGAGATAGAAGCAGATTCATCAGAGGCAGTTAAGAAACTCTTAGATAGGCATATGATGATAGAAAAATGTAGGGCTATTTAGCGGGAGAAGGTTTAGATTAATAATAGGGCAGGTTTAAATTTTGGCACAACGTTATGGGCCAAAGGGTCTTACTGTGCACATAGAACAAGTTTCTATGTTCTATAAATTTTTAAAGCCTCTGTATGCTTGGTGGTGCCACATCAAAAACTGACGTATGAAATCAGAGGGCACTCTAGTCTCTATAAACATACAGCAATGTGAAATAATGCAAAAAGACTGCGCACAGAAGCTACCATGCTATTGAAATTTTTCTTTCTAGGTGGCTGGTTTAGTACTTCTTGGATTCGGTGTCTGGATAAGGGTGCACAGTGATGCTATCATGCAAATTCTGGGATCAAGTGCAGGACATATGCTGAATGTCAGCTACTTCTGTATTATAGGAGGCTGCTTCCTCACGCTGCTTGGCTTCTTTGGCTGCTGTGGCACCATTAAGGAGAGCAAGGTACTTTTGCTGATGGTAAGTTAATCATATTCACAAGACGTTCCGCAGAAGCTAAAAATCCAGAGTCAGAATTAGTTTTAATATCATTAGCATTTGTCGTGAAATTTGTTGTTTTTGTATGATACATATATGTGTGTTGTCCTCGATGCTGGGGAGGCTAGTGCCCATAATGGAGCTGGCTGAGTAACTGAGTTACTGTTTGTAACTTTTTCTGGTCCTGTGCAGTGGTCCCTCCACACCAGATGATGAGGCAACCAGTTAGAATTCTCCCCATGGCACATCCACAGAAATTTGCTAGTCTTTGGTGAAAATACCAAATCTCAAACCCCGAATGAAATACAGCTGCTGGCGTGCCTTCTTTGCAATTGCATCAGCATGTTCGGCCCAGGATTGATCTTCAGAGACGATGACAGACACATAAACACCCAACGTTTTGAGGCAAGACTGATGATACTGCTGCAAGGAGAGATTTTGAAACTGAAGTAGTTTTACCATGCCTGGGCTGCAATAAAGCCCTTGGGAACAGTCCAGTCTTTCTGAGCTGACAAACTTTTTAACTTGTGGTAGGGAATTGCACGCGAGATCTATGAAGCTGTGGGCGAGCCAGTGAAAAAACAATATTGCTAAGTTTTAATTAGATATAACCAAACGAATCATGAAAAGGGTGGTTTCTTTAAACTCATAAAAGAAAAGAGCTCCCAGTGATGGAAATCTGAAATAAAAATGGAATTACTAAAAAGCGGTTAGATATCAGTTATGGGGAGAAAAACAAATTCTTTGTTGTGATGAAGGATCATTGATCTGAAATTTTCATTCTGTTTCTCCTCTCCACAGATGCAGCCTGACGTAGTAAATATTTCCAGCTTGTTCTCCTATTTCTGCTGATAGGTTGTTTTATAAAAACGCATCCAGTACTCCTTTATCTGAAGCATCATGTTGTAAATAAATGCGCACGGGCTGGTTTTTATAGGGTCACAGAAAGCCCCCTTTTATTTAAACTTATATCCTGAAGTTTGCTCAGATCTCTTCTTTAGCCACATCATATAACAGACTTTTGTCTTCTGGACTGCCATTCAAGCTACCAACTATAGTGATAACTTATACATATTCAGTTTTAGAAAAAGCAGTTTTGGTTTATAGAGCAGTAATCCTTCATACATTACTGTATGGAGCAGAGTCATGGACCACCTACAGCAGGCACCTGAAAGCCCTGGAACAATAAGACATAAGAACAGAAATTGGCCATTTGGCCCATCGAGTCTGCTCTACCACTCGATCATAGCTGATCCTTATTTCAACTCCTCAGCCCCGCTCCCCGCCTTCTCCCCGTAACCTTTGATGCGGTATCTAATCAAGAACTTATCAATCTCAGCTTTAAGTACATCCAACGATCTGGCCTCCACAACTGCATATGGTAACAAATTCCACAAATTCACCACCTTCTGGCTAAAAAAATTTCTCTGCATCGCTGTCTTAAATGGTTTCCCCTCCATCCTGAGGCTGTGCCCTCTTGTCCTAGACTCGCCCACTATGGGAAACATCATTTCCACATCTGCTCTATCTAGGCTTGTCAACATTCGAAAGGCTTCAATAAGAAACCTAAGGTAGAAGGAGATTAGTTATTAACTTCAAACTTTCTGCATAATCAGTCAAAGAGTTGAACTGCACGTGCATGTAACAAGAGCTGTATAACTCATCTCCTAGTGGCGGTGTTGCACCATTAAGCTGAATGCCAACCGCCGTAAAACAAGACGGAGAAGAAGAAGAACTCATCTCCTTCGACCTTAGGCCATGAACTTATCAATCACCCCTGCTGTGGACCACTTTGTGGGGGTTGATCCGTATGCTCCACGACCGCTGGACTAAGTGTGTAAATGTAGGAAGGGACTGTGTTGAAAACTAAATGTGCTAGGTTTTCTGAAACTGACTCCTTCTACCTTAGGCCATGAACTTACCAATCACCCCTCGTACTTTGCCAAAAGATTTTGAGCAACAGCTAGAAGGTCAGTCGCACGAGTACATGCATTCTGGAGGAGACCAACATGAGCAGCATCACCACTGTGATAAAGCAACACCAACTCTGATGGTCATGTTATCTGGATGCCTAACTCCCCAAACAGATCCTTTTCTCCCAGTTGAAGGAAGGTCAGCTAACTCCTGATGGGCAAGGAATCACTTCAAAGATATCATCAAAATCAGCCTGGGGAGATTCTGTATGACATCTATAACTGGGAAGACATTGCACTCAATAGATACAACCGGATGAAATATGTCCAGGAGGGAACAGCGCCACATCAGAACGGAGGGTGGAGCTTAGGATGATGGCGTCTAACGGTGATTCTTTTCTTGTATCTTTGGAAACAACCCTATTTCTATTTTTAATATTTCTTTATTTCCTTTTCAGGGTCCTTTTGAAGACCCTGACCTGGAGTTACATGCTGACTTCGATTCTTTGCAGGAATGGGACCCACTGTCAGGGCCTCATGACCGGCTGCTTTTCGATATGCCAAGGGTGCGGCCTGGAACTCTAGTGTACCTTCAGGGTGCCAGATTTTCATGGCTCTGGTGGCGGGTGGATTCGAGTTCAGTGCCGCCGCCTAATGAGTCTTGGGAGTACCTGAGAAATCGAAAGCAGCGAGCTGGCTGCTGGCTGTGTGCCCAGAGACCCAAGTTCTTTGGGCACAGGGCTCGAAAAATGCGACGCAACAGAATTTTAACACCATAAATCAGCGAGTTGTTTGTTGTGTCTCCCCTCTCACTGTGAAACGGAGACACCTCTTTTTCTCTTATTAGGCAGAGAGGGAGAGAGCCTGTGGTATGTTGAATACCGGGTGAATAAGTAGTCTTTGGGGTACTGCAAGTCTGTGTCTTTATCGATGCTTTGCTGCACGCTTGAGTGCTCGGTGTGGGGTGCAGATGTCTTTTTGCTGGTGGGAGAGGGAGGGTCATTGCTTTGCTGCTGCTTATGCGTGGGATGGGGGAGCTGAGGGGGCTTTGGGGTTCTAACATTTAACTGTCAATCATTCTTTGGGACACTCCTCTGTTTCCATGGATGTTTGTAAAGAAAAAGAATTTCAGGATGTATATTGTATACATTTCTCTGACATTGAATGTACCAATTGAAACTATTGAAATCTCTGCTGTGCCAGCGAGAACAAGCAGCAGCTGCAAAAGGAGAGACTCAACCACTAACCACAGCTGCCAGTTCTTCTTTCCAACACTGCTCCAGAATATGTGGATCCTGGATCAGCCTGTACAGCCGCCTGATGGGCCACCAACAGACAACTCCTTAGGAGAGCATCATACTCGACTCAGGCAATCACACAACCACTACTACTATATTTTTAGAGATTATTTACAGAAGTATACTGTATATACACAGTTATCAACTCAATCAGTTATAGATTCAGTCAATCTCCAGATCTTCTTTTACCACAAAGATGATTCCGCCATTCCACAGGTGTTGTCTACAGATAACCGCAACTTAGTGAATCATTCCATGTACCCAGTCTGGGGCTCCTGCATCTCATGAATAAACCTTTTGAGATGAAGAGAGGGTAATGCTTTTTATTCACAATTCTCTCAGGGTAGCTTTGTAGTCCTTACCCATTTGCAGGGTTGAGGTGACTTTGTCAACCACAACCGGAGGGCTTGTCCAATCACTGAGCTAGATCTCCACCAGTATCCCATTCATTTATCACTTTTGCAACTCCCCATTCCTTTACAGCTTAGACATAAATGAAACCCAGTCAACAATAAGTGGCTTTGTCTCCCAGATAGGTGTGTGTGTATGACCCATACCCAATGATGCCATAGTTCAAACTGGTGAACAGGTTCTTGTACAACCCAAAAAACCTTCACTGAACCTCGGATGTTGTACCAACGCTGGGCATCACCATCCATCCTTACTGCAGTGTCTGTGAACGGTAATTCCCCATCTGTAACAGAGATCTGCATGTTCGTACTCTGCACTGTGCACAGTATTTCCCCACGGTGCTGCGACAACTTGTCAGATTTCAGCCCTAGAAGAGTACTACCAACTTTTCAATGGAGTCACACTTCACAACTGCTATGATCCATAAGACATAGTAGAATTAGGCCATTCAGCCCATCAAGTCTTCTCCATTTCATCATGACTGATATATCATCCCTCTCAGCCCCATTCTGCTGCCTTCTTCCTGTAACCTTTGACACCCTTAACTAATTAAGTCCAAGTTGAAGATCAAGTTTATTGTCACTCAACCATACACGTGTATAGATTAGATTATGAGGACATGCAGTCCTCTTTTATTGTCAGTTGGTAATGCATGCATTAAGAAATGATACAATGTTCCTCCAGAATGATATCACAGAAACACGAGACAAACCGACTGAAAAACTGACAAAAACCACATAATTATAATATATAGTTACAACAGTGCAAAGCAATACTGTAATTTGATGAAGAACAGACCATGGGCACGGTAAAAAAAAGAGTCTCAAAGTCTCTCGGAAGTCCCATCATCTCACACAGACGGTAGAAGGAAGGGAAAAAAACTCTTCCTACCATGAGCTTCCAGCGCCACAAACTTGCCGATGCAGCACCCTGGAAGCACCCGACCACAGTCCGACTCTGAGTCCGTCCGAAAACTTCGAGCCTCCGACCAGCTCTCCAACACTGAGCACCGAGCACCATCTCTGCCGAGCGCTTCGACCCCGGCCCCGGCAACAGGCAATAGGCAAAGCCAAGGGGATGGGGCCTTCCTCTCTGGAGATTCTCGATTGCACAGTAGCAGCGGCAGCAAAGCAGGCATTTCAGAAGTTTCTCCAAGTGTTCCTCCGTGCTTCTCACGGCTGTCTCCATCAAATCAGGATTGTGCACAGCCCCTAGTTAACATATACGATATCATTTTGGAGTGACCGCGCGCGCTGCGTTGCGCTGCCATCTTCTTCTCCCCCTTAATATACAGCTTAGTGAAACAGTTCCTCTGGGGCCAAGGTGCAAAACACAATACATGTAGTTATGACAGCACATACAGTCACAAAATAATATTATTACATGTCCCTGAGTGGCCTGGCCTGAAGACTGATGGTGCAGGGATGCTGTCCTAGAGCCATGTTGCTGCAAGAACATGTACGCGGCAGTTCCTCATTTCAAGCTGGGTCAACCACAGATGAAGGCAATGCAGCTTATCTTCCAGGGAGCGAACCCTGGAGAGCAGTACTGATGGGAGAGTCAGCCTGCAGGGGCCAACTCCCAATCCAGCATAGATTCCAGTATGCCCACCATGTCTCTGTTCTCTTCAGCTCCTCCCCTGGGTAGCTGTAACAGCTGACGCCATGCATGAGCGTATTGTCCACGCAACAACTGAGGCCACACAGCCTCCCCTGCCATTGGTCTTACCAATAAACCAATGAACTGGATTTGTGGTTTTTGTATTACTAATGACCAATAGCTAATAAGGAAAGTGTTTAAGAAAAACATTTGCCCCATTTGTTGGACACGGAGAGGCTGCTGCAATCAAGCACACCACTATTTTAACAAAAGTCAGAACATTTTAACCTCTGCTTTAAGTTTACCAATGATTTAGCCTCCACATCCATCTACGGCAATGAATTCCACAGATTCACATCCCCCGGCTAAGGATATTCCACCTTATATGTGTTTTATCAGGATGTCCTTGTATTCTAAGGCTGTGCCCTGTATACACCAAAGTGCTGGAGGTCTGAGTCCACACTAATAAATATCCCATTACATTTTATGGATGCTCAGTGCTTGCAGCAGTCTGTGAAGCATCCCTCTGATAGGCCGTAACAGCAATTCTCACCTGTCCTGCCTTTGTAACCCAAGGGTTTTCACTGTGCTTCAAGGGCGATGCTTCGAGCTTGTGTGACCCTGGAACTTCAGAATGATAGTCAAGCAAGCACTGCGTGCCATTCTACTCACACACTAACTGCCCTGTACTGGATCATTTCCCCTGAATGCTTCCGTCAGCACGTGCACCCTTTATGATATCCCTGCTCCTAACCCCCAGCAGATTTGGGAATTGCTCTGCTCTGCCAGAACCATTAACCTGATGGCCTACCGACCAACCACTTCTGCTAATCCATGGTTGGACATGACAGATTTATGGCTTTCAAATCTCGGAAGACACTGGATTGTAGGTTACAACACAGAACGTAGAAGAGTACAGCACAGTACAGGCCCTTTGGCCCACCATATTCTACTAGCCTTTGAACCTACTCCACGACCAGTCCAACCCTCCCTCCTACGCAGCCCACAACCCTACATTTTTCTTACATCCATGAGCCTACCTAAGAGTCTGTTAAATGTCCGGACTGTATTCATCTCTACCACCAGACCAAGCAGAGCATTACAGGCACTTACCAATCTCAGTGTGAAAATAACTTACATCTTACAACTCCCCTAACCTTTCCTCTGGAACTAGCCATTGCTGCCCTAGGAGAAGAGTGTGGCCTGTCCACTTTATCCATGTCTCTTCTAATCTTATACTTCTGTATCAAGTCATCTCTTATCCTTCTATGCAAGCTTTGGACAAGGTCTAATGAAGAAATTTCATCTGTAGTTTGTGACTCACCAGCATGTCATACATTTCTGGCCCAATTGCCAGCAGTAATGTCACCTTCCCCTTTGTATACAGGCATAAATCTCTTCTGTGCCCTCTCCCTGGACCTTGTTTGTTACCAGAAATATTATGAAATTGGGCAGGAGGTACAGAAGCCTTAGGTCCCACATCATAAGGTCCAGGAACAGTTATTACCCGACAACCATCAGGCTCCTGAGCCGGCTTTGATAACATCAATCACTACTAATCAGATTCAATGATCTGGAGATCACTTTCAAGGTTTACCAGTCATGTCTATTTATTTGCACAGCGTGGCTTCTGCTCCACGTTAGTTGTTCATCAGTCTTTGTCTGTTTATGTATAGTTTTTCATAAATCCTGTTATATTATTTTTTCCCTGCAAACGCCTGTGAGGAAATGAATCTCAAGGTAATAAATTGCAGCATGTACATACTTTGATCATAAATTTACTTTGAGATACACTCACTTGCCGCTATATTAGTTACACCTGTACTCCTGGTTGCAAATATCTAATCAATCAATCATGTGGCAGCAACTCAATGCATAAAAACCTGCAGACGTGGCCAAGAAATCTAAGTGACTTTGACTGTGGGATGAATGATTGTTGGTGCCAGAGGTATGGTTTGCATATCTCAGAAACTGATGATTCCTGGGATCGTCATGCGCAACAGCATCTAGAGCTTACAGAGAATGGTGCGAACAACAAGAAACAGTGAGTGATAGTTCTGTGGGTGATAACGCCTTGTTAATGAGAGAGACCAGAGGAGAATGGCCAGACTGGTTCAAGCTGACAGGAAGGCAGCGATGACTCAAATAACCACACATTACAAAAGTGGTGTGCAGAAGAGCATCTCTGAACATAGAACATGTTGAATCTTGAAATGGATGGGCTACAGCAGCAGAAGACCAGACCAGGTTCCTCTCCTGTACCTAATAAAGTGACCATTGAGTGTATCATCCCCTTGGCTTCCCGTCTCACATGCCAAGAGCGTCTCAGATGTTATAGAAATATATTCAACCTGAACACCTTGAGTATCACTTTACTAAGTAGCTGTTATGAAAAATGATCTCTTTTGTTGCGAATGTTGAAAAATGCTTTCACTTCCTGACTTTTTATTGTTTTCAGAGATACTGTACGGTAACAGACCCTTCTGGCCCAATTACACTCATGTGACCAAATAACCATCTACCCGTACGCCTTTGGAATGTGGGAGGAAACCAGAGCCCCCGGAGGAAACCCACATGGTCATGGGGAGAATGTACACATTCCTTACAGATACACATTCAGTGTTACAATGGCAGTGGGAATTGAACACCGCTGTAATAGTGTTACACTAACTGCTAAACTACCGTACTGCCAGTTCTTGTGATGTCACAGGAGCCTGCAGATGCTGGAATCTAAGCAAAGAGCAACCCTAGTGGGTCGAGCAGCACCTGGGGGGGGGGGGGGGAAATGGACTTCCACAATTTCCAGTCGAGACCCTTCATCTGCACTGAACTTCCGTAGTGCTCCTTTATCCAGTCATTCCACTTACCATATTTCTTCCAGCTCAACAGTATAAGAGATGAATTGGTAAAGCTGCATCACTATTTTGTGTTAGAATAATGGCTTGTAAGAAAATTCCTTATAAAATAGTAAGAGCAATAAAATTATGCAAAATTAACATTTTTCTCTTTTTAACTTGCAGTACTTCATAGCTGTATCAATGATTTTTATTGGAGAAATAATATGTGCAATTGTTATTTTGATCTTTAAATCAATTGTAAGTATCAATCGCTTTGTTTCAGTTAATAATAATAGTGATGCTTACTGGTGGAATATCTTTGATAATGTTCATGTCCTAAAGGTGCTCTGCTTCTCCCTTTCTATTTCCTGCCCAGTTTTGCCTTAAATATAAACAATATGTTTCAAATCTTTGGTGCCCTTCCATGATGTCACCAAGGTCAAATTATGATTATAATCAGTAAAACATGAAGTTTTTTTGCACTAATATCTGAACAAAACATCTCAACATTTCACAGTTGCAGATTGGCAGGTATGATGTCGTAGGCATCACTGAATCATGGCTGAAAGATTATAGCTGAGAGGTTAATGTCCAAGAATACAAAAAGATAGGCAGGAAGGCTGGCATTGCTCTATTGATAAAAAAATAAATCAAATCATTAGAAAGAGGTGAAAGAGTGGAAGGTGTTGAGTCATTGTGGATAGAGCTAAGGAACTGCAAGGGTAAAAAGACCTTTACTACCAAACAGTAGTAAGGATGTGGCCTACAAATTGCAATGGGAGATAGAAAATTTATGCCTAAAGGGCAATATTACAATAGTCATGGGGGACTTCAATATGCAGGTAGATTGGGAAAATCAGGTTGGTGCTGGATACAGGAGGGGGAATTTCTAAAAGTGCCTATGAGATGGCTTTTTAGAGCAGCTCATGATTGATCCCACAAGAGGATCAGCTGTTCCGGATTGAGTATTGTGCAATGAACCAGAATTGATTAGAGAGCTGAAGGTTGAAGAACCCTTAGGGGAGGTGATCATAATATGATCAAATTCACCATGAAATTTGAGGAGGAGAAACTAAAGTCAGATGTATCAGTATTACATTGGAGTAAAGGGAATTGCAGAGGCATGAGAAAGGAGTTGGGCAGAACTGATTGGAAAAAAACACTGGCAGGGATGACGGCAGAGCAACAAAGGCTGGAATTTCTTTAAGCAATTTGGAAGGCACAGGATATATACATCCCAAAGAGGAAGAAGTATTCTAAAGGAAAAGTGACACAACTGTGGCTAACAAGAGAAGTCAAAGCCAACATAAAAGCCAAAGAGAGGGCATATAATAGAGCAAAAGATAGTGGGAAGTTAGAGGTTTGGGAAACTTTTAAAAAACGAAAGAAGGCAACTAAAAGAGTCATTAAGAAAGTAGAGGTGAAATACAAAAGTAAGCTAGCTAATAACATTGAAGAGGATGCCAGAGATTTCTTCAGATACATAAAGAGTAAAAGAGAGGTGAGAGTGCATATTGGACTGCTGGAAAATGATGCTGGAGAGGTAGTAAAGGGGGACAGTGAAATGATGGATGAACTGAATAACTATTTTGCTTCACTGTGGAAGACACTAGCAGAGGTGGCTGAAGAGATTTTGGAGGCATTAGTAATGATCTTTCAAGAATCGCTAGATTCTGGAATGGTTCCAGAAGATGGCAAAATTGCAAATGGCACTCCACTCTTCAAGGGAGAAAGGCAGAAGAAAGGAAACTATAGGCCAGTTAGTCTGAATGGTGGGAAGATGTTGGAGTCAATTATTAAGGATGCGGTCTCAGGGAACTTGGAGGCACATGATAAATAGGCCATAGTCAGAATGGTTTTCTCAAGGGAAAATTTTGCCTGACAAATCTATTGGATTCTTTGAAGAAGTAGCAAGCAGGATTGGCAAAGGAGGATCAATTGTTGTCGTGTACTTAGATTTTCAGAAGGCCTTCGATAAGGTGCTACACATGAGGCTACTTAAACAAGCTAGGAGCCCATGTATTACAGGAAAGATTCTAGCGTGGATAAGGCAGTGGCTGATTGGCAGGAGGCAAAGAGTGGGAATAAAGGGAGCCTTTTCTGGCTGTCTGCCGGTGACTAGTGCTGTTCCACAGGGGACTGTGTCAGGGCCAGTTCTTTGTATGTTATATGTCAATGATTTGGATGATAGAATTGATTGTTTTCTTGGAAAGTTTGCAGATGATACGAAGATAGGTGGATGGGCAGGTAGTTTTGAGGAAGTAGAGAGGTTACAGAAGGACTTAGACATATTAGGAGAATGGGCAAAGGAATGGCAGATGGAATACAGTGTCGGGAAGTGTATGGCCATGCACTTTGGTAAAAGAAATGGTTAACTATTTTTAAATGGAGAGAAAATACCAAAAAACTGATGTGCAAAGGGATGTGGGAGCCCTTGTGCAGGATTATTTTGTTAATTCGTAGGTTGAGGCTGTGGTGAGGAAGGCAAATGCAACATTAGCATACATCTCAAGAGGACCAGAATATAAGAGCAAAGGTGTAATGTTGAAACACTGGTGAGGCTTCACTTTCGGTAGCGTGAGCAGTTTTGTACCCCTTATCCTAGAAAGGATGTGCTGAAACTGGAGTGGGTTCAAAGGAGATTCACAAAAATGATTCCAGGATTAAATGGCTTCATATGAAGAGTGCTTGATGGCTCTGAGCTTGTATTCACTCGAATTCAGAAGAATTAGAGGTGACCTCATTGAAGCCTATCAAATGGTGTAAGGTGGATGTGGAGAGGATGTTTTCTATGGTGGGAGTGTCCAAGACCAGAGGACACAGCCTCAGAATAGAGGGGTGACCTTTTAGAGCAGAGATGATGAGGAATTTCTTGAGCCAGAGAGTGGTGAATCTGTGGAATTTGTTGCCACAGGCAGCCATGGAAGCCAAGTCTTCATGTGTACTTAGGGCAGAGGTTGATAGATTCTTGACTGGTCAGGGAAAGAAGGGATACAGGGAGAAGGCAGGAGACTGAAGCTAACAGAAAAATTGGATTAGCCGTGATGAAATTATGGAGCAGACTCGATGGGCCAAATGGCCTAATGCTGCTCCTATACCTTATGATCTTATAAAAGGTAAATGTGAAAAAATTTCATGTCTCTTCTGCAACTGAATTTGATGGATTGATTTCGCAACAGATTCTCTTTTCTTCTAGCATTTCTTGTTCCTCAGCTAATGGAAACAAATCCTGTGAGAAGTTATCTGAATCTAACTTTTGTCCATTAAACCCAACACACACACATACACACATTCTATCTTTCCCTCACTTAAAAAATAAATCATATAAGCAACTAGTTTAGAACAGTGGTATTTCATTCATAGAACAGCATAGCACAGTATGGATCCTTTGGCCCAAGATGTCATGCCCACACTTTTAACCTGATCTAAGATCAATCTAACCCTTCCCTCCTACATAGTCCTCCATTTTCTATCATCCATGTGCTTTACTAAGGATTTTTAAATATCCCTAACGTATCTGCCTCTCCCACCCACCACTCTCTGGATATTCCCATTTACATTCCTCCACTCACCTTAAAATTATGCCCCACCATACTAGTAGTTTCTGCCCTGGGAGTCTATCTCTGTCTGTCCACTCTTATCATCTTGTACATCTCTGCCATGTCACCTCCCATCCTCCTTTGCTCCAAAGAGAAAAGCCCTAGCTCTTTCAGCCTCTCCTCATAAGACATTCTTTCTAATCTGGGCAGCATCCTGGTAAATCTCCTCTGCACCATCACCAAAGCTCGAAATCCTTCCTATAACGAGGCTACCCAAACTGAACACAATGTTCCTACTGTGATCTAACCAGGGTTTTATAGAGCTGCAACACTACCTCACATCCCTTGAATTCAATTTATTAGATCAGATTGATCTGAATCCAGTCCACAACTTTTAGAAGCAAGGTTCCTGCACTTAATTTCAGTGGAAATTGTTATTTTTTTTATTCAAAGGGGTTAAAATAAATAACTGGACTTGCAAAGAATCCATTAAAAAGATTGACAGAATTGACTCAGGAACTTTATGTGAGGTCATTATCCATTGTGATTTACCTATGGAAAATGTTCAAAAGTATAGGGTCAAAGAGTTGTAACGAAAAGAGCTTTTCAATGTTTTTTTTTGCTTTTGACCATGTGGCAAAAGGGAATGATGAAGTAAAATGGTGGAGTGGACGTAGTGTAATTAGATTTTAATAACATATGTAGTTCCCTAAGAAACACTGCACTGTGTAAACACTTTAAACCACTTTTTATAATGTTGGTTATATTTTAAATACGTGCTGATATTTATGTACATTTTATTCCATATTTCATATTTTAACCTCTAACTTTAAATAATTCTTTATTTCTTGTCACTGCTGAATATTGTTTTTGTTGCATGTCGCGCCAACACACTACAGCAAATTACTAATCGATGTGAGTACTGATCCTTGAGGTTTCATGCTATGGAAGTAAAGTATGTGTTGCTGCAGTTGGCCGATGTTGGAGATCAGGGAGCAGTCAGGTATCCCGTGTCTATGTTTGCAGGGAGTGTGTCCGATACGGCTCCTCTCAGACCACGCTGATCAAAAGGAGCATCCAAAGTAAACCCACAATGGCCAACGAGCTCACACAAAGTTCCCAGATCAATTCTCAACTTTTTTCAATGGTTCTTTTGCAAGTCCAGTTATTTACAATATTGAATGAAAAGTACCAATTTCTTATGAAATTATGTGCTGTTTGATTGCGGATCTTTAAAATTCCATTTTCACAATCCCAGTCCTGTTTTAGAATGAGAGGGTTCTGCACTGGAATCACATCAATGTGATCCAATGGATTAAATAGTGCTACTCCAAACTAGTCACCTGTATTATTTCTTTTTAAGTCAATTAATGAACCTGACTGCAATTTTGTTGCAACAACCTCCTTGAAACTACTACCAATGACACTCTGTCTCCTCTACACTCCCCAGTGAGTCTGACTGGGATATTATTCCTGGACCGTATCAGGTTGAAGGGTGGGTGACCTTATAAACGTACATAAATTCTTGAGAGGCATAGATAGAGTGGATGATGACAATCTTTTCCCCAAGGTGGCAAGCCTAGACTAATTTCTAAGCGGGGAGCAAACTCAGAAATCAGAGGTGCAAAGGGACTTGGGAGTCCCCAGTGCAAGACTCTCAGAAGGTTAACTTGTGGGTTGAATCGATGGTAAGGAAGCCAAACGCAATGTTAGCATTAATTTTGAAAGGCCTAGTATAAGGATGTAATGCTGAGGCATTGATAAGACTGCACTTAGAGTATTGTGAGCAGTTTTGGGGCATCATCAAGACAGCATTTCGCTGGAATCCTGAAGGGCAGAGGGAATGCAGGAGACCAAAGACAACTTGGCACTGTACCACAGCGGCAGAAATGAGGACCCTGAACCACACGTGGGGCACAATAGAGAAGATGGCCAAGGACAGACAGAGGTGAAAGACCTTCATTGCTACCCCAAATGGTAGCAGTGTAGCAGGCAGTAACTGTCTACAAAAAGATGTGCTGCCATCTAGAGAAGTTCACAAGAAAGATCCCGGGAATGAAAGGGTTAATGCACTTGTTACTCTGGGGTTGTACTCACTGGAGTTTAGAAGAATGAGGTGTGGGGGGGGGTGGGGGTGGAGAATCTCATTGAAATCTATCGAATATTGAAAGGCCTAGATAGAGTGACCATGGAGAGGATGTCTCCTAAAATGAGGGATCAGAAGGTACAGCTTCAGATTACGAGGACATTGCTTTAGAACAGAGATGAGGAGGAAGTTCTTTAGCCAGTGGGTGGAATTCATTGCCACAGATGGCTGGGGAGGCCCAGTCATTGGGTATATTTAAAGTGGAGAGTGATAGCTTCTGCAAAGGCTATGGGGAGAAGCCAGGAGAATTGGACAGGGAGAGATAATAAATAAATTTGTCATGATGGCATGGTGTAGCAGACTCAATGGTCCTTTTTTCTCCTAGGTCTTATGGCCTAAAATTAAAGGGCATAGATTTAAGGTGAGAGGGCCAAGATTTAAAAGGAATCTGTGGGTGACTTTTTCATATAGAGGGTGGCAGGTATATGTAACAACAAGCTGCTGGAGAAAGCTGTAGAACTGGGTACAATTACAAAGTTTAGAAGACATTTAGGCGTGGATAGAAAAGGCCTAGAGGGATGTGGACCAAATGCAACTAATGGGACTAGATCAGATAGACATCTTGGTTAGCATGGATGAACAGGGCTGAATGGCCTCTTTCTGTTTTGTATGACTCTAACTCTAGAATCAATAGTAAGACAGTAATATTGCAAGAGAACTCTTTCAATGTTACGCATAACTGAATTGTTAAAGGCAGAGCCAACCCATTCATTTCCATACAAACTCTGGCATCGTTTTCATAACCTACGGTACATTTCACTTCACAATCTAATTTGATTTGCAATTAAGATAATTTCATTGCTAATTCCTCTGCAATAAATATTACCATCCAACTGATAGAAATGTTGATTTTCATTAGATAAAAGACACGACAAAGTGGTGTGATAATTCACAAGCTAAATGCTTACAAGCAGAGTGTAGAAAGTTTTTGAATCTCCCCTTCCTTCCATGTAACTTTGCTTACTTCCCAATTTTTTTCAGCCTATAAAGATTTGGAGCACATTTTTATCCATGCACAGAATTTTTTTTGTTATTCAAGACTCCCTCCTTTCTCAATTTGGTTTTCACTCCACTGAAATAATTGACAACAATAGACTGTCACAGACCTCAGCTGTTTTATCTACCCTTTGATCTTTCCACTTTCTTGCTCCCTCTGTTGCTATTGATACCATTGTTTAGTTTGTCATCTTTAAACAACTCAGTGGTTTCAGGCCTCTTCTAAAGGCAAAACCCTTTCCTGAGTCAGCTTACACTTTCAAACACATCACTACATAGAAAATGCAACACACGCAAAATGCTGGGGGAACTCAACAAGCCATTATTATTACTGCTAGGTCCTGATGAAGGGTCTCAGCCCAGAATGTTGACTGCCATCTCCATAGATGCTGCCTGACCTGCTGAGTTCCTCCAGAATTATGTATGTGCTGGTCTGCAGAATGTCTTGTGTTTATTAGACCATAATGTTGACTGCCATCTCCACAGATGCTGCCTGACCTGCAGAGTTCCTCCAGAATTGTGTATGTGCTGATCTGCAGAATGTCCTGTGTTTATTAGACCATAAGATATAGGAGCGGAATCAGGCCAGTTGACCCCTCAGGACTTCTCAGCCATTCAATTATGGCTGGTTTTTTTTCCAACCCCATTCTTCTGCCTTTTCCCTTCTCCCCTTAACCATCAACCACCTTAACAATCAAGAATCTATCAATCTCTGCCTTACGAACACCCATTGATTTGTCTCCACCAGTTCTCCGTGGCAACAAAATCCACAGATTCACCACTCACTGGCTGAAGAAGTTTCTCCTCATCTCAGTTCTCAAGGGATGCCCGTCTGAGGGTGTTCCTTTGGATCCAGGACTCTCCTGTTAATGAAACATCCTTTCTAGCCAGGCCTTTCAGTATCACTGGTTTTGCATTTTCTGTATGTTGATCTGGATTTCTAGTATCAGCAGAATCACTTATGTTATTTTCTTTTCTCTCGTGTAATTTATACACACTGCCTGTGAGGAAATCTATTCTTAATCTCCTCTACCTTATGCTTCATGCCTATGTTCATTAGTACAGATTTCTTCTACATCCATAAAATTGTTTGCATCTGCCTCCGCCTCCACAGCTTTCAAATCTTAGTCTGTAAATCCGTTACCTCAGGGCCCAACTTTCCTGTCTGCACACATGGCAACTAATCTGTTCTCTCTGCTTGCCCCCTTCAGTCCACTTCTTTAACGTTGTCCATTTTTATGTGGCATCTTCTGTCATAAAAGAAGTCCTGGAGAAATGCAAGTTATTGGTTACTTTTTATAGTCTACCTTTTCGCATCCTGCATATTACAATAATTCTTCAATATATTGTCAAAGGCCTAGACTCATATAAAATTGATAGTCACTGCCTGTGCAGTTCATCATAGGAGCTATAGCTGTGGTTGTTACTGAACTCCATAATACTCCAGAGGCCTATTCCAATTATTAATTTTTAGCTGCAGAAAAAATATTGGTGCAGTGTATTTCTGTTTTCCCTACCCAGTCTGGCTCCAATCCCTTATCAATGTGGTGAACAGTTAAATTGCCTCTGAAGTAGCCAGGCAAGTCAATTTAGTAAATAAGGTTGGACAATAAATATTGTGATCTAGAGGTGGGAACAATATTCAGGAAGATGTAATTGCCAACCGTCTGTGTCTGTATTTCCTTTAGATTGCGTTACTATTTCAAGATGAGGCCCTTAAATTATTAAAAAACAACTACTCTGGATTTGGTGATAAAAACTTAGCAAGTACTGGATGGGATGCTATTATGAAAACAGTAAGTTGCAAAGACCCATTGACATATTCTGTAATGAGGTTATTTTGGACAATTGAGTAACTACAGTCAGTTTCTGATGTAGCAGCAAAGGGTAGAGATCCGATTGGAAAACGTGCGTTGGAATTGTGGGGAATGAGGACCCTGTACAACCCTGACCTACTGCAGGTCCCAACTCTCTTTTGTGCGATCCTTCATAATGACGATGGGGTCTGGTCAGGGGCAAACTCACTGCCTACACGGCGTAAGGTCAAGGCACTGCGGCCTCAGCTCACTCACTGAAACCAGGGCTGCAGCTCTGATAGAATGAGAGATGTGAATGCAGCCCAGTCCATCACGTAAACCAACCTTCCCCGACATGACTTTGTTTACACTTTCCCTGCCTCAGGACAACAGTCAGTATACTGAAAAAAATCCTCCCACCCCAGCCGGCGCTCTCTTCTAAACCCTCCCATTGGGCAGTGGATACAAATCTAGAAAACACACAGCACCAAGCTCAAGGACAGCGTCTAGCCCACCGATACAAGACTCTCGACTGGACCTCTTCATTGATGAAGATAAACTCTTGATTTCATAACCTATCTCACCATTTGCATGGATGTGCTGGGCCAAAAGACTATGCTGCACATGGTCAACTGTAACGCTGTGAATGGAATCAAGGACATTTGTCTCAAAGTCTCATTTGAGATTCCTTCCGAATCCCCTTCCCACAGGCATTGCACTTTCTCCATAACTACAGTATAACATTCCTCCAATTCTGCTACTGCATTTCCCTTTCAACTACTGAGAGATACTTATGTTGGAATGATTGAGGATGGCATGCAAGACAAGGTTTTCCGTTGTATCTCAGTACACGTGACAGTAATGCTTGGAATGATCGTGGATGGCACACAAGACAAGGTTTTCCTCTGTACACATGACAATAATGAACGAATTGACAATTAACTAATTACCAATTGTGCCTCCCTGAGAATAGAAACCAGTGGGAGATTTAGGGTGCTCTTCAGCCTCGGAGGAAAGTGGCGAGGCAGTGGCTTTCACTATTGTTGACAAATGGTCTGTAGTTACCCTGTTCACCTTTGCCTCCTTTGTCCACCTACAGCAGATCATACAGGACCACGGCACATCGTCCTCTTCCCGCTGTGGGAGCTGAAGCTGTAAATTTGCACATTAACTTCATCTTTATAACTTCAGGAGCTCCCAGGTGCTTGGATATATTCCAACTGCTTATCAGGTGGCAATGAGGCTGGGGCAGATCACTTCTTTTGTTGCTTGTTTATGGACCTAATAAGAGCAAATAGAATTAGTGTAGATGGGCAGAAAGGCCCACATGGCTGTAGTGAGCTGAAGGGCCTCTTTCTGTGCTGGACAACTATTATTCTATGGCTCTATGAGTGTAATCAGCGACACGTGAGAGACCCTCCAAGTCCCTTCCCCACAAGCTTGGACTGGCTCGTCACCCATGCTTACAGGTAGATGAACTCTTGAATTTTTGGGATGGAGCTGGTTGAAGATGCTGTCTACAACAGGGGTGAAGATTTTACTAAGCAAAAATAACACTCTTTTTGTCATTCCAGTTCCATTGCTGTGGGTTAAACAATTACACAGATTTTGAAGGATCCTACTATCAAATAGAAAAGGGACGTCGGTACCCTAAGAGTTGCTGCCGAAACCCATTTTCTGCAGACTGCGATGGGTTGTCCACCTCAGATGATGTCATTTATACAGAGGTACAGGATCGGTGTGAACTGTCAGCAAAGGTAGAATTGACAGTCAGATTTTTTATTGTTAAATTGTATGACAAAAGATGCCAATTTTACTCTTTATATTTGTTTTAAGGGCTGTTTATCTTTTGTAACCGCAATGATCAAAAGGAACAGTTCTGTCATTGGTGGTGTTGCTATAGGAATCAGTCTGATACAGGTAAGATGTGATAACGGCATCTGACACATTAAAGTGCCGTGATTCCTGACAGTATTGGTGAAAGTGTCAGGGTTAAAGTTCCACCTTTCCATGTTATCCTGCTGACAGCTGACCGGATTTCTGTGCAAAGGGAGATTCGACATTTAAAAGCAAAACTGTAAGCAGGAACACATCTGACAGGTTCATAGATTCCGACCCCACAACTCTCAATGTGGAACATCTGACACTGGCAGGGACAAAGTCCAGGAGGCTCATGACCATTGGAACTGTTCTGCTGCATAAAACGAATATGCTTCAGCTTTGTGGGGAGGTAACACGGGCAATCAATTATCCAATGCCATGACCTTTTTACTGACTTCACCAGGCTGCCCAAGACGGGTGTCCAGCCACATTCTGTGATGTGTCTGCATGAAGCATCGCTGCACTATCCTGGGCCAAATTCAGCAGACATCCCTTACCTATTACAGCGCCAGTATTTACTGATCAGGGTTCGATTCCTGACACCGTCTATTCTCCCCGTATTCCAAAGACACACATGGGTAGGGTTAGTGAGTTATGGGCATGCTATCTTGGCACTAGAAGCTTGGTGATACCTGCAGGCTGCCCAGCTCAATTCTTGCTGATTTGATTTAACCAAATGACACGTCTCTCTGTATGCTTCGATGTACCTGTGAAAAATAAATCTAATCACTTTTCTCCCTTATGGGTTATGTTGCTTCTCGTTGACCTGAGAGCCAGCATAAATTGGGTGGGCTCCACGTGCAGCAAAACACAAAGAAAATGATGTTCTTTACAATATTGAACCAAACTGTTCACTTTGCAAGTGAGAATCTTATGCAGAATCATGGGGTAGAAATTTGCTCTCTCGATTCCACTTTTTCTGAAGGGCAATTAAGACCCTCTAAGTCGGGCAGCATCCACGGAAAGGAATAGACAGTGGATGTTTCAGGCTAAGACCCTTCATCAGGACTGGAAAAGGAGGGGAAAGAAGTCAGAATAATAAGGTGGGTGAGGGAAAGGAGTAGAAGCCTGCAGGTGATAGGTGAGACCAGGTGAGGGGTGAGGGGGTGAGGAAGGGAGGATGAAGTGAGGAGGAGGGAGTGGAAGCCTGCAGGTGACAGGTGAGACCAGGTGAGGGGGTGAGGAAGGGAGGAAGGGAGGATGAAGTGAGGAGGAGGGAGTAGAAGCCTGCAGGTGACAGGTGAGGGGGTGAGGAAGGGAGGAGGGGAGGATAAAGTGAGGCGGAGGGAGTACAAGCCTGCAGGTGATAGGTGAGACCAGGTGAGGGGGTGAGGAAGGGAGGAAGGGAGGATGAAGTGAGGAGGAGGGAGTACAAGCCTGCAGGTGATAGGTGAGACCAGGTGAGGGGGTGAGGAGGAGGGAGTACAAGCCTGCAGGTGATAGGTGAGACCAAGTGAGGGGTGAGGGGTGAGGAAGGGAGGATGAAGTGAGGAGGAGGGAGTAGAAGCCTGCAGGTGACAGGTGAGACCAGGTGAGGGGGTGAGGAAGGGAGGAAGGGAGGATGAAGTGAGGAGGAGGGAGTAGAAGTCTGCAGGTGATAGGTGAGACCAGGTGAGGGGGTGAGGAAGGGAGGATGAAGTGAGGAGGAGGGAGGTAATTGGTGGAAGAATCTGACCGGAGAGGAGATGAACCATGGGAGAAAGGAAAGGAGGAGGAGCACCAGAGGCAATTAGTCAACGATGCCTGTGTTAAGAAACGTTACCAGACCATGCCAACAGGGAATTCAAATTACAAAATTAGACTCTGATTTCAATAGCTAATGTATTGAATATTCTCAGGTTTTCTTTCCAAACCTCCAGTCTTAGGCAGCTCTGGCAATGGCAAAGGTTGATAATTATTAGGAAAAATAATATTGCAGGGATTGATATAAAGAAATTAAATTGAATGAAATATGTAGTGCAAAAAGAGAGTGAGAAATAGTGAGGTAGTGTACATGGGATCATTCTTCATTCAGAAATCTGATGACAGAGGGGAAGAAGCTGTTCCTAAAACATTGAGTGTGTGTCTTCAGGCTTCTGTACCTCCTCTCTGAAATGAAAAGCAGGCCTGTCCTGTATGAAGGGGGTCCTTAACCTTCCTGAGGCGTTGCCTACTGAAGATGTTTTCAGTGCTGGGGAGACTAGTGCCCGTAATGAAGCTGGCTGAACTTCCTGCAGCTTTTTCCGATCCTGTGTGCTGGCCCTTCCGTACCAGATAGTGATTCAGCCAGCCAGAGTGCCCTCCACTTCCTACTTCAAAATGATCTGGGGAGCAACTTGCAATAGTGTTCACTTCCCCTGCTGAGAACATATTGTATTTGGAGTATTGTATTTTGTTTTCTATCTGAACACCTGTCAGTATCCGAAGCTCAGGTGTGTTCGGTTCATTGTTTTCTCACCCTTAATTTAAGAGCTGGAAATGAATGTGCTGAGGTCCCGGTGAGTGATCCTTCTGCGAAGGGCACCTCACCACCAAGGCAGGTTCAGGAAACCTACCCCACAGTGCCTGCCCTGCTGTACAGCTGTACCACTGCAGATTGTTCTACCTTCTCTAGAACCGTTTGCCCTCAAAGAGACTCAGTAAGAGCTATTTGACTTTTTACCAAATCCTGCTGCTGATTTGATGGAGAATCAAAAGGAAAAGTAAAAATTTTAAAGCAACTTCAATTCAAAATCATTTTTCTTTTACAACAGATGTAATTTGAATCAATGAATGATCCTGAAACAGAAATAGTGAAATGTAACAAGGACTCTGCCCCGAAATATTAACCCACTATTTCTCTTCCATATGCTGTGAATGGTGGCAATAAATATCAGGTCCACCACTTATATTGATGCTTTAGAATCAGAACCAGGTTTAATATCACTGGTATATCCTGTGAAACTTGTAGTTTTGTGGCAGCAGTACAGTTCAATACATTAAAAATCTATAAATTACAATAAGTTGATTAATTTTATGTAATTTTTAATATAAGTGCGGCAACAAGTGAGTCAAAAAACAGTGAAGACATGTTTGTGGGTTGGTTCAATGTCTGGCAAAGGGGAAGAAAGTTCTAAAGCATTGATGGTGTGCCTTTGAGCTCCTGTACCCCCGTGTGATGGTAGCAATGATTAAAGGACATGTCGTGGAGATGGTGGTCCTTAATGATGGATACCATCTTTCTGAGACATAGCCTTTTGAAGATGTCCTCAAGATGTACAGTGCTTGCTTCTTCTGACAGTGAGAATGACCTAATCCAAGATCGTGAACTTTGTTTCTTTTATTTCCTTTGTCTAGGTGATAGCCATGGCAATTTCACTGACATTATTCATCAACCTATTCCGCAATGTATAGAGATTTAGAAATGTTAGTTTGCTATTGTATTCCCTTGAAATGTTAAATATGTTTGTAAATAAAGGATTGATAATATAAGTGAATAGAAACAGAGAGTTGTAATAAAATCTCTGCAAAAGATTTTAATGCTATTAAAAACTACTGCAGCTTCAGGCTAAATGTTTAACACAGCTTGTTTTCATTCCATCTCCATCTTTTCTTACTTTTTATAACATCAATAACAGTCCTTGTGATACTTATATGTTATTCATGATGTTATTAAGGAAGTAATTTATCATCTCATTACTGAATGGTTCGAGGAAATCAGACTGCAGTGTGTATATACCAGTTCTATATCAGACATTAGATATTTCATTAAAATGCTGCCAATCCAGGGATCAGCAGTAGAACGTTACTGAAGAACTTAGTAATCTGCTTCTCTCCCGAATGCCCACTTCAAAATTTGCACCAGATATAAACTAAGCAAAAAGAATAAACATAATTTGTAGCCCAAATGCAGAAAGTTACGATTGCTGAGTTGGAGAATGGTTATGCTCTCATTAAACATGGTCAGAGTGCACAGAGCACTACGGATGGAGTGCGCAGTCAGGAAGCTTTCCACCGGGTCTCCTCAGCTTCACTTCTTTCTGATTGGCGTTGTTGCTTACATTCTGAATGTACTGTAATTAAACTTAATGTCGATGTTGCGTTGGGTTGTTTATGAATATTGCTGAGTGAAACGTGCCTTTGTACTGTTTGGTAATACTACAGATACATGTGGAATTATGAATGGCTTGGGGTTAAATGTTATAATGTGATCAGAAGATTTCAATGTCACAAATCACATTGAAGTTGTATCAGTTCTTTTGTCATCCCAAGTAGAAATGAAATTATAATCTTCTACCATCTGTTATTAGAGTCATCGAGTTCTGCAGCACGGAAATGGGCCCTTTGGCCCCTCTACTCTGTGCTGAACTATTATTCTTCCTAGTCTCATTGATTTACAAGCAGACCATAGCTTTCCATACCTCTCCCATCCATATACTTATCCAAACTTCTCTTCAATGTTGAACTTGAACCCACACCCACCATTTCTGCTGGCAGCTCATTCCACACTCTCAGGGCCCTCTGAGAGAAACTCCCCCTAAACATATCACCATTAACCCATGATGAGTAATTCTACTCTCACCCGACCTCAGTTGGAACAGCCCGCTTGCATTTGCCCTACATTTACCACTCATAACTTTATATAGCTCTACCAAATCTCCCCTCATTCTCCTAAGCTCCAGTAATACTGTATATCCAGTGTTTTCATAAAACACCATGATTTTAATTTAAGCAGAAAGCACCTATTAGTAAAATACAATATATTTCAGTATTTTATATTTATAATAAGTTTTTAATAAATGTATGTCTGTATTAATTTGGAACTTGCATGACACTTCTAACTACAGCAAGTACTTTTTAACACCAACTCATGCCTTGGACCACAATTTAAAAAAAGGTTTTGTTATCGTAAAACTTACAATTGTTTCAGGCAAAGGACTCTAAAAATAAGCTGCTTTTAATTGCTGTGGCTGCACCTTTCACCCATGGATTTCAAGCTCTGCACCTTGTGCAAAGTGATATAGAACATCGAACACACAGCACTTGGAACAGAGTCTTCACGCCAACAGTTCGGCACCGATCATGATGCCAAACTAAACCAATCCCCTCTCCCTGCACCTCCCTATTCCCTGAAGACAGAAGGGACTACTAATGCTCGAATCTGGAGCAAATACAAACTGCTGGAGGAACTCAGCAGGTTGAGCAGTATCAGTAGAGGGAAATAGACTTTTTTTTTTAGCTTGAGACCCTCCAACTGTCCACTTACCTCCACAGAGGCTACTCGATCCCCTGAGTTCCTCCAGCTGGTTCTTTCTCTCTATACCCTTCCTGATAATAATGGTCTTCCACCCTCTTTCATTTACAGGTTTGAGCCAATTTTTGTTTTTGTTTTTGTTTTCTGTAAATACCAGTTCACTGCACACTTTGGAGTGTAATATAGGCAATAAAAGAAGTCCAGACTTAAAAGCTGTTGGTATTACAGGCTGCTTGTGCCAACAAACTCCTGCTGCCCCCTACTGACATAATCAGAGACTCCATCACCTGCTCCGATTACTGTATTTACAGCTGAAAAGATTTAGCATTTTCTCCAAAGCTCAGGGTGTCCCAAAGCACTTTCCAAATACAGTCGCAACTGTAATTACAGCAAGACAATGATCCTTGCGCACAACAAGCTCCCAGGAGCAGCAGTACAATTATTGATCAGGTCAGGCCACCTTTGGGCTAAGAACACTGACATGTGCATACCCCTATGTATAAACAAGCCCCCATAATATTATGAAGTTCAAAAATCAAACATATCTGTGTATGTACATTCATTCCAGTGCACATTAATTAGTGTAGGTATATAAGTTTCTTGTACATTGCATTTTGTAGGATTGCTTTTATATTTTTATTTATTGTGTACTTCATGTTTATTGGGTTTTTTATGCTACATTGGATCTGGAGTAACAATCATTTCATTCTCCTTTACACTTGTGTACTGAACAATGACGTTCAACAATCTTGAATCTTGAACTGCAGAACTCTCTCCACTTTTAGTTGTTCCTCTTTATCAGTCTTATAAAATTATAGGATATAGGAACAGAATTAGGCCATTCATTACAATACTGTGGAGTTGTAGTTACCATATTGAGTGACTTTTGACTATTTTCCATCTTATGGGCAATATTGACGTGGATACCTGTAAAAACAGAACCTGTTTGTTACCCAGGGTTGACCTGTAATCTGTTTTGGATGCTGACTGAGGAGTCAGTGGCCACTTTATTCGGTGTATCTCTACACCTGTTTGTTAATGCAAATACCATTTTGTGGCAGCAACTCAATGCATAAAAGCATGCAAACATGGCTATGAGGTTCAGTTGTTGTTCAGATTAAACATCAGAATGAGAAGAAATGAGATCTAAGCGACTTTGACAATGAAATGATTGGTGGTGCCAGATGGGGTGGTTTGAGTATCTCAGAAACTGCTGGTCTCCTGGAATTTTCATGCACAACAGTCTATAGAGATTACAGATAAACAAAAAGCATCCAGTGAACGGCAGTCCTGTGGGTGGAAACACCTTGTTAATGAAAGAGGTCAGAGGAGAATGGCCAGACTGGTTCAAGCTGACAGGAAGGCAACAGTCACTGAAGTAACCATGTTACAGCAGAGGTGCGCAGAAGAGCATCTCTGAATGTACAACACACTGAACCTTGAAGTGGATGGGCTACAACAGCAGAAGATCACACCAGGTTTCATTCCTGTATGTAATAAAGTGGCCACTGAGTGAATATTAGTCAGGAAGTTGTGGAAACCAGGAAATAAAACCCTTAAAGTTAACCCCTGTCTTAAAGGGATTCCTATGAATCTTAAGCCAGAATCTTAGCAAAGGGAAACCTTTCTCAAAATGGCATGTGAGATTGAGTTTAAGAGTTGAGAGGTAATATTGCAGCTATACAGGACCCTGGTCAGACCCCATTCGGAGGAACAAATTTGTAGAGAGATTGCAGACTTGCAAGTAACATAACTTTATACTTTATTGTCGCCAAACAATTGATAATTGAACGTACAATCATCACAGCGATATTTGATTCTGCACTTTGCGCTCCCTGGAGTACAAAAGGTTGTTATAGTACTGATTTTAATTTTCCACAGATTGACTGGGACTCACACTGTAAAAAGACTGGATGGAAAAGACTTCGTCAAATGTATTCAGTACATAAAGTCCCAATGAGAGAGGGTGCGAGACTTGATCTGCTGTTAGAGAATGAGACAGAGCAGGTGACAAAAGTATGTGCATGGGAACACTTTGCATCTGGTGATCACAATTCCATTAGTTTCAAAGTAAATATGCAAAACTATATGTCTGGTCCGTGGGTTGAGATTCTAGATTGGAGAAAGGCCAATTTTAATGGGACCAGAAAGGATCTGGCAAATGTAGATTGGGACAGGTTGTTTTCTAGCAAAGGTGTATTGGTGAGTGTGAGGCCTTCAAGAGTGATATTTTGAGAGTGCAAAGCTTGTATATCCCTGCTACAATAAAAGGTAAAGATAACAGATGTAGGTAGCTTGTTTTTCAATAGATATTACATTGAGGTCCTGATTAAGAAAAAGAAGGAGGTTCATAGTAGGATTAGGCTGGTAGGAACAAATGAGGTGCTTGTGGAGTATAACAAATGCAAGAGAACGCTTAAGAAAGAAATCAGGAGGGATAAAAGAAGGTATGAGGTTGCTCTAGCAGACAAAGCGAAGGAGACTCCCAAGTGATTCTAAAGATATGTTAGCAAAAGGCTGGCAAGGGATTAAATTGACCTTCTGAAAGATCAGAATGGTAATCCATTATTCTTTTGCATCTGTATTTCCTTGGGCGATGGACATGAAGTCTTTAGAGTAAGGCAAAGCGGCATCCACAAGCAAACCCTATACAGATTACAGAGGAGTTGGTGTTCGCTGTCTTGAGGCAAACTAGGGCGGATAAATCCCCAGGGCTTGACAAAGCATTCCCTCGGACCCTGCAAGAGGCAAGTGCAGAAGTTGCTGGGGCCTTAGCAGAGATATTTAAATCATCCTTAGTGATAGGTGAGGTGCCAGAGGATTGGAGGACAGCCTATCTACACTCTCATAATTTTGCATACCTCTATCAAATCTCCCCTCGGTTTTCTCTATTCCAGGGAATAAAGTCCTAACATATTCAATCTTTCCGTATAACTCGGGTCCTCCAGTCCCTGCAACATCCCTGTCAATTTTCTTCGTACACTTTTCAATCTTATTTATATCTTTCCTGTAGATAAGTGGCCAAAACTGCACACAGTACTCCTAATTAGGCCGCACCAATGTCTTACACAGCTTCAGCGTAACGTCCTGTAATGTTGAATCAGGTTTGTGGGTCCAGCGAGTGAGACAGAAAATGCACTGACTTCGAATAGGTATATTAATCATTAAACAGTAAAAATTAAAAAAAACATTCATGTTTCCCAAGTTACAGACAGTAGAAAGCTGAATACTCAACAAACATAATTAATTAAAAGTTCACGCAGAAGATACCTTCTCAACCATCATGTGCATCTTGACCTAAAACAAAGTGTGACGCCAAACCAAGCTATCGGACGATTGATGCTAATGAGAGAGATAAGAGAGACAATGGAGAAACATTCAAAATGCTAACAAGAGAGGAGAGAGGGATTAACGGAAAAGAAACACAATTCCGAATGTTGACAGACCGATTGCTTTGAACCTGAACTGTTTGAAGTTTGATGGACAGGTGATACTAAAGCAGGGGGATAAAAAGAGCAGGTTCGCTGAGGCACGGGACACCACGAGATCACGAGACAACGAGACCCTGGAAAGAGCGATGTGCCCCCACAAGTGGTGAGAGTTTGGAGGTCCGGTTCGCGGGAACCGACAATAGGCTCACAGGGTGTAAAGGTACGATCGGTGGGAACCTGGTGTGTGTGTCCGCCCTTGCCTGGATGCCGGGTTCACTATGGAAGAATGGTCATGTCTGGAACGGAGGGGTCACAGTCGGTGACCACAGCGAGATAGAAGACATCAAAAAGAGTCTGCCCGAAACCAACTGCGAAGACATCAAAGGCTGAACCAAATTGCATCCCTCTCTCTCTCTCTCTCTCCAACGGTACAACAGCGATTACTGCGAACTGCACTAAGCTGAAATGAACTCTGTCACTGTAAGACTGATCATTTTACCCCTAGACTGTGATAGAACTTGGTTGATTCCTACTACCCTAGTTCTGTGTATAGGTGTGTATTATCATTGCTAACCTGTTACATTTATATCCTTACGATTAGAGTACTGTATTATTTGTTTCTTTAATAAAACTTAATTAGTTCCCAGTAATCCAGACTCTAACAAGTGTTCCATTTCTGCTGGTTTGGCAACCCAGTTACAGGGTACGTAACATAAGGAAGAGAGAAAGTCCCTTTCACATGCAACTTTGTACACCCAGGATGTCTGAAACTCGATGCCAAGCATCTATCCAATGGGAAAAGCAGCTACATCTAAACTAACCAATCACAATGGAAGTGACTTTTGACAATCAGAACAAGCCACACCCCCACAGGACACATCCCATTTCCTGTACTCAATACTTTGATTTATGAAGGCCAATGTACCAAAAGCTTTCTTTATGACCCTACCTACCTCTGAAGTCACTTTCAATGAATTATAGACCTGTATTCCCAGACCCCTTTGTTCTACCCCACTCCTCAGTGCCCTACCATCAAGTCCTACGCTGGTTGGACATACTGAAGTGCAACACCTCACACTTGTTTGCATCAAGTGGCATCTGCCGTTTTTCAGAGGATTGGAGCACAGGCTTTTTCCACTGAGGTTGGGTGGGACTACAGGTAGAGGTCAGAGGTTAAGGATGAAAGGTGAAATCTTAAAGGGGAACATGAGGGGAAATTTCTTCACTCAGAGGGTCATGAGAGTGCGGGATGAGCTGCCAGCACAAATGGTGCATGCGAGCTCGATTTCAACATTTAAGAGATGTTTGGATGGGGACATGGGTCATGAGGGTATAGAGGGCTATGATCTCAGTGTAGGTCGATGGGACTAGGCAGTTCAAGCTATTTGGCATGGATTAGATGGGCTGAAGGGCCTGTTTCTGTGCTATACTTTTTCTATGACTCTATAACATATCTGCAGAATCCCTTAGTATTCTTTTTCACCTTGTCTGCTATGGCAACTTAATACCTTCTTTTAGCCCTCCTAATTTTTTTTTTAAGTGTTCTTCTGCATTTCTTAATCTCTTTAAGTACCTCATTTGTTCTTACCTGCCTGTACCTGCTATGCACCTCTTTCTTTTTATTTACCTGGGCCTCTGTATCTCTTCAAAACCAAGGTTTCCTAAACCTGATCTCTTTACCTTCTGACAGGCACTGACAAGCATATTCTAGCTCAATACACAGTGTAATGATTTAATCTGTATAAACCATATGCAAGACAAGCTTTTCAATGTATCACAATACGTACATGTGATAGTAATTAACCAATTCCAGTACCATATTTTACAGTCACTGTGTACGTTTGATGCAGAATTGACCACTATGCATTAAAGATCTGCAGTGTGGGAGTGCTACCGCTGGAAGGGGCTCAGGAATCTGAGAGTGACACACCACCCCTTCTCCTGAGTGATTAGGGGTAGGTGGTAAACATTGGCTCCAGGACTCCATGAGTCAACAGCAGTAAAAGCAACTTTTATGTAGCTTAAAACACTAAATCAGCATTAAGAACACCTTCATCCACAACTAGCTTAAAACACTAATACAAAATAAACCATAGATGTCAATGTACATAGGCAACAGTAGAAGAATTACAGATTGCACCATCTGTCAAAAAATAATTTTTTTCCTTTTTTTTAATGTGACGTGGGAATTGCTGGGGAGACGGATGTTTATCAGATGAGCGGAATCACTCTCGAGAAGGTGGTGTTGAAACACTTCCTCAAATCGAGGAACCCCTCCTGGTGGTGACTCTCCCCCACACTGCTGTCCCCTACCTTAGTGGGCAGATCTGTAGATGTTCAAAGCTTGTTTAAAGCAGCCCTCTGGTTGTAGGCAGAACAAAATGAAACCCTGTTGATTTATCCAGACAAAAATGCTCTGAATAAATTGACATGAGAATATTGCATCTGATCCAAGAATTGAGAGCTGCTGTTTATCTTAAACTGATGCTCATCATTTAAGAAATATTCTATATATCTACATCCAGTTGGGCTTAGTATGGTCACACCTCTCAGTACAACGGAGGATGTGATGTGACTGAGTTGCCTGATCATGATGTCACATGGTACGACCACCTGGTGGCGCTAAACCTGGGCAATTCAATAACCCGCGAACTGACCATTTGGAAATCCTGACAGTTCAGATCTCCCTCGCCAGGGCATTTTTGCCACACTCCCCCATTCACCCATTTGCTCACTGTGTCCCAGCTCCCATGGCCTCATTCACTCACCAGGGCCACAGTTTCTGGGCTCCCATTAAATTTGTTTGATTCTGTTTGAAACTCACCAGGCTCCTTGGAAGATTTATTATTCTACAGTGTAACTTAGAAAAAAAAAGTTATATTACCATATCCAACATTCTGGAAAAACTACTAGTCTGGCACATTCAGAGACCCGAGCGCTCCAGATTGACGGAGTATTTGAAGTATATTTATTATCAAAGTATGTATACATTATACAACCTTGAGATTTGTCTCCTCACAGGCAGGCTCAAAGCAAGAAACCCAAAGTGAACCCATTTTAAAAAATCCAACAAGCACCCAATGTGCAGAGAGAGAGAAAAAAAACAAATTGTGTAATCAATAAAAGCAAGCATACCGCGTTCAGAGCTAAAATAAGTCCACAGACGTGAAGCCTGGAGCAGGCCCACAGCCTCAGTGCAGTGGAGAGTGAAGCAGCGAGCAGAACCAGCCTGACCCTCGGCACTTAAATCAGCCAGACGATGGGTCGTTCCTCGCTCTAAGACCTGGGCTCCATCTCATCGATACATTCTGGGCCTGGACACCGCCACCATGTTCTGACCCGTAGCCAATCTTTCCAAATCGGCTCGGCGCTTAGATCAATTAGACCTCGCTCTCGGTTTAGCTGGAAGGGCTGAAAACTCCCCTGCTCCGACTTTTCTCTGCTTCACACGCCCCAACTCCATTTCGAACATGCCTCGCCTCGCTCTGACCACTTCTTCTCAAACATGCCTCAATCTTTGAGTCAGCCTCGCCCTTACTCGTCTCTTTATTGTTTGCGCTGATCGCGTATCATAATGTTTTTTACAGAACAAGTGTCATTAATAAAGTATTTAGTTGTATTTCTTGCTTTGAGAACCACCAGTAAGTAGTCACCTGTCACCAGCAGTGGCATCAACGGAGTATTCCACGGTCTCTGTCCTCCCTCTGCCCTGCTGGCAGTACCTTACCCCTACAAACTTAATTCTCCAGCTATTGACACAGGTTGGGAGTTCCAACCCACTGCTCCCACACGGTTACTGATGAGCGAGTGTCACATCATCAGACAATGAAGCATTAATTGGCTCTGTGGTGAAGCAGAGCGGAGGAAACCTGAGCAAGATTCTGACCAGTGAAGATACAGAGGCAGATTTTACAACGTTTCCGTCCCACTGCCCATGAGTCTGAATGCAACCCAACTCAGATGGAGACGACTGTACCCACCTCCTCAGGCACAGAGCTGAGGTCTCAGCGGCAGCTGGGCTGCAGGGGTCCTGGTGTAGAGACCCCAACATCGGGAGGTCTTTCACAGAAAGTGGAGCTTCGATCAAAGAAATAAGCAAAATACTAAAATAAATTAATAATCAAAATTTCCTTCCTTTTTGCTTCCTAGTCCAGGCGAAGATTTGAGGATAAAGGGTTTTGACTCGAAACATTGACTGTGCACTTCCCTCCACGAATACTGTCTGACCAACTGATTTCTGTAGCAGTTTGTATTTGTTGCTCAAGATTTCAGTATCTGCGGTCTCTTGTGTCTCCAAAGGTTTGGAGAGGCAGCTTCCTCATGGAATGCAGGGCAATCCCTGACCAGACCTCGCTGCAGGAGTTCACCTGACACACAGTGACCCACCACCTCTTACTCGATGAGGCTTGAATTTCTGCCTTCAATACAGTGTGTTTGAAGTCCAGGTTCGCTAATTGTATTGGCTGATCAATGACCGGAACTCGATCACCCAGCATTCTGCTCAGCAAACATTCGTACTGGCTGTGACTGAGACTGTAGGACTCAGAATCATTGCAGTTTGCAGCACGGTAGGAGACCATTCAGCCCATCGTCTCCATGCTGGCCAGACGCTAACCAGGTTAATTCCCAATTCCTGCATCCCTGCAAGTTGCAGCTTCATACACATCCTTCAGATGTGAGGATGATGCCTGCTTCCACTGGTCTTTTATAGTAATACCACACAGAAAGAGACCATTCAGCCCAGATGGTCAATGCTAACCAAGACTCACTTGCCAGCTATTGGTCCATAAGCTTCTAAACCTTTCCCATCCAGGTACCTGTCCAACTGCCTTTAACAGTTGCTAATGTACCTGCTTCAACTACTTCCCCTGGCAGCTCATTCCACCCTTTCTGTAAATAAGGTTTTCCTCAAGTTCCTGTTAAGTTTCTCCCCTCTCACCTTACACCTATGCCCTCTAGTTCCTGATTCCCCAGCCCCTAGGGAAAAGACCGAGTGCATTCAGTCCATCTATTTTTGACCAGTAAATTCCAAATACCCACAACTCGTTGCCTCAACTCCCCTCTTATCCTTCTACCAATTAACTTTAACCTGTCACTTGATTACCTCTCTGTTTACCTTATCTTGGCTTCTCAGCTGTACGCACCTCAATTAAACCCCCGCGGCACAGTTAAAGAGAACAAACCCAAGCCAGCCAGATTCTCCCCAGGGTGACAATTTCAACAGTCCTAGAAACATCTTTGTAAATCTCATAAGGTAAAGTGAATGGGCTTGGGACCCACGCTCACAAAGTCCCCCGCAGTCCCCCTATCAGAGACACGGGCTTCTGAAAGAGTCAGTGGTGCAGTGGGTCACGGAGAGTCATGGTGTCGCAGCTCCAGCGACCCAGGTTCAATCCTGACTTCCCCTGCTGTATGCGTGGTGGCTTCCCCACGCATTCCAAATGTGTGTATGTTTCTACACCCCTGGAGTCGGGGGAAGTGCTAGAATTTGTGGGGGGGGGCACAGGGGGAGTTGTTAGAAATGTGTGGTAAATGTGTCCATAATGGTTAGCATGGACTCGATGCCCCAATAGGTCTGTTTCTGTGCTGTGTGATGAGGTAGGTGTGGCTCTGTTTCCCAAAGGGTTTCTGAGAGGTCCCCTCAGACGACATCTCTGCAACGGATGACATAAGCATTTACCCCTCTGCTGCCTGTGGGACCCTGCCTTCCCCCTTTCCGACATCAACACCACCTCGTGACTTTAGAGTTCCCAAACTTCTGAAGGCGACAACCAGCTTAATTCTTACCTTTATAATTTTTCCTCCAACTAAATAGGGAATGACCCAATTGCTTGAAGGGCTTGAACTCCTGAACTGCAGGGCAAATACGATCAACGGACAACTCCCAGGCAATGCACATTTATGTAGTGCAGGTCCTCCCCAGCACTGCGAATGCCTGACTTCTGGACACTCTGTACAAATGAGCAAACTGACTTATGGACATTCTGTACAAATGAGCAAACTGACTTATGGACATCCTGTACAAATGAGCAAACTGACTTATGGACATCCTGTACAAATGAGCAAACTGACTTATGGACACTCGTACAAATGGGCAAACTGACTTATGGACATCCTGTACAAATGAGCAAACTGACTTATGGACACTCGTACAAATGGGCAAACTGACTTATGGACACTCTGTACAAATGAGCAAACTGACTTATGGACACTCGTACAAATGGGCAAACTGACTTATGGACACTCTGTACAAATGAGCAAGCTGCAATTACCAGAGGCTGGCAGCACAAAGCAGACTCACTCCTCACTCACGGAGTCAGTGAGGTCGGCCGGCGGCCACAGTCCCCTCACCTGCTCACTCTTCTATCTCCGCTGTTTCTATCATCCTCTCCCAAATTATTTATTTATTTAGGAGATATTAGGGTGGATTTACCTAGTGGAGAATGCCTGGGCATGACTTTGTTTAACAGGCTGAGGCTGATGCACCAGCACCCACCCCATGGTCCTCGGAAGATCAGGCTCAGGGTCCCGTGGCAGAGAGTGCAAGGCAACTGGGGACTCTTCACTGTGGTAGCCTTCCTCCATCTCCACCACCATTGTGATGTGTCATCATCTTCCTCCATCTCCACTGCCATGGTGATGTGACATCATCTTCCTCCGTCTCCGCTGCCATTGTGATGTGTCTTTCTTTTTCAATATTTTTATTAATTTCTTACATAAAAGAATACAGAGTACAGTAGGATATATAATATATATCGATTACAATATATTGAAATCACAGATGAAGTGTAACTACCCTATATCCATATAAATTAAATTTAAACATAATATTGAAAAGAGATAATTGTATTATACAAAAAATCTAAACCCACTACCAGAAAAAAAAACAGCTGTTTGGTTAAAAAAAGAAAAGGAAAAAGTCCTTAATATATAGCAAAACATATTGTTAGCCAGCATCTGCACTTAATAGCAAATCAAAGATTTTGAAAATAATTCAAAAAAGGTCCCCACAATGTTAAAAAATCTTGCCTAGGTTCAGAAATTAAACAGCGAATCTTCTCTAAATTTAAGCAAGATATAACATCATGTAACCAGTGAGTACAAGTAGGCGAAATGACATCCTTCCACTCAAGCAACAATGCCTTCCTGGCTATAAGAGAAATAAAGGCCAAAATATGCAGATCATGTGTCTCCAAAATAATATAATTTCCTCCAACATTACCAAATAAGGTAGTCAAAGAATTAGGTTTAAAATTTACTTTAAAAGGCACCCAAAAAAGTTTAAAATACTTCCTTCCAATATTTTTCAAGACTCGGACAAGTCCAAAACATATGGATTAGTGAAGCTTCTCCATTGTTACATCTATCACAATAGCGAGAAATATCCGAATAAAAATGAGACAGCTTATCTTTAGACGTATGGGCTGTATGAACCATTTTAAATTGTAGAAGGGAATGACGGGCACATAACGATGAGGTGTTAACCAATTTAAAAATTTCATTCCAAGTGTCCTCAGAAACTGAAATCTGTAAATCTTGTTCCCAAAGACTTTTAATTTTATCTAAAGGAGTATTTCTCACTCCCAACAACATACCATAAATATTAGATTTAGATGCATTATGGAAGGGTTTCAAATTAAAAATTATAACAAGTAAATTCTTATCTGGACTTTTAGGAAACGTATGTACTTGAGAACGCAAAAAGTATCTAATTTGTAAATATTGAAAAAGGTGTGCTCTTGGTAGGCTATACTTAACTGACAGTTGTTCAAATGAAGAGAGACTATCTCCAACAAACAAATCATGAAAACATTTAATATCCAATCTATTCCACTCTTTAAAAATTACATCAGACATAGAAGGTTTAAAAAAATAGAGAAAATAGGACTGGAAAGTGAAAAACTCAATAAACCAAAATATTTTCTAAATTGTACCCAAATCCTCAAGGTGTGTTTAACTACAAAATTATCAGTTAAATTACTTAAAGATAAAGGAATGGAGGATCCGAGAAGAGAAATGATAGAAAACTTATTTACAGAGCTAGCTTCTAAAGAAACCCAGACCAGATAGTCTTCTCGATTAATATAATATAACCAAAATGTAAGATTCCATATATTGACTACCCAGTAATAAAATCTAAAATTGGGTAAGGCTAAACCTCCATTCTTTTTAGCTTTTTGAAGATTAACTTTATTTTATCGAGAAATTCATTTTTCCATACATAAGAAGATATAATAGAATCCAAAGAATCATAAAAGGATTTAGGAATGAAAACAGCTATGGCCTGAAATAAATATAAAAATTTAGGCAAAATATTCATTTTATTAGAATTGATTTGGCCAATCAATGATAAAGAGAGGGGTGACCAATTTGATAGTGCCTTCTTAACATAATTCAGAAGTGTAAAAAAAAAATCTTTAAAAAGGAATTTATAACTCCTAGTAATTGTTACACCCAAATAAGTAAATTGATTTCCTACAATTTTAAAAAGAAGGCTAGTATTAACTAATACCAAATTATTCAAAGGAAAAAGTTCATTCTTATGAAAGTTAAGTTTATATCCTGAAAACTGACTAAAGCAGGAGAGTAAAGGAAGTTGAGAAGGTAAAGAAGACTCCACATTAGAAATGTAGAGCAAAAGGTCATCAGCATAAAGCAAAACTTTGTGGGTAATACCCCTCCTTAAAATAATAATGATATCATTAGATTCCCGGAAAGCAATAGCTAAAGGTTCTAAGACCAAATCAAAAAGCAAAGGACACAAAGGACAACCTTGTCTAGTTCCACAATGAAGTTTGAATGGTTTAGAGTACTAAGAGTTAGTAAGAACCTGAGCGGAGGGAAATAAATAACGTAATTTAATCCACTGAATAAAATTGGGCCCAAAGTTAAATTTTTCTAAAGTTTTAAATAAATAATTCCATTCAACCCGATCAAAGGCTTTCTCAGCATCTAAGGATATCACACATTCTGAAATTTCTTTAGAAGGAGAATAAATAACATTCAATAAACAACGGATCTTAAAGTGGGAGTATCGATTTTTGATAAATCCAGTCTGATCATCAGAGATAATAAATGGCAAAATATTTTCAATCCTATGAGCCAAAAGTTTAGATAAAATTTTAGTATCAACATTAAGTAAGGAAATAGGTCTACAAGAAGAGCATTCAACTGGGTCCTTATTCCTTTTAAGAATAAGTGAAATGGAGGCTTCATAAAAAGATTGTGGCAACTTACCTAATTTAAAATGTCAGAAAGGGCTGAATATAAACACGGTATAAGCAAAGAGGAAAAAGTTTATAAAACTGACCAGAAAATCCATCAGGACCCAGAGCCTTCCCCGAGTGCAAAGAGTGAACAACTTCAGCAATTTCCTCATAAAAGATAGGTTGATCCAACAATTTTCGTATATCAACAGAAAGTGTAGGAATGTTTAATCGATCTAAAAAATGATTCATTAGAGTATTATCTTTAGGAGGATCAGAACTATAGAGTAGAATTCTCTAAAAACATCATATATTTCTAAATGATCAGATGTTTTATCACCATTAGCTTTACAAATTTCTTTAATTTGATGTTTAACTATAAAGGACTTTAACTGGTTAGCTAATAGTTTACCCGTTTTATCTCCATGAACATAAAACTGACTTCAATCTTTTAAAAGTTGCATTTCAATTGGATAAGTTAAGAACAGATCGTATTTAGTTTTAATTTAAACACATCTTTTATATAAAACAGGATCTGGAGCCAAAGCATATTTTTGGTCTAATTGTTTCAACTGATTGGCTAATTCAATTCTCTCCTCATTAGCTTTTCTCTTAACACTTGCGGTAAAAGAAATAATTTGACCTCTAATACAAGCCTTAAAAGCATCCCATAAAATAAGACTAGAAGTCTCTACTAGCATATTCCCTTCAAAAAAAAAGAATAACTTGTCTCTCCAAAAATTTTAAAAAGTATTTATCTGATAAAAAAGTTGGATTAAAACACCAGAATCTGTTTATTTGGGAGACACCCAGAAGATTTAAAGATAAAAGCACATGAACATGATCTGAAACAGCAATTTCTTTATATTCACAGGATCGAACAAATGGAATCAATTGGCTATCAACAAAAAAATAATTAATCCTGGAATACGTATGACGAACACGAGAAAAAAATGAGTACTCTTCATCTGTTGGATACAAAAAATGCCAAACATCAACAATATCACATTTCATTAGAAAAGATTGGATAAAGGAGGCAGTTCTACTACAAGTCAATCATTTAGAAGAAGAATGATCTAAAACAGGATCTAAACAACAGTTGAAGTCTCCTCCTAAAACCAAAAAATATAAACTTAAATCTGGTAAAAGCAACAACAAAGTTCAAAAAGCCTGGGTCATCTATATTCAGGGCACACAATTTAGCAAAAAAAAATTATTATCTAATTTCCCTGACACTATAACAAAATGCCCTTTGGTATCAACACTACATTATGTTGAACGGAAGAAGCTGAATTGTCTATAAGAATTGAAACTCTTGCCTTAGCCTGAAAGGAGGAATGGAAAGATAAACCCTTCCAATGGCTGAAAAGATGTAAGTTATCACATTCACAAACATGTGTTTCTTGTAAAAAAATAATTGAGACATTCAATTTCTTAATATAATTAAATATCTTATTACATTTCACAGGATGGTTTAATCCTTTTACATTAAAACTAAGTAAATTAAAAATATGGTCCATTTTAAATATTGCTTAAAGGAGATGTTTGAATAAAAACTGCTGGAATATATATTAAATCTTAACAATGAGCTTTAAGATAAAGTAACCAAGCAACAAATGAAGTTAAGAGAACCAAATAGCTGATAGAAAAAAAGAAAACCACCCCCCTGTCATAGGGAGGTGGCTAGGAACGGACCCAAGTGCAAGGCACAGACATTGAAATACCAGGGACAGGACTAGGTTACAGACTGAGGGCAAGGACCTAGACACAAAAACCGGGAACCCAGAATGGGACTGGACAAGAGAGGTAGGAGCCCGGGCTTGGACTCCGAGCCAGAGACCAGACAAGGACCCAGTACCTGGGTCTTGCCTCTGGCTTGGACCCCAGAACTAGGCAAGAATGAGGCTTGGCAGGCAGGCAGGACAAGGCTGGAGTCTTCAGGCTAGAGGCTAGAGACGAGGCTTGGCAGGAGGCAGGAGGCTGGAGTCTTCAGGCTTGAGGCTAGAGGCGAGGCTTGGCAGGAGGCAGGAGGCTGGAGTCTTCAGGCTCGAGGCTAGAGGCTAGAAACGAGGCTTGGCAGGAGACAGGAGGCTGGGGTTGTCAGGCTCGAGGCGAGAGGCTAGAGACGAAGCTTGGCAGGGCAGGAGGCTGGGGTCTTCAGGCTCGAGGCTAGGCAGGAGGCTGGAGTCTTCAGGTTTGAGGTTAGTCAGGAGGCTGGAGTTTCAGGCTTGAGGCTAGGCAGCCTCCTCCTGGGCAGGGCGTGGTACTCCTGGACAGGGCACGGATCACCACTGGACGGAGGCATGGGACAGGAAGGGACAGAACCAACCGCAGATAACAGCAAGACAGCTTGGCTTAACCCGATGGAGGCAAGGGACAGGAAGGGACAGAACCAACCGCAGGTAATTACGGCCTGGCTTACCCAACGGAGGCAAGGGACAGGAAGGGACAGAACCAACCACAGGTAACGGCAAGACGGCCTGGCTTACCTGGGCAGAAGTAAGGGACAGGAAGGGAGCTAGGTACAGGGTGGCTCCAGGACAAGACTGCAGGCGAGACGAGGCGAGAGTTACCAGCAAGACAGGGCAAGGCTTCAGGCAATGCAAGGCGAGGCGAGAACTTCAGGTGAGGCGAGAGTTACCGGCAAGACGAGGCAAGGCTTCTGGCAAAGCAAGGTGAGATGAGAACTTCAGGCGAGGTGAGAGTTACTGGCAAGACAAGGAAGGGCTTCAGGCAACGAAACAGAAGGCAAGGGAATGGATATGAGGAGTAAGGACAAGAACAATCCAGCACCACGCCCTGGCCTCTGGAGGTATTTATGCAGCCAGCCCCAGTGAGAATCAGCTGCCTCAGAGCTCAACAAGAACAGAAACAGAGTAGACAGGAAAACCTGGAGCAAGGTCGATGGACTGGACCGTAAACCAGAATACGGACTTCACAGACCGGACCATGACACCCCCACCCCCTACCCAAAGAGAGAAAGTCAACCAAGGGCAGTCGACAGCTAAACCTACCATTTCCCTCCCTAAATAATCTACTGGCTGAGCTCCAAACAAAATTTTCAAGGCAAAACTGCAGTCCAATAAGACACAACAAAAAACAGAGCAAAATTAAACATATTTTAAAAAACGTCATAAGAAATTATAGTATAAAAATATTAGAAAGAAGTATGAAAGTTCAAAACAAATTAACTTAGAAAGTATTAACTCAAAGAAAACTTACTAATATTAAATCCTTAATTTTCTGAACAAGGAAATAAAAGTACAAAAAAAATTAGATACGAAGGTATACCAAAAGTAAAAAATACAGTTGTTCATAAAAGAAACTAATGAACAGTTAGACTGCTGATTCTAAAAAAAGGATCCATCAGGCAAACGCAACTTAAATTTGTGTAAAGAGTTATTGAACAGTTAAACTTCTGAAATTGATTCGGCACTCAGGAAATCCTGCACCTCTTTAGTCGAACGGAACCACTTCTGAGAGTCATTTTTCAAAATGATTCTAAGACAAGCGGGGTAATGAAGAGAGGGTTTAAAACCTATATTATACAACTCCAACATGACTTTTTTAAACTTGAAACATTCATTCAACACCTCAGGTGAAAAATCTTCCACAATTCTGAACTTCTGATCTTGATAATCAATCATAACTTTCCAATAAGATTCATGAATTCGAAGTTCCTTTGTTTGAAAGTCATGAAGACAAATTATTACTGAACAGGGTCGTCCTCCTGGAGGAGTTCTTGGTACAAGCGATCTGTGAGCTTGGTCTATTTTAGGTGGAGATTTTAAAATATTAGGAAATAAATTGGCCAAAAGGTTTGCAAAAAATTCTGAAGGCTGATTACCTTCCAATGACTCTTTAGAATCCAGAATACCTAAATTATTTCTTCTGTTTCTATTTTCTAAATCAAAAATCTTCTGTCTTAATGTTTCATTAACCTTAAACTGTTTATCACAGATCTGTTCCAGGTCGTCAATCATCGTGTCGAACATCGTCAAAGTGCCTTCATTCTCTTTTATCCGTTTACCGTGTTCACTTAAAGTTTTTTGAATCGAATCCAAGTTTACATCCATTTGTTTAAATTCAGCATTGGGTTGCTGGAACTTCTCCAAAAGTTCATTTTTATGCTTCCGAGCTGTCTCCATAATAGATTCCAAAGTTACAGGAGGGCTCTCTTCTTTTTTAGTGGCTTTAGCACGACTCATCATAAAGCGATATTGCGTTTAAAAGTAAGTTTTCAAAACAAGTTGGAAGCAGTAAATTAAAAAGAGTAGGAGCACCTATAAAAGCACTGCTACTCCATCAACAGCCAGTAGGATGTGCCCATTGTGATGTGTCACCATCTTCCTCCATCTCCACTGTCATTGTGATGTGTCATCATCTTCCTCCATCTCCACCGACGTTGTGATGTGTCACCATCTTCCTCCATCTCCACTGTCATTGTGATGTGTCATCATCTTCCTCCATCTCCACCATTGCGATGTGTCATCATCTTCCTCCATCTCCACCGATGTTGTGATGTGTCACCATCTTCCTCCATCTCCACTGTCATTGTGATGTCTCATCATCTTCCTCCACCTTCACTGCCATGGTGATGTGTCATCATCTTCCTCCATCTCCACCATTGCGATGTGTCATCATCTTCCTCCATCTCCGCTGTCATTGTGATGTGTTGTCATCTTCCTCCATCTCCACTGCCATGGTGATGTGTCGTCATCTTCCCCCATCTCCACTGTCATTGTGGTGTGTCATCATCTTCCTCCGTCTCTGCTGCCATTGTGATGTGTCACCATCTTCCTCCATCTCCACTGCCATTGTGATGTGTCGTCATCTTCCTCCATCTCCACCACTGAGATTGTTGTTGGATCACTCTTTGTCTGGGTTCTCCCCCTTGATTTGACTGCCATGGGTGACCCTGGCAGTAGCTAAGCTCCAGCCGCATCTCTCCGGGGATCCTCAGAAAAATAGAGGCTATGTACTAGGGTAATTCTAGGCAGTCTCTAGAGTAGGTTACATGGTCGGCACAATGTAAGGACCTGTAACGTGCTGTAAATTTCTATATTCTATGATCTCAAAAGTCAGAAGCTTCTCCTCCACGACAAGGTGATGATCCTCAGAGAAGATTTAGAGATACAGCACAGTAACTGGCCCTTCCAGCCCAGTGAGCACATGCGATTCAATTAGATCCATGTGACCAACTAAAGCACCAGCCCCGTAAACTGGAGCACTCGGAGGAAACTCACGCAGGTCAACGGGGAGAACATGCAAACAACGGCAGAATTGAAGCTGGGTCACTGGTGCTGTAACAATTGTCCACTGGGGCCATGGACAACTTCTGATTTGATGGTGATAGACATGAAAGCACAGAGGAACATCTGGAGAAATTTCTGAAACGCCCTTTCACTGCTGTCGTTACTGTGTGGTCGGGAATCTTTCGGATGGTAGGCCTCAAAATCCCCGGCCTTGCCTGCTTTTGGCGACCGAGAAAGAGGTCGAATTGGTCGGACAGAGATGGCGCTCAGTACTCGGTGTCGGAGAGCTGATCAGAGCTCGAAGTGTTCGGATGACTCAGAGTTGGATTGTGGTCGGCATTGCAGGGAGAGTTTTTCTTCCTTCTCTCATCTGCGTAAGATGTGGGACATTTGAGAAACTTTGAACTTTACTGTGCTCACGGACTTTCTTTATCAAGTTATGGTATTGTGCACTGTTGTAACTATATGTATAATTATGTGGTTTTGTCAGTTTTTTCAGTCTTGGTTTGTCCTGCATTTTGTGATATCACACTGGAAGAAATAATGTATCATTTCTTAATGCATGCATTACTAAATGACAATAAAAGGGGATTACGTGTCTTCATAATCTAATAGCATTAGCTAACCACTATTCTACCATATTGATGCTAATATCTGAACAGTTCTCAGAATGAAACCCCCTGCTAAGCTGGGGACTGCCAGTGTAGAGTCAAGAAAACACACACATGCCATTCCTCCTAAGTGGATCTGCTCCACCCAAGCCCCCTTCCAAGACTCACGAAACTCTCAAGGATCTGTCAGCACTGTTTGAAATACAGCTGTTGATCAGTCGTCCTGGTCTGTTTCAAGTCGCCACCACCAGTCCCCTGCTTCCTTCCCGAAGATAAGTAAAGGGAACAAAGTGGCTATGTTGAAGAACTTACTGTGACACCACCCCTGTGCTGAATCATTCTGTCCTCTCTGATTTACAGTGTGTCAACAAACTCACCCCAGCATATCAACAAGCTGCTGGATTATGTTCTAAATTGCTATTAATTGTCATTTTTCTTGTAATTTAAGATTTTATACTTGCTTATATGTTTGTACAATATAATCATCTGTCTGTAATTCTACTGTCTTCTACAGATGTTAAGATGATTGCGAGGGACAAAATTGGTCCTCTGGAAGATTGCAACGGTAATCCATGCGTGGAGCCAAAAGAGATACGGGAAATCTTAAATGGATTTTTTGCATCTGTATTTACTCGGGAGATAGACACAGAGTCTATGGAAGTGAGGCAAAGCAACAGTGTACAGATTATAGAGGAGGAGATGTTTGCTGTCTTGAGGCAAATTAGAGTGGACAGATCTCCAGGGCTTGACAAAGTGTTCCCTTGGACCCTGTGGGAGGCTAGTGCAAAAATTGTAAAGCCCTAGCAGAGATATTTAAACCATCCTTAGTGATAGGTGAAGTATCGGAGGATCGGAGGATAGCTAATGTTGTTCTGCTGTTTAAGCTCTAAAAATAAACCAGGAAATTATACATCAGAATTAGGAAAGTTATTGGAAGGTACTCTAAGAAACCGGATATATGAGCATTTGGATAGGCAGGGACTGATTCGTGATTGTCATTATAGCTTTGTGCATGGTAGGTTGTGTCTAACCAATCTTACAGAGTGTTTCGAGGAAGTTGTCAGGAAAGTTGATGAAGGCAAGGCAGTGGCTGTTGTCTACATGGACTTCAGCAAAGCTTTTGACAAGGTCCCACATTAGGAGGTTGGTCAAGAAGGTTCAGTCGATCGACATTCAAGATGAAGTAGCAAATTAGATTGGACATTGGCTTTGCAGGAGAAGCCAGAGAGTTGTAGGAGAGGGTTGCCTCTCTGACTGGAGAACTGTGACTAGTGGACTGCCACAGGGATCGGTACTGGTTCCATTGATGTTTGCCATCTATATCAACGATCTGGATGATAATGAGATTGACTAGATCAGCAAATCTGCAGATGACACCAAGATTGGGGGTGCAGTGAACAGCGAGGAAGATTATCAAAGCTTGCAGCAGGATCTGGACTAGGTGGAAAAATGGGCTAAAAAATGGCAGGTGGAATTTAATGCAGGCAAGTGTGAGGTGTTGCACTTTGGGAGGACAAACCAGAGCAGGTCTTACACATTGAGTGGTAGGGCATTGAGGAGCATGGTAAGACAAGGGGATCTGGAAATACAAGTTCTTACTTCATTGAAAGTGATATCACAGGTAGATAGGGTTGTAAAAAAAGCTTTCAGCACTTTGGTCTTAATAAATCCAGGTAATGAATATACTGAAGTTGAGATGTTATGTTGAAATTGTTTAAGATATTAGTAAAGCCTAATTTAGAGTATTGTGTGCAGTTTTGGCTGCCTACCTACAAGAAAGATGTATATAAGACAGAGAAAATTTACAAGAATGTTGCCAGGATTTGAGGACCTGAGTTATAAGGAAAGATTAAATAAGTTAGGACTTTATTCCCCAGAATGCAGAAGACTGAGGGGAAATTTGATAGAGGTACACAAAATTATAAGGGGTATAGACAAGGTAAGTGCAAGCAGGCTTTTTCCACTGAGGCTACAAATAGAGGTCATGGGCTAAGGGTGAAAGGTGAAATGTTTAAGCAGAACATGAGGGGAAACCTCTTCACTCAGAGGATGGTGAGATTGAGGAACAAGCTGCCAGCCCAAGTGGTGGATGCGATTTTGATCTCAATGAGAAGTTTGGATAGGTACATGGATGGGAAGGGTGTGGAGGGCTCCTCCAGGTGCAGGTCGATGGGACTAGGCAATTTAAATGGTTTGGCACAGGCTCAATGGCTGAAGGGCCTATTTCTAAAGTCACTTAGATCAATGGTTCTCAACGTTGGCCAAATTGCCTTCACATCTCATGAGATGAAGGTGCTGGAGAGGCTGGTCCTGACTTGCCTTGGACCACAGGTGAGATCTTCATTGGACTCTCCACAGTTTGCCTAACAACCTCATGTGGGAGTGAATGATGCCGTCATCGACCTGTTGCAGAAAGCTCACTCCCACCTGGATGACGCTGGTCGCTTTGTGAGAGTCACATTTTTAGATTTCTCTAGTGCCTTCATCACAATCCAGCCACTTCTGAATGAGAAGCTGCTAAAGATGGCCATAAACAAATCCACTTTCTCCTGGATTACTGACTATCTGATAGATAGACCCCTGTTTGTATGGCTGGGTAGTTCTCTGTCCGAGGTGGATGTGGGTGGCACGGGACACCACAAGGGACGGTCCTGTTACCGTTTCTGTTCACAACATACGTTTCAGACTTTCGGTACAAATCTGAGTCTTGTCACTTGCACAAGTTCTCTGCTGACTCTGCGGTGGTTGGGTATATCAGAGACGGGCAGCAGTCGGAGTACAGAGGACTGCTGGACAAGATTGTGGAGTGGTGCAGGAGGGAAACCTGCTCCTAACTGTTGCCAAACCCAGGGATGTGGTGATTGATTTTAAGAGGGAGAGGACTGTGTCGAGTCCTGTATGCGTTCTTGGAAAAGAGGTTGCGGAAGTGGAGGAGTACAAATACTTGGGTGTTCAACTCGACAACAGATTTGACTGGAAAATCAACACTGTGACTGTTTAGAAGAAGGGGATGGGCGGACTCTATTTTCTAAAGAATCTGAGATCCTTCAATGTGTGCAGCGGGACGTTGGAGATCTTTTAGCAGTCCGTTCTAGTGAATACAGTTTTCTTTGCTGCTTTATGTTGGGGGAGCAGCACTGGTGCTGGTGATGCAAAAGGACTAAACTCATCAAAAAGGCTAGATCCGTCCTTGGCCTCAACCTGGACTCTTCTGGGTTGGTAGTGGAGAGGAGGTTGCTAAACAAACTGTAATCCATTATGGATAATCTGGTATATCCTCTCCATGGCCAACTGAATAAGCAGCAGAGCACCCTTTTGAACAAACTCATTCAGCTCCACTGTCATAAGGATCGTTACAGAAAATCTTTCCTACCAAATGCAATAAGCATATACAACAGTTCATCTCTGTGCGACAGGAGAACACACTTCATAGAACAATTTATTATTCCATGAATTATTATTGCACATTATTGCACACTAGTAAATTATTATTGTGTATATTATTATTCTATACTTTATTATTAGTTAAGTCTGCACAATGCTAAGTGAGTTTTTAAAAATTGCTGCTGTAATAAAAGAGTTCCCTACTCGGGATCAATAAAGTTTTTATTATTATTATATTACATGTCCTCCCCACGGAGCCATGCTGGATTTCATAGAGCCACAAGTAAAAAAAATCAAGAAACTGGGGCCACAGGATTTTCTGAATATACTATGATAAGTTTACTGTTTTAATGAAATATTGATCAAATATATAAATAAAAAGTACATGAAGACACGTAATTTAATTGGAACTCTGAACAAGAGGAATGGGAAATATGCTAGATGATGCAAATGAAGCAGCAAAACAGCTTAGCTTGTGTTTGTGGTGTGGAGGGTGGGAGGGGGTGGTGCAGCACGTCAATCAACATCTCTGCTCCTGCTTACTTACTGCCCGTTACGCCGCTGGTGCTTGGGACAGCAATGAAGCTCCCCCTATCTTCATTGCTGTCTCTGTGACAGTTATTTTTTTTTTTGACCAGTCAGGGCTGGTAGCCCTGAGCCTGGAGGACCAGTAGACCAGTGCTGGTCTGGCCTCGACCCTTTGACCTGTTTGGCATGGGTGACCCGACCAAGAATAAAAGCATGACTCCAGGCAACATAGTTCTCCAGGTCATTGAGGCGTGCAAGTCCCCAAACCCCACGACAAGGTCGTGGTCCTCTTAGACGTCTGCTCCACAAATCACTGATCCCGACCTGCTGAGCATTGCTCCACGTCCACCCTCGAATCACAAACCGTGGGCTGTCTGCAACAAGGCCAGTCAGTGCGTATGCAGCAGGAGGCTGGTTCTGTTCGCCCTCCACTGTCCTGTGTGTCTTGTAATATCTATAAAACGTGACATGGAGGCTGCAGTACATTGGGCTCATGTGCCAGAAACAGCTGAGCTGCAGAGAGATGAGAACGCATGGTCTACTACTGCATCACCATCTACCGCTACAACTTCCATTAAATCCTGAACATGCATCATATTTTGAAAGGAAGTTCAATTCGTTTTCCTTGGAGAGTACACACACTTCATCGCCATGTAGAATTTCCATATATAATAGCAGTTTGAAAAGTTGACTGAAATTATTTTTTAAACTGCCTAAAAAGCAAGTTTTATTTTACATGTATATTCGATAGTAATACTTTTTCATGCAACCAGATATTCAAAAACCTGCTAATTTGCTTCAACTGCAAGGATCTCACTAAATACGCAGTATAACAATATTAAGTGTTTTTTCCTTGCTGGTTGGAAGAATATTATATATATTATAAATAAAGTATCCTATTCAGAGCTTTGAAATAGTTTTATTTTTCATATACACCTGTAACATTATTAACATATAATACCTATAACCTCTTAAACATAAATATTGACTGTACATTAGAATAATTAGTACAGTTGACCAAATAAAAACTTCAGCAACTAACAAAGACTATGGAGGGTGGAGGCCACAGAGGTAAATGAAAGTCACAAATGGGCCACAAGCAGGAAACTTGGATCACATTTCATCCCCATTCTGAATTTGGTTTGAACAAGAACTGAACCTCTTGACCATGCCTGCATGCTTTTATGCATTGAGTTGCTGCCACATTGGCTGATTAGATATTTGCATTACTGAGGCCTACATAAGAAAGTGGCCTCTGAATGTAAGTATAACAGAGAAACAGTGTTGTTTTTTGAATATCAGCTTTTATTCCTTTTAGTGTTTCTCCCCCTGGAAGTTAAACACACGTAAATCGGTCAGACACAAGCCAAGGTCTCAACGAAATATTCATTTACAACACAGAATGGTCCAAATTCACTACGTCTTTTCCCTCTTCCCTTTACAGACTTCCTTCTCCCAAATCTGGCATTAAATTAATAAAACTGGTCACAGGCAACACAGGAAAACATTCCTTGTGGAATTTGATTAAATAATTTAAAACTCTATACACACAGTACAGATACATTCACAGCAGATCAGCACTTGGTCCAGAGTATGAAAGGAAGCGAAAACTGAGAGCCGTTACTCAATGGGGAAAATATGCAAGGCAGCACAAATTAGAAGGGAGTTGGAGTCCGTGCTGGACGGACACCAACAGGCTGGAGTAAGTACCTTCACCCAGGACCGTGAGAGTAAAATGGGGAATTTGAATTCTCTATCTGAAAGGTGTGGTGAAGAAAGGAAATGCTCCCAAGAAAGGTGCAGTATAGGTGGGGGCCTTCCAGTAATCCCAGTTGTACAATCCCATCAAGAGGAACACAAATGCACTACATAGGGGTCTAGACCTCCCTACTGTTCAAGAACAACTGATTTACCACCTCCACAGACAGCACAGTGTTGGCTCAAAGACTAAGCTCTTGTCTCCCTTAAGAGTTACTGCAGCCTGAAGGTTTGGAATTTCCTCTGCTGCTGCCGGAAGGGTGTTGTATATGAGTCCGTTTCTGGCACCCAAAACTCTATCTGGGAAAAATGGATTCACATTTAATTCCATTCAACCTGTCCACCCTCTTGCTCACTTACAGGTCGTAAACTTTGCTCCCCAACTCCTTCCACTGATGACAGTCGAAACTATGAGCAGGGAGAGAGCCAGGTCATTTGTGAGTGTTTCTCCTGCTCACTGTATCGCGTGACACAGCAAAGGGCCGTTCATCCTCCACTGCTGGCCCTTCAAAAAAAAACTAACCAATTCAATCTACTCTCCAACTCCTTCCCTCTCGCCCTGAAGATACTTGTATCTTAAGCATTCTTATTTGTTTTCCCTTTGCAAGTTATTTCTGAATGAGTTTCTGCTCTCCGTTAGGGCATCACATCCTCCACTCCGACAGCTGTCCCAAATATCAGTTTTACTTTGCACAAGACCATTGGAATCTCAGCTGCCTTCTGTGTCCCGTGTCCCCTGTCCCTCCCCACCTTCTCCTCATCATTCTCTTCCCCTCCCCTTGTCCCTTCCTTTCCTCCTCTGCCTCTCTCTCCCTCCTTTCTCTTCCCCACGCTTCCCTCCTCCCCTCCCCTTCGCCCAGTTAGAGCCACTCCCTCACAGTTGGTGTCCCTGTTGGATCCTGACCTCTGATACTATCTGTGCTGAGTCTGAGCTTACCCCCCTCCGCATTGGGTTACCCCCGATTGCTCCAGGTTCCTCCTGCATCCCAAAAATGTGCTGTTAGCTTATTTATCTCCTGTAAGTTAGACACCAATGTAGGTTAAAGGCAAAAAGATTCAAAAGGAAGTTGATGGACGTGTGTGAGCGTGTGTGGGAGAGAATAACTTGGAGGGCATGAGGAAATAAGACAAATGGGAATGCATTCTTGAAACAGGAGTGGACCTGATGGGCCGTATAGTCTCTGTGTCATGAGATAATTAGTAAGTTCATACCAAACAGATCACTACATGCTAATTGGTTGCGTGTGATCACCCCAGACCATTGGCTTTTCTTTTAAGCCAGTGTGATTATCACCCAGTTTGAAGCCGGAATGATACTTGGCACAAGACTGGAGAAAGGTCGCCCATCACCGTCTCCACCTCATCTCCCATTCAACAACACGGCCAATGGAAAACCGCTGTAAAGCCCTTTGGCTTGACAAGAGGGTATGGAGGGTGCTATGAAAATGCACTTCTTTCTTTCAGCATCAGTCAGCTCTCGAGGCTACGGTGGCTGAGCTGAATGTCAGAATACTGGCACTGGTTGGCCCTTGGACAAAATGGATTATCTATGGTTATGTACAGGTAGCTGTTAGCAGCAGAGACAGGCACTCAATAGTTGATGATAGCTGACATTGTTACTCTTCACACTGAATCACAAGGATCACAACAAGAAAGGTGTCACCTTGCACGGAGAGGTTACCTCAAGATGGAGAAATAGCACCTTAGTCATAGGGTCACCTGAATCTTAGTCATAGGGTCACCTGAATCTTAGACATAGGGTCACCTGAATCTTAGTCACAGGGTCACCTGAATCTTAGACATAGGGCCACCTGAATCTTAGTCATAGGGTCACCTGAATCTTAGACACAGGGTCACCTGAATCTTCGTTATAGGGTCACCTGAATCTTTGTCATAGGGTCACCTGAATCTTAGACATAGGGTCACCTGAATCTTAGTCATAGGATCGGCCTGAAACATTGAGTGAAATTGCACCCACTTCCTCTGCATGCTAATGTCCTTTAAGGCTGAGGAAGCCACACTCCCACACTCCTTTGTTTAATTATTCAGAGCAACGTGTGCAGGTCTGGTCTCTGTCCATGCAACAACACTGGGGAGGAGAGGGGAAAAAAAGGGTTTACAATTGGTGTTGGTTCCATGCAAAAAGCAAGGACATTCTCAAGACCAAGAAGATGGACTAGACGAGGAGACTGGTCAGGCAAGGCTTATTCCTCTGGACGAGAAGGCTACACTAGGATCAGGGGTGGACGAGGTGGTGATAAAAGACCTTAGAGATGGAAAACATGTTTGGGTAGATGCAGATAAGTACCTTTCCACTTGCATGAGACTCCAAAACTTGGCACTACTGAGATAAGAGCAGTTACAGCTCCGGGGAAACTCAGGAAAACCTTCCAATCCTGGAAAGTATGACACTCTCTCTGGGAGTGGTCAAAGAGAAAAGCAGAGATACCTTGAAGGGGAAGCAAGAGGGAGGAATAAAAGACATACAGATAGATCAGGTATGGAACATACAGATAGATCAGGTAGAGTCTAGAGCCAGGCAGTTGGGCCGAATGGCCTGTGCCGTATTAGTGATATGAAACCTGATTCTGATTCGGTGTTACAGCTTTGACATCCACAGAGTGACCCAGAAGGATGTGTTGCTCTTATACAAAGTGACGCACCCCATCCAAAAACTGCACTGATTTATTATAACTGCTGGGACAACTTAAAACACGAGCCTCAGCAACACGCACAAAATGCTTGAGGAACTCAGCAGGTCAGAAAGCGTCTACGGAGAGAAATAAATAGTCCGCGTTTGTGCATGTTGCTTAAGACCCCCAGCACCTGAAGTCTCTCCTACACCATCCACACGGGCACAGACTGCAGGGCTTGAGATACAAATGTGTCTGAATAATCTGGGACTGATTTGCCTGGGGTAAAGGGGGATGAGGGATGATATTGTTGAGGTTCCTCATAAAGCAGGTAAATAATCACTATTGCTCCCCAGGGTGGGGAAGTCTAAAACTAGAAGCGATAGGTTTAAGGTGAGAGAGAACATATTAAAGAGGATCCCAGCGGCAAGCTGTTCCGGACAGATGGTGATAGGTATATGGGATGAGGTACAATTACAACATTCAGAAGATATTTGGGAAGTTACATGGTTTGGAAAGGTTTATAAAGATATGAGGCTAACAGCGGCAGATAGGATTAGCATACACAGTCACCTTGGTCAGCACGGATGAGTTAGGCCGAACAGCCTGTCACCAAGCCCCATACCTCTACGGAGAAATGGCAGTGAGAACCAATGACAGAAAGGCACGCACCCATAACAGCGGAGAGGCACATTAATAACGCACGGGCGGAGTCAGCCGATTGTGGGCGCCGTGGCACAAGGAGTAAACCTCCTGGATGGAAGTCAGAAGCACTGATGCATAAGACACTAATTCAGCAAGTCCGAGCACAATTTCTCAGTTCCACTGCAGTAATCATAACATTACTCTGGATTTGGGATCAACGCTGCAAATTAGTGCTTGTACTAACGCCAACACTGCAGTCATGGCCGAGGATGGCGGTGGGGGGGGGGGGCGGGGGGATACAGTCTGTGAGGCTCCAGCAGATGTTACTTCCATCTCCAGTCCCCGATTATACATCTCAACTCTCCCCAGCCAATAAGGAGCAGAGGTCAGAGGTCTCCTTCCAGGTTATAGACAACTGTGATACTTAAACCCTACACTGATCCATCCCTCCAATAGAACAACCATAAAGTTCCAAACACGTGGCCCGTCTGATTTTTAATTTTTCAGTCCTAATTCAAACCTAAGTTCTCAATTTCAAATTTGGAGGCATCCCTTCCTAGAAGGGACGGCAGAACGTGGTTGGTGCAGGTATCACTTGCTACTGTAGAGCAGAACTTTGTCAAGTCAATTAGCTCTTCCTAGTGTTCACTCGATGACTTTACAATGGGTGCCTCAGACTTGAATGGGTGAGCGTTGGAGGGTATTTCTTAACTTGTTTGGTCAACGGAGACTAGCACCTCACCATTACATAAAAATGATTGGCCAAGTAATTAACAAAAATGAAAGCCAATTTTTAATCCTGAACCTTAAACATATTTTGAAGTCAAATTTCATCCCCTCCCTAAATCCATTCTTAACTTTGTGACATCTGTGGTGGGTGATTCAGGCCAGAGGTCAGAGGTCAGGGATCCTAGCATGCACAACCGCCTTCCTGTGGTCGCGGGTTCTCAGCAAGAGAGGAGTTCTTGTTGTTGAGCATCGTGGGGTCAGCTTCAAGGCTTTCAGACATCTTCACACAGATTATGTCGACAAGGCGTTCAAAAGCCTGCTTCACGTTAATGTTTTCTTTTGCACTCGCCTCGAAAAACTCAAATCCTACGTAAAAAGAAAATCAGAGGTTAAACTGAGAATGTCAACCTAACCCCTCCAATCTCCTACCAACTGATTGCTACAGGCTCCCCAGCTGGTGTCTCAACAAGAGTTTAGAGCAGTTCACCTCTCTGCAGAGAACTTATTCCAATGTCCTCATGAGATCAGCCAAAACCCTATTTCCCATTTCCCATTTCACACTAAATCCCATCACTGCAAAGCTGTTTTGTTTTTGTGCTTTCATCCAGCCACCAGAGGGCGCTGCAGACACAAAGGAGACTACCCATGGCAGAAAACTGGAGGAACGCAATGAGTCAGGCAGCATTGGTAGAGGGAAGTGGACAGTGGACATCCCCAACAATCTCATCTGATTACCTTCCTCTCTTCACCTTGAATCCTCCTATCACCTGCCAGCTCTTGCACCGCCCCTCCCTGCATTTTTTTTTACCCAGCTATCTCCCTTTCTTTTGTAGTCCAATTGAAGGGTCTCAGCCCAAACCATCCACTGTCTATTCTCCTCCACCGCAGACCGGTTTAATATTGACAATATTCTTGCAGACCGGCTGACCGGGGGGGGGGGGGGGATGGGCGGTGTTCAAGTGGGGTTAAACTCACCTCAACATGTCTTTTACAGTTAGGGTTGCCAACTTTCTCACTCCCAAATAAGGGACAAAAGTAGCAGTCAAATCCCTGGACACGTTCCCCCAGGAAAGACTATCTTGACCATGAAGCCTTGTGCGGGCACCTGTGTGTGCATGCGTGACGTGCGAATACGTGACGTGCACATGCGTATATGTGCCGATTTTTTCCCACAAATTGGTTTTGGCTTAATTTTCCCAACTATACTGTACATACATTATTTCTACTTTATATAGGCTGTTTATTTATCATATCATTCCTGCTTTTACTATATGTTAGTGTTATTTTAGGTTTTATGTGTTATTTGATATGATTTGTTAGCTTATTTTTTGGGTCTGGGAACACTCAAAAATTTTTCCCATATAAATTAATGGTAATTGCTTCTTCGCTTTACACCATTCCGGCACGAAAGATTTCATAGGAACGCTCTACCTTGGGGGAAATACGGGACAAGGGCTCCCGTATTTAGCCCAATATACGGGATGTCCCGGCAAATACGGGACAGTTGGCAACCCTATGTTCAAGTTCAACAGAGCGTGACAGGGAATGAGGAAAGGTGCAGCTGACTCATATCGTTTCCTCGCGGCCCGGTAGCACACGCTTTGCGGCCCAGTGGTTGGGGACCGCTGCTTTAAGTGTTTCAACATTTGCAGAATCTCCAGCGCTTACAAGACTAACAATTGTTGTGATTCTATTCAACTCCCTCGAGTGGATGGATGAAAGATAAAACGGCTTTGCAAAGAGTCCAGCTGAGTCTTGTCACTCGATGCTTGCCTACAGTGAGTGGTGCCATTATGAGAGGTAAATCCTCTATTTTAGCATTTCCTCAAACTCACTTTTCTTTTGCTCTGTCATTGGCAACTTTATCTTGTTGCTAAGACCCTAGGTTGCCATCTCAACCCCCACTCCCACCCAATATCCCCATAAAAGCTCCTTAAAACATTTGAGTAAGTTTATGACCACTATTTCTAATAAATGGCCTCTCTCAATTTGAAAATTATTCCATTGAAATGCATTGAGCTGTGTACGTCTTTATATACAACCATTTCACTCTTGCCTGTCACCTCCCTCTGGGGCCCCTCCTTCCTTTTCTCCCATGGTCCACCTTCCCCTCCTGTAAGATAGCTTCTTTTCCAGCCCTTTACCTCTTCCACCTATCACCTCCCCGCTTCTCACTTCCCCCCTCCCCTCAACGACCCACCCACCTTCTCACTCACCTGCTTTCACCTATCACTTGCCAGCCTGTGTGTTCCTTTCCCTGCCCCACCCCACCTTCTTATTCTGGCTTTTTCCCTCTTTCCTTTCCAGTCCTGATAAAGGGTCTCGAAAGTTTATTCCTACCCACAGAAGCTGCCTGACCTGGGATGAGTATTTCCATCATGTTGTGCGTGTTGCTCTGGATACACAATGCCTTGTGTTTATGGATTTTTAGCTAATTTCATACTCTGTTTCCTGAGGGCTAATAAGAAAAAGCTTTATAAAATGCAGACATCTATCTCAAAAACAGGGCAATGGCCTTATTATAGTGAAAATTCAGAAATTAAATATCTGTGAATCAAGGAGCAAGGAGCAAGTGCAATTTAAGACACTGTGCCGGAATAGCCATAAACAAATGAGATTCTGCAGAAGATGCAAGTCCAGAGCAATGAACCCAAAATGCTGGAAATACACAGCAGGTCAGACCACGTCTGTGGCAGGAGAAACGAAGTTGATACCTGAGATTGAAGATCCTGCATCCAAACTACAAAATCAGCAAAAGAAGCTTGTTAAACCTCAGGGAGGGTGGGGGGAGGGGGCAGTATGTTTCTGATAATCGTAAAATCAGAGTGGCCATGGGCATAACATGAAAGCCAGGTTCTTTGGTCAATGAGAGAGTGAGAGTGAGAGAATATAATGAACACCATAGGCTTAGAGGGTGTGCTTCAGGCCATGTTCTCTTCTCACTTCTACCATCAGGCAGGAGGTTCCATACCAACAGGTTCAGGAATAATTGTAACCCCTACAACCATTCTTTACTTTATTGTTGCCAAACAATTGATATTAGAGCGTACAATCATCACAGCGATATTTGATTCTGCGCTTCCCGCTCCCTGGAGTACAAATTGATAGTAAATATTAAAAATTTAAATTATAAATCATAAATAGAAAATAGAAAAATGGAAAGTAAGATAGTGCAAAAAAAAACTGAGGCAGATCAGGATATTTGGAGGGTATGGCCCAGATCTGGGTCAGGATCCGTTCAGCAGTCTTATCACAGCTGGAAAGAAGCTGTTCCCAAATCTGGCCGTACGAGTCTTCAAGCTCCTGAGCCTTCACCCGGAGGGAAGAGGGACGAAAAGTGTGTTGGCTGGGTGGGTCGTGTCCTTGATTATCCTGGCAGCACTGCTCCGACAGTGTGCGGTGTAAAGTGAGTCCAAGGACGGAAGATTGGTTTGTGTGATGTGCTGGGCTGTGTTCACAATCTTCTGCAGCTTCTTCCGGTCTTGGACAGGACAACTTCCATACCAGGTTGTGATGCACCCTAGAAGAATGCTTTCTATGGTGCATCTATAAAAATTAGTGAGGGTTTTAGGAGACAGGCCAAATTTCTTTAGTTTTCTCAGGAAGTAAAGGCGCTGGTGGGCCTTCTTGGCAGTGAACTCTGCTTGGTTGGACCAAGTCAGGTCATTTGTGATATTGACCCCGAGGAACTTAAAGCTTTTGACCTGTTCCACTTGCGCACCGCCAATGTAAATGGGGTCGTGCGGTCCGCTACTCCTTCTGAAGTCAACAACCAATTCCTTCGTCTTGCTTACTTTGAGGGATAGGTTATTGTCTTCACACCATGCCACCAGGTTCTTAATTTCCTCTCTGTACTCAAACTCATCATTACCCGAGATACGGCCTACAATTTTGGTGTCATCAGCAAACTTATATATTGAATTCGATGGAAACTTGGCTACACAATCATGGGTGTACAGTGAGTACAGCAGGGGGCTGAGTACACAGCCTTGTGGGGCACCGGTGCTCAGAGTGATTGTAGAAGAGAGCTTGTCCCCTATTTTTACACCCTGCCTGTGAGGAAGTTGAAGATCCAGCTGCAGATCTGAGTGCTAAGGCCCAGGTTCCGGAGCTTAGGAATCAGTTTATTCGGAATGATGGTATTAAAGGCAGAGCTGTAGTCAATGAAAAGGAGCCTTACGTATACGTCTTCATTCTCCAGGTGTTCTAAAGAGGCATGTAGGGCCAGACAGATGGCATTTGCCATTGACCTGTTGCTCCGGTAGGCAATTGCTAAGCGTCGAGGTTGATCGGTAGGCTGTGGTTGATGTGTGCCATAACCAATATCTCGAAGCACTTCATAGCAATTGATGTCAGAGCCACAGGTCGATAGTCATTCAGGCATGCCACCTTGCTCTTCTTCGGCACTGAGATTATCATTGCCTTCTTAAAACACAAGGGGATCTTAGACTGAAGCAAGGAGCAGTTGAAGATGTCAGCAGACACTCCAGCTAGCTTGCTTGCACAGGCTCGGAGAACCCGTCCCGGGACGGTATCTGGGTCCGTCCCCTTCCTTGGATTTATCTTCAGGAAGGCCCTTCTAACGTCCTCCTCGGTGACGATGAATCTCGATGCCACCAGGTCCGGTTCATCCGGAGGGAGCGGGACGCTCCTCTTCTGTTCGAATCTTGCGTAGAATATGTTAAGTTCGTCAGGAAGAGAAGCGCTACAGTTATTGATATTCCCAGCCTTTTGTTTGCTCTTGAACCAGCATGGGTAACCTTACTAACCTCAAATCTGAACTGATTCCACAATCTATGGATCACTTTCAAGGTCCCTGTATAATTCATGCTCCCTGTATTATTTATTTCTCTTTTGCTTGCACGATTTGTCTTTTTTGCATGTTAGTTGTTTGTCTTTATGTACAGTTCCTCATAAATTCTATTGTATTTCTTTATTTTCTTGACGATGCCTACAAAAAAAATCTCTCTCAAGCTCGTGTACGGTGATATATACATACTTCGACTTTGTCTCTGGATACAACTTGGAGTTTGGAACACACCACACGAGTGGATGATGGAGCCAGAGGCTGAACAGCCAAGGCATGCACTCCATCTGCCACGACATAGAAGACTAGGGAACAAGTGCTGGGAAATGGGATTGGTGTAGATGGATACTTAACAGGCAGCATAGATATTGGGCCAAAGGGCAATTTGACTCCAGTGCAAGTTGCTTCATTATGCAGTAGATGAAGAATAATTTGCATTTATATAGCATCTTCAGTGTCATAAAATATTTCAAGAATGATATTTGCAGTCATACTTTACATGGTGTAAATGAGCTGATAGCTTCTGACGCAGGGATGGCAATACCACCTCTGAATCACATCCCACAGCAGAAATAGCTCCCCAGAGCCTCAGCCAAAACAAAACTTTCCCTTTTGAGGAGACCACTCCAGAAAAGCCCAGTCTCGAGCAGCTTGTCTGGGGTTCACCAGTGGGAGTCAAGAACATGAATGGAAGCCGGTATTTTTCTGTGAATGGGGAGGGGTGGGGGGGTTGGAGTGAGTGCATCTGCCAAACATCTCACAACCTGACAATGAACACGCAAAATAGTGAATGGTTGAGACTGGTTTGCATACCTAATTCATCAGCCAATCGCTTTCCTTCTTCCGTCGGTACAACGCGGTCATCTTCCAGATCAGATTTATTGCCAACCAGGATCACTTGAGCGTTGTCCCAGGAGTAGGTTTTGATCTGTGTGGCCCTGTAGAAAGAGCAGCAAAGAGACCATTAAACAACACTACTGGGGCCTGATGCAGGCTAAAGAATAGGTTGGCTCCAATTCTGAGTTTGCAAAGTTTGATGACACCACTGTTGTTGGCCAAAGCAAAAGACGGTGATTACTCAGCATGTGACCATAAGACATAGGAGCAGAATTAGACCATTTGGCCCATCGAGTCTCCTCCGCCATTCAATCATGGCTGATCCTTTTTATTCCCTCCTCAGCCCCACTCCCTGGCCTTCAACCCATAACCTTTGATGCCGCATCCAATCAAGAACCTCTGCCTTAAATACACACAGTAACCTGGCCTCCACAGCTGCCTGTGGTAATAAATTCCACAAGTTCACCACTCTCCAGCTAAATAAGTTTCTCCGCATCTCTGTTTTAAACAGGCGCCCCTCCATCCTGCGGCTGTGCCCTCTTGTCCCAGACTCTCCCACCATGGGAAACATCCTTTTCACATCTACCATGCCTAGGCCTTTCAACATATGGGAGCAGACAGAAAATCTGGCTGAGTAGTGCCACAACAACCTCTCACTCAAAGCCAGCAAAACCAAAGAGCTGATTATCAGCTATGGGAGGAGGAAGCCAGCAGTCCATGAGGCAGACTTCATTAGGGGAACAGAGGTGGACAGGGTCAGTAGCTTTCAATTCCTCGGTATTAACATATCAGAGGATCTGTTCTGGAACTAGTAAGTACTGTAAGCGCCATCAGAAGGAGAACAGGAGAGTGTCCCTAGTTTCTTAGAAGATTGTATAAATTCAGAATGTCACCAAGAAGTTTGGCAAACTTTTAAGCATACACAGTGCAGAGTATCCTAAATGGCTGCGTCACAGCCTGACGTGGAACAGCCAATGCCCAAGAATGGCGGATACTGTAATGTATGGATCTATTTCTTTTAGAGCAATGACCCCCTTAGCACTAAGTGTTGATCTGTTGTCCACGTGTGCGTATTGACCTGTCGTCTATCCACGCGCCTGGCTCTCTTGCTCTTGTTTTTCACTCTCTCACTGCAAGTGAATGTACCAGTTAAAGCCGCCTCCCGCGTGCGTGCTTTTATTTAATATACACTGCTTGTGTACAGACAGCTCAGTCCATCACAGGCAACACCCTCGCCACGAATGAGTATATTCACACGGAGCGCTGCCACAAGAAAAGCAGCACCCATCATCAAAGATCCCCACCATCCAGGCCTTGTCCTCTCCTCACCACTGCTATGGGACAGGAGGCTCAGAACATCACCAGGTTCATGTTCAGAAACAGTTACTACCCTACAACCACCAGGCTGCTGAACTGGCCTGGATAACACTCACCACAAACTCCAAACCGATTCCACAATCTACAGGCAACACACATCAAAGTTGCTGGTGAACGCAGCAGGCCAGGCAGCATCTCTAGGAAGAGGAGCAGTCGACGTTTCAGGCCGAGACCCTTCGTCAGGACTAACTGAAGGAAGAGTGAGTAAGAGATTTGAAAGTTGGAGGGGGAGGGGGAGATCCAAAATGATAGGAAAAATGATAGGAGAAGACAGGAGGGGGAGGGATGGAGCCAAGAACTGGACAGGTGATAGGCAAAAGGGATACGAGAGGATCATGGGACAGGAGGTCCGGGAAGAAAGGCAAGGGGGGGGGAACCAGAGGATGGGCAAGAGGTATATTCAGAGGGACAGAGGGAGAAAAAGGAGAGTGAGAGAAAGAATGTGTGTATAAAAATAAGTAACAGATGGGGTACGAGGGGGAGGTGGGGCATTAGCGGAAGTTAGAGAAGTCGATGTTCATGCCGTCAGGTTGGAGGCTACCCAGACAGAATATAAGGTGTTGTTCCTCCAACCTGAGTGTGGCTTCATCTTTACAGTAGAGGAGGCCGTGGAGAGACATGTCAGAATGGGAATGGGATGTGGAATTAAAATGTGTGGCCACTGGGAGATCCTGCTTTCTCTGGCGGACAGTGTGTAGATGTTCAGCAAAGCGGTCTCCCAGTCTGCGTCGGGTCTCACCAATATATAAAAGGCCACATCGGGAGCACCGGACGCAGTACATCACCCCAGCTGACTCACAGGTGAAGCGTCGCCTCACCTGGAAGGACTGTTTGAGGCCCTGAATGGTGGTAAGGGAGGAAGTGTAAGGGCATGTGTAGCACTTGTTCCGCTTACACTGATAAGTGCCAGGAGGGAGATCAGTGGGGAGGACGAATGGACAAGGGAGTTGCGTATGGAGCGATCCCTGCGGAATGCAGAGAGGGGGAGGAGGGAAGGATGTGCTTAGTGGTGGGATCCCGTTGGAGGTGGCGGAAGTTACGGAGAATAATATATTGGACCTGGAGGCTGGTGGGGTGGTAGGTGAGGACCAGGGGAACCCTATTCCTAGTGGGGTGGCAGGAGGATGGAGTGAGAGCAGATGTACGTGAAATGGGGGAGATGTGTTTAAGAGCAGAGTTGATAGTGGAGGAAGGGAAGCCCCTTTCTTTAAAAAAGGAAGACATCTCCCTCGTCCTAGAATGAAAAGCCTCATCCTGAGAGCAGATGCGGCGGAGACGGAGGAATTGCGAGAAGGGGATGGCGTTTTTGCAAGAGACAGGGTGAGAAGAGGAATAGTCCAGATAGCTGTGAGAGTCAGTAGGCTTATAGTGGACATCAGTGGATAAGCTGTCTCCAGAGACAGAGACAGAACGATCTAGAAAGCGGAGGGAGGTGTCGGAAATGGACCAGGTAAACTTGAGGGCAGGGTGAAGGTTGGGGGCAAAATTAATAAAGTCAACGAGCTCTGCATGCGTGCAGGAAGCAGCGCTAATGCAGTCGTTGAAGTAGCGAAGGAAAAGTGGGGGACAGATACCAGAATAGGCACGGAACATAGATCGTTCCACAAACCCAACAAAAAGGCAGGCATAGCTAGGACCCATACGGGTGCCCATGGCTACACCTTTAGTTTGGAGGAAGTGGGAGGAGCCAAAGGAGAAATTATTAAGAGTATGGACTAATTCCGCTAGACGGAGCAGAGTGGTGGTAGAGGGGAGCTGATTAGGTCTGGAATCCAAAAAGAAGTGTAGAGCTTTGAGACCTTCCTGATGGGGGATGGAAGTATATAGGGACTGGACATCCATGGTGAAAATAAAGCAGTGGGGGCCAGGGAACTTAAAATCATCGAAAAGTTTAAGAGCGTGAGAAATGTCATGAACATAGGTAGGAAGGGATTGAACAAGGGGGGATAAAACCGTGTCGAGGTATGCAGAAACGAGTTCGGTGGGGCAGGAGCAAGCTGAGACAATAGGTCTGCCAGGACAGGCAGGTTTGTGGATCTTGGGTAGGAGGTAGAAACGGGAAGTGCGAGGTGTGGGAACTATAAGGTTGGTAGCAGTGGATGGGAGATCCCCTGAGCGGATAAAGTCGGTGATGGTGTGGGAGACAATGGCCTGGTTCCCCAAACAGTCGGCTGGGGTGATATACTGCGTCCGGTGCTCCCGATGTGGCCCTTTATATATTGGCGAGACCCGACGCAGACTGGGAGACCGCTTTGCTGAACATCTACGCTCTGTCCGCCAGAGAAAGCAGGATCTCCCAGTGGCCACACATTTTAATTCCACATCCCATTCCCATTCTGACATGTCTCTCCACGGCCTCCTCTACTGTAAAGATGAAGCCACACTCAGGTTGGAGGAACAACACCTTATATTCTGTCTGGGTAGCCTCCAACCTGATGGCATGAACATCGACTTCTCTAACTTCCGCTAATGCCCCACCTCCCCTCGTACCCCATCTGTTACTTATTTTTATACACACATTCTTTCTCTCACTCTCCTTTTTCTCCCTCTGTCCCTCTGAATATACCCCTTGCCCATCCTCTGGGTCCCGCCCCCCCCTTGTCTTTCTTCCCGGACCTCCTGTCCCATGATCCTCTCATATCCCTTTTGCCTATCACGGGTCCAGCTCTTGGCTCCATCCCTCCCCCTCCTGTCTTCTCCTATCATTTTGGATCTCCCCCTCCCCCTCCCCCTCCAACTTTCAAATCCCTTACTCACTCTTCCTTCAGTTAGTCCTGACGAAGGGTCTCGGCCTGAAACGTCGACTGCACCTCTTCCTAGAGATGCTGCCTGGCCTGCTGCGTTCACCAGCAACTTTTATGTGTGTTGCTTGAATTTCCAGCATCTGCAGAATTCCTGTTGTCCACAATCTACAGACTCATTTACAAGGACTATTTACAACTGGAGTTTTCAGCATTATTTATCTTTGCACAACTTGCTTGCTTTTGAACATTGGTTAGTTTATCAGTCCTTGTCTGTTAATGTATAGTTTTTTTTTCAAAGAATTCCATTGTATTTCTTTTTTTCCTGTAAATGTCCGCAATAAAATGAATCTCCAGATAGTAAATGTTAACGTAGACTCAGGTGCCAGCTGTTCGCCTGCTCGTTAATACAAATATCTAATCAGCCACTCAGCACGTTAATGCATTAAAGCACACAGACATGGTCAAGAGGTTCAGTTGTTGTTCAGACCAAACATCAGAATGAGGGAAGAAATGTGAACTAAGTGGTTTTGACTGTGGAAGATTGTTGGTACCAGATGGGTTGGTTTGAATATCTCAGAAAATGCTGATCTGCTAGGATTTTCATGCACAACAATCTCTAGAGTTTTCAGAGAATGGAGCAAAATTAGTGAGCGACAGTTCTGTGGGCAAAACTGCCTTGCTAATGAGATGGGAATGGCCAGAACTGGTTCAAGCTGAAGGAGAAGGAGACGGTAACTCAAATAATCACACATTGCGATAATGGTGTGCAGAAGAGCAACTCTAAATGCACGAGATGGCGGACCCTGAAGTGGATAGGCTTCAGAATCAGGTTTAATATCACCGGCATATGTTGTGAAACCTGTTGTTTTGCGACAGCAGTGCCTCGCAATCCACAATAATAAACCTATAAATTACAGCAAGTATATATTAAAAATATTTAATTAATGGTGCAAAAAGAAAGCAAGAAAGTAGTGGGTTCAACGTCCATTCAGAAATCTGACGACGGAGGGGAAGTGGCAGAAGACCATGAACGCGCACTCACTGGCCACTTTATTAGGTACAGGAAGTGCTGATGAGCGTATAGGTACTTTGATAATATATTTTCTTAGAAATTTGAATTCTTAAAACACAAAAGACTACACAGCTGACCATGCCCATGCTCGATTCCCCTCCCCCAACCCCAAGATTTCTCTAAGCACCAGAGCTTTGACCTTTGTGGCACATCTGTTTGAATCAGTTCATCATCTTTTTTTGAGTTGTGTTCCCAACAGGTTATTTCCCCCACTTGTTATGACATCCTCTGGTGATGATTCAATACAAAATATAGATTATTTGCTCTTTCTGTATTTAACCACTATCCCTGATCACTGAATGCCTGCATAATACAAATTTCTCCCATTCCTTTATTCAAGTAAATCCCCACAGCACTTCCCATTCCTCCTCAAACACGGTGCCCAGAATTAGACACGAGGATCTGCTGAGGCCAAGCTAGTTGTATCAAGATCGAGCTCACAGCATCATATCCCACCCGAGTACGAATCAGGGTCGGCCTCGGTGAATTAAAGTGTAGAGCAGATCCAAGCTGCGTTCCTTCCTGTTCACCATTAGATCTAGTGATGGCGTGAACCCGCAGCCCGACTGGTTAGCGGGAATCACAGTGGACCAGCAAATAGGGGTCCAGAATCCCAATCCTGACCGTGGGTACTGCCTGCGTGGAGTGTGCACGTTCGCGCTGTGACAGCGCAGCTTTCCTCCCACACTCCAACGATGCACGGCCTAATTAATCAGTCACTATAAATCATCCCTAGAGAGTGGGCAAGTGGTCGGACCTAAGGGGATTAGGGAGAATGGGATCAGTGTAGGATTAGTGTAAATGGGTGCTTGATGGTCAACACAGACTTGATGGGCCAAAAGGCCTGTTTTCCATGCTGTCTCTCTCTCCCTGGCTAACCATCCATAGGATGATGATGGTTCCTTTCAGTCAGTTAGTGGGGTTTAGGATACCCCACCCCTCAGAAAGGAACAGCGTGTGCATGAGTGGATTTTAGGTGAGTAGGGGGTTGCACAGGTCCAGACCCACCCTCTCAACATCCCCTCCCGGATCCAGCTGCATGGTGGGGTCCAAGACGGCTAGGGGAAGTTCTGTTGCAGTGAATGGCCAGACCAAGCTTCGATGCAGCCAAAAGGTTCTATACAAAAGGTTCAAAGGAACATCTAAACAAACTGATGCATTTTGGAAACAAGTCCTGTGGACTGATGAAGTTAAAATAGAACTTTTTGGCTGCAATGAGCAAAGGTATGTTTGGAGAAAAAAAGGGTGCAGAATTTCATGAAAAGAACCCCTCTCCAACTGATAAGCACGGGGGTGGATCGATCATGCTTTGGGCTTGTGTTGCAGCCAGTGGCACGGGGAACATTTACTAGTGGAGGGAAGAATGAATTCAATTAAATACCAGCAAGTTCTGGAAGCAAATATCACACCGTCTGTTAAAAAGCCGAAGATGAAAAGAGGATGGCTTCTACAACAGGATAATGATCCAAAACACACCTCAAAATCCACAATGGACTACCTCAAGAGGTGCAAGCTGAAGGTTTTGCCATGGCCCTCACAGTCCCCTGACCTAAACATCATCAAAAATCTGTGGATAGACCCCAAAAGAGCAGTGCATGCAAAACGGCCCAAGAATCTCACAGAACTAGAAGCCTTTTGCAAGGAAGAATGGGCGAAAATCCTCCAAACAAGAATTGAAAGACTCTTAGCTGGCTACAGAAAGTGTTTACAAGCTGTGATACTTGCCAAAGGGGGTGTTACTAAGTACTGACCATGCAGGGTGCCCAAACTTTTGCTTTGGACCCTTTTCCTTTTTTGTTATTTTGAAACTGTAAAAGATGGAAATAAAAAAGTTTTCTTGCTTAAAATATTAAAGAAATGTGTCATAGAAACATAGAAAATAGGTGCAGGAGTAGGCCATTCGGCCCTTCGAGCCTGCACCGCCATTCAGTATGATCATGGCTGATCATCCAACTCAGAACCCTGTACCAGCCTTCCCTCCATACCCCCTGATCCCTTTAGCCACAAGGGCCATATCTAACTCCCTCTTAAATATAGCCAATGAACTGCCCTCAACTGTTTCCTGTGGCAGAGAATTCCACAGATTCACCACTCTCTGTGTGAAGAAGTTTTTCCTAATCTCAGTCCTAAAAGGCTTCCCCTTTATCCTCAAACTGTGACCCCTTGTTCTGGACTTCCCCAACATCAGGAACAATCTTCCTGCATCTAGCCTGTCCAATCCCTTTAGGATTTTATACATTTCAATAAGATCCCCCCTCAATCGTCTAAATTCCAACGAGTATAAGCCTAGCCGATCCAGTCTTTCATCATATGAAAGTCCTGCCATCCCAGGAATCAATCTGGTGAACCTTCTTCGTACTCCCTCTATGGCAAGAATGTCTTTCCTCAGATTAGGGACCAAAACTGCACACAATACTCCAGGTGTGGTCTCACCAAGGCCTTGTACAACTGCAGTCATCTTTAACTTTATGCTTTTTGGAAATCAATTCATCTCTTACTTGCTTGGCTATTCACAGTAACAGAAATTTTGACCGGGGTGCCCAAACTTTTGCATACCACTGTATATCACCAGATACCATCCTGTGATTTATTTTCTTATGCGCGTTCACAGTAAGTACAAAGAACTACAACAGAATCAATGAAAAACTACACATAAAGACAAGCAACCAAGGTGCAAAAAACAGATTGTGCACAGACGGACAGACAATATAGAGAATATGATTTGTAGAGTCCTTGGAAGTGAGTTCCTAAGTAGTGGAAACAGTTCAGTGTTGTGGTGAGTGAAGTGATGCACTCTGGTTCCGAAGCCCAGTGTTTGAGGGGTTATAACTGTTTCTGAATCTGGTGGGTTAAAACCCTGCACCGGGACTGAGTGAAGATGAGAGTGGCCAGTAGAGAGAAGAGAGGGGGTGGTGCAAAGGAGCCAGAGGTAATAAACATACAGACAACCTGAACTGGATGGATTACACTGAAGCCACGGGTTTAAGGTGAGAGGGGAAGGTTTAAAGGAGGTGTGTGGGATAAGTTTATGCTTTATACAGAGAGTGGGAAGTGCCTGCGATGTGCTGGGGTCGTGGTGGAAGTGGATAAGATAGGAATGCCCAAGATGCTTTTCGACAGGCACAGGAGGGAGGGATATGGATTATGTGCAGGCAGAAAGGGCTAAATTTAACTGAGAAAGATTTGCTTTATTTATCACAGACACACCGCGAACCATATTGTGAAATGTTCAAAGTTCAAAAGCAAATTTATTACCAAAGTACATACATATCACCATATACAACCCTGAGAATACGTTTTCTTGCGGACATACTCAATAAATCCACGATAGAGTAATAACTATAACAAAATCACTGAAAGACCTCACCAACTTAAGCTTCAACCAGTGTGCAAAAAGACAACAAGCTGTGCAAATGCAAAAGAGAAATAAATAATAATAAATAAATAAATAAGCAATAAAAACGTCGAGAACATGAGATGAAGAGTCCTTGAAAGTGAGTCCATGGGTTGTGGGAACTTTTCAGTGATGGGACAAGTGAAGTTATCCACTTTGGTTCAAGTGCCTGATGGCTGAGGGGTAACAACTGCTCCTGAACCTGGTGATGTGGGTCCTGCGGATCCTGTACCTTCTCCCTGATGGCAGCAGAGAGAAGAGAGCACGTCCTGGGTGGTGGGAGTCTCCGATAATGGATCCTACTTTCCTGCAATGTTTCATGTAGGTGTGCTCAGCGGCAGGCAGGGCTTTGCCCGTGGGGGGGCTGAAAATGCGCTGTTTTACGTCAAATCACAATCACGCTGATCAGCAAGTAGTGACACGGTTCGGCTGCCAGTACACCTTTGGAAAGTGGGAGGAAACCCTGCGCTCACGGGAAGGGCGTACACACTCCTTACAGACTGCAGTGGGAACCGGATTCCGATCTTACGGCCGACTCTGCAATAGCGCCACACCACCATGCCACCTTGTAATTTGGCTTTGTGTGTACATACATTGTGGGCAAAGGGTCTGTTCCACGACGTACCGTTTATACAAGGGTCTGACCCACCTTTTACAGGCACAGTACACTTACCAGTCATGTACTGCCCCAAAGGAGTCCTGGTTGGTGATATCGTACATTAGCAGGAATCCCATGGCACCCCTGTAATAGGCTGTGGTGATGGTGCGGTATCGTTCCTGGCCTGCTGTGTCCTGAGGGAAATAAATTCAGGTATTCCATTAGAACCAATCAGAGCCCAAAACAACCAAGAGTGAAAATGCAATCTCTTTTCCCAGTCCCCCAACCCCACCTGCCCCACCCACCAATTCTCAACATCCCCGTTCATTCCTGTGATACAATCTGTTTGGTTCCACATCACTGAGTGAGTGAGTTCAGGGTTCGGACAACTGCACCCACCCAAATGTGTTTTCCAGTAGTCAGCCGGAAAATGAGTTTCATGGTCAATTAGTCCAGCATGAAGGGCTGGCTGCTGGGATTTCTGACTGGGAGGAGGAATTAAATTAATTGTACAGCAGTAATTTACATACGCGTAGCACATCTCTTGTAGGAAAAAGTACATATTTGTGTGTGCAGCCAAACAAACATTCACACACACAGAACCACACCAGATACACACACACACACACACACACACACACACGCACGCACACAGAGTTTCTGAAATGAAGTCCTCAAAAGCAGAGACCCTTGGAGCAGGTATGGCAGCCTGAATGCTGACTTTGTCACTCTTGCTGGCCGGTTCTGGTTCTGGAGATAAACTAGTCAAATTTCCATCGCTGTCACTCCATTTTATAATTCTAGACGATTATCTCAAATTTATTTTATGTTCCGGATGGCAATGGAATTATTTAACATACACATAGAGATAATCCCATCCTGTGTATCCAGGAAACTTTGCCAGTCCTCTGTGTTGCTTCCACAAGTTGGAACTCCCATGATAACTTGCTCTTCCACAGGTCATTGACACTAATTAAGGTCACATCTACGATTTTACTGGCAGTCACCTCATCCCATACTCTGGAATCTGTGTACTCTTTAGCATCTCACCTTGAACGTTCATACAGGAAGGGAAACACAAGTACGCTTACCACGGAAAGCAATAAACCAGATTAAATCATTAGGCTTCAGTCCACTGCCTTCTGCAATCCATCACTTTAGATAGATTTAATGGTTCTGAGGCAATTAGGAAAAGCTACAATTTGATTCGACATCCAACGGACGATCGCATTTTCTTTCTGTATTTTGTTCCAGCAGTAACAGTCACTGGTTATAAAGGATAGCAGAAATAGTCACTGATTATAAATGAGAACAGTAATAGTCACTGATTATAAAGGACTCAGGGCAGTAATAGTTGCTGACTACAAAGGAGAGCAGTAACAGTCACTGATTATAAAGGAGAACAGTAAAATTCAGTGATTATAAAGGAGAACAGTAATAGTCACTGATTATAAAGGAGAGCAGTAATAGTCAATGATTATAAAGGAGAACAGTAATAGTCACTGATTATAAAGGAGAACAGTAATAGTCACTGATTGTAAAGGAGAGCAGTAACAGTCACTGATTATAAAGGAGAACAGTAAAATTCAGTGATTATAAAGGAGAACAGTAATAGTCACTGATTGTAAAGGAGAGCAGTAATAGTCAATGATTATAAAGGAGAACAGTAATAGTCACTGATTATAAAGGAGAACAGTAATAGTCACTGATTGTAAAGGAGAGCAGTAATAGTCAATGATTATAAAGGAGAACAGTAATAGTCACTGATTATAAAGGGCAACAGCGATAGTCACTGATTATACAGGACTCAGGGCAGTAATAGTCACTGATTATAAAGGAGAGTGGTAAAAGGCACTGATTATAAAGGAGAGCAGTAATAGTCACTGATTATAAAGGAGAACAGTAATAGTCACTGATTGTAAAGGAGAGCAGTAATAGTCAATGATTAAAAAGGAGAACAGTAATAGTCACTGATTATAAAGGAGAACAGTAATAGTCACTGATTATAAAGGAGAACAGTAATAGTCACTGATTATAAAGGACTCAGGGCAGTAATGGTCACTGATTATAAAGGAGAGCAGTAATAGTCACTGATTATAAAGGAGAACAGTAATAGTCATTGATTATAAAGGACTCAGGGCAGTAATAGTCACTGATTATAAAGGACTCAGGGCAATAATAGTCACTGATTATAAAGGACTCAGGGCAGTAATAGTCACTGATTATAAAGGAGAACAGTAATAGTCACTGATTATAAAGGAGAACAGTAATAGTCACTGATTATAAAGGACTCAGGGCAGTAATGGTCACTGATTTTAATGGAGAACAGTAATAGTCACTGATTATAAAGGACAGTGGTAATAGGCACTGATTATAAAGGAGAGCAGTAATAGTCACCGATTATAAAGAACAGTAATAGTCACTGATTCTAAAGGAGAACAGTAATAGTCACTGATTATAAAGGACTTAGGGCAGTAATGGTCACTGAATATAAAGGACTCAGGGTAGTAATAGACACTGATTATAAAGCAGAGTGGTAATAGGCACTGATTATAAAGGAGAGCAGTAATAGTCACTAATTATAAAGGAGAGCAGTAATAGTCACTGATTACAAAGGAGAATAGTAATAGTCACTGATTATAAAGGAGAACAGTAATAGTCAGTGATTATAAAGGACTCAGGGCAGTCATAGTCACTGATTATAAAGGAGAGTGGTAATAGGCACTGATTATAAAGGAGAACAGTAATAGTCACTGATTATAAAGGAGAACAGTAATAGTCACTGATTGTAAAGGAGAGCAGTAATAGTCAATGATTATAAAGGAGAACAGTAATATTAGGTGATTATAAAGGAGAACAGTAATAATCACTGATTATAAAGGACTCAGGGCAGTAATAGCCACTGATTATAAAGGAGAGCAGTAATAGTCACTGATTATAAAGGAGAACAGTAATATTCAGTGATTATAAAGGAGAACAGTAATAGTCACTGATTATAAAGGACGGAGCATTAATAGTCGCTGATTATAAAGGAGAGCAGCAATAGTCACTGATTATAAAGGAGAGCAGTAATAGTTAATGATTATAAAGTAGAACAGTAATAGTCACTGATTATAAAGGAGAACAGTAATAGTCACTGTTTATAAAGGACTCAGGGCAGTAATAGTCACTGATTATAAAGGAGAGTGGTAATAGGCACTGATTATAAAGGAGATCAGTAGTAGTCACTGATTGTAATGGACTCAGGGCAGTAATAGTCACTGATTATAAAGGAGAGCAGTAATAGTCACTGATTACAAAAGGGAACAGTAATAGTCACTGATTATAAAGGAGAGCAGTAATAGTCACTGATTATAAAGGAGAGTGGTAATAGTCACTGATTATAAAGGAGATCAATAATAATCACTGAATGTAAAGGACAGGGCAGTAATGGTCACTGATTTTAATGGAGAACAGTAATAGTCACTGATTATAAAGGACTCAGGGCAGTAATAGTCAATGACTATAAAGGACTCAGGGCAGTAATAGTCACTGATTATAAAGGACTCAGGGCAGTAATAGTCACTGATTATAAAGGGGAGCAGTAATAGTCACTGTTTATAAAGGAGAACAGTAATATTCAGTGATTATAAAGGAGAACAGTAATAGTCACTGGTTATAAAGGACTCAGGGCAGTAATAGTCACTGATTATAAAGGAGAGCAGTAATAGTCACTGATTATAAAGGAGAACAGTAATATTCAGTGATTATAAAGGAGAACAGTAATAGTCACTGATTATAAAGGACAGAGCTTTAATAGTCGCTGATTATAAAGGAGAGTAGCAATAGTCACTGATTATAAAGGAGAGCAGTAATAGTCAATGATTATAAAGGAGAACAGTAATAGTCACTGATTATAAAGGAGAACAGTAATAGTCACTGATTATAAAGGAGAACAGTAAAAGTCACTGATTATAAAGGACTCAGGGCAGTAATGGTCACTGATTATAAAGGAGAGCAGTAATAGTCACTGATTATAAAGGAGAACAGTAATAGTCATTGATTATAAAGGACTCAGGGCAGTAATAGTCACTGATTATAAAGGACTCAGGGCAATAATAGTCACTGATTATAAAGAACTCAGGGCAGTAATAGTCACTGATTATAAAGGAGAACAGTAATAGTCACTGATTATAAAGGAGAACAGTAATAGTCACTGATTATAAAGGACTCAGGGCAGTAATGGTCACTGATTTTAATGGAGAACAGTAATAGTCACTGATTATAAAGGACAGTGGTAATAGGCACTGATTATAAAGGAGAGCAGTAATAGTCACCGATTATAAAGAACAGTAATAGTCACTGATTCTAAAGGAGAACAGTAATAGTCACTGATTATAAAGGACTTAGGGCAGTAATGGTCACTGAATATAAAGGACTCAGGGTAGTAATAGACACTGATTATAAAGCAGAGTGGTAATAGGCACTGATTATAAAGGAGAGCAGTAATAGTCACTAATTATAAAGGAGAGCAGTAATAGTCACTGATTACAAAGGAGAATAGTAATAGTCACTGATTATAAAGGAGAACAGTAATAGTCAGTGATTATAAAGGACTCAGGGCAGTCATAGTCACTGATTATAAAGGAGAGTGGTAATAGGCACTGATTATAAAGGGGAGCAGTAATAGTCACTGATTATAAAGGAGATCAGTAATAGTCACTGATTGTAAAGGACTCAGGGCAGTAATAGTCACTGATTATAAAGGTGAGCAGCAATAGTCACTGATTATAAAGGAGAACAGTAATATTCAGTGATTATAAAGGAGAACAGTAATAGTCACTGATTATAAAGGACGGAGCATTAATAATCGCTGATTATAAAGGAGAGCAGTAATAGTCACTGAGTATAAAGGAGAGCAGTAATAGTCACTGATTTAAAGGAGAACAGTAATATTAGGTGATTATAAAGGAGAACAGTAATAATCACTGATTATAAAGGACTCAGGGCAGTAATAGCCACTGATTATAAAGGAGAGCAGTAATAGTCACTGATTATAAAGGAGAACAGTAATATTCAGTGATTATAAAGGAGAACAGTAATAGTCACTGATTATAAAGGACGGAGCATTAATAGTCGCTGATTATAAAGGAGAGCAGCAATAGTCACTGATTATAAAGGAGAGCAGTAATAGTCAATGATTATAAAGTAGAACAGTAATAGTCACTGATTATAAAGGAGAACAGTAATAGTCACTGTTTATAAAGGACTCAGGGCAGTAATAGTCACTGATTATAAAGGAGAGTGGTAATAGGCACTGATTATAAAGGAGATCAGTAATAGTCACTGATTGTAATGGACTCAGGGCAGTAATAGTCACTGATTATAAAGGAGAGCAGAAATAGTCACTGATTACAAAAGGGAACAGTAATAGTCACTGATTATAAAAGAGAGCAGTAATAGTCACTGATTATAAAGGAGAGTGGTAATAGTCACTGATTATAAAGGAGATCAATAATAATCACTGAATGTAAAGGACTCAGGGCAGTAATGGTCACTGATTTTAATGGAGAACAGTAATAGTCACTGATTATAAAGGACTCAGGGCAGTAATAGTCAATGATTATAAAGGACTCAGGGCAGTAATAGTCACTGATTATAAAGGAGAACAGTAATAGTCACTGATTATAAAGGGGAGCAGTAATAGTCACTGCTTATAAAGGAGAACAGTAATATTCAGTGATTATAAAGGAGAACAGTAATAGTCACTGATTATAAAGGACTCAGGGCAGTAATAGTCACTGATTATAAAGGAGAGCAGTAATAGTCACTGATTATAAAGGAGAACAGTAATATTCAGTGATTATAAAGGAGAACAGTAATAGTCACTGATTATAAAGGACAGAGCATTAATAGTCGCTGATTATAAAGGAGAGTAGCAATAGTCACTGATTATAAAGGAGAGCAGTAATAGTCAATGATTATAAAGGAGAACAGTAATAGTCACTGATTATAAAGGAGAACAGTAATAGTCACTGATGATAAAGGAGAGCAGTAATAGTCACTGATTATAAAGGAGAACAGTAATAGTCACTGATTATAAAGGACTCAGGGCAGTAATAGTCACTGATTATAAAGGACTCAGGGCAGTAATAGTTACTGATTATAAAGGACTCAGGGCAGTAATAGTCACTGATTATGAGGGAGCAGTAATAGTCACTGATTGTCAAGGAGAGCAGTAATAGTCACTGATCATAAAGGACTCAGGGCAGTAATAGTCACTGATTATAAAGGAGAGCAATAATAGTCGCTGATGATAAAGGAGAGCAGTAATAGTCACTGATTATAAAGGACAGAGCAGTAATAGTTGCTGATTATAAAAGACAGCAGTAATAGTCACTGATTTTAAAGGACAGAGCAGTGATAGTCATTGATTATAAAGGACTCAGGGCAGTAATAGTCACTGATGATAAAGGAGAGCAGTAATAGTCACTGATTATAAAGGAGAACAGTAATAGTCACTGATTATAAAGGACTCAGGGCAGTAATAGTCACTGATTATAAAGGACTCAGGGCAGTAATAGTTACTGATTATAAAGGACTCAGGGCAGTAATAGTCACTGATTATGAGGGAGCAGTAATAGTCACTGATTGTCAAGGAGAGCAGTAATAATCACTGATCATAAAGGACTCAGGGCAGTAATAGTCACTGATTATAAAGGACTCAAGGCAGTAATAGTTACTGATTATAAAGGACTCAGGGCAGTAATAGTCACTGATTATAAAGGAGAACAGTAATAGTCACTGATTATAATGGACTCAGGGCAGTAATAGTCACTGATTATAAAGGAGAGCAGTAATAGTCACTGATTATAAAGGAGAACAGTAATAGTCACTGATTATAAAGGACTCAGAGCAGTAATAGTCACTGATTTTAAAGGAGAGCAGTAATAGTCACTGAATATAAAGGAGAACAGTAATAGTCACTGATTATAATGGACTCAGGGCAGTAATAGTCACTGATTATAAAGGAGAGCAGTAATAGTCACTGATTATAATGGACTCAGGGCAGTAATAGTCACTGATTATAAAGGAGAGCAGTAATAGTCACCGATTATAAAGAACAGTAATAGTCACTGATTCTAAAGGAGAACAGTAATAGTCACTGATTATAAAGGACTTAGGGCAGTAATGGTCACTGAATATAAAGGACTCAGGGTAGTAATAGACACTGATTATAAAGCAGAGTGGTAATAGGCACTGATTATAAAGGAGAGCAGTAATAGTCACTAATTATAAAGGAGAGCAGTAATAGTCACTGATTACAAAGGAGAATAGTAATAGTCACTGATTATAAAGGAGAACAGTAATAGTCACTGATTATAAAGGACTCAGGGCAGTCATAGTCACTGATTATAAAGGAGAGTGGTAATAGGCACTGATTATAAAGGGGAGCAGTAATAGTCACTGATTATAAAGGAGATCAGTAATAGTCACTGATTGTAAAGGACGGAGCATTAATAGTCGCTGATTATAAAAGAGAGCAGCAATAGTCACTGATTATAAAGGAGAGCAGTAATAGTCAATGATTATAAAGGAGAACAGTAATAGTCACTGATTATAAAGGAGAACAGTAATAGTCACTGATTAGAAAGGACTCAGGGCAGTAATAGTCACTGATTATAAAGGAAAGTGGTAATAGGCACTGATTATAAAGGAGATCAGTAATAGTCACTGATTGTAACGGACTCAGGGCAGTAATAGACATGATTATAAAGGAGAGCAGTAATAGTCACTGATTACAAAGGGGAACAGTAATAGTCACTGATTATAAAGGAGATCAATAATAATCACTGAATGTAAAGGTCTCAGGGCAGTAATAGTCACTGATTATAAATGAGAGCAGTAATAGTCAATGATTATAAAGGACTCAGGGCAGTAATGGTCACTGATTTTAATGGAGAACAGCAATAGTCGCTGATTATAAAGGAGAGCAGTGATAGTCACTGATTATAAAGGAGAACAGTAATAGTCACTGATTATAAAGGACAGAGCAGTAATAGTCGCAGATTATAAAGGAGAGCAGTAATAGTCACTGATTAGAAAGGACTCAGGGCAGTAATAGTCACTGATTATAAAGGAAAGTGGTAATAGGCACTGATTATAAAGGAGATCAGTAATAGTCACTGATTGTAACGGACTCAGGGCAGTAATAGACATGATTATAAAGGAGAGCAGTAATAGTCACTGATTACAAAGGGGAACAGTAATAGTCACTGATTATAAAGGAGAACAGTAATAGTCACTGATTCTAGAGGAGAGTGGTAATAGTCACTGATTATAAAGGAGATCAATAATAATCACTGAATGTAAAGGTCTCAGGGCAGTAATAGTCACTGATTATAAATGAGAGCAGTAATAGTCAATGATTATAAAGGACTCAGGGCAGTAATGGTCACTGATTTTAATGGAGAACAGCAATAGTCGCTGATTATAAAGGAGAGCAGTGATAGTCACTGATTATAAAGGAGAACAGTAATAGTCACTGATTATAAAGGACAGAGCAGTAATAGTCGCAGATTATAAAGGAGAGCAGTAATAGTCACTGATTATAAAGGAGAACAGTAATAGTCACTGATTATAAAGGACTCAGGGCAGTAATAGTCACTGATTATGAGGGAGCAGTAATAGTCACTGATTGTCAAGGAGAGCAGTAATAGTCACTGATCATAAAGGACTCAGGGCAGTAATAGTCACTGATTATAAAGGAGAGCAATAATAGTTACTGATTATAAAGGACTCAGGGCAGTAATAGTCACTGATTATGAGGGAGTAGTAATAGTCACTGATTGTCAAGGAGAGCAGTAATAGTCACTGATCATAAAGGACTCAGGGCAGTAATAGTCACTGATTATAAAGGACTCAGGGCAGTAATAGTTACTGATTATAAAGGACTCAGGGCAGTAATAGTCACTGATTATAAAGGAGAACAGTAATAGTCACTGATTATAAAGGAGAGTAGTAATAGTCATTGATTATAAAGGAGAACAGTAATAGTCACTGATTATAATGGACTCAGGGCAGTAATAGTCACTGATTATAAAGGAGAGCAGTAATAGTCACTGATTATAAAGGAGAACAGTAATAGTCACTGATTATAAAGGACTCGGAGCAGTAATAGTCACTGATTTTAAAGGAGAGCAGTAATAGTCACTGAATATAAAGGAGAACAGTAATAGTCACTGATTATAATGGACTCAGGGCAGTAATAGTCACTGATTATAAAGGAGAGCAGTAATAGTCACTGATTATAATGGACTCAGGGCAGTAATAGTCACTGATTATAAAGGAGAGCAGTAATAGTCACCGATTATAAAGAACAGTAATAGTTACTGATTCTAAAGGAGAACAGTAATAGTCACTGATTATAAAGGACTTAGGGCAGTAATGGTCACTGAATATAAAGGACTCAGGGTAGTAATAGACACTGATTATAAAGCAGAGTGGTAATAGGCACTGATTATAAAGGAGAGCAGTAATAGTCACTAATTATAAAGGAGAGCAGTAATAGTCACTGATTACAAAGGAGAATAGTAATAGTCACTGATTATAAAGGAGAACAGTAATAGTCACTGATTATAAAGGACTCAGGGCAGTCATAGTCACTGATTATAAAGGAGAGTGGTAATAGGCACTGATTATAAAGGAGAGCAGTAACTTTCACTGATTATAAAGGAGAACAGTAATAGTCACTGATTATAAAGGACGGAGCATTAATAGTCGCTGATTATAAAAGAGAGCAGCAATAGTCACTGATTATAAAGGAGAGCAGTAATAGTCAATGATTATAAAGGAGAACAGTAATAGTCACTGATTATAAAGGAGAACAGTAATAGTCACTGATTAGAAAGGACTCAGGGCAGTAATAGTCACTGATTATAAAGGAAAGTGGTAATAGGCACTGATTATAAAGGAGATCAGTAATAGTCACTGATTGTAACGGACTCAGGGCAGTAATAGACATGATTATAAAGGAGAGCAGTAATAGTCACTGATTACAAAGGGGAACAGTAATAGTCACTGATTATAAAGGAGAACAGTAATAGTCACTGATTCTAGAGGAGAGTGGTAATAGTCACTGATTATAAAGGAGATCAATAATAATCACTGAATGTAAAGGTCTCAGGGCAGTAATAGTCACTGATTATAAATGAGAGCAGTAATAGTCAATGATTATAAAGGACTCAGGGCAGTAATGGTCACTGATTTTAATGGAGAACAGTAATAGTCGCTGATTATAAAGGAGAGCAGTGATAGTCACTGATTATAAAGGAGAACAGTAATAGTCACTGATTATAAAGGACAGAGCAGTAATAGTCGCAGATTATAAAGGAGAGCAGTAATAGTCACTGATTATAAAGGAGAACAGTAATAGTCACTGATTATAAAGGACTCAGGGCAGTAATAGTCACTGATTATGAGGGAGCAGTAATAGTCACTGATTGTCAAGGAGAGCAGTAATAGTCACTGATCATAAAGGACTCAGGGCAGTAATAGTCACTGATTATAAAGGAGAGCAATAATAGTCGCTGATGATAAAGGAGAGCAGTAATAGTCACTGATTATAAAGGACAGAGCAGTAATAGTTGCTGATTATAAAAGACAGCAGTAATAGTCACTGATTTTAAAGGACAGAGCAGTAATAGTCATTGATTATAAAGGACTCAGGGCAGTAATAGTCACTGATGATAAAGGAGAGCAGTAATAGTCACTGATTATAAAGGAGAACAGTAATAGTCACTGATTATAAAGGACTCAGGGCAGTAATAGTCACTGATTATAAAGGACTCAGGGCAGTAATAGTTACTGATTATAAAGGACTCAGGGCAGTAATAGTCACTGATTATGAGGGAGCAGTAATAGTCACTGATTGTCAAGGAGAGCAGTAATAGTCACTGATCATAAAGGACTCAGGGCAGTAATAGTCACTGATTATAAAGGACTCAGGGCAGTAATAGTTACTGATTATAAAGGACTCAGGGCAGTAATAGTCACTGATTATAAAGGAGAACAGTAATAGTCACTGATTATAAAGGAGAGTAGTAATAGTCATTGATTATAAAGGAGAACAGTAATAGTCACTGATTATAATGGACTCAGGGCAGTAATAGTCACTGATTATAAAGGAGAGCAGTAATAGTCACTGATTATAAAGGAGAACAGTAATAGTCACTGATTATAAAGGACTCGGAGCAGTAATAGTCACTGATTTTAAAGGAGAGCAGTAATAGTCACTGAATATAAAGGAGAACAGTAATAGTCACTGATTATAATGGACTCAGGGCAGTAATAGTCACTGATTATAAAGGAGAGCAGTAATAGTCACTGATTATAATGGCTCAGGGCAGTAATAGTCACTGATTATAAAGGAGAGCAGTAATAGTCACCGATTATAAAGAACAGTAATAGTCACTGATTCTAAAGGAGAACAGTAATAGTCACTGATTATAAAGGACTTAGGGCAGTAATGGTCACTGAATATAAAGGACTCAGGGTAGTAATAGACACTGATTATAAAGCAGAGTGGTAATAGGCACTGATTATAAAGGACTCAGGGCAGTAATAGTTACTGATTATAAAGGACTCAGGGAAGTAATAGTCACTGATTATAAAGGAGAACAGTAATAGTCACTGATTATAAAGGAGAGTAGTAATAGTCATTGATTATAAAGGAGAACAGTAATAGTCACTGATTATAATGGACTCAGGGCAGTAATAGTCACTGATTATAAAGGAGAGCAGTAATAGTCACTGATTATAAAGGAGAACAGTAATAGTCACTGATTATAAAGGACTCGGAGCAGTAATAGTCACTGATTTTAAAGGAGAGCAGTAATAGTCACTGAATATAAAGGAGAACAGTAATAGTCACTGATTATAATGGACTCAGGGCAGTAATAGTCACTGATTATAAAGGAGAGCAGTAATAGTCACTGATTATAATGGCTCAGGGCAGTAATAGTCACTGATTATAAAGGAGAGCAGTAATAGTCACCGATTATAAAGAACAGTAATAGTCACTGATTCTAAAGGAGAACAGTAATAGTCACTGATTATAAAGGACTTAGGGCAGTAATGGTCACTGAATATAAAGGACTCAGGGTAGTAATAGACACTGATTATAAAGCAGAGTGGTAATAGGCACTGATTATAAAGGACAGTGGTAATAGGCACTGATTATAAAGGAGAGCAGTAATAGTCACCGATTATAAAGAACAGTAATAGTCACTGATTCTAAAGGAGAACAGTAATAGTCACTGATTATAAAGGACTTAGGGCAGTAATGGTCACTGAATATAAAGGACTCAGGGTAGTAATAGACACTGATTATAAAGCAGAGTGATAATAGGCACTGATTATAAAGGAGAGCAGTAATAGTCACTAATTATAAAGGAGAGCAGTAATAGTCACTGATTACAAAGGAGAATAGTAATAGTCACTGATTATAAAGGAGAACAGTAATAGTCACTGATTATAAAGGACTCAGGGCAGTCATAGTCACTGATTATAAAGGAGAGTGGTAATAGGCACTGATTATAAAGGAGAGCAGTAATAGTCACTGATTATAAAGGAGATCAGTAATAGTCACTGATTGTAAAGGACTCAGGGCAGTAATAGTCACTGATTATAAAGGAGAGCAGTAATAGTCAATGATTATAAAGGAGAACAGTAACTTTCACTGATTATAAAGGAGAACAGTAATAGTCACTGATTATAAAGGACGGAGCATTAATAGTCGCTGATTATAAAAGAGAGCAGCAATAGTCACTGATTATAAAGGAGAGCAGTAATAGTCAATGATTATAAAGGAGAACAGTAATAGTCACTGATTATAAAGGAGAACAGTAATAGTCACTGATTAGAAAGGACTCAGGGCAGTAATAGTCACTGATTATAAAGGAAAGTGGTAATAGGCACTGATTATAAAGGAGATCAGTAATAGTCACTGATTGTAACGGACTCAGGGCAGTAATAGACATGATTATAAAGGAGAGCAGTAATAGTCACTGATTACAAAGGGGAACAGTAATAGTCACTGATTATAAAGGAGAACAGTAATAGTCACTGATTCTAGAGGAGAGTGGTAATAGTCACTGATTATAAAGGAGATCAATAATAATCACTGAATGTAAAGGTCTCAGGGCAGTAATAGTCACTGATTATAAATGAGAGCAGTAATAGTCAATGATTATAAAGGACTCAGGGCAGTAATGGTCACTGATTTTAATGGAGAACAGTAATAGTCGCTGATTATAAAGGAGAGCAGTGATAGTCACTGATTATAAAGGAGAACAGTAATAGTCACTGATTATAAAGGACAGAGCAGTAATAGTCGCTGATTATAAAGGAGAGCAGTAATAGTCACTGATTATAAAGGAGAACAGTAATAGTCACTGATTATAAAGGACTCAGGGCAGTAATGGTCACTGATTTTAATGGAGAACAGTAATAGTCACTGATTATAAAGGAGAGTAGTAATAGTCACTGATTATAAAGGACAGTGGTAATAGGCACTAATTATAAAGGAGAGCAGTAATAGTCACTGATTATAAAGGAGAACAGTAATAGTCACTGATTCTAAAGGAGAACAGTAATAATCACTGATTATAAAGGACTTAGGGCAGTAATGGTCACTGATTATAAAGGACTCAGGGTAGTAATAGACACTGATTATAAATGAGAGTGGTAATAGGCACTGATTATAAAGGAGAGCTGTAATAGTCACTAATTATAAAGGAGAGCAGTAATGGTCACTGATTACAAAGGAGAATAGTAATAGTCACTGATTATAAAGGAGAACAGTAATAGTCACTGATTATAAAGGACTCAGGGCAGTAATGGTCACTGATTTTAATGGAGAACAGTAATAGTCACTGATTATAAAGGAGAGTAGTAATAGTCACTGATTATAAAGGACAGTGGTAATAGGCACTGATTATAAAGGAGAGCAGTAATAGTCACTGATTATAAAGGAGAACAGTAATAGTCACTGATTCTAAAGGAGAACAGTAATAATCACTGATTATAAAGGACTTAGGGCAGTAATGGTCACTGATTATAAAGGACTCAGGGTAGTAATAGACACTGATTATAAATGAGAGTGGTAATAGGCACTGATTATAAAGGAGAGCTGTAATAGTCACTAATTATAAAGGAGAGCAGTAATGGTCACTGATTACAAAGGAGAATAGTAATAGTCACTGATTATAAAGGAGAACAGTAATAGTCACTGATTATAAAGGACTCAGGGCAGTAATAGTCACTATTTATAAAGGAGAGTGGTAATAGTCACTGATAATGAAGGACTCAGAGCAGTAATAGTCGCTGATGATCAAGGAGAACAGTAATAGTCACTGATTATAAAGGACAGAGCAGTAATAGTTGCTGATTATAAAGAAGAACAGTAATAGTCACTGATTATAAAGGACTCAGGGCAGTAATAGTCACTGATTATAAAGGAGAGTGATAATAGGCACTGATTATAAAGGAGAGCAGAAATAGTCACTGATTATAAAGGGGAACAGTAATAGTCACTGATTATAAAGGACTCAGGGCAGTAATAGTTACTGATTATAAAGGAGAGCAATAATAGTCACTGATGATAAAAGAGAGCAGTAATAGTCACTGATTATAAAGGACAGAGCAGTAATAGTTGCTGATTATATAGGACAGCAGCAATAGTCACTGATTTTAAAGGACAGAGCAGTAATAGTCATTGATTATAAAGGACTCAGGGCAGTAATAGTCACTGATGATAAAGGACAGCAGTAATAGTCGCTGATTATAAAGGACTCAGGGCAGTAATAGCCACTGATTATAAAGGACTCAGGGCAGTAATAGTCACTGAGTATAAAGGAGAGCAGTAATAGTCACTGATTATAAAGGAGAACAGTAATAGTCACTGATTATAAAGGACTCAGGGCAGTAATAGTCACTGATTATAAAGGACTCAGGGCAGTAATAGTCACTGATTATAAAGGAGAGCAGTAATAGTCACTGATTATAAAGGAGAACAGTATTAGTCACTGATTATAAAGGTCAGAGCAGTTCTTCTTATGTGAGAGGAAACTTTCATGTATCTTCCACATTCCCACATCTGGGAATTGCATCCCCTATTCCAAGAGGAATATACATCCAAACTATTTAGTTTTCTTGGTGGAAAACCCTCTCAATCCCAAAATTATCCTGGAGAATTTCCACTGCACTGCATCGAATTTTATCATGTTTTTTTTAGGTGAGAGAGCAAAAGTGTATACAGTACTCCAGGTGTGTCCTCAAAATCACTCCATACAATTGCAACAAAACCTCCCTGTTTTTACGCTCCAACAATGTGCAATAAAGTTTAAAAAGGCACTTCCCTTCTTCAGTTCTTGTTGGACCTGCCAGCCAACAGTTTGGGATTCATGCACTAGAACATTGAAATCTCTTTTGCAATAGATCTCTCTCTCCCCCACTCTCTCCCTCTCTCCCTCCATTTAGGCAATAATCCACCTTTTGATTTCTCTCATTGAAGTGGATGATCTCACAAGAATCCATTCGCCAGACTTCAGACTTCTACATCTCTTCTTCGGCTATCCATCGATTTTCGATGTTGATGGAGGCCTGGGCAAGTTTGCATGGAAGACTGGCAGTTGCCCATGCTGCAAGTCTCCCCTTTCCATGCCACCGATGTTGCCCAAGGGAATGGTATTAGGACCCATATAGCTTGGCACCGGTGTCATCGCAGAGCAGTGTGTGGTTAAGTGCCTTGCTCAAGGACACAACGTTGTCTGAGGCTCGAACTAATGACCTTCAGATCACTAGACCGACGCCTTAACCACTTTGCCACACGCCACAGTCTTCAGTTAATCTATAAACTGCTGCAGAATCATAATATCCTTATCACAACACGACAACACACCTTTCAACTTATCATGGTATCACTGACCATGATAAGTGGAAACTTGTATTCTGTTTCTTCCTCCAGATCAGTAAGGTAATGATGAACAATGTGGGCCCAGAACTAATCCCCGTGCTACTCCACTAATTATCTTCTCTAAGTATGAAAAAGACCCTTTTATTCCTCTTTTCTCTGCAGCCGCTAGTTGCTTTTACCCTATTCTAACATATTTCCACTGTCAAGTCAAGTCACTTTTTATTCTCATTTCAACCATAACTGCTAGTACAGTATACAGTAAAAACGAGACATTTTTCTGGATCATGCTGCTACATGAAACAATACAAAAACTACACTGAACTACGTAAAAATGACACAAAAACTACACTAGACGACAGACCTTAAATCACAAAAGCCTTGTGAATTATGTACCAGCCTCTCATGAGGGACCTATTCAAACCCATTTTGGAAATCTAAATACACTACATCTGCAGAATCCCCTCTATCAATATTCATTGTTGTATTCTCAAGGAATTTCTAAATATATTATATCTGCAGTTTCTCCTCTATTAACACTTTTTGTTTCACCCTCAAAGTATTTCTAAATATATAACATCAGCAGGATCCCCTCTATCAATGTGCCCTGTTATTACCTCAAAGAATTTCTAAATTCATCAGTTTTGATTACTTTCTGCTTTCCGATATGGTTAGCGATTCCCTCTTTGATTATCGACTCAAGCATCTTGCCAATAATAGCTGTTAAACTAACTGGCCTGTAATTCCCCACCTTCAGTCTTCCTCTCTCTTTGAAATTTGGTTGTTCTTCAGTTTTACAACCTGCAGGAATTTGATTAATTTTTTTTCACACAGAGAGTGGTAGGTGCGTGGAATGCACTGCCAGCAAAGGTGGAAGAGGCGGATATAATAACATAGTCATAGTCATACTTTATTGATCCCGGGGGAAATTGGTTTCGTTACAGTTGCACCATAAATAATAAATAGTAATAAAACCATAAATAGTTAAATAGTAATATGTAAATTATGCCAGGAAATAAGTCCAGGACCAGCCTATTGGCTCAGGGTGTCTGACCCTCCAAGGGAGGAGTTGTAAAGTTTGATGGCCACAGGCAGGAATGACTTCCTATGACGCTCAGTGTTGCATCTCGGAGGAGTGAGTCTCTGGCTGAATGTACTCCTGTGCCCAACCAGTACATTATATAGTGGATGGGAAACGTTGACCAAGATGGCATGCAACTTGGACAGCATCCTCTTTTCAGACACCACCGTCAGAGAGTCTAGTTCCATCCCCACAACATCACTGGCCTTACGAATGAGTTTGTTAATTCTGTTGGTGTCTGCTACCCTCAGCCTGCTGCCCCAGCACACAACAGCAAACATGATAGCACTGGCCACCACAGACTCATAGAACATCCTCAGCATCATCCGGTAGATGTTAAAGGACCTCAGTCTCCTCAGGAAATAAGGTCTTTTAAGAGATTTTTAGATAGGTAGATGGAACTTAGAAAATTAGAGGGTTATGCGGTAAAAAAATTCTATTCAGTTTCTAGAGTAGGTTACAAGGTCAGTACAACATTGTGGTCGAAGGGCCTGTAGTGTGCTGTACATTTCAATGTTTATATGCTTCTAGGAAAATTTTCAACCGTTGGGTCCACTGCTTCCGCTTAACTTCCGTTAAAACCTCGTTGTGCAGTTCATCCGGAACCAGTGACTTGTTCACCTTTAGCCCCCTGGTTCCTCCAGCACTGCCATATCCTAACACCCGGGTCTTCTGTATTCTCCATGAAGACCACTGCAATATCAGAATGGTCTTCACAGCTTCCACCTGCAGGCTTCATCTACGGTTGGCCTTAGATACCACCTGCAAACCCTTCCCTCCTCACTTCCACTCACCCCTCCAGCAACCCAACACACCCACACGCACACAATTATTTACCAGTACCTGCTAAATCCATCATTGTATTATCTGGAAGGTCAAGGGCAGAAGCAGCAGCAGGGAAACATCCGTTCAAGTCCAACATTATCAAAACTTTGACACACAAAATTTCCACTCCTTCATTATTAGGGAACTCCCTACCTAACAGCACAATGAAAATATTACAAAAGTTACAGGGTGTCAGCTCACTCCCGCCTTCAAACACAATACAGGTCGACCTTCACTAACCTGACTACCTGTAATCCAGTTCCTCAATAATCCGGCACTGATTATGTTTAATGTGATCCTTCTGTAATTCGGCACTTTCACTAATCCGGCACTCCTCAGGTCCCAGTGGTGCTGGATTAGTGAAGGTCGACCTGTAGTTAAGGGAGGAAACCAGGACACGCTGAGGAAGCTCACACAGTGACAGGGAGAAATGCAGACAACATCTGAACCCAGGACTAAACCTGAATCTCCAGCAACTCTACTAGCTCTGCCACCGTCCTGCTCCTCTGTGTCACGTTAAGTGAAGCTAAGGATCCCACAGACGCTGGAAAACTCAGTAAACCCATCTGCAAGTACATCAATAGTTCACAGACCAGTTGTAGACTCAGTCACTGGAGTCGCAAATGATTCACACTCAAAATATTCACCATTTCCTTGGGTTCACAAATCGGTGAGAACAGAGTTCAGGGCCCAGTGTTACAAGTTCCTGCCAGCGGCGGTTCGGATTTTGAGGTCTGGTGTCCAGTGACTGGCGTGCCCTGGGATGGATGTCAAAGATCGAGGCCCGAGGGTGAACTGGAGGTCCAAAAGGCGAGGCTCGTTAGCCAGAATCTCTGAGAGTCTGCTGCGGAGGTCAAAGTCTACACTCACAACACACTGGAGGAACTCAGCAGGTCGGGCAGCATCTGTGGAAACGATGAGCTGACTTTTCGGGCCGGAACCCTTCCTCAGGGCTGAAGAGGGAAGGGGCAGAGGCCCTATAAAGAAGGTGGGGGAGGGTGGGAAGGAGAAGGCTGGTAGGTCCAGTTGAAAAACCAGTAATTTGAAAGACAAAGGGGTGGGGGAAGGGAAGCAGGGAGGTGATAGGCAGGAAAACAATGGGTAGTAGAAGGAGGCGGAACCATGAGGGAAGTGATAGGCAGCTGGGGGAGGGGGCAGAGTGAAATAGGGATAGACGAAGGGAGGTGGAGGGAATTACTGGAAGTTGGAGAATTCTATGTTCATACCAAGGGGCTGGAGACAACCTAGACGGTATACGGGGTGTTGCTCCTCCAACCTGAGTTTAGCCTCATCGTGGTCAAAGTCTGGTGTCTGCACGAGCCCATGTCTGCTGGTGATTGGGGTTGGAGTCCTGTCCTGGGCTAGAGGACTGCGTCGGTGCCTGGGTGGGAGGGGGGAATGGGGCTTGTTTGTGGTGTTGCTGCTTGTTGTGCTCTGTGTTGCTGTGCTGAACGTGCTACGTTGGCGCTGGAATGCGCGGCAACACTTGCGCGCTGCCCCCAGAACACCCTCGGGTGTGCTGGTTGTTAACCCAAATGATACATCTCACTCTATGTTTTGATATACATGTGATATATAAATCTGAATCTTGAATCAACAATTTCACGCTCCATAGACAGCGACTATCCAGCAAGGGGCTTCAAGTGGTAAAACAACCTGCCAAATTTGGTTATAGTTTTGTATAAAACATACAGTTCCCTGGTTAAACTGTCCAGCAAAATGGAAAAAATGGACAGAACAGCGTGAAGTGCTGGAAACACTCAGCAGGCCCAAGGAAAGGGAGACTAGTTAATGAAAGGAGAGTTAACAATTCTGACCCTTCAACAACTTTGGAACATTAGCTCTGTTTCTCTCTTCACCTGCTAAATGTTTCCAGTTTTTTCTGTTTTTTTTTAAGTCTTAACATCTGTGTTTTTAGTTATTTTTAGCTCTATTCCAGGTGTATTTGCTTTCCCAGAAGCATCCTGGAAAGGCTACAACATCCAACTACGGAAGCAAGCCCCTCACACCATACAGTAGTAGCAGCCTTCACTGCTCTGCAGCCGAGCCGTGCCTGATATCCTAGCAACAATCTCTGGACTAGGTGCAGAAAATAGCACATCGGCGTCAGGCCCATTGAAAAATGTTCAGTTGCTATAGGATTTATCGAGATGGATTGACGCAAAAGTGTCCACTCCGTGCGCAGTTGACTGAATCAGCCCTCCTGTTGGAAACGCCACGTGCTTTAGAATAGAATTTATAAAAGGAAACTGAATCAAATCACCAAGACTACAAGCACTAGGAAGGGGGTGGGGGGGACATAGGCACTCTTGTGTACCTTTATATGATATCTTGTATTTACTAAATCCTTGCATGTCAATGCTACGTACTCAGAAGGAAGTGTTAACTCTTTCTCCACAGTCACTACCTGACCTTCTGAGTGCTTCCAGCATAAGCTATTATTATAAGCACAAGATGACTTACCTGGGACAAGCTGCAGTAGCCGGATCTCTGGCACTGGGTCTGGCTCTGCAGTGCAGAAGGGAGGGTGGAAAAAGAGGAGAGCGGTAGTGATAGGGGACTCGATAGTTAGAGGTGCAGATAGGAGGTTCTGTGGTCGTGACAGAGAATCCAGGATGGTTTGTTGCCTCCCGGGTGCCAGCGTCAGGGATGTCTCTGATCGCGTGCACAGCATTCTGAAGTGGGAGGGTGACCAGCCAGATGTCGTGGTGCACATCGGTACCAATGACATAGCAAGGAAGAGTGAGGAGGTCCTGGAGAGTGAGTATAGAGAGCTTGGTAGGAAGTTGAAAAGCAGGACCTCGAGGTGGTAATCTCAGGATTGCTACCTGTTCTACGTGCCAATGAGGGTAAGAATAGGATGCTCTGGAAGATGAACAAGTGGCTGAGGAACTGGTGTAGGAGGCAGGGTTTCATATTTCAGGATCATTGGGACCTCTTCTGGGGCAGGTGGGACCTGTACAAGAGAGACAGGTTACACTTGAACTACAAGGGGACCAATATCCTTTCAGGGAGGTTTGTTAGTGCCATTGGGGAGGCTTTAAACTAGATTTGCAGGGGGATGGGAACCAGAGTGCCAGAGCTGACAGTGTGGCTGGGGTGAAAATAAATGATGTTAAAAGTTCAAGCAAATCCGCTAATAGAAAGGTTGTGAGTGGTGGTAAAAGTCTTTTGAGGTGAATATATTTCAATGCTAGGAGTATTGCGGGGAAGGCGGATGAGTTGAGGGCATGGATTGACAAGTGGAATTATGATGTTGTAGCAATTAGTGAAACTTGGCTACAGGAGGGGCAGGACTGGCAGCTTAATATTCCAGGTTTCCGATGTTTCAGGTGTCTTAGAGGCAGAGGAATGAAAGGTGGGGGAGTAGCATTGCTTGTCAGGGAAAATGTTACAGCAGTGCTCAGGCAGGACAGATTAGTCATAGTCATACTGTATTGATCCCAGGGGAAATTGGTTTTCGTTACAGTTTTTAGGGGCTTGTCTACTGAGTCCTTATGGGTGGAGCTGAGAAACAGGAAAGGTATGGCCACATTACCGGGATTGTATTACAGACCACCCAATAGTCAGCAAGAATTGGAGGAGCAAATCTGCAAAGAGATGGCAGGCAACTGCAGGAAACATAAAGTTGTGATGGTAGGGGATTTTAATTTTCCATATATTGATTGGGACTCCCATACTGTTAGGGGTCTGGGGTCTAGATGTTTAGAGTTTGTAAAATGTGTTCAGGAAAGTTTTCTAAGTCAATATATAGAGGTACCAACTAGAGGGGATGCAATATTGAATCTCCTGTTAGGAAACAAGTTAGGACAAGTGACGGAAGTGTGTGTAGGGGAGCACTTTGGTTCCAGTGATCATAACACCATTAGTTTCAACTTGATCATGGACAAGGATAGATCTGGTCCTAGGGTTGAGGTTCTGAACTGGAAGAAGGCCGAATTTGAAGAAATGAGAAAGGATCTAAAAAGCGTGGATTAGGACAGGTTGTTCTCTGGCAAGGATGTGATCGGTAGGTGGGAAGCCTTCAAAGGAGAAATTTTGAGAGTGCAGAGCTTGTATGTTCCTGTCAGGATTAAAGGCAAAGTGAATAGGAATAAGGAACCTTGGTTCTCAAGGGATATTACAACTCTGATAAAGAAGAAGAGAGAGTTGTATGACACGTATAGAAAATGGAGTAAATAATGTGCTTGAGGAGTATAAAAAGTGCAAGAAAATACTTAAGAAAGAAATCAGGAGGGCTAAAGGAAGACATGAGGTTGCCTTGGCAGTCAAAGTGAAGGATAATCCAAAGAGCTTTTACAAGTATATTAAGAGTAAAAGGATTGTAAGGGATAAAATTGGTCCTCTTGAAGATCAGAGTGGTCAGCTGTGTGCGGAACCAAAAGAAATGGGGGAGATCTTATATAGGTTTTTTACATCTGTATTTACTAAGGAATCTGGCATGAAGTCTATGGAATTAAGGGAAATGAGTAGTGAGATCATAGAAACTGTACAGATTGAAAAGGAGGAGGTGCTTGCTATCTTGAGGCAAATTAAAGTGGATAAATCCCCAGGACCTGACAGGGTATTCCCTCGGACCTTGAAGGAGACTAGTGTTGAAATTGTAGGGGCCCTGGCAGATATATTTAAAATGTCGCTGTCTACGGGTGAGGTGCCGGAGGATTGGAGAGTGGCTCATGTTGTTCCGTTGTTTAAAAAAGGATCAAAAAGTAATCTGGGAAATTATAGGCCGGTAAGTTTGACATCGGTAGTGGGTAAGTTACTGGAGGGAGTCTACAAGCATTTGGATAGACAGGGACTTATTAGGGAGAGTCAACATGGCTTTGTGTGTGGTAGCTCATGTTTAACCAATCTATTGGAGTTTTTCAAGGTTACCAGGAAAGTGGATGAAGGGAAGGCAGTGGATATTGTCTACATGGACTTCAGTAAGCCTTTTGACAAGGTCCCACATGGGAGGTTAGTTAGGAAAATTCAGTCGCTAGGTATACATGGAGAGATGGTAAATTGGATTAGACATTGGCTCAATGGTGAGGCTGAATCTGGAGTATTGTGTTCAGTTTTGGTCACCAAATTACAGGAAGGATATTAATAAGGTTGAAAGAGTGCAGAGAAGGTTTACAAGGATGTTGCTGGGACTTGAGAAACTCAGTTACAGAGAAAGGTTGAATAGGTTAGGACTTTATTCCCTGGAGCGTAGAAGAATGAGGGGAGATTTGATAGAGGTATATAAAATTATGATGGGTATAGATAGAGTGAATGCAAGCAGGCTTTTTCCACTGAGGCAAGGGGAGAAAAAAACCAGAGGACATGGGTTAAGGGCGAGGGGGGAAAAGTTTAAAGGGAACATTGGGGCGGCTTCTTCACACAGAGAGTGGTGGGAGTATGGAATGAGCTGCCAGACGAGGTGGTAAATGCGGGTTCTTTTTTAACATTTAAGAATAAATTGGACAGATACATGGATGGGAGGTGTATGGAGGGATATGGTCCGTGTGCAGGTCAGTGGGACTAGGCAGAAAATAGTTTGGCACAGCCAAGAAGGGCCAAAAGGCCTGTTTCTGTGCTGTAGTTTTTCTACGGTTTCTATGGTTTCTAAGAGATTCTGCAGGTGCTCAAAAATGCAGAGTAACACACACAAAATGCTGGAGGAACTCGGCAGGTCAGGCAGCGTCTATGGAGGAAGACAAACAGCAACATTGCAGTCCTGAGGATGGGTCTCAGCCCAAAACCAGCAAATGCTTATTCCTCTCCATAGATCTGCTGAGTTCCTCCAGATTCCCAAATTGTTCTCACAAGGCATAAACCTGTTCTGATTACTATGCAGTATAAACCCTTAAAAAATCATAGCTGTCCCTTTACTTCATTAATTACAAGGAGCACTGCCACAAGAACACAACTCCATCATCAAGGACCGTCACCACCCAGGCCATCTTCTCTTCTTACTGCTGCCAACGGGAAGGAGGTACAGACCCTCAGATCCCAAATCAAAGAGTTCTGGAATCGTTGTTACCCTTCAGCCATCAGGGCTCCTGAACCAGAGTGGCTAACTTCACTCACCTCAACACTGAACTGATTCCACAACCTGTGGACTCATTTTTAAGGGCTTTACAACTCATGTTCTCAGTATTATTATCAGTTATCATTATTAGTTTTTTTTTTGTCTTTGCATATTTTGTCTCCTCATATACACTGGTTGTTTGTCAATATTTGTATGTAGTTTCTCATTGATTCTATTGTATTTCTGTGTCCTACCATGAATGCCTGCAAGAAAATGACATGCATACACTTTGATTAAAAAAATTTACTTTGAACTTTGAAGAGCAGGAATGTCTCCAGTGTTTTGTGCAACCTCAAATGCAATATCCAAAATGCACAGAGCAAGGTCCAATAAACTAGATTCAACAACTAATTTCATGACATATGTCAGGGCTAATAAAACTAATCCTGATTACTACGCAGTATGAACCCTCAAAAATTCATAGCTGTCCCTTTACTGCATTAATTATCAGTGTGTCATGCAGGTGTTTGCTCAGAGATAGTCCAGATATTTCTTATCAGTACTGATAAGGCATAACAGTGCTACAGTAAAAGAAAAGCATACTTTTATATAGCATTTCTTAAAGCCTCACAACGCACCAAAGTCAATTAAGTACCCTTTTGAGGCATAGTCAGAAAGATAGATGAATATTCACTCTCAGCAATTTGACGATAATCAATAAGAGTGTGAATCAGTGTTAATGGAATAATGTTGGCTAGGATAGCAGAAACAAACCACGTCAGCAGTTGCAAATGGTGGTGTTATCTTATTAAGGACCAGCTGCAGTTCCTCATTCTCCAATGTGAGCAGAATATAGTACAGATCAGAATCAGAATCAGGCTTAACATCACCGCCGTATGTTGTGAAATTTGTTAACTTTGTTGCAGCAGTACAATGCCATACATAATAACGGAGAAAACAAAACTGAATTACAGTAAGTATATCGAATAGTTAAATAAATAGTGCAAAAAAAATAGAAATAATAAAAAAGTAGTGAGTTTGTGTTCATGGGTTCAATGTCCATACAGAAATCGGATGGCAAAGGGAAGAAGCTGTTCCTAAATCAATAAGTGTGTGTTCACACTCTGTACCTCCTTCCTGACGGTAGGAATGAGAAGAGGGCATGTCCTGGGTGATGGGGGTCCTTCAATGATTTACGCCACCTTTTTGAGGCACAGCTCCTTGAAGATGTCCTGGTTACTACAGAGGCCCCGGGACATCTCCAACGATTACAGTACAGCACGGGTGGACAGGAGGTGGATAGAAGTGACATTACTTATCTCCTCCTCACACTTGGGCCAGTCATTCAGGGTAGCCGTCGACACTGGTGGCCCCAGCTGAAACGCTTCCACAGAATCCACAATACCCCCAAAGCTGATATTAAGCAGCACTTATATGCTTTTGTTTAAAGATTATAAAGATAAGTGAAATTAAAATTTACATTCTTCTGCACATTTTATCCCCAAGATATCACAGAGAGCTCAGTGGCCAATTAAGTGTTCCAGTGTACAGTGTAAGCACGGGATCTACAAATGGGCTAAATTCAGATAAGTGAACTCATTTATGAGGTTGCTGAGACAGACTGCAGGAAAAAATTAATACAATTACAGCAAGATTAAACATCCTACTGGAAAACTATTGTCAAATCTTAATTAGTGAAACTTGCAGTAAAGGGGGCACCTAGTTTGGAATTTTCTTGTTTGCCTACAGGAGAAAGGGAAGGCTTAAGAGAACTGCAGATACTGGAATTCTGAAAGAAGCGAAAACAATGTGACGGAAGTACTTGCAGGACAGGCAGCACGGGTGAGAAGAAAGACAGACTTAAAGCTTCAAATCAGAGACGTAATGTCTGATCAGAAATGGGAAGGATAGAAGTTTTCAGTTGCAAAGAGAAGGGAGGAAGGATGGATACGACCAAGGGTCAGGGCCAGGTTTGCAGCAAGGACAAGTTGCTAATATGACATGAAAGCAAAAATTACTGGCCGGGCAGCATCTGTGGAAATGAGGGAGAGGGGGCAGAGAGGGCACAAAGAGGCATTGAACAAACTTGTTTCTTTCTCTCTCCGGAGTGTCAGAGCGGAGACCTGGTAGAAGTTTATAAAATTACGAGAGGCACAGATAGGTTAGACAGAATATTCCACCACCCCCCACCCCGAGTAAAAATGTCAATACTAGATCACATACATTTATTGTGAAAGGGGGCAAGTTTAATGTGAGGTGGGAGGAGAAGATGGCGCGACACAGCACGCGCAGCTCTCCGGTAAAATGATATCGTATTTGTAAGTAGGATGCCGTGCACAATTCTGATTTGATAAAGACAGACATGAGAAGCACAGAGGAACATCTGGAGAAATTTCTGAAATGCCCGGTTCGCTGCCGCTGCTACTGTGCGATCGAGAATCTCCGGAGGGAAGGCCCCAAAATCCCCGGCTTTGCCTGCTGCTGGCAACCGAGGCTGGGGTCGAAGCGTTCAGATAGAGATGGTGCTTGGTACTCAGTGTCAGAGGGCTGATCAGAGCTCGAAGTTTTCGGACGACTCAGAGTCGGACTGTGGTCGGGCATGGCAGGGAGAGTTTTCTTCCTTCTCCCGTCTGCGTGAGATGTGGGACTTTCGAGAGACTTTGAACTTTTTTACTGTGCCCATGGCCTGTCCTTCATCAAGTTATGGTATTGTTACACTGTTGTAACTATATGTTATAATTATGTGGTTTTTGTTAGTTTTTCAGTCTTGGTCTGTCCTGTGTTTCTGTGATATCACACCGGAGGAATATTGTATCATTTCTTAATGCATGCATTACTAAACGACAATAAAAGAGGAGCACGTGTCCTCATAATCTAATCTAATTTTTTTTTCTATAAACACAGTGAGTGGTAGGTATCTGGAACGGGCAACTAGGGGTGGTAGTGGAAGACTGGTGGTACATTTAAGAGATTTTTTGATAGATACCTAGTTGTAGAATATTTTGTAGAATACACCTTCTGGTATTATTTGGACACGTTTTCAGTGATGAACCCGGGGTCGTAGGGTGTTTCGGGTCTTTAATCATCAGACAACCTCTACCAGGCAACCCAGCCAGGGGTGATCAGCCCCCGACTTGTGTCCAAATGGCGCACTGGTCCACGGATCCTCCCTCCGGATCCACAGCCTCCAGTATGTTCTTGGTGGCTCTTCTGCACTGCGGTCCTTTAACTCCACGGAGTTTTAGAGTCTGCTGTGATGAATGGCCAGCAAAGCCCCAGCACCCAACTTCGACTGGCTCGCAGCGAGCTCTCCAGCCATTGCTCCAGCATTCTGCAATAAGATCTGTGTATCTAGCCCTCATGCGCAGCATTGCTCTTCGATATCGCCTCCAGGATCTTGTCTACGTCCTCATCCAACTGGAGCCACTCCTTCTTGTTAGCAGCAGGCCACTTCACCTGACGCTGTTCCGACTTTCTGCTCACTGGGGGGGGGGGGGAACTTGTGATGCTCGGAGGTTCCGGGCACTGTGGGGTGACTCCGGGCCTGGCTCCTTCTGCGTCTAACCAGGTTCTGTAGACAGCACCACAGAACTTGTAGTACTAGCTCCTGCTCCTGTGCGTTGCTTCACTTGTTCCTGCCTCAAACAGGCCGTCTTTGTCTGGTGGATCTTCAAACCTCTCAGGTTTTTGCACGCCTTGCCGCAGATACAGACTACGCTCATAGTCAATTGTCCGTTTGCTTGACTCATTGCCAATAGGTCCGTCCCATTGGGATGCTCATCCTCCCCACCCCTCTCGGGCATCCCTGGGGGTATGTTTCAGAAGGGTTCTTCGTAGCTTGTTTGGGTGCTCCCTCACAGGAGCTGCAGTTTGGGGTGCTAGCCTTTGCTGCCCTGTTTGCCGTCTTAGCTGAATATGTTAGAACGGCAGGATATTTTACATGTGCAAGCCAAATGAGACAGTTTAATCTGGAATCATGTTCACTGCAGAGAGAAAGGTATGTTCCTGTGTTGTACTGTTCTATGCTCTACGTTCATTAGTCTAGGTTCTTATTTCAGATTTCCAGCACCCGCAGGTTTTTATTTCAGATTTCCAGCACCTGCAGGATTTTATTCCAGATTTCTAGCAGCTGCTGGCTTTTAATTTCATTCATTGTTAGTGGGAGAGTTAGACAGTGACAAAAGATGCGATGTGTTGCAAACAGCAGGTCAGGGCGTGCTAATGGAGAGGGTGTACATACCCTGAGCCACTATCACAGGTCTATGTCTTACAGTAAAAAATGTCCAGTTCAGCTACAGACAAAGGAAATTGTTGGAAGTCGCAGTATTAAGTCCTGAAGACTGATGATGAGCTTGTAATACACTCAGTGATCACTTCATTAAGTACACCTTAGACCTGCTCATTAATGCAAATATCTAAACAGCCAGTCATATGACGGTGAAAAAATGCGTAAAAGCATGCTGACATGGTCTAGAGGTTCAGTTGCTATTGAGACCAAACATTGGAATGGGGAAGAAATGTGATCTAAGTGACTTTGACCGTAGAATGATTGTTGGTGCCAGATGGGGTGGTTTGAGTATCTCAGAAACTGCTGATCTACTGGGATTTCCACACACAACAGTCTCTAGAGTTTACAGAGAATGGTGCAGGAAACAAAAAACATCCAGTAAGCAGCAGTTCTGTGAGTGAAAACATCTTGTTAATGAGAGAGGTCAGAGGAGAATGGCCAGACTGGTTCAAGCTGACAGGAAGGCGACAGTAACGCAAATAACCACACATTACAACAGTGGTGTGCAGAACAGCATCTTTGAATGCACAACATGTTGAACCTTGAAGTGGATGGGCCACACCAGCAGAGAAGTACACCGAGTAAAGTGGCCACTGTGTGTATTCGTGCAGGAGATAACACGCAGGTGGCGTGTGAGTGAGAATGGGATGGAGGATATGTTTAAAGCTCTACAGCCACCATTCAACCAGTACCACCCTCTTCCCCTGGCGCAAACCCCACAAAAGTCTTGACCAAATCTCAGAGTTAGATTTGCAATCCAATCATTCCATGAATATCCCCTTCTTCAATGGAATCGTTTGTTGCACAAACACATAGCATAGCAGCAGCTGCGTACAAGTTACACAGGTCGTAGTTCATCAGTCATCCTGTCTTATTTGCAAAGTCAGGTTTAATTTCACTGACATACTTTCAGTGGTCACTACATTAGATAGAACCAGTCTGGCCATTCTCCTCTGACTCCTCTCATTAACAGGGCACTTTCACCCACAGAACCGCTGCTGAATGGATTTTTTTTTTTGTTTTTCACACTATTCAATAAAATTGAGAAAGTACAGAGGAGGTTTACTAAAATGTTGCCTGGGTTTCATCTCCTAAGTTACAGAGGAAGGTTGAACAAGTTGGGTCTTTATTCTTTGGAGCGTAGAAGGTTGAGGGGGGACTTGATAGAGGTGTTTAAAATTATGAGAGGGATTGATAGAGTTGACGTGGTTAGACTTTTTCCACTGAGAGTGGGGAAGATTCAAATAAGAGGACATGGGTTGAGAATTAGAGGACAAAAGTTTAGGGGTAACATGAGGGGGAACTTCTTTACTCAGAGAGTGGTAGCTGTGTGGAATGAGCTTCCAGCAGAAGTGGTTGAGGCAAGTTCTATGTTGTCGTTTAAAGTTAAATTGGATAGATATATGGACAGGAAAGGAATGGAGGGTTATGGGCTGAGTGCAGGTCGGTGGGACTAGGATAGGGTAAGAGTTCGGCATGGACTAGAAGGGCCAAGATGGCCTGTTTCTGTGCTGTAATTGTTATATGGTTATTCTCTGTAAACTCCAGAGATTGTTGTGTTTGAAAATCCCAGGAGATGCTCAAACCACCCTCTCTGGCACCAACAATCATTCCACGGTCAAAGTCACATAGATCACATTTCTTCCCCATGCTGATGTTTGGTCTGAACAACAACAGAACCCCTTGGCTATGTCTGCATGCTTTTATGCATTGTTCCTGCCACATGATTGGCTGATTAGATATTTACATTAACGCGCAGGCGCACCTCACAAAGCAGCCATTGAGTGTATATTGGGAAATTAGCTGTTTTGCGGCAGCAGTACAATGCAATGCATAAAGAAGACTATCACTAAGATATATATAAAATATTAAATTAAGTAAGTAGTGCAAAAAGTGAGCAAAAATAATTAGGTAATCTTCACGGGCTGGTTCAGAACAATGATGGCAGATGTGAAGACGCTGTCCTAAAACCGAGTGTGGTTGGCAGGCTCCTGTACCCCAACCCTGGCGGTAGTTATGAAAAGAGGGCATAACGATAGGGGTCCTTAATGATGGATGTTAACATGAGTCCTGCCAGCCAATGCTAATGCATACAAGTCATATGAAAAGAAAATCAGAAAACTATAGGTACTGGAAATCTGAAATAAAAACTTAAGTACAGGAACAGTTCTAATGAAGGATCTTGGAACTGAAAGGTTAAACTGCTTCTCTTCCCTCAGAGTGTGTCTGCATCTTCTGTGCTCATAGTGACAAAAAACTTGCTTTGAAATCACTGTACTTATTCCAGGAGAATTGATCAACAAGTGTCCCGAGGAAGAGTGCAAGATCCCACCCTGCGACCATTACCTTCCTCCTGCTTCGTAAAGGCTCTGAGGAATAACAGAGTGCTTCAGACTGCCGAAACAAGGCAAATCCTCAAACCAAATCTTGCCTAGCAGCCAAACCGGTTTATCTTCATTCAGAGCTGATGCATACCTGTTTTGGGCAAAACCTTCCCCCTCATTTGTGTGTGAGTGTGGTGTGTGTGTGTGTGTGTGTGTGTCAGCATTCTTAAAGAGGTGATCACTTACATTCCTGGGGGAGAAAGCACAACTGCTGACAGCTTCCACCATTGGAATAAAGTCACATTAACCCAGCACATGGTCAGTCTCTTATTCATTAATTGAATCATTAATTTTGTAAGAAGAAAGTGAATTAAATTAATGCAAGATCAATCTAAATCGTCAGCACAGATATGGAAAGGGACTTTTTTCGTACAGTATGATTTCATACCTAATATTTGTTCAGGGATGGTGGGAATCACTGGCAAGGCTGGTATTTCATCCGGAAAAAAAATAAACTCCAGAGTTTAGAAATCGGAAATCAAAATAGGAATTTCCGGTGCCGGTTCAAGATGGTACTACCAAAGACATGTGACAGCTTACTGGTAGTTCAAAAGCAAAGGAATTCGATTAAAAATGTTATTACTGACACTTTTTTAAAAAGTAAATTATGGTAAACTATCACCACAAACAATGAAGAGGCGAGCGAACACAAAGCAAATCAGCAAGATGAGCCCCGCTGGTGCACCTCAAAGTCGACCCACTTGGAGTTGGAGCCATCCTATTTGGAGTGGACAACTCAGAGGGGAGAAGATGGGACAGAGACATTCCGATTCCGATGCCCGTCCGGCTGGCCCGGGTGTGAGGGTGGGTCGTTCTGAGTGCCAAGCTGATTTGAAGAGGTCAGGAACAGCTCCTTCAACAGCAAAATCTAGGTCCAAAGCGAATTGCTGGGCAGCGTGCTCTAGGCCCAGAGAGATTCACTGCAGCGAGGCCTGAGGCCTGGCCCCTGATGAGAGGTACAATATGCTGTTTGGACAATCAAAATGCGGGCCAAGGTAGACTGGAAGTCAGAGTGTAAGACGAGGTTGGATCGCTCTGGGTGCTGAGCCAGTTTGGAGAGGTTAAGGACAGCTTCTCCAGCAGGAAAACCTAGGCCCGGAGTAATCTGCTGTAGTGGGACAGGGCCCTAGTGTGAGGTTTAGACAATTTAAACACCCGCCCAGATAGTCTGGGGGCTCCTCTCTCTGTGATGATCAGGTTGTGAGACTGTCCCCGGTTGCTATGCTTCGTGTCTGCAAACTTTGCAGAGATTTGCCTCACTAATATCATGAACTGAATAACGAGGCTTTGGGCCTACTCGGATCTAAAAACTCAATTTGGTTCGAAATGCTGTTGTTGTTGCTCGCTTCTATTGTTTGCATGACTCATTTTGTGTTTTTATTCTCTTTTTCTGGTGGCACTGGGGGTTGGTCTTATTTTTCTTAATTGTGTTCTTTTGGGTGCCTTGCTTTGCGACTGCCAGTAAGCAAACACATCTCAAGGTTATATAATTTACACATTCTTTGATAATAAATGGACTTTCAATCTCTGAGTCACTAAAAAGTGCTTTCCTTTTCATAAATGCTCTGACCTACTGAGATTTTCCAACATCTTGTGGTTTTATTTCTGGAATTTATTCTGCATCCTGACAATCTCTTATGTAGATGGGATTGCTAAATGAAAGGAATTCTGATAGTGAATCAGGCAGCCTCTGTGGAAAGAGCAGCAATTAAATGAGAAGAGATAATCGATCCCAAATATTAACACTGCTTCTTTTCCCATAGATGCTGGCTGACCTGTGAAGAATTCTGTTTTTATTTCATAGAACACTACAGTATGGTACAGGCCCTTCAGCCCACAATGTCGTGCCAACCTTATAACCTACTCTGAGATCAATCTAACCTTTCCCTCCCACATACTCCTCCAGTTTTCTATCATCTATGTTTCTGAAATGCCCTTTATGTATCCGCCTCTCCCACCACCCCTGGCAGTGCATTCCATGCACCCACCACTCTCCGTGCAAAAAAAAAACTTACCTCTAACACCCCCCTCTACTTTCCTCCAATCACCTTAAAATTATGCCTCCTTGTATTAACCATTTCCACCCTGGGCAAAAGTATCTGGTTATCCACTCATTCTATATCTCCTATCATCTTGCATACCTCTATCAAGTCACGTCTCATCTCTCTTCACTCCAAAGTGAAAAGCCCTAGCTCACTCATCCTATCCTCATAAGACATGCTCTCTTAATCCAGACAGCATCCTGGTAAATCCCTTTACCATCTCTAAAGCTTCCACAGCCTTCCTATAATGAGGCCACCAGAAATGACAGAACATTCCAAGTGTGGTCTAACCAGAGCTGCAACATTATGCCTCACTACTTTTGAACTTAATCCCCCAACTACTGAGGGCCAATTTAAAACCCTATCAATCTGAACAACAACTGTGAGGGATCAATGGACATGGCCCCCAAGATCCCTCTGTTCCTCCACACTGCTGAGAATCCGGCCATTAACCCTGTATTCTGGCTTCAAATTTGACCTTCCAAGATGATTTCAGATTTCAAAACATCTGCAATTTGCTTTATTTCAAACTTCTGAAAATTTTAGAAACACTTAGCAGGTTGGGCAATATCCGTGGAACGAGATTCTGGTGGGCCAATGGCCTAAGTGCTAACTCTGCTTCTCTCCTCAAGTACCAGCTTCTTTCCATGTCCCAAAGAGACCCACGTCCCAACATTGGTAGAAGAAATGGCCACTGTGTATTGTCCCTGTTGTGCAGATGAGTGCTAAGTGCATGTGTGTATGTGTGTGGGGGGCGGGGGGAGATCAGAACGTGGGGAGAACAGATTACATGGGATATAACTGGCATAATGGGATTGCTCTATGAGCCCAGCACAGATCTGATGGTTTGAATGACCTCTTTCTACATTGGATCTATGTAAATTTCTCCTGAGTTTGTTCACTATCCAAATAGTCATTCAGATTTGTAAAGAGATGATTGTCACAGTGTCCTTTAACCAGACCACTAGGCAAAGTTATCCAAATTACTCTGCACACACCTGGATTTTACTTAACTGCAGCAAAGTCTTCCAAGTTGGCGAGCACACAGTGAGCCTAAAATCTACCCAGCCCCATCAGCACAAGGAGAAGGGAGTGAAGCGTAAAGCTTGTGCCACAATGAGGCCACCCTCGGGGTGGAGGAGCAACACCATATATTCCCTCTGGGTAGCCTCCAACCTGATGGCAAGAATATCGAAATCTCTGGCCCTTCATCTTTCCAACCCACCTGGCTTCACCTATCACCTTCTATCTATCGTCCTTCCCTTCCCTCCACTTTTTTATTCTGATGCCTTCTCTGGTTTTTTTCCAGTGTTGAAGAGTCTCAGCCAGAAACGTCGACTATACTCTTTTCCATAGGTGCTGCCTGGCCTGCTGAATTCCTCCGGCATTTTGTGTGTGTTGCTTTGGATTTCCAGCATCTGCAGATTTTCTCCTGTTTTTTATTAAAGACTCCACCCAGCTCCTTGGCTACCAGCTCTTACTTACTTACCAATCAGTGACAGGATGGCCTTAGGGAGCTTTCCCAGAGCTGCAGGACCACTTCAAGTACACTGACTGGAATCCGTTTGCATGCCAAGCAATGCATGATTTGGGAAATGACTTGGAGGAATTCACCCCGACAGTCGTGCACTATGTCAACGTCACCAACAATAAAACATCCAGGTACTCCAGAAGCCATGGATGAATGACAGAGTCCAGGACCTACTCAGGGCTCGGGATGCTGCTTACAGATCCGGTGACACTGCAGCACACAGTGAAGCCAGGTCAAACCTTAAAAGGAGAATTAAAAGTGCCAAGTACAGATACAAACAGCAGATAGAGACACACTTCAATAAAGCCACCAACCCCCAGTGCGTGTGGAAAGGTGTCAGGTCCACCACTGACTATAAGAGAAAGATCTCTATCAGATGTGGAAGGCTTTTGACAGGGAACCCCACAAGAGGTTAACAATCAAATGACAGGAGGTAGTTTCAGCATAAGGTGTTCGAATGAGTGCAGAATTGTCTCAAAAACAGAATCTCAATGAGTTATGGTGAGTGGATCACTTTCTCAGATAGTAGATGATAAAAGTGGGGTTCCGCAGGGATCAGTGCCTGTTGCTGTTTTTAGTTTACATTAATGACTTGGCTAAGCACATAACAAATGAACTTGTAAAGTTTCCCAATGACAGAAAATCATGAGGAAGGGCTGATAACATTCAGGCAGCAGAATCAACACAGTTAGATCTGACCAAAGTCCAGATGTAGGCAGATAAATAGCAGATGAAATTTAATGTAAGTAAATGTAAAATATTACATACAGGAAAGAGAAATATTAGATATAAATATACAATGTGATGTTCTTGAGTTAGAAAGTGGAACTTGGGCATCCTTGTAGACTTATCACTGTCAACATCCAGACAATGCATAGAAGCGATTATGAAGGCTAATAGAGTGTTGGGATAGATCATGCGCTCAGTGGAGTTCAAGTCTAGAGATGTTCTCCTTAAATTCTATAATGTGCTTGTGAGGCCACACCCAATGTACTCTGTACAATATAGGTCCCCACATTGTGTGACGGATGTGAAGGCACTGGAGAGAGTTCAGGGAAGGGTGACAAGAGTCATTCCAGGTCTGCAGGGTGCGAGCTATGACTGAAAAGAATAAATATTTTTAGCCTGAGTATACTAGAGCAAGAGGATACATGATTGAAGTGTGCAGAATCATTAAGGGTATAATTAAGGTGGATGCCAGCTGTCACTTCAAAATTAGCCCATCATCAAGGACATAGGTGGAGGCTGGTTAAAGGGAGATTTCAGACTAACACATGAAGCACTTCTTTAGACAGTGAGTTGTGAACACATGGAGCAAACTGTGTAGTTAATTGTGGTACCTTAGAGATTTTCAAATCGAAACTCGATAGTTTTTCGACAGTCTATGTGAGTAGGAACTTGGCGAGCTCCGTTAGGCCGAATGGCCTGTTCTTGTCTAAAAACTTTGAATTGTCTGATTTCCTGCACTCCAAACAATGATGCCACTCTGAGGAGCTGAACAACATCTTTACTCAGGTTGACGGGGACAACAACGAACCAGTGATGAAGAACTGAGACCTGAGGAAGTCACAGCACAACACTGAGTACACACGAAGCGAGACTCCACAGTACCAACACACACAGAGCAACCGGACCAGACTGCGTACCCGTGCAGGTCCTCGGGGACTGTGCTGATCAGCCGGCAGAAGCTTTTACTGAAATCTATAACCTCTCTATGTCCCTGGCTCTGATCCCTGCGTGCTTCAAAACATCAACCATCCATACCGATCCGAAAGCAGTCAGCAGTTCCGTGCCTCAATGACTACAGACCAATTGCACTCACCTAACTGCCAAGTGGCAGGAGAGACTGGTTATGGGACAGGGAGGGGAAAGGGAGGCATTTATATCAAATACAAAAGAGTGTTGCAGGTACTAGGGTTGATAGTGGATACAGAAGAAAGGAAACTGTGTGGACTAGGTTAAGGCTGGGACACTGTGCATTAAACAACACATTGAAAGTAATAGGGAAACACCAGACAGAATTGTGTGAAGAATGTCAGGAAGAGGAGTCAGAAGAACATGTAGTCTGTTTCTTGTCCTGGATACATACAGGTCCTGCAGTGTGTTAGACTGCAGACAGTAACTTTTCCTGCAGAGCTGACAGTTCACTGTCATTTTCACACACTGTGAGGGGATGCTGCGCCAAACCAGACAGTAATGGCTGACGTGAGGATGCTCTCTATGATGTCAGGGCAGAATTGCACCTGTACAAGAGGGAATTTTACCAACCGCCACAAAAAGTTAAACAAGGCGTTAAAAGAATTCTTTTGGTGTTTTCCTTACAAGTTTTTGCTTTAGTTTTCAAGAATATTACGTGACAGATTAAGGCTTTTTCAATAATCACAGAACGTTACCACTGAACGATTGCCTTTGAAAGGCAGAGCCATGAGACGTGGCCATGGGTATGGTGGTATGACCAGTGGGGGAGGATACGCAACAAAAACTCAAAACGTGCCCAGAGTGGAAAGCCTGGGCAGATTAAGGTTGGGCTAGAGTTATTATAATTGTCATCGTTACTGTCCTAATACTGGCAATAGCACTTTCATGCATCATGAACATCGCCATGGCGACAAGAGTCTGCAGGTGCTGGGATCTGGAGCAAAAAGAAGCTATCAGCACATCAAAAGATTAGTCAGAACAATTTATTCTGGTATTTTCCAATTTGGGATCACATCCAATTTTGGATGCCAGGAATCTTGCCTATCAGTGTTTGGGTAATGACATGCGGTGATTGTATTAAAAATCTCAAACCAATGCATTGATAATGTGAAATAACTGCTGAAGGAACTCAGTGTGTCAGGCAGCATCTGAGGAGGCAAAGGGACAGTCGGTACTTCAGGGGAAGACCCTGCATCAGGCGTGTAGATCGGGAGACAGCCAGCATAAAGAGATGAGAATTACTGGATTCTGGATTAATTTAATTTTATTTGTAACTTATACATCGAAACATACAGTGAAATACGTATGTCTTTTGCCCTAACAACTGACTCACCTCAGGGTGCGCTGGGGGAGGCCCGCAAGTGTCACCACACGTTCCAGCGCCAACACTGAATACCCACAATGCTCAGCAGAACAACACAGAACAGAACAAGTGACAAAGCAACAGCAAATCCGTCCTCCCACTCATGCACAGGTGCAGTCATTTAACCCCACGACGGGCCTCCAGTGGACCCACGCCTGCAGACACTGGGCTAGAACCTTCCAAGTGTACATCCTAGGACTCGGTAATCACCGAACACCAGGCCTCCAACTCCAGACTAGCTGATGACAGGATCCTGAACACCAGGCCTCGAACTCCGGGCTCATCAATTCACAAACCCAGACCTCGGACCTCATTCCTCCAGCCCGCCTCCGAACCCATCGACAACTCACTGACCTGGGGAATCCCTCGTCCACTCTCCGGTGGTCCAACATCCAACCACAGATGTCCCATGCCCATGTCGCTGGCCTTCAGATGCGGAGTGGAGTTCTATACCCCAGCCTGACTTCTAATTCCCCCACATTACTGTTCCTAACCCCTAATCTGACCCCTAACTCCCATCCTTATGCACCGAGAAACAAAAAAAAATTGAAGAACAACTAAATCTAAGCTGGAACTCAATGGACTAATTGCATCCAGGAAAATACCTTGGTCCTGCTGCATTAAAAATTGAAAGGGAAAAGGAAGTAAGCTTCACTCTGTGTGGCTGCATTTTCAGAATCTGATCAGATAAATTTCATACCATTAACAAGAGAGTACAATTGCCACAGTTTTCTTGGCTGATAACTAACCTATTATTGATTAGGTTTCTGACATGCAAAGATAGCACAGGGGAGGTTACAATACCCAAACTCCTCCACCACCCCAAGCAACTGATGTGCGTGCGTACACGCAGGTTAGTGAAGGCCAACATACAATTGTTGCTGTGAACAGGAAGAAAAATGGTATATTAGCCTTTCTAGCAAAAGGATACGTGTAGAGGAGTGTCTTTCCGCACTTATACAGGGCCCTGGAGAGACTCGGCAACCGCCACCAGCAAAGGATAGTAAAAACCTCCGAGAGGACCATCGGGGTCTCCCTCCCCCCCCATGTGTGACACTCACCAGGAGTGTTGTTGTATACAAAGGGCCCGAAGTATTACTGAGGATCCCGACCACCCATCCCACAATCTCTTTCACTCAGGACCATCACGGAGGAGGGACAGGAGCATCAGGATTAGGACTGCCAGACTGGCTAACAGCCTCTTCCCTCAGGCTGTGAGACTAACGAATACCCTGCCACCACCAACGTCTTGTCACTAGGACAATGAACTGCTTGCTATACTGTTTACCTATGCTGCACATTTCACGCATATTTTGAATTACATTTAGATTATGAGAACAATCAGTCCTCTTTTATTGTCATTTAGAAATGCATACATGCATTACGAAATGATATAATATTTCTCTGGCGTGATATCACAAAACAAGACAGACCAAAGACTAACACTAACAAAACCACATAATTATACCATATAGTTACAGCAGTGCAAAGCAATACCATCATTTGATGAAGAATAGTCCAGAGGCACAGTAAAGAAAATAGTCTCAAAGTCCCCGAGTCGATCGACTCCCGAGTCCCCGATAGCAGGCGGCAAAAGGGAGAAACTCCCTGCCATAAACCTCCAGGCACCGTCAACTTGCCGATGCCTTGGAAGCGGCCGACCACAGCCGACACTGAGTCCATCCGTCCGAAAACTCCGAGCTTCCGACCAGCCTCCCGAGCGCGATCCTCTGCCGAGCGCCTTCAACCTCTCCCAGGCCGCTGAAACACGCAAAACCGAGGATTTCGAGGCCTTCAGTTCCGGAAATTCCGGTTACCACACAGTAGCAGCGGCAGCGAAGTGGGCATTTCAGAAGTTTTCCAGGTGTTCCTCCGTGCTCTCACATCTGTCTCCATCAAATCAGAATTGTGCACGGTCCCCTACTCGACAGATGACAGATATTCATCACCGAAGAGGCTGCGCGCGCTGTCGTCGCGCCACCATCTTCTCCCATTTTAATTTATATGGTAATATTTTGTTTTATATATTGTGTGTGACATATGTATTGTGGGTACACTGCGGTCCAGAGAAACATTGTCTCATTTGGTTATATCTATGTCTCCAGCTGTATACACACACACACACACACACACACACACACACACACACACACACACTGACACACACACACACACACACACACACACACACACACTCACACACACACACACTCACACACACACTCACACGCACACACGCACACTCACACACACACACACACACACACACACACACACACACACACTCACACGTCAGATGACAATAAACTTTAACTTGAATTCGAACAGGGACGCCTGAGTGGTGGATTAGCAACTCCCACCTTCCTCACTGATTCCAGAGACTGCTCTGTTCAGGCATCACCGTCCCAGTTCCTTTGCTGCATCAGCCCTGTGATTAGTGTACAAGCCACATCTTGCTGGAACCAAACCCTTCAATGCAAAGCACTCTTGCCAACTCGGGCACAGTACCAATGCTGCTGGCTTCACAGCAAATCCTGGATCGGGAAAATGGAACGGCTTCATTTAAACTTTGATCTCCTTGCCACCTGATCAATTTCTATTTTCTTCCTTATAACAAAGAGGAGGCCATTTGATCCATCAAGTTTATGCTGGTTCAATCCTATTCCCCACCAATTTTCCCTGTAACCTGCTCTCCCCAGTTTGCTCAGCACAGCAGTTAGCGTAATAGAAACATAGAAACATAGAAAATAGGTGCAGGAGTAGGCCATTCGGCCCTTTGAGCCTGCACTGCCATTTATTATGATCATGGCTGATCATCCAACTCAGAACCCCGCCCCAGCCTTCCCTCCATACCCCCTGACCCCCGTAGCCACAAGGGCCATATCTAACTCCCTCTTAAATATAGCCAATGAACTGGCCTCAACTCTTTCCTGTGGCAGAGAATTCCACAGATTCACCACTCTCTATGTGAAGAAGTTTTTCCTAATCTCGGTCCTAAAAGGCTTCCCCTCTATCCTCAAACTGTGGCCCCTCGTTCTGGACTTCCCCAACATCGGGAACAATCTTCCTGCATCTAGCCTGTCCAATCCCTTTAGGATTTTATACGTTTCAATCAGATCCCCCCTCAATCTTCTAAATTCCAACGAGTACAAGCCCAGTTCATCCAGTCTTTCTTCATATGAAAGTCCTGCCATCCCAGGAATCAATCTGGTGAACCTTCTTTGTACTCCCTCTTTCCTCAGATTAGGGGACCAAAACTGCACACAATACTCCAGGTGTGGTCTCACCAAGGCCTTGTACAACTGCAGTAGTACCTCCCTGCTCCTGTACTCGAATCCTCTCGCTATAAATGCCAGCATACCATTCGCCTTTTTCACCGCCTGCTGTACCTACATGCCCACTTTCAATGACTGGTGTATAATGACACCCAGGTCTCGTTGCACCTCCCCTTTCCCTAATCGGCCACCATTCAGATAATAATCTGTTTTCCTATTTTTGCCACCAAAGTGGATAACTTCACATTTATCCACATTAAATTGCATCTGCCATGAATTTGCTCACTCACCCAACCTATCCAAGTCACCCTGCATCCTCTTAGCATCCTCCTCACAGCTAACACTGCCACCCAGCTTCGTGTCATCCGCAAACTTGGAGATGCTGCATTTAATTCCCTCATCCAAGTCATTAATATATATTGTAAACAACTGGGGTCCCAGCACTGAGCCTTGCGGTACCCCACTAGTCACCGCCTGCCATTCTGAAAAGGTCCCGTTTATTCCCACTCTTTGCTTCCTGTCTGCTAACCAATTCTCCACCCACACCAATACCTTACCCCCAATACCGGGTGCTTTAAGTTTGCACACTAATCTCCTGTGTGGGACCTTGTCAAAAGCCTTTTGAAAATCCAAATATACCACATCCACTGGTTCTCCCCTATCCACTCTACTAGTTACATCCTCAAAAAATTCTATGAGAATCGTCAGACATGATTTTCCTTTCACAAATCCATGCTGACTTTGTCCGATCATTTCACCGCTTTCCAAATGTGCTGTTATCACATCCTTGATAACTGACTCCAGCAGTTTCCCCACCACTGACGTTAGGCTAACCGGTCTATAATTCCCCGGTTTCTCTCTCCCTCCTTTTTTAAAAAGTGGAGTTACATTAGCCACCCTCCAATCCTCAGGAACTAGTCCAGAATCTAATGAGTTTTGAAAAATTATCACTAATGCATCCACTATTTCTTGGGCTACTTCCTTAAGCACTCTAGGATGCAGACCATCTGGCCCTGGGGATTTATCTGCCTTCAATCCCTTCAATTTACCTAACACCACTTCCCTACTAACATGTATTTCGCTCAGTTCCTCCATCTCACTGGACCCTCTGTCCCCTACTATTTCTGGAAGATTATTTATGTCCTCCTTAGTGAAGACAGAACCAAAGTAATTATTCAATTGGTCTGCCATGTCCTTGCTCCCCATAATCAATTCACCTGTTTCTGTCTGCAGGGGACCTACATTTGTCTTTACCAGTCTTTTCCTTTTTACATATCTATAAAAGCTTTTACAGTCTGTTTTTATGTTCCCTGCCAGTTTTCTCTCATAATCTTTTTTCCCCTTCCTAATTAAGCCCTTTGTCCTCCTCTGCTGAACTCTGAATTTCTCCCAGTCCTCAGGTGAGCCACTTTCTCTGGCTAATTTGTATGCTTCTTCTTTGGAATTGATACTATTCCTAATTTCTCTTGTCAGCCACGGGTGCACTACCTTCCTTGATTTATTCTTTTGCCAAACTGGGATGAACAATTGTTGTAGTTCATCCATGCAACCTTTAAATGCTTGCCATTGCATATCCACCGTCAATCCTTTAAGTGTCATTTGCCAGTCTATCTTAGCTAATTCACTTCTCATACCTTCAAAGTTACCCCTCTTTAAGTTCAGAACCTTTGTTTCTGAATTAACTATGTCACTCTCCATCTTAATGAAGAATTCCACCATATTATGGTCACTCTTACCCAAGGGGCCTCTCACGACAAGATTGCTAATTAACCCTTCCTCATTGCTCAAAACCCAGTCCAGAATAGTCTGCTCTCTAGTTGGTTCCTCGACACGTTGGTTCAAAAAACCATCCCGCCTACATTCCAAGAAATCCTCTTCCTCAGCACCTTTACCAATTTGGTTCACCCAATCTACATGTAGATTGAAGTCACCCATTATAACTGCTGTTCCTTTATTGCACACATTTCTAATTTCCTGTTTAATAACATCTCTGACCTCACTACTACCGTTAGGTGGCCTGTACACAACTCCCACCAGCGTCTTCTGCCCCTTAGTGTTACGCAGCTCTACCCATATCGATTCCACATCTTCCCGGCTTATGTCCTTCCTTTCTAATGCGTTAATCTCTTCTTTAACCAGCAACGCCACCCCACCTCCCCTTCCTTCATGTCTATCCCTCCTGAATATTGAATATCCCTGAACGTTGAGCTCCCATCCCTGGTCACCCTGGAGCCATGTCTCTGTGATCTCAACTATATCATAATCATTAATAACAATCTGCACTTTCAATTCATCCACCTTATTACGAATGCTCCTTGCATTGACACACAAAGCCTTCAGGCGCTCTTTTACAACTCTCTTAGCCCTTATACAATTATGCTGAAAAGTGGCCCTTTTTAATGCTTGCCCTGGATTTGTCGGCCTGCCACTTTTACTTTTCTCCTTAGTACTTTTTGCTTCTACCCTCACTTTACACCCCTCTGTCTCTCTGCACTGGTTCCCATCCCCCTGTTGTGAACTAACCTCCTCACGCCTAGCCTCTTTAATTTGATTCCCACCCCCCAACCATTCTAGTTTAAAGTCACCTCAGTAGCCCCCGCTAATCTCCCTGCCAGGATATTGGTCCCCCTAGGATTCAAGTGTAACCCGTCCTTTTTGTACAGGTCACACCTGCACCAAAAGAGGTCCCAATGATCCAAAAACTTGAATCCCTGCCCCCTGCCCAATCCCTCAGCCACGCATTTATCCTCCACCTCATCGCATTCCTACTCTCACTGTCGCTATTACAGTGCCAGCAACACACATAAAAGTTGCTTCAGGCCAGGCAGCATCTCCAGGAAGAGGTACAGTCGACGTTTCGGACCGAAGACCCTTCGTCAGGACAAGGTCAAGGTAGAGGTCCTGACGAAGGGTCTCAGCCCGAAACGTCGACTGTACCTCTTCCGAGAGATGCTGCCTGGCCTGCAGCGTTCACCAGCAACTTTGATGGGTGTTGCTTGAAATTCCAGCAGCTGCAGATTTCCTCACAGTGCCAGTAACCTGGCGTTCAGTTCTGCCGCTGTCTAAGAGGAGTTTGTATTTTCTCCCCTGACTCTGTGAGTTTCCTCCGGGTGCTCCACAGTCCAAAGACGTATGTGTGAGCAGGTTACTGGCCACTGGGGTGTAATTGGGCGGAGCGAGCTTGCGGGCTGTCAACGTGCTGGATCTCTAAATAATTAAATGAAAATTATCCTACCCACCTACACTATGAGTTATTTACAGTGGCTAATTAATCTTCTCCGCGGGAGGAGGGAGGACAGAACCAGGGCCCGCAGTGCAGTCACAGGAACAGCGTGCAAACTCCACAGAAGTCAGGACGGAACCGGGCTCTCTGAAGCCACGGGGCTGCCACCCCACCCACGGCGCTACAGAGCCTCCCCAGGAATGGAATCCTTCCCCGAGACATGTACAGGAAGCAGCTCCCTCCACCCTCCCTGTACAAACTGCAGGCTTTGTGTGTGTGAGAGTGACTCAGCCCCCAGATTCACACACAGCTAATAACTCAATACAGGCAGTGAGCAATTTATTTTCTGGGTGGATCTGTGGCGCTCCATTGGTTTTACTGAATTGCACCAACACTATCATTATCCAAAATACTTAAAATGCCTGTCATAGTCACCAGTGTGCAATGAAACCTCTGGGCTTATAATAACCATTAAACACAGCATTCACTACCCAAGAACCTCAGCAGAATGGTGGGGCAGACTGCAGAGATCGGGTGACTCTCTCCCTACAAGCTATTACTAAGGTCCTGAGGGGGGTAATGAAACACTTACGGGGTAGTGTGGCTGGCTTACTGAATCATGTGTGTCTACAGTACTATTACTCTAGTCGACAAGGTCTACTGTAGACGAGAAGCCTAAAGCTGTAAAGCTTATTCAGATGTTCGTGGTGGCGGAGCGGTGCTTGTGACTCGGGATCGATCCTGACCCTTGCAGAGTGCAGATGTTCAGTGGTCAGGTGAGTTTTCCCCAGTCCGAGTGCACTCGTTTCCTCCCACATCCCGGGATGGTGGGCTAATCAGCCGCAGTAAAATCGCTGAGAGAGGAGGATTAGGGACGGAAGGGCTAATAGATATTTGAGAAGGGCATTGTGAGAGAAGCGGGAACATGGTGTAGGGACCAGCATCGGTCTGATGGGCCGAACAACCTCTTTCCCTGTTGTAAGGAAATATGAGCATCTGACCATAAGATTTATCCTGCAACCCTTCGAAACCACCGTCACCTATTTTCAAAGTCACTCCTGAAACATCAGGTCACACTCTTTCCTCCAGCTCCCCCCCCCCCCCACTCACTCCAGGGTCAGGAGCTCTGCAGTTTATGACACATCAGAACAATCTCCCCATCCTGACCTCCACACGCAACACAGAAGATTTGCCGAGCCACTCTAAGTAATGACTTTCAGACAAGACTTAAAAGGAGGCCCCATTTACTTACTTCCATTCCCTCTCAAATGCCGATCATCTCCCCTATGCCTCCCACCCACCCAGCTACCTTCCTGTCGAAAAGGAATGAGCATTGAAGAGCACATACCCATATCTGAAGTTTAACCCTCTTCTCGTTTCGGTACACTGTCTTCACCTTGAAGTCGATGCCCACGGTGCTGACGAAGGCCGACGTGAAGGAGTCATCCGCGTACCGGAAGAGAAACGAGGTCTTGCCCACGCTGCTGTTCCCGATGATCAGCAGCTTGAACATGTAGTCGAAGTTCTGGTCCGCCGCGTCCTTCTGCACCTGCCTGGTGTCGTTCGCAGAGGCCATCTGTGATGGGAAAAGGAAAAGAGTCTGAGCACAACATCAGGCAGCGGGGCCTGCACCGTGAGGGGGACCACGCTCTCCGGCAAGCTGTAAGCACTGCAAAACACCGAAACCAGCTGAGGGTTGTAGTGAAGCTACCACGGGGGATTTGGGAGGAAGGGACTGGAATTTTTCTTTTATTTAGAGACAGAGTACAGGCCCAAAGAGTCCGCACCACCCAAAAGGCACCCATGCGACCAATTAACCTACTAACCTGTATATCTTTGGAATGTGGGAGGAAATCAGAACACTCAGAGGAAACCCTTGCAGTCACAGGAAGAACGGACAAACTCCTTATAGCCAGCAGGGCGAGTTGAACTGTTATAGCGTTACACTGCCAAGCTGCCCCTATCCCAACTGGAGTTAGTCACATGTACCGAGGTACAGCGACAAGCTTGCCTTACACGGATTTGTTCACACGGATCGAATCGTTACACGGTGCATTGAGGTAGAGCGAGTTAAAACATTAACAAATGTAGAATGAAGTGCAACAGCTTCAGAGAAAGTGCAGCAAAGACAGACAATAAGGTGCAAGTTCATAACAAGGTCGGGTGAGAGGTCAGGAGTCCATCTTGTCACACTGGGGAACCGTTCAATAGCATTATAACAGTGGGAAGGATGGTGTCCCTGAGACTGATGGTCTGTGGTCTAAGGGTCTGTACCTTATGTAATAACTCTACAAAGATCTCATGAGTGCCTTGTTGAAAGAGGAAATGTGAGCACCATAGACACTTTACAAGAGAAGATACGGCCTTGACAGTACAATGAAAGCAGAATTCTCTACTCCTCCCCCCATCTCCCAACCTCCACCAATCAGGCAGAAGATATGATAGGGAGCGTGTGCTATCAGGTCATGAACAGCTTCTCTCCTGTCACTGGAAGACTATTGAACCAACTTCTTAAATGTTCACAAACAAAAGAAATTCTGAAGATGCTAGAAATCCGAGCAACGCACACAAATTGCTGGAGGAACTCAGCAGGCCAGGCAACAGCTATGGAAAGTTGACGTTTCGGGCCGACACTCTTCAGCAGGACTGGAGGAGAAAGAGATGAGAAGAAGATTTAAAAGACGGGGAGGGGAGAGAGAAACACGAGGTGATCGGTGAAACAGGGGGGGTGAGGTAAAGAGCTGAGAAGTTGATTGGTGGAAGAGGTAGAGGGCTGGAGAAGAGGGGATCTAATAGGAGAGGACAGAAGGTTGGCAATCAAAAGATCCTGAGCGGGCAGAAGACCAGAGCGGGGTGTCCAGGAAGAGGAGGAGGGCTGAAGAGATGGCAATAAAAGATCCAGAGCAGGAACAAGACCACTCCCCAACTTTGCTTTCTTCCAGGACCTTCTGCCCTCTACTATTAGATCCCCCCTTCTCCAGCCCTGTGTCTCTTTTACCAATCAACTTCCCAGCTCTTTACTTCACCCCTCCCCCTCCCGGTTTCACCTCTCACCTTGTGTTTCTCTCTCCCCTCCCCCCACCTTTTAAATCTACCCTTCATGTTTTTTTCTCCAGTCCTGCCGAAGGGTCTCGGCCCAAAACGTCGACTGTACTCTTTTCCACAGATGCTGCCTGGCCTGCCGAGTTCCTCCGGCATTTTGTGTGTGTTTCTTAAACGGCCAGATGGACTCTGGGTTCAGCTCGTTTTCTTTGGAACAAAGTACGGCAGCACAGCGGTTAGAATAACACTATTACAGCGCCAGTGACCCAGGTTCAAATCCACTGCTGCCTGTAAGGAGTTTCTACGTTCTCCCCATGACCGCACGGGTTTCCTCCGGGTGCTCCAATTCCCTCCCACATCCCAAAGGCCTACAGCTGAGTAGATTATTTGGTCATATGGATGTAATTGGGAAGAGCCTGCTATTGCGCTGTATCTCCAAACAAATTTAAAATGTAGCTAAATGGAGATTTAATTGAGATGCATAAAATTACCAAAGGCTAAGACAGGGGCTACTGACCTCAATTGAAGGATCAGTGATTCAGGGGGATAAATTTAAGAATTAAGAGTTCAGGAAAGAGTTATTTCACTCAATGGGTGATGGGAAACTGGAACTCACCACCTGAAAGGTAAAGAGATGGAAATCTTTGCCCCGTCGGAAAGGCACCTGGCAGTCTCTTGCAGATGTGAGCTACAGTGGTGCACAGACCGTACCCGAGGTCAGCATTGAACCTCAGTCACTGGAGAGGCGAGGCCGCGGCTCGAAGAGCTGTGTCCCTGTGTCACCTGAAAGCAGGGGTTCCCAACCATGCTTATGCCAGGGGCTCCTACCATTAACCGTGCACTTCAGGTTAGGAACCCTTGCCCTCGAGTCTCAGAGTTGAGAAGGTTATGGGGAGATGTAGTGAAGGCGCTGAAAACCTCATCACGAAACAGGAGAGACAGGTAACCCTGTGGATGCAGATATGAGTGACTGTAGGCCTAGAGAATAACTAAAATGCAGTGGGCTACTGTAACCTACAACATATTAGTTCAAGAGACGGTGAAGCAAAAGACAGAGAAGCAGACTATTCTGCCCCCCTGTCCATGCTGGCCATCAACCCCATAGCAGACAAAATCTACCAGAAAAAAAGACGTGTCATAAAACACAAGAGAGTTAGTGGATACTGGAAATCCAGAGCAACACACACAATAAGCTAGAGGAACTCGGCAGATCAGGCAGCATCTATGGGAGTGAATAAACTGTTGAAGTTTTGGGCTGAGACCTTTCATTAGAATTGGAAAGGGGTTAAAAAACCAGAATAATAAAGTGGGAGGGGGAAGGAGTACAAGCTGGCAGGTGATGGGTGAGACCAGGTGAGGGGGAAGGTATGTGGGTGTTGGGAGGGGGTGGATGAAGTGAGAAGCTGGGAGGTGATTGGTGGAAGAGGTAAAGGGCTGAAGAAGAAGGAATCTGATAGGAGAGGACAGTTGGCCAAGGAAGAAAGGGAAGAGGGGCTCCAGAAGGAGGTGATGGGTAATGAAGGAGAAGAGAAGGGGTAAGAGGGGAACCAGAATGGGGAATGGAAAAAGAGAAATTAGGGGAGAAATTACCAAAAGTTAGAGAAATCACTGCTCGTGCCATTAAGTTGGAGGCTGCCTAAACAGAATATGAGGTGTTTCTCCACCAACTTGAGAGTAGCCTCGTCAGGGAGGCTACGGACCAACATGCTGGAGTGGGAATGAGAAGCAGAATTAAAATGGATGGTTCAGCGAAACCCCACCCATGGATAGAGTGAAGGTGCTCGATGAAACGGTCCCCCGATCTGCGTCGGATCTGATGTGGAGGAAGCTGCACTGGGAGCACCAGATACAGTAAAAAGATTTGTGCTCTGCTGGGGTTCTGATTCAGGGTTTCAGTCTGAAACATCTCTCACTGAAATTCCTCTCACAGATGCTGTTCGGCCCCCTGAGTCCCTCCAGTACTCCAGATTCCAGCAACTACAGTCCCAGGTGCTCACCCATCTGGCATTTCTAAAGGAACCTCCAACTGAATGAATGACACAAGGGGGTAAGGCTTCCAGAGGCTCTGGGATGGTAGACCTAGCATTGACCCAAAGTACCAAGCGGCCTCTGGTGCGACATAGTTCCAAGGTTCCATTACTGTCCCCACTCTGAGCTCACAGCACTTGAATATCATCCCACTCACAAACACCGAGCCTGATCACTTCCAGAGTGGTATGGTTACGGGGAGAATGGGGTTGGGGGAAAATTCATCATGATTGAATGGAACAGCAGACTTGATGGGCTGAATGTCCAAACACTGTCCCTTTATCTTATAAGACCATAAGACATAGGAGCAGATTTAGACCATTCAACCGTCAAGCCTGCTCTGATATTCCATCATGGCTGATTTATTATCCTTCCCAACGCCATTTGCCTACCTTCTCCCTGTAACCTTTGACACCCTTACTAATCAAGAGTCCATCAACTTCCACTTCCGATTTACCCAATGATTTGGCCTCCACAGCCGTCCCTGGCAATAAAGTCCACAGATTCATCACCCTCTGGCTAAAGAAATTCTTTTCCTCATCTCTCTCCTAAAGGGATATCTTTGTAATCCGAGGCTGTGCCCTCTGGCCCTATAGGAAACAACCTGTCCACGTATACTCTATCCAGGCCTCTCAATATTCAATAGGTTTCAATGAAGTTCCCCCTCATTCTTTTAAACTCCAGTGAATACAGGCCCAGAGACACCAATGTTCCCCATTAGTTAACCCTTTCACTTCCAGGATTATTCTTGTGAACCTCCTTGGACCCTCTCCAAAAGCACCACATCCTTTCTTAGATAAGTGGCCCTAAACTGCTCACAGGTACTTAAAGTGGTCTGATCAATGTCTCGACACCCCTACACCTCATGAAAACCCTTCGATGTAAGTGTAAATTGGCTCTCTCTCCAGGAGGGAAAAAGCAGCCTCGCTTTCTCCTGCTTTCAGAGAAGAGGAATGAGTTCCTGATTCAAGCAGCCCACTAGAATATTGAACTAACATCAAAAAACCACAGGAGCTCAGCAGTCCAGGCAGCATCTGTGGGGGAAAAGGAACAGACAATGTTTTGACCCGAGGCTCTTCATCAGGACTGGAAAGCAAGTGGGCATAAGCCAGAATAAAAGGAAGAGCGGAAAAGGGAAAGCATGAGCTGACAGGGTTAGGTGAATCCAGGTGAGAGAGGGAAGGTAGGAGACCTTTCCCCCTCACCTGGATTCATTTGTTTTTCCTTCCCCACCCTCCTACCTACCCTGTTACACCTGTCTCAAAGTCAACAAAACCAAAAAACTGATTATCGACTTTTGAAGGAAGATACTGTAAGTCCATGAGCCAGTCCTCATTAGGGTATTAGAGGTAACGAGGGTCAGTAACTATAAATACCTTGGCTTTATCATATCTGAGGATCTGTCCTGGGACCAGCGCACGTAACATTACAAAGAAGCACCTCTACTTTCTGTTTGCACAGATTCGCCATGTCATCCAAATCTATGGATGCAGAGTGGACAGTGTGCTGACTGGTTGCATCATTCTCAATGGAAAAGCTTTCAAAAAGTACTTTACTTGATACAGCCCAGTCCATCACAGGAATGCCCTCCCCACCATTTGAGCGATCTACAAGAAACCAACATCCATCAAGAATGCCCACCATCCACGACATGCCCTCTTCACACTATTACCCTTGGGAAGGAAGTACAGGAACCCTGGGTCGGACATCACCAGGTTCACAAATAGTTATTACTCTTCAATTATCAGGCTCCTAAACCAGCGAGGATAGCTTCACTCACCTCAACTCTGAACCGATTCCACAACCTATGGATTCCAATTTCAAGGACTATACAACTCATGTTCACAGTATTATTTACCTTTTTATATTTGTATAGTTTGTCCTCGTTTGCACATTGATCGTTTGTCAGTCTTTGTGTGTAGATTTTCTTTGATTCTTTTCTACTGCAAGAAAATAAATCTCAAGATAGTATGTGGTGAACTGTATTTAATTAGATAATAAATTTACTTCGTACTTTGTTCCCTTCTCTCCATAGTTGCTTCCTGACCTGTTGAGTTCTTCCAGCATTTTATGTGTTGCACCAGACTGCAGACATCTGACCCAGACACTCACCCAGGACTAAGTTTCTCCATGAAGTTCACTTGGAATTCACGGCTTTTACCTGGAGAGACCTCTTGAGGACATTGGTCATGTCGGCTGCAGTTGCTGATTCGTGGGCTGTAGAGATCTGGTTTGATACCCTGCAGTGAGACAGGCTGCCAGCCAGCTGGCTCACCTCTCCATCTGCAGAATCTAGAGAAAGCCTGATTCAAGAGCTTTTTTGGCAAAAGCCACACTGCATCACTGCAGTCACAGTCACCGTGGCCAACGCTAGAAGTGAAGTCTATCCTCCTACCACGGACGCCAACTCTGTCACAGACCCCTCAACTATGCCTACAAGAGGCAAAATGCTGATTAAGGATGTAAACTTTCTAAAAGCTTCACTCCAATTATCGGCACTTGAAATTATTTCCGAATGCTGTGTTTATGATTGACAGAAAACTTGATCCATTATTGGGATGGGCAATTCAGCACCAACCATTCATCAAAGTAGATGAAACTAGAAGGCAGGGAGGTTAGATTTAGAGGGGATCTGAGGGGAATCTTTATCACCCAGAGAGTGGTGAGTAGCTAGAACACACTGCCTGAGAGAGTGGTAGAGGCAGAACCATTGACAGCTTTTAAGAATTGTTTCGGCATAGAAGTCTACGGACCAGATGGTGGAAGATAGGATTAATACAGACAGATGCAATAGTTTGGTATGGATTTGGTTAATAGTCTGTCTCCATACTGTATGTATGACCCTACAAGTTGAGGCTTGTCAGATTAGTCAAAAGCAGGCCCTTCTGCCCATCCCATCTTTTCTGACCTTCACACCTATCCATACCAACTAGCAAGCCAGGCAATATCTATCAGATTAAATTCTTGTGTTTCTATATAAAAAAAATTCTGGAAGAGCTCAGGAGGTCAAGTTGCATCTGTTGTGAGAAAGGAATTGCTAGCGTGTCCTTGTCGTGACTGCATCAATATGCTGGGCCCAGGACAGGTCCTCGGAATTGTTGATGCCGAGGAACTTGAAACTGCTCACCCTTTCCACTGCCGACCCCCTCAGTGAGGACTCCCAACTTCCCCTTCCACAATCAGTTCCTCGGTCTTACTGACTTTGCATGCGAGGTTGCTGTTGTGACACCACTCACCCAGCTGACCTACCTCACGTTTCCGACACCTTCCGAGAATCCGCCACCAGCGGATTTACAGGTGGCGTTTGAGCCGTGCCTAGGCACGCAGTCATGGGTGTAGGAACAGCAGAGCGGTGCAACCTGAAATATTGACAATTCCTGTGTGGTTTCACGGGAGATGCTTCAGGGGCACTTAAGAAACTCTAGGCACATGGATGAAAGAAAAACGGAAGGTTATGTGGACGAGAAGGGTTAGATTGAACGTAGAGTAAGTTAGAAGGTCATCACAATCTCATGGAATGAAGGATCCAAGACATTTTCAAGGAGCGAAGCCTCAGGGGGCATTTCATGGGTGGTGGGGTCCACCATTAAGGACCCCCACCACTCAGGACATGCCCCCTTCTCATTGTTACCATCAGGAAGGAGGCACAGAAGCCTGAAGGCTCACACTCAATGATTCAGGAACAGCTTCTTCCCCTCTGCCATCAGATTTCTGAATGGACACTGAACCCATGAACATTACCTCACTACTTTTTTTAAATTTCTGTTTTTGCACTACTTACTTAATTATTTTAAATATTTTACGCACACTTATTGTAATTCATGGTTTTTTCTATATTACCATCTATTGCTTTGTACTGCTGCTAATAAATTAACAACAGTCACGACACATGTCGGTGACGTTAAACCTGATCCGGTGCTGTGCTGTTCCATTTCCCCACCCACAGATGCCGCTGAGTTCCTCGAGTATTTTGTTTGTTGCTCCAGATTCCCACATCCGCAGTCTCTCATGTCTCAGTCTTGCCATTTCTCTGGCACCTTTCACGTCCCATTCAATTCCTGGTGGCCAATGATTTAATACTATTCAATGTGTAGGTGCTATTGCAATGCGGGAAACAAAGGCAGCCAACTCTCCCAAGACCGGCAATGGAAGAACAAGGTCTACAGAGGGTTTAAGTCCCTCCAAGTGGACAGAGACCTCAGCTGAACACCCCACACAAAGCAGCGTGCAGCTCTTCCCCAGTACTGCTTTGGAGCCTCACTGTGTTTAAGCCACAGTGTCTCAGAGACAAGAGTTTTTCTTACCAACCCATCAGCTGTGGCTCGCCTTGCTTCCTCTATCTTTAAAAAACATTTTAAGTTTGATGATGAATGGTCCTTGGACAAATGCCAAAAGTTGAAAAAGCAGACTGCTGTGGAAATGCAATTTCAGGGCATTGTTTCTCTAAGGCAGTGCTGTGTTTGCTGTGCTGACGCAATATTTGCACTGTACAAGACATTTTATTTACTTTCACTTCCTGCCACCCCAATTAATAATCAGATCACCTGATGGCTCCAAAATAACCACAAGGCAAAAGAAGAAGATGCTTGACGTCCTCTTTTCCGATGCCAAGGGCATGTCCCTAGGAATCCTGGGATATGTCAATGGCAGAGCCTCACAAACATCCATGTGAAGAGGCCCAGATAAGATAACTGAAGAGGAGAACCTCTTCCTGCTTTGGCTCAATACCCCACCTTCTTTCTTTTCCTCAATTCCATTCCTGGAGTCCCCTCCAGACCCCTCAGGGTCCCTGCTGTTCCCCCAAGCCTGGTATCCACACACACCCACCATCTTCGCAGTAGACCATAAGATACAGGAGTAGAATTAGGTCATTTGGCCCATCGACTCTGCTCTGCCATTTCATCATGTTACTAACTAATTAACCCATGATAACCTCTGTTCAAAATTACAAAGGCATGCAGGAGGTTCTTTAAAGAAAAGATTATCACCCATTTGGGCACACGTTGTCAGAAAGGTTTGCGCACACACCGACTGAAGGGGATTCGCCCGATTTCCTATGTGGATGTCTAGCTGGTATTCCACATTGCTACCCCAACCACACCCACCCTCCATCCAAGATTTACATTTCAGAGGGAAACAGAAAACAGTGGAGAAACTCGGCAGTCTGTGCTACACTGGGGTAGACCACTTGTCCAATCCAACCCAACATCATTCTAGAGATTCCTTCACGGGACAAACAACACCCATCCCCAAACCCTCATGTCAACTACCCATTCCTACCACTGGTTGGCAGCACATTTTCCCTTTGTGCAGCTTACCTCCCACCAGCCAATCAGAAGACTTAGAGGTGGTGTAGCCTAAATTCTCAGGGACTGGTGTTGTGGTGTTGCGGGACGTGGGGAAAATCAAGTGGCATATTCTAATTAACGCAACACGCACAAAAAATGCTGGTGGAACGCAGCAGGCCAGGCAGCATCAATTGGAAGAGGTACAGTCGACGTTTCAGGGCGGGATCCTTCGTCAGGCATATTCTAATTGGTAAGTTTAGCAAAATAAGGATTCCATTAGCACAGCAGATTCAGAGGTGAATAGTCAAGAACCTGTAGGCTTTCGGTCTCAGGATAATGGGCCAAACATTTAGAATTGGGATGAGGAGAAATTTGATCATGTATTGTAAATCTTTAGAATTTTTTTACCTCAGAGCAATATCAAAGGGAAGGGCTGAATGATCTTCAGAACCCTGGACAAATCAGACGATGTACAATCAGGCTTGACCTTACCCGTTGTGCTAGTGATCTCAAGGGACTACTGTGACCACTTCTGTCCCATGTATATGTTTTGTACCACAGACAGACACATCACTTCCTAACTGGATGATCCTCAACCCAATCAGCCTCCCTACCCCACAATTCAACAAATAAACAAAAAAGAAACGTTCAGAATTAAATTAAAATAAAAACTGTCCCACATTGCTTCTTATGAGGAACAGTTCATGTCCACCCTGTGTGGCTTCCAACCTGACAGCATGAACATCAATTTCTCTAACTTCTGGTAATTTCTCCCCTTTCCCTTTTTCCACTCCCCATTCTGACTCCGCTCTTACTCCATCTCTTCTCCTTACCTGCCGATCATCACCCTCTGGTGCCCTTCTCCTTCCCTTTCTCCCATGGTCCTCTGTCCTCTCCTATCAGATTCTTTCTTCTTCAGCTCTTGACCTCTTCCACCTATCACCTCCTAGCTTCTCACTTCATTCCCCCTCCCCCATCTCCTTCTCCTTCAAGCAACGCACACAAAATGCTGGTGGAACGCAGCAGGTCAGGCAGCATCTACATGAAGAGGTACAGTCGACGTTTCGGGCCAAGACCCTTCGTCAGGCCTAACTGAAAGAAGAGATAGTAAGAGATTTGAAAGTGGGAGGGGGAGGGGGAGATCCAAAATGATAGGAGAAGACAGGAGGGGGAGGGATGGAGCCAAGAGCTGGACAGTTGATTGGCAAAAGGGATACCAGGCTGGAGAAGGGAAAGAATCATGGGACGGGAGAAGGGGAGCACCAGAGGAAGATGGAGAGCAGGCAAGGAGTTATTGTGAGAGGGACAGAGGGAGAAAAAAGAGAGAAAGAAAAGAAAAATAAATAAATAAGGGATGGGGTAAGAAGGGGAGGAGGGGCATTAACAGAAGTCAATATTCATGCCATCAGGTTGGAGGCTACCCAGACAGAATATAAGGTGTTGTTCCTCCAACCTGAGTGTGGCTTCATCTTGACAGAAGAGGAAGGCCGTGGATAGACATGTCAGAATGGGAATGGGACGTGGAATTAAAATGTGTGGCCATCGGGAGATCCTGCTTTCTCTGGCGGATAGAGCGTAGGTGTTCAGTGAAATGGTCTCCCAGTCTGGTCTGGCGGACTTCTCCTTCCCCTTCACCTGGTTCCACCTATCACCTGCCACCATGTACTCCTTCCCCTTCCCCCGCCATCTTGTTCCGGCTTCTTCCCCCTTTCTTTCCCATCACGATGAAGGGCCGGCCTTGGCCCAAATTGTGGACTGTTCATTCCTCTCCATGGGCGTTGCCTGGCCTGCCGAGTTCCTCCAGCATTTTAGGGGTGTTTCTCTGTGTCGCTTCCTCTGGGTTTAGTTTGTGTCAGTGCACCATGGAGTTCACAAACTTGCACCGAGAGAACATTCCCCGCTGCCATGTATGTGGGTGAGTCTGCTTCCTGACATAATTCACAGGGAGGATCACTGGCAGAAGGTTGCTGGCAACAGCAGATACACCACACAACGCACATGCAGAAGCAACAGCCAACATCTCAATCCGCACTTGCTTAGCACCGCTGATTAATTCTGAGGTGAGAACACTCAGTTGCTTTCAGGAAATGCTGAGATTCTGCTATCGACCAGCGGTGGTGCAGTGTACGTTCGGCTCATTAAAGCAATGGCCCATGCAACAGTGAGGGGTGCGGTCACTCAGAGTTGCATATCATATGTGCATTCAGTGGCTACTTTATAGATACACCTGCTCATTAATGCAACTATTCAATCAGCCAATCACATTGCAGCAACTCAATGCTTAAAAGCATGCTGACATGGTCAGGAGGTTCGGTTGTTGTTCAGACCAAACATCAGATGGGGAAGAAATATGACCTAAGTGACTTCGACTGTGGAATGATTGCTGGTGCCAGATGGGGAGCAATTGCTGATCTTCTGGGATTTTCACACACAACAGTCTCTAAAGTTTATAGAGAATGTGCAAAAAACAAAAAGAAATCTACTGAGTGGCAGTTCTGTGGGCAAAAACACTTTGTCAATGAGAGAGGTCAGAGGAGAAAGGCCAGACTGTTTCAAGCAACAGTAACTCAAATGATTACGTTACAACAGTAGTGTGCAAAAAAGCACCTCTAAATGCACAGCACATCAAACATGAAATGGATGGGCTGCAGCAGCAGAAGACCACAAACATACCACTCAGTGGCCACCTTATTAAGTACAGGAGGTACATCAAACCATACAGTGAAATGCTTCATTTGCGTTAGCAACCAACACACCCAAGAACGTGCCGGGAGCAGCCCGCAAATGTCGCCGCACAAGTAGGCACGAGCATAGCATGCCCACCATACACAGCATAATAACACAAACAGTAACAGCAATGACATTCATCAAGCAACATTACTGACACAAGTTATCGTGGGATCTCACTGTGTAAAGTAGCCACTACGTTTCCTACAAAACAATAATGACCATACTTCAGAATTGAATGGGCATAGAATGTACAACATAGAAAAAGGCCCTTCAGCCCACAATATCATGCTAAACTAACTAAGCAATTAAACACCCATCTAAACTAATCCCTTCTGACTATACAATGTCCACATCCCTCTATTCTCTTCATATTCATGTGCCTATTTACAAGCCTCTTATGTGCCGCTATCTTATTTTCCTCCCTCCCTCCCAGCCCATCCCATGCATACACCTCCCTTACCTAATAAATTGGCCACTGAGTGTATGTTCATGGTCTTCCCCTGCTCTAGTCCATCCGCTTCAAGGTATGACATTTTATATATTCTGAAATGCTCTCTGCACACCACAGTTGTAATATGTGGTTATTTGAGTTACTGTCACCTTCCTGTCAGCTTGAACCAGTCTGGCCATTCTCCTCCGACCTCCCTCATTAACAAGGTGCTTTCACCCACAGAACTACTGCTCACTGGATATTGCTTCTTTTTTTATACACCATTCCCTGCAGACTCTTGAGATTGTTCTGCACAAAAATCCCAGGAGATCAGCAGTCTCTGAGATACTCAAATCACCCGGTCTGGCACCAACAATCATTCCACGGTCAAGGTCACCTCAATCACATTTCTTCCCCGTTCTGAAGTTTGACCTGAACCTCTTGACCTTATCTGCATGCTTGTATGCATTGATTTACTGCCACATGATTGGTTGATTAGATATTTGCATTGACAAGGTGAAGAGTGAGCCTTATAAATATAGTGTCTATCACTGGATGAAAATAACTAGGGCACGACATTATTAAATTGAAGTTAACACTGAACCAAGATATCAGAACGGGCTGAAACCTGGTAAAAGAGAGACACCTCAGAACAGGAGCAAGTAACTCCCATCTCCAACAAGTTGCAACATGATGGTGACCATCCCAATAGAGGTTTCGCCTGTTGGAGACCGCGTTAAAACTTATCCAGACTCTGCCATATCTCCGTACCAAGTCCCATTTCACAAAATGGCCATCATGACTATAAAGTATATTGATAGGGAAGGATTAGAAGGATATGGATTAGCCTAAGTGGGCACCTTGGTCAGCATGACGTGTTGGGCCAAAGGGCCTGTTTCTATGTTGTTTTACTCAATGACTCTTTATTAAAGTGCTGGCTTGTGATTAAGGAAGGAGCCTACATGAAACCACGCATTGAAGTAAAAACTGTGTAGTAAGATCATAAGAGCATTGGGTGATCTGGGACTCACCCCAAAGCAGATAATGTTCCCACAGTGTCAGCCACGTACATAATGACATCAATGTGCACAGGCTTCATGTGTGCAAACAATGACCCTCGTTTTTACTTCTTAAGGAGCAGGCAAATCAAAGGGTTACGACTGGGGCCTCAGCATGCTGTCTCTATCCACTTGCGCCAGTCTTCATTACTACACAGTTATTACGTCAATTTGTGGTTTAATGCAGGCTCCTTCCACAATTACACACCAGCATTTTATAATTATAGAGCCATCAAGTAATTCAATACAGAAGCAGACCCTTCAGCCCAACTCATTCATGCTGACCATGGTGTCCACTTAAGAACATTCATTTTTCAAAACCCGTCAAAAGAAAAAGACTAAGAAAGCTCTGCTCCAAAGCCAGACAGCATTGAAACAGCCAAAAACTCGGTGGGGAAGGTTGCTACGGAGCAGTCCGTGGAACTAAATTTCAGAGCAATGAATAAAGAATTGGCTAACCTTCCAGTTTGAGGGACCAATGGTTACGAGCTTCAGGCACACCAGGGGTCCCCTTTTTTATGACATGGACCAACACCATTAAGCAAGGGGTCCATGGACCCTGGGTTAGGAACCTCTAAGCTCGACCAAATGATGAATTTTTAACATCAAAACTTTAGCAGACACCCCGCCCTGCAAAGACTCATTTCGGGGAGGTAGCATCATCAATTTGTGGGAGACTCTCGGAACTTCTGGAAGAGGTGGGATGTCTGCAATAGAGTAGCTCCTTAGCAGCCAGCCAGCTAGTTTAAATAACGTTAGCTATGCTAGTGAATGAATGACACCTGTTAAACTCACCTCAACATGTCTTTTACAATCTTAACCCACCATGGCCAATAGAAAAGTCACTGTTGCAAACAGTGCAGCGAGCAACACTGTCATTATTTTTGACCCCTGTTAGGCAGGAGTACACTTTAGTGTAGTCTGGGGTGATGTACGTTTTATATTTTCTTTTTTTGGAACACTCTGCCATGGCGTGCGCGCTCTCTCTCTCTCTCTCTCTCGTGCTCTCTCTCTCTCGCTCTCTCTTGCTCTCTCTCTATTGCTCTCGCGCTCATTCGTTCTCAAAAAAATCGATTTCTGGGATATTATATATAATCTGTGGGCATCAGGGAGCCACTATCAATATGCAGGAGACTCCTGGAACTTCCGGGAGAGGTGGGATGTCTGCTTTAGTCAACCGCTCTAAAGGCAAATAAGATCACCTATTGAATATGCAAAGCTCATTTCCGAGATGAACTCCAATAATCCAGCATCTTCAGTTCTTTAGGAGCACAAGAGGTTCTGTAGATGCTGGAACAGCTGAGCAACACACACTTCAAAGCATTGCTTCCACTCTTCCCACCAACTCACTCTGGCTTCTGTCCCTTCCTTTCCTGTTAAGATGAAGGATCTTGGCCTGAAACGTCGACTGTACTCTTTTCCTAGATGCTGCCTGGCCTGCTGAGTTCCTCCAGCATTTTGCGTGGGTTGCTCAGATTTCCAGCATCTGCAGATTTTCTCTGGTCAGTGAAATGCATTGTTTGCATCAGATCAGAGAGGACGGAGATTGGCAGCCGCATGTGGCGGCAGCTGCCTACAAGAGTCGCCGTACTTCCAGTGCCCACAACTCACTAACCCTAACTATACACCTCCGGGATGTGGAAGGAAATCGGAACACCCGGAGGAATCCCACACAGTTACGGGGAGAACTAACAAATTCCTGATAGACAGCGGCAGGAGTTGAATCCTGACTGGTGATTATTGGCACTGTAACAGTGTTGTGCTGATTGCTACACTAACCATGTTGTCCCTGACACCGCCTGACTTCCAGTTCCTCCAGCCTCTTGTGTGTTCTCTTCACGACTTTAACAATCTGATATTCCAGATTGTTGGATATTACTTTTTATTAATACCCAACAAATTCTAATTATGCAGTGGCATAATATTTTTATTGTGAAGCTAGCAAGTCTAAAGAGTGCTGGAAGTGGGGCCCCAGCAAGTTCAAGGGGAATAGAGGAACTGTAGCCCTGGCAGATTGAAGGCGAGTGCAGAAATCAGCACACAGAGAACCAGACACCAAGCCGCCCAACAGTGGATTATCAAAGTTGTTCTGTACCGCTGCTGAGCCTCGCCCAGGAAAGTCCTGGATTTTGCACAGCCTACGTTAGGAAAGATGGAGAGACCATCTGGTTTTGGAAATCTGCTCCACCATTCAATGGTGATGTCTTGTCTCTCACTTATTCATTTTCCTACCTTAATACACATCCCCTGATTCCCTTAATGCCCAAAAATCTGTCAAAATCGGTACCGAATGACAGTCCTTTGATGTTCGGAATTCCAAGGACTCAGACCCACTTGGTTCAACAATTTCTCCAAAGTTCAGTCCTAAACAAAAAGTAGTGTGCTTACAGATCCACCGGGGAAAACAGTTTCTCAGCGTCCACCGTCAAGCTTCTGAGAACGTCTTACAATTGATGAGACTAAAATTTTCAGACAGTTGCCAAGAAGATCAAAAAGGTTCAAGGGAAGTTTCTATCCCACTGTTATAATACTATAGAATGGTCCCCAGTCCAACTGGGTGGCCTCTTGACCTCACTATTAGATTTTACCAGCCACCAGTTTCTCCGTAACTGTAACATTTTTTTCTGCATTCTTACGTTTTCTCTTGCACTGATGTAACAAAATAACCTGTATGGATGGAATGCAAAGCAATCTTTCTCTGTTTTCACACTATAATAATTTTACAGATGGCATTAATAAACCAATTTTCTCTCCTTTCTGATCTTACAAAGTAATAGGTTGTGGAAAAGTTGCTGGGAAATGGTGGGAAAAAGTACAAATCACTTACTAATTTTTCACAGTACATGTGACAAATATAAACCAATTTACATTTAGTAACATGTGGGTTCTTTTCAACTTCAACACTGCCCACACTCTCACCATTTAACAGATATTCTACATTTCTGTACTGTATTGTGCACCAATGTGGGATTTTTCCCACATAATTCCATCTGTTAGATTCTCAACCACTCACAGATATCCTTTGAAGCCTCCTTATATCCCTCTCTCGAATCACAATACCACCTAGTTTGGTATCAAGAGCAAATTTGGAAATACTGTATAGCATTTGGTTTTCTCTGCCAAGGGATTAGTACACTCAATGGCCACTCCATTAGATACCTCCTGCGCCTAATAAAGTGGCAACTGAATGTAAATTTGTGGTCTTGTGCTGTTGTAGCTCATCCACATCAAAGTTCCACGTGTCGTGCATCAGAGACGCTCTTTCGCACACCACTATTGTAACACATGGCTACTTGTGTTCCTGTCAGCTTGAACCAGTCTGACCATTCTCCTCTGGTCTCGCTCATTGACAAGGCATTTTCGCCCACAGGACTGTCACCAACAGGATTTTATTTTGTTTGTTTTTCACATCATTTTCTGTAAACTCAAGAGAATACTGTGCATGAGAATCCCAAGAGATCCGCAGTTTCTGAGATACTCAAACCACCCCATTGGACACCAACAATTATTCTACCACTTCGGCAAGTCAAAGTCACTTAGACTGCATTTCTTCCAGAATCTGATGTTTGGTCTGAACACCAAGTGAAGCTCTTGACGACATCTACATGCTTTCATGCATTAATTTGCTGCCACATAATTGGCTGATTAGATATTTGCATTAATGAGCAGATGTGCAGGTATAACCATCTCAACCAACATCCTGTGTGGGACTTTATCAAATGTCCATCATTTGACAAGGTTCTTTAATCTGCGGAAGTTCTTTGAGGATCTATTCTGCCAGTTACAGTACATCCCAAAGAAATCTAGCAGATTAATTAAACACATTTTTTCTTTCACAGAGCCATGTTGACTCTCCTCAACCCTATCATTATTATTGTGCTGTTGCACCCTTCGTTATGGATGGTCATCACGCTTCCGTACAAAGGAAGAGTAATGAGTCTCCTGGTCCTTGAAGGTTGGGAGTTGGGAATCAGAACAGGCGCACTGCCATTTAGAGCCGAGATACAGTATGTCAAAATTCCTTCATGGAAAGAAGTTTTCTTTGCAGAACTATTCTGACAGAAATGTGGCTCTAGGACAGGGGATCCCAACCTACTTTTATGCCAAGGACCAATACCATTAACCAAGAGGGTCATGGACCCCAGGTTGGGAACCCCTGCAGACATCATCCCATACACCACTAATCGTCAGGACATTCTAATCAGGGACTTGTACTAATGTTACTTTGTGACCATATGTACTGTGTTTAGCACCTTGGCCCCAGAGGAACAATGTGCCAATTAGCTGTACACATGTGCATGGTAGAATGTCAATAAACTTGAACTTGATCTTGACTGAGCAGGTCTCATAGGCATCCGTTAGTCTCGTGAGACCATGGATTTGCGCCTTGGAAGGTTTCCAGGGCGCAGGCCTGGGCAAGGTTGTATGGAAGACCGGCAGTTGCCCATGCTGCAAGTCTCCCCTCTCCACGCCACCGACGTTGTCCAAGGGAAGGGCACTAGGGCCGGTACAGCTTGGCACCGGTGTCGTCGCAGAGCGTTGTGTGGTTAAATGCCTTGCTCAAGGTCACAACATGCTGCCTCAGCTGAGGCTCGAACTAGCGACCTTCAGATCATTAGACTGACACCTTAACCACTTGGCCACGCGCCAACACACAAGTCTCACACCATTGCTAAAGAGATAAGCACAAGAAATTCTGACGATGCTGGAAATCCAGAGCAACACACATAAAATGCTGGAGGAACTCGGCAGGTCAGGCAGCATCTATGGAAAAGAACAAACAGTCTATATTTCAGGCCGAGACCCTTCCTCAGGACTGAAAGAGAAGAGGGAAGATGATGGAATAAAAAGGTGGGGCAGGGGGGAGGAAGGAGGATAGCTAGATCGTGATAGGTGAAGCCGGCTGGGTGGGAAAGGTAAAGGGCTGGAGATGAAGGAATCTGATATGAGAGGAAGGTGCACCATCGGAGGAAGGAAAGGAGAAAGGGGAGGTGGTAGGCAGGCAAGAAAAGGTAAAAGGGAATCAAAGAAGAGGGGAGGGAAAAGGAATTATTTTCATTAACCGGAAGGAAACACCAATATCCATGCCATCAAGTTGAAGGCTACCCAGGCAGAATATAAGGTGATGGTCCTCCACTCTAAGGGTGACCTCATCGTGGACTGAGGAGGACATGGACTGACATGTCGGAATGGGAATTAAAATGTTGGGCCACTGGGAAATTCCACGTTTGGCAGATGGAGCAGAGGTGCTCAACAAAGCTGTCCCACAATTCACAATGGGACTCACCACGTAGAGAAGGCTGCATTGAGAGCACCTGACAGGATAGGCAACCCTAGCAGGTGCACAGGTGAAGTGTTGTCTCACCTGGAAGGATTGTTTAGGGTCCTGAATGGAGGTGAGGGAGGAGGCGAATGGGCAGGTGTAGCTCTTTGGCCGTTTGCAGGGATAAGTGCCGGGAGAGTGATTTGTGGGAAGGGATAAATAAACAAGGGAATCGTGGAGGGAGCTACCCCTACGGAAAGAGGAGAGTTGAGGGGGGAGGGGGTTGCTGAGGGTAAAGATGTGTTTGGTGGTAGGAGTTTCAATCAAATGGCACCTATTAGGATGATAGGAAAATGTCCCTCCGGTGGTCTACTTTCTAATGGCAGTGCTCAATACTCAGCCATGATACAACTGTTCTGACCAGAGTCAGTCAATTCCAGCTCAGGTTAACGTTGTAACACTCAAATTAGCTTCGCAGCCTTTAGGCTAGGGAGTGGATGTAAATTAACTCGAGTCCCTGTCCCTAACCTGCTACCTCTTTAGTTAACAAAACTTGGCTAATGCCTTTCAAACACAGGCGTATATTGTCAGTGAATCTTTAAGGAGAAATATTAAGCTTATTTTATAATTAACTGTGACATTGTGATGTGGCAATGTGTCATCAGTGTGCAGCACACCCACAACATTCTAAAAGTGATTGCAAATAAATGTTAGAACTTGCAATTTGTATAGCACCTGCCACCTCCAGAATGGTGCAACCCATGGGGCAATAAAGAGGGTTTAAGAGGAAAATGCAGGGGTGAATTCAGCATGAAACAGCAATGAGACTCGGTGACCAACTTCAGCCAGGACCAAGGAAAATCCTCTCTTCCTAAATGGTGCACGGGGTCTTTGATACTTGCTTGAGGTGGGATGGGATCCTCAGTGTACTGTCTCCCCCGTTACGGCAATTGCAGGTGTCGGAAGTAAAGCCAGGTTTTGGCATTAGTGATGTCCCATGACAAGGGGTAGGTGTGGGTCCTATCCTTACCCTCTCCTAGTCGACTCAGGGATGTTCCTGTGAAACGAGTTCAATCCTGACCCTCCTGTTGAACACGCATGCCACGAGTGCATTGGTTTCACACCCAGGCACATTGGCTTCCTCCCACGTCCCAAAGATGAGCAATCAGTGACTGCAAATAATCCTTGTATAGGTAGATGAACAAGAGAGGATCGATTGTAGGGAACAGCTTCTTCCCCTCCGCCATCACATTTGAACAGACAATGAACCCATGAATAGATTCCACTATTTTTGTTCTTTTGCACTACTTAAGTTTTTGGTATATATTTCTTATTGTAATTATAGTATCTTTATGCATTTTTCAGTAGTGGTGCTGCAAAACTACAAAATTCATGACATATATCAGTGATAATAAACTCAATTCTGATAAGGGGATCACCACAGGTGGGATAGTATGAGAGCTAGCATAGACTCAATGGGCTGAACAGCCACCTTCTGTGCCACAGGAAATAAGCTTTAGCTATGGGGTGAGAAGGACGGGTGGAAGTGGGAGCTCGAGGGAGCAGGGAGTCATGAGATGAAACTTGAGCCAAAGTTTTTAGCCTGCCAGCACGCTCTCGAGATAAGCTCAGCCATTCCCCCCCCCCTTGTAAAAAGTGGCAGGCAGGCTTGCCTCAAGGGGACTGGATCCAGCTGACCCCCTTCCAGTGTGGCGCTGAGAGAGCACTGTCCCGTGGAGAGCCCACCTCAAGGATGAGATGTTGAGACAAAGTCCACCCCACTATTCCCCAAATTCTGCAGATTTTTGAGAGAGACAGTATAAGAAGGGTTGTACTCTGCGCCAATGGTTTAGACCGTGAGACAGGGGTTCCCATCCTCTTTTATGCCATGGACCCCTAGCAGGTTGGGGATCCCCTGCCATAAGACCATAAGCCACAGGATCAGAATTATTCTATCTGGCCCATTGATTCCACTCCACCACTCCAACTTGGCTGATTTATTATCCCTCTCAACCCATTAGCCTGCCTTCTCCCCCTCGCCTTTGACACCCTTACTAATCGAGAACTCATAGACCTCCACTTTAAATATACACAGTGGCTTGGCCTCCTCAGCTGTCCGTGGCAATAAATCCCAAAGATTTGCCACCCTCTGGCACAAAAAATTCCCTCCTCATCTGTTCTAGAGGGCCGTCTTTGTGCCCTCTGGTCCTAAAAATCCCCTATGTCTTCTCCACTTGCACACTATCTAGACCTTTCAATATGCGATAGGCCTCAATGAGATTCACACCCTCCTTCACTCTTCTAAAATCCAGCTGTGTTATCTAGTCGCTATCACACTGCTGCTTGTGGGAGCTTGCAATGCACAAGATGACTGACACTTTACACCCCACATCGAAAACTGGGAAGCGCTTTGCACCTCAAATCACCTACCCCTTCTGTCCCACTACCCCCATAATCTCCAGGGACAACTTCACCAGTGCCTCCAGAATTCACAATGCAGAGTAAATAACAAAATATGTACATGTCACCCAGAGATTCGTTTTCCTGCAGGCATTCACAGTAGAGCACAGAAATAATGCATTAGAATCACTGAGAAGCTACACACAAAGACTGACAAGCAACTAATGTTCAAAAGAAAGACAAACAGTGCAAATACGAAAGAAAATAAATCATAAATAAATAAATAATAGAGTTGTAGGGACCTGGAAAGGGAGTCCATTCACAGTTGAGGTGGGTGAACTTATCCACGCTGGTTCAGGAGCATGATGGGGGAACGATAAGATTAAAATAATGATGGAAAGCTTCCAGGATCTGACTGGCCATATGTTAGGGGACAGGGCAGAGCTGCGGGAGGGGGACATCTTGTCAGAGAGCAGGGCGTCACACAGTCGGGCTGCTGGAGCAGGGCAGTGGGACAACGCAGCAAATCCCGGGCGGAAGCCGCGCCCGCCACTGGAAGCCTACAGATTTGCTCATCCATTGACTCAAAAAAAAGCTGAAGAAAGCCACAGGGGCTGGGGCGATTAGTGACGGGCCAGGGGACCAAGCACACGGAGGAAGCTAACTGAAGTGTCCAATACAAATCGGAGGAGAGACAGAGCCCGCGTTGAAGCAGAGAGTGCGTTCAACCGGGTACACGGAAGCGGGGCGGGGGGTGGAATCTAAAGGGACAACTTCTCCCCCCCCCCAACAAAAAGTGTAGTGGTCTGTATGTGAAAGGAGCTGTCAAAGTGGCAGAGGCAAGTATGATTACAAGATTTTAAAAGGCGATTGGACAACTGTGACCAGCTCAACTCGTTCAGCATGGATCGGGCAAGGGGAGTATTCCCACGATGACTCGAAGAGGGCGTGGAAACGAAGGTGGAGGGGGCGTCTGGAGATCTGGTCGTCTAATGGAAATCAGTAAGACCTGGGCTGATTATCACAGGCGTCCAGAACACTGGCGGGACTGCAGTTCACGGGGAAGAGTGCAGAGGCAACAGAAGGGGTAAAAGATGAGAGGGGCAGATTTTCAGCCTGTCTTGTCTTTTTTTTTAAACGCTTCTGTCAAGTCCCTGCCTTCGTCCGCGCCCCCACCCCCGCCCTAATCTTTACACTCCGTTTCCCATTTAACAGGATCTGCCTCTCCCGGCGCCCGAGCCGCCTTACCTAAAAACTGTTTCCCAGCTATCGTCTGCTTTTATTTTTTTTAATCACCAGATATAACCAGATCAGATGAACAATATCTCTGGTCTCGCAACCCAGGCGAAACATCGGCATCGAACTGGTTCTCGGGATTTGATCCTTCCATTAATACTTTGGGTTGACAGCGAGGGCCACTCCGGATCAGAGTAACAGCTGTTAACAGTGTTGACATTGTGGGTTGCATTATTAAATGCTTCGAAACACAAGTGGCTTGTTTCTTCCATTAAATCCGTCTTGTTGAAGAAGGGTTTTTTTTTCCGTTTTTTAACCTGTCGCAATTTAATTCATAAAATGTCTTCGAAAATCAGTGGCAAGTAATAGGTTGTAACTACATCGAGTTACAACGCAAGTTGTTTCAAATAAAATAAAATAATTTCGAAACTATTTCAAAGTATCCAGCTTCAGGTACTCTTATTAACTCTTATTCTGTGGGGTATTTACCTCGATTTTTCCTTGTGAAAAGCTATATCGCAAAAACGAACCATTATTAAAACTGAGCGCACAACTTCGATCATTATTGCATATTTTAGACAAAACAGGTCGCCTACCTCTTCGGCTGAGAGCTTGCGTCCGCGATCTGTAAGCGCAACTCCCGTCCGCACCCGGATCTGCACACGGGGCTGGCTAAAGGTGTGTCCTCCTGACCGAACAGCAGTCCTCAGCAATCAACTACCCACATTATCCAACCAAACAAATAATACACGCGGACACATACATCAGCCGCCTTCCGTCTAATCAATACATTGCAACAGCTCCACTCCTGGGAGATCGCCCTGGCTCACAAGAATAATTAAATACCCCTGTCAAGCTCCCCGGAATTCCCTCCCTGAGAGCTTCCTTAAAGGTTTTGATACAGTTCCGATGAAGACACAGGTTTTACGTATTACCTTAGGCGATTGAAGGACGCCATTTCGGCCCATTGAGTCTATGATGGCTCGCAGAGCCATCCCTACTCCCACTAATTTTCCGTGTATTCTTTAGACACATTCCCTATAACTCCACCACCGGGGAGGAATTACCACTCACTCCCCCCCCCCCGCACACACACACACACACACACACACACACACACACACACACACACACACGCAGACACACAAATACACACACATACACACACACAGACACACAGACATATACACAAACACACACACACGCACACACACACACACACAAACACACACACACACTCAAACACACACACTCAGACAAACACACACACACACACACAAACACACACACGCACACTCACAGACACACACTCTCACACATAAATACACACACAAACATACGCACAGATACACACACAAACACACACACACTCACAGACACACACACACACAAACACACACACGCACACACACACACACACACACAAACACACAGATACACACACAAAAGCACATACACATACACACACACAAACACAGACACACACACTCACAGACAAACACAGACACACACACACAAACACACACATGCACACTCACAAACACACCCAAACACACACACTCACACACACTCTCACACATAAATACACACACAAACACAAACACACGCACAGATACACACACACACACACAAACACACACACACTCACAGACAAACACACACACACACTCACAGACAAACACAGACACACACAAACACACATGCACACACACAAACACAGACACACACACTCACATACAAACACAGACACACACACACACAAACACACACACACACTCACAGACAAACACACACACACACACACACACACACACACGTCTTTAGGGTGTGGGAGGAAACCAGAAGAATCCTCAGGGCTTCACGGAGAAGTGAAAACTCCACACGAACCACACCGGAGGCCACCATTGAACCTGGGTCACTGGAGCTTCGGGGTAGGCTCTGTGAACTATGTCACTGTAACTCCCTGTGCATGATGGAAGCATTCCGTTTCCCTAACACTTCGCTGAAACTGCCCCATTTTTAAAGATGCATCCTAGAACACACCCCACTTGGTATGGCAGCTGCTTTGCACAAGACCACGAGGAATTGCAGAGAGCTGTCAACGCAGCCCAGGCGATCAGACAAACCAGTTTCCCCTACATTGACGCCGTCTACCCTTCCCGCTGCCTCAGGAAGGCAGCCAACATAATCCAGCCCTCCCATCCCAGGTATTCTCCCTTCTCCCCTCTCCCATCAGACAAGACTGAGAAATCAGATCTCCAGGCTCATGGACAGCTTCTATCTCATTTTTATCAGACTCTCAAACAGATGAACCTATGCAAAAGGATGAACTCTTTAAATCTTTATCTTCCTATCTACTGCATCAAGGCCCTTGTCTCAGGAACACAAGAAACTTTATTTTGTCTACCCCCTTGCACTTTCTCTGTAACTGTACAGTATTCTGCATTCTGTTTTCTTTTTACTATCTCTGTGTAATTACAATGGCCCAATCTGTCTGGAAGGCATGCAAAATAAAGCTTTTCTTGGTATCTTGGAACACATGCCAATGATAACCCAATATCAATGCCAATTTCAGAGTCAAGTTTTCTTGAGAAATATGATTCACTTCATTTGCCGCATGTACATTAAAACATTAAAACAAACAGTGAAATAACTTTGTTTGTTTCAACCACGAACACAATGCAAGGACGCTGGGGGCAGCCCACAAGTGTGGCCATGCTTCAGCACCAACATAGCATGCCCACAAGTTGTACGTCCCTGGAATGTGGCCGGAAACCGGACCACCCAGGGAAACCCATGCGGCCATGGGGAGCAGTTCATGCATGTATGCCCAGCTGCGATGAAAGATGTGCAGCAGCACGGCTGGCACATGAGCAGCATTCAGAAGAAGAGCATGACTTGTCGAAGGAGTGTTCCACCACGTGCAGGCAGATGGGATTAGTCTTGTAAAAAAAAGTTTTTTTTACAAGAAAGAACACAATTAGAACAAAAAAAAAACAATTTAGTGCGCAAAGTGTTGTTAAACCGTAGTGATTAGGAGTTTGCCAGTTGGTTCATGAACTGAAGGGTTGAAGGGAAGTAGCTGTTCTCGAACCTGGGACTTCGACCTTCCGTACCTCCAGCCTGAAGGCAGTAACAAGAAGAGGGCTTAACGTGGTTTTGGGGGGGGGGGGGATTCCTTTGACCCTTTGCCTTCTTGAGACAGCAACTGCTTACATTTTTCCCACATAGCAGGAGGAATGACAGACTCCAATAAGTGGGGAAACATGAAGTTCGATCCTTTACCCCAATACTACCATGGAGCAAATAGCCTCTTCAGTTTCATAATAAAGAACTCATCTTATCCCACATACATTTTCCTCACTGCTGTGTTTACCTCCCTCTAAATACATGAAACTAGAATAGATTCACCTTAACCACTTTTTATCAGAAGCAGCATCGGAATTATGGTATTACAGGAAAGATACTAGTATGGAGAGAGGATTGGCTGACTGGCAGGAAGCAAAGAGTGGGAATAAAGGGAGCCTTTTCTGGTTGGCTGCCAATAGCTAGAGGTATTCCAGACTGGTGTATGTTGGGACTGGCTCTTTTTACATTATTTGTCAATGTCGGAATTGATGGATTTGTGGCCAAGTTTGCAGACGATCCAAAGATAGGTTGAGGGACAGGTAGTGTTGAGGAAGCAGAGAGGCTGCAGGAGGACTTTGACAGATGAGGAGAATGAGCAAAGAAGTGGCAGATGGAATATAATGTTAGAAAGTGTATGGTCATGCACTTTGGTAGAAGAAATAAAAGGTAGACTACTTTCTAAATGGAGAGATAATTCAAAAATCACTTGGGAGTACTTGTGCAGGATTCCCTAAAGGTTGATTTGCAGGTTGAGGCTGTGGTGAGGAAGGCAAATACAAAGTTAGCACTTGAGTGGACTAGAATATAAATAGAATGTAATGTTTAGGTTTTATAAGGCACTGGTGAGGCCTCACTTGGAGTATTGTGTCCCTATTGTTTGGGTCCCTAATCTAAGAAAGGTGGTGCTAATATTGAGAGGGCTCAAAGGAGGTTCACAAAAATGGTTCTAGGATAGAAAGTCTTCTTATATGAGGGGCATTTGATGGCTCTGTGCCTGTATTCACTGGAATTCAAAAGAACGAGGCGGAGTATCTCATTGAAACCAACAAATGTTGAAAGGCCTCGATAGAGTGGATGTGGAGAGGATGTTTCTTATGGTGAGAGAGCCTAAAAAAGTCCAAAGGACACAGCCTCTGAATAGAGGGGTATACATTTGGAATGGAGATGAGGAGGAATTTCTTTAGCCAGAGAGTGGTGAGTCTGTGGAATTTATTGTGGAGGCCAAGTCATTGGGTATACTTAAGACAGAGGTCGATGAGATTCTTGATTGGTCAAGGCAAGAAGGGATACAGGGAGGCAAGAGACTGGGGCTGAGAGGGGAATGGATCAGCCATGGTGAAATGGTGGGGCAGACTCGATGGGCCAAATGGCCCAAGTCTGTTCCTGTACCTTATGGCCTTACGGCCTAATATCACTGACATATGTCAGAAAATCTGCTTTTGCAGCAGCAGTACAGTACAATATATATAAAAAAACTACAAGTTACAGTAAGATATATATTAAAGCAGTGCAAAAAGAGAACAAAGATAGTGAGGCTGTGTTCATGGGTTGATTCATTGTCCAATCAGAAACCTGACGGTGGAGGGGAAGAAGCTGTTGCTAAAGCATAGAGTGCATGTTGTCAGGCTCCTGTACCTCTTCTCTGATGGTAGTACTGAGAAGAGAGTGCATCTTGGGCGATGGGGTGCTTAATGATGAATGCCACCTTCTTGGGACATTGCGTTTTGAAGCTGTCCTCGATCTGAGGAGACTCAAGTCCCTGATGGCGCTGGCTGAGTTTTGCAGGCCTCTGCAGCTCCTTCCCGATCCTGTGCAGAAGCCATTCCATACCAGACAGGAATGGAACCAGTTAGAATGTTCTCCATGGTATGTCTGGAAATCTGTTAGTGTCCTTGGCGACATACCAAATCCCCTCAAACTCCTAATTAAGAAATAAGGCAGGATTACCCATACCAGTTCTGCCACTAAATTAGACAAAGGCCAATCTGATCTTGGTATCAACTCTTCATTTTCCCATGTTCCCTCTTTCACCTGACTCCCCGATGGATCAAAAACCCATCTGTCAATATCTATCTGTTCTCTCTGGGGAAAGAAATACAAGGATTCCAGGATCTCTGCAGCATTTAGAATATAGACTATAGAACGTGGGTCAGTACAGCACAGGAACAGACCCTTCGTCCCACGATGTCTGCAATGACCCAAGATGTTAATCCAAGCCAAGCCCATCTGCCTGCATATGGTCCATATCTCTCCACATTCATGTAGTCCGTATGTCTCCACATCCATATGGTCCATATCTCTCCACATTCATATGGTCCGTATCTCTCCACATTCATATGGTCCATATCTCTCCACATCCATATGGTCCATATCTCTCCACGTTCATATGGTCCGTATCTCTACGTCCATATGGTCCGTATCTCTCTATATTCATATGGTCTGTATCTCTCCACATTCATATGGTCCATATCTCTCCACATTCATATGGTCCGTATCTCTCCACATCCATGTGGTCTGTATCTCTCCACATTCATATGGTCCGTATCTCTCCACATTGATATGGTCCGTATCTCTCCACATTCATATGGTCCATATCTCTCCACATTCATATGGTCTATATCTCTCCACATTCATGTGGTCCGTTTCTCTCCACATCCATATGGTCCGTATCTCTCCACATTCATATGGTCCATATCTCTCCACATTCATGTGGTCCGTATCTCTCCACATCCATATGGTCCGTATCTCTCCACATTCATGTGGTCCGTTTCTCTCCACATCCATATGGTCTGTATCTCTCCACATTCATATGGTCCATATCTCTCCACATTCATATGGTCCGTATCTCTCCACATCCATGTGGTCTGTATCTCTCCACATTCATATGGTCCATATCTCTCCACATCCATGTGGTCCGTATCTCTCCACATCCATATGGTCCATATCTCTCCACATTCATGTGGTCCCTATCTCTCCACGTCCACATGGTCCGTATCTCTCCACATCCATATGGTCCGTATCTCTCCACATCCATGTGGTCTGTATCTCTCCACATTCATATGGTCCATATCTCTCCACATTCATGTGGTCCATATCTCTCCACGTTCATATGGTCCATATCTCTCCACATTCATATTGTCCGTATCACTCCACATTGATATGGTCCGTATCTCTTCACATTGATATGGTCCATATCTCTCCACATTCATATTGTCCGTATCACTCCACATTGATATGGTCCATATCTCTCCACATTCATATCGTCCATATCTCTCTACATTGATATGGTCCGTATCTCTCCACGTCCAAATGGTCCATATCTCTCCACATTCATATGGTCCGTATCTCTCCACATTCATATGGTCCGTATCTCACCACATTGATATGGTCCGCATCTCTCCACATTGATATGGTCCATATCTCTCCACATTCATATGCCTGTCCAAGAATCTCAGAAGTGTTGTCATTGTGTCTGCTTCCACCACCTCCCCTGCTAGCCCATTCCCAGCACCTACCACTCCCTGCATAAAATCACACTAGTAAATGTCCTTTTAAATTTACCCCTCTCATCTTAAAGCTATCCCTTCTAGTTTCCGACATTTCCACCCTGAGGAAAGTACCCTCACTATCTACCCATATCTATGCCTCATAATTTTATATTCCTCCCTCAAATTCCAATGGTCCAGAGAAAACAATCCAAGTTTATCCATCATCTCCTTTGAGCTAATACTCTCTAATCTAGGCAACGTTCTAGAGAGTCTTAGACCATAAGACCTTGGAGCTGTGATAAGCATTTGGCCCATCGAGTTTTCTCTGCCATTGAATCATGGCTGATTTATTTTCTTCTCAGCCCCGTTCTCCTGCCGTCTCCCAGTAACATTTAATGCCCTTTCTAATGAAGAACTTATCAACCCCCACTTTAAATAAACCAATGACTTGGCCTTCACAGCTGACTATGGCAATGAATTCCACAAATTCACTATCCTCTGGCTAAAGAATTTATATAAACATATAACAATTACAGCACGGAAACAGGCCATCTTGGTCCTTCTAGTCCGTGCTGAACGCTTACTCTCACCTAGTCCCACCGATCTGCACTCAGCCCATAACCCTCCATTCCTTTCCTGTCCATATATCTATCCAATTTAACTTTAAACGACAACATCGAACCTGCCTCAACCACTTCTGCTGGAAGCTCGTTCCACACAGCCACCACTCTCTGAGTAAAGAACTTCCCCCTCATGTTACCCCTAAACTTTTGTCCTTTACCCTCCTCTCTTTTCTACGGGGATATTTTTCTATTCTGAGACTGTCCTAAACTCTCCTGCAATTGGAAACTTTCTCTCCATGTCTACTCTATGTAGGCCTTTCAATATTGGGTTTCAACAAGATTCCCCCCCCCCCCCCCCACACACACACACACACACACACACACACACACACATATTCTTCTAAACTCTTTACTTAGTTATGGGATCACTTTTGTCTATGTTGGTTTCCAATTGCCACTGTTGTCAAATTGTTTCTTTTGTCCCAGTTATAAAGCTATTGACGGGACTGATTGATACATCTCCTGTCCTTGAATGGGTCCATTGCTTGGGTAGCATTTTCTGTCTGAACCTTGAGCTGGTCTGGTGGCCTCCATGTGAGATCTAATGGGAGAATGGGGACACCTGCACCTTCTCAGCTCTGCCTGAGCCTGTCCTGGGTCAAACTCTGGGAAACATCACTCTGTCCAGTCAAACAGCTGGAGACACTGACTCCTGGAAGAAAGACTTACTTGTGTATAAACATGTTAGTTTTTAGTGTGTAGATAATTTAAATATTTATGTTTTTACTTTGAATCAGAATCAGAAACAGGTTTATTGTCATTGATGTATGTCTTGAAATTTGTCATTTTGCAGCAGCAGGACACTGCAGTACATAAGATATACCATAGATTACTATAAGAAACTTATTTTGTGTTATAGTATATTTAAATTAAATAAGAAGAGCAAATCTAGTGAGGAAGTGTTCATGGTTTAACTGATTGTTCAGAACTCTGATGGCGGAAGGGAAGGAGTTGTTCCTAAATAGCTGAGTGTGAGTCTTCAGGCTCCTGTACCTTCACTCTGATGGTAGCTCTGAGAAGAGAGCACATGATGGGGGTCCTTAACGACGGACGCTGCCTTTTAAGGCATCGCCTTTTGAAAATGTCCTCAATGGAGGTGACACCATGATGGTGATAGTTTGTAGCTTTGTACTTACGAACGTAAATGGGCCTGGTCGCAGTGACACTTTTGAGGGCTGGGGAAACCGGAGGGTAGGGTTTCACCAGATGTCAAAGTCATCGTGTGAGAGCAGGCCGCACTCAGATGAGACCCACCCTGTTTTGGACCCAGGGCATTGGTAGTGACGACTCTGCAGTTGAAGTGGCGGGTAGAAAAGACACTGGAATGAACACTGAGCTCTTGACTGCCATATCTGGAAAAAGCAGAAAGCGACCCCTTCAATTTTCCTCTGAACCCTAATGTTTCCACCTATATTCCAGACCCTAGCGCCCCGCATTGATGTCGCTTCCTCATCGACCATTAAGCTGTAGGAATTTAGTGACCAGTTAGTATGCATTCAATTTGCAAAGCAAATTATCATCTGAACTACATTGTCAGTTGCTCTCTCTTTCCAGTTAGGAGCTCAAATGTTGGGAGTAGAGTGGAAGGTTAATTCTTTACTGATGTTAGTGATGGCTTTTACCAATTTCACAGATCCCCACTATCTGGGTCAAGATTGAAGCTGATTTATCACGTGCACTTTGGAGCATTCAGTGAAAGGCATCGTTTGCATTAACCAGAAACATGCCCAAGGGAGTGCTAGGGGCAGCCTGCAACCGTGGCCAAACATTCTGGCAGCAGCATAGGCAGGCCCACAAAGTTCGGCAAAATAACACAAGCAACAAAACAACAACAGCAGCACAATTCCGTTCCTCACTCCCACCTAAGCACACACACAGTTTCTGAACCCCAAGAAGTCCATAATTGTCAGCCTCCAGTGGACCTGGATTTGGATGTGGATATCAGACATTGACCCTGTGACTACCCCAGTGGGCTTGCAGAGATTTGCAGACCTGGAGCTGTGGACAATGATCTTTGACTTCCGATTCAATGCTCTGGCCTCGGCCCTCGGCATCGGCCTGACCCTCTGATCACTGAGTGCCTGGCCTGCAACTCCAAACCAACTGATGGCGGCCATACATCCTCGTCCTCTTGTGCTACTGTCAAGCAAGAGGTACAAAAGCCTGAAGTCCCGACCCACCAGGGGCAAGAACAGCTAATTCCTTTCAACCCTCAGGAACTTGAACTGACCTGCACAACCCAACACTACCTCAGCAATGGAAAATTCAGCCCATCTCATGCTCTTCTGGAGGAACACAGCATCTGTGGGAAGGAATAAGCAGCTGATGCTTCAGACGTGGACTCTTCATCAGGACTGAGGACCTTTGTCAGAAGGTGACAGGTGGGAAAGGTAAAGGGTTGGAGAGGAAGGAATCTGATGGGATAAGAGAAAGGGTAGGAGGAGGGGACTCAGGGGGAGGTGATAGGCCAGTGAAAAGAGTTGAGAGGCCAGAGTGGGGAATAGAAGAGGAGGGGAAGGGGAGTCTTTCCTAACTGGAAGGAGAAATCAATCAGGTTGGAGGCAACCTAGACAGAATATAAGATGTTAGTCCTCATGCTCCTGCTTACCTCCCTCCAATATTCACCTTCACCGCCCCCTCCTCACTGCATCTGCTTCTCAGTTCATCTACTCTCTCTCCTTGCTTGCATCTGTCTACCATCCATCTGTCATTGTGTCCCACTTCACCTTCCGCTCCTCCGCTTGGCACAACCTTCCCCCCAGTCCTTCCATTCACCTCTGACCTCTCTCACCACTCCCATCCTCCTCTTTATACCGGCCATCTCCCCTCCCCACACCCAGGCCTGAAGCAGGGCTTTGACCCAAGACGTCAACGACTGCTTTTGTTTGTTGCGCCAGATTCCAGCATCTGCAGTCTCTTGAGAAGCCATTCATAACGAGAGTCAGAAAACTGACGAGACAATCCATGGTCCATTTTCTATGGCCACAGACCTGATCAGGCAGGTCCCTCTACATTGCCCCACAACAGGTCTCTGCTCAACAGCCCACAGGTCACAGCTGCACTAACTAACCAGACATCCATCCCACACAGAATGTATTTAACATGCCTGGCTACCTCTGTGTAAACCACAAGACCACAAGACATCGGAGCAGAGTTAGGCTATTTGGCCGATCGAGTCCACCCCACCATTCCATCACGTCTGATTTGTTTCCCCTCTCAATTCCATTCTCCTGTCTTCTTCCCAGAAGCCCTTACTAATCGAGAAACTATTTATACCCAATGACTTGGCCTTCACAGCTGTCTGTGGCAATAAATTACTCTGGTTCACCACCCTCTGGCTAAAGAAATTCCTCTCTCTTCTAAAGAGACATTGTTCTATTCCGAGGCTGTGCCCTCTGGTCCAAGCCTCCCACACTACTGGAAACATCCTCTCCCCACTCTATCTTGGCCTCTCAATATTCCACAGATTTCAATGAGAGCCCCCCTCATTCTTCTAAACTCCAGTGAGTAAAGGCCCAGAGCCATCAAATTCACCTCATAAGTTAAACCTTTCATTCCTGGGCTCATTCTTGTAAATCTCTGGATTCTCTCCAATTTCAGCATGTCTGTTCTTAAATAAGTGACACAGAACTGCGCACAATACTTCAGATGAGGTCTGCCCAATGTCTTATAAAGCCTCAACATTACTGTACATCCTTGCTTTTATATTCTAATCCCCCCAAAATAAATGCTAACATTGCATTTGCCTTCCTCACCACCAACTCAGAGAATTGGAAGCATCTCACTGTGTTCAATTAAATTCTTTTGCCTAGTACATTAAATCATTGGACCATAGAAGAATCTGTAGCCCGTGTTCTGAAGTTAATCTTTAAGTGTTAATCTTACTTATTTTTATTGATGCATCAAGGAAAGCCTTTAGTCTGAGTGCATAACAGCTTGATATGGCAATTGCTCTGCATGTGACTGTTATGGCTTGTAATCTTAAAACATTAAACTAATTCAAACAACGACATGGGAGTCCAAAATGCATGGAAGCATAATGATGTATGCAATTTACGTACTTTTACATATAACTCGTAATTAATTATTTAAACAAACAAGAATGCTTAATCTGCCAAGGTATATACAATATTATTCAATTATTATTAAATATTAAATACACAACACCCCTCCCTGGGTCAGCTATAAACTCCAACTTAAGAGAGAATGCATTTCAGTTACATACACAGAACGCTATATAATACAACTATTATACAGAGATATACACAGCATAGTAAATTTTAAATTGTCCATTCGGGCCTAAGGATCTAATATCTGTGGAGGATTTCTTACTCTTGTGGGACATCTTTCCTGATGGGGGTGGGGGGTCACTCTGCAGGAGAGACCTGTGGCTGCGAAACAAGCTCAGGTTCGGAGTTCGGGGGCCTCCTCCGTGGTGTTTGTAGGAGTTGACTATGAGACTGCAGGAAGTGGCTCTGACAGCGGTAGCCACCTTTCTTCTTCTGCCTTTGTCTTCTTCTAGTTTGTGCACCTTGATCTTGGGAAGATGCATTTAGGTCATTCAATTATTAACCCTCCTACAATCTGATCTCTCCTCTTGGTTTCCTCATCCACAACATCATCTGATGAATCCTCTGTTTCGTACGTTGACTCCTTTTCTTTTCGGCCTTCCATTCATCCAGCTGGGCTTTGGTCTTTGCATCTACTTTGAGAAGCAGCTTTTTGCCTCCCACTTGAAGTTCATGCGATAGCCTCAATGCACGCAGAGTAGAGTCCGGTTCTTTATACTCACAAAAGCCGAATGCTTGCAACTTTCCTGAAGCTCCTTGAACTCTCTTCCAGTTTAAAATCAAGCCACATTTTGCAAGTGACTGCCTGATTAGCAACAGTGACCACAAGAAATTGCAGGTAGTTTTGCATACAGCTCAGCACTTTACAGGAATTAGCCTCCCCTCTATGGATTCAATCGGTGACCCCACCCACCCCAGACACTCTCTCATCTCTCTCCCATCGGGCAGAAGATACAAAAGCCTGAAAGCACAGACCACCAGGCTCAAGCACGGCTTCTATCCCGCTGTTGTCAGACACTTGAATGAACCTCTGGCACAGTAAGATCTGCCTTGGGCCCACCATATTCACGCAATCCCAAGGACACACCAGTGCCTCTACTTCATCTGCAGTCTGAGGAGATTTGGTATGTCGCCAAAAACACTTAGCAACCTTCTACAGATGCACGGTGGTAAATATTGTGGCTTGTTGCAACACAGCTTGGTACAGAGGCTCCAAATGCACAGGACTGCAAGAGGCTATGAAGGGATATAAACCTAGCCAGCTCTATCATAGGCACAAACATCGCCGCCATCGAGGACATCTTCAATAGGCGATGACACAAGAAGGTGACATCCGTCGCTAAGGACCCGCACCATCCATGACCTGTTCCTTTCTCGTTACTAACATCGGGGAGGAGGTTCAGGAGCCTGAAGACCCACACTCAACGATTCAGAAACAGCTTCTTTCCCTCCGTGATCAGATTTCTGAATTGTTCATGAACCCGTGAACACTATTTCACTATTCCTCTTCTCCATTATTTATTTCTTTTTATAACTTATAGTAACTTTTGTGTTGGTGTGTGGCCAAGTGGTTAAGGCGTTTGTCTAGTGATCTGAAGGTCGCTAGTTCAAGCCCTGGCTGAGGCAGCATGTTGTGTCCTTGAGCAAGGCACTTAACCACACATTGCTCTGCAATGACACTGGTGCCAAGCTGTATGGGTCCTAATGCCCTTCCCTTGGACAACATCGGTGGCGTGGAGAGCGGAGACTTGCAGCATGGGCAACTGCCAGTCTTCCATACAACCTTGCCCAGGCCTGCGCCGTGGAAACCTTCCAAGGCGCAAATCCTTAATCTCACAAGACTAACGGATGCCTATATATATATAAGTAACTTTTATGTCTTGTACTGCTGTCACAAAATAACAAATTTCACGTCAGCTAAGTCAGTGGTACGAAACTGGATTCTGAATCAGTCCAGCTGGCAGTGACAACTGGGACAATGCTGCCATCTGCTGAGCAATGTATGAATTGCTGCCCAGCTTTCAATGGATCCCCTGGGTTTGGAATTTTATTTCAATCTTTGATTAAAGCGGAACAGGCCCTTCCGACCAAATACGCTGCACGGTCCCACAACCCATCTACTTAACTCTAGTCTAATGACAGGACAGTTCACAATGACCACTTAACCTACTAACCAGCACATCTTTGGACTGTGGGAGGGAACAGGAGCAACTGGAGGAAACCCACATGCTCACAGGAAGAATGAACAAACTTCATACAGAGGACACCAGGAAGTGAGCTCCAAACTCCGATGCCCCGAGCTGTAATAGTGTCACGCTAATCACTCTACGACAGTGGAGCCCAATGACACCGCTCCGCTGTTGCCCTCTTCACTGTACACACCAGCAGGAGGTTTATGAGCAGTTTGCATAGTGTAAAGACCAGCATTGCACACTAACCTGTCACCTATAACGCACGCAGGACACGGAACAGTTCAGTGCTTTGACCCACAACATCTGTGATGAACATGATGCCAAAGTAAACCAGTCTGGCTGCATGTGATCCCTATCGCCCTATCGCCCCAGACCCTTCAGCACACAATCTTTTAACCTGTCCTTTTTTTTGGCGTATGCGTGCGTGTGCGCGATGATGTCTTTTTTCAAGCCGTTACAAGGGCGGAGCGAGAGAGAGACTGTGTGGCGCACCACCCCTCACACAGACATTCTTGCAGTATTTTTCCGTTTTATTTTACGAGGTCGAGTTGCGATCGCGACACTCAACCCGGCACGGATGGAGACCATACTCGGGAGCGGCCCCGACTGGATTCGAACCCGGGAACCTCCGTTCCGCGGTCCGGCACCGATGCCATTGAGCCACCAGCCGGTCCTTTTAACCTATTCTAAAATCAATCTAACACTTTCCTCCCACATAGCCGTCTATTGTTCTATCATCCATGTGCCTATCTAAAGTTTCTCAAATGCCCCAATGTATCTGCCTCTAATGCCACCCCGTAAGGGTGTTCCACACACCCACCACCCTCTGTGTAAGAACTTACCTCTGACATCCCCCCTTTACCTACCTTCAACCACCTTAAAATTATGCCTCCTCATGTTAGCCATTTCCACCCTGAGAAAAGCATCTGGCTGTCCACTTGATCTATGCCTCAAATCACGTTATTCACTTATATCAAGTCGCTTCTCCCTTCTTTTACTATGAATGCGTCTGTCTTAAAGCTTGTCGTAAGCCACTATCATATCTGCTTCCATTACCACCCCTCGTAATGCATTCCAGGCACATACTTGCCCCACACATCTCTTTTAAACTTTCCCCCTTTCAACTTCACCGTGTGTCTCCTCGTATTTGACACTTCCACCCTGGGAAAAAGATTCTGACTAGCTACCCTATCTATGGCCTCATAATTTGATGAGCTTCAAATGCTCTTTCCAATGCTCCAGAGAAAACAATCCAACTTTGTCCCAGCTCTCCTTATAGCCCACACCCTCCGAGCCAGGTGCATCATCCGCACCCTTCTCACAGCCTCCACATCCGTCCTATAACGGGAGCCAGAACTCTTGACCTTACAATCTACCTTGTTATCCTGTACCTTATTGCTTACCTGTGCCGCACGTTCTCTGCAGCTTTTACAGTTTGTTCTAGATTGTTTTTGATTTGTTGTGTTCTGGTGGATTTAAGTTTAATGATTTGATCTGCATGAACAATATGCTAGACGAGCTTTTCTCTGCCTTGGTACGTGTGCCAATATAAATTGATTGTAAATATCCCAGTGCAGTCTAACCAAAGTTTTATACAGCTGCAACATGACTCCCTGACTGCCTCCAGTGATGGAGACAGGCTCCCTTTCTGGTGGTCTTCTGTTTGCGTTGCCATTTCAGCGAGCTGTGGACTTCAACTCCAAAACCCCTCTCTACATCAATGCAGTTAAAGGCCATGCCATTAATTACACAGAGGGCCTACACAAAGTATTCACCACCCACCCCTCTTGGAAGCTTTCATGCTTTATTGTTTTACAACATTGAATCACAGTGGATTTAATTTGGCTAATCAACAGAAAAAGACTCTTTCGTATCAAAGTGAAAACAGATCTCTACAAACTGATCTAAATTAATAGATTGCATAATTACTCACCCTCTTCAAGGTAGTATTTAACAGATGCACTGCTGGCAGCGATTACAGCCTTGAGTCTGTGTAGATAGGTCTCTATCAGCTTCATACACCTGCACACTGCATTGTTTCCCCATTTTTTACAGAACTGTTCAAGCGTTGCCAGATTGCATGGGGATTGTGAGGGAACAGCTCTTTTCAAGTCCAGTCACAAATTCTCAATTGGATTGAGAACTGGACTCTGAATTGGCCGCTTCAGGTCATTAATTTTGTTGTTTTTAAGCTGTGTAGCTTTGGCTTTATGCTTGGGGTCATCGTCTTACTGGAAAACAAATCTTCTTCCAAGTCGCAGTTCTCTTGCAGACTGCATCAGGTTTTCCTCAAGGATTTCCCTGTATTTTGCAGGATTCATTTTACCCTCTACCTTCACAATCCTTCCAAGGGCTCCTGCAGTGAAGCATCCCCACAGATGATGCAGCCACCACCATGCTTCATGGTAGGGATGGTGTAGTTTTTGCCAGGATACTGACTCACCAGCAGTTGTACCTTCCAGATACAGGTGTATTGTTACTACAATCAATTGCAACACCTTGACTGCAGACAGTGATCTCCTTGTAACTAATGATGTGACCTCTAAAACCAATTGGCTGCACCAGTGATGATTTGGTATGTCATAGTAAAGTGGTTGAATACTTATGCAATCAATTATTTTGTGTTTTATATTTATAATTAATTTAGATCACTTTGTAGAAATCTGTTTTCCCTTTGACACAAAAGCGTTGATCGGTGTCAAAAAAGTCAAATTAAATCCACTGTGGTTCAATGTTGTGAAACAATAAAACATGAAAACTTCCAAAGGGGGTGAATACTTTTTATAGACGCCGTACATTTCCCTTACGGGCAGCATGGTAGCGTCATGGTTAGCACAATGCTTTAGGATACAACAACCCTGATTCAATTCCTGCTGCTGCTGCATGTAAGGAGCTTGTACGTTCTCCCCGTGACCACATGGGTTTCCTCCCACAGTCCGAAGAGGTTTCGGTTGGTAGGTTAATTGGACATTGTAAATTGTCCTGCAATTAGGCTAGGATTAAATCGGGAGATTGTGGGTCTACATGGCTCAAATGGAGGCCAGAAAAGCCTATTCCATACTGCATCTCTTTAAACAAGCAAATATACGAATGTGGCCTCTCACCATTCAGTCTCGCACTTGGGTGGATTAAACTCCAATTATGAGAAAACGTAGTTGACCTGAAATCAGAAAATGGAGGAGTACTGCATACAGGAGTTGGAACGTTACATTGAAGCTGTATGAGACATTGGCAAGGGTAAGTTTGGAGTATTGAGTGCAGTTCTGGTCACCTACTTAAAGAAAGATGTCAACAGATTGAAAGAATACAGAGAAAATTGACAAAGGATGTCACTGGGATTTGAGGACCTCAGTTATGGGGAAAGGTTGAATAGATTAGAACTTCATTCCCCAGAGCGAAGGTAAAAAGGAGATATTTGATCGAGGGATACACATTTATGAGGAACATAGATAGGGTAAATACAAACAACTGGAATTCTGCAGATGCTGGAAATTCAAGCAACACACATCAAAGTTGCTGGTGAACGCAGCAGGCCAGGCAGCATCTCTAGGAAGAGGTGCAGTCGACGTTTCAGGCCGAGACCTTTCGTCAGGACTAACGTCAGGGTAAATACAAGCAAGGTTGAGACTGGGACTAGAGGTCATAGGTTAAGGGTGAAAGGTGAAGTATTTAAGGGGAACCTGAGGGGGAACGTCTTAACTCAGAGGGTGGTGTGAGTGAGGAACGATTTGCAGTGGAAGTGGAGGATACGGATTCTATTGCAACATTTAAGACAAATTTGGATAAGTATGTGGATTGTAAGTATGGGAGGGGTATGGGGGGCTATGTCCAAGTATAGGTCGATGAGACGAGGTAGAATAACAGGTCAGCATGGACTAGGTAGGCTGAAGGGCCTGTTTTTGTGCTGTTGTGCTCTATAACTCTATGAATCATTGAGTTGGCTGAACAGCCTACAACACCTCTCATTCTTCTAAACTGTAATGGATTCTTCTCAACCTCCATGTTTCCTCTACACCTTCACCTGGGAAACCAACTTCCAAAGTAATGAAAACAAGAGATTCTGCAGATGCTGGAAATCCCGAGTAACACATACACAAAGTTCTGAAGGAACTCAGCAGGTCGGGCAGCATCTATGGAGATGAATAAAGAGCTGACGTTTTGGATTGGGAGTCTTCATCAGGTGTCCTCGGCCAGAAAAGTCAGCTCTTTATTCCTCTCTGTGAATGCTGCCTTATTTGCTGAGCTCTTCCAGCATTTTGTGAGAGTCAACCCAAAATTAGAAGCTGGTTTATCCAGTCCCTTGAACCTGCTGATCTGGACCTTAAGCCTAACTCTGCATTTCAATGTAAACCTAGCAACTTTTCAACCACTCTCTTGAGAATCATGAACTTACTTAACTCTACATCCACCCACCTCTGAGGACAAGGGTCCCAAATATTGCAGCCTTCTGGAAAAAAAGAATATTGTCTCATCTCTGTCGTTAATTACCATATATATATATATAAGCAGAATTAGGCCATTTGGCCCATCGAGTCTGCTCTGCCATTTTATCATGGCTGATCCAAATTTTCCTCTCAGCCTCAATCTCCTGCCTTCTCCCTGTATCCCTTCTGTCACAACCACAGATTCGGCAGCGCAACAGATACGGCAATTGCGCTCGTGAATATGTACGTGTCAGCTAATTATTATTTCATTGTGATAGTAATTAACTCCATTCTTTCTGTCGTGGTGCTTGTTGAGACGAACACAGCACAGCAACACTTTGCTGCCTGCTTGCATTGGGCCTTGCCTGAAAAATTGGACTGTCGAGTCAACTGACTCTGAAGACTAGCGGTATTCGTTTTACATTTAGTTATTCCTTTCAGCTGCAGAGTAGGCTTTGTCTTCCATTTGAGAGTTTTAGTTAACGGCCCTATTTGGCCTAGCTTTAATTGTTTTCTTTTCCCTTTTAACTCTGTTCACATTAAAGTCTGTGAACTCTCAACCTGCTTCAGTGCCTTTTGCCCTGCACTTGGGCCACATCCAAACTTGGTGACACCTTCATACTCAGACCAATCAAGAAACCTATCAAGTAATAAATAAATATATTTATTTATTTATGAAATAATAAATAAATATACTAAATTTATTTTGAATCCCATGGAGCATGTGGAAACTTTCCAATATCCAGGCAGTTCTTTCTTCTTTCTTTCTCTTTTCTTTTTTTTCTTTTTTTTCAGGTAGGGGTATATATCGGGGGAAGGGTTAAGGGGAGCGGGGAGGGTAGATATTATCATTCTATGTAATCATTTCGAAAACTCATTAAAAATTATATTAAAAAAAAAGAACCTATCAACCCCTGCCTTCAATATACATAAAGGCTTGGCCGTGGCAAAGAATTCCACAGATCACCACATTCTGGCTCAAGAAATTCCTCCTTGACTCCGTTCTAAAAGGACGCTCCTCCATTCTGAGGTTGTGTCCTCTGGTCTTAGAATCTCCCACTTCTCCGAAACTCTAACAGGGCCTTTCACTATTCGATAGGTATTATTGAGGTCACCCCTCATTCTTCTGAATTCCAGTGAATACAGGCCCAGCATCATCAAATGCTCTTCATATGATGAGCTATTCAATCCTGGAATTATTTTCGTGAACCTCCTTTGAACCCTCTCCTCTCATAATTAATCTCTAAATTACAGCATCCTATTTGAGATTCTTCTCTAAGAGGAAACATCCTCTCCACGTCCACCCTGTCAAGACATTGGCTTTGTGGTAGTAAAGGGTTGCCCTTTACAGGTAGTGGCCAGAACTGAACCTGGGCTGGCTGTAGTGCAAAGCCTTGTGCTAACCATTACACTACCTTGCCTGTGACCAGTGGAGCGTCGCAGGGTTCAGTGCTGGGTCCCGTTGTTGTTTGTCATCTATATCGGTGATCTGGATGATAATTTGGTTAACTGGATGAGCAGATTTCTGGATAATAACAACTTGACGGTGTAGAAGACAGCAAGGAAGACTACCATGGCTTGCAGGCGGATCTGCGTCAGCTGGAAAAATATGGCAAATGGAATTTAATGCAGACAAGTGCAAGGTTTTGCACCTCAGTAGGACCAGCCAAGGGAGGTCTTATCCAGTGAACAGTCGGGTACTGAGGAGCATGGTAAGACAAAGGAATCTGGGAAAATGGGTACATTATTTTTTGAAGGTGGTATCACAGGTCAATACGGTTGTAAAGAAAACTCCTAGCACATTGGCCTTCATAAATCTAAGTATAGAGTGCAGGTGCTGGGGTGTTATGTTGAAGTTGTATGAGACATTGGTGAGGCCTAATTTGGAGTATTGTGTGCAGTTTTGGTCACTTACCTGCAGGAAAGATGTAAGCAAGGTTGAAAGAGGGCAGAGAAAATTTACAAGGATGTTGCTGAGTCTGGGGGACCTGAGTTATAGGGAAAGATTGAATAGGTTGGGACTGTAGTTTTTAAGAACTTAGAATATTGATAGGAGATTTGATAGAGGGGTACTGATGCAGTAAATGCAAGCAGGCTTTTTCCATTGACATTGAGTGGGACTACAACCAGAGGTCGTGGCTTAAGGGTGAAAGGTGAGAAGTTTAAGGGGAATATGAGGGGAGATTTCTTCACTCAGAGGGTTGTGAGAGGGTAGAAGCAGCCACCAGCACGTGGTCCATGCGAGCTTAATTCTAACATTTAAGAGAGGTTTTATAGGGACATGGATAGTAGGGGTACGGAGAGCTGTGGTCCCGGTGGAGGTCATTGGGAGTGGGCAGCATAAATGGTTTCAGCATGGACTAGATGGGCCGAAGAGCCTGCTTCTGTGCTGTACTTCTCCATGACTCTGTGACCTCAGAGTTTCAATTAAGTCACCAACCTAACAAACATTCTCCAAAACAGCCCCGGTGAAAATACAGTATGTTCTCTCAGTGGCCAAAAGTGCCCCCTCACTAACGCTGTCTACAGTTTTAACAACACTCCCTGACTCTCCACCTCTCTGCATTAATCAGTACAGTACTGTGGTGGTTAGCACAACACTTTTTCAGTACAGGCAATCTGAGTTCAATTCCTACTGCTGCTTGTTAGGAATTTGTCTGTTCTCCCGGAGACAGTCATTATTGTACCGTGCAACACACATTAAAGTTGCTGGTAAACGCAGCAGGCCAGGCAGCATCTCTAGGAAGAGGTACAATCGACGTCTCGGCCCGAGAGTCCTAACGAAAGGTCTCGGCCCGAAACGTTGACTGTATCTCTTCCTAGAGATGCTGTCTGGCCTGCTGCGTTCACCAGCAACTTTTATGTGTGTTGCTTGAAATTCCAGCATCCGCAGATTTCCTCGTGTTTGCATTATTGTACCGTGATTAGGTTAGGGTTAAATTAGCTCAAAGACCTGGAAGGATCTGTTCCATGCTACATCTCAATAAATTTTAAAAAAGCAGAAGCTATATGTTAATTTTGAGTTTGATGTGAGGACAATCATTCACACTTGCACCACCACCATCACCCTCTGAGTGAAAGTTACCGGTAAGCATTTATCGATGTTCAGTTGAGAGCATACTAACCCACTACATGACAGTATGATACACTAGCTGCAACAAGATCAACCAAAAAGCACTTCAACAAGAGATCAGGACTGCACAGGTCATCACTGGGACACTACTACCAGATAATGGAAACCATCTACAACTCACGATGGATCATTCATGAGCCCTGATGAAGGGTCTCGGTCCAAAACGTCGACTGTTTATTCATGTCCATAGATTCTGCCTGGCCAGCTGAGTTCCTCCAGCATTTTGTGTGTGTTGCTCCCATTTTATATCCTGCTTTCTCCCTCTGTCTCTTTTTCTCCCTCTCCCCCTTTCCATCATCTGTATTTCTCACTTATCACGATCAGTCTCCCTTACTGCCCCTCTCCCTCCCATGCCTCTTTCGGTCTTTCTCTGTCTCAGACCCTCCGGAGCTAAAGAGGACAAGTCATACAATATTCCATAGAACACGAGCTGCAGATCGCTGACGGTGAGTCAGCAGGCTGAGGAGTCAGGTTGGCGCTGTGGTGAGTGAAGCTGGTCCAGGAGCCCAGTGGTTGCAAAACAACAGCTGCTCCCGCACCTCCCGCCCAGTGGTAACAGCGGGAGGAGAGGCCAACAGATCAAACGCAAGCCAACGTCTCTTCTCGCTCAATGCATAGAAACATGTGGACGTGGTCAAGAGGGTAGGTTGTTGTTCAGACCAAACATCAGAAAGGGGAAAAATTTCACCACTGTAGCTTTGACCGTGGAATAATTGTTGGTGCCAGACGGGGTGATTTGAGTATCTCAGCTTGTGTTCTATGTAATATTGCATGATTTATCCTCTTTAGCCCATTGGATACTTGCCGGTCTATGTTGTGTGTGGGTTTTCGTGGACTCTATTGTATTTTATTTATTGTGATACATTGCGGAATAGGCCCGACGAGACACATTGCCCCAATTTAATTGTAGCCTAATTGTGGGACAATTTACAATAGTCAACTAACTTACCAACCAGTACGCCTTTGGCAAGTGGGAGACCTGGCAGAAATCACGGGGATAACATACAAACTCCTTATAGGCACCGGTGGGAATTGGACCCCGGTCACCCTTGCAGTGAAGTGTTGTGCTAACCACTATGCTACCCTTTCTTTGTGTGCTTGCCGGAAAATTAATCTCAAGTTTGTGTATGGTCATACATACTTTGCTGAAACTTCTGTTCCAGCCTCTCTGTCTCTGTCTCCCCCTCGATGTCCCTGTTGGACAGCTGGATGGAGAAGACAGCGACAAGCTGTTCCTTTTGGTTTATGTGGTCATGGATTAAAGTTCTTGGGATAAGAGAAATGGGAAGAGATTTGGGAGTGAGGAGAACAAACTACTTGACTGCTGAGATTGTGATCTGGAATGCGCTTAATGTTGTAACTGTTCTGAATGACTCTACCAGGTGTGGAGGAGGCAGATTCCATTGTGGCTATAAAGGGGGGAATTAGGTAAATCTACCCTCAGTGACCACTGTTCCAGGCATAACTGCACGCTGATGCAAATATCTATTCAGCCAAGCATCTGGCAGCAACTCAGTGCATAAACACACGCAGGCATGGTCAAGAGGTTCAGTTGTTGTCCAGACCAAACATCAAAATGGGGAAATAAGTGATCTAAGTGACCTTGACCATGGATTTTTTGTTGGTGCCAGACGGGGTAATTTCAGTATCTCAGAATTTGCTGATATCTCCTGGAATTTTCATGCACAACAGTCTCTAGAGTGGGTGAAAAGGCCATGTTAATGAGAGGACAGAGAGTGACGAAGCTGACAGGGAGACAGCAGTAAATCAGACACAACAGTGGCGTGCAGAAGAGCATCACTGAATACGTAACACATCAAACCTGGAAAAGGATGGGTTACAGCGGCAGACCACAGCGGGATCCAAGATACATATACCTAATCAAGTGGCCACTGACTGTAGGGTGGAGAAAATGTTGTACGACTATGGAGAAACAGTCTGGACAGTGAGGATGTATGGTAGTGTGGCAGTGAATGCAATCGATTTACAAAACCAGCTTTAAAATTCTGCAAAAAGCAGAAAAAATATACATTAAAAAAGTGAGGTAATGTTCAATCAATGTCCATTTAGGAATTAGATGGCAGAGGGGAAGAAGCTGTTCCCGAATCGCTGAGTGTGTGCCTTCAGGCTTCTGTACCTCCTTCCTGATGGTAACAGTGAGAAAAGGGCATGACCTGAGTGCTGGAGGTCCTTAATAATGGACGCTGCCTTTCTGAGACACCGCTCCTTGAAGATGTCCTGGGTACTTTGTAGGCTAGCACCCAAGATGGAGCCAACTAAATTTACAACCCTCTGCAGCTTCTTTTGGTCCTGTGCAGTAGCCCCCGCCCCCATACCAGACAGTGATGCAGCCTGTCAGAATGCTCTCCACAGTACATCTATAGAAGTTCTTGAGTGTATTTGTTGACATACCAAATCTCTTCAAACTCCTAATGAAGTATAGTCACTGTCTTGCCTTCTTTATAACTGCATCGATATGTTGGAACCAGGTTAGACCCTCAGAGATCCTGACACCCAGGAACTTGAAGCTGCTCACTCTCTCCATTTCTGATCCCTCTATGAGGATTGGTATGTGTTCCTTCGTCTTACCCGTCCAGAAGTCTACAATCAGCTCTTTCGTTTTACTGACATTGAATGTCAGGTTGTTGCTGTGGCACCACTCCACTAGTTGGCACATCTCACCTGTACACCCTCTTATCACCATCTGAGATTCTACCAACAATGGTCGTATCATCAGCAAGTTTATAGATGGTATTTGAGCTATGCCTAGCCACACAGTCATGGGTATATAGAGAGAGAGTAGAGCAGTGGGCTAAGCACACACCCCTGAGGTGCACCAGTGTTGATCGTCGGCGAGGAGGATATGTTATCACCAATCCGGATAGATTGTGGTTTTCCGGTTAGGAATTTGAGGATCTGATTGCAGAGGTAGATACAGGTTCTGTAACTTCTCAATCAGGATTGTGGGAATGATGGTGTTAAATGCTGAGCTATAGATGATGAACTGCACCCTGACACAGGTGTTTGTGTCGTCCACATGGAGGGCCATTGAGATTGCATCTGCCATTGACCTATTGTGCTGATAGACAAATTTCATTTCTAACATACCGTCAGGTGAGATTGTGGGACACCTTCTGTCATTACTCACCTACAAGTCCTACGGCTGGACTCTCTCATGTCAGTCAAATTCGTCATTGGCAGATGAAAGAGAAGACAGCAACAAATGAAATTCAGTCTCAGATTTTTAATGTTAAAATAGATGATCATCTCTTGGGGGAAACAAGATTAAAACAATGCGACACCAGTCAAAACTCATCCACCAATTACTCTTATTATTTTTACAGGTCCCATCTTTTATCCAATTCCGATGTTAAACCAATTACAATTGAAATATTTGAACAGAATGCATTGTTTACATACACCGTGTGGAAGTGCAGATTGCGGCTCCCAGCACCGACACTCCTCTCTCCTCTCAAAGCCATCATACTGTGTGTCCACGACAGTGAAAAATTTCACAGCCGACTCAGAGACAAATAACCGCCCTCTGCCTCTGTCCTGTCCTGTCTCATGCTGATGGGTCCCAGAACTACCAGTAACCTCTGGGGGAGAATTTACGTGTGGCAAATATTTTTAAAATGGTGCTTTCTGTAAGCTTGTGAAGCAGGGGAATTAACCCAAATTTCCAAAAACTACAGACTCACTTTCAAGGACTCTGCATACAAGTCATGCCCTCAATATTACTTCTTATAATTTCTTTTCCATCTCTGCTGATTGATCTTCTTTTACACATTGGTCAGTCTTTCTGTGTAGGTTTTCATCAATTCTATTGTATTTCTTTGTTCTACTGTGACTATCTGCAAGAAAATGAATCTCGGGGTTGTACAAAATACATGCATTTTGATAACATATTTACTTTGAACTTTGAAATTGTGAGGTTCTAAAATTCCAGTGTTGCTAATCTACCCCACTTTATAAAAATAAGCTTTTATTTCCCTTCACATACAACAACATAACTTTAATGCTTTAATTCTTGACTTTTTTTTGCACAAAAGCTAGCAGGAACTAAGGAATTCACCCCAAAACCACTGGGTCTATTACACATGAGTGAGGCACACACACACAAACACACACGTATACGGAAAGACAGAGAAACAGGAAGAGATGCAGACAGAAAGGAAGGGGAGAGAGAGGGAGGGGAGAGAGGGGGAGGGGAGAGAGGGGGAGAGGAGAGAGGGGGAGGGGAGAGAGAGGGAGGGGAGAGAGAGGGGAGGGGAGGGGGAGGGAAGAGAGAGCGAGGGAAGGGAGAGGGACAGGGAGAGAAGGAGGGGAGAGGGAGGTAGACAGAGGGAGGGAGAGAGAAGGGGGGGAGAGGGGTGGTAGAGGGTGGCAGAGAGGGGAAGTGAGAGGGGGATTGAGAGGGAGGAGGGGAGAGAGGGGGAAGGGGAGGGAAAGGGGGAGAGTGGGTGGTAAAAGGTGGGTAGAGAGGAGGGAGGGGGAAGTGAGAGGGAGTAGTGAGCAGGGAGAGAAGGGGAGGGAAAGAGGTGAGGAGAGAGGGGAAGTGAGAGGGGAGAGTGAGCAGGGAGAGGGGGAAGGAAGGGGGGAGGGAGGTGGGAGAGAGAGGGACAGAGTGGGGAATGGGTGGCAGAGGGAGAAGGGAAGGGAGTGGGCAGAGCAAACTTGACATGGAGAGGGAGGGAGAGGGAGTGGTAGAGTGTAAAAGGGACTGATAATATTAAGTGAAAGATAGAAATGATAGAAAGCGGGAGGAAATAGGGAGGAGAGAGAGAAAGAGAGAGAGAAAAAGAGAGAAAGAGACAGGGAGAAAATCGAACATAAAAACGGCGTTCTAAAGGTGAGGCTGGTGTGAAGGGTCGGAAAGGCAAAACAACCCGACACAGACACTTCAGCTCAGAAGAGTGTGAGGTGTGCGATAATGCTGGTGTGGTGCTAGGATACAGCCTGGGACCGACTCTTATCTGACTGGTCTTTGGTGAGCAGCTTACTGAGACTGGGCTATCACCCAGAGGGTGAAGCAATCTTACGGAAAGGTAGATACAGCAACAATAAAGAGAAATCCTCAGCAAATATCCACTGACATTATCCAGAGGATCTTCATGCCTGTGTTCAGAGGAAATGTGCATGGCCTTAAATGGAGGTCAGCTTGGTACCTGGTACCTCTGTCAGTGCAGCACTCCCTCAGCGAGCTTCTCGTGAGGCGTAAACCCGAACGCCTGAGAGAGGCTGATGAGAAGTGTTTGAGAGAGGCTAAGGGATCCCCACGGAGCTCGTAACAGCGGCCCTCTCTCCTCTGACAAAGAGCATTATTGGGTTTAGTGGCTGTGACTGGGGCTTCCATCCTGCAGCACTGTCCTGTAAGCCTGGGCTCTGGCACTCTGATCTGCACAGAGAGGACATGCAAACAGGTGGGTGCAATTCAGCACACAACCACCTCCGGGTTTCCTCGACACAATCCACAGCAGATTGGCATGAGACCTCAGGGAAGGGGAATAAAGTGCAAGGAAGTACCGTTAGGAAAAAATCCTCACTGAAGTGCCACTGTGTACAAAAATACAGGCAGGGATTCCAAACCTCCAACAGTCTCCTGGAATCTGAATATAGCAACCAGAGCTAGCAAGCCCCTTTGAGATACCACAGGGCATGTCTTTCTCCCGTTAGAGTCATCCAGCAGGTCATGTCGTAACTCCCAGGAAATGACTGGTTTAGTACAAAACCCTCTGACACCAGAGGGAACGTTAAGAGAGCTGGCCATGAACTGATTATGAGTTTAAAAAACTCCAGAAGCTTAAAGCGGTTGCACACTCAGCCAGCTCCATTAAGGATAACAGCCTCCCCACCATCGAGGACATCTTCAAAAGGCATTGCCTCAAAAAAGGTGGTATCCATCATTAAGAACCCCCAAAACCCAGGACGTGCCATCTTCTCATTACAGGTCCACAATCCCTTATCCGAAATCCTTGGGGCCAGTTGCATTTTTGAATTTAGAATTTTTCAGATTTCAGACACCAAAATACCAAAAAACACCTATGCTCAGGTCCCTTATTTAACCTGTCTTAGTGCGGTTGTCTTTAGGACCCGGCAGTGCACCAAACCTATGCACATCCTCCCGTGTACTTTAAATCATCTCTAGATTACTTATAATACCTAATACAATGTAAATGCTATGTAAACAGTTGTTATACTGTATTGTTTAGGGAATAATGACAAGAAATAATTTTATTTCCAACGCAAACATTCAATAAAACATAAAAATATACAGCTTCAAACAAACCAAATCAAACACATGGTAAATGACTTATTGGAATAAATGTAGAACACCACTGTCACTATAAAACTTAAATAACTTGTCTTTCTGTTTATTTAAATCATATACAGTGATAGTTCCGACACTATTTTCTTCAGTCAGACGCCGCACAGACACACCACGATCAAGCTTCTGCAATAACTCCACTTTCTGCGTTATCGATAATGATAGATGCTTCCTTCTCTTTTTCTCGTTGTTACCCATAGGGGTATCTGCAGTTCTTTTTGACATTTTCACAGTGAAATTAAACACCAAGTCAACAGTGAACACAAAATATCAGCGAACAGCAAATGCACGTGTAACCAGTACGAACGCTGAGCCACAACTGACGTCTGGCGGCCTCTGCTAGTGCTGCCACGTCACACCTGAGTGACGTCAGCTGTTGGCAAAAAAAAGACTTCGGTTTTCGGAGCTTTTTGGATTTCAGAATTTCGGATAAAGGAATGTGCACCTGTACTACCATTTGAGAGGAGGTACGGGAGCCTGCAGACACCTGGCTCAACATTTTAGGAGCAGTTTCTAATCCTCCATCATCAGACATTGAGCCAATCCATGAACACTACCTATTTCTGCCTATATATATTTCTTATAGTATTTTTCTGTATTGCACTGTACTGCTGCAGAACAACACATTTTACAAGACACGTCAGCAATAATAAACCTGATTCTGATTAGGAAAGAGATAACATTTGGAAAACTCAAGTCCAGGACAGTCAACACACAAAGTGCTGGCAGAGCTCAGCGGGTCAGGCAGCATCCAGGAAGGAGAACAAACACTCGAGATTTCAGGCTGAGGCCCTTCAGAAGAATCAACTGTTTAAAAGGCACCTTTGGTGCAGTGATTTGTCCTAATGTCCAATAGGTTAAACAATCAAGACAGTTGAAAATTTAGCCAAGAAGCTCTTTTAAGGAGCATCTCAGAGACCGAGAGCAGGAGAGGTTTAGAGGGGAGAATGACAAGCCCATTGCCCAAGCAGGTGAAAGAGGATAGTCTCAGCAAGGGAATTCTTAGACTGGAGTGGTTCTCGGACACAAGAAGCAGCATGGACATGAAACAGATCCTCATCAAATATTGACTGCCGACGTTGGTGCTGCCAAGCGAGGAGGTTATTCCCTGCAGTGAGCAAAGCAGGCAAGACCTGACACGAGTTTGGTTGCTGCAAACATAAATCACAGGACTAGAAAAGCTGGGGTTGACAGGGATAATAAATCAGCCATGATGTAATAGCAGAGCAGGCTCAATGACATCATTCTGCTCTTACCTCTTGTGGTCTGACAGGAATCTGTTACAGTTAGCAGGTACAATAACAACTTTTCAAACACAGTTGGACAGGTACATGGAAAGGTTCAGGCAGTTAAGGGTCAACCACAGGCAAATGGGACCAGCTTGGATGGGGCATTTTGGTCAGCAGAGACCAGTTGGTCTGAAGGCCCTGCTTTCATACTGTATGACTCTATGACCAAATTAAATTAAAGAAATAAGACAGATTAATTGGATTGGTTAGTATAGGTACACTGGTATTACTGCCCAATGACAGTAGTCCTTTGGTAAGTTGCCTTACAGCTAAAAGCAAAAGAAATCTCAAAGCATTCAGCAATGAAATGTGGATCACCTCTCAGGAATGGATCACTGCTCAGGAACGATCACCGCCCAGGGATAGATCACTGGCCCAGGAACGGATCACCACCCAGGAACAGATCATAAAAAGAGCCACTCACTCAAGCCACAGATAAAGAGAACGCCAAGTGATACATAGAAAAAAAATTCACAGCTTCAACTTTTCACTTGAAGCAGCTAATTATAGATCAAATGAACACACACACACACACACACACACACACACACACACACACACACACACACACAAGAGTAATCACTCCTCCCTCACACCTCCCTGACCACACAGACACACAGAGTAATCACTCCTCTGTCACACCTCCCTGACCACACAGCAGACACACAGACACACAGAGTAATCTCTCCTCCCTCACACCTCCCTTGACTGGTCATTGGAAGGAAATATCCATCACCTGGGAACAGAACGCAAGGGTCGATCATTTAAATGTTAATTTACATGGAATTAAAGCATGTATTTGTTTTGCAAATTTTCTCCTTCTTGGGTGGGTGAATTTCAGCAAGACCACCCTCAGAGAAACTATCACCTCGGGTTGGCTCCTATTCCCTCCCCAAGGCCCTCCTGCCCAGGGGACTAACTGAGGGCAGGCTGCACGACACAACGGCACTCAGAATTCACCACTAATCATCGTTATCATTGTTCACACTGTCTGACTTCTCTGTCAAATCCTCATCTTCCTCAGTCCCGTCTTCGTACTCGCCGTCCGTCTCACGGAGGTCCTCTGCGATGATGTCATCCACGAGGTACTCTATCAGACTGCCCTGACTAAGGCAGGTGTTGATGGTGGAGCCCGTGCTGACGTGCAGTGGACTTGGGTACAGCACCTTCGGGAGGCCTCTACGTTGCCGACTGCGCGGGTGAACGCAGTGGATGCCAGGAATGTGAGGTTCTGGGCAGGGAGAGAGATGAGCATCACTGAAATCAGCCATGATGGAATGGCAGAGCAGACTTGAATGGCCACAGAACCTAATTCTGCTCATATGCTTTATGGAAAGGGTTGCAATCCTCTAGCACAAAAGCTGCTGGCGGAACTCAGCAGGTCAGGCAGTACTTGCGGAGGGAAACGGACAGTCAACATCTGGGACTGAGATCCTTCCTCCTCGTGCAGGTATCAAACTCAAAAGAGCAACTGTCCATTTTCCTCCGCAGATGCTGCCCGACCTGCTGAGTTTTTCCAGCATCTTTTGTGTTGCTCCTGATTCCAGCATCTCTTGTGTCAGAACGTTAGAAAGAACGCAGTAGGTAGTAAAGAAGAAAGAAATGGTAAAACCACTCCCTCACAGCCACACAGACCTGGGTTCAATCCTAATCTGGTAGGGGTGAGTACAATATCATCTAAATAGCTTAATGGATCGGAAATGTTTAGGGTATGGGCAAAGACGTAGGCAAATAAGAGTTAGTCAGCACGGGTTAGAGGGCCGAGTGGCTTGTTTCATGCTGTATGATTCTATGGCCTGGGAAATTTAAGTGTACTAGCCATTTAACCTCCTGCTGGTCCATCACTCAAGGCTGAATTTTTGCTTACTCGTCGTTACTCTGCAGGAAGCAGCAACTGCAGAAGAAAACGTCACTGATGGGGGAGAGGAACTGAGTAATGGAGAGGGGTTAAGCAGGATGGGGTTTTTTTCCAGTGGAGTGTAGAAGAATTGGAAGTGATGTTGTGGAGGTGTAGAATATCATGCGAGGCATAGATATTTTGTTTTACGTGCTGTGGGTGTGGGTGCACCCGAAGGACATTCTTTCATCTGGTTCTACATATGTACAGTCAGATGACAATAAACTTGAAATTGTACTGGACAGGGTAAACACGCAGCCATTTACCAGGATTGGAGGACCAAGAACTAGTGGGCACAGGTTTCAGGTGAGAGGAGGCAGATCTCACAGGAACCTGACGGGAAATGTTTTCACACTCAGAGTGGTCCGCATATGGAAAGAGCTGCAGGAGGAAGCGATCGGCGCAGGTACATTAGCAACTTTTAAAAAGACACTTGGGTAGTAAAAGTTTAGAGGGAAATGCACCAAACATAGGCAAATGGGGTTAACTTGGATGTGAACCTCAGTCGTGTGGACCCCTTCGGCCAAAAGATCTGGCTGCATGTTGTATAGCTCACTTTTGAACATTTTTGAACAAATTTGTCTTTAAGTACTCCAGCTTCCTTTAAGGACTGCACTGCTTTAGTAGTACAATCACTCAAGCAAATTCGTTAGTGTAGGTACACTGGTATTACTGCCAGTGACAGTTTCGTTAGGAGAACATCACACTCAACTCGAGTGACTACCACTCGATAATCCCACCTAGTCTTTCAGTGTCCTGCTGTAGTTACCCAGCCCATTCCCCACTTGCAGGTTCCCTTCCCCAGTTCCCACATTCAGTCATGTCCTCCCGCAATCAGGGCAGTGCCATCTCCATTCTTTGTCCCTCCCTTTCATCCCAATTTACCAGGATCCATTATTTATAATCTTCAGCATGTAGGTGCTTAATTTACCCTGTTTCTCTGGTGTCCTCTGCAAACACTTCCAACTAATTCCTCAACTTCCCATTCACAGGGACCCTCTCCCTCCCCCTCCCCCTCACACCAGTTACTTTGACCCTCTCCCTCCCCATCCCCCTCACACCAGTTACTGTGACCCTCCCCTTACATCAGAATCTCTATGAACCCCAGCTGAGGGGGCTGGGATGGACAACAGCCAACAGGAAAGATGGCTGAAGGGTCACCCCTCCAATGCAGGCTTGGACCCACCTCTGCGGTTGTAGCAGTCCTCCGCGAAGCAGCTGTGTGGTTTGGAACTGCGCGGTCCCAGACTCTTCTTTGGTGGGAGGATACGGGTGGGAGTCACACGGCTTTGGCACCTGTAGCACGGCGCAGGGACACCCATCTGGCCAAATCCCCTGCAGAGGAACAGGAAGTGGGTGAAGGAGAGCTCGAGCAAGCGGTGGGAGAGATGGGTAGTCTGCAAAGAGAGTGACCCCGAAATGGGGCAAGGGTGATGCAGTAGCGCTGGACTGGTAGGTGTCAGAGAGGCCGGAGTGCACCTTGGAGACCATGCAGGAGAGATGCGATCACCCGGGGGGGGGGGTTCGGACAAGGAGCGTGGGAGAACGTGCTCCTGTTAGGACATGCAGTAGAAGTGCAGTCGCCACGGGAATGGTGCAGAAGGGGCACGCGCACCACAGAGATGGTGCAGGATCGCATAGGCAGCACAGGGCTGTGTGGAATTGCATACACAGAACAGGGCTGCGCAGGAGTGCATACGCAGCACAGGGTTGTGCAGATTTGCAAACACAGAACAGGGCTGCGCAGAATTGCACACACACAACAGGGCTGCGCAGGATTGTATACGCAGCACGGGGCTGTGCGGAATTGCATACACAGAACAGGGCTGCGCAGGAGTGCATATGCAGCACAAGGAAGAGGACAAACGGAAATCAGGGAAAAGCACACACAGCAAGGGGACCATGCAAGAGAGGTGCGTGCCTTGGAGAAGGTGCAGAAGGGCCTTTACATCTTGAAGACGGCACTCGAGACAAGCGCTCCTGAATTTAAAGAAAAAAGCCCACTGCCCCGTCCCCACCTTTGTTTGAAGTTAGGTTGATCATGCTATTCATCGTACCCAAAGGCGTGGCCACACTCTTGGCAGTGGAACTCCGCGTAACCCCACATCTTGTCGTAAGGCACTGGGTCGTACTTTTTCCCGCACCCGTGACACCTGGACACCTGTGGGGAGAGATCAGCACCATCACCTGCCATGAGTATGCAGGAGAGAATGTGCCTCCTTGTTACCAAAACACCTGGGTCAGAAACTCCCTTCCCAGTAGCTGCTATCTCAGTACTGGATAATCACCAAGGATCATCACCTTGTCATGGTGGAGAGACTTATGGGCTCCTGAGATCTCGAGAGTGCTGCTGTCCAGAGCTTAGCTCCTGCAAAGGTCACCCATGGTGAAAGTGAAAGCAGGAGGTTCTAGTCAAGGAGCAATCTAACCAAGACCTCAACAGTGGAGGTGGTGGAGGACGGTGGCACATCACACTGGTGGAAAGCTGCAGTAGTGAAGGGTCCCCGGTCATCTTGCACTCCATGTCACTGGAACCTGACCCCGATCAGCCAAGGACTACATGGTGGCTGCCCGTGCATCAGCCTCCCCACGTGAAACAAATTCACGTACAGGCTTCCTCCAGTAAGGAAATCTGCCCTAACGTTATGATCTGTGGTGACCAGCAAGTGGCGAAGGAGAAAGGACTGTGAGGTCTGGACCAGAATATGTGGATCCTGGATTATCTTCTGCAGCCACCTGAGGACCCACCAATAGACAACCCCTTAGGAGAACATCACACTCAACTCGAGTGACTACCACCAGATAATCCCACCTAGTTTTTCAGTGTCCTGCTGTAGTTACCCAGCCCATTCCCCACTTGGAGGTTCCCTTCTCCAGTTCCCACATTCAGTCATGTCCTCCCCCAATCAGGGCAGTGCCATCTCCATTCTTTGTCCCTCCCTTTCATCCCAATTTACTGGGATCCATTATTTATAATCTTCAGCATGTAGGTGCCTAATTTACCCTCTTTCTCTGGTGTCCTCTGCAAACACTTCCAACTAATTCCTCAACTTCCCATTCACAGGGACCCTCTCCCTCCCCGGCATCACCCTAGCTATTAGGACCCTCTCCTCCCACACCCCCCCAACCCAGTCATAGAAGAGAAACAGGCCATTCAGCCCACCTAGTCTGCACAAAACCATTAATCTGCCTAGCCCCATCAACCTACACTCAGACCACAGCCCTCCATACCCCTCTCATCCATGTACCTATCCAAATTTCTCTTTAATGTTGAAATTGACCCTGCATTCACCACTTATGTTGACAGTTCATTCCATAATCTCACCAGCTTCTGAGTGAAGAATTTCCCCCTCATGTTCACCTTTTGCTCCCAACCTATGATCGCTAGTCTCGCCCAACCTAATGGAAAAATGATGCTCGCATTTGCCCTATATATACCCCCTCATAATTTTGTATACCTCTATCAAATCTCCCCTTAGACTTCTAAGTTTTAGGGGATAAAGTCCTTACCCTATTCAACCTTTGACTCAGGTCCTCAAGTCCCAGCAACATCCTTATAAATTTTCTCTGCATTCTTTCACTCTTATTTACGTTTTTCCTGTTGGTTAGATATGACCCACCACGCACAAAGCAATATTAACTATCCCTAATCAGTCCCTGTCTATCCAAATACTTAAATATCTGGTCCCTTAGAATACCTTCCAATAACTTTCCCACTACTGATGTCAGGCTCACCAGCCTATAATTCCCTGCTTTATTTTTAGAGCCTTTCTAAAACAATAGAACAACATTGTCTATCCGCCAATCCTCCAGCACCTCATGTGCGGCTGAGGAAGGTTTAAATATCTCCGCTTGGGCCCCTGAAATTTTTGCACTAACCTCCCACAGGGTCTGAGTTGTCAGGCCCTGGGGATTGATCCAACCTAATTTGCCTTGACGACAAACACCCCCTCCTCCGTAATGTGTACAGGGTCCATGATCTCGCTGCCTAATTTAGAAACTCTGTCCATCTTTCGAGTAAATACAGATGCAAAATATCCATTTAAGATCTCTGTCATCTATTTGGGCTCCGCGTATTTATTAGCACTCCGATCTTGCAGGGGACCAATTTTGTTCCTTGTTATCCTTTTGCTCTGAATGTATCTGTAGAAGCCCTTAAGGATCTCCTTCACCATGTCTGCTAGAGCAACTCCATGTCTTCATTTAGCCCTCCTGATTTCCTTCTCTTGTATTTCTTATACTCCTCAACTACCTCATTTGTTCCTGCCTGCCTGTACCTGCTACGCACCTCCTTCTTTTTCTTAACCAGGGCTTCAGCATCTCTCAAAAACCAACGTTCTGTAAACCTGTAATCCTTGCCTTTCTGGAACATATTTCACTTTAGAAAGATTCCCATTTACGACGTACACCTTCGCCAGAAAGCAACCTGTCTCAATCCAAGCACCTTCCAGTTCCCTATGATACCATCAAATCAGGCCTTTCTCCTATGTAGAATCTCAACCCGAAGGCCAGACCTATCCTTTTCCATAATTACCTTGAAACAAATGGCATTATGATCACTAGATGCAAGGTGTTCCCCAACACAAACTTCTACACCTGCCCTGTCTCTTTCTCTAATAGAAGATCGAGTATCACATTCTCCCAAGTTGGGTCTTCTATGTACTTATTAAGCAAACCTTCATGAACGCATTTGACAAACTCTTTCCCATCCAGCCCTTTTACAGTATGGGAGTCCCAGTCAATATGTAGAAAGTTAAAATCATCTACTATCACAACCTTACGTTTTGTGCAACAAATTTGCTTCTCTAAGTCCCGCAGACTGTTGGGTGGTCTATAATATAATCCCAATAAAATGGTAAAACCTTTCTATTCCTCAGATCTACATATAATGCCTCAATGGACGAGCTCTCCAACCTGTCCTCACTGAGTACTGCCATGACATTTTCCCAACTAATAATGTGACCCCTCATCTTATAATCCCTCCCGCTCTATCACATCTAAAACAATGGAACCCTGGAACATTAAGTTGTCAGTTCTGCCCCTCCTGCAACCAAGTATCACTCATGGCCACACTATAATAATCCTATGTGCTGACCCATGCAGTAAGCTCTTCCATCTTTCCGATGATACTCCTTGCACGGAAATATATGCAGCTCAAAACCTTAGTCCCACCACGCTCAACTTTCTGACTCCTGACTTGGTGTGCATTCCTAAGAACATCTTTCTCCACAACCACTCCTCCATTTGTTCTGACACTCTGGTTCCCATCCCCCAGTAACTCTAGTGTAAACTTCTCCCACCCCCATGCAGCACTAGCAAACTTTCCTACCAGGACATTAGCTCCCCCCCACCCCCGAGTCCAGGTGCAAACTGTCCCTTCTGTACTGGACCCCAGAAGGGAGCCCAATGATCCAAAACTCTGAAACCCTCCCTCCTGCACCAACCCCCTCAGCAACGTGTTAAACTGCATGACCTTTCCAGTTCTGGCCTCAGTAGCATGTGGCAGGGGTAACAGTCCTGAGACCACAATCCAGGAGGTCCTGTCCTTTAACTTGGCACCTAATTCCCGAACACCCTTTGCAGGACCTCGTCATCCAACATATCCATGTTATTGGTACTGACATGGACCACAGCCTCTGGCTGCTCACCCTCCCATTTAAGAATGCTGTGGACCCGATCCGAGACATCCCTGATCCTAGCACTTAGGAAGCAACAAGCATCCAGTAATCTCGTTCTCACCCACAGAACCTCCTTTCTCTTCCCCAACCAACAAATCCCCCATCACTACAGCTCACCTGTTCTCTCCCCTCCCCTTCCCTTCCAAGTCACAGGTGCAGACTCAGTGTCAGAGTCCTGCTGGCTACTGCTTTTCCCCAGGAGGTCATTTCCCCACATCATCACCCCCCCCCCACCACCACCACCACCCACCCCAACAGTATGAAAAGCAGTATATTTATTATTGAGGGGAAATGGCCACAGGGGTACTCTGCAGCGGCTGCCTATTCCCTTTCCCTCTGTCACTGGGATTCTCCCCTCTTACCCCACCCAACACCAAGAGACACCCAACTGCAATTATCACTAACTCCCTGGTCTATTGATGCACCTTCAATTACTCCAAAAGACTGAAGTAGGGTAAATACTGAAAGGCTTTTATTCGCAGTAAAATGTGACTTCCAGCACGCTGAGTGTCTGCCCCTGGACTGAGGAGGGGGGGCAAGGCAAAATCGCCTTTATTCAGGGGTCTGTGGGAGGAGCTACAGGGGCAGTCAGCAGAAGGGCGTGTCCAGTTACAACATATATATATGGTTTACCACACCCATTACATTTATGTTCAGGAGATTCAGAATTGTCATCCAGATGCTTTTTAAATACCGTCAGTGACTTTCCTTCCACCATTTTCTCCGGTTATGTCTTCTGGACGAAAGAGAAAAGGTCTCTCTCACACCCCCTCCTAATCTCCTAACCCTTGCCCTAAATCTAAATCCTGTATTTAAACCCAGAGTTGTTGGCAAGTTTACCATGGGCGGGGAGGCAATGCACCTGCTCTAGTTTACATCAACGGTGCTGAGGTCAAGAGGGCTGAGAGCTGCAAGCTCCTAGGAGTGGACATCACCAATAACCTGTCCTGTTTCAACCACGTAGAAGTTGGTTTCTTGACCTCACGACCTATCTCATTATGACCTTGCACCTCATCCTCTGCCTGCTGTGCACTTTCTCTGTAAGTCTTACACTTTATTCTCTGTTCTGTTTTGCTGTTAGCCTTGTACTACCCCAATGCACTGATGTGATGAATAATGCGTGTGCACGGCATGCAAAACTAAGTTTTTCACTGTACCTCAGTACCTCTGACAATATTAAACAATTGTCACTTGAGGGATCACCTTTCAGCTTACACAAGATGGTTAATGGTTCGGAGCACAGACAGTGACCAGCAGAAGTCCCTTGGTCCTACCTGTTTCCTTGCAGGAACTCTCCTCCACCAAAACCTGTCACACAGGCTACAGGAGAACTGCCGGTCCTCATGCGGAATTGATCTCGCATTCGCCAAGTTAAACTTCGCCAAGTTCTTCACTGTCAACTCCGACACGATATTCTGGATATGGCAGCAGGGACAAAAGGAAAACAAGCTTTCAACAAGTGCTGCAACCTCTGTCCAAAACCATTCATTTTGCCTGCCAACTGCCTCAGCAGGCCATACATGGTGTTACTGGGGGAGGCTGGTTCATCCCAACCAAATTGTCACCAGGAGTACACTCAGTGTCCACTTTATCAGATACATCCTATATGTTCATGGCCTACTGCTGCTGTACCCCATCCACGTCAAAGTTCGATGTGTTGTGCACTCAGGGATGTTCCTCTACAAACCACTGTTATAATGCGTGGTTATTTCAATTACTGTCAGCTTGAACCAGCCATTCTCCTCTGTCCTCTCTCAAGAGAGCTGAGAGCTGCAAGCTCCTAGGAGTGGACATCATCACTAGCGTGTTCTGGTTCAACCACGTAGAAGTTGGTTTCTTGACCTCATGATCTATCTCATGATGGCCTTGCACCTTGTTACCCACCTGCCCTGCACTTTCTCTGTAAGTCTTACACCTACTGAGAGAGGAGCTTGCCCAGGTGGATTGGAGGAGGATACTGGCAGGGATGATGGCAGAGCAGAGATGGCTGATGCTTCGAGGAATAGTTCACAAGGCGCAGGATAGATATGTCCCACAGAAGAAGCAGCTTTCAAATGGCAGGGGTAGGCAACCATGGCTGACAAGGGAAGTTAAGGACTGCATAAAAGCCAAGGAAAGGGCATCTTAGGTATTAAAAGTAAGACGGAAGTTGGATGATTGGGAAGCTTTTAAAATCCAACAAACGGCAACTAAAAAAGCTATAACAAGGGAAAAGATGAAATATGAGGGCAAACTAGTCAATAATATAAAGCAGGATACCAAAAGTTTTTTCAGTTATATAAAGAGTAAAAGGGAGGTGAGAGTTGATATTGGACCTCTGGAAAATGATGCTGGTGAGGTAGTAATGGGGAACAAAGAAATGGCAGATGAACTTAGTAAGTACTTTGGTTCAATCTTCACTGTGGAAGACACTAGCTGTGTGCCAGAGATCTGTGAGTGGCAGGGAGCAGGAGTGAGTGCTATTGCTATTACAAAGGAAAAAGTGTTAGGCAAATCCAAAGGTCTTAAGGTGGATAAGTCACCTGGACCAGACGGACTACATCCCAGAGTCCTGGGAGAAGTTGCTGAAGGGATAATGGACGCATTGGTCATGATCTTTCAAGAATCATTTGATTCTGGCCAGTGGTGTTCCTCAGGGGTCAGTATTGGGTCCGCTCCTTTTCACATTGTTTGTCAATGATTTAGATAATGGAATTGATAGCTTTGCGGCAAAGTTTGCAGATGATACCAAGACAGGTGCCGGGGTAGCCAGTGCTCAGGAAGCAATGCATTTGCAGCGGGGCTTCAGACAAATGGGCAAAAAAGTGGCAGATGGAATGCCATGTTGGGAAATGTTTGATAAATGTGTTCCTTTTTGGTAAAAGGAGCAATACTGCAGACTATTATCTAAATGGGGAAAATGTTCAAACATCAGAGGCGCAGAGGGACTTAGGAGTCCTCGTGCAAGACTCCCAGAAGGTTAATTTACAGCTTGAATCTGTGGTAAGGCAGGCAAATGCAATGTTGGCATTTACTTCAAGGGCAAAAGAAAATAAAAGCAAGGATATAATGCTGAGCCTTTATAAGACACTAGTCAGGCCGCGCTTGGAGTATCGTCAACATTTTTGGACCCTATATCTCAGAAAGGATGTGTTGTCATTGGAGAGAGTCCAGAGGAGATTCATGAGGATGGTTTTGGGAATGAAAGGGTTAACATATGAGAAGCGTTTGGCAGCTTTGGGACTGTACTCACTGCAATTTAGAAGAATGCGTGGGATCTCATTGAAACGTACTGAATGTTGAAAGGACTAGATAAGGTGGATGTGCAGAGGATGTTTCCTATGGTGGGCATATCCAGAACTAGAGGGACAGCTTCAAAATTGAGCGGTGAACTTTTAGAACAGAGTTAAGGAGGAATTTGTTTTTAGCCAGAAAATAGTGAATAGGATATGGTGAGAAGGCAGGTGTATGGGGTTGAGTAGGATCTGGGATCAGCCATGATGGAATGGTGGAGCAGATTTAATGGGTTGAATGACCTAATTCTGCTCCTGTGTCTTATGGTCTTATTAACTAGGCATTTTTGACCACAGAAGTATTACTCACTGTTTCTCGTTTCTCGCACCATTCTCTGTAAATTCTAGACAATGTTGTGCATAAAAATCCCAGTTGATCATCAGTTTTTGAGATACTCAAACCACTCCTTCTGGCACGAACAATCATTCCACGATCAAAGTCATTTGGATCACATTTCTTCCCCATTCTGATGTTTGGTCTGAACACCAACTGAACCTCTTGACCATGTCTGCATGCTTTTATGTATTGTTGCTGCCACGTGGTTAGCTGATTAGATTTTTTTAGACAGTTTTTTCTATATTATTATGTATTGCGGTGTAATACGTCCACAAAGTAAACAAATTTCATAACATATGCTGGTAATATTAAACCTGATTTTGACTCTGATTTGCACTAATGAGTAGGTGTACAGGTGTACCTAATAAAGTGGCCATTGAGTATATACTAGGGTTTAAACCAGTGTATGTCAGATATAGAGAGATCTCCAGGAACTTGTCAGTATTTACATGAGATCATTTAGCTATGTCAATATTTACTGGGATCATCAACAATGCGTTAGTATTTATATAAAGTTACATCAAGTATGCCCATATTTACGGGGGGGGGGTGCAGTCACCAGGAAGGGGTCAGTATTTACCTCTATACACCATTGTAATGAATTAATCTGTATGGGCAATACTCAATTCAAGTTTTTCACCACAGATTGGTACATGTGACAATAATAAACCAATTTACCAATTTACAGTATAGGGGGGTCACAGGGAATATGTCAGTGTTTACAGGGGCTCATCTTGAGTTTGTCTCCAAATCTCCAAATTCCAACACACACAAGGTGACTCCCAATAAATGCTACATGCTTCGTATTTATTGGGGGAGGGGGTCACCCTGTGTGTGCCATAACTTATATGGGTCAAGGAGATTGTGTAAGTATGGGGGGGGGGGGAGCTACTGCACAAGATTGAAATAAGCTGCGGAGAGTTCCCCATCATGGGGAACTAGCGTCCATAGTATCCAGGACATCTTCAAGGAGCGGCGCCTCAAAAAGGCGGCATTCATCATTAAGGACCCCATCACCCAGGTCATGCCTCATTCTCATTGCTACCATCAGGAAGGAGGTACAGAAGCCTGAAGGCAAACACTCAACAATTCAGGAACAGCTTCTTCCCCCTGCCATCCAATTTCTGTATGGACATTGAACCTATGATCACTACCAAACTACTCTTTTAAGTTTTATTTTTGCACTACTTGTTTAATTTAACTATTTAATATATATACTTACTGTGATCCACAGCTTTTTTTTCTATTATTATGTATTGCATTTGTAAGGGGGTTTCGTCTTTATGTTACTGTGTAGGCTAATTAAAATGGCTTCTTTGTTATGTTATACTTGGGAATGCTTCTTTGTTATGTTAAACGCTGAGAAAGCTTTGTGCTAGCAGCTTGTTTTGGGTTAGGCGGTGATATGAAGATGTTACGAACCAATTGGGATATTTGTTATGATTTTGGTGTATTTGAAGATACTGTATGCGCGGGGTTTTGGGGCAGAAGGCGGGAAAGAAAGACAGAGGATGGACTAGGTGCTGTGAGTCCGCTAATGGAGTCGGACCCCAAGGAGGGCATTCGGCGAGGAGAGGAGACGGAGACGGACTCGTGTGGAGCGTCTGCTCGACCACCGTTGTTGGTCCCAGGCGGCCGGTCAAGGTGGTCCGAAGGGTCGCAGGGTGAAGAAGAAGGGTCCTGAGCTCCAACTGTTTGTGCACGAAGAGACTGAACTTTGATAAGTGTGGTGCCTTTTATTTTCCTTTTATATTTTATTCTCTATTAATTATATAGTTCCAGTAATATCTATAAATTGTAAATCATTTAATCGCAGGCACTCAATATTTATAGAAAGTGACTGGGGAGAGTGCCAGTATAAATAAGAAGGGTGGAGGTTACCTCAAATTTGGCAGTTTTATATGGGGGGCACTAGTAACATGCCAGTAGTCACTGGAATTCGCTTGGATAATATCAGTAATTCCAGTGGTTCACTGGGAGTATGTCACTGTCTACAGGCCTCAAGTGCTTGCCCATAATGTACCTGGGTTTCATTTCCTAAGTTACAGAGAAAGGTTGAACAAGTTGGGTCTTTATTCTTTGGAATGTAGAAGGTTGAGGGGGGACTTGATAGAGGTATTTAAAATTATGAAGAGGATAGCTAGAGTTGACATGGATAGGCTTTTTCCATTGCGAGTGGGGGAGATTCAAACAAGAGGACATGAGTTAAGACTTAAAGGGCAAAAGTTTAGGGGTAACATGAGGGGGAACTTCTTTACTCAGAGAGTGGTGGCTGTGTGGAACGAGCTTCCAGCAGAAGTGGTTGAGGCAGGTTCGATGTTGCCATTTAAAGTTAAATTGGACAGCTATATGGACAGGAAAGGAATGGAGGTTTATGGGCTGAGTGCTGGTCGGTGGGACTAGGTGAGAGTAAGAGTTCGGCACGGACTAGAAGGGCCGAGATGGCCTGTTTCTGTGCTGTAATTGTTATATGGTTATATATATATATGTGTTCATCAGGAGAGTGTCAGTATTTGCAGGTGAGTTACCAGGAATGAATTTACATACACAGAGGATTCCGGGTCTGTTCTGGCATTTTCAAAAGATAGTATTTGTAGGTGCTAGTATTGACTGTGTCAGTATTTTAAAGGGTTTAGCATTTACGGAGGGGTGGCGGGGTGCGGGGTGTCACCTAATATGTGCATTTAGTGGTAATGTGTCAGTATTTACCAGAGACCACTGTGAGCATGTGTATCAGTGGTTACAGAAGTTTATTTAAAAAGGGAAACAACAGGAATTCTGCAGATTCTGGAAATTCAAGCAACATATATCAAAGTTGCTGGTGAACGCAGCAGGCCAAGCAGCATCTGTAGGAAGAGGTGCAGTCGACGTTTCAGGCCGAGACCCTTCGTCAGGACTAACTAAAGGAAGAGTGAGTTAGGGATTTGAAAGTTGGAGGGGGAGGGGGAGATCCAAAATGATAGGAGAAGACAGGAGGGGGAGGGATAGAGCCAAGAGCTGGACAAGTGATTGGCAAAAGGGGATACGAGAGGATCATGGTACAGGAGGTCCGGGAAGAAAGACAAGGGGGGGGGGGGACTCAGAGGATGGGCAAGAGGTATATTCAGAGGGACAGAGGGAGAAAAAGGAGAGTGAGAGAAAGAATGTGTGCATAAAAATAATAACAGATGGGGTACGAGGGGGAGGTGGAGCCTTAGCGGAAGTTAGAGAAGTCGATGTTCATGCCATCAGGTTGGAGGCTACCCAGACGGATATAAGGTGTTGTTCCTCCAACCTGAGTGTGGCTTCATCTTTACAGTAGAGGAGGCCGTGGATAGACATGTCAGAGTGGGAATGGGATGTGGAATTAAAATGTGTGGCCACTGGGAGATCCTGCTTTCTCTGGCGGACAGAGCGTAGGATGTTCAGCAAAGCGGTCTCCCAGTCTGCGTCGGGTCTCGCCAATATATAAAAGGCCACATCGGGAGCACCGGACGCAGTATATCACCCCAGTCGACTCACAGGTGAAGTGTTGCCTCACCTGGAAGGACTGTTTGGGGCCCTGAATGGTGGTAAGGAAGGAAGTGTAAGGGCATGTGTAGCACTTGTTCCGCTTACACGGATAAGTGCCAGGAGGGAGATCAGTGGGGAGGGATGGGGGGGACGAATGGACAAGGGATTTGCGTAGGGAGCGATCCCTGCGGAAGGCAGAGGTGGGGGGAGGGAAAGATGTGCTTAGTGGTGGGATCCCGTTGGAGGTGGCGGAAGTTACGGAGAATAATATGTTGGACCCGGAGGCTGGTGGGGTGGTAGGTGAGGACCAGGGGAACCCTATTCCTAGTGGGGTGGGGGGAGGATGGAGTGAGAGCAGATGTACGTGAAATGGGGGAGATGCGTTTAAGAGCAGAGTTGATAGTGGAGGAAGGGAAGCCCCTTTCTTTAAAAAAGGAAGACATCTCCCTCGTCCTAGAATGAAAAGCCTCATCCTGAGAGCAGATGCGGCGAAGACGGAGGAATTGCGAGAAGGGGATGGCGTTTTTGCAAGAGACAGGGTGAGAAGAGGAATAGTCCAGATAGCTGTGAGAGTCAGTAGGCTTATAGTAGACATCAGTGGATAAGCTGTCTCCAGAGACAGAGACAGAAAGATCTAGAAAGGGGAGGCAGGTGTCGGAAATGGACCAGGTAAACTTGAGGGCAGGGTGAAAGTTGGAGGCAAAGTTAATAAAGTCAACGAGTTCTGCATGCGTGCAGGAAGCAGCGCCAATGCAGTCGTCGATGTAGCGAAGGAAAAGTGGGGGACAGATACCAGAATAGGCACGGAACATAGATTGTTCCACAAACCCAACAAAAAGGCAGGCATAGCTAGGACCCATATGGGTGCCCATAGCTACACCTTTAGTTTGGAGGAAGTGGGAGGAGCCAAAGGAGAAATTATTAAGAGTAAGGATTAATTCCGCTAGATGGAGCAGAGTGGTGGTAGGGGGGTCTGATTAGGTCTGGAATCCAAAAAGAAGCATAGAGCTTTGAGACCTTCCTGATGGGGGATGGAAGTATATAAGGACTGGACATCCATGGTGAAAATAAAGCGGTGGGGGTCAGGGAACTTAAAATCATTGAAAAGTTTAGGAGCGTGAGAAGTGTCACGAACATAGGTCGGAAGGGATTGAACAAGGGGTGATAAAACAGTGTCGAGGTATGCAGAAATGAGTTCAGTGGGGCAGGAGCAAGCTGAGACAATAGGTCGGCCAGGACAGGCAGGTTTGTGGATCTTGGGTAGGAGGTAGAAACGGGAAGTGCGGGTTGTGGGAACTATAAGGTTGGTAGCAGTGGATGGGAGATCCCCTGAGCGGATAAAGTCGGTGATGGTGTGGGAGACAATGGTCTGGTGCTCTTTAGTGGGGTCATGATCGAGGGGTAAATAAGAGGAGGTATCCGCGAGTTGTCGCTGTGCCTCGGCAAGGTAGAGGTCAGTACGCCAGACTACAACAGCACCCCCCTTATCGGCGGGTTTAAGAATAAGGTTAGGATTAGTGCGGAGGGAGTGGAGAGCAGAGCGTTCTGAGGGAGTGAGGTTGGAATGGGGACAAGGTGCGGTGAAGTCGAGACGGTTGATGTCCCGTCGGCAGTTAGCGATAAAGAGATCCAGAGCAGGCAGAAGACCAGAGCGGGGTGTCCATGAAGAAGAGGAGGGTTGAAGACGGGAGAAGGGGTCATCGGTGGGGGTGGAAGAGTCCTTGCCGAAGAAGTAGGCTCAGAGATGGAGACAGCGGAAGAAAAGTTCCGCATCATGGCGAACACGGAACTCGCTGAGGTGTGGGCGAAGAGGGACAAAGGTGAGGCCCTTACTGAGAACAGAGCGTTCTGCCTCCGACAGTCGAAGGTCGGAGGGGATGGTAAAGACCCGGCACGGATGAGAGCTGGGATCAGAGGGGGGAGGGGGGAGGGGGGAGGCTGGGGGTGTCAATGGAGAGGGGAGGGTTGGGGTGAGAGGAAGATGGAGCCTCTGAGGGCCCAGGAGTTGACGGTGGGATCTGAGGAAGACGGGGCTGCGGAGTGGTGGTGGGGGAAGGGGAGACGGGAGTCACAACAGCAGCACATAAAGACCCGACCTGGAGTTCAAGGCTGGCGTCGCAGTTGGTGGTTGCGCAATCGCTGTGAAGGTGTCCATGGTAAAAAAGGGTTAGTATTTACATGGGGGTCACCTAAAAGAAGGATTTAAAGTGTGATTACTGGTAATGTGGGTATCAACAGAGAGTCACAACACGCAGTTTGGGTTTATTAGGGGTCAGCAGGAGTGCGTCAGTATTTACAAGGGGTCAATATTTACAGGAAGTCACCAGAAATCTGTCCCAATTCACAGTGCGTCTACAGATGTGTCTCAATATTTTAAGATCACTGAGAGTGCGTCAGTGTTTACTGGAGGATCATCATGAGGCTGTCCATATCTACCAGGTGTCCCTGGAAAGATTACAGAGTCGGGGGGAGTGTGTATACAGAGTCAGGGGGGACTGTGTATACGGAGTCGGGGGACTGTGTATACAGAGTCGGAGGAGTGTGTATACGGAGTCATGGGGGAGTGTGTATACGGAGTCAGGGGGAGTGTGTATACGCAGTCAGGGGGAGTGTGCCAATGTATATATGCAGTCAGGAGGAGTGTGCCAATGTGTATACGGAGTCAAGGGGAGTGTGCCAGTGTGTATACGGAGTCAGGGGGAGTGCATACACATGGTCAGGGGGAGCGTGTATACGCAGTCAGGGGGAGTGCATACACGTGGTCAGGGGGAGTGTGCCAGTGTGTATACGGAGTCGGGGGGGGGAGTGTGTATACGCAGTCAGGGGGAGTGTGCCAGTGTGTATACAGAGTCAGGGGGAGTGTGTATACGCAGTCAGGGGGAGTGTGCCAGTGTGTATACGGAGTCAGAGGAAGTGTGTATACAGAGTCAGGGGGAGTGCATACACATGGTCAGGGGAGTGTGTATACGGAGTCAGGAGAAGTGTGCCAGTGTGTATACAGAGTCAGGGGGAGTGTGTATACGCAGTCAGGGGGAGTGCATACACGTGGACAGGGGGAGTGTGCCAGTGTGTATACAGAGTGTGTTGTTACTTGTTTCAGGGAGAAATGTCAGTGTTCACCATCGATGTGTCAATATTCACAGGGGGGGCTGGGGTAGGTGGATCACCAGGAGTATATCAGAATTCAGAGCCCATCCCAGACTTGTGTTGGTATTTCCAAGGGCATCACTGGGAGAGTCAGTTTCTAAAGAGGACACACATCAAAGTTGCTGGTGAATACAGCAGGCCAGGCAGCATCTCTAGGAAGAGGTACGGTCGACGTTTCAGGCCGAGACCCTTCGTCAGGACTAACTGAAGGAAGAATGAGTAAGGGATTTGAAAGTTGGAGGGGGAGGGGAAGATCCAAAATGATAGGAGAAGACAGGAGGGGGAGGGATGGAGCCAAGAGCTGGACAGGTGATAGGCAAAAGGGGATACGAGAGGATCATGGGACAGGAGGTCCGGGAAGAAAGATGGGGGGGGGGAACCCAGAGGATGGGCAAGGGGTATATTCAGAGGGAGAAAAAGGAGAGGGAGAGAAAGAATGTGGGTATAAAAATAAGTAACAGATGGGGTACGAGGGGGAGGTGACATGTCCATTTTAATTCCACATCCCATTCCCATTCTGACATGTCTATCCACGGCCTCCTCTACTGTAAAGATGAAGCCACACTCAGGTTGGAGGAACAACACCTTATATTCTGTCTGGGTAGCCTCCAACCTGATGGCATGAACATCGACTTCTCTAACTTCCGCTAATGCCCCACCTCCCCCTCATACCCCATCTGTTACTTATTTTTATACACACATTCTTTCTCTCACTCTCCTTTTTCTCCCTCTGTCCCTCTGAACATACCCCTTGCCTATCCTCTGGGTCCCACCCCCCTTGTCTTTCTTCCCGGACCTCCTGTCCCATGATCCTCTCGTATCCCCTTTTGCCTATCACCTGTCCAGCTCTTGGCTCTATCCCTCCCCCTCCTGTCTTCTATCATTTTGGATCTCCCCCTCCCCCTCCCACTTTCAAATCCCTTACTCACTCTTCCTTCAGTTAGTCCTGACGAAGGGTCTCGGCCTGAAACGTCGACTGCACCTCTTCCTAGAGATGCTGCCTGGCCTGCTGCGTTCACCAGCGACTTTGATGTGTGTTGCTTGAATTTCCAGCATCTGCAGAATTCCTGTTGTTTGCGTTCTAAAGAGGACACTGTTTTTTCTGTGTCAGAGGGAACAGCTGGATCACCTGGAGTGTGGCAGCAGTTATAGGAACAAAGAGTCTAAGTTTCCGGCTGAGACCCTCCATGAGTCCTGATGAAGGGTCTCAACCCGAAACGTCGACTCTTTATTTCCCTCCATGGGTGTTGCCTGACCAACTGAGTTTCTCTGGCATTCTGTACGTGTTACAAACAAGAGAAAATCTGCAGCTGCTTGAAATCAAAGCAACACACAGAAAATGCTGGAGGAGCTCAGTAGGACAGGCAGCATCTGTGAAAAAAAGTAAACAATCAACTTTTCAGGCCGAAAAGAAGATGAGAAGTCAAAATAAGAAGGTGAGGAAGGGGAGGAAGACATACAAGGTTGTAGGTGATAGGTGAAACTGGGAGAGAGGGTGGGGGAAGTAAAGAGCTGGGAAGTCGTTGATGAAAGAGATACAAGACTGGAGGAGGGGGAATCTGATAGGTGAGGACAGAAGGCCATGGAAGAAAGGGAAGGGGAGGAGCACCAGAGGGAAGTGAAATGGGAATGGGGAATGGTGAAGGAGACGGGGCACAATTACTGGAAGTTCGAGAAATTGATGTTTTTGCCATCAGGATGGAGGCTACTCAACCGGAATATAAGTTGTTGTTCCTCCACCTGAGTGCGGCCTCATCACGACAGTGGAGGAGGCCATGGACGGACATATCGGAATGAGAATGGGAAGTAGAATTGAAATGAGTGGCCACCGGGAGATCCCACTTTTTCTGGTGGACGGAGCATAGGTGCTTGGCGAAGCGGTCTCCCAATCTGTGCTAGCTCTCACTGATATACAGCAGGCCATACTGCGAGCATTGGATACAGTAAATGACCCTAATAGACTCACAGATGAAGTGTCACCTCACCTGGAAGGACTATTTGAGGCCCTGGAAGGTAGTGAAGGAGGAGGTGTTGGGCAGATGTGGTACTTGTTCCGCTTACAAGGATAAGTACCAGAAGGGAGATCAGTGGGGAGGGATGAATGGACAAGGGAGTCACTTAGGGAGCAATCCCTGCGGAAAGTCAAAAGTGGGGGGGGGAGGGAAAGATGTGCTTGGTGGTGGGATCCTATTGGAGATGGCAAAAAGTTTGGAGAATTATGAGCTGGTCGCGGAGGCTGGAGGGGTGGCAGGAGAGGACAAGAGGAACTCTCCCTGGTGAATAGGGAGAGGGCAGACGTGTGTGAAATGGAAGAGACAGAGGTGAAGGCAGCATTGATAGTGGAAGAAGGAAAGCCCCTTTCATTGAAGAAGGAGGACATCTCATTAGTTCTGGAATGAAAAGCCTCATCTTGAGAGCAGATGCAGCAGAGATGGAGGAATCGAGAGAAGGGGATGGCACTTTCGCAAGTGACAGGGTGGGAAGAGGTATATTCCCGGTAGCTGTGAGAATCAGTGAGATTATAAAAGATATCAGTAGATAAACTATCTCTCGAGATAGAGACAGAGATTGATAAAGGGGAGGGAGGTGTTGGAAATGGATCAGGTGAATTTGAAGGCAGGGTGGAAGCTGGGGGCAAAGTTGATGAAGTGGACAAACTCTGCATGGGTGCAGGAAGTAGTACCGACAGAGTCGTCGATGTAGCGTAGGGAAAGCTGGGGAGCGACACTAGTGTAGGCTTGGAACATAGACTGTTTTACATAGCCAACAGAAAAGCAGGCGTGGCTGGGACCCATGCGACTGCCCGTGGCTACACCTTTTGTTTGAAGGAAGCGGGAGGAGCCGAAGGAGAAATTATTGAGAGTGAGGACAAGTTCCACTCGACAGAGGAGAGCGGTGGTGGTGGGGAACGGGTTCCAGAAAGAAGTATATGTGTCAGACTGGATTTCCAGCATCTGCAGAATCTTTTGTGTTTATGATTTCGGCCCAGTTAGAGTAGAGATGATGCTTCCTATAGTGGGGAGTCTAGGACCAGAGAGCGCAGCCTCAGCATGGAAGGAAGCCCCTGTAGAACAGGGATTCAGAGAAATTTATTAGCCAGAGGGTGGTGAATCTGTGGAATTCATTGCAACAGGTGGCTGTGGACGCCAAGTCATGATGGGGTGTGATAGGTTGTTGATTAGCAAGAGCATCAAAGGTCAAGGGGGAAAGGCATGTGAATGGAATTGAGAGGGGTGATAAATTACCCATATTAGCAATGGCATGCTGGTGGCTGACTGGCCGAATTCTGCTCCTATGTCCTATGGTCAACTTCATCAGGATATAAACAGGGTCACCAGCAGGGCGTCACTTGGTACAGTGAGTCACAGAGCGAACAGCAGTGTTTTCTGATGATTACCTTCCGTGTGTCAGTACTCACAAAGTAGGGTAAGGGGAGCAGAGTGAGAAAGCAGAAATGTATGACCATTTCCAGCAAATCCCCAGCTGATTGTTGATGCTTTCAAGAGGTCACCAACACGATGTCAGTATTTACTGGTGGTTACTGGATGCGTGTCAGTATTTAAAGGGGATCACCCTGGATCTGTCAGTATTTACAGGGAGTCCCAGGACATGATTTGACATTTGAAATGCACCGGGGAGTATGTAAGTATTTAAAATAGAAATTTAAAGGGATCACCAGTATGACAGCAGTTATAACAGAGAAGTGTGTCAGTATTTGCAAGGGAATACTGAATGTGTCCATGTTTACAGGGGTTCACCTGGAATGTGTCCGCGTTTACAGAGGTTCACCTGGAATGTGTCCGTGTTTACAGGGATTCACCTGGAATGTGTCCGTGTTTACAGGGACTCACCTGGAATATGTCCGTGTTTACAGGGGTTCACCTGGAATGTGTCCGTGTTTACAGGGGTTCACCTGGAATGTGTCCGCGTTTACAGAGGTTCACCTGGAATGTCTCCCCATTTACAGGGATTCACTGGGAATGTGTCCATGTTTACAGGGATTCACCTGGAATGTGTCCCCGTTTACAGGGGTTCACCTGGAATATATCTGTGTTTACAGGGGTTCACCTGGTATATATCTGTGTTTACAGGGAATCACCTGGATTGTGTCCATGTTTACAGGGATTCAGCTGGAATGTGTCTGCGTTTACAGGGTTCACCGGGAATGTGTCCCCGTTTACAGGGGTTCACCTGGAATGTGTTCCCGTTTACAGGGATTCACCTGGAATGGGTCCACGTTTACAGAGTTCACCGGGAATGTGTCCGTGTTTACAGGGTTCACCGGGAATATGTCCGCGTTTACAGGGGTTCACCTGGAATGTGTCCGCGTTTACAAAGAATCATCTGGATTGTGTCCGTGTTTACAGGCAATCACCGGGCATGTGTCCCTGTTTACAGGGTTCACCTGGAATGTGTCCGTGTTTACAGGGTTCACCTGGAATGTCTCTGTGTTTACTGGAGTTCACCTGGAATGTGTCTGTGTTCACAGGGATTCACCTGGAATGTGTCCGTGTTTACAGGGATTCACTGGGAATGTGTCCGTGTTTACAGGGAATCACTGGGACAGTGTAAATATATACAGACAGTCCATTTGAGTAGATGTTTATTTCATGAGCGTGAGTATATTTAGAAAATAGAGAGAATGAGAGAAGGAAAAGACAGCAGGGGAAAGAGAGAGGGAGTGAGAGAGAGAAAACGAGAGAGAGAGAGAGTGGCAGACAGAGACAGATAGGGAACAGAGCGGTGGAGAGAGAGGGGATGAGAGAGGCAGCAAGAGGAGTGAAAGATAGAGGGGGAGATAAAGAAGGAGGGTGAGGGGAGGGTGAGGGAGAGCGAGAGGGGAGGGAGAGACAGGCTCACCTTGTGTACAAGTTGGTATTTGCAAGGAGCTGCCTTGTGTGTATCATTCATTACAAGGGGTTGTCCAACATGTGTCAGCATTGACAGGGAGGTCACTTTGTGTCCATCAGTGTTTGCAAGGGCTCATTCTGTGTGAGTCAGGATTTACAGGAGACCCCAGGAATATTTGAGAGATAGGGCCTGATGTTCACCTCCTGCTCCCAGTTCCCAGATTCTGAACTCACCTCAGTCTTTGCCTTGTTCTCGTCATCTTGAAGTTTCTCAATAACGGCCTGATGGAAAGAACCAGTATCAGTGGCTGAGCATCATCCACCTGTCTACCTGGAACGTGTCCGTGTTTACAGAGATTCACCGGGAATGTGTCCGCATTTACAGGGATTCACCTGGAATGTGTCCGTGTTTACAGGGGTTCACCGGGAACGTGTCCGCTTTTACAGAGATTCACCGGGAATGTGTCCGCGTTTACAGGAATTCAGCGGGAATGTGTCCGTGGGATTCAGCGGGAACGTGTCCGTGTTTACAGGGAATCACCTGGAACGTGTCCGCGTTTACAGGGGTTCACCTGGAACGTGTCCGTGTTTACAGGGATTCATCTGGAATGTGTCCGTGTTTACAGGGATTCACCTGGAATGTGTTTGTGTTTACAGGGAGTCACCTGGAACGTGTCCGCGTTTACAGGGGTTCACCGGGAACGTGTCTGCGTTTACAGGGAATCACCCGGAACGTGTCCACGTTTACAGGGATTCATCTGGAATATAGCCGCGTTTACACGGATTCACCTGGAATGTGTTTGTGTTTACAGGGGTTCACCTGGAATGTGTCCGCGTTTACAGGGATTCACCGGGAATTTGTCCATGTTTACAGGGGTTCACCTGGAATGTGTTCGCGTTTACAGGGATTCACCGGGAATTTGTCCATGTTTACAGGGATTCACCTGGAACGTGTCCGCGTTTACAGGGATTCACCTGGAACGTGTCCGCATTTACAGGGATTCACCTGGAAGGTGTCCATGAAGGAAGGGAGGGGGGAGAGACGGGGAGGGGGAGGTGGGAAGAGGGAGCAGGGTGAGAGAGTGGGAATAGAGGAGAGAGAGGGAGACAGGAGGGAGAGAGAGGGGGAGAGGGGAAGAAGGGAAAAGGGGAGGGGAGAGAGTAGGAGAGGGCGGGAGACGGAGGGATGGAGAGGGGGAGACAGGGAGTGAGAGGCGGAGAGAGTGTGGGGAGAATGAGTAAGGAGGGAGGAGAGAGAGGAAAGAGAGGGGGAGAGGAGGGAAAGGGAGAGAGAATGGCTACAGAGAGATGGGGAAAGAGGGGGAGAGAGGGTGAGAGAGGGGGAGAGTGGGGGGAGAGAGGGGGGGAAAGAGGTGGAGAGGTGAGGGAGGGAGGAGGAGGAGAGAGGATTGAAAGGAGGAGGAATAGAGAGGAGGAAGGATGAGGAGGAGGGACAGAGAGGAGGGAGGGACGGAGAGGAGGGAGGAGGGAGGAGAGTGGGAGCGAGAGACAGGCTCACCTTGTGTACAAGTTGGTATTTGCAAGGAGCTGCCTTGTGTGTATCATTCATTACAAGGGGTTGTCCAACATGTGTCAGCATCGACAGGGAGGTCACTTTGTGTCCAACAGTGTTTGCAATGGTTCATTCTGTGTGAGTCAGGATTTACAGGAGACCCCAGGAATATTTGAGAGATGGGGCCTGATGTTCACCTCCTGCTCCCAGTTCCCAGATTCTGAACTCACCTCGGTCTTTGCCTTGTTCTCTTCATCTTGAAGCTTCTCAATAACTGCCTGATGGAAAGAACCAGTATCAGTGGCTGACCTTCATCCACCTGCCTACCAAACAGATTTTCAGAAACAACTACTGTGAGAACAGGAGTGGACCTTAACTCTCCTCAGTCTTCAGATCTTCATAAAATCCACTGCTGTACCAGCATGAGCAACAGGAGTGACCTTTCGTTCTCTTCAATCCTGCTCTTCCATTTGTGAAATTATGGCACAAACTTGTTCTCCCGATCTTCTTGTCCCATCGCCCAACAATATATCACAATCTGCCTTCAGCGGGCTTGAGCTGGGCCAGTACAGCCCGCTGCTCCAGCAAACGCGTCCCAAGTTGACCTCTGTCCCTCTTGGCCCATGTCATTTAACCAGCTGACCAACTCACCTTCAAAGCTTTCGAAACTTTGACAGACAATACGCAGGTCCAATTTACCTTGATTACTGCATCGTCCTCTATCTCCTGCCTATCATCGGCATCCAACCCTACAAAAAGTAAAGCAAAGACCCTCTTTAACGTCCAGTTCTCTCCAGCTAGACCTCAGTGTGAAGCCCGTGGGTTTAGTCTCCCATTAGTGGTGGTCATATCCACAACCTGTGGACTCAGCTTTCAAGGACACTGCAGCTCACGTTCCCAATATTACTGATTTACTTATTTTTTATTATTAGATTTCTTCTATTTGCAATTTGTCTTCTTTTGCACATTGGCTATTTGTCAATCTTTTTGTGCAATTTTCCATTGACTATTCTATTTCTTTGTTCTACTGTGAATGTCTGCAAGAAAATTAATCTCAGTGTGGCATCTGTAACATACCTACTTCGATAATTAATTTTTTGGAACTTTGAACTTCAATACAAGTGTCACCTTTCTGATAATGTTAAAACCAATTCCCTACAAACATTCTAAGTTAAATTCAATAGACAATAGGTGCAGGAGTAGGCCATTCCGCCCTTTGAGCCAGCACTGCCATTCACTGTGATCATGGCTGATCGTCCACAATCAGTATCCAGTTCCTGCCTTATCCCCATAACCTTTGATTCTACTATCTTTAAGAGCTCTATCCATCTCTTTCTTGAAAGCATCCAGAGACTTGGCCTCCACAGCCTTCTGGGGCAGAGCATTCCATACATCCAGCACACTCTGGGTGAAAAAGTTTCTCCTCAACAAGTCATTCAAATGACTTGTTGACATTGTTTTGTAGAGAGAAACAGATTTCTTCACAACTAGATGAAAAATTAAAAGAAAAGATGCCAGATATCGGAAATATCCAGAAAATATAAACAGAAAATGCTCAAAACACTCAGCAGGAGACACCTCTGCAGAGTTAAATTGTTAACATTTCAGGTTAAATTTCTCACGCAGGGATTTTGATGTTGACTCTGTTTCTTCCTCCACTGATGCTGCCCGACCTGCCGGAGGTTTCCAGCATTTTCTGTATTTGTTTCAGGTTTCCAGCATCTGCAGATTTTTCTTTTAGTTTAATCGCAAAGAACTCCTTTGTTTTACAAGTTAATGCCAAGACACCAAGTGTTTCCAGAATTTTCTACTTTCAATTCAGTTCTTCATAAGTTTTGATCACTATTGACTTCTCAACTATATCAATAAAGGGGTTTCCTGAGCCATTAGCCTACTGCGGGGTCTTGCTGCACTAAGGTCAGCTGCCGCATTTCCTGTGTTGAATCCAAGCTTCAAAATTTGGCTGTAAGATACACTGATACATCCTGGAGAAAGGTGCAGCAGAAATGCACAATATTTTATTTTTGATAAAATTCTCTTATAAAACCACTAACAACATCTACCTCACAGGTTGACACATCTCTGACCTCCACACCAGCGCTAAGATATTGGGAGTCAGAGGTGAGTTGGCGGGGAGGGGGTGGAGATGTCACAGGTACATAAACTCCCACTCCACTGATGGACTTAGCACTGACAGACCGAGCTCAGGGCTCACAAACGCTTCACATCTGCTCTCTCAGCCTCACTATGTTCGCTAATTAAAAAGATAAGCACAGGTCTTGCTTCATTTTATGCTGATTGCTGTTAATCATTCATGGTTTAAGGTACTTTTGTTGTAAATGTATTTGTAATTAGTTAATTTCTTTATAGTTGGAATCTATCTGAATTGCTTTCAATTGACTAATCAGCTGCATTTGAAGATACTGACCTGTTAAAACATCATCAAGGCAGGGCTTTAGGATTTGCACCCTCAAGTCCACACACTGACCCTGGCCCATTCCACCTCATGGATGGACCCAGCCTCCAGGTTATAGTGTCACTCAGACAGCACAGAATGGATCGTTCGGCCCATCTTGTTTATGCCAAGCTTTACACCCATCCACGCAAAGCACGTTTATCCACACCAGATGTGTATCCTATCACCTTGCCTGTCTAAGCATCTGTATAAATGCGCCATAACTGTACCTGGCTTTGCCTCATCCTTCGACACTGCGTTCAGGACACTAACCACAGCTAATGGTAAGATACCTTTCAGATCTCCTTTAAAACTTCTTCCCCTCTCCTTCAACCTTGGTTTTCTTCCCCTTGATTCCATTATCCTGGGAAAAAGATTTGTACAATCTTTCCGACCCATGGCCCTGACAATCTTATAGAGTTCTGAAGAGTTACCTGTCAGCCTCCCTTGGTTCAGAGAAAACAAGCCCACCCTATCCAATCTCACCCTGACCGAAAGAGAAAGAGGGGGAGAGTGGGGGGAAAGGGGGGAGATGGGGGGAGAAGGGGGATGAGGGGGAGAGAGGAAGAGGGGAGAGAGGGATGGGGAGAGGGGACAGGGGAGGGGGATGGGAGAGGGGAGGGGGATGGGGGAGAGGAGAGGGGAAGAAGGAAAGGGGAGAAGTGGAAGGAGAGGGGGAGAAGGGGAGAGGGGGCAGAGGAGAGAAAGGGGAAGTCAGAAAGGAGAGGGCAGAAAGGGCAGAGCAGCTAGAGAAGGGCTGGAGGGAAGGGGAGAGGGGGAGAAAGGTGGGCAGAGGGGTGAGAGAGGAGGAGAGAAGGGGGTGAGAGGGCGATAGAAGGGGAGGGAAGTGGGAGGGGGAGGGAAGGGAGGGGAGGGGAGAGAGGTGGGCAGAGGGGTGAGAGAGGAGGAGAGAAGTGGGTGAGAGGGAGGGGAGAGGAAAGAGGGGGAAGGAAAGAGGGAAAGTGAAGCAGATTAGAGAGGAGAGTGGGTTACAAAGGAAGGTTAGGGCAGAGGATTAAAAAGGGCAGCTAGAAGGGAGGGCTTGGTGGTTAGAGGGTGCAGGTTAGTGGGGGAGTTTCAAACTGGGAGAGGGGAAGTATATTCTTTTATTTTTTTTATCACTGTTTCTCTTCAACTCACACACATGCTCTCTCTCTCTCTTTTTCTCTATCTCCTTTAAAAGTATCTTGGTAAATTCCTTTTGCTACCACATCCTTTCTATAGTGTTGCAACTGGAACGGTACACAATACTTCAAGTGCGGTCTAACCAATGTTTTGCACAGTTGCACAGTTATGTCTCAACACTTGTATGCAATCCCTCGTCCTCTGAAGGCAAGTGTACGAAATGCCTTCTCCTCTGCCCTATCCACTAAATCCTGGTGAAGGGTCTCGGCCCGAAATGTAAACTGTTCATTCCCCTCCATTGATGCTCCTGGCCTACTGAGTTCCTCCAGCGTGTTACTCTGGATTTCCAGCATCTGCAGAATCTCCTGTTTAATCTCCTTTTTTGAAGCAATCTGCAACTTAGCATGGCAGGTGCTCTGACCAAAACCACAAGAAATTGCAGAGAGTTGTGAGCGCAGCCCAGTCCATCCCTCCTCACCCACCCCCCTCGCTTGGTCTCACCTATCAGCTTGCACACTTCCCCCATCACCCCACCACCTTCTGGTTCTGGCTTCCTCCCCCTTCCTTTCTAGTCCTGATGAAGGCTCTCAGCCCAAAACATTGACTGCTTATTCCTTTCCGTAGATGCTGCCTGACCTGCAGAGTTCCTCCAGCGTTCTGTGTGTTACTCTGGGTTTCCAGTATCTGCAGATTCTCTTGTTTATGAATTCTGTTTTCTATGTTGTTTCCTCACTGTACCTACGCATGCAATGATATATCTGGATGGCCATGCAAAAAGACTTTCACTGTATTTCAGTGCATTTGACAATAACCACAATTCCAATTCCAACAAATCTAGGATTTGACGATACCCACAGATAACCCAGAACCCCAAGGAGATTAGAAGCCTTACTGTCACTCCTTGTTTGACATTAAAATTAAATTTAGAAATCCAACACCTTCCTCCTTTTAATTAATGTTAGTATCTGCAGGAGGGGCTTTCTCAAGGAAGCAATCCATCATCAAAAATCCCCACCATCTGGGCTATGCGGCCGTTACACAGCTATCATCGGGCAGGTGATCACACAACCCTGAAGTACCACACCACCACATTTGGTTCTCGAACCAACCAGTTGGTCATTAACGTGAAAGGCACATTACCCTCTAAGTTTCCATGTCTGTGCAATAAATAAATCTGAATCTGAAAAACCATAATCACTGCAATTTAGCAACACCATGATCACTTCGGACTGAAATAAGCTTTTTTTTAAATTCTGGGTTCTTTCTGTTTCGGCTTGTAGTTATCTTTCTATTTATGTTTTGGTTTTTCTTATAAGTGCAGCCTATATGGCACTATGTGCCTGTGATGCTGCTGCAGGGAAGTTTTGCATTGCACCTGTGCATACATGTACTTGTGCAGATGACAACAAACTGGTTTAGTTTCGCTGTAATAGCAACATTGCTCATTTACCAACAGAGGGAGCCGGTGCACAGATCAACCATCCCTCAGGAGAGACACACTGGCAGAGCCACCCCCTCTCAGCTCCGGTGACCCCGGTTCAATTGTGACCTGCGTGGGGTTTGCACCTTCTCCCTGTACTTGTTTGTGTTACCTCCGGGTACTCCAGTTTCCTCTCTGATCCCACACGTATGCAAGTCAGTGTTTACAGTAAACATCTCCTAATTTGTAAGGTGAGGGCAGGTTGGAGAGGGGGGAGGGGTGGGATTGATGGGGCTGAATGGAGAATAACGTGGGATTAGCGCAAGTGCTTGATACCTGGTATGGCCTCAATGGGCCAAAGGCGTTCTTTTCCACATTCTCTCTTCGGGCAGGAGATACAAACACCTGAACTCATACCACCAAGCTCAAGGACACGCTACAATACGTTATAAGACTTCTAAATGGTTCCTGAGATTGACCTCACAATCTATCTCGATATGAGCTCCACCCACACCAGTAAAATGGCAATGTGTTCAGACACAGTGGCCTCTCAAGGGCCAACCGAAGGTGTTTTTTTTACCCCCTTGCTAAATTCTTTTATTTTACAATCGCAAGATAATGCTGGACTCCAAGAACTTTGGCTACTGTAGGTCTACCCCACCAGTGAGCTGCTTGTTGATCGGAGGAGCTGGACTGAGAGTCGGAGGAACTGGCTTAGGTGCAGACCGCGTTGCCGCCTGCGACTCAAAGACATCAGAGTTGGTGCACAAAGGCGCCGTGCAGTGTAACCATGAGGGCTGGTCTTGGACACTTCTCTTGCAATCGCAAGACCCCGTTGGACAATGATGATGTAAGATGCCGCAGGCCTGTTTCCCTTCTCTGGTGACGCGACAGGAGTGGGGGGGGGGGTGGGGGGAGCTGCTTAGCCTCAGTTGTAGCGAGGGGTAGGCATCAAGCCGTGGGCTTGCCTGCTGCTGCAGTCCAGGAAAGGAGTCGCCCGGAGGTGGTACAGCATGGCATCCATGCTCGGTTGGGGGCTGCCCTCTCCTGTCATTGCTGCCCTCCAGTGTTTGATTGGTGGAATGACAGGCTGGATTACAGTGTCTGCACACTGCCATGAACTGTACCATCAATTTGCAGGGCATGTCGCTCAGGGTCTTGGACTACATGCATGTTTTTCTTTTGGTGGCTATGTTTTTTTGCCTGCTATTTTGAATGTGCTGCGTAAGTTTTGCACCATGGCCCCAAAGGAACACTGTTTTGTTCAGCTATATTCATGTATGGTTGAATAATAATAAAATTTGAATTTGATTTGATTTGCTGTAGCTGTTACACTTCATTCTACATTGTTATTGTTTTAACTTGTTCTCCTACCTCAGTGCAATGTGCAACGATTTGATCTGTATGAACAGTATGTAAGACAAGCTTTTCACTGTATCGTGGTACATGTTACAGTAATAAGCTAATTCTAGGACCCAAACACCAGCTAGAATTTGTCTCTGTTTATATGCAGTGTTGTGATCACTCCAACACAGTTAATGAGATCAGATATTAGAACTGTCGGGTTCCACTGTGTTCACATTAACACAGTCCATTTCAGAGCGTGTTACCATAGCAATTTGTACAGTACTTTACAAAGTAAGCAATCAGAAGGCCAGGGTTCAATTCCCACTGCGCTCTCTGTACATTCTCCCCATGGCTGCCTGAGTTTGCTCTGGGTGCTCCAGTTTCCTCCCACATTCAGAGGATGTACGGGTTAGGGTTAGTAAGTGCAGGGCAGGCTACGTTGGCACTGGAAGCACTGCGACACTTGCAGGTTGACCCTAGCACATCCTCAGACAGTGTTGGCCACTGACGCAAAACAATGCAACTCGTCCAAAGTTCAAAGTAATTTTATTATCAAAGTACATGTATGTCACCGTGTACAACGCTGAGATTCAGTCTCCTGAGGGCGTGCTCAGCAAATCTACAGAATAGTAACTGCAACAGGATCAATGAACGATCAACCAGAGTGCAGAAGACAACAAACTGTGCAAATGCAAATATAAATAAACAGCGATTAAAAAAAACAACAATATGAGGTAATGAAGTAAAGTCTTTAAAGTGAGATCACTGCTTGTGGGAACATCTCAATGGATGGGCAGGTGTATGTAGTTATACCCTTTTATTCAAGAACCTGATGACTGAGGGGTAGTAACCGTGCTTGAACCCTGATGGTGAGAGTCCTGAGGCTCTTGTACCTTCTACCTGACGGCAATAGCAAGGAAAGAGAATGGCCGGGGTGGTGGGGATCTGTGATGACTCAATGTAATATGACAAATAACGTTAATCTTTCTTATATGGTTTAATAAGTTGCAAGTTTTCCCACTGGTTTCTCTGCCTTTGCAGCAAATTCTTAAAGGTACGGCCCACGAAGGTAGTGTTAACTCTCACAGCTAACTATACCAGATTCACTGCCTGTGAATGAACAGGTGGAGGTTGCAAGATTAAAGATAAAGATTTGATTTGGCCTCTCAAAATGAATCCTAACATTGCACTCGCCTTTGCTACCATCAACTCAACCTGCAAGTTAACTTTTTGGGAGTCCTGCACGAGCACTCTATATACACAGTGTCCACACATATCACCTCTACCCCCTCCCCAACTACACACACACACACACACACACACACACACACACGCACGCATACACACGCACACGCACACACGCACATGCACACACACACGCATGCACACGCGCGCGCGCACACACACACACACACACACACACACACACACACACACACACACACACACACACACGCACCAGTAACATTTTACAAGGTGCAAGAACAGTAGGTAAACACATGCTGATAAAGGTATTACCAGGTTAAGTTGGTAAATATTGTTGAAGAGCATAATGCTATAATAATATTGTTGAGGGCTGCGATCTCATCATCTCCTGATTCTCATGTTAACCCATGGAAACCTCCAGATAATATCCACACACCAGGTGTTCTTCAGGGAATTAAGTGCAACTCGTAGGCTTAAGAACTGTGTAGTGCTATCAGTCAACATCAGTGTCATCTCAAAGGTCGTAAGGCCTCGACGGCTGGTACAGGCCTTGCCTGGACGAAGGACTGACTCACACAGGTTAGCTTGGGTCCGAATGCCATGCAATTTAACTAATCAATGTTGGGCAGGGTGAGTGGAAGAGCCATTGGTTTGGGTGGGTTAATGGGCAGGTGTAAGCATCATTCAGATTACCACCGAGATGACTGAACAGTCCTTGGGTCTGCAGGGGTATTGAGAGACAGAAAGCAGGAGACTGCAGATAGAAAAATCATTTTCTACCATCATTTTTACGGTTTAGGTAATTTTGAAACATTTTGGGACCAAGAGAGCACTTTTCTGGATGCACAGACACGAACATACAGTAGATCAGAGCTAATAAGAAAGCAGCATCCATCATCAATGACCCCCACATCCAGACCACACTCCCTTCTCACCGCTGTCATCGGGAAGGAGGTACAGGAGCCTTAGGTCCCCCACCACCAGGGTCAGGAACAGTTCAACCATCAGGGCTCCCGAACCGGTGTGGATAATTTCACCCACTCAACACTGAATTGATTCCACAACCCACTCTCAATGTCTCTACAACTCATGTTCTCAGTAATTTTTATTTACTTATTTATTTATCGGTTTTGCACAATTTGTCTCCCTTTACACATTGGTTGATTGTCAGTCATTATGCCCAGCTTTTCTTTGATTCTATTGTATTTATTTGCTCTGCTGTGAATGCCCGCAAGAAACTGAATCTCAGTATACGGTGACAGCTATGTACTTCAGTAATAAACTTATCTTGAACTTTGACCTGCAGACAATTAGTGGATATCAAGATGATTATGATCAAGTTACCTGTTCCTCAGCCTGCCAAGTCTTGACAGTAGTTTGCTTTCTGCTCCAGATTCCAGCATCTGCAGTTTCTTGTAACCCTATCTGTCCTTAGATGTTGGTTTAGATAGAATTGTTGGCCCAGAGTCCTTGTCCTTGTCCTTACCCTTGTCACTACTACTCATTAAAACAACACCACAGCACTCATCTGTTGACTTTGACTATGAGCGGACAAACATCAGCACATTTGCCTCACCTTCCAATGGGAAGTTCATTCACTTCCTCTTCATTTACAGAATCATTTCATAAAATATTTAAAATAAAAGTGATAGTACCATAAATCACATAATGTCTCTGCAATAAATACTACTCTTCTCAGTAATACAAACACAATTTAATGATATAAGGATACCATTTGGCCCATCATGTCTATGCTAACTCTGAGAATCCCCATCCTTCCCATTTTCTTCCTTGGTTCTCTGTAAGCTAAAACCGTCCTCAAGTTACAACAGGATCTCAGACACTTAACCAGGGCAGTTCACTAGTCAGAAATGCAGCCAGGAACTGAGAGGCAGCATCCAGCAAGTCCTTCCCAGTCTCCTAAACACTTGTTCCTACGTGAGTGCAGCATTTGCAAAATGAGGAGGCACTGTATTTTCTCAAACATGCCCATCGACTTCGCCTGACTCTCCCAACATTGAGAGAAATTTACAGGGCCCATTAACCCACCAACTCGCAATGGGATGTGGGAGGAATTGGAGCAACTGGGGGGAAAGGCCTCAGTTGCAGGCAGAACATGAAAACTCCACATAGACAGCAGTGGAGGTCAGGAGTGAACCAGGATCTCTGAAACTGTGATTCAGCTCTGTACCAGATGCTGAACTTTCTCAACAGTTCCCATCCAATCACAAAAATATTTAAAGCCCAACAACGCAAGAGATTTTTGAGATTTTAAAAGCATCAGCTTGAGGTGAAGCTGCAGATAACATTTTTGCGTTATGCAGTGAAATTGGAATTTGACCTACCAACACAGCCATCACAACATTTCCACCCACTTCAACTCTCTACCCTATTCACGCCTCTCAGAATTTTATGAGTCTGCGGCTCTCTCAGCCTGCAACACTCCAGAGAAACCAAAGGTCATCCAACCTCTCCTTATAACTAACGCTTCCTAATTGAGAGAACAACCTAAACTTCTGCATCCTCTCCAAAGCCACATCCTTCTTGAATTGTGGTGACCAGAATTAGACACAATGACCTAAATGTGGTCTAACCAACGTTTTACATAGTTTCAGCATATCTCCCCAACTTCTATACTTAATGCGCCAACTGATGAAGACAAGCATGTCAAAAGCCTTCTTCACCACCCTGTTCACTTGCCATCTAACCACAGAATCCATAAACAAACTCATTCTGTTTCACTGTTTCACTCTCTCAATATGTTATACAACCATTAAATGTCTCTAAAAGGTTATATCTCCTTTTATGGCTTACAGCTGTTTGCTTTGGATTTTGTAAGTACATCGCTACATCATAAATTGTCGCACAAGAGAATGAGCAGAGACAATTTCACTTGGACGTAAATGAACGAGACATTATTAGGGTCTTAAGGGAGGAAGAGGGACAGAAAGAGAGGGAGAGAAAGACACAGAAACAGAGGCAGGGAGGGAGGGACAGAGAGAGACAGAGAGAGACAGAGAGAGGTGGTATCAGGCAGGTAGAGAGGCAGAAAGTTAAGCAGAGAGGCAGGCAGAGATGAATTTGTGGAGGGGATTTTATGAAGAACGTGAGAAGCCAACAGAGGGTCAGAGTGAAGGGAAAGATATGCCAATAGTTTAAGAGGAGATTTGATAGGTATGCAAATTCATGATAGGTTGAGACAGGTGAGTAGAGTGAAACTGTTCCCATGAACAGGGCCAGTGGGAGAGGGAGGTTTAACACAATGGACAAAAGGAACAGGAAGATGAGGGAAAGATGCAGTTACAAACACAATCTGGTGGCTGAAACAGTCAGTTTAGGTCCTCAACAGACAGGAGGACGGACATCTGAGGAACAGTAATTTGAGGGTTGGGGAGAAAGTGGGGTGTGGGTGGGCATTTGTGCACATTATTCATTCTATGCTGTAACAGTGACTTATTAGAGCACAGGCCACGGACATCACTATTATTACCACAATCTAATGTCCATCCCTAACCAGGGCACTAACAGGTCAACCACATAGTGACTCTGGGAGTAAGGAGAGCACATTGCCTTCACTAAAAGACATTGGGGTGGATGCTTACAAAGCTCCGGCCTTGCTGGGAGATGCGTTCATTTAAGTAAGGTTAAATTTCCCTGATGTGGTGGTGAGCTTTGAACTCTTTATCAAACGCCCTGAGCTCTAGATGGTAATCCAGTAACTAGAGGAAACAGTGGTCAGTCACACTGAGGGACAAACTGTGAGTTGAAGTCAGATTTCTTGGAGGGTAGAAGCACTGATGAAGATTGCATGGATGAGGGACTGAAAGAGGGGAAAGGATAGAACCGAACAAAGCTCTGAGTTGAATTTCACTCACTCACCCCCTGCATCCTGATCTGTGGCCATCAGGATAATGTACTTGGAGACGAGAGAGTAATCGCAGTGATATCTTTTCATCAGCAGCACAGCCATGTCCAAGGACACTTTGCCCTGGAACATCTCCCGTAATCGCCTCACACTCTTTTCCAGCTGGTGATTGGGTTGTTGAAGGGGAAGGGGGGAGGGGAGAGAGGGGGAGGGGGAGGGGAGAGAGGGGGAGGGGGAGGGGAGAGAGGGGGAGGGGGAGGGGAGAGAGAGGGAGAGAGGGGAGAGAGGGAGAGGGGAGGAGGGGGAGAGGGAGAGGGGGAGGGGAGAGGGGGAGAGGGGGAGGGGGAGAGGGGGGAGGGGGAGAGGGGGAGGGGAGCAGGGGAGAGGGGAAGGGGGAAGGGGGAGAGGGGAAGAGGGGAAGAGGAGGAAGGGGAGAGGGGGAGGGGGAAGGGGAGAGGGGGAGGGGGGAAGGGGAGAGGAGAGAGGGGAGAGGGGAGAGGGGAGGGAGAGGGAGAAGGGGAGAGGGGAGAGGAGAGAGGGGAGAGGGGAGGGGGAGAGGGGGAGGGGAGAGGGGGAGGGGAGAGGGGGAGGGGAGAGGGGGAAGGGGAGAAGGGGGAAGGGGAGAAGGGGGAAGGGGAGAAGGGGAGAAGGGGGAAGGGGAGGGGGAAGGGGAGGGGAGGGGGAAGGGGAAGGGGAAGGGGAGGGGGAGGGGGAGAAATGGAGAGGGGAAGGGGAGGGGGAAGGGGGAGAGGAAGGAGGAGGGAGTGAGTGGGAGGGGGAGGGGAGGAAGATGAAGGGAGAGAGGGGAAGGGCAGGAGGAAGTAATGGGAGAGATGTAGACAGGATGAGGCAGGAGGGATGTGGATATAACAACAGGGACAACGTTACCCGGTGAACACAAACTATCACAGAAGGTCTTCCCACCCAATACCTTACCCCCCCCCCACCCTCAGATGAATCACTGATCACCTCAATTCTTTGCTGCAACGCGCGACGGGACATGTTGAGATTACTAACAAAACCAATTCGCCGTCTTTAAACAAAACACAAGTTAATCTGCGCGGCTTTGCCTCTTCTTTCTGTCCATCAAACGCAATTTCCTGATTCCGTATACTTTCACTTTCGTAGCGTTTTCTCTGCAGAGGGAGTGACCCGCATTTAAAAGGGCAACGGAGTTAAACTGGGTTACCGCCAAGCGTTGAATTTCAACGAAAGAAACCCAAGCAAGTTGGTACTTTCATGAAAAAACAGATACTCTCTTTTGAAAAGTAATTTTAATTAAAGTTCGGTATTACAGTATTATGATTAAAAGACAACAATTATTATTTAAAAGCACAATAAGTTTTATTGCTGTCACATGTTTGTACAGATACAGTGAAATGTCCTGATGAAGGGACTCGGCCTAAAACGTACGTGTGTGTGTGTGTGTGTGTGTGTGTGTGTGTGTGTGTGTGTGTGTGTGTGTGTGTGTGTGTGTGTGTGTGTGTGTGTGTGTGTGTGTGTGTGTGTGTGTGTGTGTGTGTGTGTGTGTGTGTGTGTGTGTTTCAGACGGATGACGGCATACACAGGTAAATGGAGGTGGGTGAAGAAGAAAACAATGCAGGCTGTTGAAAAAGCTGTCAAAGAATGGGCAATACTTCACAAGTTTACCTTTTCAAAGATGCGGAGATGTGTGGTGCACTGATGTGGGCTCTGAATGTCCGTAGAGTTACTCCCTACACTAACTCTCATGGGCAGCCCCGCTCCGATTGGGATGGGCATGGGTCTCACAACCCCATCCCATAAAAACCCACCGCTACACTAACGTAAATAGAAGCTCCAAAGACCTCATTCCTGGGTGAGGAAGGATCTATGCCCCAGTAGCGGTGATGGGCTTAATTGAGTAGTTTCTACATTCAAGTCTCAATTGTCTTGATCTCCGGTTTACATTCAAGTCTCAATGGTCTTGATCTCCGATTTCCACTCAACCCCATCTGGAATCTTGGCAAATTCTCAGAGATTTCGCAGGATTCACACAATGGGAATCTGCCCGCAGAACTGGCGAAAGTGACTGAAGCTAAGTTCAGAGTTCAAAGAAAATTTATTATCAAAGTCAGTATACAGTACTCTACTTCAGGTGCCTGATGGTTGAGGTGTAATAACTGTTCTTGGTGTGGGATTTCAGGCTCCTGAACCTTAAGTTTGTGAAAAACTCTTAACAGTAAGAAATTATAATTACTTTTTTACAATTAGTTTCATCACTGGTTAATAGTTATTCTTTTGAAATGATTGTTTAATATAAACTTTATTAGATTTAAGTATTTTAATTCGTACATAGTTTTCAATGGATTTTGACTGCCGATGGCATTATTTTGATCATAAGATATAGGAGCAGAAATAGGCTATTTCGCCCATCGAGTCTGCTATTTAAGCTATTTGGTAGTCATTTCAAAACATTTCAGCAAGTTTTACAGCAAGAATAGAAGGCCTTATATATTTACACAGAGGAGCAGCAGCGTAGCATAGTGTTTTGTATAACGCTATGACAACACCAACAACCCGGTTCAATTCACCACTGTCCGCAAGGAGCTAGTACGTTCTCTCCATGATCACATGAGTTTTGTCCAGGTACTGCGGTTTCCTCCCATATTCCAAGGTCCTAGGGTTAGTGATTGTGGGCATGCTACGGTGGCAACTCTTGCTGCCCAGCCCAACCCTCGCCGATTTTCATTTGACACAAATGGCACATTTTGTTTCTTTCAATGTACATGTGACAAATAAAGCTAAACTTTAGACCTTTAAAAAAATCGCACTCATTTTTTTGGTAGAACATGCAAGGGTAGCGGAGGGATTGGGCAGCTCAGGCAGCATCTGTGGAGTGGATTGTTAGTATTCCCGATACTTGAGAGGAAGAAGAATGATTGCCAGTATAAATAGGTTGGGGGGGGGGAATGTGTGGAGCAAGAGTTGCAGGTGATAGGTGTATCCAGGGGAGGGGAGTGTTAGACAGGTAAGGGGACGGGAAGAAAGTGGGACTGATGTCTCAGTGACACTGAGGCTGTCTACAAGAAGGGTCAGAGCCGTCTCTATTTCCTGAGGAGACTGAGGTCCTTTAACATCTGCCGGACGATGCTGAGGATGTTCTACGAGTCTGTGGTGGCCAGTGCGATCATGTTTGCTGTTGTGTGCTGGGGCAGCAGGCTGAGGGTAGCAGACACCAACAGAATCAACAAACTCATTCGTAAGGCCAGTGATGTTGTGGGGATGGAACTGGACTCTCTGACGGTGGTGTCTGAAAAGAGGATGCTGTCCAAGTTGCATGCCGTCTTGGACAATGTCTCCCATCCACTACATAATGTACTGGTTGGGCACAGGAGTACATTCAGCCAGAGACTCATTCCACCGAGATGCAACACAGAGCGTCATAGGAAGTCATTCCTGCCTGTGGCCATCAAACTTTACAACTCCTCCCTTGGAGGGTCAGACACCCTGAGCCAATAGGCTGGTCCTGGACTTATTTCCTGGCATAATTTACATATTACTATTTAACTATTTATGGTTTTATTACTATTTATTTATGGTGCAACTGTAACAAAAACCAATTTCCCCCGGGATCAATAAAGTATGACTATGGCTATGATGTGGGAAGTGACAAAGGGGTGCAGAAGAAGGAATCTGATTGGGAAGCACAGTAAAGCATGGAATATAGGGAAGGAGGTGGAGAAGGGAACCAGTGGGAGGGGTGTGTGGATGAAGGAGGACAACAGGCTAAAAAGGTAAAGAGATAGGATGATGAGGGCCGGTAGGATTAGGAGGGGAGAAAAGGAAAGGGGTATTGGAAAGGACAGAAGGCAGCGGTGTCTTCGTTTTCTCGGAACTGGATATCGCTGGAAGGGCAGCATTTATTGCCCATCCCTGAACTGCCCTTGAACAGGTTAACTTTCTTGGCCGGTCCATATAAGACATTGGAGCAGAATTAGGTCATTCGGCCCATCTGCCTTTATCCCACAAGAATAAGAAATCCTCCTCAGCAATTAACTCTTTAGGACAATTTAATATTTACTATGCTGTGGATGTCTGTATATAATAGTTGCATTATATAATACACTGTGTATATAGTTGAGTTATTTGAAATATTACAGGAAACTCTAGATCTAGATTCCAAAGACCTCCGCCTGATCAGAAATCTGTACTGAGAACAAACTGCCGCTGTAAGAATAGATGGAGGAGTGAGTCAGTTTACGAAAATCAAGAGAGGCGTTAGACAAGGGTGTGTTTTCTCCCCTGATTCATTTAATGTGTACAGTGAAACAAAAATTACAAAAAATAAGAGACATCTTGGGAATCAAAGTTGGTGGTGAAAACATCAATAATTTCAGATATGCGGATGACACTGTGTTAATTGCAAGTACAGAGGAAGAACTACAAAACTTAATTGATATAATTGTTGAAGAAAGTGCAAAAATGGGTGACATCAGATGGCAGGTGTGACATGGGCATTAAAAGAAGAATAGGGATGGCAAAAGACACCTTTACAAGAATGAAGAGTATACTGACCAATACTAAACTAGGAATGACAACCCGCCTCAGAGTACTGAAATGTTATGTTTATCCAGTTATGTTATATGGCTCAGAATGCTGGACAATATCTAGTAACATGAGGAAACGAATTGAAGCAGCAGAGATGTGGTTTTTGAGGAGGATGGAAAGAATATCATGGATGAAACGAATATCTAACAAGGATACCATGAACAGAGCAAACACAAAAAGAGAAATAGAGTATGAGATCATGAAAAGGCAATGTAACTTCATTAGACATGTGATTAGGAAAGAGGAGTTGCATGGTAATTATTGGAAAGATTGAAGGGAAGAAAGCAAGAGGAAGACAAAGACAAATAATGATGGAGACAGCAGCCAGAGAATTGGAAATGAATACCAATGAATTGATCCACTTGACCTGAAGCAGGAGTGTGTGGGCCATGGCAGTCAAAGCTCAAACTGGGCATGGCACCTGATGATGATGATGATGATGATATAGTTGAGATGCATTCTATGAGGGGTGATTGATAAGTTCATGGACTAAGGTAGAAGGAATCAGTTTTAGAAAACCTAGCACATTTATTCTTCCTACATTTACACACTTAGTCCTGCGGTCGTGGAGCATACTGATCCCTTCTTTGTAGAAGTCGGCGTCTTGGTCCTCCAGAAGTGGTCCATAGCAGGGGTGATTGATAAGTTTGTGGCCTAAGGTAGAAGGAGATCAGTTATTAACTTCAAACTTTCTGCATTATATGCAAAGAGTTGAACTGCACATGCATGTAACGAGAGCGTCTTGGACCTCCAGGTGGTCCACAGCAGGGGGTGATTGATAAGTTCGTGGCCTAAGGTAGAAGGAGATGAGTTACATAGTTCTTGTTACATGCACGTGCAGTTCAACTCTTTGAGTGAAAATGCAGAAAGTTTGAAGTTGATAACTCATCTCCTTCTACCTTAGGCCACGAACTTATCAATCACCCCTGCTATGGACCACTTCTGGAGGACCAAGACGCCGACTTCTACAAAGAAGGGATCAGTATGCTCCACGACCGCTGGACTAAGTGTGTAAATGTAGGAAGAATAAATGTGCTAGGTTTTCTAAAACTGATTCCTTCTACCTTAGACCACGAACTTATCAATCACCCCTCGTATATTGAGTTGGAGTTTATCACCGAGCAGTGAGGAATGTTGTGTTTTTAGTATTTCAGTAATACTGAGTAATCTTGTATATATTGTTTGAATAAGCATTCTTGTTCATTTAAATAATTCAACACTGTATAAATACATGAATTGCATATGTCATCGCGCTACCATCGCTTAAAGTAAAAGACAAAGTTAGACTTGCATCTTGCAGCTCCTTGTTTTCCTTTGAATTAGTTTAGTATTTTGAAGTTACAAAGCTGAATAGGAAGGGGCTAGTTTGGTTGCTGTTGTGCTGCTGAACATGGTGGGTACGCTATGTCGGCGCTAGTAAGTGTGGCAACACTTGTGAGCTGCCCCCAGCACATCCTTAGGTTGTGCTAGTTGTTAACACAAACAACGCATTTCACTGGATGTTTTGATAAACTATGATAAATGAATGAGTCTGAGTCTGAGGATTAGGGGAGAAGTCTATAACTAGAACTCATTTTCAAGAACTCGACAATTCATGCTCTCAATAGTATTATTTATTCTTTTTCAATATTTTTATTAATTAATGACTTGCATAGACGAATACAAAATACCTTATGATATTATGGAAACAGAAACAAGATTGAAATGCCCCATAACTATGTATAGTAAATTAACCATAATATTGAAAAGGTATATTTTATTCTAATCTAAAGCAAAAACAAAAAAAAGAGAGAGAAAAAAAACTGCTTAGTTAAAAGAAAAAAAATCTCTGACATATAGTCGTACATTCAAACATATAATAGCCATCATCATTGCTAAACAAGTCAAAAACTGTGAAAGTAGTTCCAAAAAGGTCCCCATAATGTGAAAAAAATCTTGTCTAGGTATAGAAATAGAACACCTAATCTTCTCTAGATTTAAACATGACATAACATAAGTCAACCAATAGGCACGAGTAGGCAGAGCAGCATCTTTCCATTTGAGCAACAAAACTCTTCTGGCTAAAAGAGAAATAAAAGCCAAAATATGCAAATCATTCGGCTTAAGAGTAAAATTATTTCCTCCAACAATGCCAAGCAAGGCAGTCAGAGGGTTGGGATCAGAGTTTAATTATGATAATAAATAGTATTATTTATTATTATAATTATTTGCTTTTTATTTTTGTGAGGTTTGTCTACTTTTGTACATTGGTTCTTTGTCAATCTTTGTGTGTAGTTTTTCATTGATTCTATTGTATTTTTATTCTACTGTGAATGCCTGCAAGAAAACTGATCTCAGCATAGTATATGGTGACATACACTGAGTAGCCTCTTTGCCAGGTACTAATGAGTGAGCATCTGAGTCTATGTTCATGGTCTTCTGCTGCTGTAGCTGTCCACTTCAATGTATAGTGCATTCAAAGATGCTCTTCTACACACCACTGTTTCAATGCATGGTTATTTAAATTTCTGTTGCCGTTGCCTTCCCGTCAGCCTGACCCAGTCCGGCCACACTCCTCTGACCTTTCCCATCGACGAGGCATTTATGTCCACAGAACAGCAACAAAATCATTCTGGTATCAACAATCAGTCCATGGTCTGAGCAACAACTGAACCTCTTGACCACATCGGCATGCTTTTATGCGTTGAGTTACCACCACGTGATTGGCTGATTAGATATTTGCATTAACGAGCAGATGTACAGGTGTATCTGATAAACGTGGCCACTGAGTGTACTTTGATAACAAACTGACTTTAAACTTGGGAATCTGCTGTCTGGCAAGCCTTCATAGCTCAATAACTAATGACTACAATCCACAGGCCAAAAGAGGCTTTGAATGATTTATTGTGAAACTGTAAAGTCTATTTGTAAATAATAGAACATAATATATGAAACACTGATTTTTTGGGGAATGGAAAGCATCTTTAAACTCTCAGTTGAAGTGCTTTCTGGTGTACACTCTAAACTAGGCCAAGATAAACTGGCACATTCAAACACTTTGCTCTACGATGGACTTTGTTATTTTGTTCTAATTGCGTGCTTTCTTGTATAATTTCCATTTTTTTTTCTTATGAATGTTGTGTATCATCATTAGTGATGATCTTTAGATTTAGATTTAGATTCAACTTTATTGTCATTGTGCCGAGTACAGATACAAAGCCAATGAAATGCATTTAGCATCTGACCAGAAATGCAAAGAATCTTTCACGAATCAGGAGATTCTGGAATAGTTCCAGAGGACTAGGAAATCACAAATGTCACTCCACACTTTTAAGAGTGGAGGGAGATAATAGAAAAAAAACAGGACATTATAGGCCAGTCACAAACAAGGGAAAATCTGCAGTTGCTGGAAATCCGAGCGACACACACAAAACGCTGGAGGAACTCGGCAGCCCAGGCAGCATCTAGCTAGGAGAAGGATGCAGTCGACATTTTGGGCCGAAACCCTATGGCAGAACTGAAGAAAAAATGCTGAGGAGTAGAGCTAAAAGGTGGAGGGAGGGGAGAGACAAACACAAGGTGACAGGTGAAATCTGAAGGGGGGGGGATGGAGTAAAGAGCTGAGAAGTAAAATGGTGAGAGAAAGAGAACACCCATGGAAGAAAGAAAAGGGGGAGGAGCAGCAGAGGGAGGCAGGTAAGGAGATAAGGTGAGACAGAGGAAAAGGGGATGGAGAACGGTAAAGGAGAGGCGGGGTGGGAGCATTACCAGAAGCTCGAGAAATTGATGTTCATGCCATCAGGTTGGACATTACCCAGACGGAATATAAGGTATTATTCCACCAACCTGAGTGTGGCCTCATCAGGACAGTGGAGGAGGCCATGGATAGACTTATCAGGATGGGAATGGGAAGTGGAATTAAAATGGGTGGCCAACGGGAGATCCCACTTTTTCTGAGGGATGGAGTGTAGGTGCTTGGCAAAGCGGTCTCCCAATCTACATCGGGTCTCACCGATATACAGGACGCCACACCGAGAGCACCAGACACAGTATATGACCCAGCAGACTCACAGGTGAAGTGTCGCCTCACTTAGAAGGACTGGTTAGAGCCCTGAATGGTAGTGAGGGTGGCGGTGTAGGGGCAGGTGTAGCACTTGTTCAGCTTGCAGGAAGGAGATCAGTGGGGAGGAACGAATGGACACGGGAGACAGTTAGGGAGCGATCCCTGCGGAAAGCAGAAAGTAGGTGGGGAGAGTAAGATGTGTTTGATGGTGGTACCAAGCCTCCACCAACTTCTCCCAATTCCAAGTTGGAGTTTTGCCTCCAACCTCCACCCTGCTCTCGAATTTACCTGGTTCATTTCCTTTTTTTTTGTAATTTATTTTTTATTGAAGTTCATCATCAAACAAACATTTCCATAAGATGTATTTCAGATATTGTACATATATATCATATAATCATATTTGCCACAAATCTCCACATAATATTTATCTGAGGTATACACCTACAGAAAAGAGAAGAAAGAAAGAACAAGCAAAAGGAGAAAACTATGTACAAAAAGGGAGTGCTCTTTTTTTTACAACATGCTCATTGATTTGTGAGAATAAAATCAGGCCTATGAGGTGTTATGTAGTTGAACCATTTTTCCCAGTATGAATAAAATTGTTCCAACTTATGATTAGCCGATGCTATTATCTTCTCCATTTTGTAAATGTCCATTGTAATTTCCATCCATACATTTAAAGTTGGGCTCTCCTGTGATAACCATTTCCTGGTAAGGGTCTTTTTACCAGCCACCAACAGTATATTCATTAAATATTTATCTCTTTTCAACCATTCTTGAGGTACATACCCAAAATATATGGTCTTACTTTCTAAGGGTATTTCACATTTAAAAATGTCTTGTAGGGCATTGTGTATCCCACTCCAGTAGTCTTTGATAACGGGGCAATCCCAGAAAATATGATAATGGTTTGCATTTTGATTTCCACAATTTCTCCAGCAAACAGGGATGTTACTATCATAATGAGATTTCTGAGAAGGTGTAATAAAACATCTTATCAAGTTTTTCCATCCAAACTCTCTCCATTTCTGTGAACTGGTACACTTCCATTCATACCTCCATATTATTGTCCATTCTTCCTCAGATATTATTATCCCTCCTTCCTTCTCCCATTTTGTTTTAATGTATGAAGTCAAATGTGTTTTAAGATTTGACAAAGCCTTATACACACTTGAAATGATTCTACTACCGTTATCTGAATTATATGCTTTTCTAAATAGCTCTATCAAACATGTACTTGCCTTGGTTACATTTTTAACCCTCCTATTAACATACTGTTGCATCTGTAAATCCCGATAAAAGTCTTGTTTTTCTAATAAGTGTTTTTCTTTAAGCATTTCAAAACTGAACAGTGTTCCTTCTTTCATTATATTGCAAAGAACTGTTATTCCTTTACCTGTCCAGTTTTTAAGTCTAGCATCCAGTTTATTCAGCGTAAAATCCGAGTCATATGCACACCGTTTAAGAATTGCAATATCTCCCTCTAGTTTATTTTCTTTTATAATAGTTTTCCATATTTTAAGAGTCCATTTCACCCATGGGTTATCAATAGTATTTATGTACCTTTGTAGGTTGTTATCAGCCAAAATTGCCTGTATGGGGATGGAAAGTATCCTCTCCTCAGTGTTTTTCCATTTAGCGTCATATGATGGGTTGCACCAGCATTTCACAGCTCGCAACTGTGCTGCAAAATAATAATCTCTAAGAGAAAGTAGGCTCCATCCCCCCTTTTCCTTGGCTAATTGCAAAGTTTTGAGATGAACTCTAGGCCTTTTATCTTGCCATATATATCTTGATAGCATTTTGTTCCATTCATTGAATTGATTCTGATTAATCTCTATTGGTAGGGTCTGAAAGAGATATAATAGTCTGGGCAATATATTCATTTTAATGGATTCAATCCTTGAACTGAGACTAAGAAAAGGAATTAGATTCCATCTTGTTATATCTTCCTTAATTTTTTATATATAGGCTGATAATTGCATTCTGATAATTTTGACAAATTTTTTGGCATAATGATGCCCAAATATTTGAAAGACTCTGTTTGCCATTCCCAGGCATATCTACTTTCAATTTCTCTTGGTGGGCTATAGTTATATGAAAGTAATTGGGTTTTATCTATGTTGATCTTGTATCCTGATAACTGGCCATATTTTTCAAAGGATTGCATCAATTTAGGTAAAGAGTATGTTGGTTGCCCTAGATAGATCAAAATGTCATCCGCGTAACAGGCTAATTTATGCTGTGTCCCTTTAATAGTAATTCCCCTGATATCTTCATTTTGTCTGATGTATTGAGCTAATGGTTCCAGATATAATGTGAAGAGTAGCGGTGACCATGTACAACCCTGTCTCGTGCCCCTTTCTAGGGTAAAACTATTTGATAAATATCCATTGATTTTAATCCTAGCAGTAGGGTTGTCATATAGTGCCTGTATAGTTTTAATAATTGTGTCATGGAAACCAAATCTATGTAAAACTTTGTAAAGAAAATTCCAATTAACCGAATCAAATGCCTTTTCAGCATCCACGCTTATCACTATTGCTTCTATTTTTTTTGTATATGATCCATAATGTGAAGTGTCCTTCGTATATTGTCTTGTGTTTGGCGTTGTATAAAACCTGTCTGATCATTATGTATCAGTATGGGTAGAAACTCTTCTTATCATTTGGCCACGATGGAGGTAAATAATCTATAATATACATTAAGAACGGATATTGGTCTAAATGATCCACATTCCATTTTATCCTTGCCTTCTTTCGGTATAGCTGAGATTATCGCTTCCTTCTGGCTGGGTGGCATTTGTGCCTTTTTTAGAGCCCAGTTCAGTGTGGGGAGTAAGACAGGAATTAACTCATTTTTAAATTCTTTGTACCACTCTGCCATATATCCATCTGATCCTGATGACTTGCTTAATTTAAGCCCACTAATTGCAGCTTTTAGTTCAGCTTCAGTTATGACAGCAGTCATCGTTCCATTTTGTTCTTCGCTTAAAGTGGGTAACTCTGGAGAATTCAGGAAAGTGTCAATTTGGGTTATGCTTCCCCCGGAACTTTGGAATACAGACTTTTGTAAAACACTTCAAAAGCTTCTTGAATTTCACTTAGCTTATTTTTTTTTTATCATTTTTGTTCTTGGATCCCTAATTCTATGAATTGTATTTTTTGCTTCAGTTTCCACGCCAGTATTTTTATAGACTTAGATCCACTTTCATAATGTCTCTGTTTCAGAAACATTAAATTTTTCCTGATCTCTTGCGTAGCCAAATTATTAATTTCATTGCTCATTTTTAAAATTTCCCCTTATGTATCCTGTGCCGAATTCAATTTGTGTTTTTTTCTAGTTCCTTCAGCCCATTTTGTAATTCTTCTAATGTTTTATTCCTTATTTTTTTTCTTATATGAAGATATCGCTATAATTTTCCCTCTTAAGACAGCCTTCAGAGTATCCCATAGAATGGGAGGTGAAACCTCTCCATTATCATTGAATTCTAGGTAAAGACCAATTTCTTTTTTAATTTGTTCCTTAAAATAGGGATCATTGAGTAGACTTGAATTTAGTTTCCAAAGTGGGAAGTGGGACTTACGTCAATACTGATACACCCATGCAAATGTACCATTTGCCTGGATGTGATCATTTATCTCACAACGGTATAAGCTTAGACTAAGGTTGCTTTGACAAAATATTTTAAACTATAGCAAACACACAATAAAGAAAAGGGTCCATTACACATATATTGATTAGCCTATAGTGTGCACATAATTGCTGAGGCTGATTGTTGCATAATCGATCCAGTTTGCTCCATTTCGTTTACTCACGGTTCTGAAAAATTCTGCCTGAAAACACAGTCTCAATGAAACATAAATAAATGTCGAAGGACAAGGTGTCTCGAACTTTCTCCAAGGCCGTGTGAAAACTAGCTAATTAAAAAGTTTTCTGTACATTCCCTGTGAGACCATTGTCTGCATGAGGATTTTCCGACAGTGGTACTGGCCCTTCCAAATGGGTTCATGTTCTTCTGCTACATTTGTTCTCTATTTCCATTTTCCTTCTTCTCCAAAACTCCAGCACTCTCTCCAGAAAATGGCTACCCCCAATCCTATGAATGTTCTGTGACAACTTGTTAACAAGACAAATCCTACTGGCTCATTCAACAAGCCTAACTTATCAATCAACTGAGTTACATGACTCTACAATGTAATTAAAGGAACACATTGCAATTTGAGAAAATCTGCAGAAAGTAAATACCCAACAGCATAACAGTATTAATAAAACAAAGCATGATCTTAAACCAAGGTATTTACACATGTAATGAATGGACAGGTTCTCTCTTGTTTTGAAAACAGTTTTCCTTAAGTCAATTTTGTCCACAGCTTGGACAATTCTGATTTGATGGAGACAGCCGTGAGAGCACGGAGGAACATCTGGAGTAACTTCTGAAATGCCTGGTTCACTGCTGCTGCTACTGTGCGATCGAGAATCTCCGGAGGGAAGGCCCCAAAATCTTCAGCTTTGCCTGCTGCTGGCGACCGGGGCTGGGATCGAAGCGTTCGGCAGAGATGGTGCTCGGTGTTCGGCGTCGGAGGGCTGGTCAGAGCTCGAAGTTTTCAGACGACTCAGAGTCGGACTGTGGTTGGGCATGGCAGGGAGAGTTTTCTTCCTTCGCCCGTCTACGTGAGATGTGGGACTTTCGAGAGACTTTGAACTTTTTTACCATGCCATGGCCTGTTCTTCATCAAGTTATGGTATTGTTGCACTGTTGTAACTATATGTTATAATTATGTGGTTTTGCTAGCTTTTCAGTCTTGGTCTGTCCTGTGTTTCTGTGATATCACACTGGAAGAATATTGTATCATTTCTTAATGCACGCATTACTAAATGACAATAAAAGAGGACTGTGTGTCTTCATAATCTAATCTAATCTAAAATCACTCACCATGGGAACATGGTATTCTAATGAATGGCATCAAAAGCATTGAAGACAGGTAAGAAGGAAGTGATGTGAGAGAGAACAGAGGCACGGTAGATGCGCTGGAATCCGTGCTGGGTTGGGGGCTGCCCCCCCACCCCTCGCAGGCCGGCTCGCCCATCAGTGCTGCCCTCCAGTGTTCACTCCCTAGAAGGCAAGCTGGATTGCCTTTGCCTGCAACTGGCCCAGTGCGAGATGAAGAACTGCTGTGTGCTTGTTCTCGCAGACACGTAAGTTCCAGGATAACGTGCCATGCACACAGGAACTTGTGCTAAGATAATTTTGTATGTGCTATTGTAACTATATATGCGGTGTGTGGCTGTATGTTCTGTGTTTTGCACCTTGGCCCCAGAGGATCAATGTTTCGTTTAGCTGTATACATGTATATGGTTAAATGACAAATTTGAACTTGAAGGAACAATGGTTAAAAGTGGGGAGAAAGAAGAAACTCATTCAGCCTCTTATAGGAACAATGTACTTATGTATGTAGCCCCCCTGGCCAGCCTCAGGGTTGCTCGGCTCGTTGTCGTCTAGGGAAACAGCCCTCAGCCCCGCCAAACTGGGTAATCAGTTTGTGTGGATGCTGTGTGATGTACCCCACCCCACCCAAATAACAGACAATACACCAGATACAATTAAATGATTGACAGTTTATAGATATTACTGGAACTATATAATTAATAGAGAATAAAATATAAAAGGGAAATAGAAGGCGCCACACTTATCAAAGTTCAATCTCTTCGTGCACAAACAGTTGGAGCTCAGGACCCTTCTTCTTCACCCTGCGACCCCTCAGACCACCTCGAAGTTCAATCTCTTTGTGCACAAACAGTTGGAGCTCAGGACCCTTCTTCTTCACCCTGCGACCCCTCAGACCACCTCGAAGTTCAATCTCTTCATGCACAAACAGTTGGAGCTCAGGACCCTTCTTCTTCACCCTGCAACCCCTCGGACCACCTCGACCAGCCGCCTGGGACCAACAACGGTGGTCGACCAGATGCTCCACATGAGTCCATCTCCGTCTCCTCTCCTCGCTGAACGCCCCTACTCGGGGTCCGACCCCATTAGCGGACTCACAGCACCTGGTCCATCCTCTGTCTCTCTCTCTCCTGCCTTCTGCGCCAAAATCCTGCGCATACAATATCTTACAGACACACCAAAAACATAACAACTACCGCAATTGGTTCATAACATCTTCTTATCAGTAACGTGATTCAAACAAACTGCTAGCAGGAAGGACTTTCTCAGCAGTTAACATAACAAAGAAGCCCTTTCAATTATAACATAACAAAGAAGCCATTTTAATTAGACTATGCAGTGACATAAAAAAAGAAACCCCCTTACATTTACATCAGACATTTGAAGTTAATATTATTTCATCTATTTATTTATTTATTTATTATAATATTATGTAAGCTCATAAGTAAAGGTGTCCTGAAATCAGGCATTTATAACCCAGGGATGGACAGTGTTCACCTGCTGACTTGCCTCATAGTTTATTTACTCAGTGCACCGTCTTCAATTACTATTTTAGTTGTCTTTACCATGCAAGTTGAAGACAGTGGTTCTCACAAAAGCTGTTAATTGAATACAAACAAAAGAAAATATGCAGATGCAGGAAATCCAAGCAACACACACACACACACACAAAATGCTGGAGGAACTCAGCAGTCCAGGCGGCATCTGTGGAAAAGAATACAGTCGAAGTTTTGGGCCGAGAGCCCTCAGCAGGACTGGAGAGAAAAAGACGAGGAGTCAGTGTAAGAAGGTAGGGGGAGGGGAGGAAGAAACACAAGGTGTCGGTGAGACTGGAAGGGAGGGAGGGGAGATATAAAGAGCCAAGAAGTTGGTCGATACAAGAGATCCAGAACTGGAGAAGGGGGAATCTGGTAGGAGAGGACAGAAGGCCATGGAAGAAAGAAAAGGGGGAGGAATTCCAGAGGGAGATGTGAAACACCTTCAATAACTCCAAAAGACTGAAGTAGGGTAAATACTGAAAGGCTTTTATTCGCTGTACAATACGACTTCCATGGTGAGTGTCTGCCCCTGGACTGAGGGGGAGGGGCAAGGTGAAATCACCTTTATTCAGGGGTCTGTGGGAGGAGCCACAGGGGCAGTCAGCAGAGGAGCGTGTCCAGACAGGTAACCCAGGTACATCATATATATTGTTTACCACAAGGTGATAGGCTGGTAAGGAGATAAGGTGAGAAAGGGTAAATGGGAATGGGAATGGTGAAGGAGAGGTGGGGGCATTACTGGAGTTCGAGAAATTGGTGTTCATGCCATCAGGTTGGAGGCTACCCAGACAAAATATAAGGTGTTGCTCCTCCAATCTGAGTGTAGCCTCATCGCAGCAGCAGAGGGTCCATGGACTGACATGTCGGGATGGGAATGGGAAGTGGAATTAAAATGGATGGCCTCCAGAGATCCTGCTTTTTCTGACGAACAGAGTGTAGGTGCTTGGTGAAGCAGTCTCCCAATCTACATCAGGTCTCACCAATATACAGGAGGCCACAGCGGGAGCACCAGATACAGTGGATGACCCCCCCAACGGACTCACAGGTGAAATGTGTCCACAACATCGACTGTACTCTTTTCCATAGATGCTGCCTGGCCTGTAGAGTTCGTCCAGCATTTTGTGTGTGTTAATTGGATTACAATTACAATTAATTCTGTGAGAGGTAAAGCTCCGAATGGTTTGGAACTTCGACATTCAAGTTCTTTCGAAACCAATGAATACATAAGTTGGGTAATTAAATTGCTTTATTATTGTCACATGCACCGAGGTACAGTGAAAAACTCGTCTACCATACAGATCAATTCATCAGCACAGTGCATTGACGTAGTACGTGGGAAAGCAACAACAGAAATGCGGAACAAGGTGTAAACACAAAACAGCCTGCAGAGGCTGGAAATCCAGAGCAACACACACAAAACGCTGGAGGAACTCAGCAAGTCAGGCAGCATCTATGGAGATGAATCGACATTCTGGGCCGAGACCCTTCTCCAGAACGAAGTGTTGCATTACCGAGAAAGTGCAGTGCAGGTAGACAATAAAGTGCAAGAACAGAACAAGGGAGCTTTTTAGGTCAAGAGCATGTTTTACCACAATGCAGAACCATTCAATTGCCTTATAACAAATGTTCTCGTGTTTGCAGGTTTGTGCTTTCAGGTTTTGGTACCTTCGGCCTGATAGGAGGTGAGCGAGAAGGGAGAATGTCCTGGATAGGTGGGATCTCGGTGTATGCCGGCTGCTTTACTGAGGCAGTGAGAAGTGTAGGCACAGAGTCCATGGAGGGGAGGCTGGTTTCTGTGATGTGCTGAGCTGTGTCCACAACTCTCTGCAGTTAGGACTAACAATCTTGATGTGGGAGATCAGTATACTATAGACGTGTGAAATGTACCAGGTAGCTCAGATCCAGGGAAACAGTTGAAAGACCAAAACCTGCCCTTCTTGACTAGAGTTACTGTACTTAGTAGGTTGCAACAGATTTCAGAGGTAGACATGGCAGATTTATTTATTGAGATACAGTGCGGAATAGGCCCTTACGGCCATTCGAGTCACGTTGCTCTGCAGCCCCTCATTTAATCCTAGTCTAGTCACGGGACAATTTACAATGACCAATTAACATCCAGCACTTCTTTGGACTGTGGGAGGAAACCAGAGCACCCAGCGGAAACCCAGGTGGTCACAGAGAAGACATACAAACTCCTTACGGGGGGTGGCAGGCATTGAACCCAGGTCACCTGTACTGTAAAACATTGTGCTGACGATTACTTAAAGTAAACACATAAACAACCTTCGAGAACTCAGTAGGTCATGCAGCATCTTGAAATAGGTATTGATTCTTACTGCTGAATCAACGAGGGTTGGGACCAGGACCTACTCTTACACGAATCCTAGCCCAACCCACTTTTTATACAGCCGACGTTCTCAGTTGATGGGAGAAGTGACGGGAGGCAGATTCAATAAAATGTGAGCACCTGGGATCCTCAGAAGATCCAAATTGAGAGGCTCGAAAACGAATCCTAAAGCCAACTGGAGTAAGTTGGCGACGGAGACACGTTCCAAGGAAGGATATATGGCTGTAATAGCGAGTCTGAGTCAAAATGTGGTCGAAATGCTGAAGGGCCGAAGAAATTATAGATGGGGAGCAGTGAGAGAGGGTTTCACCAAACTCCTGTTGAAGAGAAGGTTTCAACTTCTTCAGTGTCGGCATCACTGGAAGAGGCTTCGCAGTAGTGAATTTAAAAATGCAAACGCAAGGAAATCTGCAGATGCTGGAAATTCAAGCAACACGCACAAAATGCTGGTGGAACGCATTGCTGTCTGGCCTGCTGCGTTTCACCAGCATTTTGTGTGCGTTGCTTGAACTTCCAGCATCTGCAGATTACCTCGTACTTGCAGAAATTCTTGTGTTTACAGCCTACCAAGCTGCACGCCTTGGGAAACCCACGTGTTCACAGGAAGAATGCGCAAACTCCACCCAGACAGACAGCAGCTGAGTTGAGGTGTGAAGCCAGGTCACTGCTCTCAAAATTCAGTTCCTTAGAAGAAAATCTTTTCTGCCTCCTTTTGACTGATTGTTTTGTTCATTCAAATGATTAGTTTTGAACAATTGGCCTCAGCTTATTAATGGAAGTCTGTAGACCGAACACAAGAGATGATGCAGATGTTGGAAATGAAGACCTACGCACAAAGTGCAGGAAAAACTCCGCAAGTCAGGCAGCATCCATGGAGGGAAATAAACAGTCGACATTTCAGGCCAAGACCCTTCATCAGGACTGGAAAGGAAGGGTGAAGAAGCCGGAATAAGAAGCTTGGTAGGTAATGGCGGCGGAGGAGGAATACAAGCTGGCAGAAGATAGGTGAAGCCACGTGATGGGGAAGGGGGGGTGGCTGAAGTTAGAAACTGGGATGTGATAGGTGGAAGGGTAAAGGGCTGAAGAAGAAGGAAGCTGATAGGAGAAGAGAGTGCATTATTGGAATACGGGAAGGTGAAGGGCCACCAGAGGGAGGTGATGGACAGGTAAGAAGAAGGGAAGGGGCAAGAAGGCAGCCAGAAGGGGGAATGGAAAAGGAGAGAAGGGGAAGGGGAGAAATTACTGGAAGACAGAAAAATAACTAGAAATATATAAATAGAAACTTGCTAATGTAACCACAGCTCTGTAACATGAAGTGTCCTGAGTGCCACACGATCTTTTAAAACAACTTGGATATAAGTCCTAATAACCTAGAGGCCTTTTTACACGGTATCTCCATCCTGAATCTAGAATTGGCCCCATTGTTTGTACATACTGCAGATCTGGGTAACAACAGAGCATCAGGAATAAAAATAAAGTCCGAAAAAGAAATCCACTGGTGGTGGAAAAGAACGACATCTGGAGAGAGTAAGAGCCTTTCCCCTGAAACATAGTGAACACTTAGTGGCCACTTTATTAGGGAGAGGAATATATGTCAAGTAAAGTAGCCACAGGAGGGGATGACAGTGTGTCCAGGACATCCACTTCAAGGTTCAATGTGTTGTGTGTTCAGAGATGCTGTCCTGTGCACCACTGTTGTAACGTGTGGTTATTCGAGTTAATGCTGTCTTCCTGTTAGCTAGAACCAGTCTGGCCATTCTCCCCTGACCTCTCTCATTAATAAATTGTTTCCATCCACAGAACTGCCACTCATTGGATGATTTTTTTTGTTTTTTTTGCACCATTCTCTGTAAACCTCGTGACTGCTGTGCGTGAAAATCCCAGGAGATCAGCGGTTTCTGAGATACTCAAACCACCCTGTCTGGCACCAACAGTCATTCCACAGTCAAAGTCTCTTTGATCAGATTTCTTCCCCATTCTGATGTTTGATCTGGACAACTGAACCTCATGACCATGTCTACATGCTTTTATGCATTAATTTGCTACCATGTGAATAGCTCATTAGATATTTGCATTATTGAGCAGGTGTGTATGTGTACTTCATAACGTGGCACTGAGTGTATTACCCGGTTATGTTAATTTAAGTCACAAATAGAAGCATTCAACCCATCCTGCATCGTCCATGTGGTGAATCCATCATTTTTTTATTTAAGTAAAATTTTCATTCGTACCAATGTTTCACCAATTGCAAAGCAGCTTCCACATTTATTTTTAAAATGGTAATTTCACAGTGCATTTTGATTGGTTAGTGTTTGATTAGGTAACATTTGATTGGCTAGCATTCAATTGATCAACCATTCCTTAAGCTCGACTCCAGGTGGTTAGCCAATTACCAGTAGCAACCCTGCTCCTGTGCAGTTGATTATGGCGCCCTTGTCCCTGAGGCAGATGGTTCAAGTGCCGCCCGGAAGCTTATCTCTGGCTGATGTTTAGTTTGTGCTGCCTTGGTGTTGCTGCAAATTATGACGTCTCATTCTTGGGAAATACTAAAAACCATTCCTCTGGCACTTTTTGAAAGGGATAAAATAGTCGTGCCCGACATTTGTACCTCAACTAATTACACTAATTCTCTCTCTACATATGCTGCTTGACCTGCTGAGTGTTTCCAGATTTTTTTAGTTTTATTTCAGATTTCTAGCATTTGGAGATTTTTTTTGTTGTTTTCATTAAGACAAATTGGGAGATGTACTCTCTTAACTATCTCAATATTTAATTAGAGAAGGAAGTATGATCTATGAGTCTTTATTCTTTGGAATGTAGAAGGTTGAGGGGGGACTTGACTGAGGTATTTAAAATTATGAGGGGGATAGATAGAGTTGACGTGGATAGGCTTTTTCCATTGAGAGTGGGGGAGATTGAAACAAGAGGACATGAGTTGAGAGTTAAAGGGCAAAAGTTTAGGGGTAACATGAGGGGGAACTTCTTTACTCTGAGAGTGGTAGCTGTGTGGAACGAGCTTCCAGCAGAAGTGGCTGACGCAGGTTCGATGTTGTCGTTTAAAGTTAAATTGGACAGCTATATGGACAGGAAAGGAATGGGCTGAGTGCAGGTCGGTGGGACTAGGTGAGAGTAAGAGTTCGGCACGGACTAGAAGGGCCGAGATGGCCTGTTTACGTGCTGTAATTGTTATATGGTTAAAGCATAATCATTGAATGCAAATGGGATCTTTATATACATCGTGTACCTATGCAAATTCATGTGCATGCTCATTACATGAGACATACAGTAATACAGAGACTACAAATATTGACTTGTAAAGTATTTATGTTTATACAAAACTCTGGAGCAGAATCCTGCCCTGTGGGTTCAGGACTGCTGCTGTATCATACAGAAGGTTCCTAACCGTACCAGCTTCCCTTTCAGGGTTTCCAAAACCGAGAGCTGTGGATACATCCCCCCTTCCCCATGAACTCTGTCTGCATTTCTTGCTGTCTCGGTAAAATGGCCAATATGATCAAATACCAACCTCCAGGCAGAAGATTCAGAAGCCTGCGTCTATAATCTTGTGGGTAAGTCTTCCTTTGAGTAGCTCACTGCCACTGTGCTCCCATCTTCTTGTGAAGTCCTTGGGGTCCCACTCCCATGATTTCCTTCTGCAGCCCGGCGTGGTCCATCTAGCCAACTCTGTCTGGTCTAACGTTACCCACCCAACCGGCCACCAAGCTCCAGGCCTCACCAAGGCTCCCATTCCTTCCTACGCATCTTCATCTCCATCTCCATCTCTGTGTGTGTGTGTGTGTGTGTGTGTGTGTGTGCGCGTGCAAGCCCCCACCCTCACACCCTGGAAGCATTAACACGCCTCCCACCACACGTAACAGCTTGGCCCTTGTGTAATGCTGAGGTGCGAGCCCCACAAACCATGCTGATCTCAAGGTGTTGTCAAACTCTCATCAACTGGTTGACGGTCGTGACGATGCTGGGATCTTGCTGTGCACCATTTCGCAGCTGCTTTCCCCGTATCGCAACATGGACTACGCTTCAACAGTGCGTCCTTCAGTTGTGCTCAGATCACGGTGCCGGGGGGTCTCCGTGAATGTTCTTTCTCCGCTGTACAGGAGCTTGGAACAGCTGCCACTCGCAGAACAGGAAGGGAAAACCCCCCCGAAGATCTCAGGGTGAGCGGAACAAACAAGTAATGATATTAACCTGAATCTAAGAATCTATCCAGATCACAATCTCTCCAGTGAGTGTAGTTATATGAAGGAGGAATCCACTTTGACAGATTTCAAACATCACTCTTCTGGCTTTGCATCTCTCTGAACCATATAGCCAGCTGGTGGTGGAGTGGATTCCGCACCAGACTCCGAGGCGAGTGGTCACGGGTTCGAATCCGGCCGGCTCCTTGCACGCTTTCCATCCACGCCGGGTTGAGCGTTGAACGAGCAACTCGGCCTCGTAAGAACAGACAAACGCTAAAGAAACTGCAAGGTTGCCGTCTGATGCACCGCAGCGAATTACAGCCTGAATCGTAGCATTAACTTAGAACCCAAGAAACACTCAGCAGGTCAGGCGGCGTCTGAGGGGAGAGGCAGGAGGACTTTGTGCTTCAGTATGATAATGCAGCTAGGACACCAAGGGATGCACACATTGTTGTGGCTTCTTTTAGCTCACACAGGACATCAGCAAAACTGCAACGTGGTTTTAATGTAACAAAGTAATAAAATTTTAGTAAGGATCTAGTGCACTTCCAGCGTATATGACAAATAAATTCTTCTAGGTCTTCCAGCTGGGTACCGATATCGACTAGAACCGATGTTTTGACGATGAACTCTGCCATCCCTGATGAAGACGGCAGAGTTTGTCATTGAAACATCGGTTAATATCGATACCTGTACCCGGCTGGAAGAGTTTACTCGTAATAACATTCACATTGAAATGTGAACTTGAATGAGAATGGAATACAGGGACTGGGGGATGTAAACTGGAGACTGAAATTTGTTCTAGCACCTCCTAGCCCACCGAGGCTGGCCTCATTTTCATAGCAGTGGCTTTGAGGGAGTTATAATACCCAGTCCATGTGGCCCAGTGGATTCCATTGGCGAAGGAAGCATGGGGTCCCCTTAAATAGAGGCCATTGAGGTTTACTGTGTGACATGACTTGTACCAAAAGGCTCCCGAGTTCTTCTGTGCACAGTTAATGGGGGCCTTCTTGATTCTTGTCAAACGTGCTGAATTTGAGCCTATTATGATAGGCCAACGAGTCTCCTACAACAAAAGATATCGGCAATTAATTAGTTTATTGTCCTATTCACCAGGATGTTATGAAGCTCACAGAGCAGCTTAACCACAAATCAGAGACAAATTTAATCCAGGTACATCTTGTTTTATTTACTCCATCTCGCCTTCCTGCCCCGAATACAGTAGTCAGTCCTCTATCATTGGAAGAGTTGGTATTGGTTTTGACCAGATATTCATTGCAAAATAGTCCCAACCTCATTTTCTAACTAACCAGTGTTGCGTCCAGCTGACACACATCAAAGTTGCTGGTGAACACAGCAGGCCAGGCAGCATCTGTAGGAAGAGGTGCAGTCGACGTTTCAGGCCGAGACCCTTCGTCAGGACTAACTGAAGGAAGAGTGAGTAAGAGATTTGAAAGTTGGAGGGGGAGGGGGAGATCCAAAATGATAGGAGAAGACAGGAGGGGGAGGGATGGAGCCAAGAGCTGGACAGGTGATTGGCAAAAGGGGATACGAGAGGATCATGGGACAGGAGGTCCGGGAAGAAAGACAGGGGGGGGGGGGACCCAGAGGATGGGCAAGGGGTATATTCAGAGGGACAGAGGGAGAAAAAGGAGAGTGAGAGAAAGAATGTGTGTATAAAAATAAGTAACAGATGGGGTACGAGGGGGAGGTGGGACATTAGCGGAAGTTAGAGAAGTCAATGTTCATGCCATCAGGTTGGAGGCTACCCAGACGGAATATAAGGTCTGTCTCTCTGAATATACCCCTTGCCCATCCTCTGGGTCCTCCCCCTCCTTGACTTTCTTCCCGGACCTCCTGTCCCATGATCCTCTCGTATCCCTTTTGCCTATCACCTGTCCAGCTCTTGGCTCCATCCCTCCCCCTCCTGTCTTCTCCTATCATTTTGGATCTCCCTCTCCCCCTCCAACTTTCGAATCCCTTACTCACTCTTCCTTCAGTTAGTCCTGACGAAGGGTCTCGGCCTGAAACGTCGACTGCACCTCTTCCTAGAGATGCTGCCTGGCCTGCTGCATTCAACAGCAACTTTTATGTGTGTTGCTTGAAGTTCCAGCATCTGCAGAATTCCTGTTGTTTGCATCCAGCTGACATCACTGAGCTGTCGACCGGTGATCAGAAAGATTAAGTCCCTAATTAACGCGTCACCGAGGTTGAACTGGGAAGGCCAAGCCACCACACTGCTGACTCGTAGACCTAACAACGCCTGTGTGACACAGCTGGTAAAGCTGATTCCTCACGCTCTGGTCCCTTGGGCTCAATGTTGATGTCTGACACTGTGAAGTTTGCACCTTCTTGTGACCACGGGTTTCCTCTGGGTGCTGTGGTTTCCTCCCACATTCTAAATACAAAGCAGTTGATAGGTTAACACGCAGAGGCTGATAGATTAATAGGCAGCAGTTGATAGGTTAATTTGCCTGGGTGTGTAGGTCAGTGGTAGAATCTGGGGGTATGAGAAAATAAAGTAGATAACCAAAGCTCTATGTCTTTTCAAAACTATGTCAACAGTGGTCCTTAATCTCATATAAACTGGTCATGATGATCATTCACAAATGGTAACACCGTGAGGGTTTCAATGATGGGTCACTAATCTGAAACATTAACTCTCCGCTCTCCCCTCCGATGCTGCCTGACCTGCTGAGGGTTTCCTGGGGTTTACGCTAACTTTATGACTCAGGTGGTAGATCCAAAAGCAAATTTAAAAAATAGAACATCTGACAATTTCTGGAATGACGCAGATAACCTGTAATTGTGCAGTCTGGGAATAATTCACTCTCAGCATCCTGCTTCAACCTTCTTCTAGCACAGTCTCCAGAACAATATTCCAGCTGTGGCTGAAACATCTCTCTACAGACTTTGTTGTATTCCGTGCTATGCTCTCTTCTCAGCATCTACCTGCTCTGACAACAAAAAGGGGGCAGGAGTGGGACACATGGCCCATCAAATGATCAATATGATCGTAGTTGATCTGCCTCAGACCTCACCTTCTCCACCGTACCAGTTCCCCATAAATCTTGATCCTTCAAAAATTTACCAATTTCCTCATTAAAGTAAAGGCATCCGTTAGTCTTGTGAGACCATGGATCTGCGCCTGGAAAGTCTTCACTCTCCAGGGCGCAGGCCTGGGCAAGGTTGTATGGAAGACCAGCAGTTGCCCATGCTGCAAGTCTCCCCTCTCCACGACACCAATGTTGTCCAAGGGAAGGGCATTAGGACCCATACAGCTTGGCACCAGTGTCGTCGCAGAGCAATGTGTGATTAAGTGCCTTGCTCAAGGACACAACACATTCCCTCGGCTGGGGCTCGAACTCACGACCTTCAGGTCGCTAGTCCAATGCTTTAACCACTTGGCCACGTGCCCACACTCCTCATTAAAACTAGTAGTGAATTCCACAGAGTTTGCATAAATACAAAATATTGCACTAGGTGTTTGAGAGGCCATTTATTTAGTTTGTTTGTTCATTATGCGCCGTGTCATATGACGTGGGCGATCATGTAGCCATGGTTGTTCTTTTCTACAGAACTGGTTTGCCATTGCCTTCCTCTGGGTAGTATCTTTACAAGACGGGTGACCTCAGCCATTATCAATACTCTTCAGAGCCTGGCGTCAGTGGTGCATAACCATGACTTGTGATACGCACCACCTTCTCGTACGACTATCCACCACCTGGTCCTGTGGCTTCACATGACCCTGATCGGGGGGTGGGGGGGGATTCCTAAGCAGGTGCTACACTTTGCCCAAGGGTGACCTGCAGACTAGTGGAGGGAAGGAGTGCCTTCTTACACCTCCTTTAATAGAAATATATCTCCACCCTACCACCCAATTGCATCCTCTGTGTGTTTTCTGGAGGAAAACACACAGAGGATGCAGAGGGGGATCACAAAGGCGAGGAAAGAGGACCGGGTCGAGACAACAGAGACTTATGGAGAAGAGGAGTTCGGTGGGTAATAAAATGGACGAGTTCACGGTGCTAGCCAGGCGTCAGAGAACATTTCGGGAGTGCAGTGTTATGTGTTTCACTGAAACGGAGCTGCACGAGGACATACCCGATCAAAACTTTTCCATGGACGGCTTCCAGACCATTTGGGCTGACCAGAAGTGCACTGAGAGCGGTAAGCGTAAAGGAGTTGGGGGCTTGCTGTTCTGGTTAACAACAGATGGTGCAATCCGGGTCATATCACGATCGAGGAACGTGTTTGTAGACCGGATATTGAACTTTTTGCTGTTGGACTCCGGCCATATTCCACCGAGATACAACAGACACTGGGCGTCACGGGAGGTCGTTCCTGCCTGTGGCCATCGAACGTGCAGCTCCTCCCGTGGAGGGTCAGACACCCTGAGCCAATAGATTGGTCCTGGACTTATTTTCCATCTGGCATAGTTTGCATTTTGTTGTTTGATTGTTTGTGGCTTTTGTATTGCTATATTTATGCTCTATTCTTGTTTGGTGCGGCTGTAACAAAACCCAATTTCCCTCGGGATCAATAAAGTATATCTACCTATCTATCAATACAATAAAACAACTAGACAGTTGTAAAAGCCTATCTGGGTCATTAATGGGCTAGTCAGACAATGGTTATTATAAAACTATTCACTGTCATTATGTGCCGTGTCATATGACAATCATGGTCTTGGCAAATTTTTCTACACTAGTGTTTTGCCATTGCCTTCTTCTTCAAGACGGATGACCCAAGCCATTATCAATACCCTCCAGAGATTGTCTGCCTGGTGTCAGTGGTTGCATAACCAGGACTTGTGATGGGCACCAGCTGCCATGCTACCATCCAGCAACTGCCCCCAGAGCTTCACGCCACCCTGATGGAGGTGGGGGTGGTAAACACCTTGCCCAAGGGTGACCTGCTGACTAGCAGAGGGAAGGAGCCTCCTTTGGTAAAGAAGTATCTCCACATCCCCCTCCACTATCTTTAGTATGGTTTGGTATCTTATCTAAAAAAAGCAACACTTCCACCCTGGCATGTGCGCTCAAGTGTCTGGGGTAGAGTTTGAACTCGTTACCCACTGAGCAACCTCGTCAATGTGAACAAGATAATGATATTGAACTCTGATACTCTATTAAATCCAAATTCAAGTTTAATTGTCATTCAACCATACATGAATGCCATTGAATACAACCAAACGAAACAGCGTTACTCCGGGGTAAGGTGCAAAACACAGTACCAACTCATACACAGCTCAAGGCACATACAGCACAGAAAAGATATCAGTAAAACACAGACTCACAATATCCATGAATGTTGCAGCGGTCTGCAGTCACAGCTTGCCTTCTGCCAGGCAAACACCGGGGAGCAGCACTGAGTCCAGCTTGGACACTGACACTCTCCGCTGGGTGGCTGCAAGCAGGTGGCACTGCAGCTTGAGGCCTAGTCCTTGCTACGACTGAGGCCCCACAGCTCCCCCTGCTGTCCATCCTTGCAGCCCTCCAAGAAAGTAGTGAATCAGGCGAGCAGCTTTCCACATTAACAGTGTCCAACAGAGTGTTGCGATCCCAAGACAAGCAGCTAAGACGGTCATTTGTTGTTAGATTGCACACCACCTTTGCACACCGACTGCTCTGATGCATCAAACATTTAACGTGTTATTATTACAACAGTATTAGTTATTTCTTGATGACTCAAACCAAAAGTTAAGTATTATCAGAATCAGAATCAGAATCCTTTATTATCGCCAAGTATGTGGACACATACAGGGAATTTGATGCCGGTTTCCCTGAGCTCTCGCTGTACAGAATCAACAAGCAAACAAAACAATAGTGCAAATAATCGTGAGCTATATACAATGAGGTGTACCTGTGTATGTACAAGTAGACTTGGTTTATAATAGACTAAAATTCAAGTGTTCATAAGACTGATGGCATATGGAAAGAAACTGTTCTTGTACCTATTTGTCCTGGCATACAGTGATCTAAAGTGCCTACCAGAAGGAAGGAGTTGGAACAAGTGATGTCCAGGGTGTGATGGGTCTACAATGATGCTGCTTGCTCGCTTCCTGACTCGAGATGCATATAAGTCCTGGATCGAGGGCAACTTCACACTAATAGTCCTTTCCGCAGCCCTGACGGTTCCTTGGAGTCTATCCTTGTCTTGTTTGGTAGTTGATCCAAACCAGACAGTGATGGACGAACAGAGAACAGACTGGATTATTCTTGAATAGAATTGAATCAGTAGCTCCTGAGACAGGTTGTACTTCCTGAGTTGACGTAGGAAATACAACCTCTGCTGAGCCTTTTTGATAAGAGTGTCCGCGTTGGGTGTCCACTTCAGGTCCTGGGAGATTGTGACACCCAGAAACCTGTATGCCTCCTCACGGTTCCTAGGAACTGTGTCTGCTTGTGACTTTTGGTGCTTTCTGTGTGGGTTTTTGCATGCTGTCCCTCTAACTATGTGTGTTTTGCTCAGTGATCTGTTTACAAGTTTGTTTAATTGTCATTCAACCATTCATAAATACAGCCAAATGAAACAGTGTTACTCTGGGGTAGACCTACAGTACTTTCAGTTCTTAATGTTTAGCAGGGTCTTGCATCCATAAAAACATACATTTTTAAATTTATGTTGGTGGGGCCAGCCTGGTTGACATTCTGGACTTTTAAATGTTACTCCCTACCAATACTCCCGCCTTTTAACATTGTGAACCAGCGAGTTGTTTGTTGTGTCTCCCCTCTCGCTGTGAAACGGAGACAACTCTCTCTCCCTGATTAGGGAGAGAGAGAGAGAGAGCCTGTGGTATGTCGAATACCGGGTGAACACGTAGTCTTTGGAGTGCTGCACATCTGTGTCTTTGCTGTTGCGTTTGCTGCACGCTTGAGTGCTCGGTGGGGGGGGGGCGATGCATTTTTTGCTGGTGGGGGGAGGGGGGATTGTTGTTTGATGCTGCTTACACGCGGGAGGGAGGGGAGCTGGGGGGATCTTTGGGTTTCTAATATTTAGCTGTCATTCATTCTTTGGAGCACTCCTCTGTTTTCGTGAATGGTTGCGAAGAAAAAGCATTTCAGGATGTATATTGTATACATTTCTTTGACATTAAATGTGCCTTTGAAACCCATCAAATCCATATCTTACCTTCCCTTCCTGTCAGATTCCACCATTTGTCATCTCCACCTATCACCTTCCAGCTTCCATCACAACTTCCATCCTTCGACCCCAACTCTTCACCTATCACTTGCCAGCTGTACTTTCAACTCTTCCCTTTGCAAGATTCTTATTATTCTTATTCTTGAGTATGCAAGTGTAAAGGAGAGTGAAATGATTGTTACTCTGGACCTGATGCAGCATAAAAACACTTATAGGCATCCATTAGTCTCGTGAGACCATGGATTTGCACCTTGGAAGGTTTCTAGGGCGCAGGCCTGGGCAAGGTTGTATGGAAGACCAGCAGTTGCCCATGCTGCAAGTCTCCCCTCTCCACGCCACCGACGTTGTCCAAGGGAAGGGCATTAGGACCCATACAGCTTGGCACCAGTGTCATCGCAGAGCAATGTGTGGTTAAGTGCCTTGCTCAAGGACACGACACGCTGCCTCAGCCAAGGCTCGAACTCACGACCTTCAGATCACTAGACGAACGCCTTAACCACTTGGCCACGCGCCAACAAAAACACACAATAAGCAAAAAAATACACACAACTGTTTGAGTGTGGCCATCAATGCATTCGATTAGCTTACACAGAGACTGATTGTATGTTAATAAAGAGGCGCCTGGCACAGGAACGTAAGGTGACTCTGACAGGAAATGATGAAGTGCCCAAGTGACTCAGCAAAAGGAGCTTTTCTAGGCAGCAGCTAGGCATATAAAAACACAGAAGGGTAGTAACTATTCTGCCTCTTTATACTGGCTGTCTCCCGTCTACTCTTTCAGTCCAAGTGAAGAGTCTTGACCCAAAATGTCAACTGCATATTTCCTTCCACAGATACTGTCTGACCTGCTGAGTTCCTCCACCAGTTTTGTTTTTTTTTTGTTGCCCCAGATTCCAGCATCTACAGTTCCTTCTGTCTACACACATTCATTGCACCTATACACAGTACTTTTTGCACAGTAAAGAAAATCTGTACATTTTATGGGATCAGCAAATAAGCAGTAAACAGCCTGCTTCCACTCTGTGGCTCAGTAATGAGTGAGTCGGGATTGGGATTTCCAAACAATTGGGTGCTGGATTATCGAGTTTTATAGGATGCCCTATGGATAGGTGTGGATAAGCAATTACCTGCTCCTCCATCAGTGAATCCCTGAACCAGGAGAGAGTAGCCGTTTCCTTCAGCATGACTGGAATTGGGGGCCACTGCAAACTGCTTATACTTGGCATGGACAGTCTGGTTCTCAAAGTCCTCCATGTCAATTCCGAGTTCACAGTTCCTCCTTGCCGTTAGCAGACGTCTGTTCTGCAGACCTGCAAGCAATAAAGATTTACATAAAAGACTATTATAGGTTCGTAGCCAAGAGAGCGAGAGCAGCAAGAGAGACAGAGGGAGGGAAGGGAGGAAGGGGGGAGAGAGAGATGGAGAGATAAAGAGTGATAATATATAAACATATAGGCAGATAGAGTGAGAGAGACAGAGGAAGAGAGAAGTGAAGGAGAGTGAGGGAATGAGAGAAACATAGCGATGGAGAGATAGAGATATGGAGAAAAAGAGATGGAGCGATAGAGAGTGATAGAGATATGGAGAAAAAGAGATGGAGCGATAGAGAGTGATAGAGATATATAGTCAAAGATAGACAGGTAGAGAGAGGAGAGAGCAGAGTGAGATGCAGAGAAAGATATACTGTAGATATTTAGACAAAGAGAGGGAGTCAGAGATGTGGAGAGATAGAGAGATGGAGAAAGATGGAGAAGGAGAGAGAGAGAGAGACAAATGACACATTTCACTGTACACATGATAAATAATCTTGTCATATGCTGCAGTTGAAAGAAGAATTGATATTCATTAGGAAGGTAATGTTCTTCAAGAGAGTAATAATTCATCAGGAGAAGAATGAGTAATAGATATTCAACAGGAAAGGAATGTTCAACAGAAGAGGAATGTTCTTCAGGAGAGGAATGAGAAGTAGAAATTCATCAGGAGAGGAATGTTCTTCAAAAGAGCCAGGGATTTTCTTCTAAATATACACGTGACCGAGGAGCTACTGACTGCAAAACACTCTGTCTGCACAGTACAGGCTAGTCAGTATAGATTTCTAGAAGCAATCTCATGATACGTAAAAATTGGCTTATGGTCAAAGGAATTAAGAAGTTCCCTTAGCAGAATCCAGGCTAAATTCCAAAGGACAAATATCTAGTAGTACATGCTAATTATAGAACACTGTAAACATAGTAGATAATCCTGTTTGATACCAATCTGAATGATCAAATATAAAGCTGTGCGAGGGTTGAGCTTTGAAGGATAGAGAGACTTAAAGAGATAAAACATTGAATCCTGGGCTCATCGAAGCATTGATGTCTTGAAGTTGTGGAGCCACAAAGTACCAAAACCGGACTTGTCATAAAGCCAAGTGAACTCTGAGAGTCTTTTGTACTCATGGCCTTATTACAGTGTGTTATTAGCAAACAATCTGCTGGAGGAAATTGGCAGGTCAAGAGGCATTGGTGCGGGCCAGATAAAGGGCTTTGATTCGAACGTTCATAACTCATCTCCTCCCCACTGATGCCTCTCAGCCCATTAAATTCTTCCAGCGTCTTGGTTGTTGTTCCAGATTTCAATATCTGCCATCTCTACGTGCATTATTAATTCTAATGTGATAATTAATACATAGAACAATACTGCACAGTAGTCCCTTCGGCTCACGATGTCGTGCCAATCTTTTAACCTACTCCAACCTCAATCGAACCCTTCCCTCTGACATAGTCCTCCATTTTTCTAACATGGCATTTGCCTTCCTCACCACGGACTCTACCTGCAAGTTAACCTTTAGGGTGTTCTGCACAAGGACTCCCAGGTCCCTTTGCACCTCAGATTTTTGGATTTTCTCGCTATTTAGAAAATAGTCTGCACATTTATTTCTACTACCAAAGTGCAAGACCATGCATTTTCCAACATTGTATTTCATTTGCCACTTTCTTGCCCATTCTCCAAATCTGTCTAAGTCCTTCTGCAGCCTATCTGTTTCCTCAACGCTACCTGCCCCTCCACCGATCTTCGTATCATCTGCAAACTTGGCAACAAAGCCATCTATTCCATCATCTAAATCATTGATATACAGCATAAAAAGAAGTGGTCCCAACACCAACCCCTGCGGAACACCACTAGTCACTGGCAGTCATTCCCAGTCACTACCTCCTACCAATCAGCCAATGCTCTAAACATGCCAGTAACTTTCCTGTAATACCATTGGCTCTTAACTTGGTAAGCAGCCTCATGTGTGGCACCTTGTCAAAGGCCTTCTGAAAGTCCAAATATACAGCATCCACTGTGTCCCCTTTATCTATCCTACTTGTAATCTCCTCAAAGAATCCCAACAGGTTCGTCAGGCGGGATTTTCCCTGAAGGAAACCATGCTGACTTTGTCCTATCTTGTCCTGTGTCACTAAGTACTTCAGAACCTCATCCTTAAAAATTGACTTGAACATCTTCCCAACCACTGAGGTCAGGCTAACTGATCTATAACTGCCTTTCTTCCGCCTTCCTCATCTCTTAAAGAGTGGAGTGACATTTGCAATTTTCCAGTCCTCTGGCACCATGCCAGAGTCCAACAATTTTTGGAAGATCATTACTAATGCCCCACTATCTCGGCTGCTTTCAGAACCCTAGGGGGTGGTTCATCTGGTCCGGGTGACTTATGTACCCTTAGGTCTTTCAGCTTTTTGAGCACCTTCTCTCTTGTCATAGTAACTGCACCCGCTTCTCTTCCTTTGCACCCTTCAACATCTGGCACGTTGCTAGTGTCTTCCACAGTGAACACCAATGCAAAATGCTCATTTAGTTCATCTGCCATTTCCTTGGCCCCCATTATTATTTCCCTGGCCTCATTTTCTCGCAGTCCTATACCCACTCTCATCTCGCTTTTATTTTTTACATACTTGAAAAAACTTTCGCTATCCACTTTGATATTGTTTGCCAGCTTGCTTTCATATTTCATCTTTTGTCCCCCATTGAGTCTTTTAGTTGCACTCTGTAGGGTTTTTAAAGCTTTCCAATCCTCTGTCTTACCACTAATTTTTGCGTTGCTATATGCCCTCTTTTTTGTTTTTACATTGGCTTTGATTTTCCTTGTCAGCCACGATGGTAATATTTTGGCATTTGAGCATTTCTTTGTCTTTGGAATACATCCATCCTGCACCTTCCTCATTTTTCCCAGAAACTCACACCATTGCTGCTCTGCTGTCATCCCCGCCACCCACTCTGCCTACCTTCCTATCCCTCTGATACAACATGTAACCCTGGACTTTATATTCCCAATTACAACTATCCTTTAGCCACGATTCAGTGATGCTCACAACATCATACCTGACCATCTGTAATAGTGCAACAAGATCATCCATCTTATTATACACTGTGCATTGAGATATGACACTTTGAGTACTGTATTTGCTACTCTTTTTGAATCTGCATCCCTAATGCACTGATACTCACCCTGCTGGCTACAATTTTGTCCTGTCATCTGCCTACCCTTCCTGACAGTCTGACTGCACGCCATCTTTTCTTTTTTTAACCATCTGTCCTATCCCAAGTCCCTTCACTCCAGTTCCCACACCCCTGCCAAATTAGTTCAAACCCTCCCCAACAGCTCTAGCAAACCTGCCTGTGAGAACTTCGGGTTCAGGCGCAACACGTCACTTTTGAACAGGTCATACCTCCCCCAGAAGAGATCCCAATGATCCAAGAACCTGAAGCCCTGCCCCCTGCACCAGCTTCTCAGCCACGCATTCATCTGCCAGATCTTCCTGTTTCTACCCTCAGTGGCACGTGGCACAGGCAGCAATCCAGAAATTACTATCCAGAAGGTCGGGCTTCTCAGCTTTCTACCTAGCTCTCTAAATTCTCTTTTCAGGTCCTCTTTGCTTTTCCTTCCCATGTCATTGAGTCCAAGGCATCTAGCTGCTCTCCCTCCCTCTCCAAGCACTGTGGACGCGAGCTGAGACGTACCTGACCCTGGCACCAGTGAGGCAACATACCATTCGGGTGTCCCATTCACGTCCACAGAACCTCCTATCTGTCCCCTATCACTACCGCTCCCCTCTTCTCCCTCTTTCCCTTCTGCACCACAGACCAATGCTCAGTGCCAGTAACCTGGTCTCCATGGCATTCCCCTGGGAGGTCATCCCCCACAACAGTGTGCAAAACACTGGGCCAAGAGTCATTGGAGTTTAGAAGAATGAAGCGGGATCTCATTGAAACCTATCGAATATTGAAAGGCCGGGACAGAGTGGATGTGGAGATGTTGCTTCCTATAGTGGGGGACTGTAGGAGCACACAGCTCCAAGACAGGAGAATGTACCTTTAAAATAGAAATGAGGAGGAATTTCTTCAGCCAGAAGATGGGGAACCTGAGGAATTCATGCCAGAGATGGCTGTGGAGGCCAAGTCATTGGGTATATTTAAAGTGGAGGTTGAAGGGTTCCTAATTAGTAAGTGTCAATGAATGACAGGAGACAAGGTAGATGAATGGAGTTGAGAGGGACAATCAATCAGTCATGATTGAATAGCGGAGCAGATTCAATGGATCAAATAGCTTAATTCTTATGGTCTTATGATAGTTCTTGGGCTAAAGAGGTCAAGAGACATAGGAGAAAGAAGGAACTTGTATGATCAATATTGAACGGTGGACCAGGCCTGAAGAGTAAGATGGTCAAGGTATGTCTTATGTCCTATGTTTCCAAGTTTTCTTGCTTCGGCTGCAATATATAGTGATGTTCTCATGGTAAATGAGTAATGATAATAGGCTTACTCTTGTCACAAATACCAAGGTACAAAAAAAATCATTCCAAACAAGATTCCACCAACGTAGTACCAATGGAAAAGCAATAACAGAGTTCAGAATGCTTCATTATAACAACAACTATCTGTAATGAAAGTACATTCTTTGGGAGTGAAGGGGCTGGCTGTGAAAGGTGGCACAGAGATGAACGGGGGGCAGAATTGTTCTCAGTGGCCACTTTATTAGATAGATTTGTACACCTGCTCATTAATGCAAATATCATATGGCAGCAACTCAATGCATAAAGCACGCAGACATGGTCAAAGAGTTCAGTTGTTGTGCAGAACAAATACCAGAATATTGGGGAAGAAATGTGAACTAAATGACTTTGACTGTGGAATGAATGTTGGTGCCAGATGGGGTGGTTCGAGTATCTCAGAGACCGCTGATCACCTGGGATTTACACGCACAACAGTCTCTAGAGTTTACAGGGAATGGTGTGAAAAACAAAAGAAAAACATTCAGTGAGCATCAGTTCTGTGGACGAAAATTCCTTGTTAATGAGAAAGGATGGGGGAGAATAGTGATTCAAGCTGACAGGAAGGTGACAATAACTCAAATAACCACATGTTGCAACAGAGGTGTGCAGAAGAGCACGTATGAATACACAACACTTCGAACCTTGAACCAGCAGCGGAAGACCACAAACGTACATCCAGAAGTCACTTTATTACATACAGGTGGTACCTAATAAAGTGGTCATTGAGCATATCTCCAATAAAAATGCTGGAGGAATGCAGCAGGTCAGGCAGCATCTATGAAAGGAATAAAGAGTCGACCTGCAGGGCCGACACCCTTCATCAGGGTTCTGATGTAGGGTATTGGCCAGAAATGTTAACTCTTTTTCCCTCTCCATAAATGCTGACTGATCTGCTGAGTTCCTCCAGCATTTTCTGTGTGTTCTTCAAGATTTCTAGCTCTTTTGTGTTTAGAATTATCTCCACTGTTCTTTTATTTCCTTAAACATCCTAATGGCTAGAGCAGGGGTCCCCAACCTTTTTTGCACTGCGGACCAGTTTCATACTGACAATATTCTTGCGGACCGGCCGACCGGGGGTGGGGGGGGCGTGGGTAGGGTTGGCAATGGACAAGAGCAGCAGTCAAATACGCAAACAACAGGAATTCTGCAGATGCTGAAAATTCAAGCAACACACATCAAAGTTGCTGGTGAATACAGCAGGCCAGGCAGCATCTCTAGGAAGAGGTGCAGTTGACATTTCAGGCCGAGACCCTTCGTCAGGACTAACTGAAGGAAGAGTGAGTAAGAGGTTTGAAAGTTGGAGGGGGAGGGGGAGATTCAAAATGATAGGAGGAGACAGGAGGGGGAGGGATGGAGCCAAGAGCTGGACAGGTGATTGGCAAAAGGGACACGAGAGGATCATGGGACAGGAGGTCTGGGAAGAAAGACAGGGGCGGGGGGGATCCCAGAGGATGGGCAAGGGGTATATTCAGAGGGACAGAGGGAGAAAAAGGAGAGTGAGAGAAAGAATGTGTGTATAAAAATAAATAACAGATGAGGTACGAGGGGGAGGTGGGGCATTAGTAGAAGTTAGAGAAGTCGATGTTCATGCCATCAGGTTGGAGGCTACCCAGACGGAATATAAGGTGTTGTTCCTCCAACCTGAGTGTGGCTTCATCTTTACAGTAGAGGAGGCCGTGGATAGACATGTCAGAATGGGAATGGGATGTGGAATTAAAATGTGTGGCCACTGGGAGATCCTGCTTTCTCTGGCGGACAGAGCGTAGGTGTTCAGCAAAGTTCCCTGGCCCCCACCGCTTTATTTTCATCATGGATGTCCAATCCCTATATACTTCCATCCCCCATCAGGAAGGTCTCAAAGCTCTACGCTTCTTTTTGGATTCCAGACCTAATCAGTTCCCCTCTACCACCACTCTGCTCCGTCTAGCGGAATTAGTCCTTACTCTTAATAATTTCTCCTTTGGCTCCTCCCACTTCCTCCAAACTAAAGGTGTAGCTATGGGCACCTGTATGGGTCCTAGCTATGCCTGCCTTTTTGTTGGCTTTGTGGAACAATCTATGTTCCGTGCCTATTCTGGTATCTGTCCCCCACTTTTCCTTCGCTACATCGACGACTGCATTGGCACTGCTCCCTGCACGCATGCAGAGCTCGTTGACTTTATTAATTTTGCTTCCAACTTTCACCCTACCCTCAAGTTTACCTGGTCCATTTCCGACACCTGCCTCCCCTTTCTAGATCTTTCCTTCTCTGTCTCTGGAGACAGCTTATCCACTGATGTCTACTATAAGCTTAATGACTCTCACAGCTATCTGGACTACTCCTCTTCTCACCCTGTCGCTTGCAAAAACGCCATCCCCTTCTCGCAATTCCTCCGTCTCTGCCGCATCTGCTCTCAGGATGAGGTTTTTCATTCTAGGATGAGGGAGATGTCCTCCTTTTTTAAAGAAAGGGGCTTCCCTTCCTCCACTATCAACTCTGCTCTTAAACGCATCTCCCCCATTTCACGTACATCTGCTGTCACTCCATCCTCCCGCCACTCCACTAGGAATAGGGTTCCCCTGGTCCTCACCTACCACCCCACCAGCCTCCGGGTCCAACATATTATTCTCCGTAACTTCCGCCACCTCCAACGGGATCCAACGGGATCCCACCACTAAGTACATCTTTCCCTCCCCTCCTCTCTCTGCTTTCCGCAGGGATCGCTCCCTACACGACTCCCTTGTCCATTCGTCCCCCCTATCCCTCCCCACTGATCTCCCTCCTGGCACTTATCCGTGTAAGTGGAACAAGTGCTACACATGCCCTTACACTTCTTCCCTTACCGCCATTCAGGGCCCCAAACAGTCCTTCCAGGTGAGGCAACACTTCACCTGTGAGTCGACTGGGGTGATATACTGCGTCCGGCGCTCCCGATGTGGCCTTTTATATATTGGCGAGACCCGACGCAGACTGGGAGACCGCTTTGCTGAACACCTACGCTCTGTCCGCCAGAGAAAGCAGGATCTCCCAGTGGCCACACATTTTAATTCCACATTCCATTCTCATTCTGACATGTCTATCCACAGCCTCCTCTACTGTAAAGATGAAGCCACACTCAGGTTGGAGGAACAACACCTTATATTCCGTCTGGGTAGCCTCCAACCTGATGGCATGAACATCGACTTCTCTAACTTCCGCTAATGCCCGACCTCCCTCTCGTACCCCATCTGTTACTTATTTTTACACACACATTCTTTCTCTCACTCTCCTTTTTCTCCCTCTGTCCCTCTGAATATACCCCTTGCCCATCCTCTGGGTTCCCCCCCACCCTTGTCTTTCTTCCCGGACCTCCTGTCCCATGATCCTCTCGTATCCCTTTTGCCAATCACCTGTCCAGCTCTTGGCTCCATCCCTCCCCCTCCTGTCTTCTCCTATCATTTTGGATCTCCCCCTCCCCCTCCAACTTTCAAATCCCTTACTCACTCTTCCTTCAGTTAGTCCTGACGAAGGGTCTCGGCCTGAAACTTCGACTGTACCTCTTCCTACAGATGCTGCCTGGCCTGCTGCGTTCACCAGCAACTTTGATGTGTGTAGCAGTCAAATACGTTGGGTTTACCCCGAGAAAGACTACAATGACCATGAAGCCTTGCGCGGGCATCAGTGCGCATATGTGACTTACGCATGCGTGCACGTGCCGATTACTTTTCTACAAATCGCTTTTGGCGATTCTGTTCGGGGGTGGGGGTTAATCAGAACTGGAATATCGGTGATAAGTGGCTAATACACTCAATTTCATTTCTAAAAGTGTTTATCTAACGAATTTAATATTAAACACGCAGCGGATATTTTCCTCGCATGAATATAGTGATAAGTCAATTATCAGGGGAGGACAGGGGAGCTTGAAGTAAGTGTTGAACGAACTCCCAGTAGAAGTGGCAGAAGCAGGTTCGATATTATCATTTAAAGTTAAATTTGATAGGTATGTGGACAGGAAAGGAATGGAGGGTTCTGGGCTGAGTGCAGGTCGGTGGGACTAGGTGAGAGTAGTGTTCGGCACAGACTAGAAGGGCAGAAATGGCCTGTTTCCGTGCTGTAATTGTTATATGGTTATATAAGTCAATAGAATCATAACATTTTAAGTAACGTTTGGATATTGAACACAGCGCATATTTCCCCCGCATGAACTTATAACATCATTGCAACGCACCAATATCGCTGAATCAGTGGGAGCCCTGGGCTCAAGACGGTCCTATGGAGGGGTGATGGGAGACTGCGATACTCGAAGGGGGTTCTTTATGTCCAGTCTATTCCGCAATTTAGTTTTCTTGCATTCATTGCAGAGATACGTTGGAAATGGAAGCAACGTTTTCAGTGCTTTCGTGGCTATCTCAGGATATTTAGCCTTGACTTTGATCCGGAATGCCGGCAGAGACGTTATGTCAAACATACTTTTCAGCCCGCCGTCATTTGCAAGCTTGAGGAGTTGCTCTCCTTCCCGCGCTGACATGGACGCGTAATGACCTCGCGTGCGTAATGACTCAACAGTGGGCGTGACAGGGAACGAGGAAAGGTGCAGCTGACTCATATCGCCAAATCTATAGCGTTTCCTCGTGGCCCAGTAGCGCATGCTCTGCGGCCCGGTACCGGTCCGCAGCCCCGTGGTTGGGGACCGCTGGGCTAGAGAACGAATAAATGGGTATGAAATTTAATCCAAACAAACTTTAGAAAAGATGTATAAAACAATAAGTTATACTTATATACACAAGTGAATCTGCAGATGCTGGAAGTTCAGAGTAACGCACATAAAATGCTGGAGGAACTCAGTGAGCTAGGCAGTATCTATGAAGAGGAATAAATAGTCGATGTTTTGGGCCGAGACCCTTCATCAGAACTGAATATTTATATTACTGCCTCGTAATGGTAGAACACTCAGGAGTGTTACAAAAGAACTGAACCACAGATGATTGAGAGCTCTGCCAAAGAGGAAGGTTTTAAGGAGTATCTTAAGAAAATCTTTGCCTTAAGAAAAGCAGCCAGGCTTAGAGATGATATTCCAGAGATCAGGGCCAATTCAGCTGAAGGTGGCTGCTGCCAATAGAAATCTATGCAAGAGACCGGAGTGGCAGGAATACAGAGTAGAGGCGGTATATATGGACCCTTTATGGCCAGCATGGAGATGGTGGGTCAATGTTTCATGCCGTGTCACTCTGTGTCTCTGTCCAATCTAACCCTTTAATAAAAATAGTATTCTTCCAACCTTCTTTATATCAGGGGAAGCCCTTCTTTATTATACACTCAAAGGTTCAAAAGGCTCAAAGGTTCATTTATTATCAAAGTATACAAAGGTGGGAGGAGAAGATGGCAGCGCGATGCAGCACGCGCAGCTCTCCGGTGAAATTATATTGTATTCGTAAGTAGGACGCTGTGCACAATTCTGATTTGATGGAGACAGAAGTGAGAAGCAGAGGAACATCTGGAGTAACTTCTGAAATGTCCGGTTCGCTGCTGCTGCTGCTACTGTGCGATCGAGAATCTCTGGAGGGGAGGCCCCAAAATCCCCGGCTTTGCCTGCTGCTGGTGGCCGGGGCTGGGGTCAAAGCGCTCGGCAGAGATGGTGCTCGGTACTCAGTGTTGGAGGGCTGAACAGAGCTCGAAGTTTTCGGAGGACTCAGAGTCAGACTGTGGTCGGGCATGGCAGGGAGAGTTTTCTTCCTTCTCCCGTCTGTGTGAGATGTGGGACTTTCGAGAGACTTTGAACTTTTTTACTGTGCCATGGCCTGTTCTTCATCAAGTTATGGTATTGTTGCACTGTTGTAACTATATTTTATAATTATGTGGTTTTTGTTAGTTTTTCAGTCTTGGTCTGTCCTGTGTTTCTGTGATATCACACCGGAGGAATATTGTATCATTTCTTAATGCGTGCATTACTAAATGACAATAAAAGAGGACTGCGTGTCCTCATAATCTAATCTAAAAACTCTGAAGTTCTTCTTCTCCAGATTAGTCACGAAACCAAGAAAGAAAAGACTGGTAGCACGATCACCAACCCCCAAATTCTTCATCCCCACACAAAAGAAACAAAATGGAACAGGCACATCAATCCCCAATTTCCCTAACCCCCCCCACACAAAAAAAAACAAGAAAGATCAGGTGAAAATCATAGAATATAAAAAAAACTATAAGACTAAACAAAAGTCCATGTCCAAAGTGCAGAAAACCTACGTAACATTCTCTGGGCACAGCAGCAGTCTCACCCCTCTCCGACAGCAGAGTGATCCCCAGCGATCAAAGGGCAGTCTCCCTCTCCGACAGCAGAGTGACTCCCCACCTGGCGCTCACCTTCTGCGTTTGCCTCGATGTTTCACTCTCCCTCGTCCCTTTGATTGGTAAACAACAGAAGCTTTAATCATGAAACAGGGTCAAACGTTGGTTCACGCCCCATCCTGCAGCCTCTTGCCACGGGGTTCGTGCACACCGCCTCCTCCTCCCGGAATCCTCTCGGAGACTGCAGAGCATGAAAACACCCGAAAGATCTCCAAACTGAAAATCACAGGCTCCAACAGTTCCACAATCACATTCAAGATGAAAAACAAAGGTAAAAAAAATAAAAGAAGTGAAATATATGGTTTCATGATTTATCCAGAAGATCTCAACTGAAGTAGCATCGTACACAGGTGACATTTTGACCAGAAGGTCTGGAAACTCATTCTTTAACTATGTTAATTACACCGCGATAACAAGCCTTTCATCCCAATAGACCCACACCCTCTGATTACGCCCATGTGACCAAGCAACCTACTAACCCATATGTCCTTGGAACGTGGGAGGAAACTGAAGCACCCAGGGGAAGCCCATGCAGTCACAGGGAAAACGTAAAGACAGTGGAGGGAATTGAACCCCGGTCGTTGGCGCTATAAAGCTCATTCAAATGCCACGGGTAAAAGGTACAACCAACTGCAGTGCTTGTTATTGCTCTAACCCAGTTTACACCTGGGGATATACTTCATAATTTTACAATAACTTTCTCAAATACCACAAGTAAAATAAACTGTGGTGTTTGTTGTCATGTTGAGTCATCTGGTGGGGTGACCTCCTCTTCATTGGTTGGGCAGATTTGGTTAATGTGTACATGTGGAAATAAAGAAGTCAGATTTGAGCATAAAATTGATAATGTCAATGGCTAAAAGGCGTGTCAACAGATTTAGTCCGCAAATGGGTAAATATCTCATTGTACGAGGAAATCTGCAGCTGCTGGAATTTCAAGCAACACACATCAAAGTTGCTGGTGAACGCAGCAGGCCAGGCAGCATCGTCTAGGAAGAGGTACAGTCGACGTTTCGGGCCCAGACCCTTCGTCAGGACTAACCGAAGGAAGAATCAGTAAGAGATTTGAAAGTGGGACGGGGAGGGGGAGATCTGAAATGATAGGAGAAGACAGGACGGGACAGAAAGCAGGATCTCCCAGTGGCCACACATTTTAATTCCACGTCCCATTCCCATTCTGACATGTCTATCCACGGCCTCCTCTACTGTAAAGATGAAGCCACACTCAGGTTGGAGGAACAACACCTTATATTCCGTCTGGGTAGCCTCCAACCTGATGGTATGAACATTGACTTCTCTAACTTCCACTAATGCCCCACCCCCCTCTCGTACCCCATCCGTTATTTATTTTCATACACACATTCTTTCTCTCACTCTCCTTTTTCTCCCTCTGTCCCTCTGACTATACTCCTCGCCCATCCTCTGGGTTTTCCCCCCCTCCCCCTTTTCCTTCTCCCCGGATCTCCTGTCCCATGATCCTCTCATATCCCCTTTGCCAATCACCTGTCCAGCTCTTGGCTCCATCCCTCCCCCTCCTGTCTTCTCCTATCATTTTGGATCTCCCCTCCCGCTCCCACTTTCAAATCTCCTACTGGATCTTCTTTCAGTTAGTCCTGACGAAGGGTCTCGGCCCGAAACGTCAACTGTACCTCTTCCTAGAGATGCTGCCTGGCCTGCTGCGTTCACCAGCAATTTTTAAATATCTCGTTGGTGAGGTTCAATATGATTGTCATACAGCATTGAAGCAGGCCCCTTGTCCCACTGGAAAGCAGAATCCATCATCAAGGACCCTCACTATCCTGTACCATCTGGAAGGAGGTACAGGAGCCACACCACTTGGTTCAAAAGGAGCTATTACCCCTCAACCATCAGGCCCCTGAAGAAGGGTGGATAACTTTACTCGCCTCAACGCTGAACTGATTCCACAACCTATGGACTCACTTTCCAGGACTCTGCAACTCATGTTCTCAATATTATTTATTACTTATTTATCATTATTATTATTTTGTCTTTCTTTTTGTATTTACACAATTTGTCATTTTTTACACGTTGCTTGTTTGTGTGTAGTTTTGCATTGATTCGGATGTGTTTCTGTGGATTTGCTATGAAAACAAACCTCAGGATAGTGCATGGCGACATGTATGTACCTTGATAATAGATTTACTTTGCACTTTGAACTTTGTATTTGGCAATAGGATCAAAGCCTTTCAAGGTAAAGCAAGGAAACTAAGTACCAACTTTCTGACAGACAGGAAAATAATTTCATTAGGGCTAAGGCCCCAGCTTACAGTCCAGCCTCCGCCGTTGCTCTCCATGTCACAGTAAACACTGAGTGGAAGGAATGGTCCAGACGGGTATATCTGATAAATGCCGCTCATGTGAAAGCCTTGGCGGTAAAGGTCTGAACAATCCAGGACAAAGTTAAACCAGGGAGTCCCATTGTTCAAGGTATTCGCATCTACTCCTGGATGGGAATCAGGATAGTATTAGTGAGAGACATATCTCAGGTTCAGCATCAAGCAGCATACTGACATCATAATTGTCTCAAAGTGATTAGGTTTTCATTTCACTCTTGGTTCTGCATCCTGCCTAACTCCATCCAAATTCAGCTCATCTGCACCTCTCTTACACTCCGTACTCACAAAGGCCTGGTATTGATAACTAGCCCCTTTCCTTCACTACTAACATCTCACTACTAACATTACCCTTATTTCATCACCTGCTTGAACTTGTGACTTCCAATTGACTCTGTCCTCTTTGTATTGAAGACCATAGGAAAGTGGAGTAAAGGAAATTACAGAGGCATGAGAGAGGAGATGGCCAGAGTTGATTGGGAAAGAACATTGCAGGGATGACAGCAGAGCAGTAATGGTTGGAATTTCTGGAAAAAATTCGGAAGGCACAGGATCTTCACATCCCAAAGAGGAAGAAGAATTCTACAGACAAAAAACACACAACCATCACTAAAAAGGGAAGTCAAGGCCAACAGAAGAGCCAAAGAGAGGGCATATAGTAAAGCAAAAATTAATGGGAAGTTAGGGGATTGGGAATTTTCTAAATACCAACAGAAGGCAACTAACAATATCGTTAAGAAGGTAAAGATGGAATGGGAAAGTAAGCTAGCCAATAATACTAAAGAGGATACCAAAAGTCTCTTCAGATACATGAAGTGTAAAAGAGAGACAGGAGTGGATATCGGACCACTGGAAACGATGCTGTAGTGGTAGTAATGAGAGACAAGGAAATGGAGAATGAACTGAAGAAGTATTTTGCATCAGTCTTCACTGTGAAAGATACTAGCAGTGTGGTGGAAGTTCCAGGTGTCAGGGGTAATGAGGTGTATGAAGTTACCATGACTAGAGAGAGGGATCTTGGGAAACTGAAAGGATTGTAGGTAGATAAGTCACCAGGAACAGATGGTCTACACCCGTTTCAAAAGGAGGTGGTTGAGTAGATTGTGCATGCTTTAGTAATGATCTTTCAAGAATCACTAGATTCTGGAATGGATCTGGAAGACTGGAAAATTGCAAATGTCACTCCACTCTTCAAGAACAGAGAGAGGCAGAAGAAAGGAAATGATAGGTCAGTTAGTCTGACCTCAGTGGTTGGGAAGATGTTGGAATCAACTGCTAAGGAAGTGATTTTGGGGTACTTGAAGGCACATGATAAAAAAAAGCCATAGTCGGCATGGTTCCCTCAAGGGAAAATCTTGCCCAATTAATCTGTTGGAATTCTTTGAAGAAATAACAAGCAGAATAGAAAAGGGAGTATCGGTGGATGTTGTGTACTTGGATTTTCAGAAGGCCTTGGACAAGGTGCCACACATGAGGCTGCTTAACAAGCTACAGGCCCATGGTATTACAGGAAAGATTCTAGCATGGACAAAGCAATGGCCGATTGGCAGGAGGCAAAGTGGGGGAATAAAGGGAGCCTTTTCTATTTGGCTGCCAGTGGCGACAAGCGGTGTTCCACAGGGGGCTGTGTTGGGCCCCTTTCTTTTCAAGTTATATGTCAATGGTTTGGATGATGGAATTGATGGCTTTGTTGCATAGTTTGGTACGTGGATAGGTGGAGGGGCAGGTAGGTTTGAGGAAATAGGGAGGCTACAGAAGGACTTAGACAGTTTAGGAGAATGAGCAAAGAAGTGGCAGATGGAATGCAGTCACAAACAAGAGAAAATCTGCAGATGCTGGAAATCCAGGCAACACACACAAAATGCTGGTAGAACTCAGCAGGCCAGGCAGCATCTATGGAAAAAAGTACAGTCCATGTTCCAGGCCGAGATGCTTCATCAGGACCTGATTAAGCTCGTAATGAGTTATCTCTTACTGCAAATACAAACTAACACCAACATAACTCGATATTGCATGGGAATAATGGTGACAAGGCCAATTCCCAGTAAATGAACGTCTAGGGTAAATATGATTTGGGTAAACACAAGCATAAAAGTTTGAATGTTCCTTTAGGGGAAAGCAGGACTGTTACTTACACCAACACTGACACAGCCATGCATTTACCTTCCGCTAGGAAGCAATAATTTAACTCACACCAGTTTAAACTTCAAATTGAAATTGTATTGACAAACTACAGTGCCTATAAAAAGTACTCTCCCCCACCCCCGGAAGTTTTCATGTTTTATTGTTTTACAACATTGAATCACAGTGGATTTAATTTGACTTTTTTGACACTTTTCAACAGAAAAAGACTCTTTTGTGTTAAAGTCTTTGTAGACTCAAAACAGATCTCTACAAAGTGATCTAAATTAATTACAAATATAAAACACAAAATAAATCATTGCATAAGTACTTACATCCTTTAATACGACATACCAAATCATCACTGGTGCAGCCAGAAGTCACCTTATTTAGTTAAATTCAGATCACCTGTGTGCAATCAAGGTGTTTCAATTGATTGTAGAAAAAAATACACTTTTATCTGCTTACTAACCATTTATCAGTATATACAGAAGAATTAGTTGTCATCATTTTGGGCTTACAATGGGTGGAGGGAATTTGTCCTTGCAAAGTTGTAATTTGTTCAGATTCTTTTTGGGTGTTGACTGGTATTAACTTCTTAGTTTAATTTATCGAAACTATTTATTTAAACTTCACTTAGTGATCCAACCTTTCTCTTTGGAGGAATAAAGGAATTTATTCCTTTATGGATCGGTTTCAAGAAGGCCGATTGATGTCCTTTGAGAAATTAGTAACTAAATATTCTCTCTCATACTCACACTTTTTGCAGTATCTTCGGGTCAGACATTTCTTACAAGAATATTTAAGTAATTTTCCATGTATACAAGATTCTGACCTGTTAGACATTATTTTAGAAATGAACCCTTTAGTGAAAGGTTTCATTGGGAAAATTCATAATTTACTATTACAACAGGATAATTATCCTGTACTTAAGATTAAGCAAGATTGGGAAAGAGAGTTTAACGTGACCTTGATAACAAAGGATTGGTTGTGAATTTTGAAGTTGGTTAACTCTTCTTCAATTTGTGCCAGTCACTCTCCAATTCAATTTAAAATTGTACGTGGTTATTATTTGACAAAGGAGAGAGTGTCTAAAATATTTCCTAATGTTATAGTTGTAATAGATGTAAAACTGAGACAGCTATATTGACACATATGTTTTGGTCGTGTTCTGTATTGAAACAGTTTTGGAAATCTATTTTTTCTACAATTTCTAAAGCTTCAAAAATTAACTAAAATCCTAATAAATTGAAAGTTTTGTTCAGTATAATCCCTCAATATATTCGTGGTGTTTCTATATTAGACCAATATGTAATTGCATTTGTCACACTATTGGCCAGAAGGGCTATTTTATTAAAATCGAAAGATGCCTCTGCTCCCACTTTGATACAATGGTTTTCCCAGGTGATGTTATGTCTTAGTTTGGAGAAAATCAGAAGTCGAACTTTTGATCCTCGATTTGACTTTGAGAAAAGGTGGGGTTCTTTTGCCCGCTACTATCGTTTGATTGAGTTAATTAAGATGGTCCCCTTCTGATTCTTGGGTAAATGGATTTGGTTGGTGGATTGATGTCTTTTTCCTAATGGAAGCTTGTATGGTGTATAGCTCTGGGTTTGTGCTCCAAATGTTTTTTTTTGTTAGGACTTTTTTTTGTTTCAGTTAGCAGGGGTTCTTTTTCCTTCTTTCTTTTCTCCAAAAAAAAGCTTTAACATTTTGATTTTTTTATTATTATTGATATATTGTTCAACTTGGTTGATAGTTTAACACTTATTGTACATATTGATATATCGACTCGATTACTTCAATGTATTTTTTTTGTTGTTGATTTTCAATAATAATTAATAAAAAGATTTAAAAAGAAAAGTCTAGTCTTAAAACAGGTCAGTGGGTCATATTTACTGCTAGAAGCTCTTCAAACATTATTTCATCTTTAAAGTATTGGTTTACATGGCTTTTTCTTGGGTGTCTCTGCACACAGAGGTGTTGAGGAGAACGAGCAGGTTGATTGTCCAAAAAAGCTGTTAAAAGATCAATGTAGATTTAGACTTTCCACTTAGCAAATCAGAAGTTATGGGGTTGGTGGGCTAAGAATTAGGGGACGATGGCAAAACTTGTTGGATAAAGGGCATAAGGTTTTACAGAATACGTAAAACTATTGGATTGATGGGAAAAGGGGGTAAAACAAGAAGGGAAAGAATTAAATAACTTGACTTAGAATTGGGCACACTACGGTTAATCATTCCTTATATCTTGTTGGAAAACCAGTCTGAGGTGTGTAGGTTTGGCCATCATTATGAAACGTTTGAACTCATTCTTTTACGAGGTGAAGCATACAGGGTTGAAAGAAAGCAAACACAGACTGCACTACTAGCTTTGGGGATTGATAGTTTTCATTTAAAAACTTTACTAAGTTATAAAAGTAACTTTAATTTAATTCACAATATCGTCTTCCATTATTTACAAACGTTCAGGCTTTTGGGGGTAATTTAGCTTTCATTTGATGAAGAACTAGTAGGGGTTTTATTTCCCAATTCTCTACACCACACTCCAGTCCAGTTGATGGTGGTAATGTACCTTTAAGTTGGACTGCCAACCACCATTAAAAGTCCGAAGAAGAAGAAGAAGTTCCAACTGCTGGTGAGTCAGTATCCTGGCAAACACTACACCATGAAGACAAAAGAACACTCCAATCAACTCTGAGAAAAGGTTATTGAAAAGCACGAGTCAGGAGATGAATACAAGACAATGTCCAAGTCACTGAATATCACTTGGAGAACAGTTAAGTCAATCATCAAGAAATGGAAAGAATATGGCACAGGTGTAAATCTGCCTAGAGCAGGCTGTCCTCAAAAACTGAGTGACTGTGCAAGAAGGGGACTAGTGAGGGAGGCCACCAAGAGACCCCATGACAACTCTGGGGGAGTTACAAGCTTCAGTGGTTGAGATGGGAGAGACTGTGCATACGACTGTTGTCTGGGTGCTTCAGCAGTCACAGCTTAATCAGAGAATGGCAAAGAGAAAGCCACTTTTGAAAAACCTCACGTGAGCTCTTGGTTAGTTTGCCAGAAGGCATGTGCTAGACTCTGAAGTCAGCTAGAAGAAGGTTCTGTGGTCTGATGAAACCAAAATTGAGCTATTTGACTATCAGACTAAATGCTATGTTTGGCATAAGCCAAACACTGTACACCATCCCTACCATGAAGCATGGCGATGGCTGCATCATGCTGTGGGGAGGTTTCACTTCAGCAGCCCTGGAAGGTTTGTGGAGGTAGAGGGTAAAATGAATGCAGCAAAGTTCAGGGAAATCCTGCAGGAAAACCTGATGCAGTCTGCAAGAGAACTACGACTTAGAAGAAGTTTTGTTCTCCAGCAAGACAATGACCCCAAGCAAAAAGTCAATGCTACACAGGGATGGCTTAAAAACAACAAAGTTAATGTCCTGGAGTAGCCATGTCAGAGTCCAGACCTCAATCCAACTGAGAATTTGTGGCCAGACATGAAAAAGGCTGTTCACTCATGATCCCCATGCAATCTGACAGAGCTTGAGAAATCTTGTAAAGAATGTGGAAAAATTGCAGTGTCCAGATGTGCAAACCTGACAGAGATCTAGCCACACAGACTCCAGGCTGTAATTGCTGCCAAAGGTGCATCTAGTCAATACTGATTTGAAGGGGGTGAATACTTATGCAAACAGCTATTTTGTGTTTAGTAATTGTAATAAATTTAGACCAATTTGTAGAAAATCATTTTCTCTTTGACACTAAAGATTCCTTTTTGTTAATCAGTGTCAAAAAGCCAAATTACATCCACTGTGATTCAATGTTGTAAAACAATAAAACATGAAAACTTCCAAGGACAGTGAGTACTTTTTATAGGCACTGTATTTTAAACTATAACAAATACAATAAACTATGTAATACAAAATAAAGAAAAGGCTCATCACATATATATGAGTCTATATCAATGACATAATCATTATTGCTTAATCAATTCAGTTTGTTTCATTTTATTTACACACAGTATTGAAATGGTTTTGCACTGAAGAATCCATCCCAGAAAAAAAAATATTTACGCACCGTCCAAGGAAAAGGCGACAAATTTTCCCCAAGGTCATATGCTATCTAGCTAACTAAAAGTTATCTGTACGTTCTCCATGAGACCATTGTCTGCACAAGGATTTTACGACAGCGATACCTGTCCTTCCAAATGGGCTGGACGAGCGTTTCACCATGTTCTTCTGCGATGTTCAACATCTGTTTCCATTTTCCTTCTTTGATCCCGCACCTTCTCTAAAAAATGGTCCCCCAATCTTTTTCCTACGGTCTCTCTAGAATGTTCCCAAGACAAATCCTTTTGGCTAATTTAACAAGCCTAATTATCAACCAACTGATTTTTAAATTTTAAACAGCAAAGATGAACTACCCAATTGTATAATGTAATTATAGGAACACTGACTGCATTTTGAGAAAATCTGCAGAAAATAGAATAAAGTATAACTGTGTTAATGAAATAAAGCATAGTCTTATACCAGGGTATTACACCACATTCTCCTGCATTTACCCGTAACCTTTGACGCCCTTACTAATCAAGTACCTAGCAACCTCAGCTTTAAATATACTGAACAAGTTGGACTCCATAGCTGTCTATGGTAATGAATTTTTCAGATTCACTGCTCTCTGGCTGAAGAAATTCCTCCTCATCTGTGTTCTAAAGAGACGTGCCTCCTTTCTGAGGCTGTGCCTTCTGGTCCTGGACTCTTCACTACTGGGAACATCCTCTCCACGTCCACTCTCTATCTGGGCTTCTCAAAATTCGATAGGTTTCAACGAGGTCCCCCTCATTCTTCTAAACGCCAGCGAGTACAGACTCAGAGCCATCAAACGCTCCTCGTAGGTTAACCGTTTCACACCCAGGATCCTCTTCTGGACCTTCTCTAATGCCAGCATATTCTTTCTTAGCTTGTCTGAACCAAAGCCTGAAATGAGCTCTGTAACCCGGACCCTTTCTGAGGAGGCATTCTTCCTGACTAAAATAAAAGTTTACTTCTTTGCATTTTGTTATCAAAAACGCAGTGGTTATCTGAAGGGCCAAGTTTCTCCACCGAATGAGCATAATTCGGAGTGCTTTGAAACAGATTGAAAGATTTTACGTGATCTTTATTAGTAAGAGTGTTACTCCCAATTACCGTCTCCGAGCCTCCATCACTGCTGGTCTCTACGGTCCCTGCTCAGAACTACCTCAGTGGTTTCTATGCTTCAACATCCCATAATTAAATTATTCATTGTGTTCCATGTAGTACACAGCCCACTAGAGCTCCATTTTACAACCAAGTTATCCATTCTTTCCACCCAAAACACTTGCCAATCCAACTATCCACTCACTGATTCTTGAGAATTTGGATAAAACAGGTTTTAATTTTGAAAAGGAAAAATTTTAAATGTTAAGAAACTTATATGTTTATAGAGCAAGGTCTCAGCAATCAAGCAATATTTCAGTGCAACCTCCTGATTTTGTAATTTTTTCATAAAATATGTTTTTTTCTTGTCATTACTTAGTTTTTGTCAACACAGTCAGTCACAATAAAAAGCTAATTATTCCTATTTATTTAGTCTTATATAGATTTAGAGCTTTTAAATCATTGTGTCTACACCATAGATACACATATATGCTGTTAAATGTTGAATATTCACTTTTGTTCATTTTTTATACTATTTCACGTGTACTCCTTTAAAAACTCTTATGTTGTGCAACTTTTATCATTGGCTTTAAATATACAAAATAACAATTTTGGACATAAAAAACACATTTTTAATTTTAAAGAGACAATTACAAAAACGAAGAAAGTTCCATCTGTCGGTGGTGACTGAGACCTGACGGTGGTGGCAGTGGCCTAATTACAACAAACAATTCCAACCTTTTCACCACTCAAGTCAATGCTTCCTTGCTTAACAACATTGTTTAACAATTTGGTACACCAAATAACAATTTGCCATGTACATTTTATCCTTCTGTAAATATTAACAACAATGGTAAACAGCAAAATAAAAACTACAGTACAGCTGCAATGTTTAAGCTAAACATCAGAAAATACACCAGGAACTAAAAAGAATTCCATCCATTTCTGGGTTTGAAAATCTTCAAAAACGTTCAGTCAGCTTTATCAGGAAGTAGACGATTAATATTCTCCTCCTCTATGAAGTCCATAACTTCAGCAGACAGGTGGTAGATCTCCCTTGTCCTGCTTGCATGATGATGGCTCCATCAGTTTGATCAGAATATCTTCAACTGGTACGAGGCACATATCCTTTCCACCTGGTTTTGGATGGAAGCGTGTGTTGGGCCCATGAGGGTGGAAAAACTCCACTTGAACATCTTGATAATGAGCATCCACAGTGACAGCCTTTGCTAACACCAATTTTGGTCATAAATGACTGCAAGCCAGCTCCACAATTAATGACACCAGCAGATAGATCTGTCGTAGGCCTGTCAGGCCCACTCTGAGGTTCCTGCTCCATTTCCTCCATCAGCATCGCCAAAGGTCCCCTGTTCTTTCCCATTGTGGTAGGACCATCTCTGAGGACTGGTTCCATGTGAGTCCAAATGGCAGAAGCATCCTGTTGCTTGGATTCTGATATTGTACAAAATCCTGCTTTCTCTTCTTTTGTGTAGTACGTGCCAGTGTGCAGATTGAGCTGTGGAGGTTCTGACCAAAATGGCATGACTGTAACTCAGAACTATATTTGCATTTCCATGCCTCAGAAAAGTCCACATGCATAATTACAGTGCTTTATTGCAGATCTGTATCAAGCTCCTGTATTCCCTGGACTGGTTCTGAACCAAGCACACACGTGTTGCTGTTTCACTCTTTAGTTTGTCTTCATACACTTTGATGAGCTCTGACAGTGTGCCATTCATTGTGCTTCACAGGTCTTGTATTGTAGTGAATTCCAACTGCTGTTTGGTCCTGAACTCGTTCCCATTGCTGCCACTCAACATCGGTCAACTCTTGCTGTGGGGTGGGAAATGTGTGCTTGTGGAGACACCGGGTGCGGGAGCGCTGAAGACAGGCCTCGCTTGTCTGAGAACAACACACAAGTTCAAAACTATCCTCCAATTTGCTGGACTTGACAATACCATATGCTCTTAGGACCTCAAACATCAGCTTTACATTTTCATGGTATTGGCATGTCTTTCGATCTGATGGTTTTGGTGCTCCCTGTGGAGGTTGAATATTGTGTCAGACAGAATCATTCTCTGATGCTTTATTTCCTTCCGTGTTATCGTGTCCTGTTTGTCAGTCGTCATTTGTGCAGCATTACGGTAGAAATCCTGAACCATCTGGGTTATTGTTTGAATGTGTGGGTCTTTTGTCTCTTTTGCAGAGTGTTATATGTCAGCCCGAACTGCTTTGTCTCGTGTATCAGGCGATATTTCTTTAGAACCCTGCCTGATAGAGTCAAGTTCTTTGATTTTTGAGCAGACTGTAAATTATTTTTATTTTGATTAAATTCTTGAACGAGACAGTTGTGGAAGAGCAGGGTTTTCTTGATGGAGGGGTTTTTGAGTTTGCTTCCCTGTAGCATCTGCTTTGTTTTTTTCTCTTGGTAATTCTTGTGTTTTTTTTATTTCTAGTTTGCTCTCATCGCCAACACATTTTCAGTTTGTTCCTATCTTTTATTATCTCTTGAGGTTTATTTTTTCAAAGCTTTCATCTCTCTCGAGTATCTTGCTCTTGTTTTCTTTCTTTCCCTTTCCTCTGCTATAGACTGCCTACTGCGAGCTGGCTCCTGTATAGTCTGATCCAATGGACTATCTGGGGAAAGTTCTGGACCCTTTCTCTTACGCTCTCTTGACTTTTGCTGTCTACGTTTCCACGCCTTTCTCTTACTGCTCTTTTCCCTTTCATTCAAATCACTGATAGTTTTTATCTTCCCATTCTCTACTCTCTTCTTCCATCTTTGCTTTCCCTTTCTCAGGTATTCCTCCTTTAACTCTGGCTCACCATATATTTTTCTCTCTGCTTTTCTTGGTATTCCCTGTTTCTTCTCCTTCACTCCTCCACTGATTGCTGCTGCCTAGCCATGACTTCCTAAAATACATAAAAGGAAGCTCAGAATTTAATGGAATTACTATGAAATTGTGCAAAATTACTATGAATTTAATTATGTTTAATTTGGTGAAATTTTATAAAATGATTATGAAATGGTGCAACTAAATTCATTTATGGTTTTAGTCATTGGGGATACGTAGATTAAGGAAATATTGTAGGCCTGTGTGTGGAAGAAATAAAGGGGAAATTATGTATATTATAAATATAGAGGTTAATGAAACATTACAAGCCTTATCACTATTTATCATAAATTATATTCAAGCCTCTATTGAGGATGATTTGGATGTTTTTGTCAACACCATCAAACTACGTGTCACCACCGTCAGACAGAAAACCTGATGGTGTTGACGTCTGACGGTGGTGACAAAACACACTTTTTTACAGGGCATGCATGAGCTGTATACAGGAGCAAGCTTGTTTTCCCTCTGTTGCTAGCTGTCTCTGGCCTCTACTTAAAATACATAAACTTATGTCGTAATTTAAGATAATTCTTTCTATACAAAGGAGAGTGTTGACATGTCACGGTTGTGACAGTAGCAACATCAATAAATATGTAAAAATTATTGAAAAAAGTAGCAAATTTGCAGGAGCTTGTTTGACCTTGTTGCATTTAACAGATGTGGAGGGTAGAAAGGGGGTCCTCAGGAATATAGTTGAACATGTTGCCTGATTTTATTGCTTTTTTTATAAATATCTGATGGTGTTGACAAAAACTTGGGACACATTTTGAGCAACCACAAAATAAGAGTAAATATTGTTGAAAATTCACTGTTTTTAGTTTTAAAGAGGTTTTTCACTCTACACTTTCATCTGGCATATCTATTATATATTTTAAATGATTTTTTTCACATGCTTTTATCAAATTGAAATGATAATCTCTTGTCTCAGGACAACTGATTTTGTGGGTACTGGACTATCATATAATTTATAAAATTAAAAACAAATATATGAAAAAATATTATATTTGTGCAAAAGACCCTCAGATGATCAACCCTGATTATTTTAAATAAGAAAATGTTATTCATTTTCAACGGAATTAGCACTTTTCTTAGTGGGATACGTTTTCGCCAAAGTCTCAAGAATCTGTGCACTATTACTTTTCATAAGACAAAGCATCTGTGGTTAGGAACATCCTAGCAATTAACTCAGTTCAGAATTAGGTCATTCGGCCCATCAAGTCTGCTCCTCCATTTATTCATCGCTGATTTATTATCCCTCCCAACCACATTTTCCTGCCTTCTCCCTGTAACCTTTGACACCCTTACTAATCAGGAACTTATCAACCCTTTCCTTAAATATGCTGTCACAGTCATCTATGGCAAGGAATTCCATAGATGTACCACCCTCTGGATAAAGAAATTCCTCCTCATCTCTGTTCTAAAGGGATGTCATCTATTCTGAGGCTGTGCTCTCTGGTCCTAGACTTCCCCACCAATGGAAACATGCTCTCCATGCCCACTCTATCTAGTCCTTCCAATATTCAGCAGGCAACTGCACCCAATGAGATACTGCAGGGGAACGTGGATCACATTGTGTCCCGAACACCCCACACTGGACATTCCACTAATCTTCCCAACACAATTCCAGATTGAGACATCTGCCAGGTGCTTCAATAACCTGTCTTCATTTTCTCCTATTGTTCATTGACTGCCCCGTCACCATTTTCCCACCCCACGATCTCCGAGCTCCAAGGTTCTAACTCACTGATTATCCCAGTCACACTCACAACCATCTGAAACTTCACTCATATCCTAATTCTACAATTTTACCACTGCACCGCCAGCCCCAGAATCGTTGGTGGGACCAGCATTCAACGCCCACCTCTGACAGAGCAGCATGTGATGAGGCCAGTTCACACTGAACCACATTATCAAGAGGCATTGGTGAACCAGATGGGTTTTTACTACAAATCAGCAGCATCAAGGTCTCAGTTACTGAGAAAAGTTGCTCCTTATGAAATTCTGGTTAATACTTTTTGATCTAAATGCTACATCTACCTCAGCAGGAATTGAACTCTCGGCCGAAGGTTAATTAATACAGCATGGAATCATGTCACCGAGTCCACATGGACCATCTGGCACCCATTAATACTAATCCTACACAAGTGCCATTTTTATTCTTCCTCACAGTTTGGAATGTCCAATTGCGTAACGAAGCCAGTGACCACGCAACCACTAGTCTGTTGTAAAAAGCCATTGGGTTCACCATTTTCCTCCGAGAATATAAACCTGGCCTTCCCAACTACAGTAACACGGTTGTCTCTGAAACATCCCAGCAACTAACTCCGTTCAGTTACCTGCACTGACAGTATGAGTGAAAATATACTGCATCTTCAAAACTGGCAGTAATTGCACAGAAGAGAACATTCAGTTGGTATCTTGTTCTGACTAGTCTGCCTATTTCTAACAAAGTAGAACAATTTGGACTGGGGCAGCAGGGTAGTGAGGTATTTAGTGCTTTACTGCACCAGATGATCACCGACCGGGGTTCAATTCCTGCCAATGCCTGTAAAGAGTTTGTGCGTTCTCCCCGTGACCGCGTGGGCTCTATGTCTCCCTGATACCACGTGGGCTCTACGTCTCCCCGATACCACGTGGGCTCTACGTCTCCCCGTGGCCGCGTGGGCGCTACGTCTCCCCGTGGCCACGTGGGCTCCACGTCTCCCCGTGGCCACGTGGGCTCCAGGTCTCCCCGAGGCCGCGTGGGCACTACGTCTCCCCGTGGCCGCGTGGGCTCCACATCTCCCCGTGACCGTATGGGCTCCAGGTCTCCCCATGACCGAGTGGGCGCTACATCTCCCTGTGACCACGTGGGCTCTACGTCTCCCCGTGACTTCGTGGGCATTCCGTCTCCCTGTGACCGCGTGGGATTTACGTCTCTCAGTGGCCGCGTGGGCATTCCGTCTCCCCATGACCATGTGGGCTCCACGTCTCCCCCTGACCATGTGGGCTTTATGTCAGTGCTCCAGTTTTCCCCCACTTTCCAAAGTCATACGGTTAGGCTTAGTGAGTTGTGGGCACCCTACATCAGTGCCAGTAGTATCGCGACATTCGCGGGATGCCCAGCACAATCCTCGTTGATTTTACTTAATGGAAATGACACATTTCACTGTATATTGCAATGTACATTTGATTAATGAATCAAATCACATCAAATTAAATTCAGATTTAATTATCATTCAACCATACATGAATGCAGCCAAACGAAACAGTGTTCCTCTGGGACAAATGTGCAAAACATACACAGCACGTGAATCAAAATAGCTAGCAAAAAATATATGGTCACTCAGAAAAACATACGTATAGCCCAAGTCCCTGAGGGACATGTCCCGCAGATGGATGGTACAGTTCTTGGCAGTGCACAGCCACTGCAATCCAGCCTGTCATTCCACCAATTAGACACTGGAGGGCAGCACTAACCGGAGAAGCCAGCCCCCAACCGAGCTTGGACGTCACGCTACACCACCTCCGGCACCTCCTCTCCTGAACTGCAGCAGCAGGCAAGGCCGCGGCTTGAGGCTACAACCAAGGCCGCACAGCTTCCCCACCATCTGCCGCACCACCAAACAAGGGTAGCAGGCCTGCGGCATCTTGCATTATCACCATCCAACAGGGTCTTGTAATCGCAAGAGAAACGTCCAAGATGATCACCCACAGCTGCACTGCACGCTGCCTTCGTGCACCAACTCCAGTGCCTTCCTGTGGTAGGCAGCATCATAGTCCAGCACCTTCGAACCCTGTCCAGCTCCTCCCACACCCAGTCCAGCTATTCCGATCAAGGACCAGCTCATTGACAGGATAGACCTGTGGTACCCAAAGTTCCTGGAGTCCAGTATTGTCTTGCAATTGTTTAAAAGATATTTAACAAAGATTGTTTGGCCCTGAGAGGCCGCTATGTCTGAACACACTGCCATCTTACCGGAAGACGCTAATCTCTCTCTCTTCTTAATCTCTCACCTGAGCTGTCTTGTTAAATTTCTCATTAAAACAGGATCAGAATGCTCCCCCTCCCAATACCTTTGACTCAAAAGGTATCAGAGAAATGTGAGGGATGGGAGTGGCAGGTCATGGGGTGGAGAAAGAAAGCAGTGGTAATTGAGAATTTATAAAAACCCAGTCTCAACTTACTCAAGGGTCTGGTGTGAAATCTGAGGCTGAGGATCCAAGCTCTGGTAGCAATGAGGCATCATCATGACTTGGCAGAAGAATGAAGCAGCCAGGCCGAAAAAGAGATGAAACTGAAAGACAGTCAGAATCAGATCTATTATCACTGACATACATTGTGAAATCTGTTGTTTTTCCGCCGTACAATGCAATATATAAAATATACAATCAATTATAATAAGAAATACATGCTTTTAAATAAATAAGTAGTGCAAAAAGACCCAAAAGAAATGAGGTAGTGTTCATGACGTCGTAGTCCATTCAGAAATATGAAGGTGGAGGGGAAGAAGCTATTTTTAAAATGTTGAGTGTGTGTCTTCTGGCTCCTTTACCTCCTCTCTGGTGGTAGTAATGAGCAGAGGGCATGTCCTGGGTGATGGGGGTCCTTAATGATCGATGCCATTTTCTTAGAATGGGGAACAAATATGACCTAATTGTCTTTGACTGTGGAATGATTGTTGGTGCCAGATGGGGTGGTGTGAGTATCTCAGAAACTACTGATCTCCTGGGATTTTCACACAGCAAACTCTAACGTTTACAGAGAATATTGCAAAATAAAAATCCAGTGAGCGGCTGATCTGCGGTAAAAAATGCCTTGCTAATGAGGGAGTCAGAGGAGAATGACCAGACTGGCTCAAACTGACAGGAAGGCACCAGTAAACCAAATAATCACGCGTTACAATAGTGGTGTGCGGAAGCGACCATAAGGCACAGGAGCAGAATTAGACCATTTGGTCCCATCAAGAACAGTCCGCCATTCCATCATGGCTGAGTTACTCTCCATCTCAGCACCATTCTCATGACTTCCCCCGTAACCTTTGATACCCTGACTAATCAAGATCCTATCAGCATCTGCTTCAAATATACTCAATGACTTGCCTTCACAGACATCTGAGGCAAAGTAGCCCACAGATCGACTACATTCCGGCTACAGAAATTCCTTCTCATCTCTGTTCTAAATGGATGTCCCTCTATTCTAGACTATGCCCTCTGGTCCTAGACTCCCCCACTATAGGAAGCATCCTCTCCACATCCAGTCTGTAAGCCTTACAATATTTGATATGTTTCAATGAGATTCCACCCCCCCCCATTCTTCTAAACTCCAGCAAGTACAGGCCCAGAGGCATCAAATGCCCCTCGAACAGTAACCCTTTCATTCCCAGAATCATTCTCATGAGACTCACAATACTCCGAGTGTGTCTGACAAGTGCTTTATAAAGTCTGGGCATTTCAACCTTGCTTTTATATTCTAGTCCTCTTGATATGAATGTTAACTTTGCATTTGCCTTCCTTACCAACAACTCAACCTGTAAATTAACCTTTAGGAGATCCTACACAAGGACTCCCAAGTCCCTTTGCACTTCTGAATTTTGAATATTCTCCCCTCTTAGAAAATAGTCCATGCCTTTATTTTTCCTATCGATGTGCATCCCATACACTTCCCTACACTATATTCCATCTGCCACATCTTTGCCCATTCTCCCAATCTGTCTAAGTCATTCGGCAGTCTCCCTGCTTCCTCAGCACTACCTGTCTCTACCTGTCATCAATTCCATCATCTAAATCATTGACATATAACAGGAAAAGGAGCAGTCCCAACACAGACCCCGACAGAACACAGCTAGTCACTGGCAGCCAACCAATAAAAGGCTCCTTTATTCTCAGTCATTTGCATCCTGCCAGTCAGTCAATCTGCTCTCCATGCTTGTATCTTTCCTGTAATACCATGGGCTCTTATCTTGCAAAGCAGCCTGATGTGCAGCAGCTTGTCAAAGGCCTACTGAAAATCCAAACAAACAATGTCCCACCGTCTACCCTGCCTGCTATTTCCTTAAAGAATTCCCACAAATTTGTCGGGCAAATTTTCCCCTTAAGGAAACCATGCTGACTTTGGCCTATTTTATCATGTGCCTCCAAGTACCCCAAACCCTCGTCCTTGATAATGGACTCCAACATCTTCCCAAGCATTGAAGTCAAGCTAACTAGCCTACAATTTCCTCTCTTCTACTCTCTCCCTTTTTAAACAGTGGAGTGACATTTGCAATTTTCCAGTCCTCCAGAACCACTCCATAATCTAGTGATTCTTGAAAGATCATTATGAATCTCTCCATGATCTCATGACCTACCTCTTTCAGAAACATAGGTGTAGTCCATCTGCTCCAGGTGACTAATCTACCTTGAGACCTTTCAACTTCCCAAGCACCTTCTACTTAGTAATAATTGAATTGAATGATCTTTATTGTTATTATTCATAGGTACAATGAAACTCTGTTTGGCTTCCTCTCAGGCAATTAAATAAAGTGGTAGATAAAAACAAGACAGTACTAGAAAAACAGTATTAAATAGATAAGTAGCAGAAAGTAATTTGCAGCAGCACCAGAAGATCACAGTAATGCACAGAGTGCTGTTAGTGCAAGTATTTGAGTCCTTGTGTGTGCAACTATGCTCACTCCTGCACCCTGACACTCTCAAATTTCTGGCATTCTGCTAGTGTCTTTCAAAGTAAAGACTGATGCAAAATAGATATTAAGTTTATCTGTCATTTCTTTGTCCCCATTACCTCTCCGGAGGTTTGATATCTGCTCTTTCCTTTCCCTTACTCCTTATATATCTGAAAGATCTTTTGGTCTCCTCTTTTATATTATTGGCTAGCTTACCTTCATATTTCATCTTTTCTCTCCTTGTGGTTTTTTAGTGGCTTTCTGGTTCTTTTTAAAAGCTTCCCAATCCTCTAACTTCACACTAATTTTTGCTAAATTATATACCTTCTCTTTTGCTTTTATGCTGTCTTTGAATTCCCTTGTCAGCCACAGTCCCCCATTCATCTCTGGGGTGTATCTATCCTGCTCCTTCTGAATTGCCCCCAGAAACATGAGCCGTTACATTCTGCCATGATCACTGCTAGTGTCCCCTCCTAATCAACCTTGGCCAGCTCCTCTCTCATGCCCCTGTAATTCTCTTGACTCCACTGTAATACTGACACATCTCCCTCCCAAACTGCACCGTCAGTTCTGTCATACTATGATCACTGCTTCCTAAGGGTCCCTTTACCTTAAACTCCCGAACCTAATCTGGTTCATTGCACAGCACCCAATCCAAAATTGCCTTTTCCCTCGTGGGCTCAACCACAAGCTGCTCTAAAAACAAAATCTCATGGGTATTCTACAAATTCCTTCTCCTGGGATCTAGCACCAACCTGATTTTCCCAAGCTCCCTGCATATTGAAATCCCCCATGGCCATTGTAACATTGCTCTTTTTACATGCTTTTTCTATCTCCTGTTGTAATTTGTATCCCCCATCCTGGGTACTGTCCAGAGGCCTGTATATAACTCCCATCAGATCTTTTTTACCTTTACAATTCCTATCTCTAACCACAAGGATTCTATATCTATGTCACCTCTTCCTAAGGATTTGATTTCATTTTTGTTTTACCAAAGCAGCCACCCCACCCCCTCTGCTTACTCCCTGTCCATCCAATACAATGTGTATCCTTGGAGATTAAGATCCCAACTACGGTCTTCTTTCAGCCACGACTCAGTGGAGCCCACAACCTCATACCCGCTAATCTCTAAATGCACCTCAAGATAATCTACCTTATTCCATATACTACATTCATTCAAATATAACTCCTTTGATTCTGTATTCATTACCACTTTTGATTTTGCCCCATGTTATGCTTCAACTCATCCCACCGACTGCAATTTTGCCCTATCATCTCCCTGTCCTTCCTCACCGTCTCATTACACATGGTCTCTACTCATCTGTCAATTGCCCCTTTCTGATCCTTATCATTCTGGTTCCCAACCCCCTGCCAAATTAGTTTAAGCAGTTCTGGAAATCTCTGAATGCACAACAGGTCGAACATTGAAGTGGATAGCCTACAGCAGCAGAAGACCACAAGCATACACTCAGTGGCCAGCTTATTAAGTCCTGGAGGTAGCTAATGACGTGGTCGCTGTGCGCGTACAGAGTCTGTTTCTTTTTTAAAAGCCGTGACAGCAAATGTGCAAGGCAACCCTTGGCTCTACTTCCTGCAACAACTGCCAAGCCAAAGCAAGTAGGTGTTCCGTCGACTTCATCCCCAGGACCTGCTCTTACCTGTGTTTTCATGCTGGAAGCCTGTCAGGTGTCTGAGAGCAGTGGGTGGTTCCTGTGACAAGATCTGACCAGAGCAAGCTGCTGTACTGGAGCAAAATGGCTCAGGTCAGACGTCGAGGCACCGGGACTTATTGATGATAATTTTCAGATGAGAGTCTTTACTTCCGACTCCAATGCAGCCTGTCCAGGTTTCAAACAGATTTTCTTCTATTTTGAGAATATAATGAAGAGGAACTTCATCAACTTCCAATGTCCACGGCCACTACTCCATTCTATTCCCTCCCAAAGACAAACCAGCAGAGGAATGTAGGAGAGCCTAGTGTAATTTGATTGAGCCAAAAGTTCAAAGTAGCTCTAATTGCAGCACCTTATCTAAATTTTAAAGCACTACAGAGTCCAGTGGATTACTTCCCCAGGATATGAAGATGGGAGGAGGGAAGGAGTACAAACTGGAAGCTGATAGGTGAGACCAGGAACCTTCTCATTATGGCTTCTCCCTGCTTCCTCTCCAGTCCTGACGAGAGCTCTCAGCCCAAAACCTTGTCGGTCTATTCCTCCCCACAGATGCTGCCTGACTTGCTGAGCTCCTCCAGCATTTTGTGTGTGTTGCTCCAGGTTTCCAGCAGCTGCAGAATCTCTCGTTTTAACCCCTTAATCACTTAACCCTCCTTTCATTGTGCTACTTCCATTCCCTCCTGTAGAGGTCGTGTAAAAGGTTGCTGTGGGTTACCAGGGGACATTGACAGGATGCAGAGCTGGCCTGAAAAGTGGGAGGAGGAGTTCAATCCGGAAAAATGGCACGTGGTACACTCTGGAAGGTGAAATTCGAAGAAGTACAAGGTTCACGGCAGGATTATTAGAGAGGTGAAGAAGGTGTATGGTGCGTTGGGCTTCATTAGACAGGTGATCGAGCCCAAGAGCCACAAGCTAATGTTGCAGCTCTACAAAATCCTGTTTAGACCACACTTGGAGCATGGCACTCAGTTCTGGTCGCTTCATTATAGGATGGATGTGGAAGCTTCAGAGGGGGTGCAGAAAAGATTCACCAGGATGCTGCCTGCCTGAGAGAGTATGCCTTATGAGGAAAGGTGAAGCAAGATGGGAGGATGAGAGGTGACTTGATAGAGGTGTATGAGACAATAAGGTGCATAGACAGAGTGGACAGCCAATGCCTTTTTCCCAGGACAGAAAGGGCTAATATCAGAGGATGTCCTTTTAAGGTGATGGGAAGAAAGTTTAGGGGAGACGTCAGAGGTACGTTTTTTATAAATGCACTGCATAGGGGTAGTGGTGGAGGGAGATACATTAGGGACATTTAACAGACTCTTAGAAAGGCACATGGATGAAAGCAAAATGGAGGATTATTGGCTACATAGGAGGGAAGGGATAAATTGATCATGGTGTTGGTTAAAATGTTGGCACGACGTCGTGGGAAAAAGCCTGTTCTGTGCTGTACAATTCTAAGTTAACTCTTCCTCCCTCTCCACATATGCTGGCCGACTTGATGATCATATAGAGAACGGGTCCTTGGGCTACTGAGTCCATGCACACTACTCCCAGTTTAACCCAGTTGCCCTTTATTCTCCCCCACCCCCATTCCCATCAGCACCCCTTGGATACCACACCAGTTACCGTAACTAATAAACGTACTCACGCACCAGCAGGATGCGGCTGGAAGCCAGAGCACCCTGGAAGGAAACCTGGGAGAATGGGCAGACTCCACACAGAGAGAGCACCTGAGGTCAGGATCAAACCTAGGTAACTGGAGCTGCAAGCCAGTACGTCTGCCACCATGCTGCTAAATTCCAGCAACTTTGGCTTTAATTTTAAGTAGATTTATGCAAATAATTACAAAGAAAATTTCTAAAGCAGAAATGCAGCCTAACTCACTGGCTAATCCAGCAACTGTGCCTGAGCTTAAGGAGAACAGTTCAGTGCACTGGGAGTCGATTAAAAGCCCAAAATTAACATTTTACTTTGCATAGTAAGTAATGTAATTATATAATATATAACTATATAATGTTATTTGCATAGTAACTTGTTTCCTTCTGAGTACTGTTCTGAAATTTGAAGAACCCTGTTATTTTGTTTGACCTGCTCTAATTGCTGGCTGGCCCTGAGGACTCAAGAGCACCACATAGCGGTCAGCTGCGGTACTGAGCACTGGGGAACAAGACCCAGTACAGTAATTGCAATCAGAATCAGTACCATCCGTTCTGAGGAGAGGTCTCAGCCCGAAACGTCGAGGGGATTTCCCGAATGGTGAGGGTCTTTGGTGATGGATGCTGCCTCTTGAAGGCTGAGAAGAGCAAGAAGGAGGCATGAGAAGGCCTTGGCAAGTAGAGTAAAGGAAAACCCCAAGGCATTCTTCAATTATGTGAAGAAAAAAAGGATGACAGGAGTGGAGGTAGGACCGATTAGAGATAAAGGTGGGAAGATGTGCCTGGAGGCTGTGGAAGTGAGCAAGGTCCTCAATGAATACTTCTCTTCAGTATTCACCAATGAGAGGGAACTTGATGATGGTGAGGACAATATGAGTGAGGTTGATGTTCTGGAGCATGCTGATATTAAGGGAGAGGAGATGTTGGAGTTGTTAAAATACATTAGGACAGATAAGTCCCCGGGGCCTGATGGAATATTCCCCAGGCTGCTCCATGAGGCGAGAGAAGAGATTGCTGAGCCTCTGGCTAGGATCTTTATGTCCTCGTTGTCCACGAGAATGGTACCAGAGGATTGGAGGGAGGCGAATGTTGTCCCCTTGTTCAAAAAAGTTAGTAGGGATATTCTGGGTAATTATAGACCACTGAGCCTTACGTCTGTGGTGGGAAAGCTGTTGGAAAAGATTCTTAGAGATAGGATCTCTGGGCATTTAGAGAATCATGGTCTGATCAGGGTCAGTCAGCATGGCTTTGTGAAGGGCAGATCATGTCTAACAAGCCCGATAGAGTTCTTTGAGGAGGTGACCAGGCATATAGATAGGGTAGTGCAGTGGATGTGATCTATATGGATTTTAGTAAGGCATTTGACACGGTTCCACATGGTAGGCTTATTCAGAAAGTTAGAAGGCATGGGATCCAGGGAAGTTTGGCCAGGTGGATTCAGAATTGGATTGCCTGCAGAAGGCAGAGGGTGGTGGTGGAGGGAGTACATTCAGATTGGAGGATTGTGACTAGTGGTGTCCCACAAGGATCTGTTCTGGGACCTCTACTTTTCGTGATTTTTATTAACGACCTGGATGTGGGAGTAGAAGAGTGGGTTGGCGAGTTTGCAGACGACACAAAGGTTGGTGGTGTTGTAGATAGTGTAGAGGATTGTCAAAGATTGCAGAGAGACATTGATAGAATGCAGAAGTGGGCTGAGAAGTGGCAGATGGAGTTCAACTCGGAGAAGTGTGAGGTGGTACACTTTGGAAGGACAAACTCCAAGGCAGAGTACAAAGTAAATGGCAGGATACTTGGTAGTGTGGAGGAGCAGAGGGATCTCGGGCTACATGTCCACAGATCCCTGAAAGTTGCCTCACAGGTGGATAGGGTAGTTAAGAAAGTTTATGGGGTGTTAGCTTTCATAAATCGAGGGATAGAGTTTAAGAGTCGCGATGTAATAATGATGCAGCTCTATAAAACTCTGGTTAGGCCACACTTGGAGTATTGTGTCCAGTTCTGGTCACCTCACTATAGGAAGGATGTGGAAGCATTGGAAAGGGTACAGAGGAGATTTACCAAGATGCTGCCTGGTTTAGAGAGTATGCATTATGATCAGAGATTAAGGGAGCTAGGGCTTTACTCTTTAGAGAGAAGGAGGATGACAGGAGACATGATAGAGGTGTACAAGATAATAAGAGGAATAGATAGAGTGGATAGCCAGCGCCTCTTCCCCAGGGCACCACTGCTCAATACAAGAGGACATGGCTTTAAGGTAAGGGGTGGGAAGTTCAAGGGGGATATTAGAGGAAGGTTTTTTACTCAGAGAGTGGTTGGTGCGTGGAATGCACTGCCTGGGTCAGTGAAGTTTAAAAGACTACTATACAGGTATATGGAGGAATCTAAGGTGGGGGCTTATATGGGAGCAACAGGAATTCTGCAGATGCTGGAAATTCAAGCAACATGCGTAAAAGTTGCTGGTGAACGCAGCAGGCCAGGCAGCATCTCTAGGAAGAGGTGCTGCCTGGCCTGCTGCGTTCACCGGCAACTTTTATGTGTGTTGCTTATATGGGAGGCAGCGTTTGAGGGTCAGCACAACATTATGGGCCGAAGGGCCTGTACTGTGCTGTACTATTCTATGTTCTATGTCCTTGATGGTGGAGAGGGTTATGCCTGTTATGGAGCTGGGCAGGTCTACAACCCTCTGCAGCCTCTTGTGATCCTGTGCGTTGGAGCCTTCATAGCAGGCTGTGATGCAACCAGCCAGAATGCCCTCCACCATACAGTACATCTGTAGAAACCTGCAAGAGTCTTTTCTGACGTACAAAGTCTCTCAGACTCATAACAGAGTGGAACCGTTGGTGGGCCTTCTTCACGATTGCCTCAGAGCGTTGGCCCAAGTCAGATTCTCGGAGATATTGACACCCAGGAACTAATATCTGTTCACCCTTTCCACTGCTGACCCCTCAATGAATACTGCCGTGTATTCTCCCGACTTCCCCTTAATGAGTTCCACAATCAATTTCCTGATTTCTCCCCTCCCATGTTAAACCAGTGCCCTCTGGTTCTTGTCTCCCCCGTCCTATGGAAAAGATGCTGAATGTCAATCCCAACAACGTCCTCCATAATTCCATAAATCTCTATGAGGCCACCGCCCCCAGCCTCCTTAATCCCAGTGAGAATAAACTCTGTGAGCAGATAGAACTTTGTGGGACTAGGCTTCATCTCCTCAACACTCTACCCAAATTGCTCACTGGATTTACAAACGGCTAACGTGTTTATGGCCCACTGCTCCCTCCCCCCTTTTGGTCTCTCTCGCAAGTGGAACATTGTCCTCACATCCCATTTAACTATCCGGTGAGCGACTCGTCTGAAGGTCGATGCTGAAGAGCAAAGCCTGAAGGTCAATCACAAGTCCAGAAGTCCAAGCCTGGAGAATGGAGGCCCAGAGGCCTGCCCTGGAGTTGGAGATCTGTCCGTGTGTGCGGGTGGGTGGGTGGCTGGGAGGGAGGGAGGGGCTTGTTTTGCTGTTGTTGTTTTGTTGCTTGTTGTGTTCAGTGTTGTTCTGCTGGGTATGCTGTGTTGACATTGGAATATGTAGTGGCACTTGTGTGCTGTCCATACCACATCCTTGGGTGTGTTGGTTGCTAACACAAATAATGCTTTTTATTGTGTTTCAATGTACATGTGATAAATAAATCTGAATCTGAGATATGAAAAGGGAAGAAAATTATGAAAGAAATTTTTATTTTGTGGACCGTTTCGCTGAAATATACAGACCTGGAAGAGTGGTTTTAATTAAGAAAAATGCCAAGCTTCCCCTCTCCAGTAAGCCTTGTGTGAACAAATATAAGCCTTGTGTCACTTTCCCCGTCTTTCAAAGCTGCTGGACGCCTGAGCAGCCATCGTTCCTCCAGATGAACAGCATTGAGAATTCCACAGAACCACTGGGCTGCAGGTCATTCACCTTCGTCTTCCTCCTGGATTCTATTCAGGTCCTCCAGGATGATTTCCTCAACTTCACACTCCATCATGGAGCCCTGGCTGATGCAGCTGGCCACAGTGGAGCCAGTGGACTCGTGGGGGTTGCAGGGCAGCAGAATCCTGGGGAGACCACGAACCCTCCGTGTTTCGGGATGGACGCAGTGAGTCCCGGGGACATAGGGCTCTACAACAGGCAGGAGAATTTCGGTGAATGTTGACGTTAAAGCAAACACAAGGCAAAGCCGTCTGCCTGTCACCTCCCTTTGGATGGACACGCAGTAAATCAGTTTGAATTAAATCCCTCCACCTTAACTTCTGTCTAATTTGTATGGGGTAGGTAGCAGATTCATCTATAGGATTGTAACAGGAAAACAGTTCTCTTCTGATGGTGGAGTGATTTCTCAATCTATGGTCAAAGCTCAATCACCCATTCTCGTTACCCTTGAGGAAGAGTTGAAGGGCTGTCTTATTGGACGACTTCAGTCCATGACAGCGTGGTGCCATTGGGCTCCATGGAGGGTTATTTCCATCATTGATGGAGTTGGAAACATTGTAGTTTAATGTCGCTTGTCTATTTGTGGTGTAGTAATTGTGTTAGTCACTAGTTTGTATATATTGCAGAACTGAATTTGTAATAAAGATATTTTGTAAAAAAAATGAGAGGATGGTGCCCCACAGTACAATTGGATGGTGTATGAAGTAAAAGCTGATATCCAGTAATAAATGGGTTAACTTGTAACATACAGATTTGCATACATTACATACCTGGCCACTTTATTAGGTACACCTATTCATTAATGCAAACATCTAATCAGTCAATCATGTGGCAAAAATTCAGTGCATAAAAGCATGCAGGCATGGTCAAGAGGTTCAGTTGTTGTTCAGACCAGACATCTGAATGGGGGAAGAATATGATCTAAGTGACTTTGACAGTGGAATGATTGTTGTTGCCAGACAGGATGGTTTGTGTTTCTCAGAGACTGCTGATCTCCTGGGATTTTCATGTGCAACAGGCTCTAAAGTTTACAGAGAATGAGGGGGGACAAAAAAACAAAAGAAAAGTCCAGTGAATGGCCGTTGTGTGGGTAAAAAAGACCTTGTTAATGAAAGAGGTGAGAGGAGAATGGCCAGACTGGTTCAGGCCGACAGGAAGGTGATAGTAACACAAGATAAACACGTGTTACAACTGCATGTGCAGAAGAGCGTCTCTGAACACACAACATGTTGAACCTTGAAGTGGGAGCACTACAGCAGCAGAAGACTACGAACATGTGCTTAGTGGCCACCTTATTAGGTACAGGAAGTAACTAATAAAGATAGGAATGTGTATTCCAAAGTCAGGGTGGCCTGTATATTGGAGGGGAACCTGCAGGTGGCTTTGTTCCTATCTGGTCCTTCTGGGTGGTAGAGGGAGTGAGTTTAGTGGGTTGCAAGTAAGTTAAAAACGATTTCTTGCAGACGGCTTCCATTACTCAGTCCATTCTGTAATACGTTATTGAATCTAAAGAAAGCAAACGTGAGCATTTTCTGGAACTGAATTACATAGTAGTTGTATTGCTGGCAAGACAAGCATTTATCGACCATCCCAATAAAAAGGCCAGCATTTATTGATCATCCCAATAAAAAGGCCAGCGTTTTTTGTCCATCCCCACTGGAAACATCAGCATTCATTGTCTATCCACTAATTGCCCTTGAACTGAAGGGCTTCCAAGGACATCTGAGAGGATAGTTTCTCAGGGTCAGAATTTTAAATAGTAAATAGAATTTTACAATCATAGGCTCATACTGGATTTAATTCTTGGTGTAATTTCTGGAACTACTATGGTAGGCTTTGAACATACCTCCAGAGCAGTATTCTAGACCTCCTAACCACTGCAAGTCCCGAAGAAATTACCTTCTCTGTTGTAACAGTCTTCTGCACAGCAGCTGTGTTGCTGCCGCCTGCCGACTCCAGGCACCCTGCGCTCCCGCACCCGTGGTATGATACGGGTGGGTAGGACAATACCACGACAGCGGTAACATGGGGCAGGAAGACCCATCTGACCGTATCCTCTGAAAATGTGAAACAGTGCCTACGTCATTAACGCTGGCTGATAATCACCTGCCCACTAACCTCATGAAGATCTGCCATTGTTCAGCCCCTGGTACCGAGATACGTTTGGCTCAAATCCGGCTCCGGGTCACTGACTCAGTTTGGGACTGTTCGCCTTCCACAAATGACTGGGATCTCCAGGTGAAATGCAGTGGGGCAACCGACTCGAAGTTCCAGCATCCGGGGTCCAGCCCTGTCCGTGTAGTGTGCGTGAAATGTGAAGGGTTTCGATACAGTGGACGAGGGGAGGAGGTTTCCACGGCAAGCCAGAGGTGATCAGAGGTCGTCAGCAAGATGGCCATCAAGGAAATGCGGAAGACGGTCATCCTTAAGGAGCAGTCAGAATGCGGAACTCACTCCTACAGGGAACGGTTGCAGTGAATGATGCAGATGCAGTTAACAGGAAGCTGGGCAAAGATATGAAAGGAGAAGGGGTAATGGGTGGCTGAGGAGAGAGGTGGAGAGGCCAAAATGAGATAAATACTGTATTGACTGGTTGGGATAAATACCGTGTGCCGCTGAAACACGAGGAAATCTTCAGATGCTGGAATTTCGAGCAACACACATAAAAATTGCTGGTGAACGCAGCAGGCATTCAAGCAGTTAGTCCTGACGAAGGGTCCCGGCCCAAAACGTCGACTGTATCTCTTCCTAGAGATGCTGCCTGGGCAATTTTTATGTGTATCGTTTATCACTCCTTCCCTTTCTCCCATGGCCGACCTTCCTCTCCTATCAGATTCCTTCTTCTTCACCCCTATACCTCTTCCACCGATCAGTTCCCAGCTTCTCACTTCCCCCTCTCCTCACCCACCCACCTTCCTATTCACCTGGTCTTAATATTCGCCTGCACCTTGTACTCTTCCTCTTCCCAGCCTTCTTATTCTGGTATTTGCCCCCTTCCACTCCAGTCCTAATGTAGAGCCTTGGCCAAAATGGTGACTGTATATTCCCCACCATAGATTCTACCTGACTTGCTGAATTCCTCCACCATTTTGTGTGGGTTACTCTCTAGAACCAAGGACGGCCAACCATTTTGAGGTGCACAAGACATAGCTCTCACCTGAACGAACGGTTGCAGTTGGGACAATTATACTCAGCAACACCCCACTCCTGGTCCCTCGGCACTGGCTCATATGTGCATTTGCATCTACGGCATCTTGATACCTGTGGAGACACTCAATATAATGTCCAAATCCAAGATTGTTTATTGTCATTCTCTAGTACACAGGTGTAAAGGAGACCAAAATGATTGCTACTCCGGATATGATGCAGCTTAAAAGATCACATGAGCTCTCTGTTGGTCAAGGTCAGCAGTGGATATTGTGTTCTAGCTGTCCACGTGATACTCAAGCCCGGAGAGTACAACATGGAGGGCAAGCTGTGGCCCACGCGGCAGGCTCCCACTCCCAACGCAGCTGACGAATGCAAAAAAAAAAAAAAAATTGGCAGAGAAAATTACAGCTCGGCACCAGGAGTTGCCAGTCAGCATTGAACTCAAAGTTCGACTGCTTTAATAACACCAGCTCTGGAATTTTCCCTCAGGGTTTACTCCCAAAGCCTTCCCCATGGGTGGGTATAGCCACAAGGCAGCGGAGGTTTGAGATAAGAGATTTCCTTCTCCAAGATGAGCTGCCAACCAAGGCTGGTGAGCCACATCTGCCCAGAGTGACTAGTTTTAAGGTGCCAGTAACCCGCCTTTTCCTTTCATTAGAAACGGTTCCGCCGGGCTCAGCTAGGGCACATGTGAAGGGTAGGAGCTGGACTTGGTTGTCTGAGGCTATTTGAGACACACACCACTGGGAGCATTTAATAGGTGGTGAGAGTTTACGCCCTCTATCTCCCCCGGCTGTGACAACCTTAAAGAACCAACATAAAACAAAAAGCATTAAAAAAACACAATAAATATAAATATAAAAGCAATTCTATAAGACACAGTGTACAAGTAACTATTGAGTTCAATACATCCACTGATTATAGTACATAAAGTGACATAAGGTGAATCTGACAGGAAATGGTTAGTGACAAAGTGACTCCTGGCAAGAGGAACTCCGCGAGGTAGCAGCTGGGCATCTGAAAACACAGTAGAGCAGCGACTGTCGGTGTATGTGTGGAGTGTGGAGTGTAAGCGTACAGTGGCAGTGCACGGTGGGGTGGGGGAGGATGAATGAAAGGTTCTGAGGAGGGGTGGCTGATCTGGATGTAGTGATGGTGGTGGGGTGGTTGGGGCTGGGTTAGTGGGTGGAGGTGTTGATCAGCCTGATGGTTTGGGAGAAGTGACTCTTTTTGAGTCTGATGGTTCTGGTGTGGATACTGCGTAGCCTCTTCCCTGGCAGGACTGGGACAAATAGTCCATAAGCTGGCTGGCTGGGATCCTACGTGATATCCCTGGCCTTTCTCTGGCACCTTTCTGGATATATGTCCTTGCTGGCGAGTGAGCTGAGCCGGTGACGCGCTGGGCAATTTTAACTACGTGTGCGGTAGAGGACTCCCGTTCGCCCGCACTAAACCACCTGACAGTAGATAGACATGAATATCAGGCGACACCAAATGTAAATATGAAACACTCGGCAGTCAGGCAGTACCTCCAGAAAGAAAAACCACAATTATCCTTTCAGAACCAAGACCCTCTGTCGGAATAGGGAAAGAGGGAGAAAGGTTAGTTTTCAGTAGAGAGAAGCGCTATAAATGCGTGTAATGAACAGCATTCCGACTGGTTGCATGGGCATCTGGTATGGAGGTTCCAGTGAACAAGGGGATGAAGAGGGTTGTAAACTCAGCCAGCTCCATCAAAGAGACAACCCTCCCCATCGAGAACATCTTTAACGGGTGGCCACTTGTCACTGCGGATCCTCACCATCCAGGGCATGCCCTCTTATTGCTACTACCACTGGGGAGGAGGTACAGGAGCCTGAAGACCCACACTCAACGATTCAGGAACATATCTGAATGGTCCATGAACACTACCTCATTATTCCTTTCTTGATTGCACTATTTATTTTCCATTGTGATTTACTGCAGCTAAATGCTCCACTGTTGGAAGACAACCGATTTCACATCCTATCAGTCAGCGATAACTAATCTGATTCACGTCCTGATTCTGAAGTCGGGAGAGGGACAGACAAGATAATATCCGGATGGTATGTTGCCTCCCTGGTGCCAGGATCAGGAATGTCTCAGATTGGGTCCATGGCATACTCATGGGCGAATGTAAGCAGCCAGAAGTCTTGGTGCATATTGATACCAATGACATAAGATAGATAGATAGATATACTTCATTGATCCCGAGGGAAATTGGGTTTCGTTACAGCCGCACCAACCAAGAATAGAGCATAAATATAGCAATACAAAAACCACGAACAATCAAACAACAATATACAAACTATGCCAGATGGAAATAAGTCCAGGACCAGCCTATTGGCTCAGGGTGTCCGACCCTCCACGGGAGGAGCTGCAAAGTTCGATGGCCACGGGCAGGAACAACCTCCCGTGATGCCCAGTGTTGTATCATGGTGGAATATGGCCGGAGTCCAACAGCAAAAAGTTCAATATCCGGTCTACAAACACGTTCCTCGATCGTAATATGACCCAGATTGCACCATCCGTTGTTAACCAGAACAGCAAGCCCCCAACTCCTTTACGCTTACCGCTCTCAGTGCACTTCCGGTCAGCCCGAACGGTCTGGAAGCCCTCCATGGAAAAGTTTTGATCAGGTATGTGTATAAGTAGACAAGGTAAGGAGGTCCTGAAGAGAGATTTTAGGGAGCTTGGCAGAAAGCTGAGAAACACGACCTCCAGGGTAGTAGTCTCTGGATTGCTGCCTGTGCCATGTGCCAGTGAGGGTCATAATTTGGCATGACGGAGCAACTGGTGCAGGGGGCAGGGGTTCAGATTTGTGGATCGCTGGCATTTCAGCTGAGGAAGGTATGATCTATATAAAAGGGACAGGTGACACCCGAACCCGAGGTGGTCCAATATTCTTGCAGGCGGGTTTGCTAGAGTTGTTTGAGTGGCTTTAAACTAATTTGGAAGGGGGACGGGAACCAGAGTGGTAGTGCTGAGGATGAGGTAGTTGGATTACAAACAGCAGGAGAGTGTAGTGAGACTCCTAGCAAGGAGAAGCTGATGATCAGGCAAAATTACAGTCAAAAAGGTGAGATGCAATGTAAAAAGCAGACAAAATCAAAAAGGGCGAATACAGGAATAAAGGTGTTTTATTTGAATGCATGCCGTATACAGAATAAGGTAGATGAACTTGCAGCACAGCTACAGATTGGCACGTATGATGCTGTAGGCATCACTGAATCATGGCTGAAAGAAGATTATTCCTGGGAGCTTAATGTCCAAGGATACACGTTGTATTGAAAGGACAGGCGGGAAGGCAGAGGGGGTGGTGTTGCTCTGTTGGTAAACCTGAAAGCAAATCCTTAAAAAGAGGTGACATAAGGTCAGAAGGTGTTGTATCATTGTGGAGAGAGGGAAGGAACTGCAAGGGTAAAAAGACCCTGATGGGAGATGTATACAGACCCCCAAACAGTAGTAAGGATGTGGCCTACAAATTAGGCCATAGAAAGAGGAGATAGAAAATGCATGCCAAAAGGGCAACGTTACAATTGTCATGGTGGACTTAAATATGCAGGTAGATTGAAAAAATCAGGTTGGTGCTGGATTCCAAGAGGGGGAATTTATAGAATGCCTAAGAGATGGATTTTTAGAGCAGCTCATGATTGAGTCATCCAGGGGATCAGCTATTCTGGATTGGGTGTTGTGCAATGAACTAGAATTGATTAGAGAGCTTAAGGTAAATGAACCTTTGGGCGAAAGTGTTCATAACATGATCGAATTCACCCTGAATTTTGAGAAAAAGAAGCTCAAGTAAAATGTATCAGTATTACAGTGGAGTAAAGGGAATTACAGAGGCATGAGAGAAGAGTTGACCAGAATTGATTGGAAAAGAGCACCAGCAGAGATGACGACTGAGCAGCGATGGCTGGAATTTCTGGAAACAACCCAGAAGGCACAGGATATATACATCACAAAGAGGAAGAAGTATTCTAAAGGAAAGATGACACAGCCGTGGCTAACAAGAGAAGTCAAAGCCAACATAAAAGCCAAAGAGAGGGCATATAATACAGCAAAGATTAGTGGGAAGTTAGAGGTTTGGGAAGCTTTCAAATACCAACAGAAGGCAACTAAAAATGTCATTAAGAAGGTAAAGATGGAATATGAAAGTAAGCAGCCAATGATATTAAGGAGGATACCAAGAGTTTCTTCAGATATATTAAGTGTAAAAGAGAGGCGAGAGTGGATATCAGACGGCTGGAAAATGATGCTGGAGAGGTAATAATGGTAAACAAGGAAATAGCAGACAAACAATGAGTATTTTACCTCAGTCCTCATTGTGGAAGACACTAGCAGTATGGTGGAAGTTCCAGTTGTCAGGGGTCTTGAAGAGTGTGAAGTTAACACAACTATAGAGAAGCGTCTTGGGAAACTGAAAGCTCTGAAGGTAGATAAGTCACCTGGAGCAGATGGTGTACACAATAGGGTTCTGAAATAGTTAACTGCAGGGTTTGTGAAGGCATTAGTAACGATATTTCAAGAATCACTAGATTCTAGAATGGTTCCAGAAGATGGGAAAATTGCAAATGTCACTCCACTCTTCAAGAAGGGAGCAAGGCAGAAGAAATGAAATTATAGGTCAGTTAGTCAGACCTCAGTGGTTGGGAAGATGTTGGAGTTGATTGTTAAAGGTGTGGCTTCAGGGTACTTGGAAGCACATGATAAAACAGGCTGTAGTGAGCATGGTTTTCTCAAGGTAAAGTCTTGCCTGACAAATCTGTTGGGATTCTTTGAAGAAATAACAAGCAGGATAGACAAAGGAGAGTCAGTTGATGTTGTATCTGGACTTTCAGACGGCCTTTGACAAGGTGTCATATATGAGGCTGCTTAACAAGCTACGAGCCCATGGTATTATAGGGAAGATTCTAGCATGGATAAGGCAGTGGCTGTCTGGCAGGAGGCAAGGAATGGGAATAAAGGGAGTCTTTTCTGGTTGGCTGCCAGTGGCAGGTGGTGTTCCACAGCAGTCTGTGTTGGGACCGATTCTTTTTACATTATATGCAGATGATTTGGATGATGGAATTGATGTCTTTATTGCAAAGTTTGCAGATGATTTGAAAATAAATGGAGGGGCAGGCAGTTTTGAGGATGTAGAGAGACTATGGAAGGACTTAGGTGGATCAGGAGAATGGACAAAGAAGTAGCAGATGGAATACAGTGTCGGGAAGTGTATGGTCATGCACTTTGGTAGAAGAAATGAAAAGGATGACTATTTTCTAAGTGAAAGTACAAAGAACTGAGGTACAAAGGGACTTGGGAGCCCTTGTGCAGGATTCTCAAAAGGTTAATGTGCAGGTTCACTCTGTTGTGAGGAAGGCAAAAATAATGTTAGCATTCACTTCAAGAGCACTAGAATATAAAAGCAAGGATGTAACGTTGAGGCTTTATAAAGCACTTGGAACAATGTATGCAGTTTTGGGCCCCTTATCTTAGAAAGGATGTGCTGAAACTGAAAAGGAGGTTCACCAAAATTATTATCAAAATCAAGTTTATTGTCTGTGTCTGCACAGGTGTGATGAAAAACTTACCTGTAGCAGCACCAGTTACAAGAAAATCAGAAATTAAAAATAAATTATACACAGTTTTTACAAGAAAGAATGCAACTTAGAACAAAGAAGCACACTCTATTTCAATGCAAAGTGATCAAATTGCTCTTAGTGTTGCTAAACTGCCATGATTAGGGTTTTGCTGGATGGTTCAAGAAATGGATAGCTGAAGGGAAGTGGCAGTTCTTGAACCCGGTGGCATGGGTCACTAGGCTTCTGTGCTTCCTGCTGATGGTGAGGACGTGAGACATAGTGAGGAAGTCCGGCTATACTACTAGAAAAAGAAAACCTGACACAAAATGATGACAGGCATACTTGGCCAGTTTAAAAAGCAAGAGTGAGCTAAATAAAGTTGGAGAATCCGACACTGAGTCCAGACGGCTGGAACCTACCCAGGTGGAAGATGAACCATAAATCTTCTTGGATATTAGAGGAGTTAAAGGAAGTGAGGAGAGTGCAGTGCAATTGGGTTGAGAGAGAAGATCGGCTATATTCAAAAGAAGAGTAGACTTGAGGAGGCAAATGAATGACTCCTGTTCCTTTTTCTATGAAAAGGTCCAATTTTTCTATCTAAAGGAATGTCTGGCGTCGTGGTTAGCATAACATTACTACTGCACCAGCAGCATGGTTTCAATTCTCCCCACGTCCGGAAGGAGCTTGCACATTCTCCATGTGACCATGTGGGTTTCCGACAGGGGTTCTGGTTTCCTCCCACATTCCAAAGATGTAGGGGGCTAGTAAGTTAAGTGGTCACTTGGGTATCAATAGATAGATACTTTATTGATCCCAAAGAAAATTACAGTGTCACAGCAGCATTACAAGTGCACAGACATAAATATTAGAAGAGATGTAGAAAGAATAAAAGATAAGTTATCACAATCAGTCTAACAGGAAGGAGTCGTCACTTCCCCAGCTACAGGTTGACTCATTATAGAGCCTAATGGCCGAGGGTAAGAATGACCTCATACAGCACCCTTTGGAGCAGCACAGTTGTCTTAGTTTATTACTGAAAGTTCTCCCTGTTCAGCCAAGGTGGCACGCAGAGGGTGAGAAACATTTTCCAGAGTGCCAGGATTTTCCATAGGGTCCTTTGTTCTGTCACAGCCTCCCGTGTGTCCAGTTTGACTCCTATAACAGAGCCAGTCTTTCACTGAGTCTGTCGGCATCACCCGTATTGATGCCATTGCCCCAGCACAGACCGCATAGAGGATTGAACTGGTGACAACTGACTGGTGGAACATGTGAAGGAGAGGCCTGCAGACTCCAAAGGACCTCAGTCTCCTCAGGAAGTAGAGGCGACTCTGGCCCTTCTTGTCCACAGATTGGGCGGTGCATGCGATTTGGGCCGGAAGCGTTCATTATAGAGCTGTAACTAAATAACTAAGTAAACGTGCAAAGACAGAAGATGAAACGTGGATATTAGAGGAGTCCAGGAAAGTGGAGAGAGTGCAGGTAAATGAGCTTGAGGAAGATCAGCCATGTTTGAGGAGATCAGGTTTATTTTTACCGACATATGTTGTGAAATTTGTTGTTTGGAGGCAGCAGTACATAAAAAAAACTATGTTACAATTGGAGGTCTATAAAAATAAATGTCTTGCAAAATGAGAGCAAAATACTAAGGTCGTGTTCATGGGCCATTCGGAAATCTGATGGAGAAGGGGATTAAGCTATTCCTAAAGCACTGAGTCTGTGTCTTTTGGTTTCTGTACCTTCTTCCTGATGGTAGTAATGAGAAGAGTGCATGCCCTGGGTTGTGGGGGTCCTTAATAATGGATGCTACCTTTTTGAGGCAACACCTTTTGAAAATGTCCTCATTGCTGGGGAAGGCTAGTTCCTGTTTCTTTTTCTATGTAAAGATAGCTACAAAAGGAGGCCATTCAGTCCTTCATGGTCATGCCAGCTCTATTCAAGAACAATTCAACCAGTCCCATTCCACTGCCTCTCCGTTTAGACCTGTCATTGATGTAGTGCATTTCAAAAACTACCCACACGGCTGCCAGTCTTAACCCATACTGATGAATTACAAGTCATAGTCTTAAGAAGAAATCAACATCAAAACGTTTTTAACACTTGGGATAACCTGCACTGAGTTCCAAGACTTTACAATACTAGTATGGCTTTACCTGCTTTCTCTCAGGCACCTCCCGCCACCAATCCCAGTCAGAACACGAGCAAGCAAACTGCCTTTGTTCTCGGGGAATTTCATTCCTTTTCGCCAAGTTAAACATTTCCACGTTCGCCTGTGTCAGCGGAAGATTCCGTAAACGCTCCGCAATATCCTGGTTGAAAGCAGAAAATAAACGCAACCACACTTGAAAACCTGGAGGAGGCATCAGGTATATAATGCAGAGTTTTACTTAATTAGTCAAACATGGGGGAGGCACCGAGTATACTCGTAGCTATTGCCACACAACTGCAAAGACCCAGGGTACAGTCCTGATGTCAGGTTCTGTCTGTGCGAAGTTTGCACGTTCTCGCAACTTTCTCCCAGATTCTCCCACCACCCAAAGACATGCATGTTGGCAAATTAATTGGCCACTGTAAATTGAACCTAGTTTGTCGAATCTGGGGCCAATTGATGAGAAAGTGGGGAGAAAAAAAACGGGACTAACGTAGGATTGGAGTAAATGGGTGGCTGATGAACGGCAGCTGAAGAGCGTCGAAAGCAACTTTTTCTGTCATGTAGCTCTTTATGAATCCCTCAGGAACGATGCCGGTGAGGAGAAGAGAAGGGGCGTGACGGAAGCCAAAATGGGGGAAGGAAAAAAGAGAGGAGGTGGAGGGAGGGGAGAAATTACTGCACGCTAGAGAATTCAACCTCCGTGCCGTCAGGTTGGAAGCTATCCCAACGGAATATGAAATGCTGTTTCTCCAACCTGAGAGTGACCTCGTCATGGCAGTAGAGGGGGCTGTGGATGACGCATCAGAATGGGAATGGGAAACAGTTAAAAAGGGCGGCAGACCACATGTATAATTAATATATAATAATATATATTATTCCTCACTGACCTGACCTCCAACAAGATCACCCTTGTTACAGCTTTTAGCCAGCTCAAAAATCCCGCAAACCTGTTAACTTTGCAGTAAATAGACACAATTAACAATTTAAAGAATTGACAAAATGAGTAAGTCCCTTTCCTATCATTTTCTCTGGAATCCACCAGATAAACTATGTAAAAGGGAAGAAACATCCTGCCAGCACCTGGTATCTATTCTGCAGGGTTATGTTACCTGTAGGTCCCGATCCACGTTATCTTCTTCCTGTGAAGAGAAAGAGACCGTAGGTTTATGGTGCCAACAACGGAGCGAGTTCATTCAGATGCCTTTGGGAAATGCAGCTGCCACCTTACAGACAGATAACGCATTTAAAGATTAAAGATTCATTTTGTCACATGTACATCAAAACATACAGTGAAATGTCTTTTATTATTTTTATTTTATTAGGATCAAGTGTGAAGTTGGCCCTGCCAGCTCTTCAAGACGTGCTGCCCACCAATCCCCCAATTTAACCCCAGCCTAGTCACAGGGCAATTGAACTTATAACCGGTACGTCTTTGGACTGTGGGAGGAAACCAGAGCTCCCGGAGGAAACCCATGCAGTCACGGAGATAACGGATAAACTCCTGGCAGGCAGCGGCAGGAACTGAACCCGGGCCGCCTGTACTGTAAAGCATTGTGATAACCATTGTACTGTGTCGGTGACCAATCCAGTCGGAATGTGCTGGGGGCTGCCCAGAAGTGCTGCCATGTTTCCAGCAGTGACGTAGCATGCCCACAACTCACTAACCCTAACTCATACACCTTTGGAATGTGGGTGGAAAGCAGAGCATCCACAGGAAACCTAGCCAGTCACAGGGAGGATGCACAAACTCCTTAGAGACAATGGTGGGGATTGAACCTACCTCTTACAGTTGGTGATGCAGAGGGCTACGCCAACCTCGAACTACATGCTACCCATTTAGACAGGTATGTGGAGAGAAAAGACCTCATAATCAGCATCAGAATCAGTTTTCTGGGCCAAACACAGGCAAATGGGACCAGCTCACGTGGGCATCTTGATTGCATGAACAGATTAGGTCAAAGGGTCCATTTCTATGCTGTACAAGCAATGCCAATATGAAGGAGCGCGAAAGTAGGCGTAATTGATGCGTGAAATAGGTCTAATTGACAAATAAACATCGGCCAGAACTCGAGGGCAATTTGTTGTTGAAATACGCCCAGGGGATTGGAGAGCATTGACAAAAGATGGAGGTTGGGTAGATGGTTAAACTAATTCTTCATCTGAAAGATTGCTATTTTAACTGCAGACACTCTTGCCATAAAAAGTTTTAGGAACGGCTTCTACCCCCAACAGATCTCTGAACAGGCCATGAACCTATAAGCACCACCTCACTCTCCCTCTTTCGCAGAATTTATTTATTTTAGTTCTTCATGTAATTTACAGCAATTTTTATCCATTGTACTACCAAATCAAAGCAGCAACTTGCATGATCTGGTCAGTAATAGTAAAACTGATGCTGATTCTGAACATTAACCTTTGATCATCTAGTGATACCTGCAAAAAGGGTTGAATTTATGATCTGACGAATCAGGCTGTGGTGGAGCCATACGTTGAGTGGTAGCCAGTAACACAAGAAGTGCTGGGGCAACTCGGCAGGTCCAGCAGTGCCTATGGCAGGGGCTTCCAACCTTTTCTATGCCGTAGAGCCTTACCGTTAACCGAGGGGTCCGTTGACCCCAGTTTGGGAACCCCTGATCTATGGAGAGCAATAAGGAGTCAAAACTCTGCATCAGGACTGGAAAGGAAGGGGGAAGAAGCCACAATAAGAAGGCGGAGGAGGGGAAGCTGGAAGGTGGTAGGTGCAGCCAGGTGAGAGGGAAGGTGGGTAGGTGAGGGACTGGGGATGAAGTGCGAGGTGATAGGTGGAAGAGGTAAAGGGTTGAGGAAGAGGGGATCTGATAGGAGAGGGGGGTGAACCACGGGAGAAAGGGAAGGAGGAGGAGTACCAGAATGGTGTGATGGACAGATAAGGAGAAGAGAAGGGATAACAGGGGAGTCAGAATGGGGAAGGGAAAAGGAGAGAAGGGAGCAGAGGTGTACAAATGGTTTTATGTTACGATACTGATCCATGTGATGGACAGATAAGGAGAAGAGAAGGGATAACAGGGGAGTCAGAATGGGGAAGGGAAAAGGAGAGAAGGGAGCAGAGGTGTACAAATGGTTTTATGTTACGATACTGATCCAATATGTAGACAGGCCTACTAGAGGAGAAGCCAGACAAGATCTCCTTAGAGGGAATGAACCAGGTCAAGTGTCTCATCTCTCAGTGGGTGAACATTTTGGAGACAGTGACCACACCTCCCTGACCTTTACCCTAGCCTTGGACAGAGATAGGAGCAGGCTGTATGGGAAAGTATTTAATTGGGGGAGGGGAATTATGATGCTATTGGGCAGGAATTTGGGAGCATAACCTGGGAACGGATGTGCTCTGGAAAAAGCACAATAGAAATGTGGAGGTATTGTAGGCAGGGTCTTCTGGATAGGTTTGCCCCATTAAGGCAAGGAAAGGCTGGTAGGGTGGAAGAACCATGGTTGACAAGAGATGTGTAACATCTTGTCAAGTGGAAGAAGGAAGCTCAGTTACGGCTTGGGAAACAAGGATTCTAGAGAGTTACAAAGTAGCCAAGAAGAGGCTGAAGAAGAGTTGGAAGGAGGCACGAGAAGTTGTTGAAGAAAGAAGGTTTAAGGAAATCCTGGACACATTCTACACATATGTGAAGAACAGGAGGATGACTACACTGAGGGCAGGTCCAACCAGGAATAGAAGAAGAAATATGTGCCTGGAATCAGAGGAGGTAGTGGAAGTCCTTAATGAATACTTTGCTTCTGTTTTAACAGTGAGATGGATCCTGACATTCGTGAGGACAGTGTAAAGCAGGCTGGTACGCTAGAACATGCCAACATTAAAAAAGAGGATTAGTTGGAACTTTTGAGAGTTATAAGCCCTCTTTACATTCCTTTAACCAAAATTGAACATAATACTCCATTTTCTAAACAATGTTACATACAGCCAGCCACATTTAAATAAATGCATTTCCAGCTTATTCATTTTAGACGACCTTGAAATAATGAGTTCTTTGCTTAAAATTGGCCCAATGTTTGCCAGTACTCTCAAATTTTTCTTCAAGTTTCTCTTAATTTATTTCAGACTTCTTCTGCCTTCTCCACCCAATCCCTGGATACCCTGATGGAATCTGTGAGATGAGGGTAGGGTAGGGAGGCTGGCAGGTGACTGGTGGAACTAAACAGGAAGGTGTGATAGGCAGATGGAACCAGGATGGGGGAGGGACAAGAGTGAGCGAACAAAAAGGAGAAAGTTCATGTAACTTTCAGAAGGATGTGGTTATGCAGGAAAGGGTGAAGAAGAGATTCATAAGTATATTGCTGGGACTGAATAGGCCATTTAGGTGGGGGCATTTTCCCTGGAACGGAGGAGGACAAACAGGACATAAAAATGTCATGAAATGTCTAGGTAGGGTGTCACAGCATGGGGGAGTCAAAAGGTGATATGGAAACATGACTTGAGAGGCAGGTTTTTAAACTGAGGGAGTTGATGGGTATATGGGACAAGATGTAGAGACAGGTACAATTACAATGTTTAAAAGACATTTGGACAGATTGCAGATAAGAAAGGTTGAGATGGATAAAAGCAGCTGGTGAACGCAGCAGGCCAGGCAGCATCTCTAGGAAGAGGTACAGTCGACATTTCGGGCCGAGACCCTTCACCTGTACCTCTTCCTAGAGATGCTGCCTGGCCTGCTGCGTTCACCAGCAACTTTTATGTGTGTTGCTTGAAACTCCAGCATCCGCAGATTTCCTCGTGTTAAGGTTGAGATGGATATGGTAACCACTTGTTTCCTTCGACCAAACTCATTATTCCAACCAAGGCGCAGTATAACTTCATGACCTCTCTGTTTCTCTTCTCCCCCACCACCACTCTGCTTCACCTAGATCCTCAAAATGACCTTGCACTTTATTGTTTACCTACACAGCACTATCACTGTACCTGTAACAGTTTATTGTAAATTGTCTTTCTTACTTTGTTCTACCTTGACACACCCTGTATTGATTTTATCCACAGAAACAGCATGCAAGGCAAGAGTTTTACTGTACCTCAGCACATGTGACAATGATATACCAACTCTAGTTCCACCTGTCCATCACCTTCTCCCCATCTATTTCGATTTATGGCCTACCAGCTTCTATCCCTGTGCATCCCCAACTCCATACTCTTGTATTCCTGTCAATCTTTCCTGTTCTCTCTCAAATCTCAAGCCAAAATGCTGACCTACAGCTTTTGCCTGCACCGGTGCTGCTCGACCAGATGAGATTTTCTAGCTTACTGTTTTGTTGTCCCACTTAAAAAAGCAGAAAGTTGTATCTCTCAATGAGCCCCCACCCCTGCTCCATTCCTCCAAACGCTCACGAATGTGGCTTCCATCTCCGTTCAGAGGACAGTGCTTTATCTCTGGGAAACTATCGTCTAAAAGCTCTTCAATGCCAACTTCAACTCTTCTTCAGAGCAGCACATTTTCTTCACAAGAGGAAAAAACAATCGAGTAAGAATAAGGCAGACAACGGAAGAATTCAGAGCTTCATAAACAGTGAGTACCGCGTGATAATAGTAATGTAAAAAAAAGGAACAGAAATGGCTGACTACATTGGAAAGATTGATGTGTTTGATCACACTACAGATAACTGGAATATGTATACTGAATAGATTCAGTAGTATTTTAAACAAAAGGTATAGCCAATGTGAAATAAGGGCCACTTTTGCTGAGTACATTGGATTTAAAGGCATACTGTTTGCTTAGAAATTTAACTGCTCCAAGCAAACCAGCCAAAATGAGCTTTGCTGAACTGTGAGAGTAATGCAGGAACGTTTAGAACCAAAACCATTTTTGATTGCAGAACACTTTAGGTTTCATAAGCAGAATCAAAAAGAAATGGAGTCTATTTTGGTGTACATGACTGAACTGAATGGATTGTCTGAGAATTTTCAGTTCAGAGATGTGTTTAATGATGCACTGAGACATCACTTAGTTTGTGGAATCTTACAAGAGAGCATTCAAAAATGTTAAAACACAACTTACATTTGAAAGAGCAGGTGAAATAGCTGTATCAATGGAAACAGCAAACAGAGACACAATTGAATTACAGTCAGGAGTGAATATGAGTATGAACAAAATTTCGAAATCTAAACAGAAATGTGTCTGGCTGAATAAACTGTGTTATTCTTGTGACAGGAGCTCACATACACCAGACCAAAGTCAGATTTATAGGTGAAACTTGCAGAAAATGCAACAAAGTAGGACATATACAAAGAGCATGTCAGGCAGACAAAAATAAATGGACTTCTCAGGAAAGAGAAAAGGCTAAAATGTTACATTGCAGTTTCTAAAAGAGCATTAAAATGCACTCTATTGATGAAAAATCTGATAATGATGAGATCTACCTGATAATAATGACATAGGACTGGGTAGTGTGACAGGATCCTGAATTATCCCTATGAACCGTGCTTTTAAAAAGCGAGAGAGAGGAAGAGAAAGAGAGAGGCGAAGACTGCTCACAGTTTCTTTGGAATTTCTGCAAGGACACTTCCAACTTCTGTGTTCCTACAGAGAGAGAAGGGAGGAGCTACTTGATGGACAGCTGGTGTTCAGCACAACAGTATTTAAACCAGCGTAATTGCTTGTTTCACAGGACACGCAGATGCACAAGGATGTGGTGAAGCTACCATTAGCCTGTCCAGGTGCCCATGAGTGTGGGACTGAGGATCGATTCTGAGAGATCGATCTGTGATTATTAGTGCATGAAAGAGTGACCTTGTGGAGTCTACTAGTGTGTCTAACCCTCGCCTGGGTTGGTAGACTATCACTTGAAGACGGTGCTCTTCACTTGGTCAAGTTTGGCTAACTTGGAAGTTTCAGAGGACAACGGGAAGATCGACGGTGTCAGCTCATCTGAAGACTCAAATCTCTCCCTCTCTCTCGCTCTCTCTCCATCACTACTCAACTCAATACCACGAACTGAACCGAACTTTACTCATCACCGTAAGACTGTATCCATTTACCTCTAGGCTTGAAGAAGCTTGGTTTTTATATTTCCACATATATATATATATATATATATATATATATATATAAACTCATTGTTAACCTGTTTGATATGTCTGAATTTTATTACTGTATTGCATAGTTACTAATAAATACCATTAGTTAATAGCAATACCAGACTCCAACGTGTTTTCCATTTCTGCTGGCTCTTTAACCCATCACAGGGTACGTGACGGTAGCTTAAGATTTATAATATAAAAACTAATAATAGACAAGCAATCTAGCTTACACAAAAAGTAAATGGAAAGTTAACTGAAATGGAATTGGACATTGGCTTGGCTGTATTAGTCATTCCACAAAATGAGTTGGAATGACATTTCAAAGACATTAAAATGCAAATATCCAACTAGGAACTTCTATGGAGTAAAAATAACTCCTGTGGGAATGAAATACAACAACCAACAAGCCAGATTGGGCTTGTATGTGTTAAAAACAGGAGGGCCAAAATTGTGGGGTGTGAGCAGCTGAGACAACTACAACTTGATTGGACATGCATTGACCATTTGAATGCCAAATCCGCTACAATAAAGTCAACTGAAAGCGGAATAAAAAAGATTATGCATGATGCCATAACTACATCCATGCTGAACACCATGAATTGTTGCCCAACAAAGGACAAACAGGTGTTGGTGCCAGCCTCTGTGCCTCTGGTTGGAAAGCATATTAGACAAGAAAGGTCCTTACAGCTCAGAGGAATCGTGACAATAATAAAAGCAATGGTCCAACTACAGTAGTTTATGTAGGCGACATATCTGAGAAAGCTTCTGGTATGTTAATCAGGCAGTTAGTTGGTTTTAAGCTGGAAGAAAGTTCAAGGGGCTTCAGGAAAGTTGCAAGCACTCAGCTTTTGTGAGTATAAAGAACCGGACTCTACTCTGCGTGCATTAAGGTTATTGCATGAACTTCAAGTGAGAGGCAAAAAGCTGCTTCTAAAAGTAGATGCAAAGACTAAAGCCCAGGTGGATAAAAGAAAGGCCAAATGAAAGGAGTCATTTATAGGCATCCGTTAGTCTTGTGAGACCATGGATTTGCACCTTGGAAGGTTTCTCAGGGCGCAGGCCTGGGCGAGGCTGTATGGAAGGCCAGTAGTTGCCCATGCTGCAAGTCTCCCCTCTCCACGCCACTGATGTTATCCAAGGGAAGGGCATTAGGACCCACACAGCTTGGCACCAGTGTCATCACAGAGCAGTGTGTGGTTAAGTGCCTTGCTCAAGGACACAACACGTTGCCTCAGCCAAGGCTCAAACTAGCGACCTTCAGATCACTAGACTGACACCTTAACCACTTGGCTACAGAGTCAATGAGTCAATGGAAATATGAAAACAGAGGATTCATTAGATGATGTTGACAATGATAAAACAGAAGAGAGAAGGGAACAAAAAAGGATTAATAAGAGAATACACCAATGAACTGTCCCTTCCCAAGTTCAAGGTACACATCCTAGAAAAAAAGAAAGAGGGGAAAAAAGAGGAGGATGACTCTAAGTGCAATGGAAATGGAAGAGGATAAATAGACTTAATTTCTCAAGAAACTAGTAAATAGAGATATTCGCAAGAAACTAGAAGAAGAAATAGGAAGGAAAGAAAAAGAAAGATAAGAAGTTGAGAAGGAGAGAAGAGATAGAGAGAAAGAAGCAGGGAGAGGGAGAGGAGCAAGGATCGAATTAGATTCAGGTAGAAAAGCCAAGGAAAGAAGAAGAGAGATGTCCAGAGTTGTCACAACCACTTCCTGCAATCTCAGAGAGAAAATCCCTACAATCACCCTGGAGGAGGCCCCAGAGTCTTAGATTGGCTTTGTTTTTGTTTAATGAGATGCAGGACAGAATAGGCCCTTCCGACCCTTCAAGCCACACTGCCCAGCAATGCCCCAATTTATCACGGGATAATTTACAATAGCCAATTAACCTACCAACCGGTACACCTTTGGACTTTGGGAGGAAACCAGAGCACCCGGAGGAAACCCACACAGTCATAGAGACAACTTACAAACTCCTTACAGGCAGCAGCAGGGATTGAACCCGTGTCATCTAGTCATCGGTACTAACCACTATCTACCTTCAGTGCCACAAGTCTCACCGGCCAAGCAGAGTAACCACACTTGTCAGGAAAGACGTTAACTCACAAGAGTAAGAAACCCTTCACAGCAGTTAAATCTTTAAACCTGAAAGGGACTATTTACAGTTCAATATTCTGTGTATGTTTATGCAGTAATTGTATTATATATATACACACACACATAAAGTATGTACATAATTTGAGATGCATTCTATATTAAGTTGGAGTTTAGAGCTAAGCAGGATGGAGTGTTGAGTATTTAATATATCAGTAATATTTGAGCAATATTGTGAATATATATTTTGATTGAACATTCTTTGTTGCTTAAATAATTTATTATGATTATATGTACGAAATACATGAATTGCATATGTCATGACACTACGACGTCATATGTTTGCACCTCACTTAAAGTAAAAACAAAGTTAGACTCACATTTCCAACTCTTATCTTTTTCTTTCAGCTAGTTAATGTTTTGGAGTTACAAAACATAACAAAAACTATTTGGTGATCTTGGCACTTCTGCTGCTTGAAGGGAAGTTTGTCTCTTTGAGTTGGAGTTTTCCAATTTATTGAACAACAGAGCCCTTAAAAACACAAACACGAGAGATTCTGCAGATGCCGTGATCCAGAGTAACACATACAAAATGCTGGAGGAGCTCAGCAGGTCAGGTAGCAGATACGGAGAGGAATAAAGAGAAAGCAAAGCATTTTGGGTCAAGACCCTTCATCAAGCCACAAAACACAAAACAAAGTACAAGAAAGTTTGACAATATATGTCCTTACCAAATCTTCAGGTTCATTACCATCAGCATCTATACCAGAAAATAAGAAAGTTGTCAAGATTATATTTGTCTCAACTATTCTGGTCAATTGAATGAGCAGATAGTAAATCAGTTGGCCAATCCCTAATACATTAACCAGTCTGTCGGTTTCTGAGAGTCATAAGAGTCATTATGACAAGAAGCTCATCTCAACACAAGCCAGTTTGTTGGGAAGAGATTAAAGTTCGGGGTGGCAACAGTCAATACTTGCATCCTCTGAACACCCAGTGGGGTTCAACTGCAAAAAGAAACAGGCAACTCTACAGTTTAGGAGCAGACAGGAGAATCAGGCTGATGATCACTGACTTATCAAAGTTCAAAATAAGTGTATTATCAAAGTATATATATGTCACCATATACAACCCTGAGATTCATTTGCTTGCAGGCATTCACAGTAAAACAAAAAATACAATAAAGTCAATGAAAATCTACACCCAAACAAAAACTGACACATAACCAATGAGCAAAAAAAAATAAATGTGGGTGGGTGGGTGGATCTGATAACAAGAGCTGTAGAGTCCTTGGAAGTTAGTCCATAGATGGTGAAATGAGTTGTTTAGTAGCAGTACGGTGCACAGTCATAAAATCACTACAAGGTGCAAAGGAACCTGAAGCCCCTCACTCAAAGATTCAGGAACCCTTTGTTCCCTCAGCCAACAGATTTCTGAATGTCCATAAACCCATGAACGCCATCTCATTATTCCTTTTGTATTTGGACGATTTATTTATTTATATATATTTTGGAAATTTATAGTGGACATGAACAGTTACCTTTTTAGAACAACATAAAACACAGAACAATACAGCACAGGAACAGGCCCTTCATCCCACAATGTTGTGCCAAGCCAGCTAAATAGTAAATTAAAAAATACTCCAAAAACTAATTCTTCCTATCTATACACTGTCCACATCCCCCCATCTTCCTCATATTTATGTGTGTATCTAAACATCGCTTAAAAGCTTCTAATGTACTTGCCTCTACCACCACACCAGACAGCACATTCCAGGCGTCTGCCACTCTCTGAGTAAAAAACTTACCCTTCACATCCTCTTTGAGCCTACGCCCTCTCACCTTTGATGCTTGCCCTTTCGAGTGACTTTCAGTTCTTTTATAGGGAACATCATCAATTGGCGCTATTACTAATCCACTTTGGCTAATTAGTGTGTTGGCTGACTTCACACACCCAGGATGGAAAGTGAGGCAAGTGTTAACTTGTAACCAGGTCCATTAATTAATAATCAAAATCATTGATAATAATGAATCATTCATCATTATGATCAGAGACTGGAGTTGGAGCCCAGTGTCTGCGAGACTGAAAATCTGGGCCCAAGGACTGGAGGCCCAGATGTGGCCTACCCTGGAGTTGGAGACCTTTGTTGCTGGGAGGGAAGGAAAGGGGCCTGCTTTGCTGTTGTCTTCTTTTGTTCCATTGTTCTCTGTCCTGCGTTGTGTTGTTGTTTTGAACATTGTGGGCGTGCTATGTTGGTGCAGGAATGTATGGTGACACTTGCATGCTGCTGGTTGTTGACACAGATGACACATTTCACTGTATGTTTCAAAGTACACGTGATAAATAAATCTGAATCTGAAATTCAGTTTTCTGTCTGGGCCTTGTCATTGGAATCTCTTTCATATGAATTGGAATTTAGGAGACTTTACTGGAACATTCAGAAACATAACACATATTGAGAGTTTGGTCGGGTCTTGAGAAAGATCACCGTACAATAAGATGGACACCTGACCTTACGGTTATGATCTTGCACTTTAATGTCTACCTGCACTTAAACTTTCTCTGTAGCTATTACACCTGACTTTGAATTGTTATTGTTCTGTCTCAATGCATTGTGTAATGATCATATGAATACTGTGCAAGACAAGCTTTTCACTGTATCTTGGTGTGCGTAGTAAACCAACACCAAAACCAATGCCTTAATTCCAAAGTTCCCTTCCAAAAGGGGTTGGATGAGGCAAGGTATTGCTCTACAACTCTAATAACTCAACAAAGAGAGCACGGAACTTCAGATGTTAAGTTTCCTCAAACCAATCGCAACCACAAACTCTCTCCTGAGTTACAGTAGATGAGCCCCACTCCCTCTTGATCTAATTCTACCAGGCCCACACCATGGCCTGATATCGGGAGGAGATTTCCATTTCATCTTGGATAAGGAACAAAGCTAATCATAATTCCAACCAATGGACAGGACACTGAAGGACAGATTGCACTATAGTCGCAAACCCACCTTCAGCTTGTTCCTTAAGCCGGATGATCTCTTCAGCCACCAGATCATATTCATTGTCGTACCTACTCATCAAGGTTTCAGCCGTGGCCACAGGAATCCCCTTTGCATGGAACAGTTCCCGGAGCCTCCTAGTACTTTTCTCTGCCTGCCGAGAAGAGGAGAGAGTTGTGAGATTTCACAGTTTTAATAATTGCCTTTCACTACTTTAAGCACCAATTTATGGTAAACAAGTTGGCAGGAGACACTAAAGTGTATGGCAATGAAGAAGCACATCAAAAATTACCTGGGGATCTTGCTCAGCAAGGTAAGGGGGCTGAGGAACAGAAAACAGACATTAATTCAGATTAGTGTGTGATGCTGCATTTCAGGAAGTCAAATCAAAACAGGACTTCCACAGAGAACAGTAGGCCCCTGAGAAGAGATGTAGAACAGAGGAATCTTGGAGTTCAGGTTCATAGTTCACTGAAAGCAAAGTCACAAGTAGACAATGTGGTGAAGAAAGCTTTTGGCAAGCTGTCCTTCATTAGTGAAGGCTTTGAGTATAGAAATTGGGATTTTATGTTGCAGTTGTTCACTGGTGAGGCTACACTTGGTGTTGTGTATTTAATATTTCAGTAATATTTGAGTTATATTGTAAATGCATTGTTTGATTAAGTGTTCTTATTCATTTAAATAATTAATGATGGGGTATATATAAAAGTAGGTAAATGGCATACATCATCATGCCACCACATCATATGTGTGCGTCTTGCTGAAGTAAAGAACAAATTAAGACCCATTCTCCTGGGCTCCCAGCATTTGCCTTTCAATTAGTTTAATGTTTTGGAGTTACAAAACATAGCAGTGACTATGAGGTATTTTTAAAATGAGTCCGAGATGACCACCTCCTGTTAAAGCATAATGAGATGTTCGGGTTTTTTTAAAAGGCACAATGAGAAATGGTCCTGTTTAAAAAAGAAGTTCAACATGTTTCCCTCGCAAAAGGAAAGGCAATCAAGTTTTGAAAAAAGGCAGAAAGAAGAAGAATTCAGGGTTCATAAGCAATTGGTACCAGCTTATAATCATTATATAAAAAAAAAGCAAAAGTAGCTGGATACATCAGAACGATAGACCCATTCCATTGCACAATGGATAACTGGCTCTTGTATACTGAGCAAATTGAGCAGTATTTTAAAGCAAATTAAATAGCCAATTAGAAATGGGTTTTGCTGAGTGCATTAGATTTAAAAGCATACAGTTTGCTTAGAAATCCCACAGCTCCAACCAAACCAGTCGAAATTAAGCTTGCTGATGTTATGAAAGTAATGCAGGAACATTTAGAACCAAAAACATTGTTGATTGCCGAACCCATATGTATCATTGAAGATCCAAATATCAAGGTGAAAAAGGCGAATGTGGTGGAGACCATGGCGGGCAGTAGCTGGGTCAGCAGCATGGCAGTCGCTCTTCATGGGAAGACTGAGTTTGAGTGGCCTTGGTTCTGATGGGAGGATGTTTTCAACATTCTGAGATTTATGGGATTATTGGATTGTAGTTGGGGTCTGAGGTTCTTACTGTTTTATTCTGTGTGGTCAATCTGTTGGTTTCTGTGTGTGGGAGAAGGGGTTAGAGGTTTGGTACTGTGGTGCTGGTCTCTTGTAAATGGGTTTTGGGGGTTTGATGTTGTTGTTACTGTTTATTTTGTGAGGGAGGGGGTTGGGAGTTAGATGTTATTTTTGCTGTTTTTTTTACAAGGGAGGAGGTTGGTGGTTTGGGGTTTTTGGTGTTCTGGCTGCCATCTACTGGGTGGGAGATCTGTTGTTTTGTGTGCAAGGGAGGAGATGGGACGTTTGGGGTTTGCAAGTTCTGTTTGTTTTTCTTTTTGTGTGAGGAGGGGCGTTGGTGTCTTTTCTTTCAACAACTTCATGGTTTTTCTGTATTCCATGGCTATCTGGAGAAGATAAATATCAGAGTAGTATTGTACATGCATACTTTGACAATAAAATAAACCTTTCAATCTTTGAACCTTTGTTTAATAAGGGGAATCAAAAGGAAGGGGAGTCCATTTCACCGTACACGGCTAAATTGAAGAGGTTGTCTGAGCATTTTCAGTACAGTGATGTGTTTAATGATGCACTGAGATATTGTTTAGTTTGTGGAATCTTACAAGAAAGCATTCAAAAGTGGCTCCTAACTGAAGCACTTACATTTAAAAGAACAGTTGAAATTGCTGTATCAATGGAAACAGCAGACAGAGAGGAGATTGAGTTGCAGTCAGGAATGAAAGTGAGCTTGAACAAAATGACAATGTCTAAACAGAAACCAGCGTGTTGGCTATCGTTGTGGTAGGGGCTCACACACACCAGACCAATGCCGGCTTAAAGACGAAACCTGCAGGAAATGCAACAAAGTAAGACACATACAAAGAGCATGTCAGGCAGACAAAAATAAATGGACTGCACAGGGAAGAGAAAAAGCTAAAAGGTCAAGTTGCAGTTTCACAAAGAGCACTAATCTGTATACCGTTGATGAAAATTCTGAGGAGAGTGACACAGGACTGGGTAGCCTTGAGATTTAAAATGTGAAAACTAAATATAGACAAACATTCTGCCAGACTGTCCCGCCAGAGAAAGCAGGATCTCCCAGTGGCCACACATTTTGATTCCACGTCCCATTCCCATTCTGATATGTCTATCCCCATTCCCATTCTGATATGTCTATCCACAGCCTCCTCTACCGTCAAGATGAAGCCACACTCAGGTTGGAGAAACAACACTTTATATTCCATTTGGGTAGCCTCCAACCTGATCGCATGAACATTGACTTCTCTAACTTCCGTTAATGCCCCTCCTCCCCCTCATACCCCATCCCTTATTAATTTATTTATATATATTTATATTCTTTTTCTCTCTCTCTCTCCTTTTTCTCCCTCTGTCCCTCTCACTATACCCCTTCCCCATCCTCTGGGTTTTTCCTCCCCTCCCCCTTTTCCTTCTCCCTGGGCCTCCTGTCCAATGATCTTCTCATATCCCTTTTGCCAATCACCTGTCCAGCTCTTGGCTCCATCCCTCCCCCTCCTGTCCTCTCCTATCATTTTGGATCTCCCCCTCCCCCTCCCACTTTCAAATCTCTTACTGACTCTTCCTTCAGTTAGTCCTGACGAAGGGTCTCGGCCCGAAACATCAACTGTACCTCTTCCTAGAGATGCTGCCTGGCCTGCTGCGTTCACCAGCATCTTTTCTTGAAATTTCAGCATCTGCAGATTTCCTCGTGTTTGCGTTTTTAAATGGACAAACAATATGGGTTACACCAGAAGTGAACCAGCAAATTCATTAAAATGGAATTGGGCACCGACTGGGCTATTTCAGCAATTCCACAAAATGAGTTTGATCCTCTTTGTCAGGAAAGGTGTTATTCCACAAGAGTAAGAAATTCCCCACAACAAGTGAAATGGGTTGTTTTCATCAAATCAGCAAGGATAGTGCTGGGGGCAGCCCACAGCAGCATCCTGTTTCTGGCGCCCACAACTCATTAACCCTAACCCGTACACCTTTGGAATGTGGGAGGAACCTGAAGCACCCGGAGGAAACCTACGCGATCATGGGGAGGACGTACAATCTCCTTACAGACAGCGGTGGGAATTGAACGCTCATACCAGTCACTGTTGCCGTATATAGATTAGCTCATGCCGTATGTAAAATATATCGAAACCTTATTGTGAAATGTGTCACTTTGTGTCAAATCAAATCAGCGAGGATTGTACGGGCAGCCCACAGGTGTTGCCATGCTTCCAGTGCCAACAAAGCATGCCCAAAACTCACTAATTCCAACAGTAGGAGGAAACCGGAGGAAACGCGGTGGGATTCCCGGTCTTACAGCCAGTGCTGTAAAGCGTTGTGCTAACGACTGTGCTACCGCGTCTGTTTGACAGGCCAGAACTGTTTTCCTTGGAGCAGAGAAGAATGAGCGATGATTTTATAAAGATCCAATTCAAAGGGCCAATATCCAAACCGGAAGCTTTGTCCTGCCTGGAATCTGGGAGATGTGACCACAAATGCAGCTTCTCACGCGTACTAACGGCGGGAGGAGAGAGAGCAGCGCGCCGCGCGTCCGCAGCCCTCAAGTGAGAATTGATATCCTATCCGTTAAATACGTGCCGTGGACAATTCTGATTTGATGGAGGTGGACGTGAAAGCACAGAGGAACATCTGGAAAAATTTCTGAAACGCTCGTTCGCTGCTGTTGTTACTGTGTGATCGGGAATCTTTTGGAGAGAAGGCCTCAAGATCCCCGGCTTTGCCTGTTGTTGGCGACCGATTTGGAGGTCGAATCATTTGGATAGAGATGGCGCTCAGTACTCGGTGTCAGACAGCTGATCAGAGCTCGAAGTTTTCGAATGACTCAGAGTCGGACCGTGGTCGGGTATGGCAGGGAGAGTTTTTCTTCCTTCTCCCGTCTGCGTGAGATGTGGGACATTTGAGAGACTTTGAACTTTTTACTGTGCTCATGGACTTCTTCATCAAGTTATGGTATTGTAACTATATGTTATAATGATGTGGTTTTGTCAGTTTTTTTCAGTCTTGGTCTGTCCTGTGTTTTGTGATATCACACCGGAGAAAATATTGTATCACTTCGTAATGCATGCATTACTAAATGACAATAAATGAGAACTGCGTGTCCTCATAATCTAATCTAAGGTAGAGTACTAGGCCTGCTTTGCCTGGAGAGGACATTGTAATTGGTATCTCAGTTTCACAGCCTCAAGACCGTTCCAGGTAGCTGACCCAAATAGATCATAGATCATAGAAGAGTACAGTACAGGAACAGGCCCTTGGCCCACAAAGTTGTGCCAAACTAGCTAAAAACACCCAAACACTAACCCCACATACCTACACCTTGTCCATATCCCTCAATCTTCCTTCAACACATGTGCCGATCCAAACGTCTCTTAAAAGCTTCTAATGTACTTGCCTCCACCACCACACCAGACAGCACATTCCAGGCATCCACTACTTTCTGAGTAAAAAGCTTACTCCTCACGTCCCCCTCTCACCTTCAATGCATGCCCTCTCATATTAGATATTTCATCCCTGGGAAACAGATATTCTCTGTCCACTCCATCTGTGCCTCTCGTAAACTTGTAAACCTCTATCGGATCTCTCCTCAGCCTTCGGCACTCCAGAGAAGACAACCCTGGTTTATCTAGCCTTTCGCAATAGCACATGCCCTCTAAACTAGGCAGCATCCAGGTAAACGTCTTCCCCACCCTCTCCAAAGCCTCAACATCCTTCTTACGGTGGGGAGACCAGAACTCTCTGCGATACTCCAGACATGGCCCAATCTCTGGGTCTAAAGCTCTCTGTTTAATCAAAGAGCTCGCTGTTACAGAAAATCATGACGCAGGAGTTTCTCTTGGGGACAATCCCCACCACCGCCCTTTCTCCAACCTTGTAATGTTGGTGTGGGGGTTCAGGGGTCACTAACTATTGAAATTGTAGGTCAATGGCCTACACACAGTAGAGTTATCCCTGTGGGGTGGAAGAGAATTGACACATAAGAAAACATCTGTTCAAGATGGCTCCGACTTCAGGTCAAGATGGCGCCAGAGTCCAACGCTCCTTCAGTCAACACCTTCTGGGTAGATCATGAAACTATATATTTCACTTCTTTTATGTCTTTTACGTTTTTCATCTCGAATGTGATTCTGGAACTGTTGGAGCCTGTGGTCTGCAGATTGGAGATCGTTTGGGTGTTTTAGTGCTCTGCAGTCTCCGAGAGGATTCCCGGAGGCAGAGGCAGCGTGTGCACGAACCTTGTGGCAAGGAGGCTGCAGGATGGGGCCCGAGCCAATGTTTGACTCCATTTTGCTGATTGAAGTGACAAGGAAGACTAAAACATCAAGGCAAATGCAGAGGGTGAGCCTCCCTTTTCATCGCTGGTGGGATCACTCTACTGCTAGAGGGGGAGACTGCCTGTTCATTGCTAGGGGCAGGGGAGTCACTCTGCTATTGGAGAGGGAAAAGCCCAGCACTGTGTTTGGAGAATATTACCCAGGTTTTCTGCATTTTGGAGATGGACTTGGACCACAGACTTTTTCTCAGTCTTATAGTTTTTTATGTTCTATGTTTATCGCCAGATCTTTCTCGTTTTTTTGTTGTGTGCGGGGCAGAGGGATTTGGGGACCAATGTGCCTGTTCCATTTTTGTTCATTTTTTTTGTGCGGGGAGGAGGGATTTGGGGGTTGATGTTAATGCTGCTATTCTCTTCTTTCTTGGTTTCCCGGCTATCTAGAGAAGAAGGATCTCAGTGTTATATACTTTGATAATAAATGAACCTCTGACTCAATGTATTTACAATATATGAAAGGCCTGGTGAGCTGATGTGTTAGTAGCTCTAAAGTCACAGGCTAATAAAAACAGGAAGTGCAATCAGCTCTCAGCAGCTCAGGAACACTTGCGTTCAGAGGGGAAGAAGAGTGAATGTCTCAGGCTTGAAATGTTAGCACCACCGGGGAAGGGGAACAGAAACCTAAAGACCCACGCTCAGTGCTTTGGGGACAACAACTTCCTCTCTGCCATCAGCTTTTCCAATGGTCCATGAATCTATGAACATTTTTTGTACTATTTAGTTACTTAGTAATTTTTAAAGTTTTTGCACTGTATTGCTGTGACAAAATAACAAATTCCTCATGAGATAAATCAGTAATCATAAATTCCATTCTGACTCTTCCCACAGATACTGGAATCTGGAAGAGAGGACCGAGTGTAGAGTATCTAAGTTTGCTAATGACACTAAATTGAGTAGAAAAGCAAATTGTGCAGAAGATACAGAGAGATTGCAGAGAGATAGAGATAGGTTAAGTGAGTGGGCAAGGGTCTGGCAGATGGAGTACAATGTTGGTAAATGCGAGTTCATCCACTTTGAAAGGAAAATGAAAGCAGGTTATTATTTAAATGGTAAAAAAATTGCAGCGTGCTGCTGTGCAGAGGGTCCTGGGAATTTTTGTGCAGGTATCACAAAAGGTTGGTTTGCAGGAGCAGCAGACTATCAGGAAGGCGAATGGAATGTTGGCCTTCATTTCTAGAGGGATTGAACTTAAGAGCAGGGAGGTTATGCTGCAACTGTACAGGGTACTAGTGAGGCCACACCTGGAGTACTGTGTGCAGTTCTGGTCTCCTTACTTAAAGAAGGATATACTGGCTTTGGAGGCGGTGCAGAGGAGGTTCACCAGGTTGATTCCAGAGGTGAAGGGGTTAGACCATGAGGAGAGATTGAATCGCCTGGGACTACACTTGCTGGAATTCTGAAGAATGAGAAGATACCTTCTAGAAACGTATAAAATTATGAAAGGGATAGATAAATAGAGGCAGAAAAGTTGTTTCCAGTGGCAGGTGAGTCTAGAACTAGGGGACAGAGCCTCAAGATTCGGGGGAGTGGATTTAGGTTGGAGATGAGGAGGAACTGCTTTTTCCAGAGAGTGGTGAATCTGTGGAATTCTCTGCCCAATGAAGCAGTGGAGGCTACCTCAGTACATATATTTAAGACCAGGTTGGATAGATTCTTGCATAGTAGGGTATTAAGGGTTTTGGGGAAAAGGCAGGTAAAGTGGAGATGAGTCCATGGCCAGATCAGCCATGATCTTATTGAATGGCAGAACAGGCTCGACGGACCAGATGGACTACTCCTGCTCCTATTTCTTATGTTCTTATACTGCCTGATCTCTTGAGTGTTTACATCATTTTCTGCTGGCTTCCAACAGCTGCAGTTTTATATATGTGCATTCAGTAACCACTTTATTAGAAACATCTGCTCTTTAATGCAAATATCTAGTCGACCAATCATTTGGCAGCAAGTCAATGCATAAAAGCATGCAAACATGGACAAGAGGTTCAGTCGATGTTGAGACCAAGCATCAGAATGGGGAAAAAATGTGATCTAAGTGACTTTGACCATGGAGCGATTATTGGTGCCAGACAGGATGGCTTGAGTATCTCAGAAACTGCTGATCTCTGGGATTTTCACACACACACACACACACACACACACAGTCTCTAGATTTTACAGAGAATGTTGTGAAAAACAAAAAAAAATCCAGTGAAAGGCAAGACTTTTTAATGAGAGAGGTCAGAGGAGAGTGGCCAGACTGGTTCAAGTTGACGGGAAGGCAATAGTAACTCAAGTAACCACGTGTTACGACAGTGGTGTGTGGGACAGCATCACTGAATTCACAACACGCCCAACCTTAAAGTGGACGGGTTCCAGCAGCAGATGGACACACCGGGTTCTGTTCCTATCCTAATAAAGTGGCCACTGAGTCTATAGCATTAACCCTGTAGGGTGGGAGTGAATCAACACATGAAAACACATAATGCTCTCATATAAAGGACCTAACAAACTGATGTGCTATTATAAAACCACGGGCTAATAAAAACAGGAAGAACAATCACCTTCGAACAGCTCAGGAACGCCTGCACTCAAAGGGGAAGAAATGTTAATGTTTCCGGTCCCAGAAACGACTCCAACTTGAAACATTACCACCAACGGGGCGGGGGAACAGGAGTGTGAGGACCCACACTCATTGATTCAAGGACAACTACTTCCCCTCTGCCATCGGATTTCCAAATAGTTTATGAACCCATGAACATTTCCCTTTCTGGTACTATTTAGTAATTTTGAAATTTAGTAATTTTAAGTCTTTGCACTTGTAATACCCCAGTTTAAAACCATACTTTATTTTATTAACACAATTATGGTGTTGGGCATTTTCTGCAGATTTTCTCAACATGCAATGAGTTCCTTTAATTACATTATACAATAAGGTATTTCTTTTTTTTTTGCAGTTTGAAATAATAGTTCTGTTGATTAAGCTGTATTAGCCAATAGGATTTGTCTTGTTAACATGTTTTTTTTCCAAGAGAGAATGCAGGAAGAAGAACAGGAAGCTGTTGGCTCTTGGCTTGGTACAGTTTAAAAATTTTTGTCAATACATTTTCAATCTGAGCTTATGCTGGTGTGATTTATTACTTCCTGGTGAATGGTAAATTTGCATGGGTGGGTCGGTATTCATATAGTTAATAGTCTGAATTTCCCTTTGAAGAAATATTTAAACTTTTATGCTTTCGTGTTTATCCGAATCATATTGTCTCTAGACCTGCTTATATATAGGAAATGGCCTCCTCATCATTATTCCCCATGCATTGTAGAGTTATGTTGTTGTTAGGTTGAATTCACAGTAGTAGCCAACTCATTATGAGCCTCCAGTGAGAGGGTCACACACTTTACTGTTGTAACAAGATAATGAATTCCACGTCAGATAAGTCAGTGATAAGAAATCCGATCTGATGTATATTAGTGCCCTTGTGTGTGGAGTTTGGCTGCGTTTCCTGAAGGACTGAAGAGCTGCAAACTCAGAGATCTGTGTCAGATACCCGGGAAGGTCCTGAGGCTAGAATTATATTGGCCTCCACTGACAGAGCAAATGAGAGGTTGCATTGAGAGTTAGCGAGCCATGCAGCATGGAGGACACAGGTCTGAATGTCGAAGGAACTCAGCACGTCAGGCAGTATCTATGATGGAAAACAAAGTGTTGATGTTTTGGGCCGAGACCCTTCACAAGGGATTGGGGCTTAAATGTAACCAGGAGGCAAGGAGCAGGCCTCACAGATGTGCGAAAAGGGGCTGCAGCCTCATATATGTCATATACATGTGGCACATGGTCTCCTCCAGCCCACAAGAGCAGCATACGGCTCGGAGATCCGCGTACAGACTTGTTACAGGGTCACTGCTCTACACAGCGACCTCCACCTGAGATCCCTAAGGTGCATGGGAAGAATCCGCTCGTAAAGGGACTTCCAATGGGGACCCCCCCCCCCACCTCCAGGTGGAAAGGCAGCTCTTCATGGCGTGTCAGGACGGTGAACGAGGGCTAGGTGGACGAGCGGCAGCCCAAACCTGCATCCCTGAAAGGGATTGTGGGTGCTGATGAGAGACAGCTCAAGTTGTGTGGGCTCGGCTCTCGGATAAGACTGTGGGGCTTGAGCCCGACAAGCAGCTCCGGCGATGCAGGGGTGACCCCGTCCAGGGTATTCCACACACCTGAGCCACACCAAGATCCATTGAGGTAGGACGGGGGTCAGCCAGGACCCAGGCCAGAGGAAGGGATTCCTGGCCTGAGGCAACCATGTTCCAGACTCTCAATGGATCCCGATAGGAGCCGGGCAGACTCCGCAAAGCAGAACAGCTGATGCCCACCAGTGGTAGCTGCAACTCTTTGTGAAGCCAGCAAACCCATCGAAGAAAGTACGTCGCCAACACATGCCACCTGGAAGGGAGCTCGGCCTACAGGGATCTCTGCAGGGTTCTGAGGCGCACAGCTGCCATCTGCATACGGACACACACCAGCTACTCTCCACCCTCTCCTACTGTGAGACTCAAGACTGCTGCGTAGACCCAGTGTTTCCTGTTATCCCAGAAGAAGTCCACTAACCTCCTCTGCATTCTTGCGACAAAGGGGGCAGGTGGCGCCAAGGTGCCCACAACATGGAGGCCAGCGGCTGGTTTATGACCACCACCCTGATTTGATGTGAAAGCACCCCAGCCAGGCCATGGCTTTCGTCTCTCTAGGTCCTGCCGGTTTCCTCAGAAGGACTCAGGTAGACTCCCAGACAGAGGAGATGCTTGGCGCTGTACTCTGAAGCTCTCATCTCCTCCGGCAGGGAGTCCGCCTGCCACTGACCCACTAAGAGTCCACTGGCCTACTAACGGAGGACACTGCTGAGAAAACTTCCTGGCACTTGCGCATCCTCCACAGGTCACTGGGATCTGTCATCATTAGGAGCACGTCATCGGCGTAGGCCAAGAGGACGATCTCCATAAATGGTTTGTGCAGAACTAGACCTGTCAGCCCCCGCCGAAGAAAGCACAGGAATGGTTCAACACAGGTCGCATACAACCAGCCGGACATGGGGCACCCCTGACGTACTCCTCTTCCAAAGGGAATGAGCGCTGTCAATAATCCGTTGATCTTAACAAGGTACTCTGCGGCAGAGTATAGGAGCAGAACCTGGGCTACAAAGTGTTGTCTGAGCCCAAATGCCTGCAGAGTGCCCTCCAGGAAACTGTGGTCTACCCAGTCAAACGCCTTCTCCTGGTCAAGAGAGAGAAACGCTGCTGGGGACCCAGTCTCCTGGAGCAGGTGGATCAGGTCCCTTTCGAGATGGATATTGTCCTGGATGGACGGGCCCGGGACTGTGTAGAATTGGTCAGGATGAATCACCAGTTTCAACATCGACCCAAGATGGTTGACCATTGCCCAGGCGAAGATCTTGCAGTCCAGGCGCAAGAGGGAATCCGGACGTCAGTTCTCTTAGAATTCAGAACTGAAGTTCACAAAAGTTGCAGCCACAGCCAGAGTCTGGTGCAGAGATGAGTCAAACTCATGGAGTAATGAGTTGAAGTTCAGCGCCGAGACAAGTAAACCTCACAGAACAGCGATGTGAACCAGCCTATGCCCCAGCTCAGGCCCTGACACCCTGTCCTTTTCAATCTGGCCTAGTGCTTAAATTGTCCAGACCTAGTTCTCAGACCCAAATCCTGCCACCTCGATATACTCTGGAGCTGGTGCCTCACCTCCTCAGTTTGGCCTGTACCCAACTTCTCCAATTCGGCTTGGTGCTTAAATCAATCTTTCCTCACTCTCAGGCCAGGGTCTGGGCTCTGCCGCCTCGACTCCTTTGTTTGTGTGATGTGTGGCTAATATTCAATCAGAAATCACAATTGCAGCCCTTTGCCACTTCCACTCATCACCTCCCGGCCTCGATCCATTCTTCCCTCCTCCATCAACTCCCAGCCTCGATCCATTCTTCCCTCCTACATCACCTCCCGGCCTCGATCCATTCTTCCCTCCTCCATCACCTCTCGGCCTCGATCCATTCTTCCCTCTTCCATCACCTCCCGGCCTCGATCCATTCTTCCTTCCTTCTCCATCACCTCTATCCATTCATCCCTCCTCCATCACCTCCCGGCCTCGATCCATTCTTCCCTCCTCCATCACCTCTCGGCCTCGATCCATTCTTCCCCCCTCCATCACCTCCCGGCCTCTATCCATTCTTCCCTCCTCCCTCACCTCCCGGCCTCGATCCATTCTTCCCTCCTCCATCACCTCCCGGCCTCGATCCATTCTTCCCTCTTCCATCACCTCCCGGCCTCGATCCATTCCTCCCTCCTCCATCACCTCCCGGCCTCGATCCATTCTTCCCTCCTCCATCACCTCCCGGCCTCGATCCATTCTTCCCTCCTCCATCACCTCCCGGCCTCGATCCATTCTTCCCTCCTTCTCCATCACCTCTATCCATTCATCCCTCCTCCATCACCTCCCGGCCTCGATCCATTCTTCCCTCCTCCATCACCTCCCGGCCTCTATCCATTCTTCCCTCTTCCATCACCTCCCGGCCTCGATCCATTCTTCCCTCCTCCATCACCTCCCGGCCTCGATCCATTCTTCCCTCTTCCATCACCTCCTGGCCTCGATCCATTCCTCCCTCCTCCATCACCTCCCGGCCTCGATCCATTCTTCCCTCCTCCATCACCTCCCGGCCTCGATCCATTCTTCCCTCCTCCATCACCTCCCGGCCTCGATCCATTCTTCCCTCCTTCTCCATCACCTCTATCCATTCATCCCTCCTCCATCACCTCCCGGCCTCGATCCATTCTTCCCTCCTCCATCACCTCCCGGCCTCTATCCATTCTTCCCTCCTCCATCACCTCCCGGCCTCGATCCATTCTTCCCTCCTCCCTCACCTCCCGGCCTCGATCCATTCTTCCCTCCTCCATCACCTCCCGGCCTCGATCCATTCTTCCCTCCTCCCTCACCTCCCGGCCTCGATCCATTCTTCCCTCCTTCATCACCTCCCGGCCTCGATCCATTCCTCCCTCCTCCATCACCTCCCGGCCTCGATCCATTCTTCCCTCCTCCATCACCTCCCGGCCTCGATCCATTCTTCCCTCCTCCATCACCTCCCGGCCTCGATCCATTCATCCCTCCTCCATCACCTCCCGGCCTCGATCCATTCCTCCCTCCTCCATCACCTCCCGGCCTCGATCCATTCTTCCCTCCTCCTCCATCACCTCCCGGCCTCGATCCATTCATCCCTCCTCCATCACCTCCCGGCCTCGATCCATTCTTCCCTCCTCCTCCATCACCTCCCGGCCTCGATCCATTCTTCCCTCCTCCATCACCTCCCGGCCTCGATCCATTCCTCCCTCCTCCATCACCTCCCGGTCTCGATCCATTCTTCCCTCCTCCTCCATCACCTCCCGGCCTCGATCCATTCTTCCCTCCTCCATCACCTCCCGGCCTCGATCCATTCCTTCCTCCTCCATCCATCTATCAGTTGCCAGCTCTTGTTCCAGGCCTCTTCATCCCCATTATCTTTCAGTTCAGCACAACACATCGTGGAAGTTAGCCTCTATGGCCTCTGCCTATACTTCTTGCTGCTTCTGAGACCCCACCCACCCTGGGCATTCTTTCTTCTCCCCTTTCCCAACAGGCAGAAGATACAATAGCCTGAAAGCACGTAGCACCTCGAGGGCAGCTTGTATCAGACTCCTGTACGATAGGATGGACTTGACCTCCAAATCTACCTCGTTATGATCGTGCACTTAATTGTTTACCAGCACTGCACTCTGCAACTGTTAGCTTTATTCTGCATTGTTATTGTTCTACCTCAATGATTTGATCTGCATGAACAGTATACAAGACAAGCTTTTCACTATAGCTTGGTACCTGTGACAATAACACACCAAACCAGTACAATGCAAGGGTCTCGACCCAAAACACTGACTCCATTTCCCCCCGCAGGTGCATCTCGTTTGTTGCTAATGGTCGAAGTTCAAAGTAAATTTATTACCAAAGTAGATATATGTCAATACACATATATGTCAGCAGAAACTACCCTGAGATTCATTTTCTTGTAGGTATTCGCAGTAGAACACAGAAGTACAACAGAATCAATGGCAAACTACACACAAACAAAAAGTGACTAACAATCGGTGTACAAAAGAAGACTATTAATATTAACAATTGGCTATTATATTAATTATACTTTTTCTGAACAACGATCACTGCCATCTATGGCCTGTGATTTCCCTGTGCGACTTGCGCTTTTGAAGTGTTTGTATAACCTGCTGTTTTTGTGGTATCCCAAAGGATTCAGTGGACTGGATTCTAAGAGAATCCAAGTACGGTCGTGGTAGGGCCCGGGGCTGAGAGTGAAAAACGAACCAATGTTTGTCCATCACTTGAGCAGACTCAGGGCCGGATCGAAGTGGCAGGGCCTGGGCCTGAGAGTGAAAAATGAACCAATGTTTGCCCATCGCTTGAACTGACTCAGGGCTGGATTGAAGTAGCAGGGCCTGGGTCCGGGAGTGAAAAACGAACAAATGTTTGCCCATTGCTTGAGTGGACTTGGGGCTGGATGGAAGCTGTGAGACCGGGCCTGAAAGTGAAACATGAACTGATGTTTGCCCGTTGCTTGAGCAGAGTTGAGGCCGGATCGAAGTGGCAGGGCCCAGGCCTGAGAGTGGAAAATGAACCAATGTTTGCCCATCGCTTGAACTGACTCAGGGCTGGATTGAAGTAGCAGGGCCTGGGCCCGGGAGCGAAATATGAACTGATGTTTGCCCATTGCTTGAGCAGACTTGAGGCCGGATCAAAGTGGCAGGGCCCAGGCCTGAGAGCGAAACATGGACCAATGTTTGCCCATTGTTTGAGCGGACTCGGGGCTGGATCGAAGTAGCAGGGCCCAGGCCTGAGAGTGAAAAATGAACTGATGTTTGGCCGATTTAAGCAGTGAACCAGATTAAAAATACCAAGGTGTCAAGGCTGAGGATAAAGGACTAGCCAATGTTCCGCTCACTACTCCATGAGATTTACTCATCTCAACGCCGAACTGACTCTGCACCTAAGACTTTTGCACACATTGACCCTCACCTCAGCACTGAACTGACTCCATGGCTGTGGACTTACTTTCGGGGACTCGGCATTTCAGGTTCTGTGTGTTATTTGCTTATTTTTTATATTGTTTGCGCAATTTGTTCATTTCCTTTGCATATTGGCTGCTTGATGGGCTTTGCTGTGTGGGGTTTTTTTAATGGGCTCTATTGAGTTTCTTTATTTTGTGGCTGTGTACAAGAGAACAAATCTCTAGGTTATATATAGTAGACATTCTTTGGAAATATTTGTACTTTGAGCTTTGAACTTCAAAACTGCAATTACAAAAAAAAGTAAATAAAACATACTACTGCCAAGAATAATGTTGTAATTCTGGGTGATGTTACTGATGCAGCTTGTGAGCTATTTTTGTTGGGAAAGCACTGGAAAGGTAAACAGCCCGAAGGGGTCTGCAGGTCAGTGAGTTATCACCTCAGCGGCTTCTGGAAACTTCCACACAATGCCGCTACTAGAAAGCCAGGCTAATCGAGTGGGAAGGGCAGACAAGGACTGCCCAGGAAAGGGGTGGCGATGAGATTTTTCAAAACGTTGTCTTCTATAAAATCCTGAGGGAGGAATAAAGTAACAAAGTGAAACAAAAATCCTGCTGACTCAAAAAAATGGGACCATCTGTTAATTACTGCATAGTTATTGTTTGGCCACACTGTTCAGAATCAGAATGAGAATCAGGCTCTTTATCATTGACATACTGCATGTCTTGAAATCGGTTATTTTGTGACAGCAGTGCATAAATATACTACAAATTCCTATCTTGTATATGTGTGTTGTCTTCAGGCTCTTGAACCTCCTCTTTGTGGTGGTTCAGTAATGAGAAGAGGGGTTTTGCTGTATCGCGTTTTGAAGCGATCCTCGTTCTGGGGAGACTACTGCCCATAATGGAGTTCAAAATGCCCAGATTTGGAGTGACAATTCTTTGCCTGCAGCTCTTACTATCTGCTTCACCCGCACTTCATTCTGGTGTCTGTTCAGAATACATTTGGGGAGGGTGGGGCGGAAATAGGAAACCCCTTACTATCGTTTATCATATGCGATAAATTATTTCTGGTACGTGGGCACCTTTGCGACAAGAATACAACCAAATTCTCACACAGCATGAACAACACTGGGAAAGAATGGCCTCTCATGGAGAGACAGAGCACAAAAACAGGCCCTTCAGCCCATCAAGTCCAAGCCAACCATGAAGCACCCATTGGTAAACTGATCCAACCTTAACATATTTTATTCTGTCCACGTTCCCATCAATTGACCCCTTTCATTCTATCTACCTAGACTCTAAGAGCCATTAGCCTGCCAAACTATGCACCTTTGGGATATGGGGGAAACCACAACATACAAAGGAAGCCCACAGACTTAGATTTAGAGATTTATAGCAACGTAACGGCCCCAATGCATGTGTCCAATTCACCTGTTAAAGGCCAATTTATACTTCTGCACCAAGCCTACGCCGTAGGTACACTGTAGCCACGTACCCAACACAGTACCCTACGCTGTAGCCTGACGCGCACCTCCACAAAAATGTAACTACGTGTCGCGGCGATGCAGACCTCAACAACTGTGATTGGTTCGCTTGGTAGCATCGCATTTCGTCCTACGCATTTCCGGTTGCTTCTGAACGATGAATGAAATCGTCAAATCTACCTGCCAACATCCGAAAATATTTGAAATACATTTCCTCGTCCATGTCTCTCAGTGGCCGGACAAGCACAGAAAATTCACCCTTCTGCCTCAATCCGTTCAATGGTCGTACACACCATCTCCTCCGACGTCTTCTCTCTTTCCTGCATTGCAGTAATTTCAATAAAAGTAACTCTTGTTCAACATTTATTAGCTCCAACTCCAACATGATGTGCTCAGTTTAGTCGCCATTGTTTGAAGTACAGAAAGAAACTCAACACAGTGGCATAGAAACCCCACCGCCAACGAGCATTTTGGCGGTGAATTTCAGAGTGGCGCAGACGCACCAACGCACAAGTATAAATGTTCACAACGGCGTAGGGTATGGCGTAGAGCCTACGCAGGGGTATAAATCAGCCTTAATCCGTACACCTTTGGAATGTGGGAGGAAATCAGAGCACCCAGGGAAAACCTACGTGGGCATAGGGAGAACATACCTTACAGACAGTGGTGGAATATCAATCCAATAGCATAACAGAGACCGCTATGCTACCGTGCCACCCCCTAACGTGGTTCACATGGAATCATGCAAACTCCACACAGACAGCATCGGAAGTCATAATCGAATTAGGTCACTGGCAGTGGCTCTATCTGTTGCCGTAGGATCTGCTACATCCCATTCATTGGGACGTCGGTATCTCTGCCAGCAGCAGGGTGAGCAGCCTGGACCAAACACTACCACTGAAGAGCCACAAGCCCTCAAGCATTCAGCAGAGCACCATCAAGCAGTTTGCAGCATCCGTGGAATTGTCCTTGTTTCAGGTCAACACACTTCATGCCCCAAAATGTCGCTAATTCTTTCCCCCCACCACTTCCACTAACAGCTGCCATTCAACTTGCTGAGCCTCTCCAGCCATTTGTTTTTGTTTTCTCGATCCACCTTCTGCCATCTCGTGTCTCCTCCTTCACTGCCTTGAGCGGCCCAGTCTGAGGAACCGCTTGGCGTCCGCATAATCTCCGGAATGTTCCTGGGAGATAAGGATGCTGCTAATTAAGCAGTTTCTCTGTACACATTTGCAACTTCTGCACCCAGTGGCTGCTTTATTAAGGCCTCTCAGAAACTGCTGACCTTCTGGGATTTTCATGTACAACAGTTTACAGAGAATAGTACAAAAAAACAAAAGAAAGCATCCAGTGACGGCAATTCTGTGGGTGAAAATACCTTGTTAATGAGAGAGGTCTGAGGAGATTTAAAAAATTTCAAAAATCCTAAGTAAATTTGTCACCAAAGTACATGTACTATGTGTTACCATACAGAACCCTGAAATTCATTTTCTTGAGGGCAATCACAGTAAATGCACGAAACACAATAAAAAGCAACGAAAGTGACCACACCCAAGAGGACGGACAAGCAACCAATGTGCAAGAAGAGAAACAAACTGTGCGAATACTAGAGGGAAGAGGAGAAACAAAAGAAAAATAAAACAGGGAGAACAGAGCCAGACGGGCTCGAGGTGACAGGCAGGAAGGCGACAGGAACTCAGGCAACCACATGTTACAACTATGGTGTGAAGAGCTTCTCGGAGACACCGCGTGTCGGACCTCAAAGCAGATGGGCTACAGCAGCAAACGAGTGGTCAGCCGCCACTTTGTTAGGTATGAGGTACAGTACATAATAAAGTAGCCCCCCCGAGAGCATAAGCAAGTGCGCATACGCATACAAACACATACAGTACACACGTCAACACCCATATTCGTCAGCACAGGGGATCCTGCAGATGCTGGACACTTCGAGCAACACAGACAAACAAACAAACACATCAGTAAATAAATAAATAAAATGCTGTTGGAATTCTGCAAGGCAGGCGGTCCCTGTGGAGGGGAATGAACAGTTGACGTTTCAAGCCAAGACCCTTCATCCGGACAGTACATTTTCCTTCACAAATGCTGCCTGACGTGCTGGGTTACTCCAGCATTTTGTGTGTGTTACAAGCACACATTCACTCACACAAAACCAAATTACTCGCACATATATACCACACACACATATACTCATTCATGTGCGCACACACACAAACAATTTGTGACTGACTCTTTCTCCAAATCCACACCCCACCCCTTACAACCCATATCTTTAGCTCTTGGCTCTGCGAAAAACCAGTCTGTTGATTGAACGGCCACGGGGCCACAGGAGCAGAGAAAATATTTTGATCTGTATGATCTTGAATCAGATGGGTTGCTTAGACTCTCTTTGATGCCACATCTCAATTAATTCTTACGTGAAAGACACCTAAATCAACACACAAGGAAAAAAAATGCTGGAGAAACTCAGCAGGTCTGGCAGCTTCAATGGAGGGGAATAAACAGTTGATGTTTTGGACTGAGGCCCTTCATCAGGACTGGAAGGGAAGGGGACAGAAGCATAACAAAAGGATGCAGGGAGCAGGGTGACAGGTGAATCTCAATGAGGGGGTGCAGGAGGGTGGGGAAGGGGGAAATGAGAGAAGCTGGGAGGTGATAGGTGGAAGAGGCAAAGCACTGATGAAGAATCGGATAGGGGAAGAGAGTGGAAATGGGATAAAGGGAGGGAGATGGGGAACCAGAGTGAGTAGGGTAGTGAGGGCGGGGAAGGGTAAAGAGAAGGGCTGTGTTCCTGTACATGGTTCTAACTCCATAATCAATTTCGCAGAAGACACCACAGTGGTTGGCCTGACCGGAGGGGATGACGAGATGGCCTACAGGGACGAGGTCCAGCACCTGGCCACGTGGTGTGCCGACAACAACCTGGCCCTTAACACCCAGGAGATTATTGTGGGCTTCAGGCATGCTAGGAGCCACACTCACGTCCCCATCTACATCAACGGAGCTGTAGTGGAGCGGGTATCAAGCTTCAAATTCCTTGGTGTCCGCATTTCCGAGGATCTCACCTGGTCCCCAAACTCCTCCATCCTGATCAAAAAGGTGCAACAGAGCCTTTATTTCCTGTGGAGCATCAAGAAAGCTCACCTCTGTCCCAGGATACTGATGGACTTTTACCGCTGTACCATTGAGAGCATACTCACCAACTGCATCTCAGTGTGGTATGGCAATTGTCCCGTATCGGACCGCAAAGCACTCCAGTGTGTGGTGAAAACTGCCCAGCGGATTATTGGCACCCAATTGCCCACCATTGAGAATATCTATCATAAATGCTACCTGGGCAGGACATAAAGCATTATCAAGGATGCATCTCACCCTAACTATGGACTTTTACTCTCCTCCCATCCGGTAGGCACTGCAGGAGCCTCCGCTCCCACACCAGCAGGCACAGGAAGAGCTTCTTCCCTGAGGCTGTGACCCTGCTGAACCTCACATCACAGCGCTAAGCAGTATTGCACCCATATTGTACTGTCTCAGTACTTCTATATTTGTGTGCTGTAGCACTTACTTTTTACTCGCAGTTACTTTGTAAATAACACTATTCTTTGCATTACTGGTTAGATGGTAACTGCATTTCATTGGCTCTGTATCTGTACTCGGCACAATGACAACAAAGTTGAATCTAATCTAATCTAACAGAGCCACAGCGTTATCAGAAAACAGAGGATGGGGGTCGGGGAGCGCCAGAGGGAAGTGGAAGTCAGAAATATCTCTTTTTTGGGGTGAGGATCTTGACTGGGGATTCGGAACTTGAAATGGTCTATTATTGTCACATTTACAGTGAAAAGTTTCAGTGCACGCCATCCAGAAAGGTCACTTCATGCACAAGTACAATGAGGCGGTAAAAGAGGGTGCAGAATGTAGTGTCAGAGAACGGGGAAGGGAAAGTGCAGGCAGACAGACAGACAGTGCAGAGGAAATGGAGGGACCCGACATTTTGTTGAACGCCTTACTGTCATTCCTGATGGCTCCAATCACTTGCAGCTCAAGCCATAAGCTAGGGACAGTCACAACTTTGTTGCAACTGACCAATTTCTGCTACACGACCAAAAAGATTTAAAGCATAAACGATACCTCGACTTCCTCAATGTTTTGATGCATGGTGGCAATGAAATGAAGTAGCACGGTGCCTTGTCACCCCTTCACTGCTTGTCCTCGCTGACTTTGCCTCTGTTTTTAGTTTCAATTTCCTGGTTGTGTAACATTTGAAATGGGTTGGAGCTTCGGTGCATAAATTAAAGGTGGAGCTGCTTTTTTTTTGTCGTGTGAGTGATGTCTCAGTGTCTGAGCAGCTGGAATGTTGCTATTTCTTTGAATTACGTTTATTTATGCAACAGTAGTAGTTGATTTTAATTTAGGTATCTGCTCAGGTGTTAAAATAAAATCCTGAGCAACACGCAGTGGTTCAAGGCAGCATCTACCGAGAGAGTACAACGATTTCTCTAACTTCCAGTAATTCCCCTACCCCCTCCCTCTTGTTCCATTTCCCATTCTGTCTCCCCTCTTACCTCTCACCTCCCCCCTCGTCCTTCCCTCTCTCCCATAGTCCACTCTCCTCTTCTATCAGCTTCCTTCTTCTCCAGCCTTTTACCTTTTCCACCCATCATCTTCACCCTCTCCCCCACCACCTGGCTTCACCTACCTTCCACACTCAAGAGGTATGGCAGATGTTGGAAATCTAGAGCAACCAACTCCTCCGCCTCCCGCCTCCTTCTTATTCCAGCTCCATCCCCCTTCCTTTCCAGTCCTGATGAAGGATCTTGGCCTGAAACGTCAACTGTTTATTCCCCTCCATAGATGCTGCCTGCCCTGCAGAGCTCGTCCAGCACACCGTGTACCACCTCCTTCCCCTCCTCCTACATTCTTACTCTGCTTCTTGTCCCTTCATTTCCAACCCTGACGAAGGCTCTCGACTCTTTATTCCTCTCCGTAGATGCTGCCTGACCGGCTGAGTTCCTCCAGTGTGTTGTTCGCGTTACTCTGGATTTCCGGCATCTGCAGAAGTCCTTGTGTTTATCTATGGAGGGACATGGATAGCCGACATTTCCCGCCAAGACCCTGAACCAGGGCTCCAACCATCTGAATCTAACCTTACCTCAGAGACGGAAAGATGAAGACCCAGGGTAGAAAATCTTCTAAACTTCATGAAAAGTTCATTATTAAGGTACGCATACGTTACCATATACTGCCTCGAGACTCATTTTCTTGCAGGCATTTAGAGGGAAATAAAGAAATACAATAGAATACTACAGCAATCTTTACATAAACAGACAATTAGGCCTATTTTTGTAGTCTTTTCCATTCCTGGGCATTGATATGTCAATACCAGGCCGTGATACAACAACACACATCAAAGTTGCTGGTGAACGCCGCAGGTCAGGCAGAATCTCTAGGAAGAGGTACAGTCGACGTTTCAGGCCGAGACCCTTCGTCAGGACTAACTGAAGGAAGAGTTAGTAAGAGATTTGAAAGTGGGAGGGGGAGGGGGAGGGGGAGATCCGAAATGATAGGAGAAGACAGGAGGGGGAGGGATGGAGCCAACAGCTGGACAGGTGATTGGCAAAGGGGATATGAGAGGATCATGGGACAGGAGGCCCAGGGAGAAGGAAAAGGGGGAGGGGGGGAAAAACCCAGAGGATGGTCAAGGGCTATAGTCAGAGGGACAGAGGGAGAAGAAGGAGAAAGAGAGAAAGAATGTGTGTATATAAATAAATAACGGATGGGGTATGAGGGGGAGGTGGGGCATTAGCGGAAGTTAGAGAAGTCAATGTTCATGTCATCAGGTTGGAGGCTACCCAGACATTTGACTTCTCTAACTTCCGCTAATGCCCCACCTCCCCCTCGTACCCCACCCCTTATTTATTTATATACACACATTCTTTCTCTCTTTCTCCTTTTTCTCCCTCTGTCCGTCTGACTATACCCCTTGCCCATCCTCTGGGTTCCCCCCCTCCCCCTTTTCCTTCTCCCTGGTCCCCCTGTCCCATGATCCTCTCATATCCCTTTTGCCTATCACCTGTCCAGCTCTTGGCTCCATCCCTCCCCCTCCTGTCTTCTCCTGTCATTTTGGATCTCCCCCTCCCCCTCCCACTTTCAAATCTCTTACTAGCTCTTCCTGACGAAGGGTCTCGGCCCGAAACGTCGACTGTACCTCTTCCTAGAGATGCTGCCTGGCCTGCTGCATTCGCCAGCAACTTTGATGTGTGTTGCTTGAATTTCCAGCATCTGCAGAATTCCTTGTGTTTACATGATACAACAAGTTCGGATGCTTACCACTGTGCACCTATAGAAGTTCGTCAAAGTTTTTTGGTGACATGCCAAATCTACATAAGTCTACAAGTAGATACCCTGTCATACCTTCGTCATGATGATACTTTGGTGCTGGTCAGAGGACAGATCCCATGATATTCCACGTCAAGGAATTTAAAGCTACTGAACCTCTCCACCTCCGATCACCTAATGAAGACTGGTTCATGGACCTCTGGCCTCTTCCTCCTGTAGCTGATAATCAGCTCTTTGGTTTTGCTGCTGTGAGTGAGAGGTTGTTCTTACAGCACCACTCAACCAGATCTTCAACCTCCTTCCTATGTTCCGATTTGCTCGAACTTTGATTTGGCCAACAACAGTGATGTCATCAGAAAACTTAAATAAGACATTGTCAAGTACGCGAGGACATGTAATTAAGGCAAGAAGGATAAGTTTAAAGGAGATGTGTGGAGCTCTGTTCTTTTTAAACACGGAGAGCGTGTGCCTGGAAGTAGCAGCCTGGGAGAGTGGTGGCAGCATATAGGATCTTGGCATTGAGGAGAGACATGAAGAGACTGAAATCTGCAGCCGCCAACAATCTACTGGAGGAAATCAGACGTTCTAGCAGTGTTTGTGAGGAAGGAAACTTTCAATATTTCCAGTCAAAATCTTGCGCCAGGACTTGGCGGTGTTCCAGAGGCTGCCAGGACACCTATGAGTATACAGAGACTGGGTCATGGGTAGGCAGAACAGAACTAGTTTAAAATGACACAGTGGTCAGCACAGACATTTTGGGCCGAACAGCCTGTTCCCATACTTTACTGTTCCATGTGTCGCACACGTTGTTCATGATCAAGTATACATTCTGTAAAACTCTGCAAGTCATCTTGAGCTGGATAAAGTAGAGTCAGACACCAGTACAGCACAGATACAGGCCCTTCAGCCCAACAAGTCTATGCTAACAATTGTGCTCACCCAGTTTCCTGCTGGCTCATATCCTACTGAGCCCCTATCTATTCAGTGCTTCTCAACTGATGCTATTGTACCTGCCCGAACCACCTCTTCTGGCAACTTGTTCCATAGACTCTCCATCCTCTGCCCCTCAGGTCCCTTTCAAATCTTCCCCCCTCATCCCAAATTAATCCCACTAGTTTTGGACTCCCCTAGCCTGAGGAAAAGGTTCTTACAATCCATCTTATCTATGCCCCTCCTAATTTTAAACATTTCTATAAAGTTGTCCCTTATTCAAAGATTCAAAGCACAATTGGAGTACTGCGCAGACACAACAGGAACGTTCCCACGCAGGTCTGACAAAGAGCTTGAAAAAGCACCAAATTTTTCGATGGGAGTCGTCGATTGCAGTACTGTGCAGATACAACAGGAGCATTCCCATCCAGGTCCAACAAAGATTTTCAATGGGAAACCCAGTCTCTAGAGAAGAGCGGTACTGCCCAGCAGAGTGGTCTTCATGGGACCAGTCACCATCGGAGTGGTCTGAGTCAGTTAGAAGGCTTTGGCTCAGCAGGCCTTTGGCGAGAACCATTAGAACATGAGAAATAGGAGCAGGAGTAGGCCATCTGGCCCATCGAGCCTGCCGCGCCATTCAATAAGATCATGGCTGATCTGCCCGTAAACTCAGCTCCATCTACCTGCCTTTTCCCCATAACCCTTAATTCCCTTACTATGTAAAAACCTATCTAACTGTATCTTAAATATATTTAGTGAAGAAGCCTCAACTGCTTCCCTGGGCAGAGAATTCGACGGATTCACCACTCTCTGGGAAAAACAGTTTCTCCTCATCCCCATCCTAAATCTTCTCCCCTGAATCTTGAGGCAATGTCCCCCAGTTCTAGTCTCACCCACCAATGGAAACAACTGTCCTACTTCTACCTTATCTATCCCTTTCAAAATTTTGTATGTTTCTATAGGATCCCCTCTCATTCTTCTGAACTCCAGACAGTATAGTCCCAGGCGACTCATTCTCTCCTCATAGGTGAACCCCTTCATTCCTGGAATCAACCTGGTGAACCTCCTCTGCACTGCCTCCAAAGCCAGTATATCCTTCCTCAAGTATAGAGACCAGGACTGCACACAGTACTCCAGGTGCGGCCTCACCAGTACCCTGTATAGTTGCAGCATGACCTCCCTGCTCTTGAATTCAATCCCCCTAGCAATGAAGGCCAACATTCCATTTGTCTTCTTAATAACCTGTTGTACCTGCAAGCCAACTTTTTTTAATTCATGAACAAGCACTCCCAAGTCCCTCTGCACAACAGCATACTGCAATCTTTCACCATTTAATTAATAATCTGCTCTTCTATTATTCCTTCCAGAGTGGGTGATCTTGCATTTATCAACATTGTATTCCATCTGCCAGACCTTGGCCCACTCACTTAACCTATCTATATCCCTGTGCAGACTCTCCACATCCCCTGTACAATTTGCTTTTCCACTCAGTTTACTGTCATCAGCAAATTTTGCTACGCTACACTCAGTCCCCTCTTCCAAATCGTCGATGTAAATGGTAAACAGCTGCGGGCCCAGCACCGACCCCTGCGGCACCCCACTCACCACCGACTGCCAACCGGAGAAACAGGGGGATGGGAACCCACACAGAGATGAAGAGGGAAGTGATGCAGAGTCCAAAGCTAGAGTTAGTGAAGAAAAAAGTAAGAGCAGAGTGCATAAAAGTAAAAAGCAAAAATCGCATCGGTCACTAGATTCTAAAAGGACAATGAGTATAAGGGCACTTTATCTAAATGCCCGTAGTATTAGAAACAAGGTTAGTGAACTTGTGGCACAGATCAGTACCAAGGCATATGATTTAGTGGCCATTACAGAAACCTGGCTGCAAGGTGGAGATGACTGGGAATTAAATATCCAAGGGTATCAGGTAATACGGAAAGATAGGCAGGAAGGCAGAGGAGGTGGGGTGGTGCTCTTGATTAGGGATGAGATCAGGGCGATTGTGAGAGACGATATAAGATCTACGGAGCAGAATGTTGAGTCCATCTGGGTAGAGAATAAGAATAATAAAGGGAAAAAAAAATCACTGGTGGGTGTTGTCTATATTGCAGTGGCAGAGATGGTTAATCAAGAAATAACTGAGGCTTGTAGGAATGGAACGGCAGTTGTCATGGGGGATTTTAACTTCCACATAGATTGGGTGAATCAGGTTGGTCAAGGAAGTCTTGAGGAGGACTTCATAGAATGCATCGTGATGGCTTTCTTGAGCAGCATGTTAGTGAACCTGCAAGGGAAAATGCTATCTTAGATCTAGTTCTGTGCAATGAGACAGGTATGTTTAACGATCTGGCAGTCAGGGATCGTCTTGGAAAGAGTGATCATAGTATGATTGAATTTCACATTCAGATGGAGGATGAAATAGTTAGACCTAAAACTAGTGTATTATGCTTGAACAAGGGAGACTACAACGGGATGAGGGAGGAGTTGGCTAATGTGGATTGGGAGCACAGGCTATTTGGTAGGGCAGTTGAGAAACAGAGGAATACTTTCAAAGAGATTTTTCACAGTGCTCAACAAAAGTACATTCCAGTCAAAAGTAAGGACAGTAAGTGTGGGGAGAGCCAGCCTTAGATAACTAAAGAAATAAAAGATTGTACACATGACCTTTTAATTTGATACTAAGTCGCAAAGAGTAGTTGGAGACTGGAGGATTGGGAAAACTTTAAAAAGCAACAGAGAACTACTAAACAAGAAATAAGGAAAGGGAAGATAGAGTATGAAAGTAAATTAGCACAAAATTTAAAAACAGGTAGCAAAAGTTTTTATAAATATATAAAGCAGAAGAGAGTGGCTAAAGTCACCTGACTCCAGTGGCGTATCGGTAAGTTCATTCCTTATTTCTTATTCAATTCTAGAGAGAATAGGGGGAATGTCTATAAAAACAGCGTTCTGTTCTGGCTGTCAGATGTGGGATTTCCAGGAGACTCCCAGCCTCCCCAGTGGCCACATCTGCCCCAGGTGCGTCGAGATGCAGCTCCTTAGAGACTGTGTTGGGGACTGGAGCTGCAGCTTGATGATCTTCGGCTTGTTAGGGAAAGTGAGGCAGTGATAGCTACAGGGAGGTAGTCACCCCAAGGCGACAGGAGAGGGCAAGAGGAACTTCAGATAGTGGAGAGCACCCCTGTGGCCTACCCCTCAACAATAAGTACTCCATTTTGAGTAGTACTGGGGGGATGACCACCTCGGGCCATGCCTCTGGCACTGTGGCTTAGAAAGGTAGGGAACGGAAGAGGATGGGAGCAGTTATAGAGAACTCTATAGCCAGTGGGACAGATAGGTGATTATGTTGATGTGAAAAAGAAACATGGATGGCAGTTTGCCTCCCAGCTGCCAGGGTCCGAGATGTTTCTGGACACATCCACAATATCCTGAAAGGGGAGGGTGAGCAGCCAGAAGTCATGGCACATATTGGTGTTACGAACTGTAATGCTTTAGAAATAAATCAGCAGCAAGAGATTTCACACTGAGTCGGGTTTGAACGTTAAAACCTCTATCTTTATTAGTGTCTACTTATAATGTCGTAACTTAACCAAGATAAACAAATGTTAACAGTGTTATGTGTGTATGTATGTGTGTAATATAGCTCCCAAACTACGTTAAGCTTAGGGAAACAAAGCTTAGAGTCTTGAGATGGTAAAGTAGGAAAGTTCAGTTCATCTGCGGAATAAATGGTGAGAGAGAGGTATTTGTAATCCAGAGTAAATGTAGAGAGAAGGCAATTACGTCGAATTCCACAGGTTCCACGATGGTAATTAATAAATATCAGTTGTCGAGGATCCTCTGTCGAGCCGTTCCAAATCCACATACGAATTCCCACCAGAGTGATCTGTCACAGGGATGTTGTCTTCAAGTGATTACACATAACATACCCAGGCAAGGGTTAACTTCGAGGGGTCCCACAGGACATTCCTTAATCCACTCCTATGGATTATGCAAAGTGACAGCCACACATTCGATGTGCACTGGATCGATAACCAACCCACCCTTGTGGGTGCAGCAGAGTTCCAAATCCCCAGCCTCGACAAGCTGGAGCTGCTCCCCTTTTCCAGGTAGGTAGGTTTCTTTCTCTCTCTCTCTCTCTCCTTGCCCCTCTCCCTCTCCCTCCCGACTTCTGACCATGACTGTCTGTGTCCTTGTTTTAAAGTCAAACAAGCTGCAAGTCAGTCAGTGAGCAATATCATAGTCCCGCCTCATTTAGATGCTGCTGAGGTGACAATCCACAGTGAACAAAACCTGTTGGTTCGTAACATTGGTAGCAACGACATAGGAAGGAAAAGGGAGGAGGTCTGGAATAAAGAATATAGGGAGTTAGGACGGAAGCTGAGAAGCAGGACTCTAAGGGTAGTAATCTCGGGATTGCTGCCTGTGCCAGGCGACAGTGAGGATAGGAATAGAATGAGGTGGCAGATAAATGCGTGGCTGAAGAATTGGAGTGGGTGCAGGGATTCAGATTTCTGGATAATATTGACCTCTTCTGGGGCGGGTGGGACCCGTACAAAAGGGGCAGGTTGCACTGGAATCTGAGGGGGACTGATATTCTTGCGGGCAGATTTACGGGAGCTGTTGGGAGTGGTTTAAACTAATATGGCGGGGGATGGAAACCAGGATGACAGAGCTGAGGATGAGCCAGCAGGTTTACACGTAGATGATGGGTGTAACATGATTGTATGGAAGGACAAGCCAATGACTGGGTACAAATACAGACAGTGCAAAGAGTTGAATTATAGTACAGAGACAAAGTTCAAAAGGGCGAAGAATGCAGAAGTTCTGTATTTAAATGCGCATAGCTTTCAGGGTAAGGTGGACAAACTTGTGGCACAAGTAGAGATTGGTTGGTATGACGTTGTGGACATCATTGAGCTGTGGCTGAAACAAGGCCATAGCTGGGAGCTTAACATCAAAGGATATACTTTGTATTGAAAGGACAGGCAGGAAAGCATAGGCAGTGGGGTGGCTCTGACGGTAAGAGATGGAATTACGTCCTTAGAAAGAGGTGACATCGGGTCAGAGAATATTGAATCTTTGTGGTTGGAGTTAAGAAATTGCAAGGGTAAAAAACAATTGTGGGAATCATATATAGGCCTCCAGATAGTAGCCAAGATGTGAAATTGCAGAGGGAGCTGGTGAAGACATGTAATAATGGTAATGACACAATTGTAATGGGGAACTTCGATATGCAAGGCAATTGGGAAAATCATACTGGGGTCGGATTGCAAGAGAGGGAATTTGTTGAGTGCCTACAAGATGGCCTTTTAGAGCAGCTTCTGCTTAAGCCTTCTCGGGGAAATATGTTGTGTTATCACCCGGATCTTATTAGCGAGCTTAACATTAAGGAACCCTCAGGAGGCAGGTAGTATGGTGGAGCAGACTCAATGGGCTGAATGACCTAAATCTGTTCCCGTGTCTTATGGTCTAATTATTATCAAAGGATGTATGTAGTACGCAACCCTGAAATTCATCTTCCCCACAGGCAGTCACAAAACACAGAAACACCGTGGAACCCAGTCAAAGAAAAACATCAACCCCCCCTCCCATACCGAAAAAAGAATCGCGCAAACGGCAACAACAAAAAAGGCAAAAAACCCAGCAGATGAAACATAAAATCAAAGTCTCTTACATTCTAGGGAATAATGACCTAGCCTGGCCAACCTCTCTCTCAACCTCAAGCCTTCCAGTCCTGGCAAAGTTATTATCAGTCTGGCATAGCCCAGTTCCAAACCAGCTGGAACCCAAACATTGTGACAGAATATAAATCCAGCCTGACTCAGAAATGTCAGATTGCCCTACTGAACAGTCGGAAAGCCCAAGTGTGGGTTTCATCCATCAGGAATGCAAGAATATTGCCCTGTTTATTCTGCACTTTGAAACTGCTCCAAGTCTATGCTGCAACCCAGATCTCTGGGGTTTTTACACTGACAAGTGTCCTGGTGGTCAGGTTCAAACCAGGACCTGCACCTGATGTCTCAGCTCCAATTACCTGCCAGTTCTCCACACTAGTGACGACACAGTCCTGCTGTGGCAAGGAAATGAGCCTAGTGAGTAAATAACATTTTTAAAATGCAAAACAAAATGACTGCAGATGCTGGAAGTCTGAAATAAAAGGAAAGGATGCTGAGATACTCAGTGGGTCGGGCAGCATCATTTCAGATCACCGAAGAAAGGCGATTGCTCGGGAACGTTAAGACTGTTTCTCTCTTTGCAGGTACTGCCTCATTTACTGAGTAATCCCGGTATTTTCTGCTCTGTTTTATATTTTGTAGGCATAGGGTGCCTCGGCGGCATAGTGGTTAACGCGACGTTGTTATCACTTGGGATGTTCCAGAGTTCAAAGGTCAACTTTGGCGCCAAATGTAAAGAGCTCTCCCTGCGGGCAGATGGGATTCCTCCGAGTGTTCTGGTTTTCTCCCAGATTCCAAAAAAGTACCCGTTAGTAGGTTAATTGGTCTTTGTAAATTGTGCTGTGATTAGGCCAGGGTGAAACAGGTGGGATGCTAGGCAGTAGGACCTGTTAGGCCAGTAGGGCCTGTTCCACTCCGTATCGATAAATAAACTTAAATAGGCAAGTAAATATATAACCAGAAACAAGAAAAGATCTGCAGATGCTGGTAATCCGAACAACACACACAAAAATGCTGGAGGACCTCAGCAGGCCAGACAACACCCGTGGAAAAAAGTACAGTTGACGCTTCAGGCTGAAGCCCTTCGGCAAGACAGGAGAAAACTGCTGAGGAGTGGATTTAAAAGGTGGGGGGAGAGGGGAGAAACACCAGCTGATAGATGAAACCTGAAGGTTGGGTTGGGGGGCAAAGAAGCAAAGAGCTGGGAAGTTGATTGGAAAAAGAGACAGAAGGCCATGGAAGAAAGAAAAGGGGGAGGAGCACCAGAGGGAGGTGATGGGCAGGCTTGGAGATAAGGTGAGATAGAGAAAGGGCGATGGGAAATGGAGGGGTGGGTTTGGGGGGCATTACCAGAAGTTTGAGAAATCAATGTCCCTGCCATCAGGTTGGAAACTACCCGATTAAATAATCAGAATCAGACTTATTATGGTGTGATATTTGTTTTCTTTTTGCGGTAGCAATGTAGAGCAAAACAAAATTGCTATAACCTGCAAAGTAAATAAATAGGACAACAAATGGAATAAGGATAAAGTGATCATGGACCATTCAGAAATCCGTTGATGGGGTGGAAGAAGCTGTTCCTGGATGGCTGATACACTGTATAAAACAATTTCAAACGTAAAACCAGAATGCTGGAAGAACTCAATGGGTCAGGCAGCATCTGTGGAGGCAAAAGGTGTAACTGGACATTTCAAGAGCCCCAGATCAGGACTTGTCATCAGTTTTGTTCCATTCTTGTCCTCTAAATCCAATTCCAAGCAGGTTTCTAAAATGTGTAAGTATCATTGGCGTGTTGTAACGATTGTAAACATCAAGATAAAAATAGTTTCAAAGCAGGCTTTGGAGAAGGATGCAGAAGAAGTTCACTAGGATGCTGCCTGGATTTAGAGAAATGAGGAGAGATGGGACAAACTGGGTCATTTTGGCTAGAATAAGAGGCTGGGGGGGCCTTAGAGTGGCTTGTAATGTGATGACAAGCAGACGTAGGGCACAGAATCACCTGCCATCAAGGACGCAGACACAGAAAGGTGCCGGAAGAAGGCCAACTATGTCATAAAGGATCTGGCCCGTCCTGCTCATGGACTGTTTGTTCCGCTCCCAACAGGAAGGAGGCTTTGCAGCTTCTACCCGGCCCACGAGGGTCAAAATTAGTTACTTCCCACAAACCATCAAGCTGATCAACACCTCACCCACTAACACACCCCATCACATCTGATCTGATCTGCATATACATCACCTTGCGCCACTTTATGTGTGTACAATCAGTCTATGTATAGAACAGTTACTCGTACAGTGTATTGCTATCTATTATGCTTTTTATTAGACCACAAGACAAAGGAGCAGAAGTCGGCCATTCGGCCCATCGAGTCTGCTCCGCCATTTTATCATGAGCTGATCCATTCTCCCATTTAGTCCCACTGCCTCGCCTTCTCACCATAACCTTTGATGCCCTGGCTACTCAGATACCTATCAATCTCTGCCTTAAATACACCCAATGACTTGGCCTCCACTGCCGCCCATGGCAACAAATTCCATAGATTCACCACCCTCTGGCTAAAAAAATTTCTTTGCATTTCTGTCCTGAATGGGTGCCCTTCAATCCTGAAGTCATGCCCTCTCGTACTAGACTCCCTCATCATGGGAAACAACTTTGCCACATCCACTCTGTCCATGCCTTTCAACATTCGAAATGTTTCTATAAGGTCTCCCCTCATTCTTCTAAACTCCAAGGAATACAGTCCAAGAGCGGACAAACGTTCCTCATATGTTAACCCTCTCATTCCCGGAATCATTCTAGTGAATCTTCTCTGTACCCTCTCCAACGTCAGCACATCCTTTCTTAAATAAGGAGACCAAAACTGCCCGCAGTACTCCAACTGAGGTCTCACCAGCGCCTTATAGAGCCTCAACATCACATCCCTGCTCCTATACTCTATTCTTCTAGAAATGAATGCCAACATTGCATTCGCCTTCTTCACTACTGACTCAACCTGGAGGTTAACCTTAAGGGTATCCTGTACGAGGACTCCCAATTCCCGTTGCATCTCAGAACTTTGAATTCTCTCCCCATTTAAATAATAGTCTGCCCATTTAATACTTCTGTCAAAGTGCATTACCATACACTTTCCAACATTGTACTTCATTTGCCACTTCTTTGCCCATTCTTCCAATCTATCCAAGTCTCTCTGCAGACTCTCCGTTTCCTCAGCACTACCGGCCCCTCCACCTAACTTCGTATCGTCAGCAAACTTAGCCACAAAGCCATCTATTCCATAATCCAAATCGTTGATGTACAATGTAAAAAGAAGCGGCCCCAACACGGACCCCTGTGGAACACCACTGGTAACCGGAGGCCAACCAGAATAGGATCCCTTTATTCCCACTCTCTGTGTCCTGCCAATCAGCCAACACTCTATCCACGTATGTAACTTTCCTGTAATTCCATGCGCTCTTATCTTGTTAAGTAGCCTCATGTGTGGCACCTTGTCAAAGGCCTTCTGAAAATCCAAATATACAGCATCCACTGCATCTCCTTTGTCTAGCCTACTGGTAATTTCCTCAAAAAATTGTAATAGGTTTGTCAGGCAGGATTTTCCTTTAAGGAATCCATGCTGGGATCTGCGTATTTGTCATATGCCTCCAGGTACTCTGTAACCTCATCCTTGACAATCAACTCCAACAACTTCCCAACCACCGATGTCAAGCCAACAGGTCTATAATTTCCTTTTTGCTTCCTTACCCCCTTCTTAAATAGCGGAGTGACATTTGCAATCTTCCAGTCCTCCGGAACCATGCCAGAATCTATCAACTTTTGAAAGATCATCGCTAATGCCTCCGTAATCTCCACAGCTACTTCCTTCAGAACACGAGGGTGCATTCCATCTGGTCCAGGTGATTTATCTACCTTTAGACTATTCAGCTTCCTGAGTACTTTCTCTGTCGTAATTGTGACTGCGCACACTTCTCTTCCCTGCCACCCTTGAGTGTCCGGTATACTGCTGATGTCTTCCTCAGTGAAGACTGATGCAAAATACTCATTCAGTTCCTCCACCATCTCCTTATCTCCCATTACAATTTCTCCAGCATCATTTTCTATCGTTCCTATATCTATTCTCACCTGTCTTTTACTCTTTATATACTCGAAAATGCTTTGATATTATTTGCTAGCTTCCTTTCATAGTTAATCTTTTCTCTCTTAATGACCTTCTTAGTTTCCTTTTGTAAGGTTTTAAAAACTTCCCAATCCTCTGTCTTCCCACTAATTTTTGCTTCCTTGTATGCCCTCTCCTTTGTTGTAACTTTGGCTTTGACTTCTCTTGTCAGCCACGGTTGCATCCTTTTTCCATTCGAAAATTTCTTCTTTTTTGGAATATACCTGTCTTGCACATTCCTCACTTCTCGCATAAACTCCAGCCACTGCTGCTCTGCCGTCTTTCCCGCCAGTGTCCCTTTCCAGTCAACTTTGGCCAGTTCCCCTCTCATGCCACTGTAATTTCCTTTACTCCACTGAAATACCGACACATCAGATTTCGGCTTCTCTTTTTCTAATTTCACAGTGAACTCAATCATGTTATGATCACTGTCTCCTAAGGGTTCCTTCACCTCAATCTCTCTAATCACCTCCGGTTCATTACACAATACCCAATCCAGTACAGCCGATCCCCTAGTGGGCTCAACAACAAGCTGTTCTAAAAAGCCATCTCGCAGACATTCTACAAATTCTCTATCTTGAGATCCAGTGCCGACCTGATTTTCCCAATCCACTCGCATGTTAAAATCCCCCACAATTATCATAACACTGCCCTTCTGACAAGCCTTTTCCATTTCCTGTTGCAATTTGTAGTCCCCATCACTGAAGCTGTTTGGAGGCCTATAAATAACTGCCATCGGGGTCCTTTTACCCCTGCTATTCCTTAGCTCAACCCATAAAGATTCTGCACCTTCCGATCCTATATCACCTCTTTCTAATGATTTAATATCATTTCTTACCAATAAAGCCACGTCTCCCCCCTGCCGACCTTCCTATCCTTCCGATACACCGTGTATCCTTGGATGTTCAGCTCCCAGAGACATGCATCCTTTAGCCACGTCTCAGTGATGGCCACAATATCATTCCTGCCAATCTGTAGCTGTACGACAAGATCATCCACCTTATTCCTTATGCTGCGTGCATTTAAGTATAACACCTTAAGACCAGTATTTGGTACTTTTCGCTTTGATTTCACTGCAACTTTATTGCACTGCAACTCATCCCAATGGCTACAAATTTTCCCCATCACTTGCCTGTACCTGACATCTTTACTGCTCACTATCTAAGATTTATTTCTGTTTTCCCCTTCCTCCGCTCTGTCATTGCGGTTCCCATCCCCCTGCCAGATTAGTTTAAACCCTCCCTAACAGCTCTATTAAACTTTCCCGCCAGGATATTGGTCCCCTTCGGGTTCAGATGAAACCTGTCCATTTTGAACAGGTCATACTTCCCCCAGAAGAGATCCCAATTATCCAAGAATCTGAAGCCCTGCCCCCTACACCAGTCTCTCAGCCACGCATTCATCTGCCTGATCCTATTATTCTTGCCCTCGCTAGCACGTGTCACAGGTAGCAATCCCGAGATCACTACCCTGGAGGTCCTGCTTCTCAGCTTCCTTCCTAACTCCCAGAAATCTCTCTTCAGGACCTCCTCCCTTGTCCTATCTATATCATTGGCACCAACATGTACCAAGACAACTGGCTGCTCACCCTCCCCCTTCAGAATATTCAGGACCCGATCCGAGACATCCCGTACCCTGGCACCTGGGAGGCAACACACCATGCGGGTATCTCTATCAGGCTCACAGAATCTCCTGTCCGTTCCCCTGACTATGGAATCCCCTACGACTACCGCATTCCTCTTCTCCCACCTTCTCTCCTGCACAACAGTGCCAGGCTCAGTGCCAGAGACCTGGTCACCGTGGGCGTCCCCTGTCAGGTCATCCCCCTCAACAGCATCCAGAACAAGATATTTGTTGCTGAGGGGGACAGCCACAGGTGTGCTCTCCACTATCCGGGCATTTCCCTTCCCTCTCATGACAGTCACCCAGTTTTCTGACCCCTGCAGCCTAGGGATGACTACCTCCTTGTAGCTCCTGTCTATCACCTATTCACTTTCCCTGATAAGCACTAGGTCATCAAGCTGCAGCTGCAGATCCCTAACACGGTCTCTGAGGAACTGCATCTCAGTGCACCTGGCGCAGATGTGGCCATCAGGCAGGCTGGAGGTCTCCCAGGATTCCCACATCTGACACCCTGAACAAAGCACTAACCCTGCAGGCATGCTATCTAATTCTACAGGAATGAAACAGGAAAAATAAGTCTACTCACCCACTTACCTCGCCAAACAGACAAACTTTTTAAACTGTTAGCTCATACTGTTAGCTGTGAGAGCCCTGCTGTTCCTGTCTGTCCGGGCCAACTCTGGATCCAATACAGCATAAAAAGGACAATAAATATAAAGAATTGTATTCTTCATATTTATTGTCCTTTTTATGCTGCATTGGATCCAGACTAACAATCACTTTGATCTCATTTACAGTGGTATGCAAAAGTTTGGGCACCCCCGTCAAAATTTCTGTTACTGTGAATAGCTAAGTGAGTACAACATGAACTGATTTCCAAAAGGCATAAAGTTAAAGATGACACATTTCTTTAATATTTTAAGCAAGATTACTTTTTTATTTCCATCTTTTACAGTTTCAAAATAACAAAGAAGGAAAAGGGCCCAAAGCAAAAGTTTGGGCACCCTGTATGGCAGTACTTAGTACCATCCCCCTTGTCAAGTATCACAGCTTGTAAACACTTTCTGTGGCCAGTTAAGAGTCTTTCAATTCTTCCTTGCAAAAGGCTTCTAGTTCTGTGAGATTCTTGGGCCGTCTTGCATGCACTGTTCTTTTGAGGTCTGTCCACAGATATTTGATGATGTTTAGGTCAGGGGACTGTGAGGGCCATGGCAAAACCTTCCGCTTATGCCTCTTGAGGTAGTCCATTGTGGATTTTGAGGTGTGTTTAGGATCAGGGGTACAGTGCTAATTTTTTAGGTACCAGGGCTGACAAAATGCTTGCCATTTCCTATATCCTCTCTCTATATATGTCACACCCAATTTCTGTATCTGCTCATTTCATGTACTGGGCAACTTCCTTGCCCATTCATGTAATGAGCAGGTACACAAATTGGATGTGACATATATATATGAATAGGGCTTCTTATAATGTCAAGCACTAAATCAAGATGAAAGAAATATATGAATTCCAGAGCTCCACAGAAATATAGTGATAGTTAAGACATTAACAAGATTATAGCCTATCACTACATTTCAGTGTATAACTGGTACAATAAAACATATAATACTTAATTTAATAATTTGACAGAGTATTGCACGGTTGCACTCAGTAATTATCATAACATATAATTATCAAGCAAGTCAAGAAAAATCAGTAATCATGTATTTTACCAATTTAAAAGTAATTACCTACTTACCAAATGCCACCAATGAGAAGTTTCACAATAATTTCCACAAAGGGTCAGGCGTAATACGTGTTCGAGGGTCTGAAGCAACTCTTGTCCTGGTGTCATCTGCTGATCTGTGGTACCGCAGCCATGATGTGACATACGGCTCAGGATTCCACTGAACTAGAGGAGGTCCGTGTAGTTTAACAAACATAAGTGATGATACATGATTTATGAGAATTCTTGAGCATGTTGTTATTATCAAGTTCATGTGACTGAATCCTCTCTCACACTCAGCAGTACTAATCGGAATAACTTGTGAACAGCTCAGAAACGGGTGTAAATCTTGGGGGATGCGGCATCCATGATCCTCCACATAATCTCTGAAGGCATTGATTACAGAGGAAGAAGAAAGCTTAAACCTCTTACAGAGAGATGATATTGCAGCTTCTCCCTAATTAGGCAGTATTTCAGCAGGCCGTTATATTTATCAAGGACACACATTTCATTTAACAGGGATTTGTACATTCTTTGAGGTTTAGAAGTTTAAGAACCTTTCAAGGATGTTGCCGTGAACATATGGTGCTGCAAATTGTTTATAAGACTAGTAAGAAACTGTAGATAATTACTGGAGACAATTTTGTTGTTGTTTGTTAAGGTAATTTCTCCAAACTTCCCCTTTTCAACTGCCTCTTGAGCTTCTAGAGTTTTTGTACCAGGTTGCTCTTTCAGTCCATGCAGTGATCTTATGCTCCGTTAGATCAGTTTGTCTGCATGAACAATCGTAGTACTGCAGTGCGTTTCTGTAAACACTCTGACAGTAAACCAAGTTCATGCAACGTGTCCTACATTAGAGCTAAGTCCAATAGAAACTGTTCTGAAGAGAGTCTTTTCAGACCTTCATAGGTTTTTCTGTCACTCCCAGATCTTGTTTCATCCTTCATTGCTTTTTCAAAATGAAAACACAGTGCTTCATAATTTTGCCACACTGCTGCCATAAATGATTGAAAATGATTTATTCCTTGAACTTCTCTCACCGAATCACCTACTGCAAGTTCTAATCTGTGATTAAGACAGTGCCAAATTATCACATTAGGGTAATGTTCCTTGAGAATTGTAGCAACACCAGATTTAACACCAAGCACCATGCTCACCCCATCACTTGCAAATGCTACAAGGTTCTGTTTCAAGTAAGAGTCATCAAACCCATGGTTATTGAGACAGTTCAATAGATGCTTAGCAATAGTTGCAGCTTTCTGATCAGGCAGTTCAATTAGATCAAAAAACATAAAATGGGGATCACCTTCCTTTTCACTTTCACATTTCAAATAAACTATTAGGGCGGTCTTAATGCTCAGGCTTGTTGATTCGTCAATGAGAACAGAAAATTTGCCATTTATCTGCTTGATATGCTGGCAAATTTTCTTTTTCATATTAATGGCTAAATGATTACAGTAATTATCTCTGTAGCACTAGTGCAGGAATGCAGTCCAATTCCAATATCAATACCATTTTTTTTTAAAGTTCCAATAAGCCAAAGTGATCAGAGTATGGTCTGTCATTCTGAGCTAAATAATATGCAGAACGAAAAATTGAACAAGCTGCCTTTAGATGTGAAGCATTCATGGTATCACATAATTTTCCAAGAGCATCTTCACTAGCTATATTTTCAACACTTAGAGCAGCAGTGTGAGCTTTTGATAGTTTGTGATCAACTATATTTCTCTGAGAGACTTCAAACGTGTACTTCAATCAGCTCCATAATAGGATACTTGGTACATCTGCCATGCCGATTCTCCTGTGATCTTTAAGTTCTTGAGGCTGTAGCGCTTTACATAGCTGGCCAGCCATCCCTTACTAGCCTTAAACTCCTTCCTCTCGCTCTCCTCAACCCCCTCACAGTAGTGCTCACAGAGGCTAAGTGCTTTTTCACATATCATTTTGCCATCAACAGGGATATGCTTCTGTGACATGTCCTCCAGCCACATACTTAAAGCTTTCTCAGTCTATGCAAGCACTTTATCACAAACCAGAGAGACCATTTTTGCCGTTGTAGGGGTAGCACTAACACTTCCACGAATTTCAGCTTCTTTCTGCTTTATTGTGTGAATGCGCGATTCGTTCTTACCGACCTTACGGCCCACTTCAGCAAACGACATGCCACTTTTCAAAAGATCTAAGATTTTTATTGTCTCGGTGAACAATGCTCAAACAACGAGTGCTGGGGAGAGACTGAGGATCTGTGAAATGGTGGGAGGCTACAGCAGAGAATGCTGGGACAACGGGTCAAGCGAGGAGAAATTTCACAAAACAGTCACAGCTCCAGGATTTTACCAAAAACGATCAAATATCCTAATGTTACTAGCGGTATTTTCCCCACCAGCCACCACCCCTTCTCCAACCCCCACTTCCGTAAAATTCCCTCTATTTAATATGCGGCCACTGTTAAATTCCCCACTTGTTTATTTTGACTTTTTTTTCCCCAGACATGCCGGAGTGGCGCTCCGGTGAGCTCCAGCAGCACTGCACTCCTGTTTAGGATCATTATCCTGTTGTAGAAGCCATGCTCTTTTCATCTGTCGGACAATGCTGAGGACGGTCTACAAGTCTGTGATGGCCAGTGCTATCATGTTTGTTGTTGTGTGCTAGGGCAGCAGGCTGAGGGTAGCAGACACCAACAGGATCAACAAACTCATTCGTAAGGCCAGTGATGTTGTGGGGATGGAACTGGACTCTCTGACGGTGGTGTCTGAAAAGAGGATGCCGTCCAAGTTGCATGCCATCTTGGACAATGTCTCCCATCCACTACATAATGTACTGGGTGGGCACAGGAGTACATTCAGCCAGAGACTCATTCCACCGAGATGCAACACAGAGCGTCATAGGAAGTCATTCCTGCTTGTGGCCATCAAACTTTACAACTTCTCCCTTGGAGGGTCAGACACCCTGAGCTGATAGGCTGGTCCTGGACTTAATTCCATCTAGCATAATTTACATATTATTATTTAATTATTTATGGTTTTATATTGCTATATTTATACTTTATTCTTGGTTGGTGCAACTGTACCAAAACCCAATTTCCCTGGGGATCAATAAAGTATGTCTATCTATCTATCTTCAGCTTTTTCACAAATGGTGTGATGTTTGCTTCCAGAATTTGCTGGTATTTAATTGAATTCATTCTTCCCTCTACCAGTGAAATGTTCCTCGTGCCACTGGCTGCAACACAAGCCCAAAGCATGATCGATCCACCCCCATGCTTAAGTTGGAGAGGTGTTTTTTTCATGAAATTCTGCACCCTTTTTTCTCCAAACATACTTTTGCTCATTGCTGCCAAAAAGTTCTATGTTAACTTTATCAGCCCATTGGACTTGTTTCCAAAATGCATCAGGCTTGTTTAGATGTTCCTTTGCAAACATCTGACGCTGAATTTCATGTTGAGGACGCAGGAAAGGTTTTCTTCTGATGACTCTTCCATGAAGGTCATATTTGTGCAGGTGTCGCTGCACAGTAGAACAGTGCACCACCACTCCAGAGTCTACTAAATCTCCTGAAGGTCTCTTGCAGTCAAACGGGGGTTTTGATTCGCCTTTCTAGCAATCCTACAAGCAGTTCTCTTGGAAAGTTTTCTTGGTCTTTCAGACCTCAACTTGACCTCCACCATTCCTGTTTGCTGCCATTTTTTTTAATTACATTACTAACTGAGGAAATGGCTACCTGAAAACACTTTGCTATCTTCTTATAGCCTTCTCCTGCTTTGTGGGCATCATTTATTTTAATTTTCAGAGTGCTAGGCAGCTGCTTAGAGGAGCCCATGGCTGCTGATTGTTGGGACAAGGTTTGAGGAGTCAGGGTATTTATAAAGCTTTGAAATTTGCATCACCTGGCCTTTCCTAACGATGACTGTGAACAAGCCATAGCCCTGACAAGCTAATTAAGGTCTGAGACCTTGATAAAAGTTATCTGAGAGCCCAAATCTCATGGGGTGCCCAAACTTTTGCATGCCACTGTACACTCATGTACTGAACAGAGACTTTGTCCCAAGGTAGAAATGCCCAATACCAGAGAGCATGGCTGTAAGGTGAAATGGCAAACATTTAAAGAAATTGTGCAGATTAAGTTAATTTACACAAAGAGTGAAAGGAGCCCAGAAATCATTGCCAGGAAAGCAGTGAAAGCAGATTTGATCATGGCATTTAGACGGACACATAGAAATACAGGAACGGAGGGATATGGATAACGTGCAGGCAGATGGTTTTGGTTTGGTTTGGTTTAATTTGACTTCATGGTCGACACTGACATTGTGGGCCGAAGGGCCTGTTTCTATGCTGTTGTATGTTCTGTAAAGATTTTTAAACAAATGGAACTCCTTATTAAAATGGCATAAAACAATCAATGCTCTCTGAGTGGATCCTGCTTAAGCAATGTTATGTTTAAACCTTGTGGAATAAGAAAGTCAAGAGACTAAGTGATTCTGTAGGCTAGAATGGAATAAGTTTATTAAATGTATTGGGAAGGTATAACAAAATATAGTACCTGCAAAAAAAAACTAGCGATAGGTTAAAAACCAGAAAAAAAAAGAAAGGGGGATTTGAGTCACTCGAGGAACCATTTGGCATTGAACAAGTGACATTTGTGACCGAATTCGGGGAAATTAGAGTAAGGGTACGATTCAGGGCCTCCCTGCACTGCCATATGCTTCTGGGACACCCACTCCCTACGGCAGGGATGTCAAGCCACAGGAAAGATTCTAGCAGTGCTGCCTTTCAAAATTTCCCCAATGCAGTGGGAGGGGCAACGCGAGTGCCGAGTACCCTTATCCAGACCAACATTCTCTGTGTAACGACCCGATCAGCTCCACGGACAGGTCACAGCATTTCAGCCCCGACTCCAGACTTCCACATCAGACGCCCTGTTGCTGCCCAGGCCATGGGGAAGGGATGCAGGTGGACACAGCAAGTGAGCTGCCTCAGGATGCCTCGAGGAAAAAGTGACATCCTCACCTCTTCTGATCTACCCAGAACTTCCTACACTCAACTCAGTCCCTGTCAACCTGTTTCCCCCTCCTCCACCCAAAATATCCGCCCCTCACCCCTTTGTCACCTGCACCCATCACTTTTCCCACTCTCCCCTCCTCTATCTGCCTCACCTGGATCCCTCTAGCACTTGCTCCACCCCTTCCCTCACCTCCTTATACCACCTCCCCCTCCAACCTGTTGGTCCATTTCCCTCGACAGATGCTACTTGACACAAGGCAATGTTGCAGCTCTATAACGCTCAGGTCAGTCCACACTGTGAGTATTGTGTTCAGCTCCGGTTGCCTCATTATATGAAAGGAGTGGATGCTTTAGAGAGGGTGCAGAGGAGACCTACCAGGGTGGATTAGAGAGCGTGTCTTATGAGGAAAGGTTGAGCGAGCTAAGGCTTTCCTCTTTGGAGCAGATGAGGAGATGATCGAGGTGTTCAAGAGGATAAGAGGAACAGATAGAATGGATAGCCAATGCCCTTTCCCGGGGCAGCGGTGGTTAATACAGGAGGGCAGAATTTTAAAGGGATTGATTCCAGTTATAAGGAGAGATTGAATAGTTGGGGTTGTTTTCCCTGGGGTCGAGGAGGGTGAAGAATGAGTGACAGAGGAATACACAATTAAGAGGTAAAATAATTAAATAATTAAAAGGCAAGATAGCAAATTAAAATAACAGGAAAGCAAAAAGGTAAAAAATCTTCATGTCAAGGGTGGGGGGAGAGGAATCTCAGACAAGAGGCATTGGTATAAGGTCAGAATAGGTCTATAGCACAGCTATAGGCCTTTCAGCCCATCTAGTCCATGTCAAGCTGTTAACCCAACTCATCCAATTGACCCACATCTGGAGCATAGCTCTCCACACCCCTCCCATCCATGTCCTTGTCCAAACTTCGCTCGAGTGTTGCAATCAAATCTGTATCCACCACTTCCACTGGCAGCTCGCTCCACAAGAGGGAGGGGGCGCATTTGTTTTCACAGCAGATGGTGGGAGTTTGGAACGTGCTACTTACAGAGGTGTCATTGATAGATGCTTTCACAAAAGCATATAGATTAATATTTGAATAGCTAAAGCATAGAAGGCCATCAGTAATGGACATATTGCAGCTAAATGAAATGAGTGTAGATAGGTAGGACATAATGGGCTGAAGGGCCTGTTTTGTGTTCTATCATTGTGGGAAATTCTGAAACCCACAAACGGACACATCCTCTTACCATTTATTCTCTTACAATTTTATAATAATGTCGCCTCTCATTCTTCTAAACTGTGCCAGACCTTCCAGTTCCACACCCTTATTTCCTTCAGGAAGTCGGGATTCCAGTCCCAGCAGAGGACCAGAACAAGGGTCCTGCCAATCCATTGCTCTGCTCTTGGGATGGTGGTAAGTTCCACACGCCCGCAGCTCTCAAGCCTGTGAGGGTTAAATCCCAGGTAACACAGCAGACCCTCTTGAGCAACTGGAGACACTTACTCCTGGGAGGAAAGCAGATGCAACTTTTTCACCTTTTAGTTAAATGCATTTATTGCAGTTCTTAATGTGTTCCATTTTTAAAACATTTTAAATTTCTGAGGATTATTGAATATCTCTGATATTTAATGAGTTAAGGAGGTGGGATCTTGCCAGCTGTCAGACCCGGCACGTGAGAGCAGCCAGTTGCCCGTAGTGAGCTGGGACCAGAACCGAGCCAGAGTGAGCAGTCATTTGGTACAGCAGAAGATCTTCCCCCATTGCTTTTCTCGGGACATATTCCCAAATGCAATTCTGGAGTTCAACTCCTGTGTTGTCCATAAGGACCTTTTCCCAATGATCACGTGAGTTTTCCTCCAGGTCCTCGGGTTTCCTCCATAGTCCAAAGGTGTACTGGATAGTCACTGTAAATTGTCCTGTGATTAGGCTAGGATTAAATCGGTGGATTGTTGGGTGGCGCCAGAAGGGCTTGTTCTGTGTTGTATATATTATAAATAAAAGTTACTTTACAAATAGCTCCCTGCGCAAATGCTGTGATTGTAAACAAACCACTTGCGAGCCACAGTGTGAAGTTTCCTACAGCTTTATTTGGAAGTATATTCACCTCAGAACCTGTACTTCTTGCATACAAAAGACGTGACTTAAAATACTTTTCTGTACAGATTAAAGCTACATTTTTTTTTGTAAAAAGTCTTGAAGTATTATAAAATACCTAGAAAATCCTTCTAAGAATAAACTGCCAAGTACATTGGCTGTGTTTCTGTGTGATATATGACTAATAGGAAATAAAATTTTTATTTTGAGTACATAAAACATTTCAAACAACAAAGTACTTTTGAAATGAGTAAATGTTTTTTTGTTCTTCAGTTTGATTTATTTACAGTTTGTCTTTTTTTAAAAAAAAATCAGTTAATGCTATAAATGTACATTCTACTGTTTTCAGTTGTATTTTCTGACCAAGAATATTGAGAAAAAATATATAATATATATATATAGGTCCTTCATAATTTCAGTCCTCTGGTAGGAAGTAACCCGGCTTTCTGGTGCTCTCCCTCTTTCATAAGCTTTGCAAGAATTAAATAAGAGAATCCGAGTGATTTTGAATTAGCTTTACCTTGTCTGTTCCATCCATGATAGAAAGCAAGGTAACCATTATCTCTCTCTTCCTCACACCCTGCACCTCTCCTGACCCCCTCGGGCTTAATATCTCTACGTTACCCTCCACGCCTACAAGCCTCAACACAATATCTCTCACGCCACACCCCACCTGACTCATCATCTGCCTCTTCTCCTTCTCTAGGCTTGGCTGCTCATTCCCCAGTTCTATTTGCCCAGGCCTATCTATTATGGTTTTAAAAAAAAGGATATAAAAAATGTTTCTACCCTATTTTTTTTTTTGGTTATGTGTTAGTAGTCAATGAACCCTGGCCAACAACAGGACAGTCTGCTGAGTTCAGATCACAGTTTCCTCCATGTCTACCACAAGATAGCGCTACCCTTCTCCTTCCTCTTGTGGCCACACCGGTACAGCGTATCAACCCATTTGGGATGGGGAAGCTTTACCCAGTGAGTCCAAGATTTGAAACAAACCAAAAGCACAAGGGGAAACTTTCCTCGTCCACCTCATTGCACCCCAAGCCAATTGATTTGAAGGCTCTCTAGACTCCAGGTCGCCAAAGGGTGATCCTGGTCTGGGTAAAAAGCTCTTCGTTTTCATAGCATCTACTAGTGTTGCAAAATGAATCTCCCATGCTGGGATAAGGGGGAAGTTAGAAAAAAAGATCTTGCTCTGGATTAACCAGTAGGCCTCTGAATTAAATTAGAATAAGACAACACCATGAATTCACGGTAATACATACAACTTGCTTTGCACTCTAACTTGTGCCCCTTTGCCCAGGCTCATGAAGAGAGTTTGTACTGCCCGACGTAGTTGGGGGATAGGCTGCATGCACGGAACAGATCTGAAGAACTGACAGAGAAACCAAGCAGCTGTGATCAAATGGTGGAGCAGAATCAAGGGGCCAAATGGCCTAATTCTGCTCCAAAGACTTATGGACAAACCCTGGTGCTTAACCACTTGCTGGTCCCATCAAATTAAAATCTGGGCACTCATACTGTCAGAGGTTCAGCAGTAGGAATTTGAATCAAGGGGGAAAATTCAGGCGTTCTACTGTAATAACATCTGTCACTGGATTCAGCTGCATGGAGCAGCTAACCAAGGCCCAGAAATCTGTTCTGATCCGAACATGAAGGGGATTTCAAGTCTCTAGACAAGGGCAGTGTGGATGGTTTGATTCCAATCAAACAATTCCCGTTACAAATCGGACAGCGATTTTCACCCAAACTGTTACCAGCCGGATTCACGCCCACAAAGAAGAGCCAGGTTAAACAACTCAAAATTGCACTAGAATAAACCTGTTCCTTCTTTGAAGGGCAGTATCAAGATGACTCTTCTGGCAAATAACTACAGTGGAAAGAATATTTGACATTTCCTGGAAAAAAATACAAGCATATAATCGTCAGGAAACAGAACGTTTGAGCTTCTGAGTATGGCTGACGTGGGTTCTATTAATTGGAAAACCTCACTGATTATCTATTGGCTGATGATAAACTCAGTACAAGCCCTGTGCTACAGTTGGCTTGAATTCAGATGGTTTTTGAGGCCAAGGTTTGTCATCAAACTCTGATTTTTCAACTGTAGTGTCAAGATTTTGGAGATTCTGGGAAAGATCTCACAGACTCCCTGCTTATAATGGACAATAAAAAAAAATAACAAGTGTTCCTCTGAAACACTTAAATAATCATAGTGACACATGGCAGCAATTCCCAAAGGCAGTAAGTGTTAGCAACTTTTTATACTGAGTAAGAGGACTGCAGAGAAGGAAGTCATAACAATTATACATAACGAAATGGCAGCATTTTCGTGCTTGAGGATTTAGTGAGTTAGAGAATTACCGCAGGAATTACTATAATGCTTACAGATCATTGGAGATTCCAGGCCACATTGGAGTCCCATGGAATTGGAACTGCATCTACTGTAACAGGTTAGTTATGTGGCACTGTCTCCTCCTTACTCATGAAAGATGGTAGTGTCAGTTTACTGGCCCGAGTCTTTCTGAAGCCATCTTTTTTTTTTTAAATGGGAACTGGCAAACGCCTGAGGGTGTCAGATACCAGTCACACCAGTGTTCAGAGAACCGAGTCGGGACTGTGGCGGGAGAGGGTTCATTGGCTTGGGCAGTAGTGAAGGGTTTTTAAACCCTTGACGGAAGTGATAAAAATGTAACAGTGGACCTCATCGGCGCTTTAACAGGCAGTGATAACAGTGAGGCCGAAATCCTTCAGTCTTTTGCTTTGTTAAATGAAAAACATCTCCAGGAATTTCAGAATTAAAAGATGATCCCACTGTAGGTCCTGGCAGTGTTGACTCAGAACTACCTCCTTCCCACCTGTCTCTTTGAGATAATGAGAGCAGGAATCACAAAAATTAAACATCAGCCCAGTTCCTTATATCCTTTAGGTATTCTTCTTTTGAAAAAAACAATCGAATGAAGTATTTTATGCAAAAACTTGCATTTTGGTTACTTGTTCAGTCATGTGCTGCATCTGGGCCTGGTGTCCGATTATGGCCGGGCTGGGGCTGGAGTCTGACCAATCAGACATGGAGTGTGGCGAGGGGCTGGACCACTGTTCTGGAGACTCCGGTGACGGGGTCAGGTACGGGTGCTCGTTCTTCAGGTGGAGGTAATGCTTGGGCGCGCCGTCGTGCCCCGCTGTGTAGCCGTGCTTCGAGGTGGGGGGCAGATAGTCCTCAGACGGGGCGCCGCCGTGCTGCTTGAAGAAGGCCGGAAGGCCGGCTTGAGACGGCTGAGCCTCCTGGGGGGAGAGGGCCTGGCTGCAGCGCTCGGCCCTCCGTACTACCTCGCCCCTCAGCAGGCCCTGCTGGACGGAGAGGCCGGCGGCGGCGGCGGCGGAAGGCGGGATGCACCTCGGCTGTCCGTTGGGGGTTTGCGAGGGGGCGGCTGGCTGCTCGGCTGGGTTCTTGACGGGGCTCTGCTGACCCATGAGCTGTGGCCCCATGCCAGCCATGGTCAGGTGGCTGGCCTGAGGCAGGAGGAGACCGTGCTGTGAGCTGCCCGCGCGGGCACGCCACTCGAAGGCGCCCATGCTGAGGCCCAGGTTGCCGCCACTCAGCAGGCAGCCAGGCTGGGCTACCATCTGCGGCACGGAGAGGCGAGGCAGCTGGGGCCCACGGCCCATGGAGAGGACAGCGGCAGTCGCATTCTGACCCGCCAGCTCGCCCAAGTCACCCAGCCGGGCCAGCGAAACAGTGAAGGGGCCCTCGAGGATGCTGCCGACAGGCGGGGTGGCCAGCATGGACAGGGAGGTGGCCGGGTGCAGGATCCCCGAGGTGGCCACCACGGGGGAGGTGGGGTTGGCGACGTAGGTCCGCGGTGAGTCCAGGGAGTCCACTGGAGAGAGCGTCACGGAGCTCTCCAGGAGCGAGGCCTGGCAATCCAAGCTCAGCTTCTTGCCCTTCGGCTTCGCATCCTTCAACTCCTTGCTCAGGTTGCCAGAGGTGCCGGGAGCCGAGTTCTTTGAGCTGGGCCTCCGGGCTTTCTTGCCCTGGGGCGTCTGCTTGAGGTTGCCCAGGTAGCCGTTGGGGGGGCACATGAGGGGGGACATGGAGTGCCCACCAGCCCCCTGCGGGCTTCGCACGGCGTTGTACTCGTCCAGCAGCTGCACGATGTCGTGGTGCATCCGCTCCTGCGCAATGTCGCGGGGCAGGCGGTCCATGTGGTCCGTGATGTCCCGGTTAGCGAAGTGGTCCAAGAGCATCTTCGCTGCCTCAAAGCTTCCTTCCCGGGCAGCCAGGAATAGCGGCGTCTCCTCCTGAAAAACAGGTCAGAATGACAATCGGATCAGGTTCATTATCACTGGCATATCTAGTCCAACACGTAAACATTACAATCAGACACAACAAGAATAGAAGAAAACAGTGCAATAGCAAGGTAGTGTTTCTGGAATGTTCTGAAATCTGACGGCAGAGGGGAGGAAATTGCTCCTAAAATGTTGAGTGTGTGTCTTCAGGCTCCTGTATCTCCTCCCTGATGGTAGTGAAGAGAAAAGGCCACGTCCTAGATGGTGAAGACCCTTCCATGATGGATGCTGCCTTCTTGAGGCTCTGCCTTTCGAAAATACCCTCGACGGTGGGGCGGGCTGTGCCTGTGATGGAGCCGAGTTCGTCTGCAATCTTCAGCGGCCTCCTTTCATCCTGTCCATTGGCGCCTCCACACCTGGCAGTGACGCCATCAGCCAGAGTCCCTCTGCAGAAATTTGCCAGAGTCTTCGGTGACACCCCAAATCTCCTCAGACTCCTACTAAAGTACAGCTACTGGCCTGCCTTCTTTGTGCCTGCATTAACGTGTTGGACCAAGGGTACATCCTCTGAGATGCTGACACCCAGAAACCTGAAACTTGCGATGGGATTTCAGAGAACCCACACTTTGGCCACAAGTAAAACAATGATGGAAATGACTAAATCAGAAAGACCAGCTGCACTGGATAGAAGTTCCTCTGAGGAAGCCCAGGACAAGTGACATGAAGTTAGTTCTAGGGATGCTCCTTTACAAAAGGCGATTGGTGTGTAGAATTGTTAATTTTCTTATAGTTTAACTTTCCTGTGCTTACTTGTATCTTTATATAATCACCTATACACATGTGTACAGGGTCTCTTTTTTTTTGTACGTTAAAATTAAAATGGCTTCTTTGTTATGTTAATCTTTTAAATTGCTGCGTATGTGGATTAAAATGGTTTGTATGTTATGTTAAATGCTGAGAGAGTCTCTAGCTAGACATTTGGTTGGGTTAGTACAGATAACAGGGCGCTATTAGCCAATGGGTGTTCATGTATTAATTTCATAGACTTAGTAATATCTATAAAGGGTACTTGGTAAAACGTACTGGGTGTGCCGGCTGATGATCGATGTTTGGGATCGATTCGGGTGGCAGTGGTAGAGCAACTGACCCAGCAGGAAGCGTTCAGGCCGGTGCTGGGCAGGATTTCCCCTAGACATATACGAGCCAATATAGCTGAGCGTTACACATGTAATTGTTCAGTGAATTTTCCAATAATTACACTGCTGGTGTTTAGTGCAGCAAAGAAGGCCCTCCATCTCTGTCTGTCCATGTGGTCCGCATCTCACACAGATATGCAAGGCCTCTTCACTCCCGCTTCCATAACAGTTTTTTGATTGCTAGCCCTGAGCTGAACCCCTGAACCTGGAGGACCGGTGGACCACTCTTAGTCTGGCCTCTACCCTTTGACCTGTTTAGCATGGGTGACCCTACCAAGAGCCAAAGTACAAGGCCCTGATTCTAGTCAACGAAGCTCCCTGAGTCATTGAGGCAAGCAGGCCTCCAAACCCTACGACAAGGTTGTGGTCATTTTGGAGGAGTCGGAGTATGAGACGACTATGTTTTCCTTTATTTTTTCTTCGTTCTCTCTGTTCTCTCTTCCTCATTTTCTGCTGTTGGAACTCTCAATAAAATGATCATGAGCAATTTGTGACTTCTGAGAAACCTCTGGATCACAAAAATATCAATATCCAATACAAGTTATTCCAATAAGGTGGGATATTAAGGTGGCATGAGGTGGGATATTAAGGTGGGTAAATGGAAAACTCAGGTCATGGGTTTGTAATCCAGTTCTGGGAAATGAACAAAGTAAAACTCCATTAATCCAGGATCTGAATGCTCACAATTCCCCCTGGCTCTGGGTCTGCCTCTCCAATCAGTCTGGATGGGAGAACAGAATTGGGGCTGGGATCTGGCTTGGGAGCACCAGAGTTCAGAAATGGGGGTAGGTTTGCGTTTGGTGCAGGGCTCCCGAGTGCTTTTGACTTTCAGCAAGTGAAATTTACAAGCTGAAATTTACCCAGCTCTGCTCCCCTAAACTCATGGCTTCATGGGAAAGTTTATATTACTACACCCCCACCCCAGGTTACAAACTCCCGACTTAAGTATAGGTCGCACGAGCATTTGGGAGAGCGGAGGAACGCATTTTCCACGTGCTGTGGGGCTGCAGGCACATTCTACCTGAGAATACAGCCACATTTTTGACTTCTGAACCGTCAGGTTACAAGCGGCCCACAGGAACGGAACTCCCTTGCAACCTAGGGAGTATCTGCACTTTGTAATATTGCAAAATGTTGATAAGAGACATGTTGAAATATAATGAGTTCCACCCAAGGATTTGGGAGATTCTCTGCTTCCAAAGCTACAAGGGCTTGGATAGTCACAAAATTCAGCTGATTTCGTTCCTCACATTTGACTGAGCACCAACCACCAAAGCTGTCTTAACGGACAAAAAATTAGATTTGACTGGTGTTGCTGAGGAATGGGCTCCATCCAGCCCTCTGGTCTCAGCTTGGACCAGCAAACTAATAACTGAACTTTAATAATAGCTATTAACATATTCATTGTGTATGCATTCATGTATGCATTTCTAAATGACAATAAAAGAGGACTGAGTGTTCTCATAATCTAATCATTATTGACATTAGTAAGAATTAATACTTATTTATTAGTAATTGATAATAACAATTTTGAATACTTAATTATTACTCTAATCAAATGATATTGTTAAATATTGGCCATAACTACTAAAGTTAATTTCAACTAAGGCATGGGAAGAACTCCAACCAATCTAGTACTCATGGCCTGGGCGAGTGGGCTAATGATCTGTGAATAAACAGGACACTGTAGAAAATCATTCAGTAACTTTGAACCGAACAGGGCCCTGGGACCAAGATACAGAAGATTCGATTAATTGGGATACACCGGGACCAGTCCATTTTGACTGCCAGTACACTAAGCAGCTACCCTAATTAGCCAAAGTTTCATGCAAATAGTTAAAAAGGTATATAAAAAAATAAGCTACCTTTTAACTGAGCAACAAATTATGTTTTCAAATGAAATGCAAAACAAATTAGATCACCAATGCTTCGACAGTACTATAAAACTCTCTATTAGTTCCTAATAGTTAACGATGGAGGAATTTATCCAGAGTATGCTGCTGTGTATGGGGTGTCGAGGGAGGGGGTAGTCCTGTTTATTCCTTTCCATAGATGCTGTCTGACATGCTGAGTTCCTCCAGCATTTTGAGTGTGTTACTCTGGATTTCCAGCATCGGCAGAACCTCTTGTGTTTATAATTGAGCTCCATAACATGCGTTCTCAGGCAAAACTAAAGAGTTAATGGTTAAGCCAAATTATTAAGAAGAATCCTCCAACAGTTAATGCAGTAAACCATACAGCTCCTGCCTTACCACCTCCTTGAAATTCCACAAACTTAGCCAGGCAGTTAGTGGAAAATGGTGAAATTATTGAGCATTTTTGAAGAAAGAAACTCATTTAAGGTGAATAAACTTTCATCAGAGCTGTAGGTGTTTGGAGGAAGGTATGGGGGGGATGTCAGAGGTTGCTTTTTTTTAGTCGGGTACGTGGACACTCTGCCAGGGGTAGTGGTAAAATAAGATACATTAGGAACACAAGAAACTTTTCGATAGGCGCATGGATGAAGGGAAAATGCAGGACTATGTGGGACGGCATGGTTAGATTGATCTTAAAGTAGGTTAAGGGATTGGCACAACATGGTGAGCGGAAGGGACTGCGATGTGCTGTGCTGCTCTATGTTCTATGAGAAGCTGGCGAACATCAACCTCATCCTAAAGATAGATTTTGGGGAAAAAATGAGCTGCGTGCTCACATTCTCCACGAGCTTCTTGAAGGCTGGGTTGACATCACCATTAAACGGTTAGAGTGGAACTGGCCAAGGCTGGCAGCAGGGTGCCACCCTTCCTGTGTGACAGGCTTTCCCTATGGTTATTCAACAATAAAACAACTGTTCATGGAGTGCAGGGTGAAGAGGAGCCTCTAATATTGCTGAGAAGTAAAACGCCCTTACCTTACTGTCCTGCATGTCCTTGTTGGCTCCATTCTTCAGCAAGACCAGCGTGGCATCGACATTGTTCACTGCCGCAGCCCAGTGAAGCGCCGATTTACCTAAATGTCCAGGGAAAAGGACACTTGTTGATTCACTCACGGCAGAATCACAGCAAAGCTTCGATTCTCAGATTAATCAGACGAATCACCTTCACGGGAGGCTATGTGTACAATGCTCTCCTGACAACTCACTTTCCCTCCTTCCTCCACAAACCTAACCTTCACAAGCCAAGCACGTGGGTCTCGTTCATCCCCCACCTCTGAGATCCTTGGGCTTACTTAAACTTCTCACCCTAGTGTGTTCAAATCCCTCTGCATCCGATAACAAGTCATGCAATGCCCACTTCTCCAAAGATTCATGATTTCCCCCCACCCCAGCACTTGCATCCGTGCCCTTAGCCAACACTCTAACTCTAATATCCCAAAGCCTCTCTCCTTTTTCCAAACCTGCTGCTTTGACTAATCTTTCGCTCACACTCCTAGTACCTCCTTCATGTTGTGTGCTGCTTCAGACTTACAGCATCTGCAGAATCAGGAGCCCTACAGGAGCCTTAGGTCCCACACCACCAAGTTCAGGAACAGTTATTACCCTACAACTATCAGGAGGGCTACAGGAGCCTTAGGTCCCACACCACCAAGTTCAGGAACAGTTATTACCCTAGAACCATCAGCAGGGCTATAGGAGCCTTAGATCCCACAACAGCAGTTTCAGGAACAATTACTTCATTTACCTCAGCCCTAAACTGATTGATTCCAAAACCTATAGACTCATTTTCAAGGACTCTACAACTCAGCACTATATATTATATAATTTTTTCAATTTGCACAACTTTGTCTTCTTTTTAACACTGGTTGTTAGTCAGTCTTTGTTTACATTTAGTTTTTCATAAATTTTATTGTATTTCTTTACTTTCCTGTTAAATGCCTGCAAGAAAATGAATCTCAGGGTCGTATACGGTGAATATATGCATAAATTGATAATAAATTGACACTGACATGTGACTTTGAAGTTGGAGAGGTCACAAGGTGGTGGTGTTTCCCGGTTAATGTGACCCTTTTCCTTCAATGATGAAGTAGTTTGGGGTCAGGGAATACTAATGGGGAGATATTCAAGATGAAATTAAGTAATAAATAGTTTAATATGGCCAGTCTACCCCCCAACCCACATCCTTGGAATGTGGGAGGAAACTGGAGCATCAGGAGCAAACCTGCGTGGTTACAGGGAGATTGACAAAATCCTTTCAGACAGTGCTGGGAATTAAACCCAGCTCGCTGGCCCTGTCATAGCATTATGCTAACCCCTATACTACAGTCCCGCCCTGGTTCTGTAGTCTGCTCCCAGATCCTAAAGGTATATGGATTGGTCGATCGATTATCAATTGTAAGCTGCCTCTAGTGCGTATCTGAGGGGATAGGATTAAGGGGAGAATAAAAATCAATTGTGTCTAAGTGGGTGTTTGATGGTCGGCTCAGACTTGATGGATTGAAGGGGTTGTTTCTGTCTGTATCATTCTATAACCCCATTAACCTCTATTCCTAATAAATCAAGGCTGCCGTATAATTGCAAGCTGCTCATAGCAAGAACTATTTGACCTCAAGGCCCTGAATGCTGGTTTGAGAGGACAAGTTAGTGCGATGTGTTCTCAGGCTCACCTATCTCATCGACAGCGTTGACGTCAGCATGGCACGCTATTAATTCCTCCACCATTCCTTCCACGGCAAGCCGGGCAGCGAGAATCAGAGCCGTGGAGCCGTCCACCATCCGTGCGTCCAGGTCTGTAGCTCGATTCCTTATGAGGATCTGGCAGAGAGAGAACCAAGCAAACTTCATCATTTCAATATCCGGTAAACGCATGTGCTGGACTTGGCAGAGTAGCTTGGCAGCTAGCGTAATGCTATTACAGTGCCATTCCCGTCACTTTCTGTAAGGAGACTGTACGTTCGTCCCCTGACTCCGTGAATTTCCTCCAATTTTCCACATTTCAAAGAGGCACAGATTAGCAGGTTAATTTTGTCACACGGGTGTAATTGGGTGGCAAGGGCTTGTTGGGGTGAAAGAGCCTGCTGTACCTCAAAAATACAAAGACGTAAACTAAGACTTATACAAAATTAACTCTTGGACTTTATGTGGATTCTCTCTTACTTCATTAGACTGTCATTAATTTTCATTTTGCCTTTCCACTAGGGCAGCTTTTGCTGACCAACTCTTCCATGGAGAACATTCCGACTAGTGATATCCCTGTCTGGTATGAAGGGGCCACCCCACAGGATCGGAAAAAGTTGTAAACTCAACCATCTCTACCCTCCCCACCATCGACAGGCGATATCCATCTTTAAGGACACCCCCCCACCCAGGACATGCCCTCATCTCATTACTACCATCGGGGGGGGGGGGTTACAGGAGCCCGAGAGCACACATTCAATGTTTTGGGAACAGTTTTTTCCCCTCTGCCATCAGATTTCTGAATGGACAATGAACCAGAAGGCCATAGGAATAGGAGCAGAATTAGGTCATTCACCCATTGAGTCTGGCTCCACCATGACTGATTTACCCCATCTCATCAAGCGCACAAATACTACCTCAATATTTCTGCACTACGACTTTCCCGACAGACATCAGTCATAATAAACCTAATTCTGATTCTGAAGATGGGAATAAGCTGCCTTTTTGAACAACGATCCCGCAGGTGAAGGGGGTTCTGCTGTGCAGCTCGTCTGGAGTGGCAGAGTTTAGACCCAAGGCCAAAGGCCAATGATACAGATCTACACCAGGTCAGAGGGCACGATGGAGAGGTCGCAAGGTTGAGGTGCTCCCCTGCGAATGCTGCTGTTGTGCTTCTAATGGATGCTGCAGCAATTTGGTGCTTGGGTCTCAGCTAATCCTGACTTGGCTGAGGGGATTCCACTGCTGTCAGTAAGGAGTTCTGTATGGTCTCCCTGTGACTGCATAGGCATGCTCTGGTCTCCTCCCACATACCAAAGACGCATGGTTTAGCATGCGTAGTCACATGGGTGCAATTGGGAGACATGTGATAAGGGCTTGTTACGGTGTTGAATCTCTGAAAGAAAATTAAATGAAATGATATAGAGTTTGGAGGTTTGGGAAGGATAAATTACTGGGATCAAACTCAATCGAGGGAAGCAAATATCTTGGGGAAAAGGTTTATCTTCAGATCTGGAATTTAAACGCGAGATATAATAGTGCATTGTTCAGCCAGCCTTCACCGAGAGAGTCATAGCATAGTTACAGGCCCTTTGGCCCATCTAGTCTGTTCAGAACCATTGTGCCTAGTCCCATCGACCTGCAACCAGAGCCCTCCATGTCCTTATCCAAACCTCTCTTAAATGTTCCAATTGAACTCATATCTAGCACTTCCCCTTGCAGATGCTTCCGCCCTCTCACCACCCTCCGAGTGAAGCAGCTCCCACTCAGGTTCACCTTCGTATTCGTATCTTACTTTAAAATATACCTTAAATATTTCAACGTTAGGCCGTGACCTCTGGTTCTAGTCTCACCCACCCTCAGTGGAACCTTACGCTTACCCTACCTAAACCGCTGATAATTTTGCAGACGTCTGCCATATCTCCCCTCATTCTCCTATGCTCCAGGAATAATGACCTTTTAATCAATTTAACCTTTCCCTATAACTCAGATCCCCAAGACCCGGCAACATTATTGTAAATTTTCTCATACTCATTCAATAGACGATAGACAGGAGTGCAGGAGTAGGCCATTCAGCCCTTCAAGCCAGCACCGCCATTCACTGTGATCATGGCTGATCATCCACAATCAGTACCCTGTTCCTGCCTTCTCCCCATATCCCTTCATTCCGCTATCATTAACAGCTCTATCTAACTCTTTCTTGAAAGAATCCAGAGAATTGGCCTCCACTACCTTCTGAGGCAGAGCATTCCACAGAACCACAACCCTCTGTGTGAAAAAGGTTTTCCTCAACTCCGTTCTAAATTGTCTAGCCCTTATTCTTAAACTGTGGCCTCTGGTTCTGGACTCCCCCAACATCGGGAACATGTTTCCTGCCTCTTGTGTGTCCAATCCCTTAATAATCTTACATGTTTCAATCAGATCCCCTCTCATCCTTCTAAATTCATTCATCCTTATTGATATCTTTCCTGTAGGAAGGTGAGCAGAACTGCAGATAATACTCCAGATTACACCTCAGCAATATTCACTGAATGACAATTCTCCTTCCAGAAGCACCAATCATTGCCAGTGTCACCATCTCTCTACGTTACCTGAAAGACCCCTTGGGCATCAGCTGCGACGGCAGCATGGAGCGGAGTGCGTCCAGTGTTGTCCTGGGCATTTGCGTCAGCCCCCGCATCCAGCAGTCGCTTGGCGGCATCCGCCCGTGCATAGCGGGCGGCCAGGTGCAAGGCGGTCTCTCCCGTCCGGTCTGTCTGGGCGCACAGGTTAGCTCCCTGGTAGATGAGGTCGGAGATGATGTTGGCTGACGAGTCCTCCTGTTCCTCTTCCTCGGCCAAGCCGGTGTCAAGCCCCCCGCCGCAGTAGGAAGCTAACATCAGCGGAGTGAAGCCATCTGCAACAGCACACAGATCAAGTGATTCAGTTTATTGTCACGTGTGCAAGGACGGTGAGCTACAAGTACATTAAAAAACCTGCTTACAGCAGCATCACGCACACATAACTTCAGACACAAATTAAGCTGCACGGTTGCATAGCAGTTAGTGAAACGATTTACAGCGCCAGCGATAACCAATTGGGGGCTCAATTCCCACCACTGTCTGCAAGATATTTGTACGTTCTCCCTGTGACCACATGGGTTTCCACTTTCATCCCACAGTCCAAATAAGTACAGGTTAGAGTTTGGGTTAGTAAGTTGAGGCATGTTACTTTCGGTGCTGGAAGTGAGGTGACATCTGCGGTCTGCCTCCAGCACATCCTCAGACCGTGTTAGTCGATAGAGCAAAACCACGCGTTTCTATGTACATGTCACACTGCAGCTCATCTTTTGTTTGAAGGACAAAGTAGTCCAAATTGCCTTGCAAAGCTCCAAAGGAAGCATTACAGAGGGAACAACACCACCACCCCCTTGAACAGTGCCAGAGTCACAAAGGGAGGTGAAGCATCCAACTCAATTTCCACAAACATTGCTTTCAAATACACTTTTTTTGAGTGATACACTCATGACCCAGGTTCAATCCTCCCAGATCACAGTACGGCCAAAATGGAGGGCAACTACACTGCTGCTGGATTAATATTATAGCACAGCTCACCATGAACGCACAGAATCGAAGTACTCTGCTGAAGGAAACAACGAGCTAGAGGAGGGAACGTAACCAAGCCTTCATGAACTAAACCTGTCTCCGTATCACGTTTGAACACAGAAGTACCTGGGCCTCGGACGTTGACATCCATACAGTCGGAATCAAACTCTCCCTGCGGAGGAGTCAGGGCCATGGAGGGAGGCATCCGGATATCTGCAGCAGCAAGGTGATGCTGCGTCCACTGGCGGCAGTCGACTGCATCTTCGTTATCCGACAAGGAGGTTGGCTCCTCCACCTAAGGAGTAGAAAAGGGCATTCAAGGGACCAGGTAACCAATACTGTAGGGGCATGGAAGCTCAGAGGGACTCGAGTCGACATTAACACCTTCAGTCTACAGGGCTACCTCCCAATATTGCACATCATCATCAAAGGGAAACAAACAGCCACCCCTGACACTACACAAAATCTCTGAATGTCCTGGAACCTACTGGGGTGCAAACGGCTGAGTAGAGGCTGGGTGAATGTTGAGAGGTAATTAAACAGAACATGGTGTTGGTGTTCAGCACTGCGGTGGAGGGGTGGTGGAAGAGAGTGGGAGGGAGAGTGATTGGATAGAGACAGGCACAGAGAGAGGGGCGAAAACATGTATGGGGGGGAAGAGAGAGGTACAGAGATAGACAGACAGAGGCAGTGAGAGAGAAGAGACAGCACTGGCTTGAAATTTTGTGAACTTTGCTCTCAATTAATGTTGACTTACCTGCAAATTGGATACTCGGATACTCTACTTTTATAGAGGCTTATCAAATGCTGTGTGTGTATGTGTGTATGTGTGTGTGTGTGTGTGTGTGTGTGTGTGTGTGTGTGTGTGTGTATATATATAGTAAATTTATATCGAAGTACGTATAGTCATCATACATTACCTCGAAATACATTTTCTTGCAGGGATCTACAGAAAAAATATATAAGAACGCAGGTCCCCCACCAACACAAATTATGCAGTTGAATATCCCATATTTGGGGATATCGCACACCCAAGAAGCTATGGGATAGCTTCATGCTGGAACCTTGGCCCTCCTGATCACCGACAATTCCCTGCTATTGATGCACCATTGTGATCTATTCCACAATGTTTACTGATTGTGATACATGCTTAGTGGCCACTTTATTAAGTACACCTGCTCGTTAATACAAATATCTAGTCAGCCAATCATGGGGCGGCAACCTAATGCACAAAAGCATGCAGACATGGTCAAGAGGTTCAGTTGTTGTTCAGACCAAACATCGCAATGGGGAGAAAATGAGATCTAGGTGACCTTGACCAGGGAATGATAGTTGGTGCCAGACAGGGTGGTTTGAGCATTTCCGAACCTGTTGAGCTCCTGGGATTTTCACACACAGTAGTCTCTCGAGCAGGGGTTCCTTTTTTATGCCATGGATTCCTACCATTTACCAAGGGGTCCGTGGACCCTCGGTTGGGAAACCCTGCGTCTAGAGTTTACAGAGAATGGTGCGATAAACAAATAAAACCATACAGTGAGCAAAAGTTTTGTGGGCAAGAATACCTTGTTAACGTGAGAGGTCAGAGGAGAATGGCCAGACTGGTTCAAGCTGACAGGAAGGCAACAGTAACTCAAATAACCACACGTTACAACAGTGGTGTGCAAAAGAGCATCTCTGAACACACAACATGTTGGACCTCGAAGTGGATTGAGTAGAGCAGCAGAAAACCATGACCATATACTCAGTGCTCACTTTATTAGGTATGGGAGGTAGCCAATGAAGTGGTCAGTGGGTGTACACTAACAATCTGGATGTGAATAGAGAAGGTAAGCTCATGGCCATCGCTAAAATTGGTGGTGTTATTGACAGTGTGGAGGGTTGCCTTACACTGCATCATGAGATAGCGAGCTGCGTGGGGAAATGGCAGGTGAAACTTTGTCTTGATGCTATGACATGATCCATTTTGGAAGGACTAATAAGGTTAGGCACACAAAATGAATGGTCAGGCACTCAGGAGTACTGAGACAGTGCAGGGAGGTTACTGTATATACATATACAGTTTAGCGAGCAGAGCGGCAGAGACCCCTGCTGAAATCCGGAGGAAAACACACAGAGGATGCAGAGGGGGGGTCACAAAGCCAAGGAAAGAGGACCGGGTCGAGACAACAGAGACTTTTGGAGAAGAGGAGTTCGGTGGGTAATACCGTTCCGGCTGACCGGAAGTGCACTGAGAGTGGTAAGCGTAAAGGAGTTGGGTGCTTACTGATCTGGTTAACAACGGATGGTGTAATCCGGGTCATATTACGATTGAGGAACGTGTTTATAGACCGGATATTGAACTTTTTGCTGTTGGACTTCGGCCACATTCCACCGTGATACAACACTTGGCGGCACGGGAGGTCGTTCCTGCCTGTGGCCATCAAACATGCAGCTCCTCCCGTGGAGGGTCAGACACCCTGAGCCAATAGACTGGTCCTGGACTTATTTTCCATCTGGCATAGTTTGCATTTTGGTGTTTGATTGTTTGTGGTTTTTGTATTGCTATATTTACGCTCTATTCTTGGTTGGTGCGGCTGTAACGAAACTAAATTTCCCTCGGGATTAATAAAGTATATCTATCTATCTATAAAACATTGGTTAGACTACAATGGAGTACCATGTGCAAATTTAGCTGGCCCTTTATAGGAAGGCCATGATTGCACTGGAGAGGTGATTCGTCAGGATGCTCGCTGGGATAAAGTGCTTCAGTTATGAGAACCTGGAGAGGACGCATTTACTTTACCCTGTTCGACGGAAAACAAGAGGTGTAAAGAAATTATGAGGGAGAATAAATAGTAAGAAAGGAAAATGAGAGGAGATTTGAAGGAGGAATACAAGATGATGAGGCGGGTATAGATAAAGGAAATGCAAGAGCAGACTTTTCCCACTGAGGCTGAGTGAGACCTCAAGTGGAGGTCATAGGTTAAGAGTGGAAGATGAAATATTTAACGGAAACTCCTTCACTCAGAGGGCAGCGCAAGTGTGAAACAAGCTGCCAGAAGAAGTGTCCGACTGCAACGTTAAAGAGATATTTGGATGAGTACACAGATGGGAGGGGTGTGGAAGGCTGTGGTCAGGTGCTGATCGATGGGACGAGGCAGAGTAACTGGTTGGCATGGACTAGATGGGCCAAAAGGTCTGCTCCTGTGCTGTAATTTGCCAGGGTTTTCTCCCCCCAGTAGCAAGAATATCTAAAACCAGAGGATGTACGTATTAAACCTTTCTGTTCCCTCATGCGTTAGAGAGGATCGGAGACAGATTTGTTTCACCCATAGGCAGCTGAAATCTAGAACACACTGCCTGAGGAGCTGTGGCACCTGGCCAAGCACTTGAATTTAAAAGGTTATATGGGCAAGTGGGGATAAATGGAATTGGTGTGGATGGGTATTTTATAGTTGGCATGGACCTGGTGGAATGGAGAGCCTGTTACACTGTTTGACTTTATGTAGACTCCAAAGATCTGCAGGGGCAAAGAACAAGTTGCGTAGAGAGTGATCACCTTGAGCCTCTTTGCTTCAGGACATTCAGTGTCCAACCACTGCTCGGTCTGCAGCTCTCGCTCGCTGATCAGACCCTCCTCCACCATAGACTTGGAGATGTGCCTGATGAAAAAGCATGACGACAAGAGATTTAAGAGTGCTCCAGTAAAGTGTGCCTCCTTCCTCACGTGGCATTAGATGCAGACAAAGGGAACCGCACGCATCAAACAATCTGATGGAGAATCGCAGTGGGTCGTGCAGCATCTGTAGAGCAAAGGGAATTGTCAAGGTTGCGGGTCGAAACCCTGCAGTCAGAGGTCTTACGTAAAGGTGTTTTAATGATTGTGAAGATTGCATTAAGACTTTAAGTCAGACGTTACTCAGTTGACATTAATGATCTTCTCTGGCACCCTCGTCACTCCCCTTTCCAGTTTTAAGAATTCTGCTTATTCTAATAACTCCCAAGACGTCCATGTTCCTCAAATAGGGAGCATCCAAAAAGAACGAGCATTTCGGACTCGTGCCTGTGCTGGTCAAAATGGTATAAATGGAAGATTAATATGGTAGCCTCCAACCTGACAGCATGAATATTGATTACTCCAGTTTCCACTACCTTCTCTCTTTTTCCGTTCCCCATTCTGGCTCCCTTCTTACCCCATCTCACCCCATCTCTTCTCCTCACCTGCCCATCACCTTCTTCTGGTGCCCCTCCTCCTTCCCTTTTGCTCATGATCTACTGTCCTATCAGAATCCTCTTTCTTCAGCCCTTTACCTCTTCCACCTATCACCACCCAGCTTCTTTCTTCATCCTCCCACCTGCCTCCCCCCTCACCTAGCTTCCCCTGTTACCTGCCAGCCTGTACTCCTTCCCCTGCCCCATCTTCTTATTCTGGCTTCTTCCCCCTTCATTTCCAGTCCTGATGAAGGCTGGCAGCCTGAAATGTCAACTGTCTATTTCCATCTGTAAATGTTGCCCGACTTGCTGGGTTTCTCCAGCATTTTGTGTGTTGTTCTGAGTTTCCACCATCTGTAGAGCCTTTAGTGTTGAGGTTTGTTTTGAATTGAATGCTGCTGAACCCAGCCTAGACTCTAGGTGTTAGTGGTTAATCCTATTAACTTCTTTTTTCTTCAGCCCTTTACCTCTTCCACCTATCAGCTCCCAGCTTCTTACTTCAGAGCCCCTTGTGTTTAAGGTAAACATGGGTGTGGTCAGACACTGTAGTTGGGATGTAGGGAGAGTTGAGACAGGGCCTGGTAAGAGATGAGGGTGGGGGGTCCACAGGGGTGGGGGGAGGATGATGGGCAGATGGACTCAAGTAAGGAGGGGGAGCGCTGAGCCAGAGGTTGGTGTGTGATAGGAGGACTCAAATAAGGAAGATTTGATGGGCAGATGGAACGGGTGTCGAGGGGGATGAACAGGAAGGGTGAGCAAAGAAAAAGTAAACTTAAGAATGTAAAACTTAAGTATGTCTCCAACTCTATTCACACAACTCCATGCCGTGAGCTTAGTGTTGAGGACTACCACCATAAAGATGAACCCTGACATGGGTGGCGGAGAATTTGAGAACCCTTACTTCATTCCCAGGGCGTCCTGTCCCACGGGCTCGCGGCGGTTTTTGTTGCTGTTGTCCTTCTTCAGGGTGAAGCCCTCAGGGAACCAGAGCAGGCTCTGCTCCCTCTTGCGCCTTGCCACCAGCACGCCGAGGATGAGGATGATCGTGAGAATCACCGCGGCCACGATCATGAGCGGCAGCAGGTTCATGGGGGGCGACGGCAGTGTCAGTCGCTCGCCTGTGGTGAAGAACGGTTGAAAGGCAGCATGAAAGCTCATCGCCAAGGTGGCGAGCGGCAGATGCAGTCAACCTGCCTCGGCTCAGATACAACCATCTGCCCGCTCTCTACCCTCTGGTGTTCGCCGTGGAAATCAATGTTCCCAATTACTCTCATGAGTTTCTATAGACGCACGGTAGACAGCATTCTATCCAGATGCATCACAGTTTGGTACAGCAACTCCGACCAGGAGAAATCGCAGAAAGTTATGAGCACTGCCCGGTCCGTTTCACAAATTATCCTCTCCTCCATTGGCTCTGAATATACTTGGAAAAGCAGCCAACCCTGCCCACCTCAGCCAGTCTCTCTTCTCCCCCAACCTGTCCTGCCACACAGAAGAGGTACGTCTAAAAGGTGGTGCTCTTGATTGAACCTCTTACACACTAAAGATTGACTCTGGATCTCCCAGTCTACCACGTGACCTTTGCTTTTTATTGACCTACCCACACTGCACTTCCTCCGTAGCTGAAACACCATCTTCTGCATTTTGTTTTATTTTTCTTTTTACTACCTTGATGCACTTCTGTGTGGCGTGATCTACCTGACTTGCCAGCAAAACCTTTTAACTGTATCTCGGTACATGTGACAATAACCAACCAACTCCAATTCCAACAACTTTTTGAAGAGGCGCAATTGTCGGCAACTAGAAGAGTTGATGTCGTCAAGCAGGGTGGGGCGGAGGTAGAAAACCTCAATTTGTGCCAGAAGCTGCAGGGCTCTGCACCAAGTGCTGCAGGGTGGGAGTCATAGATACGTTCCTAATGGTTGTCAGGCTATTGTTCAAAGATACCTCCATCACTGTACCTGCACCAGGTATGAAATGGTGAAGCAGACTCAATAGGCCAAACGGCATAATTGTGATCCTACGTCTTACGGCCTTATGACCCCTGTTTGGTTAACTGTCCCAGAGATCCTCTCATCCAACATTTGAAGATTTTAGACTTGGAGCGATGCCCTGAACTTGAAGCTCCTCGACTTCAACCCATCACAGGTCAGGTTTGTGGTTGGAGCCAAGGTCCAGAGTGCTCCTATATTTCCTGTCCCTTTGAACTACCCAGCCTGCTGGAAAATTTATTATATTACAGACCACAAGACATTCGAGCAGAATTAGGCCACTGGGTCCATCAAGTCTGCTCTGCCATTCCATCATGACTGATTTATTATCCCTCTTCACCCCATTCTCCTGCCTTCTCCCCGTAGCCTTTGATACCCTGACTTTGATACCTGGGGATACGAACTGACAATAAACTGGACTGGTCAAAGAACACTGAAGCTGTCTACAAGAAGGGACAGAGCCGTCTCTATTTCCTGAGGAGACTGAGGTCCTTTAACATCTGCCGGACGATGCTGAGGATGTTCTACGAGTCTGTGGTGGCCAGTGCGATCATGTTTGCTGTTGAGTGCTGGGGCAGCAGGCTGAGGGTAGCAGACACCAACAGAATCAACAAACTCATTCGTAAGGCCAGTGATGTTGTGGGGATGGAACTGGACTCTCTCACGGTGGTGTCTGAAAAGAGGATGCTGTCCAAGTTGCATGCCATCTTGGTCAATGTCTCCTATCCACTACATAATGTACTGGGTGGGCAGAGGAGTACATTCAGCCAGAGACTCATTCCACCGAGATGCAACACAGAGCGTCATAGGAAGTCATTCCTGCCTGTGGCCATCAAACTTTACAACCCCTCCCTTGGAGGGTCAGACACTCTGAGCCAATTTCATAATTTACTGGCATAATTTACATATTACTATTTAACTACTTATAGTTCTATTACTATTTATTATTTATGGTGCAACTGTAACAAAAACCAATTTCCCCCGGGATCAATAAAGTATGACTATGATTATGACTAATCAAGAACCTATCAACCTCCGTTTTAAATATACCCAATGACTGGACTTCACAGCCATCTGTGGCAATGAGTTCTACAGATTCAACACACCCTTGCTAAAGAAATTCCACCTCATCTCTGTTCTAGAGGGACATCCTTGTACTCTGATGCTGTGCCCTCGGGTCCTAGACTCCACCTCTATCGGAAACGTCCTCTCCACACCCACTCAATCAAGGCCTTTCAAGTATTTGATAGGTTTCATTGAGATCCACCGCCCCCATCCTTTTAAACTCCAGCACGCCCCCAGGTTCTGAACACCTAAACATCTTCTGAACATCGACATCTCCACATACCAATGAGCTCTTGTAATATTATTAAATTCAAAAACCTGATGCATATATAAACAGCAGAACTAGTCTCCCTGTCTTTCTTAACTTTTAGTAGTTTTTTCTTATGAATCTCATGTTCTTTTGTTGCTATTCATTACAATGCTGCAGTGTGCTCTCCAAATTGAGTGATTTCTGTGGGTTTTCCGGTTTATGGACATCTGTAGAAATAGAAACAACAGGAATTCTGCAGATGCTGGAAATTCAAGCAACACACATCAAAGTTGCTGGTGAACGCAGCAGGCCTGCTGCGTTCACCAGCAACTTTGATGTGTGTTGTAGAAATAGAAGCTGTTTTGTTACTGGGGGCAGCCTGCAAAGCCCTTTAATTCCTTACTGGCCAATGAGGATAAAAACAAACTAGAGGAACAACACCTCATGTTCCCCCAGTTAGTCTAGAACCCAGTGGCTTAACGATGAATTCTCCGGTTTCCGGTAACCTGTCCTTTTCTTGCACCTCCTGATCTAAGATAAAGAAAGGTTAGCGTTCCTTGTCACATGAGACAAGAAACACCATACGATATAGGAGCAGAATTAGGCATTTGGCCCACCAAGTCTATTCCACTATTCCATCACAGTAGACTTTCTTTTAATCCCACATTCTCCTGCCTTCTCTCCATAACCCTTAACCCCCTTACCAATCAAGAACCCATCAATCTTTGCCTGAAATGCCCTCAATGCCTTAGCCTCCACATCCCTCTGACCACAGGTACACCACCCTCTGGCTGACTCTGACGCCATTCATTGCAAGCACTGTGGAGGTGTGGTTAGCACATCAAGTGATTTTGGTGAATGGCTCAATTTACAGACAAAATAGACTAATGGATGTCTGTAAATTGGGGACAGTCTGTTGCCTGAGGCTGTGTAACATAACAAATGAAAGGTTTGGAGGCATAACCCAGAAGACTGGAAAGCGTGCTGGCTAGCCTCCTCGAAGTTCGGAGAGTGTTAGATTACTTCTGTGTTACTGTACACTGTTTATCCAACCTGCAGGGCAACGGGAGGCACTTACTTTTGACGTCCTTGATGGGGTACGGGAAGTGGAGGTTCCCAACTGCAGACAAAGCCCCCATGTAGGCAGCTGCACTCTCTGCCGTCGGGAAGCATTCTCCCACCCCCTGGAGGCACAGTCGGTTGTCAATCTCCAGATTCACCTTTGAGCTGCAGGAACAAAAGCAACACAGTCAGACGCCGTGGGGACAATGTTGAAGGTGATGTCTGAGTGGTGGACAGACTTGAGCTCCAGAAGTCCAAACTTTCCAAGTCTTGGGACATTTCACACCCTGACCCTGGACTCAGAATCCCTTTCATTAGTTGGCACGTTCTCAATGACTGCCTCCACTCCAGCTACCCATGAACTTGGGCGCTGCACCATGTGCCTGGACCTGTCCAAGGCCTCCACCTAAGGAAGGGCCGAGCTCCAAGGAGCGGCCGCGGCTGGAGGCCGACACAGCCTCGGGCTCGAGTTCGGCGGGGGTGGTGGCGGGCGGTGCCAAGGCAGCCAGTGAGAACAAACTGGAGGAGGGGCTGTACTCGGTGCTGTTGCAAGATCGAAGAAGGTAGAGGTGCATAGCCACCAACCTCGGATTCAGAACGGCACCCACTGACTGACTGACTGACTCCACCTACCCAGGTCCATTCCCACCATCCTCCCAACCCCAACAATCAGCATTCCATTTTGAACCCTGGCCCAATCACATTCCCATGCCCCATTCTCAACTCCTTCGCCTGATCGCAAACTCTTAATCCCTACCCCAATCGCTAACCATCCCACTAACTCACTGTCCACACCCTCCGTCCTTAGTTTGCCTCCAACCTTGAACTCCCTCTCTAATCTGCCCCACACCAACCCTGTTCCCTGTCCCTGATCGCCTCCCCCTCCTCACCTTTTGCAGGCACAGAAGCGAGGGAGTTGGAATCATACTTTACAGCACCAGTGATCGGATTCAGTTGCTGCCTCTGTCTCTTCGGAGTTCGTACACTAACTTCTTCCCCTAGGCAGGTTCCAGCCTTCTGCACTCAGCAGTGAATTCTTCAACTTGATTTAAATCACTCTTACTTTTTAAACCGGCCATTTATGCCTGTCATCACTTTGTGTGAGATTTGCTTTTTCTATTACTGTGGCCAGACCTCCATAGCATGGTCCACTGCTTTACCATCTGCAGGAGTACACAGCCCATTAACCCCTATGACCCTGGAAAGCTGGAAAGCAGAGCAACCAAGAAATCACGGGGAGAAGGTACAGATTCTGTGCAGGCAGCGGTGGGAATCGAACCGGGTTGCTGGGTCTAATAGCACTACGCTAGCCGCTACCACGCTACCGTGCTGCCCTCCCAAACTTTGAACCAGGGTAGTTAGTCTAACCTCCTGCCAGGGAGCTCAGAAAGGAGCCGGCATGAAGTGCCAGCGACCCCCTTACCCGATGATCTCCTGTCCAAGCTCTCGAGGACTCCGCCCGTGGGCCGCCGAGCGCTTCTTGAGGTGGGAGCTGGTGCCGTAGTAAGGGTAGATCATGTACTGGCCATTGCTGTCCCTCTTGAAGCGTAGGGTGGCGCGCAGGATGGAGCCCAGCTTCTGCAGGAAGTTGGCACCGCTCTTCAGCAGCTCGTCAGGGGGCAGCAGCACGATGATGATGAGCGTGCCCTCTGCCAGCTGCTCCGGGATGCCCGCCGCACAGTCCAGACCGTCCCAACCGCACTCCTCGTTGTTACAGCCCTGGTCGCAGCGCTGGTCGCCATAGTGGTCCGCGCAGTACTTCTCGTACAACGGACTGCAGACAGACACAGAGACGCATCACCGGTTTGGCTGCTGGTGGACAGGGCGCTGTATGTTAGTGTGCTGAGTGCCGACAAGAGTAGATATGTGCATGCCCAATGCCTGAACTGTGAGCAATATGGTTACTGCCTTGTGTTTGTGTTTGTGCCTGTGTTTGGGTGCAATAGAAACATAGACAATAGGTGCAGGAGTAAGCCATTCGGCCCTTCGAGCCTGCACCGCCATTCAGTATGATCATGGCTGATCATCCAACTCAGAACCCTGTACCTGCCTTCTCTCCATACCCCCTGATCCCTTTAGCCACAAGGGCCATATCTAACTCCCTCTTAAATATAGCCAATGAACTGGTCTCAACTGTTTCCTGTGGCAGAGAATTCCACAGATTCACCACTCTCTGTGTGAAGAAGTTTTTCCTCATCTCGGTCCTAAAAGGCTTCCCCTTTATCCTCAAACTCTGACCCCTCGTTCTGGACTTCCCCAACATCGGGAACAATCTTCCTGCATCTAGCCTGTCCAATCCCTTTAGGATTTTATATGTTTCAATAAGATCCTCCCTCAATCTTCTAAATTCCAGAGAGTATAAGCCGAGTTGATCCAGTCTTTCATCATATGAAAGTCCTGCCATCCCAGGAATCAATCTGCTGAACCTTCTTTGTACTCCCTCTATGACAAGAATATCTTTCCTCAGATTAGGGGATGAAAACTGCACACAATACTCCAGGTGTGGTCTCACCAAGGCCTTGTACAACTGCAGTAGTACCTCCCTGCTCCTGTGCTCGAATCCTCTTGCTATGAATGCCAGCATACCATTCACCTTTTTCACCGCCTGCTGTACCTGCATGCCCACTTTCAATGACTGGTGTACAATGACACCCAGGTCTTGTTGCACCTCCCCTTTTCCTAATCGGCCACCATTCAGATAATAAACTGTTTTCCTGTTCTTGCCACCAAAGTGGATAACCTCACATTTATCCACATTAAATTGCATCTGCCATGAATTTGCCCACTCACCTAACCTATCCAAGTCACCCTGCATCCTCTTGGCATCCTCCTCACAGCTAACACTGCCGCCCAGCTTCGTGTCATCCGCAAACTTGGAGATCCTGCATTTAATTCCCTCATCCAAGTCATTAATATATATTGTAAACAACTGGGGTCCCAGCACTGAGCCTTGCCGTATCCCACTAGTCACTGCCTGCCATTCTGAAAATGTTCCGTTTATTCCCACTCTTTGCTTCCTGTTTGCCAACCAATTCTCTATCCACATCAATACCATACCCCCAATACCGTGTGCTTTAAGTTTGTACACTAATCTCCCGTGTGACATGTGCTGCATGCATTAACATAGATATATATGTGCGTGTGCGTGCGTGTGTGTGTTAGATTATGTTTTTACATATATGTACACTTGTCCTGTATGTGTGTGTTTCTGTGTGTCTGTCTGTGCGTGTTTCTGTGTGCCTGTATGTGTGTGCACGTCTGTATTTATGTTCAGATAAAGGAGAAACTAGCCCTGTCAGTAGGTTAAGCTGCCAATGCAAAACGTCAGCCGGACGAGGGGGGACGTTAGGACGGTGAGCTTACCTACACCTTATCAACAGCGTGAGCATGAGGACATTGCAGGGAAAAGGCTAAGCAGAGAAGTGACAGGTTGAGACTGCAGGCCGGTTTAAAAGAGGGAGAGTGAGGGACAGAAAGGACCAGCACACCTCGAGATGGAGGCGCCGCCCGAAACTCTCTCCCGCCCGCCTGGCCGTCCGGACTTACTTGCAGGCCCTCTCTTGGCTCTGGCAGTTGAAGTTGTCGTACAGACACTTGTGGGTGTTGCAGACCTCGTCGCAGACGTTGTTGTTAAAGTAGCGCCAGCAATGCTGGAAGTTGCACTCCTTCCAGGGGTTGTCGACGGACAGCGAGCAGTCGCCCCCGTCCCACTGGCAGCTGTGGGTGTTGCACTCCCGGTCGCAGTAGCCATCGCCCGCCTTGCGCTGGCACTCCTGCAGGGGGCAGCCCACCTCCCTAACCGGTGGGGGGTACGGCCGCGGGATCTCGCAGTGACGCCCAATCAGCCCCTTGGGGCACAGGCAATGGTAGAAGGGGGGCTGGTGGCTGGGCCTGCACACCCCACCGTTGCGGCACGGGCGGCTGGCACAGGTGCTGTTGGGCTGGGCTTGGCAGCGGGCACCCAGCACTGTTTCAACGCACAGCTCGCCGCTCCGGCAGACCGTGTCTTGGCATCTCTGTACACTCCGCTCGCAGTTGCGTCCGGTGTAACTCTGCAGGAGGTGGGGGTAAAATTGGAAGTTCGCAGAGTCAGAGTTAGGTTTATTGCCACTGACTTACGTTGCAAAATTTGTCACTTTGTAGCAGCAAGACATAATAATTAGTGTAAGTTACAACTTTAAAAAATGCAAAAGAGGAACAGTGAGGGAGCGTTCATGGTTCATGGACCATTCAGAAATCTGACGGCAAAGAGGAAGACGCTGTTTCTAAAACACTGAGTGTGGGTCCTCAGACTCCTGTACCTCCTCCCCAACAGTAATAATGAGAAGAGGGCACATCTCGGATGGCGAGGGTTACACCCTTCTTGAGGGAGATTAATTCCCTATTCTCCCTCACTGTGGCACTTGCATTTTATATTATCTACCTGCACTGTGCTCTCTACAATCCATTCCGTTTTCCTTTTACTTCCTCCGTATACTCAAGTACGGACTGATCAGCCTGGGCTGCACGCAAGACCGAAGCTTTTCGTTGTATCTAGGCCCACGTGACAAGAGCAAGACAGTTCCAATTCGCAGTCACATCGGCCTCTCGGTGGAAGGGGCCTGGAACAATGTCGCCACTCATAGGGTTGCCAACTGTCCCGTATATTGGGCTAAATTGGTTTGTCTCATACAGGACTGCCCTTGTCCCGTATTTCCCCCACTAAGGTAGGGCGTTCCTATGAAACCGTTTGTAAGCCGAAGAAGCAATTACCATTAATTTATATGGGAAAAATTTTTGAGCATTCCCAGACTCAAAAATTAACCTACCAAATCATACCAAATAACACACAAGACCTAAAATAACACTAACATATAGTAAAAGCAGGAATGATATGATAAATACACAGCCTATATAAAGTAGAAATAATGTATGTACAGTGTAGTTTCACTTAACAGATTGGGAAGATTGCCAAAACCGATTTGTAGAAAAAAAATTGGCACGTACACACATGCGCACACAGGTGCCCACACAAGGCTTCATGGTCATGGTAGTCTTTTTCAAGGTAAACACAAGTGTCCTGTATTTGACTGCTACTTTTGTCCCTTGTTTGGGAGTGAGAAAGTTGGCAACCCTAGCCACTCACCAGCTGGCACTTGCAGGTGTAGCCAAGGGGGGTGTTGGTGGTGACTTCACAGCGGCCCCCGTTCTGACAGGGCCGCGAGTCGCACATGTTGACCACACTCTTGCAGTGGCGGCCTAAAGAGGAGAAGAACACATGCAGGATGAGCCAGGCTGTCACGAAAGTCTCCCTCCGTTTGGCGAGTCCGTGCGTACGAGTGTGTGTCTTTGACAGGGTGTATGTGTGAGTGGGCGTGTGTCTCGGGGAGTGTGTGAGTGTGAGTATGTAAAACTTCATGCATGTCTGTGTGCATGTGTAGGCATGAATGTGTGTGTCTGTGACAGAGAAAAAATCTGAATAGAAATTGGAATGATATCAAGCTAAAGTGAGAGAGCAGGCAGATGCCTGGGACACATGGCAACCTCACACCCAGAGGGAGTCAGTGGACTGACCTGTGTATCCCGGCTTGCAGACGCACTGGTAGTCATTTGGCAACTGAACGCAGTCGATGGTGGTCTTCAGATTGCAGGGGCTTGACAGGCATTCGTTGATGTCACCCTCACACCGATCACCAGTGAATCCTGGAGGACAATTACAGGTGTAGCCCCCGATCCTATCCATGCAAGTCCCGTTGTTCATACACTTCGGCACATTCGCGTGAGGGGACGGACCACAATCATCTTCATTAATTTCACAGAGCACGCCTGCCAACGACAAACTCAAGTGATTAGAAGTCCAGGTGGGGTCACAATCCTGCACCCATCCCTGGTTCAAAAACTCAGAGAGAGAAAACTAACTCGGCATTAAAAATAATTATTTACCTAAATTCATTCACCGTTTCACCGAGAATTCCTCATCAACTTTGTAGGCTGGAAAATCAGATTTAATTTGCCCAATTAATTTCATTGCCGCAGTTGTTAAAATTCCATTTTCCCCAGAACGTACTGGTGCAATTCTACACTACCATTGAACAGAGCACCCTCACCTCAGCCATCACTGTCTGGTTTGGTGCAGCATCTTCTCACAATATACAAAAACTTCCGCCAACTGTCAAGTCAGCAGAAAAAGTCATTGGCTGCAGCCTACTGTCACTGCAGGACTTGTATGTGTCCCGGACAACGAAGCAGACAGGAATAAAATCACTGCGGATACTACCCACCCTGCAAACTGCCTTTCCAAAAGCTTCCTTCTGGAGAGTACTACAGGGCTATTAAAACAGAAAGAAAACTTCAAGCCAGCTTAAAGGTTTCTTTCCCCGGCAATTAATCTGATCAACCATTGTAGTTAGTCCCCCACCCACCTCTATCTATTACCCCCATCCCACAATCACTGCACTGCAAACACTTTAAGCCACTTTTTATTAAAACATGCTCTGTCTTTGTACCTTGTTTCAGTAACTCTCTTGGCTTATGGACAAGAGAATGCAGATGCTGGACTCTGGAGCAGCAAACAATCTGCTGGAAGAACTCATTCTACAATTCCCTATCCCTTAGTTCTTCCGGTAGATTGCTTTCTGCCCTTGGCTGGTAGAAGGGTATAATGATACTCTCACAGTGTCACAGCGAGCTTACCCAGAGTTCCTGGTGGGCAGGAGCAGATGTAGCGGCCAATCAGGTCAAGGCAAGTGCCTCCATTCTGGCAGGGGTTTGATTCGCATTCATTCACATCCGTCTTGCAGGTTTTGCCCTTGTATCCCGGCATACACTGAGGGAAAAGAGTGTCATGTTCAGTTTGTGTGCAGAAAGGCATTTCCACTGTGTGACCTGCTGTAAGGAAGGTGAGACTGCCATAAATTGATCCAAAGTCAAATCGAAACAATTGTCGCCAGCCTGCCACCCCACGAAGTTGTTATACTTGTGTGACACGCCCACAGCTGCAGTGATTATTCCAGAGAGTCAAATTCCCTATTTCGATCCTTTATTAGCAATTAGCAAACACACAATTCAGCGTTTTTGACCGTTATCTCAATGGTCAGCAAAGACATGACCTCTGTAGTCCCAAGCTACAAAATGCCATGGAATGAGCAAGAACACGCATTTTATTCCTGACGTTTTTACCATGGCTGCACTAATGTGATCAGTTACCATAACATACAGAATAAACGTGCAGCACAGAACACATTGCTCCGACATTCCATCCCCCTAATTATTATACTATAATAAGTACAACTACATGCTACTAAGATCCAGGAGACATGAAATCTCCTCATTTACACGAACGTCCTCTTCTGGTAAGCAGTCTATCCTGAGTTGTGCCCTTTTCCTGCCAAGCCAGGTTGTGCCTCTTGACTGCGTTCAAGAAAATCGGTCTTGAGTCTCTGCTACCAAAGCTCATCGAGGCACGAAGCCAAAGTCCCAGTAACTGTTAGTTCTGGCTGAGTGTAGTCTCTTCTACCATCATGGTCTCATTTTAATGGTCCATTAACAGTCAAACCCAGTACTGTTCCGATTGCATAGGGCCCATCATTAAAACTGTGAATCACTTATAATGGCTCAAATGCCTTAGGCACATTTATGGCCTATCAACTGTTCAATTTCTGAATCAATTCCGGCAAATAAACATGCTTCACGTGAGACCATTCCTGAAGATCTCTCTGACGAGGAATATTCCCCTTATGGACAGGCATACTTTCCTGTGTATAGATTTTAGGCAGTTCCCAATAGTTTTCACCATCGAAGTCAGCTACTTCCAATCCTGAAGCAAAGTAGCTACCCACAACGCTCTCTTGACCCATCATGCGTAAGGGAATAAGGGAATATCTTGTCACGTTCTGCTTGTTCACCAGGCTCTCTATGCAGAACACTGCTGGATTCCTTCAACTAGCAAAGTATAAGTAACCACTGGTTTCTCTGCGCAGACTTTAACTGAACTGGAATTACAGGAAGTTTGCAATCATTGTCACCCGCCCCAGTAAGACCATTAGACACCAAGGCGATATTCGCATCATTCACGGCTTATTTCAAATCTGCACTCTTTTCATCAGCTCTGGGCTCAGTTCTACTCGCCACAGTTGCCACAATCATGGCAAAGCTGCTTCCTTTAGCTTGAGAACGAATTTGTGTTCCAGTTTTGTTCTCACTTTCGTTTACTGCCAGCGATGTAGCTTTCCATTTCTTCCCCAAACACTGGGAGTGCAACCATCTTCCCCGGCCCGTCAAAAAAATCAAAAATGCCAGTGACAGTAACCTTACGGCTGTGCCTTTCTTGCAGTACACCGCCAAACTCCAAAGTCGATCGGGCTATTTATTTACGGCAATCTTCATAATAACAGGCATGTCCAACTCGTGCATGCCCCGCATGTCTTCCGTAGCATTATAACACCCTCTGAGAAAAAGACTGCGGTTCTGAAGAGCTTTTGCGTCTTCTGATTTGATACGTGGCCCAGAAAAAGCCATTTCCGTGAAGGCCACAGCAACCTTGTACTGGACAACAAAACGTTCCTGTAATATAGCTTGGGCCTTTGGATATTCTTCCTCCAGACTGGCCTGCTGGCAACTTTTGACAAGCTTGCTAAGGTAACTGTCATTGCACTGTTCGATAAAATCGAGATGGTCACCAACATCTTCAGTGTTTCCTTCACTGCTGTTCTTGAAAACCCTCGTAAATGAAAAATACTGCAATGGATTGCCATCGAAGATTTGAATCTCTCTCTTAGGTGGAGATGCAACATGTTGTTGCATCACTACGCTTGTTGTTTCCTTCCGTGTGCTTATGGCCTCCATCTCAGCATTTAAACTTGTGTCATCTGAAGCACTGTAAATGAATGTTCCCAGAAGCACTTTGGGTGTTATAGGTTCAGAGTGCCTCCATGGTGAGGGCTGAGAGAGAGCATCCTGAGTTACCCCTTGGGGCTCAAACGCCATGGCCCAGAGGCACTTCATCCTCAGACGTATCCACAATGACATCAAGCGTGCTGGATTTTCTCTGTTCCACGTCAACATGGGAACTCTCACCAGAATACACTGAGTGCCCACAGCACTTGAATCCCTTAGTACTTTAACTCTAGCCATTTTGGCTGCAACTTCTTCCTGTAACTTAAGCTCCTCCATTTCTGAAGCTGTTCCTCCAGTTGTTCCTGGTTTCTGCCAAGGTGTTCCACGTTTTCCTCCAAGGCGTGCTTATCCCTCAATATCTGTGGTCTTGCATGTAACTCAGCTAAAACAGCCTCCATGTTAATTCATAGCAATGTGATATTAGACGCATGGGATATCTTGCTAACAAGAACGTGCTCCACACACGTTAGGCACGCTGTCTCCAGTGCGTGTGCCACCCTGTAACTCATCTCCTTTATACGTAGTCACAGCTTACTGTTCGACTTTCATTTTCATTTCTCCCAGAGAACTGACCTCTACATGTTTGTTTAATTTCTCTCTTGGTTTCAAGGTCACTGCTTCCAGCTGAACACATTTTGTTTTCCAAGTATGCAAACAAAACAAAGCAATGGCAGTTTCAATTCAGCTTTTCAACGATAGAAGCAACTCAATTATTTCAGTTCTTCAGCATTTCAACAGAATCAAGGGTCAAACATTTCAGGCAATCTCCACTACGGCTCTCACATCCTCCAAATTGGACGTAGCGATGTCTGACCACTTCAAAACTATGTTTCAAATTCAAACACTCAGTGTGAACAACAACAAACAAAAAAAGTCATACTTGCCACAAGCTGTTGTTCATTTGGCAAAACTGCCAAAATCTTTGCTAACAAAATGTGTTCATTAAGGCAGTGCCAGAGAGACGGGCACTGATTCACCAAGCCTGCGACAACCATCAAGTACCCATTTAAGATTAATCTGCACTGCAACGTGGCGGTAAATGTAACATCATTACAGCACCAACATCACCAGCTGGGATTCAATTCGTGCTGCTGCCTGTAAGGAATTTATATGTTTTCGCCCACAACTATGTGGGCTTCCTCCACATACTCTGGTTTCCTCCCACATTCCAAAGACACACATTAGGGTGAGGGTTAGTGAGTTGTCAGTACACCATGTTGGCAGCGGAAGCATGGTGACATTTGTGGGCTGCCCCCAAGGGCAATCTTCGCAAATTTGATTTGATGCAAACAAGCCATTTCACTGTACGTTTCCACGTACATGTGATAAATACAGCTATTCTTTATCTGATCTCTGACACAATTCTAGCAACTGAGGGGAGAATTTACAGAGGGCAATTAACCTGCTGACCGACATGCCTCAGCTGACCAATGATTAGCAATGCGTCAGCAAGCGGGGAAACCCATTTGGTCACAGGGAGAGCGTGCAAACTCCACACAGGCAGTGCCCGAGCTTGGGATTGAGCCGGTCTCTCGGGCGTCGTGATTCAGTGGCTCTACCAGCTGCTTTGCCACGGTTGGCCCCTCAGCTCTTGAGCACCAAAGCACCAGGCTAAAATGGAGGCCACAAAAAAAGCTCCTTCTCCTGGAGAACAGTAGGACTCAGCTAAAACCCAATCTCCATTACCGTGGCGGTACTGCGGTAGCGTAGCAGTTAGCTCAACACTCTGCAGTACCAGTGATCACTGATCAAGGTTCGATTCCCGCCACGGTCTGTAAGGAGTTTCAAAGTTCTCCCCATGACCATGTGGGTTTCCTCTGGGTGTCCCTGTTTCCTCCCACATTCCAAAGACTTACGAATTAGGGTTAGTAAGCTGTGGGCATTAAAGGAAGTGTAGTGGCACTTGTGCGCTGCCTCCCAGCTCAATCCTTGGGCCGTGTTGGTCATTGACACAAAACAATGCATTTCCCTGCATGTTCACATGACAAATAAAACTAAATTTAAAAAAAAATCTTGGGCTGTCCCGACAAACCATGAAGTCTTTTATTTTAAGTTAGTGCTGCAAAACGCACTGCAGCCATTTTGTGCACAGGACGTTAGCGCAAACAGTGACGTGACACTTGCTTTCACTGCGTTTGAGATGAGCATCTTCAGCACAGCGGTGGGAACCTCACCAGAGCGCTGTGAAATTGTTTGCCTCAGGGGGAAAAGCACAAAATCAGAACACCCTAAAACAGACAATGAGCAACTCCTATGTATCAGGTTAATTGAATGAATAGTGATTAACTCTTGAGTGACTGGACTTGCGCATAATCCTATGCCTGATCCTAGCGAGGAAGCACGATTGAACACAGATGATAACAGAGGCCGTACTGCAAGGAGCCTACACATCTGGTGAACCGGAAGGGCAGGTTGGCAGTCCTGTGCTCAGCTCTCTCACTGTCTCAGAAACAACACAGTGCAGACCCATTGAGCAGGGCAGGAGGCTGGTCTGTAGTGTTGAGAGATAACCGAGAACAGGAAGTAGCTTGCCTGGGTTCCAGATCAGTGCTTCAGAGAGTAGAATGCTTTGGGTTTCAGAAGAAAATATTCTTTCTGTTCTGACCATTTTTTTCAGGGTAACAAAATTCAAAGTAAATTTATTATCAAAGTACATACTTGCTCCAAATACAATGCTGAGATTCATTTTCCTCCAGACATACCCAGTAAATACAAGAGCCATAATAGAATTAATGAGACCACCTCCAACAGGATGGACAAACAGTCAAAACTATACAAAATACAATACAAATAATCATCATCAGCATCATGTTCTGTGTCTTTGACCAGATGGTTCTTGGCAAATTTTTCTACAGAAGTAGTTTGCCATTGCCTTCTTCTGGGCAGCATGTTTACAGGACGGGTGACTCCTGCCATTATCAATACTCTTCACCGATTGTCCACCGGGTGTTAGTGGTCGCATAACCAGTACTTGTGATCTGCACCGGCTGCTCATACGACCATCCACCACCTGCTCCCATGGCCTCACGTGACCCTGATCGGGGGGCTAAGCAGGTACTACACCTTGCCCAACGGTGACCCGCAGACCAGCAGAGGGAAGGAACGCCTTACACCTCCATTGGTAGAGTCGTATCTCCAACCTGCTACCCAATAATAATAATAATCATAAATAAATATGCAATAAACATTGAGGACATGTGACGATGTGTTCCTGAAAGAGAGTTCATAGGTTGTGGGAACAGTTCAGTGATGGGGCAAGTGAGGTGAGTGAAGTTGTCCCCACTGGTTCAAGCCAGATATTTGAGGGGTAATAACTGTTCCTGAAACTGCTGGTGTGGGTCCTGAGACTCTTGTACCTTCTTCCTGATGCTAGCGATGAGAGGGCAGCTTGATCTGGGTGGTGGGGGTTCTTGATGATGGATGCTGCTTTCCTGCATCAGCACTCCATGTAGATGTGATCAATGATGGGGAGAGATTTACCTGGAATACCCCGGGCCGTTTCTGGTACTTTTTGTAGGATTTTCATTCAAAGGCATTGGTATTTCCATACCAGGCTGTGATGCAACCATTCAATACAGTCGGCCCTCCTTATCCGCGAGGGATTGGTTCCCGGACCCCTCGCGGATACCAAAGAACGCAGATGCTCAAGTCCCTTATGCGGTGGACCTTAGGACCCAGCGGAACCCTGGACCTTATTTAACTTGTCTCAGTGCGGTGGACATTAGGACCAGGCGGTGGAGCTCTGATTCCGCAGTGTTTCTGTTCACGAAAACAATCACGATCGCGATTCAAAATAAAGTGGAAATAATAAAGCGATCGGAAAGAGGTGAAACGCCATTGGTCATTGGAAAAGCATTAGGTTTTAGTCGGTCAACGATCGGAACAACTTTAAAGGATAAAGTGAAAAAGGCCCTGCCCGACTAAAGCTACGATTACTACTAAGCAACGCAGTGGTTTAATTATTGGGTTTTGGGTTTTTGATCCTCCACATCCACCTGGCACGGATGGAGAACGCGCTCGGGAGCAGTCTGTCACTGGATCGAACTCGGGATCTTCCGTTCCCAAGCCCAGCGCTGAAACATACGTTTCTTAAGTGTTTTATATGCATAGAAAGGTAAAATATATACTATATACTGAGACAAACGTTTGACTAACTGACGCTAAATAATACCGGATGTACCTGTTTGGTACACCAGCCGGCTGCCCATTACAACCCTCGCTGATTTGATTCGGCACATTTCAGAAACAATCTGCTGGAGGAACCGAGAGGGCTGAGCAGCAGCTGTTGGGAGGGGAGGTGGGGGGAACTGTCAACACCTGAGGTCGGAGCCTTGCACCAGAAACCAGCCTTGACCTAAATCGTCAATAATTCCGCAGCCTCTAACGACATTTTCTTGAATTGGTGTTTATCACTGGAAAAGAATTTATTGGGAAGGAATTTTCAGGAGCTCCCTCTTTCTTTCCTGTGTAAACACAACACATTAAATCTGCAGATGCTGGAAATATGACGTACAACGAAACAATGATCCAGAGGGATTTCTCATTTCCCACCGGAAGGTACAGACTCTACAGTGGGTGGGATGAAGGGCCTCCTACTGAAGGGTCTCAGCCCTCAGCATTAACTGTGGACCCCTCGCCAAAGACGCTGCCTGGCCAGCTGAATTCCTCCAGAGTTTTGTGTGTGAAAGAAAAAAGCCCCCTTTCATCCCACCCACCTACGCAACACACAGACAGTCCTTCAACTCCAGAACAGGCTTCTGGGCCTCCAGTCTACAGGCTTCGGCCACTGGGCTTCAACTTCTGGACTTCCAGACTGACGTTCAGTCTTCGATCCTTGGTATCAACCGCTGGACTAGCTGGTGGTGGGACACCGAACTCCAGGCACAAACTCCAATTGGGTGGAATCGCACAGAAGGTTTCTCTTTCAGGAGAATCTAGGGATCATTGCTTGGGAATAGGAGGTGCCAATTTAAGAGAGCATGGAGATTATATTCTTTCTCCCTGCGGGCTCTATGTTTTATGGCATACTCTTCCTCAAAGGTCAGTGGAAACAAAGTTCTTGAATATTTTTAAGAAAGAGGTGCAGATAAGTACGGAGGGGAAAGATGTTTTGGGCACAGGCTGGAATATAAATGACTGAGAGGACCAGCGGGTTCACCTGTTACTCATTCATATTTTTAGGATGACGGCTGGTTCAGCAGGCTGCCTTGTTCTGGATAATGGGGAACTGCACTCATCCAGGCAAGTGGGAGGATCCCATCACATTCTGCCCTGTGCGTTGTAGGTGCTGGAAAGGCTTTGCAGAGCCACTCACTGGAGGATTCCCAACCCCAGGGCACGTTCTTGGACCCACAGCAACTGCATTTTAGTTCCATTTAGAGGTTTAGCATGGAAGCAGGTCTTTCCAGCTGAGCACGTCCAATTACGTCCAAGTAACCAGTTAACCTACTGGCCTGCAAGTCCGTGGAGTGTGGGAGGAAACTGAAGCCCCTGGAGGAAACGCACATGGTCACAGGGAGAACTTGAAAACTCCTTACAGACACTGGTGGAACTGACCCCAGGACACTGGCACTGTAATAGCACACAGTAATACACTACTGCCACCCCAACTGAGCTTCTGATCAACGGTAACTCGAGATAGGAGGACTTGATGGTGATACTTCAGAATGGTGCAACTAATGATGCTTCTAAGTGCCCAGCTTTTCCATATGATTCAAGTGACACTCCACTCACTGGTCTGATGGGTGCCCTGTTCTGTATGCAAACTAAACTCTAACACCTGTGGTCTAGGTTGGGCTCAGCAAAATTCCATTCAATACAATCCTTAAACTCAAGATATTCTGAAGGTGCCAGAAATCCAGATTAACACAAACAAAATGCTGGAGGAACACAGCAGGTCAGGCAGCATCTACAGGGAGGAATAGACAGTCATCGTTTCAATGCAAGACCCTCCATCAAGACTGGAAAGGAAGGGGGACGAAAGCAGAATTAAGGCGGGGGGAAGGGGAAGGAGTACAAGATGGGCAGGTGAGGGGCAAGGCGGACGGGCGGGGGAGAGGGACTGAAGTGGGAAACCAGGAGGTGACAGGGGGAAAAGGTAAAGGGCTGAAGAAGAAGGAATTTAATAGGATCAGCCTCTGACAATAGAGTCTAGTTTGGGTTCAGCAACGTTCAATTCAAAACAAATCTTTTCCCTTTTCTCTCCAGGAAAAGGTTGCTGCTTGACTTGCTCTACAATTTATACGGAAGATACGTGCAAGAAAGCAAAAGAATGAAAGCCGTGCAAATGCAACAGGACATCGAACACAACAGCAGAGTACAGTCTCTTCGAACCACTGTTACATACCCCATGGGTATCTTGTGATTGTCTTATGAACATGATGTAATTACGTCACATGATGTAATTTTCCCACCAGTGAGGTCACATGATAAGTACAGTCTCTTCAACCCACAATGTTGTGCCGAACTTCTAATGTACTCTAAAATCAACCCAACTCTTCCCCCCTACACAGCTCTCCATTTCCCTATCATCCATGTGCCTGTCGAAGAGTTTCTTAAATAACCATAATGTTTCTAGCTCTACCACCACCCCTGGTAGGGCATTCCACACACCCACCACTCTGTGTAAAAAAACTCACCTCTGACATCCCTCCAATCACCTTAAATTTATGCCCCCCCTCCAATATGAGCCATTTCTGCCCCAGAAAAAAAGTCTCTGGTTATCCACGTGATCTATCCCTCTCATCATCTCCAACCCTCCTTCACTCCAAAGAGAAAATCCCAGCTCACTAGATCTTTTTGTCATAAGACATGCTCTCTAATGCAGGCAGCATCCTGGTAAACCTCCTCTGCACCCTCTCTAAAGCTTCCACCTCCGCCCTGCAGTGGGGCGGCCAGAACGGAACGCAGTATTCCCGGTGTGAGACGGGGAGCAGTAATAGCCGCGGTGGAAGAGGAGAGAGCAGCAAGCTGCCTGTTGCTCACCTCACATCGGTAGCCTCCGATGTAGCTCCTGCAGGTGGCGCCGTTGTGACACGGATTGGAGGCACACTGGTCCACCTCGATCTCACAGTAGCTGCCGGTGTAGGTCTTGGGACAGACGCAGTAATGAGTGCTGCCAGCGCTGAAGCATGACCCACCGTGATGGCAAAGCTGGGTGACGGCCACTCCTTTAGTGAAAAGCACGTTTCAAAGTGAGAACTGAAGGCATTTGTTCCTGTATCACAAAATTCAAAAAAAAATGGAGGATACACGGAGCAATGTTTTTGCACTGAAGGTGCTGGGGCCTGGAGAGGGTACCAGTGGAGGCAGATGCAACCAGGGGAGTTCAAGAAGCTTTTGGTTCAGCACATAAAATGCAGAGAATGGTTCAGGTGTAGGCTGAAGAGATTAGCTTAAACTGGCACCGTGCTCGGCCCCAAATTACATTAACCAAAGGGTCTGTTCTGTAATGTTTCATGTTCCACTTTCGGCCCCATATCCGAGAAAGGATGTGCTGACGTTGGAGAGCGTCCAGAGGTTTACAAGAATTACCCTGGGAATAATGAAAGGGTTAATGTACGAGGAGGTTTGATGGCCCTGTACATGATGGGAGTTTAGACGAATGGGGTGGGGGATCTCAAATATTGAACGGTCTAGACAGAGTTGACATGGTGAGGAGGTTTTCAATAGCAGGAGAATCTAATACCAGCCTCAGAGTGGAAGGACATCCTTTTGGAAAGGAGATAAGGAGGAATTTCGCAGGCCAGACGGCGATGAATCTGGAATTCATTGCCACAGACAGCTGTAGGGGCCAAATCATATTTAAAGCAGAGGATGATAGGTTCTTGATTCATAAGGCTGTCAAAGGTTACGGGGAGAATGGGGAAAATAAATCAGCCATGATCGAATGGCAGAGCAGACTCAATGGGCCGAATGGCCTAACTCTGTTTCAATGACTTATGGACTAAAAGCTTCATACAAACTAAGCGGGAATGGAGCCAGTCTGTGAACAGGAGATTCAGAACACACGGCATATTTTCTTCTTGAATAACTCTACGGATTTTGTGGATGCAGTGGTGCTACCATCAAATGCAAGCAGTGACTGCGATGATCATGCAGGCTGTTTTGTCCTGGTGCATGATGTTCCCCCGTGACCTTATAGAGCCAAGGTCATCACTTCAGGCCAGTGCACAGGGCAATCCCAATCCTTGGAGTCAGTTTACAGAGGCCAATTCATTTACCGACCTACCCACCTTTAGGAAATGGGGTGGGGGGGGTGGGAGAAAAGCCACAATGAGGAAAACCAACATGGTCCCAGGGACAGTTAGAGTGCTTACCAATTTAGTTTTCAACATTAGCACTAACTTCCTCAGAACCCTCGAAATGAAAGGGTTTGAAGGAAGTTATCCACATTGGTTCATAAAGGATGTAGAACCAGCATGGATAACTTTACGCACCTCCACATTGAACCTATTCCACAATGTATCGTCGCCCAGAGACCCAGTTTCAAGGACTCTACAACCCATGTTCTCAGTATTATTTATCTATCTATTTATTTAAATTCTTTTTCACATTGGTTGTTTGTTAGTTTTTGTATGTAGTTTTTCACTGATTCTAGTTTATTTCTTTGTTCTACTGTAAATGCCTGCAAGAAAATGAATCTCAGGGTGATATACGGTGACAGATTTGTACTTTTTTTTATTAATAATTATTACCGACTATTATTTTTGAATTTTAAACTTTGAACTGCCCACAGGTTTGGGATTGGTTTAGCGCAGTCTGCAACTTCTACCATGTTAAAACCACTATCTGACACCTCCAATTTCTGTGTGACTCATTGGCGCAGATTCATCAAAGCACAATTCTTCATGCTTCTCCATACAGCTCGAGTGGCTGTCACAGCCCGGGGGACACCACAGTGCAGGCTCCCTCACCTCTCTGTGCTGCAGCCACTTCGCAGGACATGCTGGGGATGTCGCAGTAGCGTCCGGTCCAACCGCTCACACAGTCGCAGGTGAAGGACTGCCTCGTCGCGCGACACTGCCCGCCGTTCTTGCAGGGGAACTTGCTGCACCAATCCGTCGTCACCTGCTGGGCGGAGAGGGAGACCAGCCCCATCAAGTATTCCTGTCAGAGCAAATCTCCCCGAGGCAGCGCACTGTCACCCTGTGAGCTCGAGATGAACTGGGACAGAGAGAGGCTCGTCGAGCTTCACTGTCTGGTGTCCTCAAGAGGGAGAATCCATTCCACACAACTCCACCCTGACAACAAAGCTGGAGACACGCAATGTGCACACATGGACCCTGTCTGCGCTTTTCACTGCCTCGGTAAAGCAGCCAACATAATCAAAGGCACATACCCACCCGAGACATTCTCTCTTGTCCCCTCTCCCACAAGGCAGTCTCAACATCTAAAATGATCCTAGGCCCACATATTGATGCACTTATGAAGAAGATGCGCCAGCGGCTATGCTTCATTAGGAGTTTGAGGAGATTTGGTAACCAGCAGATCTTTTCAGAGGTACCATACAGAGCATTGTAACTGGTTGCATCACCGTCTGAGATGGAGGGGCCACTGCAGAGGATCGGAGAGATCTGCAGAGCATTGTAAACTCCAGCCAGCTCGCATCATGGGCACTTGCCTCCCCACCATCAAGGACACCTTCAACAGGCGATGCCTCAATAGGGAGGCACCCGTCACTAAGGAGCCCCACCACAGCCCTCTTCTCATTACTATCACCAGAGAGGAGGTTCAGGGGCCTGAAGCACACATTTACTGTTTTATGCCCCTCCGCCATCAGATTTCTGAATGGTCCGTGAACCCATGAACACTGCCTCACCATTGTTGTCCTCTTCAAACAACTTGTTTATTTTTATATATACAAGCTCTCAAGATGAGGCTTTTCATTCCAGAACTAAGGAGATGTCCTCCTTCTTCAAAGAAAGGGGCTTCCCTTCCTTCACCGTCAACGCTGCCCTCACCTGCATCGCTTCCATTTTGTGCACGTCTGCCCTCACCTCATCCTCCCGCCACCCCACCAGGGATAGTGTTCCTCTTGTCCTCACCTACTACCCCGCCTCACCTCTGTGTCCAGCACATAATTCTGCGTAACTTCCGTCACCTCCAAGTGGGTTCCACCATCAACCACATCTTTCTCTGCCCTGCACTTCCTGCTTTCCACAGGGATTGCTCCCTATGCGACTCCCTTGTCCACTCATCCCTCCCCACTGATCTCCCTCCTGGCACTTATCCCTGCAAGCAGAATAAGTGCTACACCTGCCTCCACACCTCCTCCCTCACTACCATTCAGGGCCCCAAACAGTCCTTCCAGGTGAGGCAACACTTCACCCCTGAGTGTGTTGGGGTCATCTGCTGTTATCTGGTGCTCCCGGTAAAGCCCCCTGTACCAGAGCTGATCTACACTGGGAGACCGCTTCACCGAGCACCTGTGCTCCGTTTATCAAAAAACCAGGATCTCCCAGGTGGCGATCCATTTTAATTCTAATTCCCGTTCCCATTCTGACATGTCAGTCCATGGCCTCCTCTACTGTCACGATGAGAACACACTCAGGCTGGAGAAACCACACCTTATATTCCATCTGGGTAGTCTCCAACCTGATGGCATGAACATTGACTTCTCAAACTTCCAGTAATGCCCCCCCTTGTGTTGGGCACGTGGCCAAGTGGTTAAGGTGTTCGTCTAGTGATTTGAAGATCCGGTAATGCCCCCCCCTTGTGTTGGGCACGTGGCAAAGTGGTTAAGGTGTTCGTCTAGTGATTTGAAGATCGCTAGTTCGAGCCTCAGCTGTGGCGGCGTGTTTGTGTCCTTGAGCAAGGCACTTAATCACACATTGTTCTAGTCTGTGCGAGGAGTGGCGCCCCACACAGACTTCCAATCTGCGCCTTGTAAGGCATGAAAATGCCCAATGCAAGCCTCTCATGGTCTGAGTCGACGTTCCCTCCCTCCACCATTCCTCATTCCCATTTACCTCTCTCACCTTATCTCCTTACCTGTCCATCACCTCCCTCTGGTGACCCTCCCCCTTCCTTTTCTTCCATGGCCTTCTGTCCTCTCCCATCAGATTCCGCCTTCTCCACCCTTGTATCTCTGTCACCAATCGACTTCCCAGCTCTTTACTTCACCTCTCCCCCTCTCCCAGTCTCACCCATCACCTACTACCTTGTATTTCTTCTCCCCTCCTCCCACCTTCTTACTCCAACTTATCTTTTTTGTTCTCCAGTCCTGATGAAGGGTGTCGGCCCAAAACGTCGACTGTTTACTCTTTCCCATAGATGTTGCCTGGCCTGCTGAGTTCCTCCAGCATTTTGTGTGTGTTGCTCGAATTTCCCAACATACTGTATGTCAATGATAATCAACCTGATTCTGATCCTGAAACCTGACAGCATGTAGGACTAGGCTCAAGGACGGTCTCTGCCAGGCTGTTATAAGACTATTGAATGGCTTCCCAGGACAAGATGGACTCTCTACTTCACAACCTACCTGCGCTGGAATGTTGCTGTAGCTGCTACACTTTCTTCTGCATTCAGTTACTGTTTTACCTTGTTCTGCCTCAATGAACTGTGTAATGATCTGATTTGTATCAGCAGTGTGCAAGACAAGTTTCTCACTGTATCTCAGTACATGTGACAATAAAAAATTACCAATTCCAATTTCACTACCGTTAGTGGGTGCAGTCAGACTGTAAGTACTGGGTTAGTCATTATGCACAGTTAGTTATCGCAGGGTGTGTAGAATGGGAGTCCTGGATGTCAGAGAAGGCAGGAGAGTATACAGGAAAAAGGAAGGCGGGTGGGCGGGGAGACAGGGAAATAAAGGGACAGCGCGAAGGAGAAGAGAGAGAGAAAGAGAGCACGTAAAGGGATGGTGAAGAAGAAGAAGAGGCGAGGAGAGAGACAGACAGGGAGGAACGCAAAGAGAAAGGCAACGATAGAGAGACGGAGAGAGAGACAGGGACATGGGGAGACAGAGAGAGAGAGAGAGATGGAGAGAGCGAAAGAGAGAGATGGAGTGACTGGGAGAGAGAGAGAGACGGTGTGAGAGAGAGAGAGAGAGACGGAGAGAGAGAGATGGAGAGACGGGGAGAGAGAGAGATGGAGAAAGAGAGGAGGAGAGACGGGGAGAGAGAAAGAGAGAGATGGAGTGACTGGGAGAGAGAGAGAGAGAGATGGAGTGACTGGGAGAGAGAGAGACAGGGAGCCAGGGAGAGGGGGAAGAGAACAATCAAGTAAAAATGGATATACAGAGGAGATATGGAACTACACAAGAGATACAACTTTAAACAAAGCTCACCTGACACCGGTCCCCTGTGTAACCGTGGGGACAAGTACACCTGTAAGACTCCAGCCCATCGATGCACACCCCACCATTCAGGCACGGCTGGGAGTAACATTCGTCAACGTCGCGCTGGCAGTTGGAACCGGTGAAGCCCGAGCGGCAGTAGCAGGTGTACATGTTAATACCGTCTACGCAGGTCCCTCCATTGAAGCAGGAGCTGAAATAAATTGTAAAATTAACATTTGCCCTCTGATGTGAAGCAGTTCTGACCACAGTCAGGGTTTTTCATGCCATGGTGGTCACATCAGACCCTCTCAGTAACCGCTGGGAGGTCCCAGCGAATATCCAGCAGGATGTTCTGCTGCACCTGCTGAAAAATAGTAGCCCATAAAATATTGGAGAACAATTAGGACATTGCATCCACCGAGACTTCTGCACCATTCTCTTGCCTTCTCCCCATAACCTTTGAATCCCTGACTAGTCAAGTACCTTTCAACCTCCAATTTAAATGTACCTAATCACTTGGCCTCCATGACAATCAGTTTCAGAGATTCACCATCCCTTGGCTAAAGAGATTCCTCCTCATCTCCGTTCTAAAAGGATGTGCCTGTATTCTGCGTCTGTATTCTCCGGCCCTAGACTCCCTCACTACAGGAAGTCTCCTCTCCATGCCCACCCTGTCTAGGCCTTTCAACACAGGGTACCTTTCAATGAGACTCCCCCTTGTTCTTCTAAACTCCAGCGATTACAGGCCCAGAGCCAGCAAATGCTCCTCCTATTTCATTCCCAATATCCTTACCGTGAGCCTCCTCTCCAAACCAGCACATCCTTTCGACATCACCATGCAAGAAGATTGTCTGATCATGACCTTGAGCTGGGATAACCTAATCTAGTGCACAATTTATTAGCCCACTGGAGATAGGTGTCTAGACTAAGTCCTTGTTGAAAATGTTTTGCCTGAACAAAGTCTACAATGTTAGTTTGATTAACTGTAGCAGCGTGCACTGATTCAGTTAACTGCTCTCTTCAACAAGAACAGGCTGGAATTGGCAACTCACCCAGAAGGTATAAGTGAGGCATACTCTCCCCTCCTCCCCCTTTTCTCTTTTTCCATTCCCCATCCTGGCTCCCCTCTTACACCTTCTCTTCTTTTCTCCTCACCTGCCTATCATTTCCTTCTGGCACCCCTCTTGGTTAGACTCAGTGCAGGAGCAGAGCTGAGGCAGCCTGTCAGATGGGACAGCTTTACACTCAGTGGCCACTTTATTAGGTACACCTGTACACCTGCTCGTTAATGGGAATATCTAATCAGCCAATCACGTGGCAGCAACTCAATGCATAAAAGCATGCAGACATGGTCAAGAGGTTCAGCTGTTGTTCAGACCAAGCAGCAGAAGAGGAAAGAAATATGATCTAAGTGACTTTGATTGTGTAGTGTTTGTTGGTGCCAGACAGGGTGGTTTGAGTATCTCAGGAACCGCTGATGCTCTGGGATTTTCACGCAGGACAGTCTCTACTGTTTACAGAGAATGGTGTGAAGAACAAAAGACATCCAGTGAGTGGCAGTTCTCTGGGGGAAAACACCTTGTTAATGAGGGAGGTCAGAGGAGAATGGCCAGACTGGTTGAAGTTGACAGGAAGGCGACTACATCTCAAATACCCACACATTACAACAGGGACGTGCAGAAGAGCATCTCTGAACACACAACACGTTGAACGTTGAAGTGGACGGGCTACAGCAGCAGAAGACCACAAACATACACTCAGTGGCCACTTTATTAGGTATAGGAGGTACATAATTTGATCAAAGTAGTAGCTGAAATGGATGTGCAAAGAACATTAAATCTAAAAACTGGGAGGGCGTGGATAGACCTGGAGGAAATCTGAGCAAGAGGGAACTTTGCTTCATGTGAATAACCCCTGCTGTGCCGCAGAGAACAAAGAGCAGCTGCGAAAGGAGTGACTGAATACCCAGAAGACCCAACCACTAGCCACAGGCATCATTTACTCTTGCCCACACGGCAGCAGAACATGTGGAATACAGATCTGCCTCTCCAGCCACCTGAAGACCCGCTAATAGACAACACACATCATACTCGACTCAAATGATCGCACGAAGAAACGTATGGAAAGCCGCCTCATGAGATGACCAACAGCAATAACTCCGAGGACCAGCAAATGAGGAAGATCACCAGTCCCTGAGAAGGAACTGCTTCACTGAATACTGGTCGGGTTCTTACAGAATGAGTAATACTTAAAATACAAGTTGTGGATTTTGAAGATGTGAAAATTAACTAAGGAATTGTGCAACCTAAAGAGTTAATGAGTTTCGTTTAAAACTAAGTGAATCTTTCAGCAGTTTGAACTGATCTTGATTAAGATAGGAGCTTATTTATTAAGCCAAGGCCTTGTTCAATATCTTTTATCGTGTGATATATTTAATTGGCAATGTCCCAATCAAACATGGTTCTAGGCAGGTTTATTCAGTCTATAACTAAAGTTTCACAGACATCCCAGGGCACATGAATTGATATCACCTCACCCTTCTAAGTGCTGGGATGAATTACGGAGTATGAACCCAGTATTAAAATGCATCCATTGAAATGTGTCTTCTTTCACATAGAATGCTTGTGCACCTCACAATACTTTGACTGAGCCAGGATATTTTGAATGTTTGGAGTCTTTAGACAATCCATGGGAATCTCTTTGTCCCAGTGAGTTGTTTGCTTTTATCAATAATTCTTCAGAACCACTCATCTACATTTCAAGATATTTAATTTAGCCATTGTACATTGAAATTGTACTTAACCACCTGCAGCTATATTTGTACTTAGTAAAATTTGACATATTTCTTTTTATTCAGAGATAAAAACATGTGAACAGGCCTTTCCAGCCCAATGAGCCCATGGCGCCCAAACACCAATTAACCAGTATGCCTTCGGGACGTGGGAGAAAACTGGAGCAACCAGAATAAACTCAAGCAATCATGTGGAGAACGTACAAACTCCTCACAGAGAATGGCGAGAATTGAACCCAAGTCGCCGGCACTGGGCAGCGTTGCGCGAGCCGCTGCACTACCCTGTCACTCCTCAACTCTTGAGCCAAACATACTTCGAGCTCAGGGAGATTTTCTCAGCAGGGATCCCCTATCTGTCAGCTTGTGAGAATTAAAACCCTGTTGCGTCAACAGATCTACTTGGCTCATCAGAACACGACAGCCTTGACAAAGCTGAAACGTACAAGCCAAAACTTGCAGGCTTAAATTTACTGCCTTCTATTTCCCAATCCTGTTGAACTCACTTGGAAAAAAAAAGTGAAATATAAACGTGTTGCCAAACTCAGGAGTAGCATTATCATCCATTCGAACTGCAGAGAGTTGTGAACACAGCCCAGTCCATGCTGCAAAGCAGCCTCCCCTCCGCTGACTCCAATTACACACCTCACTGCCTCAGGAAACCAGCCGAGGTAATCAAGGGGCCCTCCCAGCCAGGTCATTCCTTCTCTCCTCCCTCCCATTGGGCAGGAGATACTAAAATTTAAGAATATGGACCATCAAGCTCAAGGTCGTCTTCTATCCCACTGTTATCAGGCTCTTGAACAGACCTCTCAATGGCTAAATATATGAGAAGTCAGGTGACCTGCTTCGCCCCCAGCACACAGATGCTGTCACAAGGAAGGTGCTCCAACTTCTTTACTTTCTTAGGAGGCTAAGAAGGTTCGGCTTGTCACCAAATGCTCTAACAACCTTCTAGAGATGTAGTGTTGGAAGTATCCCATCTGGCTGCAGCAACTTGAATGCACAGGAATGCAAGAAGCTGCAGGGAGTAGTGGACACGGCCCAATTTATCATGGAAACATCCCCTCTCCACCATTAGTCGTCTCTACAGCAGGCGCTTCCTCGAGAAGGCAACATCTCCACCATCCAGGCCATGACTTTTTCTTGCTGCTGCCATCAAGTGGGAGATACAGCAGCCTGAAGACCCACCCCATCAGGTCAACAACAGCCGCTTCCCTTCAACCATTCAGTTCTTGAAACTACCAGTACAGTGATAACCGCTACAGTTTAGCAAAACTAGATGCAACACTGAGCGTCATAGGAAGTCATTCCTGCCTGTGGCCATCAAACTTTACAACTCCTCCCTTGGAGGGTCAGACACCCTGAGCCAATAGGCTGGTCCTGGACACTTCCTGGTATAATTTACATATTACTATTTAATTATTTATGGTTTTATTACTATTTAATTATTTATGGTGCAACTGGAACGAAAACCAATTTCCCTCGGGATCAATAAAGTATGTCTATGACTATAACCATGGTGATCAGTTAGCACTAAAATGGACATTGTGTTCTTTCCTGTACAACTTGTTCATAATTTATTTGTGAATGCTCCTTTACTGGCACCGGGTAGTAAGCTTTTCATTGCACCTGTTCATACATGTACTTGTGCATATGACAATAAACTTGACTTTGGCTGGAAGATGACCTTCTGATCTACCTGGTGGTGGCCTTTGAAATGTATTTGTCTTCCTGCACTGCATCTGCTCTGTAATGGCGACACTCGCTGCATTCCTCATTCTGTATTACAGCCTTGGTGTACCTGTGTATGGATGGATCTATTGGGATGGCACGCAAGCCAAAGCTTTTCACTGTATCTTGGAACTCGTGACAGTAATAACCAAATCCAGTATGTCCAGTAACATCCAATAACCTTGGTTAGGTACCAAAGGTCAAGGTAGGCCACTGAGGAGAGCAGAAAAACGAGGGGTCTGGCAATACAGATCCATAATCTCTTGAAAGTGACATCACAGGAAAGTGGTGTTGTGTAGTGAGCTTTTGGCCTTTATCAATCAAAGTATTGAATACAGGAGTTGGGATGTTATGTTAAATGTTGCCGAGGAGTAACTGTGGAGTATCGTGCGCAGATCTGGTCACCTACCTACTGTAAAGATATCAACAAGATCGAAAGAGTACAGAGATAACTTATAAGGATGTTGCCGGAATTTGAGGACCAGAGTTATAGGGAAAGGGTGAATAGGTCTGGAGGTAGGAGAATGAGGGGAGATTTGATATACTAAATTAAGTGCAAGAATTTTCCACTGAGGTTAGCTGAAACGAGATCAAGAGGTCATGGATTAAGGGTGAAAGGTGAAATATTTAAAGAGAACCATGAGGGGATCTTCTTCACTCAGAGGGTGTTGAGAGTGTGGAATGAGCTGCCAGCAGAAGTGCTGGATGTGGGTTTCCTTTCAGAATTTAAGAGAAGTTTGGATAAGTTCATGGATGGGAGGTTATGGAGGGCTATGGTTCAGGTGCAGGTCAATGGGACTAGGCAGAATAGTAGTAAACTAGATGGGCTGAAGGGTCTATTTTTGAGCTCTGAAGTGCTGGGAATGCCGGAATTGCAAATCTTACTGTAATATCAGCTTGCAGCGCAGCTTTGGGAGACTTGGGCTAGCGGCAAGCTCATGTAGTGTGGTAGCGGGAGCAGCTTGACTCACTGACCTCTCTGTGCAGTCCTGAATATTGTTCTCACAGTGAAGCCCATTGAACCCGGCCTTGCAGCTGCAAGTGTAGCTGTTGACGTAGTCCGTGCAGGTGCCTCCATTGCGGCACGGGCTGCTCTCGCACTCGTTGACCTCGTCGGCACACTTGGTGCCCGTGAAGCCTGTCAGGCAGCTGCAAACGAACGAGTTGACGCCATCCAGGCAGGAACCACCGTTCACGCAGGGGTCTGGGGCGAGAAGAACGAAAAGTTAACGTCCACACTTCATCTCAGCCAGAGAAACTTGGCAAGCTTTTTAGGTTATTATGAGGTGCAGCAGCCTACTTGTATGCAGGAAGCTCCTATCATCAAGAGGTAAATGGGGGGGGAGGGTGTGGAAGGTTACCAGGAATGTGGACATGACATTACAAACAAATCAGCTTATTAATTGACAGAGACGGCTCAGAGGCTAGTGGCTGTCTCCTGCCCATAGTCTGTCTGTCACTATTTTGGAACTTTGAAAGAGTCAGAAAAGTTTCACGAAAATAATTCCAAGAATAAAGGAACTTAGTTATGTTGCTTAACCAAAGAAGGGACTATCATTCTTGTAAACAATAAGGACGCTTAGAGATTGGAGCAGAATTTAGAAGAGTCAAGGCAGAGAGAACCTCTTAATTTTGGTAACATATCAATACCCAATGGAAGCAGAATGAAGGTAACTGGTAGAAGAACCAAAAAATGCCGCGAGGAAAGCTTGTTGGAATTGATAGAGCCAGGAAAATGCTACCAACGATATAGAAATAGATTGAGTTGTAAAGAGAGCTGGACAAGTATCTGAAAGCTTGCCAGACAAGAGGGAATGGGAAGGGCAATGGAGGTTGGTTAGTCTTACACAGAGCCAGTACAGATGAAAAGCAAACTCCTCACTGTGACTGTGAGTTGAGCACAGTGGTTAGGCCTCAGGGCTCAGATCCCAGGGCCCTGCCCCCAGAACACACAGATGACCACTCACAGCGCACCGCTGTTCAAGATTCAAGATCGATAATTGTCATTCTTCTGTCCACGCGTGTAAAGGAGGACAAAACGTTACTCCGGATCCAATGCAGCATAAAGAAACAAAATAAATATAAATATAAAGCAATCCTATAAAACACAGTGTACAAGTAACTGTTGGGTCTGGCCACACATGTACTTCTGTACATAGACTGATCGTATCTACAGCAAGTGGCACGGTACTACTGCAGCTCGGGGCATTCCGTAAGTTCAGAGTTCAATCCCAACGCTGTCTGCAAGCAGTTTGTACACTCATCCCATGACCATGTGGGTTTTCTCTGAGTGCTCTGGTTTCCTCCCACAGTCTAAAGACATACCAGTTAGTGGATTAATTGGTCATAGAAACACAGAAACATAGAAAACCTACAGCACAATACAGGCCCTTCGGCCCACAAAGTTGTGCCAAACATGTCCCTACCTTACAAATTACCTAGGGTTACCCATAGCCCTCTATTTTTCTAAGCTCCATGTGCCTATCCAAAAGTCTCTTAAAAGACCCTATAGTATATGCCTCCACCACTGTTGCTGGCAGCCCATTCCACACACTCACCACTCTCTGCATAAAAAACTTACCCCTGACATCTCCTCTGTACTTACTCCCAAGCACCTTAAACCTGTGCCCTCTTGTGGCAGCCACTTCAGCCCTGGGAAAAAGCCTCTGACTATCCACACGATCAATGCCTCACATCATCTTGTACACATCTGTCAGGTCACCTCTCATCCTCCGTCGCTCCAAGGAGAAAAGGCCGAGTTCACTCAACCTGTTTTCATAAGGCATGCTCCCCAGTCCAGGCAACATCCTTGTAAATCTCCTCTGCACCCTTTCTTTGGTTTCCACGTCCTTCCTGTAGTGAGGCGACCAGAACTGAGCACAGTACTCCAAGTGGGGTCCTATATAGCTGCAACATTACCTCTTGGCTCCTAAATTCAATTCCACAATTAATGAAGGCCAATATACCATATGCCTTCTTAACCACAGAGTCAACCTGCGCAGCTGCTTTGAGTGTCCTACGGGCTCGGACCCCAAGATCCCTCTGATCCTCCACACTGCCAAGAGTCTTACCATTAATACTATATTCTGCCATCATATTTGACCTAGCAAACTGAACCACTTCACACTTATCTGGTTCGAACTGCATCTGCCAATTCTCAGCCCAGATTTGCATCATATCCATGTCCCGCTGTAACCTCTGACAGTCCTCCACACTATCCACGACACCTCCAACCTTTGTGTCATCAGCAAACTTCCTAACCCATCCCTCCACTTCCTCATCCAGGTCATTGTAAGCTGTCCGGTGATTAGGTTCGTGTTAAGTAAGAGGATGGTGTGGCTTGTTGGACCAGAAGGGCTCGTTCCGTGCTACATCTCAGAACAAATAAACAAAATAAGGTGAATCCGTCGGGAAATGAGAAAGAGACCAAGTTACTCTTGGCAAGAGGGTCTCCTCTAGGTAGCAGCAGGGTATATGGAAACACAGTAGGTCAGTGTCTGTGTCGGTGTAGGTATGAGCTGTGGAGTATAAGCATAAAGTGGCAGTGCATGGTGGGGGGGATCAAAGGTGGAGAGAAGTGGCTGATGTGGATAGCTTAAGGAGTTAAAGGCCTTTAAACAATATCCATTAAAAACTGCTCAAATAAAAGATTGAAAGAAGTTTTAAAAAGTAAACAAATGCAATGTAAAGCATCAAACTACTAAAAATTAATGGAAAGTAATTTTCCAGTAAGTAATGGACTTCTTGCACTAACCCCCATCATTAGGCTGAGGGGCAGATGTGGCACAGCCACAGCTTGGCGAACCTGCCTCCAGCATTGGGTCCAGTGCTGAGTCATGCAGCAGAGCTGGGAGCTGCACGTGTCGGACCCCAACTTCCAGCTCACCTTCAACCTCTATATTCCAAGCAGAGGGGTGGCGGAGCCAGAGAAGGGCTGAAAGGCCAGTGGCCATACTTGGGAACGGCCAAGAAGGGGCAGGTGAATTCTGGTTTTGTGTTTTGGGGTGAATGGCTTTTCACAAGCAGCTGAATGAGTGGCTACTGGCTTTTATACTATCCTATTTAGACATACCCCACAGTAACAGGCCCTTCTGCCCTAACGCAACCATGCAACTAATTCATCTTCTAGCCTCCAACTTGATAGCATGAACATTGGCTTTTCTAACTTCCGCTAATGCCCCACCTCTCCCTTGTACCCCATCCGTTATTTATTTATATACACACATTCTTTCTCTCTCTCTCCTTTTTCTCCCTCTGTCCCTCTCACTATACCCCTTGCCCATCCTCTGGGTTTTCCCCCCTCCCCCTTTTCTTTCTCCCTAGGCCTCCTGTCTCATGATCCTCTCATATCCCTTTTGCCAATCAACTGTCCGGCTCTTGGCTCCATCCCTCCCCCTCCTGTCTTCTCCTATCATTTTGGATCTCCCCCCCCTCCCACTTTCAAATCTCTTACTGGCTCTTCCTTCATTTAGTCCTGACGAAGGGTCTCGGCCCGAAACGTCGACTGTACCTCTTCCTAGAGACGCTACCTGGCCTGCTGTGTTCACCAGCAACTTTGATGTGTGTTGCTTGAATTTCCAGCATCTGCAGAGTTCCTCGTGAATACATCTTCTAACCCATACGTCTTTGGAATGCGGTAGGAAGCCGGAACACTCGGAGGAAACCCACGGGGCCACAGAGAATATACAAAGTGCTTGCAGACAGCAGCGGGAATTGAACTGAATCACTGGCACTGCAATATTACACTAACCACTACTCTACTGCAGCTGAGGGAAGTGATTTCAAGATCACGGGTGAGGATGCACAAAACTCCAGCAGACATGGGGGGAAGTTAGGATAGGTAAAAAGAACTGAGCAGGGGAGGATGGAGCCTAATCTGGGGACAGAATAGGGTTTCTCTCTCTCTCCCTCGGTTTAGGAACCAACTGAGAAAGGGGAAGCAAAACCAAGAAGGAACGTCTCTTGTTGCGACAGCTCTCAAGCAGCGAGCACTGATTGCTAGATCATTAATAAATACTCACTTGGGTTACAGTCATTGACATCGGTCTCACAGTCATGACCTGCAAAGCCCGGCCCACACGTACAAATATAGCTCCCCTGCGTGTTGGTGCAAGTGCCTCGGTTCTTGCAAGGGTTTGATGCACACTCGTCAACATCCACTTGACAGATGTGTCCTGGGGCCGTGGGTGTGTGTGTGGGAAGGAGGGAAAAAGGAAGCCATAAAAACATGGATCACTCTTCATTAATCAGTAAATGCTCATATGCACCAGCACCACACACAGAATTATTATCTCCAGCCCCCACTGCCAGGGAAGGGTTCCTGCGTTCCCGTTACCTTGCCAGCCGTCTGCACAGGTGCACACAAAGTCCTCATAGTCAAGAGTGTGGTCACAGAAGCCACCGTTTTCACAGGGGTTGGGGGAACATGGAACCAGCACATTCTCACAGTTCTCACCTGCAGACAGAGGAAAGCACAAATGTCACCGGCTTTTTTTTTGTCTGTGGGACTCTGGGTAGATGCTCTCACAGGACTGCCTTGTTAAACCCACCTCAGACGGTACTGGTGGGAATCTCCATTTCTTTCTCTTTCTCTGCAAACCCATCAACAGCATCAGCAGGACATTTTTTTTGTAAGCCCAATCAGTGGTGTTAACAGGATTCATTTTCGCAAACTCATGAATTGGGCTCTCTCTGTAAATCCACCCAGTGGTCTGAACAGAACCCTGTCCGTTAACCCATCCAATGGTCTGAACGAAACCATGTCCATTAACCCATCCAATGGTCTGAACAGGATTATCTCCATTAACCCATCCAATGGTCTGAACGGAACCCTGTCCATTAACCCACCCAATGGTCTGAACGGAACCATGTCCATTAACCCATCCAATGGTCTGAACGGGACCATGTCCGTTAACCCATCCAATGGTCTGAACGGAACCGTGTCTGTTAACCCACCCAATAGTCTGAACGGAACCATGTCCGTTAACCCATCCAATGGTCTGAACAGAACCATGTCCGTTAACCCATCCAACGGTCTGAACGGAACCATGTCCATTAACACACCCAATGGTCTGAAAGGAACCACGTCCATTAACCCATCCAACAATCTGAACGGAACCATGTCCATTAACCCATCCAATGGTCTGAACAGAACCATGTCCGTTAACCCATCCAACGGTCTGAACGGAACCATGTCCATTAACCCATCCAATGGTCTGAACAGGACTATATCCATTAACCCACCCAATGGTCTGAACAGAACAAAGGCCATTAACCCATCCAATGGTCTGAACAGAACCATGTCCATTAACCCATCCAATGGTCTGAACAGAACAAAGGCCATTAACCCATCCAATGGTCTGAACGGAACCATGTCCATTAACCCACCCAATGGTCTGAACGGAACCCTATCCGTTAACCCATCCAATGGTCTGAACAGAACCATGTCCATTAACCCATCCAATGGACTGAACAGAACCATGTCCATTAACCCACCCAATGGTCTGAACGGAACCATGTCCATTAACCCATCCAACGGTCTGAATGGAACCATGTCCATTAACCCACCCAATGGTCTGAAAGGAACCACGTCCATTAACCCATCCAATGGACTAAACAGGATTATTTCCATAAACCCATCCAATGGTCTGAACAGAACTATGTCCATTAACCCATCCGATGGTCTGAACAGGATTATCTCCGTAAACCCATCCAATGATCTGAACAGGACCATCTCCATAAACTCATCCTATGGTGCAAACAGGATTATCTCCGTAAACCCATCCAATGATCTGAACAGGACCATCTCCATAAACCCATCCTATGGTGCAAACAAGATTATCTCCATAAATCCATCCAATGGTTTTATGAACATAGAACTTAGAATAGCATGGGCTATGATGTTGTGCCGACACTTTAACCTGCCCCTGTCTCAATCTAAACCTTCCCTCCTATGTCACCCTCCATTTTCCTTTCATCCATGTACATTACCTAAGTATCTCTAAAATATCCCTAATGTACCTGTTTCTACCACAACGCCTGGCAGTGCGTTCCATGCGGCTGCCACTTTCTGTGTAATAAACCTGCCTCTGACAGACATCTCCCCTATATTTTCCTCTCAAAGTCTTTAAGTTAGGCTTCCTTGTGTTAGCCATTCTGTCCTGAGAAAATGTCTCTGGCTTTCCACTCGATCTATGCCTCTCATCATCTTGTACACCTGCATCTTAACAGTACCATCTCTGTGAACATATCCATTGTGTCAGGTTCAATCCATACACCCTCCAATGGTGTGAGCCAACATCTCTCTGTAAACTCCCAATGATCTTAATGTGATTCCATACTCCCAAATTACTTCTGGAGTTTCAGAGTGAGGTGTTGCACTCCAGGAGATTAAATGTAAGGAGAAAGTGTATAATAAGTGGCAGGACCTTTAATAGCATTGATGTTCAGAGGGATATTGGTGTTGGTCCAAGTTCCTAACTCCATAAAAGTGGATGCACAAGTATATAGGGTGTTGAAGAAGGCATATGGCATGCTTCCTAGTCCTGATGATAGGTCTTGACCCGTAATGTCGACTGTTTACTCTTTTCCATAGATGCTGCCTGGCCTGCCAAGTTCCTCCAGCATTTTGTGTGTGTTGATAGGCATGCTTGCTTTTATTAATCAGGCAACTGAGTATAAGAGGCAGGAAGGCACAGGAGACTGCAGGTGCTGAAATTAAGAACAACGAACAATCTGCTGGAGGACCCCAGTGGGCTGAGCAGCCTCTGTGGAATGAAAGGGGCTGTCGATCTTTGGGATCAAGACTCGACATCGGGAACAATAAGATTCAGAGGTCACGTTTTAGCTGTATAAAAGTTTTGTTAAACTACGCTTGGTGTTTTCTAGTCTTGAATTACGGAAGACTAATTGAAGTACTTCAATGCCAGTGGAAATGATAGATGCAGGTTGGATTTCAATATTTTAGAGAATTTGGATAGGTACAAGATTGGGAGGGGTATGGGCTGGATTCCGGTCAATGGGACTAGGCAGATTATAGTTTGGCACAGACTAGATAGGCCAAAGGGCCTGTTTCTGTGCTGTAGTGCTCTTTAACTCTTTGATCATAGAGTCTATCAACCTCTGCCTTAAATATACATAAACCTATTAGAAAATAACCAACCCTTTCATTTCTTCTACTAAAGTGCATGACTATATATTTCCCGATACTGTATTCCATCTGCTACTTCTTTGCCATTTTCCTAATCTATCCAAGTCCTTCTGTAGCCTCTCTACTTCTTCAAAACTACCTGGCCTCCACCTATCTTCGCATCATCTGCTAACTTTACAACGAAGCCATCAATTCCATCATCCAAATCATTAACATAGAACATAAAAAGAATCTGTCCCAACACAGTGGAATACCACTAATCACTGGCAGCAAATGAGAAAAGGCTCCTTTTATTCCCACTCTTTGCCTCCTGCCAATCAGCCACTGCTTTATTCATGCTAGAATCTTTTCTGCAATACCATGGACTCATGCTTATTCAGCAGCCTGAGGTGTGGAAACATGTCAGGGACTCTCTAATCCAAATGTACAACATCAACTGATTCTCCTTTGTCTATCCTGCTTGTTATTTCTTCAAAGAATTCCAACAGATTTGTCAGGCAAGATTTTCTGTTGAGGAAACCATGCCGACTATGACCTATTTTATCATGTGCCTCCAAGTACCCTGAAACTACATCCTTAACAATTGACTCCAACATCTTCCCAACTAGTGAGGTCAGACTAGCCGGACTATAATTTCCATTCTTCTCCCACTCTTCTTCTTCTTGAAGAGTGGAGTGACATTTGCAATTTTCCAGTCTTCCAGATCCATTCCAGAATCTAGTGATTCTTGAAAGATAAATACCAATGCGTCCACAACCTCTTCAGCCACCTCTGTCAGAACCCTGAAGCGTACACCATCTGGTCTAGGTGACTTATCTACCTTCAGACCTTTCAGTTTCCCAAGAACCTTCTCCCTAGTAATGGTAACTTCACACACTTCATGACCCCTGACACCTGGAACTTCCACCATACTGTTAGTGTCTTCTGCAGTAGAGACTGATGCAAAATACTAATTCAGTCGTCTGTCATTTCGTTGTCCCCCTTTACCTCTCCAGCATCATTTTCCAGCGGTCTGATATCCACTCTCACCTTTCTTTTACACGTTATGTATCTGGAGAAACCTTTGGTATCCTCTTTAATATTACTGGCTAGCTTACTTTTATATTCCATCTTTACCTTAATGACTTTTTTTAGTTGCCTTCTGCTGGTTTTTTTAAAAGCTTCCAAATCCCACTAATTTTTGTTCTATTATATGTCCTCTCTTTGGCTTTTACGTTTGCTTTGACTTCTCTTGCACAGCCACGGTTGTGTCATCTTTCCTTCAGAATACTTCCTCCTCTTTGGGATGTATATATCCTGTGCCTTCCAAATTGCTTCCAGAAACTCCAGCCATTATGGCTCTGCTGTCATCCATGCCGGAGTTCTTTTCCAATAAATTCTTGCCAACGCGTATCTCTCATGCCTCTGTAATTCCCTTTACTCCACTGTAATACAGATACATCTGACTTTGGATGTCTTTCTCAATTTTTTGAGTGAATTCGATCATTTAATGATCACTTTCTCCTAAGGGTTCTTTTACCTTAAGCTCTCTGATCTATTCCAGTTTTAAGACCATAAGATATAGGAGCAGAAGTAGGTCATTCAACCCATCAAGTCTGCCCCGCCATTCAATCATGGGCTGATCCAATTCTTCCAGTCATCCCCACTCCCCTGCCTTCTCCCCATACGCTTTGATGCCCTGGCTCATCAAGAACCTATCTACTTCAGCCTTAAATACGCCCAATGACTTGGCCTCCACAGCCACTCATGGTAACAAATTCCACAGATTTACCACCCTCTGACTAAAGTAATTTCTCCGCATCTCAGTTCTAAATGAACGTCCTTCAATACTGAAGTCGTGCCCTCTAGTCCTAGACTCCCCTACCATGGGAAATAACTTTGCCATATCTAATCTGTTCAGGCCTTTTCACATTTGAAATGTTTCTATGAGATCCCCCCTCATTTTCCTGAACTTCGGGGAATACAGCCCAAGAGCTGCCAGTCGTTCCTCATACGGTAACTCTTTCATTCCTGGACTCATTCTCGTGAATCTTCTCTGAACCCTCCCCAATGTCAGTATACCCTTTCAAAAATAAGGAGCCCAAAACTGCACACAATACTCCAAGTGTTGTCTCACGAGTGCCTTATAGAGCCCCAACATCACATCCCTGCTCTTATATTCTATACCTCTAGAAATGAATGCCAACATTGCATTCACCTTCTTCACCACTGACTCAACATGGAGGTTAACCTTTAGGGTATCCTGCACAAGGACTCCCAAGTCCCTTTGCATCTCTGCATTTTGAATTCTTTCCCCATCTAAATAATAGTCTGCCTGTTTATTTCCTCCACCAAAGTGCATGACCATACACTTTCCAACATTGTATTTCACTTGCCATTTCTTTGCTCATTCCCCTAAACTATCTAAGTCTCTCTGCAGGCTCTCTGTTTCCTCAACACTACCTGCTCCTCCACCTATCTTTGTAACATTGGCAAATTTAGCCACAAATCCATTAATCCTATAGTCCAAATCATTGGCATACATCATAAAAAGCAGCGGTCCCAACACCAAGCCCTGTGGAACTCCACTGGTAACTGGCAGCCAACCAGAATAGGATCCCTTTATTCCCACTCTCTGTTTTCTGCCGATCAGCCAATACTCCACCCATGCTAGTAACTTCCCTGTAATTCCATGGATCTTATCTTGCTAAGCAGCTTCATATGCAGCACCTTGTCAAAGGCCTTCTGAAAATCCAAGTACACCACATCTACTGCATCTCCTTTGTCTACCCTACTCGTAATTTCGTCAAAAAATTGTAGATTAGTCAGGCAGAATTTTCCTTTCAGGAAACCATGCTGGTTTTGGCCTATCTTGTCACGTGCCTCCAGGTACACCGTAATCTCATCCCTAACAATTGATTCCAACACCTTCCCAACCACTGATGTCAGTCTAACAGGTCTATAGTTTCCTTTCTACTGCCTCCCATCCTTCTTAAATAGTGGAGTAACATTTGCAAATTTCCAATCATCCGGTACAATCAGGAATCTATAGATTCTGGCAAAGATCATTGATAATGCCATTGCAATCTCTCCAGCTTTCTTCAGAACCTGAGGGTGTATTCCATCAGGTCCAGGAGATTTATCCACCCTCAGACCATTAAGCTTCCTAAGCACCTTCTCAGTTGTAATTTTCACTGCAAATACATCACTTCCTTAATACTCTTGAATGTCCGGTATATGGCAAATGTTTTCCATTGTGAAGACTGATGCAAAATATGCATTCAGTTCCTCTGCCATCTCTGTGTGTCTCATTACAATATCTCCAGTGTCATTTTCTATTGGTCATATCCATCCTCAACTCTCTTTTACCCTTTATATACTTAAAAAGCTTTTAGTACCTTCTTTGATATTAATTGCCAGCTTCCTTTCATAATTCATCTTTTCCTTCCTAATGACCTCCTTAGTTTCTGTCTGCACCAGTTTAAAAGCTTCCCAATCCTCGATCTTGCCACTAGCTTTGGCTTCCTTGTATGCACTCTCTTTTGCTTTTACTTTGGCTCTGATTTCACTTGTCAGCCATGATAGTGTCCTTCTTCCATTTGAAAATTTCTACTTATTTGGAATATATCTGTCTTGCACTTCCCTCATTTTTCACAGGATACACACTGTATATCCTTAGATGTTCAGCTCCCAGTGGCAGCCAGTTCATTGCACAACACCTAATCCAGAATAGCTGATAGCCCAGTGGGCTCAGCTATGAGCTGCTGTAAAGAGCGATTTTACAGGCATTCTAGAAATTCCCCCACTTGCAATCCAACACTAACCTGATTTTCCCAATCTACCTGCATATTGATATCCCCCATGACTAAGGTAACATTGCCCTATTGGCATACATTTTCTATCTCCCATTGTAATTTGTAGACCACATCCTTACTACTGTTTGCGGGTCTACATATAACTCCCATCAGAGTCTTTTTACCCTTGCAATTCCTTAGTTCTATCCACAATGATTCAACACCTTCCAACCCTATGTCACCACCTCTTTCTAATGAGTTGATTTCATTTTTTACCAACAGTGCAATACTGTCCCCTCTGCCTTCCTGTCTGTCCTTTCAATGCAATGTGTATCTTTGGACATTAAGCGCCCAGCTATAATCTTCTTTTAGCCATGATTCAGTGATGCCTACAACGTCATACATGCCAATCTGTAACTGTGCTATAAGTTTATCTATCTTATTTTGTATACCGCGCACACTCAAATATAACACCTTCAGTCCGGTATTCATCGCCCTTTTTGATTTTGTCCCCTTTTTACATTGTAACTCATCGCGTTGTCTGCAGTTCTGTCCCATCATCAGCCTCTCCTTGTTAGGAGTCTCACTACACTCTGCCTCTGTTTGTAAACCAGCACTATCACTCCAGTTCCCATCCCCCTGCCAAATTAGTTTAAACCCGCAGGAACAAGCCCAGCAAACCTGCCTGCAAGGATATTCGACCCCCTCGGGTTCAGGTGTAACCTGCCCCTTCTGTACAGGTCATACCTTCCCCGGAAGAGATACAAATGATCTACAAATTAGCAGTGCAAAGAGGCGCACGATATCTCATAAATGGAAAAGATTAAGTTAAATCCCAAAGTATTTTATAAGCATTGTAAGACCAAGAGTGCAACCAAAGAAGGAGACCCTCAGATCAACTTCTAGCTCAACACCATTTTGCCTTTTCCTGTTTTCTCCAGATCTCTGAATAAATAGAAATCTACTGCCCTTAGTGCTGAGTGTACTCAGTGACTGAATACACTGCCCTCCGGAGTAGAGAATTCCAAAGAGTCAACAGCCTTTGAGTAAAGTAAGATCTCCTTATTTCACAGTTAATGCCTACCCTTTATTTTGCAACTGAGACCCTTGTTCTAAATACTTCACTTAGAAAACATCCTCCCCATAGTTTTCTCCTTGAGCCCTCTGAGAATTTTGTTTATTTGGAGTGAGGCCACTTTTCAAACTTCTGAACCCAAAGAGGCTTCAACTACTCAATTCCCCCCTTAGATGACAAATCCATGAACTTGTCCAAATGTTTTTTGAACATTGTAATTGTACCTGCTGCTCTTTCTATTTATCTGCCAGCTTCTTCTGTGAGAAATCTGCATCTCAGATCCCCTTCAAATCCTTCCCCTTACCTCTTTGGGGCTCGACCCTGAGGAAAAGTCTGCCTCGTCATCACCTTATTGTCTACCTGCATTGCAATATCTCTGCAGCTGTTACACTTTGTTCTGCATTCTCTTATTGTTTTACCTTACACTACCCCAATGTACTGTGTAATGACAGATTATGAAGACACGCAATCCTCTTTTACTGTCATTTAGTAATGCATGCATTAAGAAATGATACAATATTTCCTCCGGTGTGATATCACAAAACACAGGACAGACCAAAACTAAAAAAAACTAACAAAACCACATAATTATAACATATAGTTACAACAGTGCAGCAATACCATAACTTGATGAAGAAGTCCATGAGCACAGTAAAAGTTCAAAGTCTCTCAAATCTCACACAGACGGGGGAAGGAAGAGAAACTCTCCCTGCCATACCCGACCACGGTCCGACTCCGAGTCGTCCGAAAACTTCGAGCTCTGATTTGATCTGTGTGAGCATTATGCAAGCCAAACTTTTCACCGTACCTTGGTAAATGTGACAGTAATAGACCAATTCCAGTCTATACCCATCATGAGTTTATAACCCCTCAGTATCCTTCGTTCCAGTTAAAACATTTCCAGCCTATCCTGTCTCTTCTTGTAACTCAAGCCCTCCAATGCTGACAGCATCCTTTCTGTGCCCTCTCGAGCTTAATCATATCCTTGTGCGGTATTTAAAATCAGGAAGCACCTTTCCAGAGTCGATCCGGAGCAATTGTCCTCATCACCAATAAGAAGACCATGAGGCACAGTGCATTGAGTGTGCTCCACCATCTGATCACGGCTGGTTTATTAACCCCCTCAACCCCGTTCTCCCTGTAACCTTTGTCAAGGGGACATAAAATGGGAGATAATTGTGAAGAGAAGCAAAATAAAATGACCATGTGGTGAGCCTTTAGAACATACTTCAGGGGATGAGTAGTCGATCTGGTTGCATTGTCAGTCAGTAAACTGGGGGAAAAAATGTATAGGCTATGGGGAGTGCAACTCTCTCGTTCACTCTTCAAAATCAGTACAAGTCTGACCAGCTGAATGGCCTCGTTCCATGTTGCAGCCTTTCTGTGATCCTGTGACAATTATTCAAACTTGGAGAGGGTAAATAAAACACAGGCCAATTCTTGTCCACACCACTTACAGATGGAATTCCCCTTTACTCGTGAAGTTGTTTCCTTGATGGAAATCTCAGCTGCCCAGGCTACTCTGAAAGCGATCCAGGCCACAGGTGGATGGGCAACTCACATTACTAATTAACAGGGTGTATATGTAAGCAAACCATTAGCGTGTTAACATGTACAGCACTGTGTCTACCTGCAGGTCATTTCCATCTCTGGGCTGCTTACAGATGAAAACATTTATCAATAAACAGCAAAGATATGCAAATAACCTGCAGATAAAGCCCAGCCCAAAGCAGTTGCCAGGAGTAACTGGCAAGGTGCCAAGTTTGGACCCTTACCTGTATAAGGGAGTTCACACTGACAAGAGTAACTTGCAATTCCATCCACACAGATGGCTTTGTTTAAGCACGGGTTTGAGGCACAATCATTGATGTTGAGTTGGCAGTGCTGGCCTGCGTAAAGAAACAAAATTTAAATTGCATTGTTTACATGGTCCGCAGTTTGTTAGGCAGGCAGGCAGGCTACCTACAGGATTGGAGCGCTGAAGTTTAGTACTGAGAGCATCACTCTCCAAAACTATTAATCTATACACCAGATGTGTCATTTGTGTCAATGTGCTGGGGGAGGGGGGGGGGGCGGCACATACGATATTCAGCGATAAAAACTGTGACCTTTATTTAAAAGGCAGTTACATGGAGACTTTTCTTTGTGCTGGGAGTTATTACCAACTGCTAAGCTCAACTTGATGGGACACAGTTCAAATGCAACTTCGAAAGGGAATTTTTGGATCATTGCAACATCCAGTATGAAAATGGGCCCCACTGCCCACCGGGTCTGCATTCTGCATTAAATATCCAATTACTCTAAACATATTTCATTCACATACACTTTATCTGTGGTATATTTACAGTGAAAGCAGATTACGGGAGAACTCTACACACATTATAAATGAAAAAAATATATCATCCATTTAAAAAGGTGCAGAATTCTAAATATTTATAAAGCATGTTACCTATAAAGTGTATTATCTCTAGTATCTACTATATTATTTCTATAGAAATAATTCTATATCTACAGTATATTTATAAATTCTCTAGACCATAAGACATAGGAGCAGAAATTAGGCCATTTGGCCCATCAAGTCTGCTCTGCCATTTAATCATAGCTGATCCTTTTTTTCCTCCTCCTCAACCCTATTTCCTGGCCTTTTCCCCGTAACCTTTGATGGCATTTCCAATCAAGAACCTATCAATCTCTGCCTTAAAATATACGTATAAAATGTGTAGAATTTTATGGATTCTATATGAATAGACATAAGAGCAGAAATTAGGTTACATGGCCCATTGAGTCTGCTCTGCCGTTCCATCATGGCTGATTTATTATCCCTCTCAACCCCATTCTCCTGGCTTTTCCCTGTAACCTTTGATGCCCCGATTAATCAGTAACCTGTTAACCTCCGCCCTAGGTATACCCAGTGAGTTGGCCTACACAGCCGTCTGTGGCATATTGATTAGAATTAGATGGGTAAACTAGAGTGCAAAAAGATGAGATGTGAACTCAAGCATACAAAGCACTTAGAGGGGTGAAAGGTGGATGTGGTGATAAAACCTCCCCTTGACTCAAGAATCTCGGACTAAGGGTCATGGCCCTCGAGTTAAGGGGAAGACCTGAGACCACAAATGTCCGCACACAAACGATGCCAACTCTTCAGAATTCTCAGTCGCAGAGATGTGGAGGCTGGGGCAGTGACTTGATTCAAAGCGAGCATCAGTCGGCTTCTGGGATTTCAGGGAATTATTACATATAAGGACTGTGCAGGAAGATGAAACCAAGGTAAATGATCAGCCATGCTCTCAACGAATGGCAGGAAGGGCAAGAGGGCCAACTTATACCCTTGTTTCTTACAAGAATCATATTTATTACCATTGTCCTGTGTGACGTGAATATTACAGGAGCCTATAATACAAAATGACGGCTGGGGTAAAGTTATACAAATCTCTCTCTACGCACCTCGAAAGCCTTCTTTGCATTTGCAAAGGTAACCGTTCACCAGGTCAGAACAGGTCCCTCCATTCTGGCAGGGGTTGGAATTACATTCATCCTTGTCGATGTCGCAGTTCATTCCAGTCCATCCCGCCTCACAATCACATTTGTACCTGGACATGAGTTGTTGCAATTAATTCGGTTAAAGAACAACGAATTGGAACACATTCAGGAGTATAGTGAGACGAAGGGGTTCCAGGGTGGGGGGGGGACAAATGGGGTGAATTGCGGGGAGGTATAGGACACTGAGGGAAAAAGGGTACAGACCAAAGGGATGGGAAAAAAAAATGATAAAAAGGAGAAAATGAACGAGGGGAGGGAAGGAGTTGTAAAGAAAGCTATGGTTCCCCACTGGAAACAGCTGAATGAACGACTTGCTCCATTTAGTGGGTGAACGCGAGAATCAGATTTGCTCCAAAAAGCTGAAGTGAAGGAGACAGAGAAATCTTTCCCCTGATCAGTGATCCATGATCCCTATCAGGGAGACTGTAAGAACTAAATGAAAGGGTGTCCTTACTGAGCAACTTCAGCCCAACTCATTTATCAGGAAGCTGATGGGGTTGATGGAACGCTGGCCTTCCACTCCACTCCCACGGTTTAACCCAATCCCATGGGATTCCTGACCGGAGGCTCAACTCCTTCACTTCTCCAGGAAGGACACTGTACCTCTGAGGGAGGGGCAGGCTCTCAGGCCAGTCAGTGCTTCCTGACTGAGGAATGGGAGGAAGGGTCCGGGTCCCCCCGCTGTCTTACCCATTAACATCATCGTGGCACGATCCGTGTATGCAGGGACTGCTGCTGCACTCATCCACCTCAGAGTAACACAGGGGATCGTGGTAACCCTCTGGGCAAAGGCAGGAGAAGCTGTCCTCACCGTCAATGCACGTGCCACCATTCTGGCACGGACTTGAAGCGCACTCATCGATTTTAAGTTTGCACTGCGGCCCTGGATGAAGGGAGGGACATTTTTTTTACAAGGTTAGAGAGCAGTACCGTAAGAACATGTGAAACAGGAGCAGGATTCGGCCATCTAACCTGGTCAATCTGCTCAATAAATCATCGCTGATCTGGCTGTGGACTCACCTCCAACCACCCGCCGTTCCCCCTTAAACCTTAAATCCCCTGCTATGTAAAAATTGACCTGTGTCGTAAGTATCTTTATGAAGTAGCTTCCCTGGGCAAAGAATTCCACAGATTCACAGTTGCTCTTCATCTCCGTCCTAAATCTATTCCCTGAATCTTGGAGCCATGCCCCCTTGCTCTTGTCTCATTTAGCAGTTGAAACAACTCTCCTGCCCTTTCATAATTTTATATGTTTCTATAAGATTTCTTCTCATTCTTCTGAATTTCAGTGAGTATAGGCCCAGGCGACTCAATCCCTCCTTTTTGGCTAAACCCCTCATTTCTGATCAAACCTCATCTCCAATCCTATTTATTTAACCTTGCTTTTAACTAACATCATTTTGTCTTTTATTTTTATGTTTGCACTTTGTCCCATTGTAAAGCATTGTTTGTGTGCGAAGTGCTCTATAAAAAGTTAATATTATTATTATTATATTTTTACTTTTTCTCAGCTCAAGCTGGTAAAACCTGAGGTACAGGCATAGCCAAGCACATTCATTTCTCAATTGCTAGGAACTTTCGGACTATTTTAGTGGTGTTTAGCATTGTGGCCTTTGGGAGATTGCTGTGTAGACCTAATTGTTTAATGCTATTGTGTAGTGACTTTGGGTGATACCAGCTATAGATATTACTATTGGGACAATGTATACCCTGTTCATGTTCCATAGTCTATCAATTTCCTCCTTTCTGATGTTTTTCACTTATTGATTTCTGTATGTTAATGTGTTTGGAATGGCAATATCTATGAAGTAAATTGTTCTTGCTTGTTTATCCTGTAATATTAATTTCGGGTGGATATTATGGATCATCTATCCGTAATAATGGATTGGTGTTAATATAGTTTGTTGGATTTTGACTCTAAAACTAGATCAGGCTCGGATTTATAGTGAGGTACGGTGTTTTTTTATGAGTTTGCATTTTAAAGAATAGTTTTGGTGAATGATATTTGCCACTTTATTGTGCTTGTGTATGTAATCAGATCGTGTTAAACTGCTGCGGGATTCTGTATCGTGTTGGATTGTTTAGGGTTTCTCTTGACATTTTCTGCATTTATCGTTTTGAAATTGTTGGTCTTTTATTATGTATATTTTGTTTTTTTTTTCTATTAACCACCTGGTCCTCTATTGCCACAAGGAACCCCTTTGTTTCTGGGTAGAGTCTCCAACTCTGAGCCTGGTGTTTGACACTTCTTTGGGAAAGGACAGGCATGGAGGGCAGACACAGACCAGAGCACCGCGCAATCTGGATACGGCCGTGCCTGAGGTTGTTTCTGTTCTGCCTTGCATACCTACAGAGCATTTCCCAATCCGCCACCTGTGGACACACCTGATGGGGGACAGAGGACCCTTCCTCCCACAGATTATTAATGTATTCTTATTTTTTTCTCAGGTCACGCTGATAAAACCCAATAAATATTATTATTAGTAGTATCATAATCTCTGGAATCAACCCGATGAACCTCCTCTGCACCACCTTCCAAAGCCGATAGGTCTTTCCACAAATAAGGAGACCACAGCAGCACCCAGTCCTCCAGTTGTGACCTCTCTAGGACCCTTTGTAGTTGCAGCATAACCTCCCTGCTCTTAAATTCACCCATCCATCAGCATTGTAGGGATCACTGCACAAGCTGCCTATGTCCCATCTCACAGTTCTACTAAACACCATTCACTGTACAGACCAGAGAGCGAAGGAGCTGGTGAGCCTGAGGTACACACCTGTGAAACCTGGTTTGCAAATGCAGTCGTAGCGGTTAATCCCATCGTGGCAGATCCCGTAATCGCAGGGTTGGCTGGCGCAGTCGTCATGGTTGATCTCACAGTTGACACCTGCAGATAACAGTACAAATTAGTCAAGCGAAACCAATCCCAACATGCACTGGGGGAGCCACTTAGTCACTGACATCCTGTGCTGGTTCCCCAGATAAAATTGAAATTTCCAAAGGGGAGAAAGTCGTAACTACACTCCTCCACAACACACACACACACAAAATGCTGGAGGAACACAGCATGTCAGGCAAATCTATGAAGTGGAATAAGCAGTCAATTTTTTGGCCCAAGACGCTTCATCAGGACACATTTGTACAAAGGAGGTTTATGCTGCCTGACCTGTTAAGTTCTTCCAGAATTTTGCTCAAGATTTCTAGCATCTGGAGAGTCAGAAAGTGCAGGAGCCTTTGGTCCCTTACTGGCAGGTTCAGCAACAGTTATCACCCAACAACCATCAGGAGGTACAGGAACCTTTGGTCCCACACCACCAGCTTCAGGGACAATTATCACCCAACAATGATCAGGAGGTACAAGAGCCTCAGGTCCCACACCACCAGGTTCAGGATCAGTTATTACCAACAACCATCAGGAGGTACAGGAGCCTTTGGTCCCACACCACCAGCTTCAGGGACAATTATCACCCAACAATGATCAGGAGGTACAAGAGCCTCAGGTCCCACACCACCAGGTTCAGGATCAGTTATTACCAACAACCATCAGGAGGTACAGGAGCCTTTGGTCCCACACCACCAGCAGGTTCAGGAACAGTTATTACCCAACAAACATCAGGAGGTACAGGAGCCTTGGGTCCCACACCACCAGCAGGTTCAGGAACAGTTATTACCCAACAACCATCAGGAGGTACAGGAGCCTTGGGTCCCACACCACCAGGTTCAGGATCAGTTATTACCAACAATCATCAGGAGGTACAGGAGCCTTTGGTCCCACACCACCAGGTTCAGGGACAATTATCACCCAACAATGATCAGGAGGTACAGGAGCCTTTGGTCCCACACCACCAGCTTCAGGGACAATTATCACCCAACAATGATCAGGAGGTACAGGAGCCTTTGGTCCCACACCACCAGCTTCAGGGACAATTATCACCCAACAATGATCAGGAGGTACAGGAGCCTCAGGTCCCATACCACCAGGTTCAGGATCAGTTATTACCAACAACCATCAGGTCCTTGAATCAGCATGGATAACTTCATTCACCACAACTATGAACTGACTCCACAACTATGACCAACTTTCAAGGTCTTTACAACTCATGTTCTCGGTATTATTTATTTACTATTTATATATTTTTTATATTTGAACAATTTGTTTTCTTTTGTATATTGGTTGCTTGCCAGTCTGTATGTATTAGTTTTCATAAATTCTATTGTATTTGTTTATTTTTCTGTAAATGCCTGTAAGAAAATGAATTTCAAAGTAGTATATGGTGTCATATACATGCAGTGGCCACTTTATTAAGTACTTCCTGTGGCCCATCTGCTTCAAGGTCCGATGTGTTGTGCGATCAGAGATGCTCTTCTGCACACCACTGTTAAAGTGGGAATATTTGAGTTATTGTTGCCTTCCCTACAGCTTGAACCAGTCTGGCCATTCTTCTCTGACCTCTCCCGTTAACAAAGTGTTTTCACCCACAGAACCGCCACTCACTGGATGGTATTATTTTTGCTTTTCGTACCATTCTCTGTAAACTCTGGAGACTGTTGTGCATGGAAGTCCCAGGAGATCAGCAGTTTCTGAGATACTCAAACCACCCCATCTGGCACCAACAATCATTCCATGGTCAAAGTCACTTAGATCACATTTCTTCCCCCAATTCTGATGTTTGGCCTGAACAGCAATCGAACCTCCTGACCATGTCTGCATGCTTTTTTGCATTGAGTTGCTGCCATATGATTGGCTGATTAGATACTTGCAATAATGAGCAAGTGTACACATGTACCTGATGATGTGGCTACTGAGTGCATGTACTTCGATGATAGATTTACTTTGAACTTTGAAACTCCATCCCCCTGGATATTTATTATGGTTTATCTGGAGATGATCTGAAACCTTTACAAGCTAGGTGCATCTAAAATCTCCGTTTAAGGGCAGTGACAACAAGAGCAATCAGCTAATTTTACCTGACGTTCCCGGCAGGCAGTGGCAAGTGTACTTGTTCACCAGGTCCATGCACTTCCCCGAATTCTGGCACGGGTTGCTGTGGCACTCGTTGATCTGGTTCTCACAGCGGTAGCCCGTGTAGCCTGGCTCACACTGGCACGTGAAGCTGGCGATGCCATCGCTGCAGGTGCCATGGTGGCATGGGTCCGGATTGCAGTCATCTGTGTTCCTCTCGCACACTTTCCCCTCAAATCCTGCAGTGGGGTGGTGGGGGGGGGGGAAACACAAGTTAAGTTCGGAAGAATGGAGCAGAAAGAGTCTGTGGAAGATTTGATTCATACCACAGGATAGAGTGCATCGGAAGTTGCCCACATCCTCTTACTTGGGGAGTAGCACATCTAGTAAGCTGCCACAGGGACACCTTTCAATGCTGTGTGGTGTTTGTAAGCTGTTCCTTTTCCTACGTTCTTCAGGAAGGCAGCATTACCCTGTTGATGATAGATTACTGAGCAGAGTTTGGGGCTTGCTGGGCCTTTCAAACAAAGCTTGGGATTAGTGTAAGGCATGAAATGCCACTCCCAGCTGTCAGTAACTGCTATGAGAAGTGCGGACAACACTACAAAGTGAATGCTCGGCACATCTTGCGGTAATCCCGAGATCTGGTCGCCGTCTCAACTTCATCCCCTGGAACTGATTCAGATTCAGATTCTGAGAGGGTGTTCCTCTCTTATCCCTCTCGGGTGGGCAGCTTCACAGTGCCAGAGAGTGAGGTTCAACCCCCACGCTCTCTGTGAAGTGTTTGAACATTCTGCCCGTGACCATGTATGCTTCCTCTGGACCCTCTGGTTTCCTCCCATATTCAAAAGGCGTAGGAGTTAGGGTTTGTGAGATGCTGGATGCCATGTTAGTGCCAGAAGCACATCAAGCCAGCACACCCTTGGACTGTGTATGTTGTTGGCACAAATGACAAATTTCACTGCGTTTCAATGTACATTGGGTAAATAAGGATAATTCTTATTCTTTAATCTCCAGATGGGCAGTCTAGGGGAGCTACAGTAATGTCTCCTTGCTGGGAAGACTACAAACTTTTCAAATTATTCACCATCGATGGCTCTGGAGGCTCTATCAATGAGATGAAACAGATTCTTGGATGTGAAAATAAACCTCAGCAGGGACCAGGAAGGAGTGTAAATAAGGATCAACTACGATAAACTTGCAGGGTTGCATGACTAACAACTGCTCCTACTTCCGGTCCCCGCAGAGCGGAGGGGCCACTGCGCAGGATCGGGAAAAGCTGCAGGAAGTGTCAATCTCGACCAGCTCCGTCACGGACACCTGCCTCTCCAGCATCGAAGACATGCCCCAGAAAAGGCATCTATCGTTAAGGACCCACATCACCCATCACTCACGCCCTCTTCTCATTGCTACCATCAGGAAGGAGGTACAGGAGCCCGAAGGCACACACTTCAGCTTCTTCCCGTCCACCATCAGACTTCTGAACGGACAATGAACCCACGTACGTTACCTCACTACTTTTTACTTTTTTGCAGTCTTTCTGCACAACTTATTTAATTTTTATATGTATCTCCTTGTTGTAATTTACAGTACTTTTTATTATGCATTGCAATGTACTGCTGCTGCAAAACAACAAATTTCACGACATATGCCAGTGATGTTAAACCCAATTCTGATTCGGATCTTAGTAACCTGGTATGCTGGCATCATAGTTAAGGTGAATAATTAAGATGATAGTTAGGGAATTTAAAATGCAATCTCTCAAGCAATCCTTGGTAGCTTCAGTAATAAAAAATTATTTTAAATCCATGCAGTTTATCATTATCCGTCATCCTTACCCAGAATGACTTGTTGGTGAATTCAGACTCACCGGTGTGGTTCTGTTTCTCCAGTTCAAAGGGCAGTTACAGATGTGAATAATTTTTGATTGAATAAACAAGGGAATAAGGATTGACTGCCATAGAAAAGGATTAAATGTGTAAAAAAAACAACTAGAGTTCAAATATCGCAAAATAAAATGATCAATGATAAACTTTTTGTAGTTTAATATTCTCCCTCTATTCCTCTCCACACTCCAGCCCAAGTTCTCTCACTTCCCAGGGAGCTCACTCACACTGCTTGGTTAAGCTCAGATCACAGCTTCTGTACCTTCCCTGAGACTGGGCAGTGAGTGGGCAGCAAGGTTATGACTCCCATTCTTGGTGGGGTGGGGAGTAAAACTGTTCATGCGTTGTAACTAACCAACAGTAGTGTGTGAGAAAGGGTCACAGCAAGAGCGGTAATGGAGAGCAGGGAGAGTGGCCGCCTGCCGCTCTTGACACCGATTCTGAGTGAGAGAGTCTGTCCCGTTCTCCCAGCTCTGCTTGGTTCCACCTAGCCCCTGATTACTGCAACTTGTCAGGGGTGGGAGGGAAGGAGAAGGCACATGGAAATTTCCCTGTTCCCAGAAGAAGCCGGCTGCCAGTAAACACTCTCACTGAAGTCAGATGTCCATCAGGAGAGGCACGGGAGTGTATCGGTTAGCGGCACACCATGACAACGCCAGTGATCAGGCAATTCCTGCTGCCCTCTGTGGGGAGTTTGTACGTTCTCTCACAGTTTCCTCCCACATTCCAAAAGCACATCCTGGTTTGCAAGATAACTGGTGACCGAGGTGTAATTGAGTGGTGTGGGCTCGTTGGACTAGACTGGACTGTAACCCAGCAGTATCTCTAAATAAAACAAAAGTGAATAAACCTGGGGGGCGGGAGGGGTGGTATTTTTACGCTGGAACAAGAAGGAAGCCTCATCCCTCCTCCTCCTCCTCCTGATCCAACACGTCTGCTGGTCTGCCAAGGACAGAACTTGAACTTGTCTCTTCTGAGTACGGCGTGGACCGGAGACTTGCCCACGGTTTTGCATATGTTCATATGGTTCTGATTGTCCCTGTAGTCATTTAGCCTCTGTGGATTCAAAAACTTCAGAAGTCGCGATAATTTCCAAGATCTGGGTCTTGTTTTTGTTTCTTACCCGTCCGCAGCTGTCTGACACAGATGCAAAGCAAAACTGGTTCTCACATTCGCTCCATGCAACACCCCTGCACTGATCTGAGCCCTTCCCGCAGCAAGTAAAAAAAAATAGTGGGGGGGGGGTTGGGGGGGGTGGTGTGGAAAGATCGCACAAACCTGCTATTGTTGAGCAGAATATTCTATGAGCTCTCTGCACAATAGACATCATATCCAACAGGCTTCCCTGGTGCCTGCGTTTAGATCCTGTGAATACTAATCAGGCTCGCTTGAACAATGCAGTTCTATCTATTCAGAGGCCTTGTTAGTGTCAGTCCGCATATAGGGGCTGATTTCTCCCCCGTTCATCTGTATATAAATGTAACATCTTCTGAAAAATGACACAAGAAGCCTCCCTCTCACCCCTTGACTGGGCTGACATATACCTTTGTATTAATCCTACATTTCAAATAATTGAAGGGCCCAATATCTGGCCCAAAGTTCACTGACGGCCTCGATCATTTTTCTTCCTGTTTTCTCCACGTTGACATTTGGGTAAAGGCAGATGCTTATGATGAGAGGCTATGATTTTGTCATTAAAGTAACTGCAGGAGAATAACTATTAGCTGTTGAAACTCAACTACAAACAGATATAAACAGTTTAGATTTTACTTTGGTGCTGTTTGTATTTTGACCTGTCAAGTGCAATGCTGAGCTGTGAATTAGGGCAATAGAATTTAGAACATATAACTCATGAGAGAATTGCGTCTGCTTGAAAAAAGATCTACGGGTGTACAGACAGTACATCCCTCTGGTTTGTGCACGAGTCCTGAGGGAGCGCGGGTAAAAAGATCAGCCGGATTTGGGATTTGAACAGCCTTCTGCCACTGACAGTCCGTTCTCGAGAGAGGGTACGAAGGGTAAGTGGCCTGAGGAACGGGAGAGGGTGGCATAGTGCGGAGAGGAACAGAGGGAGAATATAATGCAAAGAACACAAACTAGGTTATCTTTGCCCATTTTTCTCCCGTCTTAAGAGTTAAATGCACACAAAATACTAGAAGAACTCAGCAGGTCAGGCAGCATCTATGGAGATGAATTAACAGTCGATGTTTTGGGCCGAGACCCCTAACGAAGGGTCTCCTTGGATGCTGCCCGACCTGCTGAGTTCCTTCAGCATTACTGTACGTGTGTGCTGCTCTGGATTTCCAGTATCTGCAGAATCTATTGTGTTTATAATCTAGCTTTCCATTCAATCCTTTCTTGGCAATTAAGGGCTTATTAGCAAGATTGTGTGGTAAAATAATTTCCCATCCCCGTGACTCATGATATTTACAGCCCCAAAGATACCAGTTTCTATTTCCAAGGGCCCAGTTCTTCAATGAACAAAGTTGGACCCGTTGACCAAGGGGGCATTGCAAGCAGAACAGTGCCAGGATCTGCTGAAGAGACGGGAGAGCAGCGGAACGCCTTGTGTCTGTGGTAACTGGCTGTATGCGGTCCAAGGCTTTGACTGCGAGGTCAGAGGCTCACCCTCTGCACATTTGCATTCGTATCCGTTCGGCCTGTCGAAGCACTTGGCTCCATTCTGGCAGGGGGTGCTCGCACATTCGTCAATGTCAATGTGGCACATCGCTCCAGTGAAGCCTGCCAAGGGAAAGGAGGAAAAGAGGTCAGTATTCTCGGCTGTCAATCTCCGCAGTGAATGGCCAGACAGGCTCAAGGGGCTGAATGGCCTATTGTTCCATGCACTTGACAAGCCCAGAGGTATTAAATCGGCCATTCCTCCGTGAGGGCCGAGGCTCACTCCAAACCAGTTACTGACTCCAACCACACTTATTGGCAGATTGGTACACGCCCAATACTGGCTTCCAGTAAACATACAGAGCTGCTTGTAAAGCCCCTCAAATCTGCTCCACCATTCAGTAAAATCTTTGGTCAGCTCATTTTCCAGTCAATGCCCACTTCCCTGTTAATCTTTACAACCCATCCCGGCCCTGAAAGACTCAACATTCACGGGTCTCTGGCATTGAACTTGAAATATTTATGGCCCTTACACAAGAAATTGCTCCTCATCTCCAATTTAAATGGACAAATCCTTTCTACTGAAACTATGTCCCCTGCCTCTGGATTTGCCACTAAGGGCAACATCTTCTCAGTATCAATTTAAACGCCCCTGGAGTACAAAAGTGCTCCCGTGGTTCCATCTTCCTGGCTTCCCCCCAAAAGGGGAGAGCAGGAGCAAGACTTCAGGTAGTCAGCGTGTTTTGTAAAATGGACGGAATTCAAGAATGCTATATTGTTGCTGTGAATGAAAGTCATCTTGTTGTAATGTGGGGTCAGTGAAATGGCTACAAGGCAAATACAATCTCCTCACGGCTAACTGGCCAAACTTCTCATGGATTATTTTCAATGCTTTTTGTCTTTTTTGTGATTTTATTTTTTTTTTAACTTTTCAATGGCATTTCTTTTTGTACTTTCCCCATCGAGTTCAGGGCGGTATGGTAGCGTAGCGGTCAGTCAGTCACTTCACAGTGCCAGCGGGCACCGATCAGGGTTCAATTCCCACCACTGCCTGTGAAGGAGTATGCACGTCTCCCAGTGTCAGTGTGTGGGTTTCCTCCGGGTGCTCCGGTTTCCTCCCGCATTCCAAAGACGTACGGGTTAGGGTTAGCAAGTTGTGGGCATGGTATGTTGGTGCTGGAAGAATGGTGACACTTGTGGGCTGCCCAGCACAATCCTCACTGACTTGATTTGACATTCAACACAATTCATTGCATGTTTTGATGTACATGTGACAAATAAAGCTACTCTTATTAGATGTAGGAGCAGAATTAGGCCATTCAACTCATAGAGTCTGCTCCTTCATTCCATCATGGCTGATTCATTATCCCACTCAAACACATCCTCCTGCCTTCTGCCCATAACCTTTCATGCCCTCACTAATCAAGAACCTATCAACCTCTGCTTTAAATATACCCAAAGACTTGGACTCCTGAGACACCCGTGGCAATATATCATAATCTCTGGCTGAAGAAGGTCTGTTCTAAAGGGAGGTCCTTATACTCCAAGGCTGTGCCTTCTGGTCTGAGACTCCTCCGCGATAGGAAACATCCACTCCACGTCCACACTCGATCTAAGCCTTTCAATATTCAATAGTTTTCAGTGAGACCCCCCCCCCTCATTCTTCTAAACTCCAGTGAGTATAGGACCAGAGCCATCAAATACTCTTCATACATTAACCCATTCATTCCTGGGACTTAGAACATTATGGTACTGCAGAGAAGAGAGTGGACACGTCCTCAATATGAAAAAATTCTCATGGCACTATTTTGTGAACATCCACTGGCACACTCCCCAGTGCCCTGCCAAGTTTGGATTATATTAATAAAGGAAATTATTTTGCTGTCACATCCCTGCTTGTGGGGCCTGAATTTGTTCCTACTTTCCTGTTTTACAACAGTGACCACACCTCAGTAAGTATTTCATTGGTTGTATGGTATTCAGGGACGGCATGGCAGCCATAGTGGTTAGTGTAACGCTATCACAGCCCCAGCGATGCAGGTTCGATTCCCACAGCTGTCTGTCAGGAGTTTTTATCTTTTCCCCATGACCGCACGGGTTTCCTCCGGGTGCTCCCACATTCCAAAGTGGTACGGATTAGAGGGTTAATTGGCCATCGGGGTGTCATTGGGCCAGAAGGGCCTGTTACTGCCCTGTATCACTCAATTAAAAAAATAAAGCTGAGGCTTCAAAGTTGTGGAAAAGTTCAAAAAAAAAGCAAGCATGCTCCCTAGTTCATTACCGAGTGAAAGAACCAGTTCCATAATGCAGACATCCCACCCTGCAAAAACTGATTTCAGGGAGGTAGCACCATCAATTTGCGGGAGACTCCCAGGAGAGGTGGGATGTCTGCAATAGAGTAGCTCCTTAGCAGCTAGCCAGCTAGTTTAAATAACGTTAGCTATGCTAATGAACGAATGACACCTGTTAAACTCACCTCAACATGTCTTTTACAGTCTTAACCCATCATGGGCAATAGAAAAGTCACTGTTGCAAACAGTGCAGCGAGCAACACTGTCATTACTTTTGACCCCTATTAGGCAGGGGTACACTTCAGTGTAGTCTGGGGTGACGTACGTTTTATATTTTCTTTTTTTTTGGAACACTCTGCCATGGCGTGCTCTCACTCTCTCTCTCACTCGCGCTCTCTCTCTCGTGGTTGCTCACGCGCTCTCTCTCTCTTGCTCTCTCGCTTGCTCTCTCGCGCTCTCGCTTGCTTGCCTCGCTCTCTCTCTCACACTTGCTTTCTCTCTTGTGCTCTCTCTCTCGCTTGCTTTCTCTCGTGCTCTCTCTCGCGCGCTCTCTCTCTCTCTCTCGTGGTTGCTAGCGCGCTCCCTCTCTCTTGCTTTCTCTCGCGCTCTCGCTTGCTTGCTCTTGCTCTCTCTCGCTTGCTTTCTCTCTCACTTGCTTTCTCTCTCATGCTCTCTCTCTCTCGCGCTCTCTCTCTCGCTCGCTCTCTCACTCACAAAAAAATTGTTTTCCGCGATATTGTATATAATTTGCGGGCATCAGGAAGCCACTATTCATATGCGGGAGACTCCCAGAACTTTCAGGAGAGGTGGGATGTCTGGTAATGAGATACCTTAAAATCAGGAAAGACACAGATACAGAAAGCTAGACAAAATGTGTCAGCTTGTATTCTCAAAACGTGCGGTGCTTTTTGCTTTAACGATCTGAATAGCCCACGCATTGTGGGCTTTGCCAGCATTTATTACTCATCCCCAATTGCCCCTGGAAGCAGGGGGCTTGCTCAAGGCCGTTCGGAGCCAGCCGTACTAGTTCAGGTATGGAGTGGTCCTGCTTTCCTTCCCTGAAGAACCGGAATGAACCTTGACCTTTTCCAGGGGATAGTCACTGACATCAGCCTTTGATTCCAGATTTTAGCCAATTAGTTCAGCTTAATTTTCTAGCTGGCATGGCAGGATTCAGCTGAGGTGTTCCAATCAATAGCCCAGACGTGAAAATATTAACCACTTCATCATTAGATTCACGCTTGATAATGTCACCAGTATAACACGGATCAGTGACAGGGACCAGCTAACATTCTAATGTAAATAGTTAATTCAAATAAGTACCATGCTCAATAAATCCAATTAAGGGTGTGAATAATTTAGCACGAAATCACGGTTAAATTGTATATTCATAAAATGCTTCTAGTTAAATCCAGGTGTGCTGCACGTCATCTTGCATGGCACGTTAATAAGGCGGCATCGTAGCGCTGTGGTTAGTGTAACACTAGTTCATATTTAAACGCTGCACGGCATCTTGCATGGCACGTTAATAAGGCGGCATCGTAGCATTGCGGTTAGCATAACGCTACCACCGCATCAGCAACCCAGACTCCATTCCGCTACTGTCAGTAAGGAGTTTGTATGTTCTCCCCCCACCCCCCTCCCCGACCACATGGGTTTCCTCCTGTTTCCTTCCTTGTTCCAAAGATGTACAGGTAGGTTAGTTAGTCTCATGGGTGTAACTGGGCTTGTTGGGCTGGAAGGGCCTGTTACCATACCAGACCTCTACATCCAAATCCTCAAATTATTGGGGGTGGCAGATCCTATTTCACCATCTCGTGGGTTCTCCTAGTCGGGCTTCTCTGTTTTCCGAAACACCACCACAACCCCTGCACCCGGAAGACGGAGCTATATTTGTTAGAACAGGTCACCCAGCGTTCTGTTAGTGGGATGTTTGGTTGGTTTAAACAGTCCCTATGATGGTTCACCCAATAACCACGATACTCCCAAGTAAGGGGACCAGGAGCCCATGGGAACCTTTGCTGATCGACGCTCCCCATCATACACCTGAGGTGCACCACAGGAAGGATGTGGGAGCTTTAGGGAGGGCTCAGAGGAGATTTACCGAGTTGCTGCCTGGATTAGAGAGCATATCAAATGAACATAGGTTGAGCAAGCTAGGGCTTTTGGAGCAAAGGAGGATGAGAGATGAATTTATAGAGGTGTACAAAATGATAAGAGGCATAGATCAAGTGGGTAACCAGAGACATTTTTGCAGGGGAGAAATGGCTAGGGGGCATAATTTTAAGGTGATTGGAGGAAAGTGGGGGGTGGGGGAGATGTCAAAGGTAGGTCTGTTTTTTTTTCCCACACAGAGAGTGGTGAGTGCTGCCAGGGGAGATGGTAGAGACAGTTATATTCAGGGCATTTAAGAAACTCGTAAATAGACACATGGATGACAGAAAAAAGGAGGGCCACGTAAGGAGGGAGGGGTTAGATTGTTCTTAGAGTAGGGTAAAATGTTGGCACAACATTGTGGGCCGAAAGGCCTGTACTGTGCTGTAATGTTCTCTGTTCTATTTAACCTCCGTCAGCATTTAGTGAACTGATGTCAAAATTAAAGAGCTTGCCAATGCTGCCCAGTAAAGCAGGTGGTTTACAAAGCGAAAGATACAGTATCTGGATAGTCAGGGCACGGGGAAGGTTCCCTCAAACACCCTTGGGATTCTGCTGTAAACAATCAAAGGGAGGCTGGTATTTCATTCCTTTTGACTCGTTCATAGCTTCAGCTGACCCACCAGGCAGTGTTTGGTCATGAATCCATTTTTCTTTTAAAACCCTCGCTAATAATGAATTCCCATTCAATGGGAAAGACTCTTCTCAAGGCCAAGGTTGAATGGGTAACTAGGGCCAACTGCCTCCCACTGGCGAGGAACTCCTCTCAGTTGTTCAGGTAAGCAGAGGTCTGGACATAATCAATACAAACTCAATGGCTGGGATACAAGAACAGGGCAGGTGAAATATCTGGGAAACAAAACAAGATAGCAAGAACATTTTGCAAATGAATATGCTCCCTGCTACGTATGTCATTTAGCTGAGGATAACTTTTGAAGGGTTTTGTTAAAATGAAGCGGTCTAAATTCACATCTGAATCTTACAGTATATTCGGCAGCTCGCTGAGAACTGCAACAGAAAATGTATTCAGAAACTTGGGAGTTCTCGGTGAATGTAGTCCTGTGTCAGCTTACTGAGAAAGGGAAGGCAGAGCGACAATTCAGAATAAGAAAGGAGAGCAGGAGCATCGGGCGGACTGACTGAATCTGACAGCTGTATTCTGAGGTGCTGCTCCTTCAGGCAGACCGTCAATGGCTGCGTGTGAGACGCACTGAGCGCGTGAGGGGCCCTGTGTCTGCCCCAAATGTAAATTGTGCCTGAAAGAATTGAGCCTCCCTCTCATTAAGGGCAGCTCCTTCTCACGTGAAGGGGAGCAGAGGCCCTCGGAACAATTGGGACATTGTCTGCCTCAAGGAGATAACAGACACGGCCCCCTCTTGTCAATCAGCCACCAACAGAGAGCTTCTTCAAAGGACAGGCTGAGGTACACTGCACCCTGACCCCTGAATAACCTCACAGTTACAAGACAAGTTGGTGAAGCCTGGTCTGAAGGCCTCTCACGAGCTAGGCACCTACCAAGCAGCACACAGGGCAGGGATTGTATTGGTCAAAAGAAAAGATTCCAGTACTCAGTGCAATCTATTCTCTTATCTGGAATTTGATTATCAATGCAATTAGCTAATTTTTTGGGCAGAAGATCAGCCAATCAGTCTGGAGAGTATAAATTTTCAACAATCTCATGTGAGTTTACTCTTTGAGGCCTATACAGCCACACATCTCAATTATCAAAAATAATGTATATTCCCATTTTTGGCACCCACTATTGAGATCTTCCTCATTGTCACAAACAATTTGTGCAGTCATATTATACTGAGAATCCCAGTGATACTTCAGAGTAATGCCATCAAGGCAAAAGTGTCATGGTCAAAGTGACCGGATGGTTTGGTGGGAAAGATGGGCTTTAGCAGACATCCCACCCTGCAAAAACTCATTTCAGGGAGGTAGCAACATCAATTTGCAGGAGACTCCCAGAACTTCCAGGAGAGGTGGGATGTCTGCAATAGAGTAGCTCCTTAGCAGCTAGCCAGCTAGTTTAAATAACGTTAGCTATGATAATGAACGAATGACACCTGTTAAACTCACCTCAACATGTCTTTTACAGTCTTAACCCACCATGGGCAATAGAAAAATCACTGTTGCAAATAGTGCAGCGAGCAACACTGTCGTTATTTTTGACCGGTATTAGGCAGGGGTACACTTTAGTGTAGTCTGAGGTGACGTACATTTTATATTTTCTTTTTTTGGAACACTCTGCCACTCTGACTTTTTTTTGGAACTCTCTCGCTCGTGGTCTTGTTCTCGCTCATGGCCACTCGCTCTTGCGCTTGCTTTCTCGCTCTCTCTCTTGCTTTCTCGCTCTCTCTCTCTCTCTCTCGCGCTTGCTTTCTCGCTCGCTCTCTCTCTCACGCGTGTGCACGCTCTCACGTTCTCGCTCGTGGCCACTCTCACTTGTGCTTGCTCTCACGCTTGCTTTCTCGTGCTCTCCCTCTCTTGTGGTCGCTCTCACTCATGCTTGCTTTCTTGCTCTTGCTGTCTCGCGCTCTCTCTCTCTCTCCCTCCCTCAAAAAAAAATTGTTTTCCCTGATATTGTATATTATTTGCGGGCATCAGGGAGCAACTATTAATATGCAGGAGACTCCCAGAACTTCCGGGAGAGGTGGGATGTCTGGCTTTAGGGAGCACCTGAGTGAAGGTGCATGTACGGAAATCCTTTCCCAGCAGTACTGCGAGAACACCTCTACCAGAAGGATTACAGCAGTTCACGAATCTAGCTGAACATCAAGGCTGCGGAGGAGATTCACCAGGATGCTGTCTGGATGAGGAAGCACGTCTTATGACGTTAGGCTCAGTGAGCTGCAGCTTTTCCCTTTGGAGCGAAGGAGAATTAGAAGCAACTTGATCGCAGTGCATAAGATGATAAGAGGCTGGAAAGACTCGACAGCCAGCACCATTTTCCTGGAGCATCAAAGGGTAATACCACAGGACGTGAGTTTAAGACAATTGGAGGAAAGTATAGGGAGGATGTCAAAGGCAGGATTTTTTTTACACAAAGGATGGTATCTGCCTGGAATACAATGCCGGGAGGTAGTGGAAGATACTTTAGGGATATTTAAGCAGCTCTTCGATAGGCACATAGATGAAAGAGAAATTCACGGCTATGTGGGAGGGAAGGGTTAGGTCGATCTTGGAGTAGGTTAAAAGGCTGGCACAACATTGTGGGCTGAAGGGCCTGTACTGTGCTGAAATGTTCTGTGTGGTGGCTCGTGTATTCTGGAGTAACAGTTAATTATTTTGGTCCCACACATAGTGGTGAGGTTACTGAGCGGTTCCTCTTAGTCGTAGAGAGAGACAGCGCAGAAACCGTCTCTTCAGGCCATTGAGCTCACAGCGATCATCAACAACCCATGTGCATGAAACCTACACTAATGGTATTTAATTCTCCCCGCACCCCATGACCTCTCCCTCAGATTCTGCCCCTCACCTACACACTGAGGGCAATTACAGTGGCCAACTAACGGAGCAACCTGGACGTCTCTGCAACGTGGGAGGAAACTGAAGCAACCAGAGGTCACCTGAGAACGTGCAAACTGCAGAGAGACAGCACCAAACACAGCCTGCAGATGTATGTCCCTGTGTACCCCTACCCCTGACACCCACCACTCTCTGTGTAAAAAACCTATCTCTTGATATCTCCCCTTTCCTCTCCTCCAATCAGCTTAAAATTATGCCCTCTCATATTAGCCATTGCTGCCCTGGCAAGAGGTTGCTGGCCGTCTGTTCTCCCTGTCTTATCATCTTAAACAACTCTATCAAGTCACCCCTCATCCTCCTTTGCTCCAAACCCTAGCTCACCTAAGGTGTGTTGGGCACTTGGCCAAGTGGTTAAGGCATTCACCTAGTTACCTCAAGGTTGCTAGTTCGAGCCTCAGCTGTGGCAGCGTGTTTGTGCCCTTGAGCAAGGCACCTAATCACACATTGCTCTAGTGTCTGTGCGAGGAGTGGCGCCCCACACAGACTTCCAATCTGCGCCTTGTAAGGCATGAAAATGCCCGACGCTGGCCTCTCATGGTCTGAGTCGATGTCCCCTCCCCTCCCCTTAGCTCACCTAACCTTCCCTCATAAGACATGCTCTCTAATCCAGGCAGTACCCTCTGCATTGTCACACTATACTGAGAATTCCAATGGTATTTCTTAGTCATGCAACCAAGGTAAATATGGCATGGTCAAGGTGACCAGAGAGTTTGGTGGGAATGGTGGCCAATAGAGTCATTGAAGTATACGGCAGCAGCTCTAGTAGCGGTGGTTATTTGAGGAAGAAATGTTGGCCAGGAACCCACTTCTCCACACATCCTGATAATGGGGCTGCAGGCTGAGGATGTGGAGCACTTGGTAAAGATCTTGCTGTCTCTGTGAATTACAATGAAATACTCTCCGACAGTTTGCACTCGCACAATGTGAAGGAGCTCCACATTGGGATGTTTTTGTTCATTCATTTTTCATGATCTGGGCTTCACTTGTGAGGCCAGCATTATTATCCAGCCCCGTCTGCCACTGTTTAGGGTGGCACCGTAGCACGTTGCTTTACGGTGCCAGCGGTCACCAACCAGGGTAAGTTCCCATCGTCGCCTGTAAGGAGTTTGTACGTTCTCCTGGTGATCGCGTGTGTTTCCTCCGGGGGCTCCAGTTGGTGTCACTGAACTGTGTGCATGCTGTGTAGGCTCTGGAAGCCTGACGATACTTGGAGGACACTATCCTCGCTGACTTGATCTGACTCAACCACTGAATGTTTCGATGTACATGTGACAAATAAAGCTCATCGTTTAAAAAAAAGGGTGATAGAACACAGAACAATACAGGCTCTTCAGCCCACAATGTCGTGCTCTTTAACCTACTCCAAGATCAATCTAACCCTTCCCTCCTACACAGCCCTCCATTTGTCTTTCATCCATTTGCCAACTAAGACTTTCTTAAACCTCCCCAATGTATCTGCCTCTACCACCTGGTAGCATGTTCCACACACCCACCACTTTCTATATAAAGACTTTACCTCTGACATCCCCCTGTACTTTCCTCCAAACACCTTAAAACTATGCCCTCTCATATTAGCTGCTATATGCTGGGAGGAAGGCCGTGGTCTGTCCATTTGATTAATGCCTCTTATCATTTTATACTTCTCTATCACGTTGCTTCTCATCGTCCTTTGCCCCAAGGGAAAAAGCCCTAGCTCACTCAACCATTCCTTAATGACATGCAAGCAGCATCCTAGTAAATATTCTCTTCACCCTCTCTGAAGTTTCCAAATCCTTCCTATAATGAGGCAACCAGAACAGAACACAGTACTCCAAGCATGGACGAAACGGAGTTTTATAGAGCCGCAACATTACCGTGAGGCTCTTGAACTCAAGCCCGCCCTCCCCAACTAATGAAAGCCAACATACCACGTGCCTTCTTAAAATCCCCATCAACTTGCTGCTTTATCAGTACCAATATCTGTAAGTATTTCAGGAATGTGGCCCAGTGCAATGTCCTCCAAGGAACTGAGCAGGTACCCCAAACCAGTGCAAATCGAAGTTTTCTTCTACAAGTTACAAGCTCTAGCAGCAGACATATGAAATAAAATTCAGGATCAAGGAACACCTAATTTGGTTAGTAATTATTGATGAGGACGGATCGGGAACTACAAGGAGGTTATGAATGGGAAGCATTATGCATGCTGAAAGGCAATGCAGTGTGTAACCATCATAGTGTGTAACATGTGAACTTCTCACTGTCTGATTGGGTAGTCTATGCACAACTACTCAACAAAAATCACTGTCAAAAGCCCATTTCTCTAGATAACACTAAAATAGCAATGTCAATGTCTAACTGAAAGAAGAGATAGTAAGAGATTTGAAAGTGGGAGGGGGAAGGGGAGGGGGAGATCCAAAATGATAGGAGAAGACAGGAGGGGGAGGGATGGAGCCAAGAGCTGGACAGGTGATTGGCAAAAGGGATACGAGGCTGTAGAAGAGAGAGAATCATGGGACAGGAGGCCCAGGGAGAAAGAAAGGGGAGGGGGGAAGCCCAGAGGATGGGAAAGGAGTATAGTGAGAGGGACAGAGGGAGAAAAAGGAGAGAGAGAGAAAAAATAATAATAATAAATAAATAACAGATGGGGTACGAAGGGGAGGTGGGGCATTAACGGAAGTTAGAGAAGTCAATGTTCATGCCATCAGGTTGAAGGCTACCCAGACGGAATATAAGGTGTTGTTCCTCCAACCTGAGTGTGGCTTCATCTTGACCGTAGAGGAGGCCGTGGATAGACATATCAGAATGGGAATGGGGCGTGGAATTAAAATGTGTGGCCACTGGGAGATCCCGCTTTCTCTGGCGGACAGAACGTAGATGTTCAGCGAAACGGTCTCCCAGCCTGCGATGGGTCTCGCCAATATATTGAAGGCCGCATCGGGACCACCGGATGGCATGAACATTGACTTCTCTAACTTCCATTAATGCACCACCTCCCCTTCATACCCCATCTGTTATTTATTTATATACACACATTCTTTCTCGCTCTCTCCTTTTTCTCCCTCTGTCCCTCTCACTATATTCCTTGCCCATCCTCTGGGCTCCCCCCCCTCCCCCTTTTCTTTCTCCCTAGGCCTCCCGTCCCATGATCCTCTCCCTTCTCCAGCCTCGTATCCCTTCTGCCAATCAACTTTCCAGCACTTAGCTCCATCCCTCTCCCTCCTGTCATTTCGGATCTCCCCTTCCCCCTCCCACTTTCAAATCTCTTACTATCTCTTCTTTCAGTTAATCCTGACGAAGGGTCTCGGCCCGAAACGTCGACTGTACCTCTTCCTACAGATGCTGCCTGGCCTGCTGCGTTCACCAGCAACTTTAATGTGTGTTGCTTGAAATTCCAGCACCTGCAGATTTCCTCATGTTTGCATTTTTAAATGTCAATGGCTGTTGATCTCTTTGGGGGCGGGGGGGGGGAGATGGCTGGGAGTCACTACTCATCCAATGGCCTGGAGTGCAATCTCTTCAAGGGAACAGAAATCAGATTTGATTGTAGTTCCCATAGTGCAGGGACTCAGAAAGAAGAGGTTTCAGGGTTATGGAGAAAGACCAGGGAGGGAAGGGGATTGTTCTTTTAAAGAGCCAAGACAGGCCCTAACGGGCTAAATGTTCTCCTCCTGTGTTGTCTGGAGGGCACACTACCTCAGGTGCTGCCTCACAAGTCCAGCGATCTGGGTTCAGTCCTGACCCCCAGCACTGTCTGTGTGGAGTTTTCCCGCTCTGCCTGTGGCCGTGTGGGTTTCCACCGAGTGTTCTGGTTTCCTCCCACAATTCCAAAGGATGTACCGGTTATAGGTGTATTCAAGTTCAAGATTGTTTAATGCCTTTTCCTGTACACAAGATAATTGTTACTCCAGATCTGATGCAGCACAAAAAAAAACACACAAAGATAAAGAACACATAGTAAGAAACACAGTAAATATAATACACAAGATAGCTGAAATAAACAGCTTGCTTGTATGTGCATAAAGAGAGGTAAGGTACAGGAGTGTCTGTACATAAAGTGACTGACAGGAAATGGTAAAGTCGTGGTAGTGCAGTGGGTTAGTGAGTGGAGCTGTTGATCAGTTTACTGTTTGGGGAAATTAGCTGTTTATTTATTATTAACTGATATTGGGCACAGAGTTGCAACTAGGTGGCGTAGGCTTGTCGGGCCATGCTGCATCTCTAAATAAAATAAAAATCCCAAAGGTATGCGGGTTAATTTGCTGCTGCAAACTGCTGGTGGGATAATGTGGCGAATACATTGGGATTAGGGGAGAATTTGAGTAAATGAGTGCTGGACGGGTTCAATGCACAAATGGTTTGTTTCCATGTTGTATGAGCCAGAGGCTCTGAAGATTGTATCAGTGATGTAGGGCAGTAAATGGAGCTGTTTGCCATGCTGTCTTTTCCATTGTCCCACCACACAGCCCGAAGGGAGGCCTAGACTCCCTCTCCTCGGGGAAGTGAATGACAGCTGGTACGATTTCTGGGCCTCTGAAAAATCCCAACATTTCGTTTAATCTAATGTTATCCAACCATATCCAATTGCATTCCTGAGATGATATTTCCATGGATCCGGCAGGACTGTTGCCATGGGAACCGTGTATCTTGGACTCAAGACAAAGTCAGTCACAGTGCCTGTTGCTCAATAGAGTCACTGTGACATTTCCTTGTGAACAGCCCTTGGCAGAGCATTTGAGAGCCTTTTACCTGGATATTTCCTCATTGTTCATTTAAACTTTATTTCTTGGGTGTGCTTCTTGATTTGAAGATCACAAATCCTTCGCACTCTCTGTGTCTGTCTCCTTGTCTCTGTATCTCTCTCTCTCTTTCATTTCTGCATTACCATTGGGTCAAGCTGGATAAGTCTGACAATGCTAAGCAGAAACCTGCATTTATATAACATCTCCAATAAGTTTAATGCTCCAATGCGCTGCTTGAGTGTGGTATCAAATCTAATTTTATATCCAGGCAACGATCCCATAGCACTGGAAGCTCAGCCAAAGGAGCAGGTTCACCGTGGCTTAAAGGAAGAAGACAGAGACACATGGAGGGACAGAGAGAGATTGAGAGAGAGCAAGAGAGGGTGAAGGAAGTGTGAGAGGGAAGCAAGGGAGTGGAAAAAATGAGAGGGAGGGAGAGAGGCAGAGAAAGAGGTAGGAAAAATGAGGGGGGACCTCAAAGAAATGTTGAAAGGCATGGACAAAGTGGATGTGGCAAAGTTGTTTCCCATGATGGGGGAGTCTCGTACGAGAGGGCATGACTTAAGGATTGAAGGGTGCCCATTCAGAACAGAGATGCGAAGAAACTTTTTTAGTCAGAGGGTGGTGAATCTGCGGAATTTGTTGCCACAGGCGGCAGTAGAGGCCAAGTCATTGGGTGTATTTAAGGCAGAAATTGATGGGTATCTGAGTAGCCAGGGCATCAAAGGTTATGGTGAGAAGGCGAGGGAGTGGGACTAAATGGGAGAATGGTTCAGCTCATGATAAAATGGCAGAGCAAACTCGATGGGCTGAATGGCCGACTTCTGCTCCTCGGTCTTATGGTCTTATGGAAGAGGGAAAGAGAGAAGGGGGACAAAGACATGTTCAGCATAGCTTTGTGGGCCAAAGGGCCTGTATTGTACTGTAGGTTTTCTACGTTTCTACAAAGATTCCGAAAGAGTAAGAGTGCAAGGTAGAGAGAGAAATGGAGAGCGAGAGAGAGGAGTGAGGGAACTCTCAACTGAGATTCAATTGCATTGAAAATCTGGAGAAGACAGAAGTCTTCTGTGATCAGGGTGGTTGAGAGATTAATAAAGTGCCAAAAATCAAGAAGCATTTGGACAGATAAAGTACAACTCATTTTCTGTGTAAGAGTAGCAAACTTGAAGGCACATATTGAAGGTGACAGCCTGACATTCAGAAGCTGCATCCAGACTCTTCACACTAGGTTTGCGGTCAGTACCGTGCTCTCCAAAAGGAACCATGCTCTCCAAATTGTGTGAATTTACCAAAGGGAATTCGGTCATCGGAGAAAGAGGTGTAGCAGAAACACAGCAGAAAGGTACAGAGTGCCGGTGGTCCAAGTACCTCCTGAATCCCAACTCTGATGAACTAAGACTCTAATTAAGGTTAAGCCCAATTCCACTCCTCCAAGATTTCCTGCATGCCCTGGGTGGAGGGGGTCCCTGACGATGGGTGGTGCTTTCCTACGACAATGTTTCATGTAGATGTGGTTAATAGTGGGGAAAGCTTTACCTGTGATGGGCTGAGCTGTATCCACTATTTTTTGATAGGATTTTCTCTTCAAAAGCATACGTGTTTCCCTAGCAGGCTATGACGCAGCCAGTCAATATACTCTCTGCGGCACATCAACAGAAGTTTGTCAAAGTTTTAGATGTCATGCCGGATCTTCGCGAACTCCTAAGGAAGTAGAGGTGCAGCCGTGCTTTCTTCATAATTGCACTTGCGTGCTGGGCACAGGACAGATCCTGCATAATAGTAACACTAAGGAACTCTCCACCTCTGATCGTCCAATGAGGACTGCCTCATGGACCTCTGGTTCCCCCTCCCAAAGTCCTGACATGAAGAGTTCCAGCCCGAAACGTCGACCGATCTTTTCCACGGATGCTGCCCGACCTGCTGAGTTCCTCTAGCGTGTTGTGAGTGTCGATAATCAGCTCCTTGGTCTTGCTGACATTGAGTAAGAGGTTGTTGTTGTGGCACCACCCAGCCAGATTTTCCATTTCCCTCTAAATGCCAATTCATCAACACGTTCCATTCGACCTACAACAGTGGAATCGTTAACAAACTTGAATACGAGGTTGGGTGATTCCCAACCTGTCCAACTGTACTTCTTCCTCAACCCTGTTATCTGCGTCAAAGCCAAGACTGACTATGTCCCAGAAGCTTGACTACTCCCTGCCTGCTGTAGCTCAGTGGGCAGCTACTTTGGCTCTTTAGGGTCACAGGTTCAAGTCAAGTCTCACTCCAGTAACCTGAGCACAAAACTACTTCCAGCGTAGCAAGTTCTGTCTTTTCAATAAGACGTTAACCGAGGCTCCATTTGCCTCAGGAGGTGTAAATCATTCTTAAAAAGAAAAAAGTTGGATTCAGGTACAAGATATTTATCACATGAATATTGAAACACACAACAAAGTGAGTTGTTTGCCACTAACAACCAATAAAATCCAAGGATGTACTTGGGCAGCCTGCAAGTGTCACACATATTCTGCTGCCAACATACCATGCCCCATAGTGCTCAAGAGGACAACACAGAACACAACAAGCAACAAAACAACACAAACCGAGCCCCATTCCTCCCTCCCATCCACCCATGAACATACACAGACCTCCAACAGTCTTCAACAGTATCCAAAATTAATAGCCGTGGAAGAACCAACGTTAGTGATTGCAGCGAGGGATCTTGCCACCCTGCTCCATACCTGATGGACACTTGCAGACGAAACCATTGATGATGTCAGTGCATGCGCCATTGTTGACGCATGGGTTGCTCTCACACTCGTCAATGTCAATCTGGCAGTAGGTCCCGGTGAACCCTGGGGATAAGAACATGGCAGAGTGTTGGTTTGACACCTTGCTTTGAAGACAAGCAAAAATAAACCAGAGAAAAACTTACACAGCAGCAGCAACACGCACACGCAAACTGCTCGAGGAACTCGGCAGGTCAGGCAGCATCTGTGGAGGGGAATAAATTGGCAATGTTGCGGGCTGAGACCCTTCATCGGGGTTTGCTGAGCTTGTGGGTGTTGTTCAAGATTTCCGGTATCAGTAGGATCCTGTGCTTACATGGCAGGAGGTCATTTGACAGAGTGTATGTCACCCTAATCCTACATACCACCTCCAACTTCATCTAAAAGTTTGCATACGATACCACAGGTGTGGAGTGCAAAGTGCAATGATTACGTTGCCTGGGATAACACACAACCAGCTGAGATATTAGGTTTCATTGCGATGTGAGAAATCACACAGGGCACGCCAGCGTGGCGGTTGGCGCAATGCTTTACAGTACCAACGACCCGAGTTCGACTCTGCTGCTGTATGTAAGGAGTTTGTACGTTCTCCCGGTGACCGTGTGGGTTTCCTCCGGGTGCTCCGGTTTCCTCCCACAGTCCACAGACCTACTGGCTGGTAGGTTAATTTGTCATTGTAAATTATCCCGTGATTCGGCTAGGATTAAATCAGGGGTTGATGGGCCAGAAAGGCCTTTTCCGGGCTATAATAAATCAACCAATCAAAAAAAGCTAGGTCAGCTTCTTGGAAGAAAGTAAGTTCTTATTATTAATGGAACTACAGGCAAGTCTTAAGTACTTAGAGGACGGAGAAAACACTTCAAAAATTCCAATTATTCTCGCAGTCTCAATTGGGTATTTCTGATTGGCTGAAACGCAAAAGTGAGGTCACATTATGTGGGTGGAGGATAAATAAAACAAAAACTATGGTTTAGAAGTGGGCTATTCAGCCTTTCATGGTCACACCAGCCAACGACAGATATCAGATTAATTCCACTTCCCAGCTCCAGGTTCCAATCTGGGCCCGTTACAGGTTAACGATATACGTGTTAGCTGTAGCGAGGGCTTCTGCCTCCTCCTCACCCCTACAGGAAGTTTCCACACTCTTTCCCCTCACTGTCCCTTAAACACCTCTAAAATCAGTAACCTCTGCCCGTAAACCAGCTGCTAGTGGCTGAGAGTCTGGGCTAGCAACTGGAGGAGGGAGGCCCGGAGATGGCCTGTTCTGGGGTTGGACGCCTGTCTCTGTGTGTGGAGTGGGAGGGAGAAAAAGGGGCTCACGTTGCTGTTGTTGTTTGTGTTGTTCTGCTGACTGTTGTGGACGTGCTATGTTGGCGCCAGAATGCGTGGTGACACTAGCGGTCTACCCCAGCACATCCTTGTGTGTGTGTTGGCCGTCAACACAAATGAGCATTTTGCTGAGTGTTTCAATTACACATGTGATAAATAAATGAATCTGAATTTGGATAATGGAACAACTTCCCTCTCGAAACTAGTCCTGATAGTAGGCCTGCATCAAAGCTGTCTCCAATAGTGCGGGAGTCTCCGACCGGAAGGCATTCTTCAGAATAGAAGAAAATCCCTTTAGAATAGAGACGAGGAGGAATTCTTTAGCAAGAGGGTGGTGAATCTGTGGAATTCATCCGTAGAGGCCAAGTCATTGGGTAAAGTGGAAGTTGAGAGGTTCTAGATGAGTAAGGGCATCAAATATTACAGAGAGAAGCAAGAGAATGGGGTTGAGAAGGATAATAAGTCAACCATGATTGAATGTCGGAGCAAACGATGGGCCAACTGGCGTAATTCTGCTCTTGTGCCTTGTACCAGATCTCTCAACCCTCTTTGCTCCTCAGAAAATGTCTAACCTGGGTCTAACCCGATCTAACCTGGACGCCTGTGGGGAAGGTGGGAAGCAGAGGAGAGAAGGGTTGGCAAAGGTGAGATGGAGAGAGGGGTTGGCAGAGGTGAGATGGAGAGAGGGGTTGGCAGAGGTGAGATGGAGAGAGGGGTTGGCAGAGGTGATATGGAGAGACAGAGGGTAAGGATAATGGCAGGGGCAGCTGTGAAAGGAAACGGGCCACAGAGCGATTTGAATCAATAGATTACAGATTCATTTCCTCAGTGCAGGAGGGGTCTAAATGCTGGGCGGTGAGCCAGAAGAGACAAGGTAGGATAGGTGGCTTCTGATAAACTATCAGGACTAGTTTCAAGAGGGAAGTTGTTCCATTATCCAAATTCAGATTCATTTATTTATCACATGTGTAATGGAGAGTGGTGGGTGAGTCTCATCGGTGAAAGGGAAGGATGTTGGAACAGTGAAGAGGGAAGCAATCTCCACAGACATGGGGAAGGTACAGGCAGTAATGGGTCAGCAGAGCGTGGAGCCACTCCCAGAGAGCCAGAGGAAAGTTCTGTCAGTTTCTGAGCGTGTCAGTGTGTGAGTGTGTGAGCGTGTGAGTGTGTGTTCACTGAGAAAGAGTCAAGACAGACAGAGATAGTGAGCACAAGAGAGAGGAAAGACATGAAAGACATTGAGATGGGAGGGGTACAGAGGGACGAGATGGGAGGAGAGTGAGGGAGGGGAGGGGGGAAGGGAGAGGGGGAGGGGATAGGGGAGGGGATGGGGAGAGTGGGGGAGGGGAGAGGGGGAGGGAACAGGGATGGGGACAGGGATGGGATCAGGGGGAGACAGGGAGGGAGAGAAAAAGAGATGGGGAGGGAGAGAGAGAGAGAGGGGGGGGAGAGAGAGAGAGAGAGAGAGAGAGAGAGAGAGGAGAGACAGGGACAGGGAGAGAAAGGGAAGGAGAGATAGAGGAGAGAGAGAAAGAGAGACAGGGAGAGGGGGAGAGAGAGAGGCACACACAGAAGAGGGGAGAGAGGAAGAATGCAGATATGCACGGGCGCATGTCTCTACATGCATTTCTATGCATGCATGCATATGTGCCAGTCTGCACAGGTCTGAATATCCAACTCAGCATCAAAGTACTGTCTGCTATCCTGGCCCCCAGCCCTCTTCCCCCTCCACCCCACAACGGTAACACAGACACAGCTCCAAGCTCCTGAGGCTGAGAGCATGGATTGAGGGGCCTACCTCTCGGGGTTAGGGGCGGGGAGCATCCTCTCTCATGCCTGCAGAATTCATCAGTTTCAGCCAGCTTTGTTGGCAGACAGGCCAGCAGGACTGGCAGTGAAAGCTATTGAGCAGTAAGGTTCAAAGGGAAAGCTATGCAAAGTAGGATGATGGCCCTTTCTCTTTTTCCTTTCCACAGGAGAGCAACTGGAGTCTAAGTGCCTTTGTGGGTTTACAGATCCCTGTCTGGTGTGACAGTAATGTAGTATGTGAGTGACAGGCTGTGTTGAAAAGCACTGGCATCATACAGTATACTTGTGTCTGCACAATGGACTATTTACATAGTAACGTAAAGCGGATTCCAAACGATGGGATTAATTGGAGGTTCATTAAAATAGAATACATTGCATAATTAACCTTTCTCGGGCCCTACTTTCACGGGAAGTAGACCTTTTCATCTTTCTGTCAGTGACAGAACAGCCATATCTGGTGTGAACTAGGCTGGTAGTTCTTGAGAAGCAGGCTGAGACTGAAGACGTACAGTCGCTGTTATACGCCAAGGTGCATGCACTCTACGTTAGTGCCTTAGGCCAGCAAATCCTCAAGCCAAGTTTGCAACTACTCAGTGGTGGCAGTGCAAACACTCGAGTTCAGTATGATGTTCTCCTTTAACGGAGAACGCCTGCCTGAGTTTATTTAACATGGGGAAGCTGGCACACAGGCAAACACCACGTGACCCTTGACAGATCAGGGTCAGGGCCCGGTGACGCGGCATCCAAAACGACTGGGGCCCCTTCACGGTTGCAGCCTTCCTCCGCCTTCACTACCGTTGTGACGTGACGTCATCTTCTGCCAGCTCCACCACTGAGGTCTTGGTTGGATCGCTCTTTCTTTGACCTTACTGCCAGGGGTGACCCTGCCAGGAGCTAGGCTCCAGACAGAGTCGTTCTTGGGATGTCAGGAACTCACAACCCTCTCCAGCGCGACAAGATGGTGATATAGACCAACACTGCATGAAAACAGGCCCCTCAACCCAGCTCGATCAAGGTGTTTTCCTGACGTAGGCCAAATTGCCCGTATTTGGTCCATATCCCTCTGAACCTTTCCTATCCATACACCGGCCTAAATTTCTTTTCTTTACTGCAATGTGAGCCGCCTCAGCTCCTCATTCCAAATGCCCATCGTCCCGTGTGGAAAAACCTATCCCTCAGGATCCCTAAAACTTCCCCTCTTACCTTTAACCTGTGCTCTCTAGTTTCATCCTCAAAGTTATTATCATGTTACCGTACAGTGCCTTGAAATTCATTTTCTCATAGGCATTTACAGGATAAAATTTAAAAAGAAACTTGTGTGTTTCCATACTATAGGAAGGATGTGATTAAGCTACAGAGGGTGCAGAAAAGATTCTCAAGGAAAGAATCATAAAAAATTATACACCGACAGACCCATTCCACAAAAGAATCTGTGAAAATAAAAGTAATACTAAGGACATGAGTTGTAAAGAGTCCTTGAAAGTGGGTCTGTAGATCATAAAATCAGTTCAGCATAGTGGTGCCTGAAGTGATCCACACTGGTTCAGGAGCCTGATGGTTGTAGGGTAATAACTGTTCCTGAACCTGATGGTATCCTGAGAAACAGTCAGTAACTACCCATCCCATAATTTTATGAACCCCCTAGAAGGTCACCGCTCAGCCTCCTTCACTCAAGAGAAAACAATCCCGGCCCACTCAGTCTCTCCTCATAACTCAAGCCCTCCAGTCCTGACAACATCTTTGAGAATCTTTTCTGCACCCTCTCTAGCTTATCACATCCTTCAACACACAATATTCCAGGCGGGGTCTCACCACCATCCTTTACAGCTGCAACATGGCTCTCCAACTCTTGTACTCATTGCCAAATACAATGAAGGCAAGCTCACTACATCCCTGCTTCATCACCTTGTCTCCATGTTTTGGGGCTTTGAAGGAACTTGTATCCCTTGGCTTCTGTGTTCTGCAATACTCTCCAAGGCCCTGTCCTTCACTGTGGATGTCCTGCTCTGGTTTAACTTTGCAAACTGCACCGACCCGCACTTGTCAGAGTCAAATTCCATCTGCCATTCCTCACCACTTACCCAGATGATCTAGATTCTGTTATAACCTTAGACAACCTTACTCATTCTCCCCCACACCAACATCTTTGGTGTCATCTGCAAACTTACTAAACAAGCTATCTACATTCTCATCCACGCCACTTGTACGGCCAAACGCAGTGGACTAGCACCAATCCGTGTGGCACCCCACTGGTCACAGGCCTCCTGTCCGAAAAACAGCCCTCCACGAGCAACCTCCCACTCCTTCCACCAAGCAAACTCTGTATTATAACTTGAGAGTGAGTGTGTAGATCTTAGAGTCAGTTCAGAGTCGTGGTGAGTGATGTTATCCATGCTGGTTCAGGAACTTGACAGTTGTAAGATAATAATTGTCCCTGAACCTGGTGGTTTCTTTGTGACCATCCACCTTATCTATGGGACTCGTGACTTCATGATTCTCTATAAGGTCACCTCTCAGCCTCCTTCACGACAACTTTAGAGTGATACAGTAGAGAAGCAGGCCCTTTGGCCCACAGTGCCCATGCTGACCATCAGTCACCCAATTACACAACTCTAACATTCATTCTTCCCACATTCACTTCAATTTTTCCCAAATTATACCACTCACCCACACACTAGGGGCAATTTACAGTGACAGTTAACCTACCACTTCGGGTTGTGGGAGGATACCAGAGCACCTGGAGGAAACCCACATGATCACAAGGGGGGCATGCAAACTCCACGGAGACAGCAACCAAGGTCAGGATCAAACCTGGATCTCTGGCACTGTGAGGTAGGCTAGCTCACTTCAGCCCACATCTGTGGGAAGAGACCAGGTTTCACGTCATAGACCCTTCATCATTTACAGTAAAATCCCTTTTTTAAAATATTCTCCCCAATTCTCTCCAGATTCTTCCCAATCCTTGATTCCAGGACACAGACTGGGGAGGCCAACACACAAGATCCCCAAATCCATTGCAGTGTGGTTGACATGGGCGCCCTCTTACTTGGCTCACAAAGACTTAGTTCCAGGAGCAACGGGGGGCAGGATAATACACGCTGACCCTGCTAATAATGTTCATTCTGTAATAATTACGAATAAATGGAGAAAAGGGATACCATCCCCTAATTATTCCATGAGCCTGTCCTTGTCAAACAAGATGGGATGATCCAGAGCATGAGAGGTTTCACAACTCCCCAAATAGTTGTTTAAGTTCCAGGGATAAGGACAGGGGTTTATCAATCCCCAGATTGGAAACTCAGATCCCTTTGGGTATTATTAAGAAATAATAAAGATTTTACAAAATCTAAGAATAGGTTAGAAGTCTCAGTTTTAAACTTGCTGGGGTTGAATCTGAACTTGTGATTGATTAGTAAACTTCATAATAATGTTTATGATGTAATAATGAATTCAGGTTTAGTCTATTCATTCACAATTATTAGATTAAAAACATTACTTGAGCATTATAAACATTATTGCCTGAGCAGAATTTGTCTCCCAAAGTAACTTCCTAGAATGATTCCAGTTAAATATTATTTGCCTCTGTATTCAAATGCATTTCCCCTTACAAAAGCTAGCCTACAGGCATTGTTGTCGTTACTCTAAGCACTTGGCGAATGGGGACGCTCACCTGTAAGTCACTACCGAGTCCATGGCTCCTGACGCTAACAGATATACAACATGCCACAGACATTGATACAATGGTGTAGCTAACAGAGCAGTGGCTTCTCAATTCTAGGCACCAGAGCTCAGTTCAGATCTCTGGTATTGTCTATAGAGAGTCTGCATGTCCTCTACAATTGCATGTGTGTCCAGTTCAAACATCCCAAAATAGACCGGTCAGTGGGTCAATCAGCCTCTGCAAATTGTCCTTAGGATACAACGAGTGGAAGAACCTGGAGGGAATTGGGGAGAATATTTTAAAAAAGCGATTTTACTGTAACTAATGAAGGGTCTACAACCCTAAACCTGGTCTCTTCCCACAGATGTGGGCTGAAGTGCAGAGTATCCTCAGCAACTTCTGTTCCTGCTTCTGATTTGCATCACCTGCGGTTTTGTTTAATTTCACTGGACAAAAGAAAGCTTAAAGATCAGCTTTATTTGTCACACGCACAGCGAAACTTACAGTGAAAGGTGCCGTTCGCGTTGGCGGCCAGCACAGCCCAAAAGATGTGCTGGGAGCAGGCCGCGAGTGTGACCACATTTCTGGAGCCAACGTAGCATACCCTCAGCTCACTGACTCAAAACCGCATGTCTTTTTGGAATACGGGAGGAAACCGGAATTCCCAGAGGAAATCCACATGGTCACAAGGAGAGCATACAGATAGTGGTGGGAATCGTCAGATTGCCGGTGCTGTGAAGCGTTATGCTAACCACCACACTGCCGTACCACCCCTACTGATGGTCAGCTTATGGACTTGACGAACCAGAAGACTCGTGTCTATGCTGTATAGATCTATCACAAGGCAAGTCAGCGTCCCTCCGATACGCACTCTACAACGGGAGCATTGAGGAGAACCGTGACAGTGCCTTGGCTTATCTGTGGCACATAATATTAAAACAAAACACTTGTCTGCACTTGCTGGGACTTAAGTCAGGGAGAGAGGGTGAGCCCATTGGGATATTTTTCATTGAAGTATCAGAGAAAGAGGACTGATTGTATATAAAGCCAGAATGAAGATGAGGTGGAGATTTAGCATAACCTCAAATAACACCCCTACCAGAGATGAACAGCCTTTGACACTCAATATATTAAGTTCGTGCATTGAAAATGAACTTAAATATCGGTCTGCTGCTGACAAGTCTCACACTCAAGCCATCCTCTCCTCCCAGCCCTCGGCTAAACACGGGACCTTCACGCGTCTCTGCGATAATCTAATGCCCCAGCAGCTGGAAGCCTGTGACCAACACTTCTAAGCTGCCTCTAAAGGGATTGGGAGATACATTTTGGCAGGGCAGCTGATACACACTTCTCTCCTGTAGCTACTGTTAAATGCAAAACCTCCCTTCCAGAGCCCGGCATTAAAAGGCAAAGCAATTTTTTTTTAATTATTGAAAGCTTTCCCCAGGGAAAAATTTAAACTCCACTGAAGTCTCAAAGGTTGAAATTAATGATGGAGGGAATATTCGGCTTCCCAATATGTGGCGTACAGGCAAACAAAGAGGATTTCCTCAGTGAAAGGGGGCAGGCCAATTCTCCTGTACTCTGCCGCATATTAACATTCAGATCACACGCCCAGTGTCTCGTTCCCACCTCCTCTTTGGCTCACAGCAGCTTCAAGGTCTGAAACTAATCTAGAGGTGTTTCCCCCCCCACCACCAACCCCCGTTCTGTCCCACATCTCTACAGCAAGACCATAACAGTAGACCCTCACTCCGAACAGCAGCGTCAAACTGTTACAGTGTGTGTGTGTGTGTGTGTGTGTGTGTGTGTGTGTGTGTGTGTGTGTGTGTGTGTGTGTGTTTTAAATTGTCTGGCTGTCCATGTGGCTTTTTCTTCAATGTAAACCCTCACTGAAGGTTGTAAGTTGAACGTAATGGCTTGTCGGAGCATTGCGCGGTAAGGAGAGAAAAATTTCAATGTGGGGAGGATTCTACCACCGCGCCCTTCCCCCTCGCCATGCCATCTTTCCTCATTTTCCCTTGCCCTGTGAGCAGAGGCATAAAGGATGCAAAATTCGGGACAGGGCTTGTATGGACAGATATTGGACAACTGAAAGGGGCGGTGCCATAGTCTCGGGGGAAAGGGGCGACCACATAAAAGTGGAAATCTCTCGGAGGGCTGGACTCCAGACAAACATTTGGACTCCGAGTCATTGTTAAACAAGGATGAAAAGGTTATGGAGATCAGGCAGGAAAGGGGAGGTTACTCCTGCTCCTATTTCTACCTCGCTTTAGGCCATTCAGCTCATCACCCTTATTAGACCCCTGACGAAGTTACTGTGGCTGGACGCTCCAGGACCACAACAGACAGCCCAGCAGAATTCAGTCTGACTCAAAGAAAGCCCTGATTCTTTTTTTTTTAAGATTAGTTTTTTTTTTGGGTCACATGTACATTGAAACAGACAGCAAAATGTGTCACTTGTGTCACAACAAAATCGGAAAGGATTGATTTGAGCACCGCGCAAGAGTCGCCCCGCTTCCACTGCCAACCTAGTCACTATCTTAACCCATACGTCTTTGGAACGTGGACAGAAACTAGAGGAAACACACGTAGTCACAGAGACAGTGTACAAACTCTTAGCAGATAGCATTGGGTATTGAACCCCGATCTTACAGTGGGCACTGTAATAGCTTTACACTTACCACTACACTACCTGAGAACTATCCACTGGGTCCTGTAGATGGTCAATTCTGCTCTCTCCCTCTGCCCTGCAATAGCCCAGTGGTGGTAACATCATTCTCTGCACCTAAGTTTAACCGCAAGCTATCCGCTGGAGGAACTCAGCCAATCGAGCAGCATCTCTGAGGAGGGAGGGAAGGCAGGAAGAGGGAATGGTGACATTTCTGGTTGAAATCCTGTGTCTGGTCTTAAGGCGGCATCCTGAACTGTTGACGATTCTTCTCCCACGCCCTCACTGACGCTGATCAACCTGCTGAACTCCTCCAGCAATAACTCTCTATTGCACCAGACTCAAGCACCTACTGCTCCTGTGCCTTTAGGTGCTACTGTAAAAGGGAACAACCAATTACCGTCAGACGACTCAAAGACACTGGAATAGGGGAAGCTTTATAGAGGTCGGCAACAACATGAAAACAGGCAATAGCTGTTCTACAAGCCCTATCACGCACCTCCTACAGAGTGATTCTACCTCTTTTTGCAGCACTCCGGTCCAATTTCATCCCAATTTTACTCAGTTTTGGTCCCTCCGTTTGCAAAGAATAAACCTGTTTAGTAATGCCTGTTTTTTAAAATACAGAACATTCAACATGAATATGCCTCTCTGAAAGCATTTTAAATGCCACTATCATATCTGTTTCCACCACTGCCCCCACAGCCCGTTCCAGGCACCCACCACTCTTTACATTAAAAGAAAACCTGACCTGTAGATCTCCTTTAAAATTTGCCCCCTCTCACCTCAAATACATGTCCTCTGGTATTTAATATTTCTACCCTGGGATAAAGATATCCCAATCAATGCCCCTCATGATTTTATAAACTTCTATCAGCTTTCCTCTCAGCCTTCGACACTCCAGAGAAAACAACCCAAGTTTGTCCAAAGTCACAGCCCCTAATCCAGTCGGCATCCTGGTGAGCCTCCTCAGAACCCTTTCCACAGCCTCCGCATCCCTGTTGGAATCAGGGACCCAGAACTGCACACAATTTATTTCTGCTGCTTACTTCACGGAGGTGGTGAGAGGGGGGCCCTTACCTGGCATACAGATACATGTGAATTCCCCAATGCGATCGAGGCAGGTGGCATCATTCTGGCAGGGCATGGAGAGGCATTCGTTGATATCCGTCTCACAGCGAGGGCCGGTGTAGCCGTTCCCACACTGACACTGGAAGGAGCCCTCAGTATTCACACACTTCCCAAAGTGTTCACATGGATTGGCCCCTTCGGAAAACAAATAAACACATGGAACTTAAACAGAAACAAAAGCAATACGACACACTTCAGGGGGAAATATGAGGCGAGGCATCAGCATAGGGTCTGATTATCCAAACCTACACTCTCAGTGGCCACTTTACTTGGTACACCTGCGCCCTGCTCGTTAATACAAATATCTAATTAGCCAATCACATGGCGGCAACTCAATGCATAAAAGCATGCAGACATAGTCAAGAGGTTCAGTTGTCACTCAGACCAAACATCAGAATGGGGAAGAAATGTGATCCTGGAATGATTATTGGTGTCAGACGGGGTAGTTTAAGTATCTCAAAAATTGCTGATCTCCTGGGACTTTCACGCACAACAGTCTCTAGAGTTTACAGAGAGTGATGCAAAAAAAAATAAAAGCATCCAGTGAGTGGCAGTTCTGTTGTCGAAAATGCCTTGTTAATGGAAGAAATCAGAGGAAAAGGGCCAGACTGGTTCAAGTTGACAAGAAGGTGACAGTTACCCAGACATCCACATATTCCAACAGTGGTGTGCAGAAGAGCATCTCCAAACGCACAACACATTGAACCTTGAAGTGGACGGGCTACAGGAGTAGACGACCACAAACATATAGAAATGCACTCAGTGGCCAATTTATTAGGTATCTCTTACACTTAATAAAGTAGCCAATGAGTGTATGTTAGGTGTGGAGAACAACAGAGTGTAAATCCAGATACAAGATGATAAGAGGCATAGATAGACAGCCAATGCCTCTTTCCCAGGGCGGCAGACAACAGACTTTTAAGGTGACTGGAAGAAAGAATAGTGGGGACGATAGGTTATTTTTTTTTTTTACACAGAGAATGGCAAGTGTACTGCCAGGGGTGATGGTAGAGGCAGATACACTAGGGACATTTAAGACAGTAAAATGTAACATGAGAAGAATTTGTTCATCTAAAGTGAGACAGTGAAAAGATGCAACTTCTGGGAACTCCAGTTGTTACCCAACATCTAATGGGACAAACTGTTGTCACTTCCACCAGCTCCACTGGACAAAGTGTTCATCCGTACCTATTGAGCACTCGTCCACATCCTGATTGCAAGCAGGCCCGGAGAATCCCGAGGGGCACGTGCAGATGGCTTCCCCGTTCACTGGGTTGGTGTCACAGATGGCCCCTTCGTGACACGGATTGCTAACACAAGCATCCTCGAGGTGGCACAGCAAGCCTGCAAGTCAATGAGGGAAGAGTTAGAAGGTGCCGAGGAGAAGCCAGTGGCTTTGTAGGCTATTACTGGGTGTGGCATGCCAACATTGTGAGCTGGAAACCATCAAAGTGCCAAATCAGCCCACAGCCTGGTCAGGAAGCATCTGAGGAAACAGAAAGAGAGCTAACCTTTCACGTCACAGAACAGAAACAGGCCCTTCGGTCCACCTAGTCCTTACCAAACTAATACTCTGATTAGTCTCATCGTTCCCAGATCATAGTTCTCCACACCTCTCTCATCCATGCCCTAACCTCTCTTAAGTGTTGAAATCGAAACCACATCCAACACTTCCGCCAAGTTTTCAAGTTCTAAGTTCACTGTATACATGCCATTCAACTGTATACATGTGTAAAGCTAAACAAAACATTCCTCAGGGACGAGGGTGCAAAGTACTGTCCATATATCACATACACCACATAAAATAATATTAACAGATAAATTACTCTGTAGATGTGCAAGCTGACATAAAGTGCTTATACGATATATAATTAAATATACAACAGTATATTGTTACTAGTGCTCTCATAAATAATATATTCCACACTCTCACCAAGTAAAAAAAGCTCTCCCTCATGTTCCCTTTGTAGGTTTTACCTTGCACTGTTAACCCTTAGCCTGCTTATATTTAACCCATTTATTTGTATACCTATATATGTGATCTGAGACTTATTGTCTGAAGGGTTTCTAAACAAAACCGTGAACTCTGTTTCCTGTTGTACCAATGCTGTCTGATCTCTTTGGTGTTGCCAGCAATTTCAGTTTTTATTTCAGACTTACAGCGGTTGCAGGTTTTGATTTCTCCGACTAGTGGTTTTGATTATATATACATGCAGTATAGAGTGGTAAGCATGGAACCTGGCCCTCTGGCCCAACACGTCTTCCAGACCACCCAGTATCCACCCACCTTGATCCCACTCAGATCCAACCCAATCTCCACGCATTGCCCTCAGCTCACTCTAGATCCCACCTCGCACCTCCGCACTCAGAGCTGCTTACACTGGCCAACTACCCACCAATCCACACGACGTTGGAACATGGGAGCAGCCAACATCGTCACAAGAACATACCAGCATCTCACAGACTGCACCGGTCACGGGGAAGATTTCCAGGGTGACTGAGGGACTAGTTTTTCCACGCAGAGGACTGGAAATAGAACGAGCTGCCAGAGGAAGTAGTAGAGGCAGGTACGGGTAAAAGACCCTTGGACAAGTAAACCGATAGGAAAGGTTTGAGGGGACCAACATGGGCAAATGGGGCTACCTCAGCACTGTAGTCAGCATGGCCAAGTTGGGCCGAGTGGCCTGTGTCTCTGCTGTATGACTGACCACATAGGTAGCAGTGGGTCAAGAAGATAACTCAGGGTCACTGCTTTAAGAGCAAACGCAACAAAGCGTGGACTTTTGTCACTGTGTCATTGGCACCTATGACATCGGTTGAAAGGGGGAAAAAGGCCTTGTGCAATGAGTATAGGAAGAGGCTGAAGAGCAGGACCTGCAAAGTAGCAATCTCCGATTACTGCCAGCGCCACGTGCTCGCCAGGGCAGGAATAGAATGATAGTGCAGGTGAATGAGTGGCTGAGGAACTGGTTCAGGGAGCAGGGATCATTGGGATCTCTTATGGGGAAGGTATGACATACAAAAAGGATGGGTTATACCTGAACCCGAAGGGTCCAATATCTTTGTAGGCAGGTTTGCCAGAGCTGTTTGGGAGGGTTTAAACTAATTTGGCAGAGGGATGGGCGCCACAGTGAGAAGGCTGAGGATGGGGCAGCTGGTATATAACTCAATGCATTGTGGGGAAGGACAGGCAGATGATTGGGTAAAATTGCAGTCAGTGGGATGAGTTGAAGTGTAACACGGGGACAAAATCAAAAATGATGATCAATACAGGGCTGAAGGTGTTATATTTGAATGTATGCGGTGCATGGAATAACATAGATAATCTTAGAGCGCAGTTAGAGATTGGCACTTTGGTAGAAAAAAACAAAGATGCAGACGATTTTCTAAACGGGGAGAAAGTTCAAAACCCAGAGGTGCAAAGGGTCTTGGCTGTTCTTGGGTAGGATTCCATAAACATTAACTTGCAGGTTAAGTTGATGGTGAGGAAGACAAATGCAAGTTTAACACTCATTTCAAGAGAACTAGAATATAAGAGCAAGGATGAAATGCTGAGGCTTTATAGGTGGCCCAAAATGTTGACTGCTTATTCATTTCCATAGATGCTGTAGATTCTGCCTGACCTGCTGAGCTCCTCCAGCATTGTGTGTGTGTGTGTGTGTGTTGCTTTATAAAGCATTAGTCAGATCACACTTGAGAGTATTGAGAGTGGCTTTGGGCCCATATCTAAAAGATGTGCAGGCATTGAAGTGGATCCACAGGAGGTTCACAAGAATGATTCTGGGAATGAAAGGGTTAACATATGAGGAACATTTAAATACTTTGAGCCTATACTCACCAGAGTTTAGGAGAATGAGGGGGAATGTCATTGAAACCTACCAAATATTGAAAGTCTTAGATAGAGTGGATGATTCCTATAGTATGGGAGTTTAGAACCGGAGGTCACAGACTCAGAATAGAGGGACGTCCATTTAGAACAGAGATGAGGAGGAATTTCTTTAGCCAGAGGGTGGTGAATCTATGGAATTCTTTGCCACAGACAGATGTGGAGGCCGAGTCATTGGGTATATCTAAGGTAGAGGTTGATAGGTTCTTGATTAGTGATGGCGTCAAAGGCAATGGAGAAAAGGCAGGAGAACGGGATTGAGAGGAATAATAAATCAGCCATGGTTCAAATGTGGAGCAGAATCAATGGGCCAAATGGCTTCATTCTGTTCCTATGTCTCCAAGTGAATGCAAAACGGAGGGTGGGGAGGAAACAAATGCAGATCATTACCTGTCTTCCCAACGGGGCACTCGCAGAAGAAGGACGCCACTCGGTCGTGACACGTGGCGCCATGGAAACAGACCGCCGTGGCACAGTCGTCGATGTTCTCGCTGCAGTCATCCCCCGTCCACCCGTTGACGCAGACACACGTGTGGCTGCCTTGAGTGTTGAAGCAAGTGCCGCCATTATGGCAGGCATTGGGCTGCAGGTGACACTCGTCGACGTCTTCAGTGCAGAACTGACCTGAAAGGGCACGATCGTCAGAGGGTCAGAGTCCCGCAGATAACAAAAGTATTTCTATGTTACATATTTAGTCAAATGATCAATCAGGCTCGAATATCCCTCAAAATAATTCAGTAAGGTCAGAAGCTGGCTCAAGTTGGTACAGTGTCCATTGTCATAGAAATACAATTCGAAACAGATTGATAAAGAAAAAGACTGGCTTTATTTGTCACAGGTACGTTGAAACGTACAGTGAAATGTATCATTTCCTTCAAATCAGATTAGTGAGGATTGTGCTGGGCACAATCTATTTACTATTTACTATTTGTACATCTATTGGAATGTGGGAGGAAACCAGAGCACCCTGAGGAAACCCTCGCAGTCACGGGGAGAACTCGGAGGCAGCGGAGGGAATCAAACCCCGTTCTTGCAGCTGGTGCTGTGAAGCCTGGCAATCACTTGCTGTGCTACCATGCCGCCCAGTCCAGGATTGCCAACACATCCCCGGCCAGAGTGGCGTGGTTACCTGCCTGGTGATCCAACAGATCAAGCTAACTACTGGAGAAGCAGTGTCATATTCCACCACAGCAGTTGCTTATTAAATAATTAAAGATTCAAATACACTTATTATCAAAAAACGTATAAATTATACAACCTTGACATTTGCTTGCTCACAGGTCGCCACAAAGCAAGAAACCCAAAATAAGCCAATTAAAGAAAAATAAAGAATAAAAATAAGAAGACCATCACTCAATACATAAGAGAAAGGGGGAAAAAAGACAAATCAAGCAAACAGTAGCATTCCAATCCAAAACTGAGTCCTCAGATCTGTACCCTGGGATAGGCCCAAAGCCTCATTTATCAGTTCATCCTATTAGCGGGCACGGAGCACAGCAGTCGGGGCAGTCTTTGTAGCCTCAGCTCCATGGAGATGACCATCGGGGAAAGAGTGGGATAATCCGCTGTCATCCCACCTGGCACCCTGACTTTACAGATTATCTGGGCCAGCGTTTAAATGTACTTTAAAAAAAAAGTACCTCATTAACAGTGAACATGAAAAGCCTGGACCTTTGCAAAAGCCCCTCAGGTTCACTAAGGTCAAAGTAGGAAATCTGTCGTCCTTATGAGGAGATTCCATGCAAGGTAGCAAACCCTTAAGTGCCCTAATCAGCTACTTAATTGGATCATAACCACTGCGTCAATATAGAGAATCTGGGAGAAGTGGGGGTTCACACTGTAGCAGCGGTTCAAGAAGTTGGCTCAGCACCACCTTTTCTTCAGTGTAATTAGTGACAGGCATAAACACTGGTTTCAGGTGACACCCACCTCCTGGGAAATTAATACACACCACAAAATATATTCAACGTACAGCACCAAAGCAGGACATTTATCGCCCCCCCCCCCCCCCCGGAAACATAATGCACCCTCACAACCTGTTTAATTCAATCCTGTCATTTTTATCCTTTCATCCTTAATAGTTGATCCAGCCTTCCATTACATAGTTAATGAGCGAGGTCGGAAGAGAATGGCCAGAATGATGGTTGAAGCTCAATAACCAGACGTGGTGTGCAGAAAAAAACACATCAGATCTTGAAGTGAGTGGACTACAGTGGCAGAAGATCACAAACACACAGCGCTGTACAAAAGTCTTAGATAGGCGTGCACAGACACACACAAAACAAGTGTGCCTAAGACTTTTGCACAGTACTGCAGTAATTTTATGCATTGCACTATACGCTGCTGCTGCAAAAAGGACTAATTTCATATGTGAGTGATGATAAAAACCTGATTCTGATAGTGGGCTCTGCTGTGGCAGAGAGTTGAAAGGGGGCAGGGGGAGGGGAATCATGGTTGGGAAGGGGGAAGGGAGAGGGGAGGGAGTGGGAAGCATAGAGAGACATTCTGTAATGATCATTAAACCAATTGTTTGGAATCAAATAACCTTGCCTGGCGTCTCAGGGCTGGGTGTGTCTGCACACGTGCCACCTCCCGGCCTTGACACTCCTTCTCTGCCACCTGTCCCACACCCCTCCCGTGACGCTCCACCCTCGATATTCCCGACATCCTTTGCTCCTGCCAGAATTACAAGCTCACTCTCCATTCCATGTTGACAAATACAGTACTGTCCAGAAGTCTTAGGCACCCTATGTGCTTAAGACTTTTGCACAGCACTGTACACTCAGTTGCCACTTTATTAGTTACAGGAGATACCTAATAAAGTAGCCACTGAATATATAGTAACTTTTTCCTCTTTTCAAAGATGATTAGAGAGCGACAATATTACCATTAACATCTCATGAGCAATTAGACAAAAAAATTCCCAAATCATAAATACAAATCCTTCCACCTTTCATTGGGTGATAATGGTATCTTACCTGCCCTGCTAATGTTATTCTTGCTAATGCTGACATACCTGTCCACTCAGGTGTACACTGGCAATTGTAGGTGTTCACCCCATCGATGCAGGTCCCACCGTGCCCACAGTTGTGCTTGGGGCAATCGTCAATGTTAATCTCACAATTCTGTCCCTCAAAACCTAATGAGGAAAGAAAGAAAACGAGGATCAAGCTTCCTGAATAATAAACTGAACTGCAGCCCGAATTACTGGAGTTCAATGCAGGTGAGACGACACCTAGAGCTATACTGTGCAGCCTGGACTTTCAATATAACTTGCAGTGGAGGCAAGTTAGAGAAGGTTCAACAGGTTGATTCTCTTGGGCAAAGAAGCCATCTTACAAAGTGAGGTTGGGCATGTTGGGGCCATGCTCATAGTGTCAGGAAATGTAGAGGAGGCTTGACCCAAACACAGAGCAGCATAGACAATTTAGCACTTTAATAATAAACTGCAAAATAACAAGCCACAGAACAGATACTTAACGACAAGGCAACTGAGTAACTGAAGGCTAGGAGCGACTGGTTGGTTCAATAGGTGGTCAAGGACTGTGGATGAGAGCTGGGTTTAAATAGGTTGCAGGTAATGATTTGGAAACAAGTCACAGGTGACTCCTGCTAGCCTGGTGGTACCTGCCTACGCAGGCCTGACACATTGGGCTTTAGAAAACTGAAAGGTGATCTTATTGAACATATGACTGAGAAAGGGATTGACCAGCGTGGGATGTTAGGACAGGATGTTCTACCCCCACCCCCCAAACCCCGTGGGAGAATCTAGAACTTGGACTAAATTAAGCCAAGGATCAAATTTCTTTACAGAGAGTTGAAAAACTTTGGAATTCTCCACCTCCACAGAGATGACTTATTGAATATATTCAAAGCTGATGTTTGGACAACATGGGGAACAGGCAGAAAAGTGAATTAAGGCCCAGGACCAGCCGTGATCCCACTGAACCATGAAGTAGTGATAAGGTGCTGAATGGCCTGTTCCAGCTTCATTTTTGAAGGCTGTGAGTGAGCAGAGTTACAAAGCCCACCAATTCGTATTGCAAAGTATCTTTTTATATCTACATTGATTGTATAAAGTGCTTCTATATAACTATTCAGAGAACACTGTGTGGGTTTGCAATTCATAATAAAAAATATATACCAAAAAAAAGCATTAAAACTTTTTCATTCTTCAACTTTGCATTAATAGTAGTAACATATTTTTTAAAGGATAGCACCATTGTCACTTACATGGCCCCCCTGTGTTGATACACTCTGTCATTGGGAGGCGAGGAGAAGATGGCAGCGCAACACAGCGCATGCAGCCGCTCCGGAATGATATCGGTATTTGTTAAGTAGGTACCGTGCACAATCCTGATTTGATGGAGACAGACGTGAGAAGCACGGAGGAACATCTGGAGAAACTTCTGAAATGCCTGCTTCGCTGCCGCTGCTACTGTGCGATCGAGAATCTCCGGAGGGGAAGGCCCCAAATCCTCGGCTTTGCCTATTGCTTGGCAGCCAGGGCTGGCGTCGAAGCGCTCAGCAGAGATGGTGCTTGGTGCTCGGTGTTGGAGGGCTGTGGTCGGGTGCTTCCAGGGTGCTGCATCGGCAAGTTTGCGGTGCTGGAGGTTCATGGCAGGGACAGTTTTTCTTCCTTCTACCGTCTGCATGAAATGATGGGACTTTCGAGAGACCTTGAGACTTTTTTTTTACCGTGCCCATGGTCTGTTCTTTATCAAATTACAGTATTGCTTTGCACTCTTGTAACTATATGTTATAATTATGTGGTTTTCGTCAGTTTTTCAGTCGGTTTGTCTTGTGTTTCTGTGATATCATACTGGAGGAACATTGTATCATTTCTTAATGCATGCATCACTAAATGACAATGAAAGAGGACTGTGTGTCCTCATAATCTAATTGGTTCCCTCCCCAAGCATCCTGCAGTACAAGAAGCCCGGACAAGTGCCGGTGAATCGCTGTTCCACACCAGTCTGGCCACATACAGGGGAGTGGCAGGACAGTGGGGTTGAGGAATTCATCTTTAGTCCACGAAGGTTGAGATTATGTCCAGGCAACAAAGTGTCAGCAGAGTAGGGGCTTTGATAATATTGCGATAATAGTTAGAAAATTCACAAGGATAAACAAAAGTCTGGGGTCACAGGCGTGCAGGAGGCATGAGAGAAGTGGCCCCATAGATAGGGGAGTCGGTGAGACTGGAGGTCAAGGCCTCGTGGTCAGAGTCCGGTCATCGGCGAGCCCAGAGCTCGAGCCCTGGAGTTCAGGGTTATCACTTGAAGCCCCGTCATCGGCGAGTCCTGGGGTCAATACAAAGCCCAAAGGTCAATTGGAGTCAAGAAGATGAGGCCCAACGGCCAAAGCTCTGACTCTGGGAATCCACTGGGGAAGCCGGAGGACCAATGCCTGTGAATCCCTGGGTCCACTACAGGCTGGAGGCGGCCTGTCCTGGGTTCCGAGACTATATATGTGCATGGGACTCACTCTCCTGCTGGTGTCTTGGGCTCGTTGTGTTTTGTTTTGCTGTGTTCTGTGTTGTTCTGCCGAGCATGGTGGGTATGCTATATTGTTGCCAGAATGTGTGTTTGCTCCCAGCACATCCTTAGCTTGTGTCTGTTAATGCAAATGCCACATTTGTGTATGTGATAAATAAATTAATCTGAATCTCAAAAGCACTGAGCACTGGGACATTCCCCTGGACAACTCCAACTCCGAAAAGAAGCGGTTTCCAATGTCGCCATGCTTTGATGTGGGGTAGCAGGGGTATTTTACTGAATATGAACAGAGTGAGCTCTTATTCAAGAAGGTCAAGACCCTGTGGATTGAATCATTACGACATTGACAATGACCACGTTGACCGCTCTCTCCTTCAGCTGTTTCACCTTGCAGGAACCACGGAAAATCACCTGAGGCAGGACAGTAAAGGCATCCGTTAGTCTTGCGAGACCATGGATCTGCGCCTGGAAAGTCTTCACTCTCCAGGGCACAGGCCTGGGCAAGGTTGTATGGAAGACCAGCAGTTGCCTATGCTGCAAGTCTCCCCTCTCCACGGCACCGATGTTGTCCAAGGGAAGGGCATTAGGACCCATACAGCTTGGCACCAGTGTCGTCGCAGAGCAATGTGTGATTAAGTGCCTTGCTCAAGGACACAATACACGTTGCCTCGGCTGGGGCTCGAACTCGCGACCTTCAAGTTGCTAATCCAATGCCTTAACCACTTGGCACAGTAGCTTAGTGTTTAACACAGTGCTTTACAACACCAGAGACCCAGGTTCAATACCCACCACTGTCTGGGAGGAGTTTGTACATTCTCCCGGTGACTGTGTGGGTGCTCCAGTTTCCTCCCACAGTCCAAAGGCATAGCGATTGGTCATTGAAAACTGCCCGTGATTAGGTTAGGGTTAAGTTGGGGTAACTAAGCTGCTGCAGCTCAAAGGGCCACAAGGCCCACTTCGTGCTCTATCTCTCTTCATTTCAATATGGTGGGGGGAAGCACTGGCTTTGTGCTAAACACTTGCTCTTGATTCTAATGGGGAATGGTATTGGGTGGACTGTTGTCCAGGTACACATCAGTCCTCAGCAGAAGTGATTCTTTCCCAAGAGTCATCATGTGTCATGATGGAGAGGCCTCGGTGTTCCTGAGATCCCGAGAGTGATCCCATCTGCAGCTTAGTTCCTGGCTGGGTCACCCATGGCAGTAGGTTCCAGACAAAGAGCGATCCAACCAAGACCTCAACGGTGGAGCTGGTGGGAGATGATGACACATCACAACAGCAGTGAATGAGGAGGAAGGCTGCAGAAGTGAAGGGTCCGCAGTCATCTTGCACTCCATGTCACTGGGCCCTGACCCGGATCAGTCAATTTCCTTCCCCATCCCAAAGACATGGGTTACTAAGTTAATTAGCTTCTGCAATCTTTCCCCAGTGAGAACTGGGGAAGCAGCATGGAAACCGGCCTTTCTGCCCATTGAGTCCGTGCTAACCATCAGGCATCCACTTTATCCTCCTTCACACTCCTATTAACTCTTCCCCAGACCTACACGAGGGTCAATTTACAGAAGCCATTTAACTTGCCAATCTGCACGGTTTCTGGATGTGGGAGGATACCAGAGCACCCAGAGGAAACCAACACGGTCACAGGGAGAATGTACAAACTTCTCACAAAGACAGTGCCGGAAATCGATCGGTGGCACTGTAGAACGCTATGCTCCGGGAGTGCCATTAGCCAGAGGACGTTTTGCCATCGGCCCTGTGCCTTTGTGTTTCCCTTCACTGCTCGAGGCACTCTGCTGACCTCATTTACTGCAATTGATGTGAAATACTTCCAACTGCTTCCTGCTCCATAGAAAAACATTTCCTCCCGAGACCTGTGAGCATGAAAAGAATCCGACATTTGACATAAATGTCCCCCTCAGTTATTCAGGAAGCAATGACTAATTGCCAAGTAGTCGTTTTCTTTTATTTAAAACAAACATTACAAGAAAAGCAAGACCAATATGAACTCGTGACCCTGAATACCAACAATATCTTGACTTTGGTCGTGTTTCCTGTTTGACCACAGTGTTGCCACATCCGCCTGATCTCATCGGCTTGGTTTTCACCAGCCCAGCATCTGTGTCTTCTTACGCTGGCTTGTGGCACCTCGGAGTTCAACGTTTGTCCCAGAAGAAGCTACAAGAACATTTAGGAAAACCAAGCAGGCCCTAAACGGCCTCGTCTTCTTGTTGTGTCCACATTTCCGGCTGCTTTGATCTGTCAATTTCATTAATTGACCTTAGTTGAATACCAGCTGTAAATACTAAAATAAAACCAACAAGTGGCTGCTGTTAATGTACGACTCGCCAAGTGCACGGCTTCTCATGCATGAGATGTAGACTGGTTGTGAATCACTGGTGTGGTACAGGATTAGGTTCAAGGAGTTATTCAGGAAGATTCAGTCACTCTCTCCATGGGCATCTGCTCAGACATGAAGTTCTGAGATTCCTAAAGGCCATCACTGCCTAATGAGGAATAAATCTCCTTGTGAAGCTGCCTGCGTGGTTCAGAGAGGCAGCATCGAGCTGCAGAGACGTGACTTTCTGCAGCCGGACCACGGCTCCCCCTCCTGCCGTAACATTACGGGGGCCGTGATTGTGTAGCGGTCAGTGCAACGCTCCTACAGTCCCAGGTGTCAGAGTTCAGAGTTCAACTCTGGTGCCATCTGTAAGGAGTTTGTATGGGTTTCCCCCGGGTGTTCCGGTTTCCTCCCACAGTCCAAAGCCGTACCGGTCAATAGGTTAATTGGTCTTTGCAAACAATCCCGTGATTAGGCTAGCATTAAATTGGGGGGTGGCTGGGTGGCGCAGCTCATTGGGCTGGAAGGGCCTGTTTTGTGCTGTATCTCAATCTCAGGCTGGGGATTACTAGGTGAGCTATTGGGTGGCACCGCTCGCTGAACTGGAGCAGTGTTCCATGCTGTATCTCTAAATAACTAAATAAATAACAAGCATCTCAATCGCATCTCATCTATTTCCTCCATCTCTGCGCTCACTCTCTCCTCTCCACTCCTAGTCAGGGCAATATCACAGCTTTCTGGTCCTCAGCTCAAACCCCAGCGGCATCTGCACTCAAAGGGTCAACCCTCGGAAGAGGAAGATGGAAGTAACTCAGTGGGAAGGTATGGACATCAGTGGATACCATGGGCTTTATCCCATCTCAGTGTCAAAGCAATAAGCACTTACATTTGCGGAAATACTTTCCCATTGTCTCTCATCTACACTACTCCAGATATGGCCATTCAAACCTGTGGCATCTCCTCCTCTATCATTCACATCTGTATCATCATCCCCCTTCATCCACATCTGTGGCATCTCCTCCTTCATTCACATCTGTGACATTATCCCCCTTCATTCACGTCTGTAACATTCCCTTCATTCACATCTGCAACATCATCTCCTTCATTCACATCTGTAACATCTCCTTCATTCACATCTGTGACATTATCCCCCTTCATCCAGTAACATTCCCTTCATTCACATCTGCAACATCATCTCCTTCATTCACATCTGTAACATCTCCTTCATTCACATCTATAACATCATCCCCCTTCATCCACATCTGTGGCATCACCTCCTTCATTCACATCTGCAACATCTCCTTCATTCACATCTGTGACATTATCCCCCTTCATTCACATCTGTAACATCTCCTTCATTCACATCTGCAACATCATCTTCATTCACATCTGCAACATCTCCTTCATTCATATCTGTGACATCATCTCCATTCATATCTGTGACATCATCCCCCTTCATTCACATCTGTGACATCATCTTCATTCATATCTGTGACATCATCCCCCTTCATTCACATCTGTGACATCATCGCCTTCATTCATATCTGTGACATCATCCCCCTTCATTCACATCTGTGACATCATCTCCTTCCTTCATATCTGTAACATCTTCATTCACATCTGTGACATCATCCCCCTTCATTCACATCTGCAACATCATCTCCATTCATATCTGTGACATCATTTCCTTCATTCACAACACCTCCTCCATCATTCACATCTGTAGCTTCACCTGCCCAAACAAATCTTTCTTAATATTGTTCACACATGTAGCAATGGGTCCCTATTTATTCACGTCTGTAGAAGGATCTTCCCACTAGCTCACACCAGCTTCCCAATGATACACGTCTGTTGAAGCACTGACCTGTGCAGAGTGAGGTCAAGCCGGTGGATCTAACTGAGACCTACGCTGAAGGCATGGTCACTAAGTTGCTGCCCCGGTTTCTCAGAGCCCGAGTCAAAACCCCACCCGGGCAGCTAAGGAACCTAAATTCATGTAATTAACTAAGCCGGGAATCAAAAAGCAATTTCAGTAGTGATAAACACAGAACCAGTTTCTATGTGGTTAGAATCCCTTCAGGTTCACTAAAGCCCTTGCAGTCCGGCTCCAAACCCCATAGTGTAATTAGAACATAGAACATAGAACAGTATAGCACAATACAGGCCCTTCAGCCAGGTTCCACAATATTGTGCCAACCTTTTAACCTACTCCAAAATCAATCCATCCCTTCCCTCCTCCGTAGCCCTCCATTTTTCTTTCATCCATGTGCCTATCTGAAACTTCTTAAATGTCCCCAATTTTCTCTAATTGAGATGTGGCAGGGAACAGCAATCCCCTGATTTAATCCGAGCTAAATCACAGGACAATTTACGATGACCAATTAACCTACCAACTGGTAGGCCTTTGGACTGTGGGAGGAAACCAGAGCACCCGGAGGAGACCCACATGTTACCAGGAGAACATATCAACTCCTTGCAGGCAGCGATGGGAATTGAACCTGGGTCATCTGTAAGGTAAAGCGTTGTGCTAACCACTATGCTACCGTGCCAACGTAGTTATCTGCCCCTATCTTAGCTGTCTAAGTCAACTTAGTTGACTTTTAATTCCTTTTTAATTCAGGAATACTGTATGTCAGCCTTGCAGCCAAACACACTGAAAGTGTAGAAAAATGAGTCTGATTTCCATTCTCACTCTTTTCACATTGAGTTTCACTTAGTCTGGAATAATGATTAGGGCAATAACGACAAATTAAGCCTCTCCGGGATATTGGACAGGAAGGATCATGGCATTTGGGTTGTATGGAATTGAGGTGACTAGCAGAAACAAGGGGCTTCAATCACTCACATTCACTCTGGCATTCTTAAGGGAAAGAAGAAGAGGGTTTCCCCACGTTACAAACACCCGTTTCAAACAATTGAGCGTTTGGATAGTCATGGGATGGATGGGGATGGATTCACCGGGTGCTGTAGCTTTCCCACATCCTTTATCTCCCCCACCCCGGCCACAGCAGTGTGGTGGGGTTGCTGGACTGTGCCGAGCAAAGCTGAGAGAGTTGAGCAAACTTCCCGTCAGTGAGGCCGACTGGCGGCCGGCCACTCCTCCCGTTCCTGCTCATTCTCCCGTCACTACTGTTTCTGCGATCTTCCCTCGCGCACTGTTTCTCGTTACGTCCAGCAGAAAAAATTCAGGTTACGAGAAGTTCCTGGGAATGGAATCTTGTCATAACTCGGTCTCTGCCTGCAGAATGAAGTCTGTTGTGGGGCAGAAACATCAGTACAAACCTGATGGGCCGAATGGCCTATTTCTATATTCTACATTCACTTACAATATCAGGTCCTGGTCGGGAAAGGGTTACTCAGTCACAGTAAAGACTCCACCCAAAGGAAGCAGACCGACAGAGACCCGAGACGGTGTGAATCTCTGCAAGTCCGCCGGGGATGTCAGCAAATTCACGAGTCTGCTGGAGGATAGTGGCGAAAGACAGTCTCCGTTTTGTTGTGTTCTGATGAGCGTACTGCCCCCCACACATCCTTGGGAGTACTGATTATTCACCAAATGACATATTTTGATGTATATGTGATAAATAAATCTTAATCGGAATGTAGATGCCGGAAATCCGGAGCAACACACACAGAGTGCTGGAGGAACTCAGTGGATCAGGTAGCACCTATGGAGGGGAATGGACAGTCGACGTTTCGGGTCAAGATCCTTCACCCGGTCCTGACAAAGGGTCTCAACCCCAAACAGTGACCGTTCGCTTCCCTTCACGCCCGACCTGCTGCGACTCCCCTAACATTTCGTGAGTGTTGATCCCTCCCGAGGAAGCCACGCGCGCTCTCACCTGGCAAGCAGGCACACTCGTAGGTCAGATCGCCGGTCTGCCGGCAGGTTCCTCCGTTCTGGCACTGTGAGGGAGCGCAAGGGACGTAGACGCTCTCGCACTGGCGCCCGGTGAAGCCGGCCGGGCACTGGCAGTGGAACGTGCCGGGGGCGTTGACGCACAGCCCTCTGTTCCTGCAGAGCTTTGGTGCCTTGCACTCGTCGATGTCCGTGCGGCAGTGCTTGCCGGTGAAGCCAGGGGCGCAGGTACAGTTATAGCGGTTGTTCCAGTTGCTGCAGCGGGCTCCGTTGGCACAAGGGTTTGTGGCACAGGCGTCGACCTGCGAGCAGTTCACTCCTGAGCAGGCAAAAAAAAAGAGGGCATCACAGCTCATCACCAAGGAATGGAGAAGTCCTGTGTAAGTGGCAGTACCTGGAAAACCCCATCAATACTTTTCTAGCTTTTATTTAGAGATACAGCACAGTAACACACCCTTCCAACACAATGAGCCTACGCTTCCCAATCGCACCATGTGACTAATTAATCTGCTATCCCATACGTCTTTGGAATGTGGGCGGAAACTGGAGCACCCAGAGGAAGAAGAGGTCATAGAGAGAATGGACAAACTCTGTATCGACAGTGGTGGGAATCGAACCTGGCGGCGGGGGGGGGGGGGGGGGCCTGTAATCGTGTTCTGCTAACTCCTATGCTTTTGTGACACCTCTTTAAAACAATCTCTTTTTGAATGCTAGAATGGCTCAATTAAATGGAATACCAGGGAATGCAGATACTAGACATACCCGGGCATCATCCCTGATGAAGATGGCGGAGTTTGTTATTGAAACGTCGGTTACAATTAATATCTGTACCCGGCTAGAAGCCCTAGTAGAGCTTATTCAAACACATGAATACTTGGAGACACAGTGTGTTATGCACTATCTCAGGAAGGAAATGGACAGGCGATGTTTTAAATCAAGACGCTTCATCTGGGTGTAGAGTGGATGTCCAGGTGAAGGATCTTGTCCTAAAACATCAACTGTCAGAGCCGGAACGTGTGGTGACATTTGTGGGCTGCCCCAGACCATTCTTAGGCATTTCGGTTGTCAAAGCCAATGACACACTTCGCTGTACGTTTCCATGTGATGGGTACATCTGAATCTGAAGCTGTTTGTTCCTCTCCATAGATGCAGCCTGACCTGCTGAGTTCCTCCAGCTTTTTGTATGTTACCTCACTCAAGTGGCTGCCCTTATGGGGCAAGTTTGATCGGGGGCCAGAGGCGTTTGGATGTCACAGAGTCATTCCGCAAGGAAACGTGCCCTGAGACTACACCAACCATCAAGCACCCATTTACGTGAATCCTTACATACTCATCCTCTCAGCACTCAACCTGATGAACCCCGTCACTGATCTGCTCAACAGATGCACACTAAGCCCCATGACCATCCAGGGCTCTGGACTTGGTGCTTGAAGCGGGGATTGGACCGAGGGGCTCTCTTCAACTGGTGCAGATACAATAGGCCAACTGGTCACTCTCTCATGTCTAAAGTTATCCAATTCTTTTGACCACAGGGCTGCCTGTACTTCCAACCATCACCACCAGATGGCAGTGAGCAATGGGAACCCAGACTGTCCCACACAAAGTGCAGTGGCTACTTCCAGTCCAGTGGCAACTGGCCAGCACAGCAGTGACGACAGTCTGACTCTGGCTCCCCATGGTCCACAAGATCATCACAACTATACCTAACCACAGTGGTACTGTACTGTGGTGCCCCCAGTTTTAAGATAGAATGTGGTTTACTCTGCACAACACCATACAACATAGAACAACACAGCACAATACAGGCCCTTCGGCCCACGATGTTGTGCCGACATTCTAACCTTCTCCAAGGTCAATCTAACCCTTTCCTCATACATACCCTTCTATTTTTCTTTCATGTGCCTATCAAAAAGTCTCTTAAATTATCTAATGTACCTGTCTCCACCACCACCCCTGGCAGTGTGTTCTATGCACCCACCACTCCCGGTGTAAGAAACCTACCTGTAACCATTATACTTTCCTTGAATTGCTTTAAAAATTACTCCCTTCTATTACCCATTTCTGCACCGGATAAAGGGGTACTTTAGGACAGTTAACCAAATGGCACATTTTCTGGCCACCCCACTACCGAAAGGACTGCAGACGGAACAGCAGGAATTTACCAGAACCTGGCCTGGAATGGGATGTTGGTCTTAGGAGGAGAGACTGTATAAGCTGGGTTTGTTTCCCTTGTTGCCGAGAGGTATACAAAATGATGAGGGGCATGGATAAAGCAAACGGCGAGGACCACTTCCCGATCATGGAAGCATCCAAAGCCAAGGGGTGAAGAGAAGGAGAGCGGAAGGAAAGTTTTCACCCAAAGGGTGGCTGCAATCTGGAACACACTGCCTGAGAAGGTGATGGAGACAGTTACCCCCTCAGCATTTAAAAAGCATCTGACAGAGCAACTGAATGGCTGGGGTACATAAGGCTGTGAAAAGTCTCATGGCAGGTCTGACCGCGGGCTGGGGGAAAGCCACGTCTCACTCAGACATAACACACAACAATCTCTCATTTCCCCCTGATATAGCAATCTTGCCCTCAGGCCCTCAACTGAGCACATCTACACGAAAGCAACATCCATCATCAAGGACCTCTTCCACCCAAGGCCATGCTCTCTTCTCGCTGCTGCCATCAGGAAGGTGGTACAAGAGTCTCAGGACTCACACCACCAGTTTCAGGAACACTTATTACCCCTCAACCATCAGGCTCTTGATGCAAACTTTACTCAACTTCACTCGCCCCATCATTGAAGTGTTTCCACAATCTCTGGACTCACTTTCAAGGACTCTTCATCTCATGTTCTCAATATATTTTGCTTATCTATTTATCATTATTATTTCTTTATTTTTGTATTTGCAGTTTGTTGTCTTTTCCCCACTGGTTGAACACTAGGGTTGGTGCAGTATTTCAATGATTCCATTATGCTTATTATTCTATTATGGATTTATTGAGTATGCCCAAAAGAAAATGAATCTAAGCATTGCATATGGTGACATATATGTACTTCAATAACAAATGTACTTTCAACTTTGAAATGAGATTAGCATAGGTAAGTAATGATAGTTGGTATGGAAATTTGGGGCCTGGTTTTATTCTTTGCAGGATATCTACAATTCCACATGGGATCGAACAAGCAAGTTGATAGAAGGGAGCAGTTGAGAAGAATTAGAGAGGGAATTCTAAAAGGTTAAGATTTGCGCAGCAGAAAACATAGCAGCTACTGGTGTGTGAGACAAGTCAGGATAACATAGTTGTAGAGGGCCGGAGGAGGTGCAGAGTTAGAGAGGGGCTTGTGAGGTTTAATAAGTGGCACTTAGATCTGCTGCTAGTGACACGGAGGCATCTCAGCAAGTCAGGCAACACCTGCAGAGGGCCAAGAACCTTCGTAAACAGCCTGAAACGCCAACTCTTTATTCCTCTCCATAGATGCTGCTTGACCTGCTGAGTTCCTCCAACACTTTGTGCGTTTCTCTGAATTTCCTGCATCTGCAGAATCTCTTGTGACTAAGGTATCTTGCCCAGGAAAGGACAGAGTGCAAGTTCCCTGGGGACAGAAAGGAATTGGAAAGTTGGGGAAGACGGAGCAGGGGGAGAGGGAAAAATCAGAGCATGCACCATGATCAATGCTTAGCGAATTTCTTTGCCCTATTCACTGGGAGAGCATAACTTGTCCAGCCCTGATATCTTCTATCACTTTTCCCTCCTGGGCCGTGAACATCAGCCAGTTATTTGTTCCCGTACAATCACCAGTACTCATAAACAGTCATGAAAAGTTTCAAATGCCACCTCCCTCCCCACCTTCAGACCGGGCCTACTTCATGTGCAGGAGCATTGGGGCATCGATGTTCTGCCTCAGCAGACATCTCCGCAACAGCTTTACTGTTAAAAGCATCGCCATCACCGATGCAGCAGTGGCTTACCTCGGAACCCTCGCGTGCAGCTGCAGGAGTACCGCGCCGAGCCGTCCACCACCGAACTGGAGCATATTCCTCGGTTTAAACACGGCGACCTTTGACACGGATCAGGAAACTGGCACAAGTCCCCAAGGTAACCAGGCCGACACCTGAACAAACCGAGAAAAAGAGGAGGCCTTAGCTGCTTTCGTGTTCTTTTTAAATAACAAAGTCATGAAAAGCCAGAACAACAACAAAAAAAGAGTAAGCCACTTGGCCCTTCAATCCTGCCCTACTATTTTACCTGATCATGGCTGATCAGCCCGAGGCCTCATCTTCCGTGTCGGTTCTCCACAGCCACCAAATCCCAAATCGCTCAAAAAATACTTAAGCATCCTCTCTAACTATCCCCCAACGACCCGTCCTCTACAGGGTAGGGAACGTGAATGAAACCACACACAGGTCTGTATCACAAACAGAACACACAGCGTGGGAGTGTAACGCTTTACAGCACCAGCGATAAGGTTTCTATTTCTGCCGCTGTCTGTAAGGAACTTCCACATTCTCCCTGTGGTTTCCTCCAGCTTCTCTGAGTTCCTCCCACATTCCAAAGCCCTCGAGGTTAGAGTTAGTAAGCTGTGGGCACATAGGGCTGCCAACTGTCCCATATTAGCCGGGACATCCCGTATATTGGGCTAAATTGTTTCATCCCATAGGGGACTGCCCTTGTCCCATATTTCCCCCGCTAAGTTAAGAGTGTTCCTATGAAACCTTTCGTGCCGAAATGGTGTAAAGTGAAGAAGTAATTACCATTAATTTATATGGGAAAAATTTTTGAGCGTTCCCAGACCCAAAAAATAACCTACCAAATCATAGCAAATAACACATAAAACCTAAAATAACACTAACATATAGTAAAAGCAGGAATGATGTGATAAATACACAGCCTATATAAAGTAGAAATAATGTATGTACAATGCAGTCGGGAAGATTAAGCCAAAACCGATTTGTGGAAAAAAATCAGCACGTAGACACATGCGCACACAGGCACCCGCACAAGGCTTCATGGTCATGATAGTCTTTCTCGGGGTAAACACAATGTCCCGCATTTGACTGCTACTTTTGTCCCTTGTTTGGGAGTGAGAAAGTTGGCAACCCTATGGGCACACTAAGCTGGTGCTGGAAGCATGGCCATGTTGCCCCAGCACATCACCAACTATGTTCAACGTTGACACAAACGACACATTTCACTGTACAGTATGTTTCGGGGTGCATGTGACAAATAATACTAATCTTTTATGTTTTAAATGCGGGGGATTTAATTTTTTTTTAATTCACCTTAGTAGCGGTAACGCTGTAGTTGCCAGACTGTTGTGAAAATGCATTGTGATCAACAGTGCCCTTCAAGAGAGGAAAGCACCTCCCCTCATGTGACCACAGACTCACAGTGTGATTGGCTCCTAACTAAGCCCCCTACCCTCCCCACCTCCGTTCAGGGACAACCAAGGTTGGGCGATAAATGCTGGCGTTGCCGGTAACATCCACATTCTTTGGCTTTCACCAAATGGGCCAAAAGGGAGGAGAAGATGGCGGCACGACGCAGCGCACGCGGCCGCTCCAGAATGATTATCAGTATTTGTTAGGTAGGTACCGTGCACAATCCTGATTTGATGGAGACAGCCGTGAGGAACACGGAGGAACATCTGGAGAAACTTCTGAAATGCCCACTTCGCTGCCACTGCAACTGTGCGATCGAGAATCTCCAGAGGGGAAGGCCCTAAATCTTCGGCTTTGCCTATTGCCGGGGCCGGGGTCGAAGCACTCGGTGGTGGTGTCAGAGGACTGGTCGGAGGCTCCAAGTTTTTGGACGGACTCAAGAGTCGGCTGTGGTCGGGTGCTTCCAGGGTGCTGCATCGGCAAGTTTGTGGCGCTGGAGGTTCATGGCAGGGAAGGTTTTTCTTCCTTCTACTGTCTGCGTGAGATGATGGGACTTTCGAGAGACTTTGGGACTTTTTTTTACCGTGCCCATGGTCTGTTCTTTATCAAATTACAGTATTGCTTTGCACTCTTGTAACTATATGTTATAATTATGTGGTTTTTGTCAGTTTTTCAGCCTTGGTTTGTCTTGTGTTTCTGTGATATCATACTGGAGGAACATTGTATCATTTCTTAATGCATGCATTACTAAATGACAATAAAAGAGGACTGAGTGTCCTCAGAATCTAATCTAATCTAAATGGCCTGTTCCTTCTCTGTGAATTTCAATGCAAGCACCACAAACGAGATGCTGGCGGGGAGAGGTTAATGTTGACTGAAGCTTTTCCGAAAGGAAAAGAATGAGGAGAGAGATATTGGAGTAGCTATGTCAGTGCAGTGACAGAACTTGAAGGAACAGCATTGCTGGAAATACATCAAGCCCGAGTGGGAGAACTCAGCGTTCTCAGGCTGGTGACTGGGGCCTCCAGTCCAACAGCTTGTTCTCGTCAAGCTGCCCGGGCTTCAGCACAGCTCCACTTTCCCACACTGTCACGTCCCCGGCCGTCCATGCAACCAGCTGCGGCCTGTCAGCTGCCCCACCGCCGGCCCTCGTGGCGGGCTCCCCTGCCCTCAATACTCCCTGTCCCCGCGCTACCAACCCCTGTTCCCAAGGGGGCTGAGGAGAGGACGGGGACAAGGAGATCCTGACTGACCAGGTGTGCCTTCGAACGGGCAGCATCACTGCGAGGAGCCTCCTTTTGTGCACGATGAACGAACTGCAGGTTATTCCCCCAAGCAGGTTAGGGGATTGTTACATTGTACAGCGGGTGGGCCAGGCAAGGATTAAAGAGCCGTCTTTTCTTATAATCCAGCTGTTCCCCGCAGCTGCTCGGCAGCAACAGCGATAGACATTCCATCGGCAGAGGGAAAGGCAATAAAATGTGAGCTGGCAGGGGAAGGATGAGTTCAAGTGGTGGTGAATGAACTTATCCGCGTTGGTCCAGTAATGAGATGTCAGTCACTGAACACCATCTCAGCGGGCGTGAAACATTTTGTTTACTTTATTTAGAAATACGGCGTGAAACAGGCCCTCCCAGCCTAACCCAGCAACCCACCCTGGCCTGATCACAGGACAATTAACCTGACCGGCACATCTTCTGAACGTGGGAGGAAAGCAGAGCACCTGGAGGGAACACCGTGCTCATGTGGAGGAACGTACAAAGTCCTGACAGGAGGCATTGGAGCCGAACTCGGAATTCTAGTGCCCCGAGTTTCACAAGACCACAACACACAGGAGCAGAGTTAGGCCACTCGGACCATCGAGTCTTTACAAACTGCTGAAAAACTAGAGGTGCTGTCACACCTTCCTTCTGATGACACTGGTCTGCTAAACCCAGGACAGATACATTAATGCTAAGGAGTCCTATGTCCTCCCATACATCAGTCGCCAGAATTGTTTCTATTACAGGGGTCGTCACCCAGAGAAACCAGCAATGATTTTCCCATCATGTTAAACATGGAATGCCAAACTCTACAGTTTGGGAAGAATTATCCCAAAACTCTTCATTGCTCAAGAAAAACATCCTCCCTTGTTCTGGCTCACAGCCAGGTTCTGCCCTAGTCTGAAACAAGCTAACTTTGTAACTTGCTTGAAGGGTAGAACTAGGGTCAATAAAAGCCTTCCTCAAAACATAGGATGCCACAGGCTAGTCAGACCATCCTAGCCATGCCAACATTCGTATGGCATTCGTACACCTCTCCTTGTCTGCCAGGCTTCCCTCGTGTGTGTGTGTGTGCACCTGTGTTGTTTCATTTTTACAGCAGTTAGCTGTTGAATGGTTTCCAGCTGTCCACGGTTGGATTCATCCCATAGAAACTGGAGTCTAGAAGAATGAAGGGGAATCTCAATTGAAACCTGTCAAATATTGAAAGGCTGGACATTGACAGGATGTTGGGGGGGGTGGGGGGGGTTGTGGTTCTAGGACCAGAGGGTGCAGCCTCAGCATAGGACAGAATCTGAGGAGGAATTTCTTTAGCAAGAGGATGGTGAGCCTGTGGAATTCATTGCCACAGACAGATGCGGAGGCTGAGTCCTTGGGTATACTTGAAGCGGAGGTTGATCTATTCTTGATGAGTAAAGGCATCAAAGGTTATGGAGAGAAGGCAGAAGAAAGGGGTCGAGAGGATTAATAAATCAGCCATGGATCGAATGGCGGAGCAGACTCCATGGGCCAATTGGCCTAATTATGGTCTTAGGTGATTCTATCAGCATACCTTCCAATACATACCACCCGACTCAAGGGCAGCTGCTATCCTGCTGTCATCCAACCCTTAAGAGACCTTGACCTCCCAGTTCCATCATTCTGTGGCCCTTGTACTTCACTTGCCTACCGACTGACTACATGTGCCGTGTTTGTGCTTTGCACCCTGGTCCCAGAGGAACGATGTTTCCTTTAGCTGTATATTTGTGTACGGTTGAGTGACGATAAACTTGAACTTCCCCTGTAATTCTAACACTGTATTCTGTTATCTTTTTACTGTCTCGCTGGAATTACACCATGATCTCTCGGGATGTTGTCTGATGTGTTCTGTGTTGTTCTGCCAAGCATTGTGGGGCGCCAAAATGTGACACTTGTCAGCTGCCTCCAGCACACCCTCGGATGTGATGGTCATTAACACAAGCATTTCACTGTATACATGATTAAAAAAACTTAATTCTTGAAACAAACTTGTATCTCAGATGGCACGCAAGTAAAAGCTCTCCAACGCATCACAGTACATGCAACAATAATAAACCCAACTGTCCCTCTTTCCTCCACGACTTGTCCAGCCTCCCCAGAAGTGCATTCAACCAAAACATCCTCCAAGCTACACCCTTGGGAAATGTTTTGTGAAATGAAATTTTCCAAATTAAAAAAGACTGGGCAGATGTTTATATAGTTCATTCCTGTAGATGGACACTTTTCGTCGGTGAGACAAGAGTTTAAAGTAAAGTTGGAGAAGTTTAGGGAGAAACTTCCAGAGCTTGTGGTTGAGGCAGCTGAAGGCATGGCCACCAGCAGCAGGGCCAACGATTTTTATTTAGAGATTTAGTGCGGAACAGGCCCTTCACAGCCCAATGAGCCAAACCGCCGAGCAACCCACCTATTTAACCCTAGCCTAATCACCGGACAATTTACAATGACTAATTAACCTACTAATCCGTACATCTTTGGATTGTGGGAGGAAACCAGAGCACCTGGAGGAAACCCACTGAGATCATAAGGAGAATGTTCAAACTCCTTACAGACAGCGCGGGAACTGAATTCCAAACTCTGGCGCCCCAAGCTGTAACAGCGTCGTAGACACACAAGAAAATCTGCAGATGCTAGATATCTTGTGTGTGTGTGTGTATGCGTGTGCACGCGCTGTAAAAGCATCACGCTATGCTACAAACACCAACATTTCAAGAGTCTAGAACTGGAGGAGAATAGAGAGCTGGCAAAGCTGAGTGAGATCAGGGAGGTAGGGAGCGGTGAGGCGAGAAATGAGAAATGAGACTGTGTTGCCCAGTCAGTAAGTCCCATCTGTCTCCACTCCAAGCCTCTGCGTAGACAGCCTGGGAAGAGCTGCCCTCCCCAACACTGAGCACATTTACAGGGAGCTGCACAAGAGAACAGCTTCCATTATCAAAGACCCTCACCATCCAGGCCATGCTCTCTTCTCACTGCTGCCATCGGGCAGCAGATACAGGAGCCTTCGGTACCACACCATCAGGTTCAGGAACAGTTATTACTCTACGGCTGTCAGGCTCCTGAACCAGTGTGGATAACTTCACTCACCTCAACTCTGAACTGATTCCATCTTACAGACTCACTTTCACGGACTCCACAACTCACACTCTCAGTCTTATTTCTTTGTTTGGTTGTTTACATAATTTGTCTTCTTTTGCACATTGTTTGTTTGTCAGTCTTAACTTACTGTATGTATAGATTTCATAAATTCTATTGTATTTCCTTATTTTCCTATAAATGCCTCCAAGGAAATTAACTCAGGGTTGTATATGGAGACATACATGTACTTAGATAATAAATTTACTGTGAACTTTGAACTTTAAAAAAACAGCGCCACTTTCAGGACAGCCTGAAGCTCTGGCCTGCATGTGTGCATCTCTGGAGTCGGACTTGAACCGCCAATCTGTAGGCTGAGGGGCAACAATACCACATGCTGCACCGCAGCCCGCCCTCCCATTGCACGGTCTGGAGGTTGGCTTTAAAAACGGTGACTCCTTACCTTCGTTGTTGGGGGCAGAGAGTATGAATGTTAGGAGGTTATAAAACCTTGGTTAGGCCACACTTAGATTAGATTAGATTATGAGGACACTCAGTCCTCGTTTATTGTCATTTAGAAATGCATGCATTAAAAAATGATACAACGTTCCTCCAGAACAATATCACAAGAAAACACAGGACAAACCAAGACTAAAACTTACAAAACCACATAATTATAACATATAGTAACAACAGTGCAAAGCAATACCATAATTTGATAAAGAGCAGACCATGGGCACGGTAAAAAAAATGTCTCAAAGTCCCGATAGACTCATCATCTCACGCAGACGGTAGAAGGGAGAAACTCTTCCTGCCATGAACTTCCAAGTGCCACAAACTTGCCGATGCTGCACCATTGGAAGCACCCGACCGCAGCGGACTCCGAGTCCGTCCAAAAACTTTGAGCCTCCGACCAGCCCCTCCAACACAGCCTCTCCAAGCACCATCCTCTGCCGAGCGCTTCGACCCCACCCCGGCCGCCGAGCAACAAGCAAAGCCGAGGACTCGGGGCCTTCTTCTCCAGAGATTCTGGACCACACAGCAGCAGCAGCAGCGAAGCAGGCATTTCAGAAGTTTCACCAGATGTTCCTCCGTGCTCTCACGTCCGTCTCCATCAAATCAGGATTGTGCACGGCACCCTACCTGACAAACGACAGACATCACCACCGGAGTAGCCGCTGCGAGCCGCGTCGCGTCGCCATCTTCTCCTCACCTTGCAGCATAACCTGCAATGCTGGTCGCCTCATGACACGAGGATGTGGAGGCACTGGAGGGGGTTTGGAAAGGATTTACCCGGATTGGAGGACGTTAGCGAAAAGGAAAGGTAGGACAGTCTGGGGCTGTTTTCTCCGTAGTGTCGAAAGCTGAGAGGAGACCTGATTAACACACACAGAACGCTGGAGGGACTCAGCAGGCCAGGCAGCATCTATGGACAGCAGTACAGTCGACATTTTGGGCCAAGAGCCTTCTTCAAGATAGTAGTTAATAAAACTGTAAAATTCTGGATGGGCAGCCAGAATATTTCTCCCAGGGTAGAAATGGCAAATACAAGAGGGCATGAGTTTAAGGTGAGAGGGGGGGAAAGTTTGGGGACTTTTTCATGCAAAGAGTGATAAGTACATGGAACGGGCTGTCAAGAGTGGCAGTGGAAGCAATAGAGGTATTCAAGAGGCTTTTAGATAGGCACATGAATATGTAAGGGGGGATATGGATCATGTGCAGGTGCAAGGGATTAGTTTAATTTGGCATTAGGCCAAAGGGCTGTACTGTTCTACTTTAACGCTCTACATTTTACCTGTTTTCTCCAGCACTGGGGGAGCCGACAACTAGAGAGCACAGATACAAGATAATAGGGGGGAGATTTCGGAGACCTGAGAGGCCACTTCTTTAAACAGAGGATAGCGAGCGCCTGGAATGAGCTGCCAGAGGGAGTGAACGAGGCGGGTACACTTGGAAACTTCAAGAGGCATTTGGATAGGTACATGGAGGGGAGGGGTTTGGAAGGTTGTGGGCTGAAGGCAGGTAACTGGGACTGGCAGGGTCAGCTTGGAACAGTCCCTTTTCCGTGCTGTGTTACTCTATAACTCCACAACAAGGCGCCTTCCCAGCTGATGTGTAGGCGCAGTTTCTGCAGCCTACTTGGGAGAGGGGGCACTCACCACCAGTTGGGAAAAGGCCAAGGGCTGACCTGTACGTTGGGGGAAGAAAAATGCAGACGGCCTGGCCTGAAGGGGTCAGTGTGGCCGTGGAGACATGCGAAAGGTCTCCGGGTGTCAGGAAAGCTGCACTAAGCTCTGCCTCCCCGCCATTCAGAAGCTGGCACGCTAGAAAGAGTTTACATTTTTATGGCGGGAGAGGAGGAGAAGAATTCAACCCAAAGAAAAAGCCATTGATACACATCGAGAGAAAGATGTGAAAAATGATTTAAAATGATTAACAACGGTGCAGAAGGAGTTGCCCCCATTGTTGTTCTGTGGTGGTCATTTTGCCTCCTTTTGTTTTCTCTTAATGGACACAAGAATTAAGACTAAAACACGGCATTGTGGGGAGAGAAAGGGGGTCAGAGAGTCACCTGCCACACAAAGAGGCTGATTTAGGGCCCAAGCTCCGCTCTTGCAACCTTAAAGTTCAGTGGCTGCATTCCATAAGCTGCTGTCTCCAGTGCTGCGGAAATGGGCTGATCCACTCATCATGAGCAGAGCTTGGATAATGGGGTATTACACAGCCCTCTTTCTGAGGCAGCCACATTCTACGTCCCAGCAGGTGCCTGGCCCCTCCGAACCGTATCTCCCTCCCACAAAACACGCCCTCAGCTCCCACTTCTTCCCAACTTAGGCACTCCCTCCCCTGCCCGTCAGCAACAACATCTTGTGACTGCTGCCCAACAGGTGAGCGTTGGAAAGCACACCCATGGGGACGGAAGCAGGTAACCTGCCTGCCCTTTGGCACAGGCCGGCTGTGAGCTGCCAGAGGAAGTGGCCGAGGCAGGTGCAAGAATAATATTTAGAAAGCACTGGGATGGGTATCCGGAAGGGAGGAGGCCTGGTGGGATATGGGTGAAAACTGGGAAGTAGGACAGCAGACACCCCACCCTGCAAAAACTGATTTCAGGGAGGTAGCACCATCAATTTGCGGAGACTCCCGGGAGAGGTGGGATGTCTGCAATAGCGTAGCTCCTTAGCAGCTGGCCAGCTAGTTTAAATAACGTTAGCTATGCTAATGAACGAATGACACCTGTTAAACTCACCTCAACATGACTTTTACAGTCTTAACCCACCATGGGCAATAGAAAAGTCACTGTTGCAAACAGTGCAGCGAGCAACACTGTCATTACTTTTGACCCCTATTAGGCAGGGGTACACTTTAGTGTAGTCTGGGGTGACGTACGTTTTATATTTTCTTTTTTTGGAACACTCTGCCATGGCACGTTCGTGTTCTCGTTCTCTCTCTCGTTCTCTCTCTTTCTCGCGTTCTCTCTCTCTCGCGCTCTCTTGCTCTTTCACTCTCTCTCACTCTCAAAAAAATTGATTTCCAGGATATTGTACGTAATTTGCGGGCATCAGGGAGCCACTATTAATATGCGGGAGACTCCCCGAACTTCCGGGAGAGGTAGGATGACTGGGACTAGCAGGGTGGACATGATTGGCATGGATGAGCTGGAACTAGGGGAACTCATCAGAATCAGAACCAGAATCAGGTTTATCATCACTGACATACGTCATGAAATGTGCTGTTTTGCAGCAGCCGTACAGTGCAATTCAGAAAATATACTATAAATTACAATAATATATATGTTAAATATATCTCTTATTGTAATTTGGAATCTGTTGTTTTGCAGCAGCAAGAGAGTACAAGACAAAATATGCTATAAATTACAATAAGAAATGCATATATATATATATATATATATATATAAATTTAAATACATCTCTTATTGTAACTTACAGCATATTTTATGTGTTGTACTGCACTGCTGCTGCAAAGCAACAAATTTTTAGGAGAGACACACACACTCACACACACTCACACACACATACACACACACACACACACACACACATACCACACACTCACACACACACACACACATACCACACACACACACACACACACACACACACACTCACACTCACACACACACACACACTCACACTCACACACACACACACAAAATGCTGGAGGAACTCAGCAGGTCAGGTAGCATCTATGGAATTGAATAAACAGTCAGCGTTTCAAGCCGAGACCCGTCATCAGGCCCGAATTAACGACTGTTTATTCGTTTCCATGGATGCTGCTTGACAAGCTGAGTTGCTCCAGCATTTAGTGTGTATTGCTCGGAATCTCCAGCATGTGCAGGATCCCTTGTGCTTGTAAAATCTGACAACATGCGTCGAAGGCAATCAACCTGATTTCGACTCTGTCACTCATCCCCACCTCTGACTGTAGGTGTGCTGCAGTTAAACGGCTTAGAGCTCAGCTGGCAAAGTCACCGTCTCACAAACCCAAAGACAGATGCTCAATCCTGACCATGTCTGAATGCCTTGCAAGTTCCCCTTATGACTTGTGTGGGTTTCCTCTGGGTGCTCCAGTTTCCGCCCACGTCCCCAAGACATGCAGATTAATGGGCTAGTTGGCCTCTGTAAATTTCCCTTATTGTGCAGGAAAGTCGGGTTGGGGGGAGGGGGGGGAAGTGGAATGAATGGGAACTCATACGATCACCATAAGACATTGGACCAGAATTAGGCCATTCAGCCCAGCAAGTCCATTCCACCATCGAATCATGGCTGATTTACTTTCCCTCTCAATCCCATTCTCCTGCCTTCTCCCGGTAACCTTTGACACCCTACTAATCAACAACCTATCAACCTCTGCTTTAAATGTACCCAATGGCTTCACCTCAACAGCTGTCTGTGGCAATGAATTCCACAGATTCACCGCAATCTGCCGAAGGAAATTCCCTCCTCTTATCCGTTCTATAGGGATGTCCTTTCGAATGTGAGGCTGTGCCCTCCAGTCCAAAGGTGCATGGGTGAGGGTTAGTGAGTTGTTGGTGGCAGAAGCACGGCAACACTTGTGGACCACCCCCAAAGTATCCTTGGAGTTTGTTGGTGCAAAAAGGTGCGTTTCACCACAACGTACATGTGAGAAATAAAGCTAATCTTAATCTTTACCCAGGATTGGCCTACATACCGCTCGACCTGTGTTTCTGTCATTTGCCTCCAGCATAGGACTGGCACCTCAGAAATGACCACCTGACATATCTTCATCAAAGAAGACAACAGTTGGTTTATTTAAGTCAAACAGGCTAAAGTTATGTACAGGCTAAGATTGCAGTGAACCGGGCAATTCATCGCCTAATTAACTGAATTTAAATTCCCCAGCTGCTGTGGAGGGATCTGAACTCGTCTTTGGAACCTGTCCAGGACTCTGATTACTAGTCCAGTAACATTGCTGCTATGCTGCATGGCCTTTTTAAAAACCTAAAAGGGTTTAACATTCACACAAGGGATTCTACAGATGCTGGAAATCTTGAGCAACACACACACACACAAAACGCTGAGGGAACTCAGCAAATCAGGCAGCATCTATAGTGGGGGGAACAAATAGTCGACATTTCGGGCCGAGACCCGTCAGCAGATCCTGATGAAGGGTCTCAGCCCAAAACATCAGCTGTTTTTGCCCCTCCATAGATGCTGCCTGCCTTGCTGAGCTCCTCCAGCATTTTGTGTGTGTTGCGTAGTGAGCTGGCAGCACTGCTCAGTGCTTGTCACCTGCTCTCCATCCCCATGGCCTATGTTATCAGGCTCACCCTCAATTATAGTACAACAGGGTCAGAGGTTAACTTTCAGATACTGAGATGAAGATGAATTGGCTCTCACTTCCCTCCCAGTTTAATCCTTCCTCCCTCACACCTCCCCCCCCAACCCCCCAGAAGGATTTCCAACAAAGTTATTACAACTCGGTTGGTAGGGCTTTCCAAAGGGCCAATAAGCAAACTTGATTGGCCACTAGCACCCGATGTGGCCTTCTATATATTGGTGAGACCCGACGCAGACTGGGAGACCGTTTCGCTGAACACCTACGCTCTGTCCGCCAGAGAAAGCAGGATCACCCAGTGGCCACACATTTTAATTCCACGTCCCATTCCCATTCTGATATGTCTATCCACGGCCTCCTCTATGGTCAAGATGAAGCCACACTCAGGTTGGAGGAACAACACCTTATATTCCGTCTGGGTAGCCTCCAACCTGATGGCATGAACATTGACTTCTCTAACTTCCACTAATGCCCCACCTCCCCCTCATACCCTATCTGGTATTTATTTTCATACACATTTTTTTCCTCTCTCTCTCTCTCCTTTTTCTCCCTCTGTCCCTCTGACTATACCCCTTGCCCATCCTCTGGTTTTCCCCCCCTTCCCCTTTCCTTCTCCCTAGGCCTCCTGTCCCATGATCCTCTCATATCCCCTTTGCCAATCACCTGTCCAGCTCTTGGCTCCATCCCTCCCCCTCCTGTCTTCTCCTATCATTTTGGATCTCCCCCTCCCCCTCCCACTTTCAAATCTCTTACTAGCTCTTCTTTCAGTTAGTCCTGACGAAGGGTCTCGGCCTGAAACGTCGACTGTACCTCTTCCTAGAGATGCTGCCTGGCCTGCTGCGTTCACCAGCAACTTTGATGTGTGTTACACATAATTAGTAATCGTTTCACCCCCAACTACCCTATTGAAGCCCTCAGCAGTATTTTTGTGGGCGGTATATTTCAAGGATCAAGAATCAACTTTATTTGCCATATACATCTACACGTATTAGGAATTTGCTGTGGTGTGTTAGTGTGACATGCAACAAAAAACAACATTCAACAATTATAAAGAGTAAAGAATTATATCAAAATAAAGATAGAGGTTAAAGTTCAGATGTGGAATAAAATGTGCATAATTACATAAATACCAGCATGGATGGCTGGAAGAAACTCCAGAAGGAAATATGACCCTCAGTGGTCTCTTTATTAGAGACACCTGTACACTTGCTCATTAAACAAAAAAAAGTTCCATAGGACTTTTTGCACCAACCACCTCTTCAGATCAAGCCAATATAACAGTATATAATTTTTTTAAAATACATGCAGTGACCACTTTATCAGGTACACATACTCATTAATGCAAATATCTGATCAGCCAATCATGTCACAGTGACTCAAAGCACAAAAGCATGCAAACATGGTCAAGAGGTTCAGTTGCTGTTCAGAATCACAATCATCAGAATGGGGAAGAAGTGTGATCTAAGTGACTTTGACGATGGAATGATTGTTGCTGCCAGACGGGGTGGTTTGTGCAACTCAGAAACTGCTGATCTCTAGGATTTTCACACACAACAGTCTCTCTAGAAAGGAACCTGGGTCATTGGCGCTATGAACTGTTACGCTAACCACATGCTGCTCTCATGTATTAGTATAGGATTACGGTAGGATTAGTGTAAAATTGGTGATGCTCAGTGCCAGTTTGGTGGCTGAAGGGAAGTTTCTGAGGTGTTCTCTCCATCGCTCCAGCGGAATCCCTTTCTAAAGCTGACTGCCCACCATGATATACACAGATGAGCTCACAGTATCCCTGGCGGTGTATCGCCCACAACCCGTCCCTGCTTTAGCCAGGCCAATAGCTGAAGACAACAGCAGCAGTCAACCAGGTCAGCCAGAAAGGGCTATGTGTGCCAGATCACTCAGGTTTTGCACTTTGTTTTAGGACTGTCCTTGTTGTCAAGGTTATGACACTGCTGGTCTCATCTATGTAAATCAGATTCCTCTGATTAAGAGCATATGGGAAATTAAGGTCATGTGGCCTCTTCTGTGGTGGGCACCTCTGCTCTGGCCTCACTGGAAGGCACCAGAACACAGAGTGAATGGAACTAGGGAATGAAAAGCAATCAGTCTTCTCCACCATGTAATAAGATTAAAGATGATCTAATTATAACCTTAATTCCCCGTTTCTATCCAACCTCCATAACCTTTCACCCCTTGCTTATCAAGAATCTATCTGCCTTAAAAATATTTAAAGACCATCTCACAGCACTTTGAGGAAAAGAATTCCAACGACCCATGATTCCAAGAAAGACTTTTACCTCATCCCTTTCTGTGTCGCAATAAAAGTGAGACAGCTGAATTTGTTTTACTGTTGTGGTCAGGTCATCTTGAGAATTCTTGAAACCCACACAGTAGGCACTTTGAGGGGAAATATTTTCCAGCACACCGGACTGTGCAAAAGGTTCCCATGGCAACAGCAGATAAGTGCTGCTCACAGTGACCGTGACAGATTTTTCCATCACCCACAGAAGAGCAAACATTTTCTGCAACCAGTTTTCTAATCACTTTCCCTCCTCATTTGGTCCCAGCCATCACCACACAGCTTATTCTCCTTCCCCTCCCCACACCTTGTTATCCTGGCTCCTGCCCCTTTCCCTTCCTGATGAAACACCTCAAAGGTCGCCACGGTAACATAGCAGTTAGTGCGATGCCATTACAGCTCTAGGTGTCAGAGTTTGGAGTTCATACATCTTCTCCACGGGATGCACAGGTTTCCTCCAGGTGCTCTGGTTTCCTCCCACAGTCCAAAGACGTAGCAGTTAGTAGGTTAACGGTCATTGTAAATTGTTCTGCAATTAGGCTGGGGTTAAATTAGTGGGTTGCTGGCAATGTGGCACAAAGGACCACAAGGGCCTATTCTGCACCATCTCTAAATAAATAAATAACCATCGACTGTTCATTTCCCTCCATAGATGCTGCCTGACGGGCTGAGCTCCTCTAGCACTTTGTGTGTGTTGCTCAAGATCTCCAACATCTGCAGAATCGCTTGTGTGTAGGGTAAAAAACGAGACTGTTTCCCTTCAATTAACCTGTATAGGAAATCCACGAGGAGATTAGGCCATTTACACCAGCAATGGGCATTTGGGGTATGCCGAGGGTTCAGAGGTCATGTGATGTCATTTCGAGGAATAAGCCCAACCACAGCTGGTCACCTAACCTCCAGCCATCTTTGTGGTTGGCTCGTAACCACAGTCTAGGACAGACAATTACAGATATCCCACCCTGCAAAAACTCACTTCAGGGAGGTAGCACCACTACCACCACCCCTCGCAACCCCATATACCCCATATCCCCCCCCCCCCGGTCGACCTGCAAGGGTGTATGTATACAGGACATTTGATCATGAAAGAACACAACAATTTATTTGATCACATATTGAAACTATTTACATATATATATTCCTTGTTGAATATTTTGTTGGCAGTCTCAATGCTAATAGCTAAATGCTAATGCAAATAGCTTTTCTATTTCTTTTGCAAACTTTCCTTGTACTGTGATGTGGCTTGCTTGGCAGATTTGAGCATTTTGCCGGAGTCATTTTTTATATCGTGGAATCATTTTTTAATTCTATTACAACTTTAAGCAAGTCTACAGGGAGTTTGGCCTCATCACGTAGGACATCAATAGAGTAGCTCCTTAGCAGCTAGCCAGCTAGTTTAAATAACGTTAGCTATGCTAATGAACGAATGACACCTGTTAAACTCACCTCAACATGTCTTTTACAGTCATTTAACCCACCATGGGCAATAGAAAAGTCACTGTTGCAAACAGTGCAGTGAGCAACACTGTCATTATTTTTGACCCCTATTAGACAGGGGTACACTTTAGTGTAGTCTGGGGTGAAGTAAGTTTTATATTTTCTATTTTTGGAACACTCTGCCATGGCGCTGCAGGACACTAAAATGAATTGATGGACAATGAGAGAGAGAGAGGAGAGAGAGGAGAGAGAGGAGAGAGAGGAGAGAGAGGAGAGAGAGGAGAGAGAGGAGAGAGAGGAGAGAGAGGAGAGAGAGGAGAGAGGAGAGAGAGAGAGAGAGAGAGAGAGAGAGAGAGATCGGCTGTAAAGCCCGCCCACAGAGAAAACTGATAGGTCTACTTAGCACAAAGAGACCAATCAGGATTCAGATTTTGTTTTTTTTTCTCTCTCTCTCTCTCGAAAAGATAGATTTCCAGGATATTGTATATAATTTCAGGGCGTCAGGGAGCCGCGATCAATATGCGGGAGACTCCCGGAACTTCTGGGAGAGGTGGGATGTCTGTCAGTGATGCCCACAATCTATAAACGAATAAACAGAAACTGCTTCTGAGAGCTTCACAGCAGTAGATTTTAGTCAAATATTTATTTCTCCACAAAGGCAGTATGAGGTATAAAAGGTTGCCAATGGCGCCAAGGAACGTGTAAATCTAAAAGGGGCCTAGAAATCAGGCTGGAATACTTCAAAGCATTAACAGTGGCTAAAATATCACGTATTCAAAATACCTAATAGGCATCCGTTAGTCTCATAAGACCATGGATTTGCGTCTTGGAAGGTTTCCAGGGTGCAGGCCTGGGCAAGGTTGTATGGAAGACCAGCAGTTGCCCACGCTGCAAGTCTCCCCTCTCCACGCCACCGATGTTGTCCAAGGGAAGGGCATTAAGGACCCATACAGGTTGGCACCAGCGTCATCGCAGAGCAATGTGTGGTTAAGTGCCTTGCTCAAGGACACAACACGCTGCCTCAGCCAAGGCTCCAACTAGCAACCTTCAGATCACTAGACAAACACCTTAACCACTTGGCCACACACCAACACAATTCAAAATATCACATGCCTGATAACATGACCACTTGGTGAAGAACATGCTCCTATCCTGTCAACATAGAAAATCCATATTTATTTTCTCAGGACAGTTTATTCTTTTCTTAGAGATGCAGCACAGGAACAGGCCCTTTTGACCCAGCGAGCCCGTCCTGCCCAATTACACCCATGTGACCAATTGACCTACTAACCCATACGCCTTTGGAATGTGGGAGGAAACCGGAGCACCCGGAGGAAACCAGTGTGGTCACAGGGATTATGAACTGGAACTTCAAAATATTAAACTAGTTCGAAAGGAAGACTCGGGAGTCTGAAAATACAGGCCTAACTTTGAGCTTATTTTAAGTGAAGTGTGCATTACCCTGTGGTAGTGTGACGATGTGTGCAATCCACTTATTTATACATGTCACCTGTACTGAATTATTTAAACAAACAGGAGGGCTTAATCAATGAATATATAAACAAAATTACACAAACTATTGAAATATTAAATACACAACAATGGGGGAAATGTACAAATTCCTTACAGACAGCAGCCGGAACTAAATCTGGGTCACTGGCACTCTAAGAACCACTACGATTTACGTACACTTAAAGGCAAAGCCAAGTCAGACTCAGGAACAGGCACATTTGGTTCCGAGTCTGTTCAGGTCAGAGGCTGCTCAGTGCAGTGGAGAGGAAAGGGGTAAAAAAAAATGGCCAGAGCAACACTCACAACACGCTGGAGGAACTCAGCAGGTCGGGCAGCACAGCACTTCCACGGATGCTGCCCGACCTGCTGAGTTCGTCCAGTGTGTCGTGAGTGTTGCTTTGATCCCAGCATCTGCAGGGTATTTTGTCTTTAAAAAATGGCCAGAGTTAGCCCATGAAGGTTAACAAATGCAAAGGCGGCCAACGAGAACTAGTCCACTCTCCCTCACGAATGGGGTGAAATCAATCTGCCTCCATTCTAAATGTGTTGCCCATTCATCCATCGCCACTCTTGTTAGCAGGGTGGCAGGAATACAACAGGCCAAATGGCCTCCTCTTGTGTTATAAATTCTATACCTCCATGATTTTCACTAAACCACCGGAAAATATCTTAACGTAAGTAGGGCAGAGGAAAAAAAGAACTTGGCCCAAAAGAAACAGCCACCGGCCCAGGATTTAAAAGGTTGCTATGGCAATACAGTGTTCCCTGCATTAAAAAAAGGGGGATCCCAGGTTCCAGCAACACAGGGAAATTTTCAGACAACCAAATTCCACCCCCTCCATTGAACCAGGAAATGTCAGTTGGTCAGTGAATGAGCCTGCATTAGAAATCCACACTGTGCTTTCCAAGACCCTGCAAGCAATTCACTATTTATATTGGCATTCAAAATGGCAGCAGTCCAGTTCTTGAAAGGTTTTATTGCCTGGAAAACAATGGCAACTGCCTGCTCAGTGCATCGCAGAAAGTACCGGGACAAACAGCCACAGAAAGAGGCACTTTCTTCAAACACAGTCAACTGGCTCGGCACCTCGGGGGTTGGGATGGGAGGAGAATAGGTTAGTGTAGGGTCTTCGTGGCCCTATTACAGCTGGAGGCGTTCCAGATTTCGGAACTCAATTCCAGCACCACCTGTAAGGAGTTTGTACATTCCTCCCTTGACCTATGTGGGTTTCCTCCAGGTTCCCCGGTTTCTTTCCACAGACCACAGTTAGTAGGTTAACTGGTCTTTGTTAATCGTCATGTGCTGAGGCTATAAAGTTAAATAGGTAGTGTGGCTCTTTTGGGCCAGAAGGGCCTGTTCTGCACTGTATTTCTAAATAGATAGGTAGGCAGGTAAGTAGATTTGTACGGACCTCACCCCGGGGTCCGTTCCTGTACAGTGGATTCGGAGCAGGATGATCATCTGGTAGAGGCAGGTCTACAGCAGTTTGTACTCAAGGTGCGGTGGGAACTGGTCGCTGAATCAGGCAAAGTGTGCTGAGCCCGTAATTCATTCTTATGCAACAGATGTGCCCTGACAAGAATATCTTTCGTGCAAGTGAGTTGCAACATCAATAGGCCATTATTCTGCCCAGAAAGGTAATGTTCAGGAGCTCAACAAGAGGCTTACTCATCTGCCCGCAGCTTTCTGGGTGGTACTTATCTTTCGTGTGGGGTCACCGAAACTATGGAACACAGTGGATGACTTAACAGGTCACACCTAAAGCTGACACGGTACTGACAGAGATTACTTGTGGTTGAGAAAACACAGGAAGACTGGAACAGAACCAACATCACTGGCGAGTAGTATATATTCATTCAACAACTGCCAACCAATTAGATGCTCTGTGTAAAAGACTTACCATTTATAAAGCACCTTTCATGGTCGTGAAGCACTTACAGCCAAAGTTACAGGTTTTTGATGTCCATAGATGTGAAGAGGTACAGGAGCCTGAAGATCCACACTCAATAATTCAAAAGCATCACCTTCCCCCGCCATTAGACTTCTGAACTGTCCACAAACCCATGAGCATTACCTCATTATTCCATTACTAGCACTGTATTAATGTTTGTAATCTTATGTCTTAGCACCAAACTCCTGCCACAAAATGACAAGTGTCACATCATCGGGAGAATACACCAATTCCTATTGAGGGACCAGTGATAGAGAGGGTAAGCAGATCCAAGTTCTTGGACTCAGAGGGTCTATCCTCGGCCCCACTTATTAAAGCAAATCGCATCGAAGGCGCGCCGGCAGCTAGACCTCATCGGGAGTTTTACGTCATCAAGGACTCTACCAAATTTCTACCGATGTAAGGGTGGAAGCCATTCTGAGTGGTTGCATCACCACCTAGAATGGAGACGTCAAAGCGCAGGATCACGAGTTGCTGACTCAGCCAGCTCCGCTACGAGCGCCACCGAGGACGTCATTAAAAGGGGACGCCTCCATCATCCAGGACGTGCCGTCTTCTCATTACTGCCATCAGGGAGGAAATACAGGGGCCTGACGAGCCACACTCAACATATCAGGAACAGCTTCTTCGCTTCCGCCTTTCTGGATGGACAAAGAGCCCATGGACACTACCTCATTACTTATCTTTTGCACTCTTTTTATACAGCAAGTAACCACTTTATTAGGTATTTACAATGAGTGTATGTTCGTGGTCTTCTGCTGCTGTAGCCCATCCACTTCAAGGTTCAACATGCTGTGCATTCAGAGATGCTCTTCTGCACACCACTGTTGTAAGTGTGGTGATTTAAGTTTCTGTCACCTTCCTGCCCGTTTGAACCAGTCTGACCATTTTCCTGCCACCTCTATCGTTAACAAGGTGCTTTTGCCCACAGAACTGGATTATTTTTTTGTTCCTCACGCCATTCTTTGCAAACTCTAGACAAAATCCCAGGAAATCTGTAGTTTCTGAGGTACTCAAACCACCTCGTTTGGCACCAACAATCATTACATGTGGTCATGGGGAAAAACATACACACTCCTTAAAAATGGTGGCAGGAATTGAATCCCAATTGGTTATTTGATTTTACGTTTCGATGTACATTTGACAGCTTAAATGCTGGCCCAGATCGGAGGCGAGAGCCGATTTCATTTGCTCTCTGCAATCTTCACTCCTTTCTCCATGGTACCGGAGCCTTTCACTGTTCTATTGTTTGGTCAATTTAAACACCGGCACAGACAGACTGAAGAGACAGGGTGTTGGTCGGGATGACAGCCGAATTCGTTTGTTCTCTGCAATGGTCATCTCCATGTCACTGAGGCTATGAAGAATCCCCCAGGTGCTGTGCTCTGTACCCGCTAATATGATGAACTGATAAGTGAGGCTTTGGGCCTACTCCGAATCTCTATCTGCTGATACAGACATCCCACCTCTCCCGGAAGTTCCGGGAGTCTCCGGAATATTAATAGTGGCTCCCTGATGCCCACAAATTATATACAATATCACAGAAATCAATTTTTTTGACAGCGAGCAAGCGAGAGAAAGCAAGAGGGAGAGCAAGAGCGCGTCATGGCAGAGTGTTCCAAAAAAAGAAAATATAAAACGTACGTCACCCCAGACTACACTAAAGTGTACCCCTGCCTAATAGGGGTACACAATAATGACAGTGTTGCTCACTGCACTGTTTGCAACAGTGACTTTTCTATTGCCCGTGGTGGGTTAAGACTGTAAAAGACATGTTGAGGTGAGTTTAACAGGTGTCATTTATTCATTATCATAGCTAACGTTATTTAAACTAGCTGGCCAGCTGCTGAGGAGCTACTCTATTGCAGACATCCCACCTCTCCTGGAAGTTCCGGGAGTCTCCCGCAAATTGATGGTGCTACCTCCCTGAAATGAGCTTTTGCAGGGCGGGGTGTCTGCTAATATGATGAAGTGATAAGTGAGGCTTTGGACCTACTTCAGGCTGCTCCAGGGTTCAGCTCTGGGGACGCAAGTTTGATTCAGAATGCTGTTGTTCACTTCAATTGTTTACATGATTGGTATTTTTTTCTTCTTTCTCTTGCATAGAGTATTGGTCTTTGTTTTTCTTTAAATTGTGTTCTTTCATGTTTTTTTGCTTTGTGAGCAAACAAATCTCAAGGTTATATAATCTATACACTCTTTGATAATAAATGAATCTTGAATCTTGATTGCTGGTTCTGTAAAGTGATCGTGGTAACCACTATGATACCACACTTTCTCGGCATTCAGCAAACCTAACTAAACTGCTTGCAACTTCAAAGTAAATTTATAATCAAAGTACATATATGCACCATATACTACCCTGAGGTTCATTTTCTTGTGGGCAATTCACAGTAGGTGCAAAGGAACACAAAAGAATCAATGAAAAATTACACACAAGACAGTCAAACAACTTTGGCACTTGGTTGACTAAGTCCTGTTCCATCTCAGAGTTGATGTAGGTCAACACAACTGACCAGTTAAAGATTTATTGAAAATCTCTATAATTATTCATACCCAAATTGTTATTAACAAACCCCAATCATTAATAAATGTGTGTTCTTCATAAAAATGCACGAGGGAATAGGGCACAAACAGTTGAACTTTGTACAGTGGTTTTGCACAGGTCACATGCTGATGTAACAGCTATAATTTTAACTGTGGTGAACCTGGTAAGTCAAAGACAGTAGTTAGAATGCAAATGATGATGTCATCACATAGAGCTCAAGGCAAGTGGTCTGAAGACAGACTTTCTACTGACAGTTCTGATGTAAACAGGACTTTCAATAAATGGTCTTCATCACAGGATTAGTGAGTGAGAGTGCACTACTGTATACAGCCCACTTCTTCATGTGCCTTGTGCATTACACGCTTGGGCGATCACGGCTTTCCACATCGAACGATCCCACGCAGCATCAATGATACCTCACACACCTAGATCTGTTAGTTCTTTCACAGTGTCCATATATTTTCTTCTTTGCCTTCCTCTTCCGCGTTTCCCAGGCATACGGCCTTGTAATGTAAGGCATTCCTTTCTGATGACACGGCCCAGGAATTTAAGTTTCCTCTCATTTAATGTTCTCATTAAAGATCTTTTTGTATGGGCATGTTGGAGTACTGTCTCATTAGTTACCCTATCTCTATACGATATTTTCAGCATTCTTCTAAGAAAGCACATTTCTGTTGCTTCTAAGTTGCTTTGGAGTTCTGGTGTTATAGTCCATATTTCGGAAGCATACAGCAAGATTGATCAGATGTAACATTTTAGTAGCCTAAGCCTTGTTGTTATAGAAATGTGTCTGTTGGTAAAAATAGGTTTCGTTTTTTGGAAGTTGGTTTTGGCAATGGCAATTCTTATTTTTGTTTCTACTTTATTTCTAGCAACTTGTGATATAAAGCTACCAAGGTAATTAAAGCTGGTCTTTTGTTCAATCTCTTGGATACCGATGTACAATTGGCAGTTGGGAGTATCCTGCTGCTTTGATATTAACATGCATTTGTTTTTTTTACAGTTGATGGTCACTACTGAATGCAAACTAGATCAGTTACTAAAACAAATCCTTCCTCACCTCACTCAGAATTAGATTCTTTGTCTTTAATCGTGGTTCTTGCACTCCCCTTCATGCCTCTTGTAAAAGAGGTTCAGTTGTAAAGATCAAGAACAGAATTAAATCTCATGACATTTGTTAGCCATAATGAACCTGATTCTGAGGCAGATCAATATGAGCACAGCACGTAAAGCTGCTGCCTCACAGTTCCCGCGACCTTCAGTCGAGGTGGAGTTTGTACATTCTCCATGTGCTTTCTACCGTTGTCCTGATTTCCATCCACATCTCTAAGTATTACAGTTTGGGAGGTTAAGTTCACTGTCAATATCCCCTGGTCTTAGGCACGTGGTAGAATCCAGGTGTTCTGAGACACAAAACGCTGTAAAAACTCAGCCAGCAAAATGTCCACTGTTTCTTCCCCTCCCGACTTGCTAAGATCCTCCAGCACTTTATTTGCGTTGCTCAAGCATCCCTTGTGTTTATGCCACGAGGAATGCTGGGAGAACAAAACGTGTTAAGATAGGATTACTGTAAATGGGTCTTCAGATTCAAATTTAACTATCACGTCTACATTGTAGCACAGAGGGAAATGCGTTGTTTGTGCTAAGGACGTGCCGGGGTAGCCCACAAGTGTCACCAATACAGCATGCCCACAATGTTCAAACACAACACACAGCCATAACAACAGAACAAAACAGGCCCCTTTCCCACCCTCTCCACATGGAGGGCCGAGTGGCCTGTTCCGCAGCTGCATTGCTCTGTTCCACAAACAGAGGCTTTGACTGTGAAGAAGGATGTTGTAGCACGGTTCAGGGATAGGGGTGGTGGAATTCTCAAACAGGTAGAGATTTACCAGGATGCTGCCTTTACTAGAGAGCATGTCTTCTGAGGAGAGGCTGAGAGAGCCAGGGCTGTTTCCTGAGAGTGAAGGAGGGTAAAAGGAGACTCAAACGAGGTGTGTAAATGTATAGTGTACATATATATATATGTATACGCATATAAAAGTGTATATGTGTTTAAGTGTATAGTGTATACGTGTACAAATGCATAAATGCATGGTATAAATTATTGTTTTATATATAGGCATCTGTTAGTCTCATGAGACCATGGATTTGCGTCTTGGAAGGTTTCCAGGGCGCAGGCCTGTGCAAGATTGTATGGAAGTCCGGTAGTTGCCCTTGCTGCAAGTCTCCCCTCTCCACGGCACCGATGCTGTCCAAGGGAAGGGCATTAGGACCCATACAGCTTGACACCAGTGTCATCGCAGAGCAATGTGTGGTTAAGTGCCAAGGCTCGAACTAGCGACCTTCAGATCACTAGACCGACACCTTAACCACTTGGCCACGCGCCAACACATGGTGTAACTATGTATGTGCATGAATGCATAGAGTATATATGTATGTGTATAAATGCATAGTGTATATATGCATATGTGTATAAATGTATAGTGTATATATGCATAAGTGTACAGAGAGTCTCAATACTCAGCATGGACTTGATGGGTCGAAGGGCCTGTACTCACACTGTATGGCTCAGTGGCTATGAGCAGGAGGATCTAAATGCTGCCGGGTCACGTTATGAAAAAGCAGTAGCAGTGCCAAAATTAAGGCAATTGGGATAGAGACAAAACAAAAAAAACAATTCTTTACTGTTTCTTATAAAAAAAATAGGGAATACTTTGGGACAATGAGAGAGGATGCACTGAACCACAATCATGCCAAGTGTGGATCACAAATAATGCTGATACACCAAAGCATGGGATAATGACAGACTCCAACATTAAAACCAAGACAGCGATGTACCGTGACCTTGTAGCCTGTAGAAATGTTGGAACGACACTGAAAGTTGTGAACAGCAATAAGGAAACCACTCTGGTAGCCACGTCCAAATGGGAGATCCTCTTCACTTTTCGTCACTCTGAACGCGATGAGAAAAGATAAACCACAAACATGGCCCTCTTCACTTGCCCAGCCTTTGTTTACAACCTCGTGCCTCAAAATTGGGCTTGTAATCCACAACGGGGTTTAGAGACTGTTGTGACACTGGATATGAACAACATAGAGAAAATTCTCCAAAGGCTTTGACAAGACGTAGCTGAGATGTCGACAGAGACCATGGCACTGTAGCTGGGGCAGTGATATGCCATCTAATACTGTATCTGGGATGGTGACGGACCCTAAATCTACAGCTCTGATTGTCTGGCACATGTTAACTACGACTGAGATTATGGGTCAGAAGCACAGTCTCACCAGATTAACAAGTAACAACTCTGTTGTTAACCAACTGAACAGAGTTTGCATGAATACAACCTTGAAATCTTAGACCCTTAAAACCTGGGAGAGGGTCAGCAGTCATTCTCAGGAGCAGCTCCCGTCTTTTTCACCAGCTTTGCGATCAATTCTGCTTGACTGCACCTTTGGATGAGAGGTTCCAAAATGTGCCACCACTTCCGGATTAGATCAAAGTAAATTTATTATCAAAGTACATATATGTCACCATTTACCACCCCGAGATTCATTTTCTTGTGGCATTCACAGTATACACAAAGAATCAATGAAAAACTACACACAAAGGACAAACAAACAATGTGCAAAAGAAGACGAACTGTGCAAATACAAATCAACAGACAGATAGATGAACGTTATTGAGAACGTGAATGGTGGAGTCCTTGAAAGTGAGTCCATAGGTTTTGGAATCAGTTCGGTGTTGAGGTGAGTGAAGTTGTCCATGCTGGTTCAGGAGCCTGATGGTTGAGGGTAATAACTGTTCCTGGACTTGGTGGCGTGGGACCCAAGGCTCCTGAGTCTCCTTCCTGATGGCAACAGTAAGAAAGGAACAAGGCCTGGATGGTGGATGCCCCTGCTCCTTTCTTGTAGCAGTGCTCCTTGTTGGTGTGCTCAATGGTGGGGAGGGCTTTTCCTGTGACAGACTGGACTGTGCCCACCATGTTCTATAGGATTTTACGTCATTGCACATCATCGTTTCCATACCAGGCTGTGATGCAGGCAGTCAGGATACTCTCCACTGAGGTCTGTCAGCAGCTTGTGCTCACGGTAAGAGCACGCGCAGGCTCCAGACAGCAATTGGAGAGCTGACAGCTGCTGGAGGGAGAAAGGGGACATCCACGGCCGTTTGCCTTGTCTAGACATTCAAGGATTACCAAACCCCATCGCCTTAGGGCAGATATCACCAAGAGCGACGTCTCGCCGTAGAATCTTGCATCAGAGTTGGAGGCTTAGCAACAGTGACAAAATGAGTAACTGCACAATGTGGAACACCTCTACTAGTCCACTCGATGGGCCAAATGGCCTCATACAGCTACTATGTCTTACAGCCTTTTGGCCTAAAGGGCAGAACTTCAAACATGGAGTCAGCATTAATGGTGCAAACTCGTTGAAGTCACTAAGAATGCATTTGATTGGAACAGGCAGCGCGGAGCGAAGCTTCACAGCCAGGGCGTCATACTCAAGTGACATGACTGGATAGACACAACACAGGGTTTGTGCTCCACCCAGATTTCACCAAAAATAGTGATTAACTAAAAGATCTCACTGTAGCCGAATTTAAACTAAAGAGCACAATGGAATGCTCACAGTGTCCTCAACCCCGAATATTTTCAGCAGGTTTCTTTGTTAAATTATTTCACAGGCAGGTCGGTATCACAAATGGTTCACAGTGGCACACTGCACAGAAGCAAGCCCTGAAGGCAAATGAATCTGCAGGCACCCACCCACACTAATCTCCCCAGAGTCTCATCAACTCCCCACACATCCTGCCACTACACACCAAGGACGATTTATGAATTTTATTTTTATTTAGAGAAGCAGTACAGTAACCAGCCTTTCCGGCCCAATGAGCCCGCGCCGCCCAATTACACACCTACGTGACCAATCAGTCTATGAACCCGTATGTCTTTGCAATGTGCAAAGAAACCGGGGCACCCGGAAGAAACCCACCCAGTCATGGGGTGAATGTATAAACTCTATACACAGCGGTGGAATTGAACACGGGTCACTGCTGCTGTGATAACGTTACGCCAACCACTGCACAACCATGCCGCCACAGATTTACTGAGATCAATTAACCTGCTGTCCCAGACACCTCTGGGATGTGCAAATAAAACTGGAGCACCTGGAGGAAGCCCAATGACGGGGAGAATGTGCAAAGTCAGATCGAGATTAAACCAAAGTCTTTGCACTCCTTGTGATTTTTATCAGTGACTTGGATGAGGAAGTAGAAGGGTGACTTAGTAAGCTTTCAGATGGCACGGTGTTGTGGATAATGCAGGTGGTTGTTGTAGGTGGCAATGGGACATTGGGTCCTGAACTGGACTGAGAAGTGTCAGATGGAGTTCAATCCAGGAACGAGTGAAGTAACATTGTCTGGAAGGTCGAATTTGAAAGCAAAGTACAGGATTAACAGCAGGATTCTTAGCAATGTGGAGGAACAGAGGGAACTTGAGATCAAGGACCATTGATTGATAGGTACAGTGTGATAGCCTTCAGGCTGGGTATTCGGGGGATTGAGTTCAAGAGCCACAGCTCTGTAAAGCTCTGGTTAGACCATATTTGGAGTATTGCATTCAGTTCTAGTCGCCTCATTACAGGAAGGATGTGAAAGTTTAAGAGAGGATGCAGAGAAGAATTACCAAGATGTAGTAAACACAAGATAATCTGCAGATGCTGGGATCAAAGCAACACTCACAACACGCTGGAGGAACTCAGCAGGTCGGGCAGCATCAGTGGAAATGATGAGTCGACGTCTCGGTCCTGACGAAGGGTTCCAGCCCAAAACGTCGGCTCATCGTTTCCACTGATGCTGCTCGACCTGCTGAGTTCCTCCAGCGTGTTGTGAGTGTTACCAAGATGTTGTCTGGATTAGAGAGCATGGCTTACAAAGAAAGGTTGAGTGAGCTAAGACTTGTCTCCTTGGAGTGAAGGAGGATGAGATGTGACATGATAGAGGTGTATGAGATAATGAGAGACATACATAGAATGGACAGCCAACATCTTTGCCCCAAGTAGAAATGGCCAACACAAGAGGGCATCCTTTTAAGGTAACACACAAAACGCTAAAGGCCCTACAGAGTTTTGTGGTTGTGGTTCTGTGGAATGCTCTGCCTCAGAAGGCAGTGGAGGCCAATTCTCTGGATCCTTTCAAGAAACAGTTAGATAGAGCTCTTAAAGATAGCGGAGTCAAGGGATATGGGGAGAAGGCAGGAAAAGGGTACTGATTGTGGATGATCAGCCATGCACCACAGTGAATGGTGGTGCTGGCTCGAAGAGCTGAATGGCCTACTCCTGCACCTGTTGTCTATTGCTCCAGATTTCCAGCATCTGCTGAAGCTTTTGTTTTTTATAATTTTAAGGTCATTGGAGGAAAGTATTAGGGGGATGTCAGAGGTTGGGTTTCTTTTTTTTGGTGGTGGATGCGTGGAACGTACTGCCAGGCACAGTGATGCATTCAGGTACGTTACAGACATTTAGATGGGCACATGGATGAAAGAAAATAGAGGGCTCTGTGGGAGGGAAAGGTTAGATTGATCTTGGAGTAGGTTAAAAGGCTGAAACAATATCCTGGGCCGAAGGACCTGTATTGTGCTCTCTGTTCTATGTTCTATATTCTGTCCCACGCTCTGACACAGCAGCTTTCCCAGTGGTGCCAGCCCCAGGTTCGGCTACAGCAAAGCAGCTAAGAGGGAAGATTAGGGCACGAAATTAAAACCAAAAGAAAATAAAAATTGCTTATGCCTAATTAACTACCCTCAAACTAAAACTAAGTCAGGACGCAAGAGCTTCAGGTCGGACGCAATCTGCTCACACAAGTACTGACCATTCGAGTGGGAGAGTAATGGCATTTAATAACACTGCAATCAAAGCCCAATATAGGTAAAGGCCCTGAGGAAGTGCGAGTTGAAAACTGGGAGGCGGAAAGTGTACAATGAGACCAGCACGCATCTTATAAAGGTAAGTCATTGGCACCTGTAGCAGGTTACTTATTTATGCCGTGTTCCTAGCAGTCAACACTAATGTCATGCCTGCTGGCATACGTGCCGGGACCTGTTTGTGGTGGTTTCACTTCAGTCTGAACAATCAACACACGGATTGTGGGTTTGGGAACAACCTGCTCCAGTCTGCAAAGGCTCTCTGTAGATCCAACAACATTACAGAGCAAGTACTGTGATCACTCGAGTGGAGGATGACGTTCTCCTGAGGGGTCGTCTATTGATGGGTCCTAGACTGACCTGGGATCCACATAACTCAGGGATGTTAGGGTGAAGTCCCTTCACGGAGAACGCCTGTGTGTGACTTGGTTCAACGTGGGGAGAATGATGGATGGGGAGCCTTGACAGATCGGGGTCAGGGTCCAGTGGCATGGATGCAAGACTACTACTGCAGTCCTCCCCCACGTTCACTGCTATCGTGATGTGTCATCATCTCCTACCAGCTCCACCACTGAGGTCTTGGCCGGATCTCTCTTTGTCCTGAACCTCCCATGTGATCTTACCACCATGGGTGACACTCCCAGGAGCTAACCACCAAATTTCTAAACTCCAGACAGCATCATTCTCGGGATCTCAGGAACTCACAAGCCTCTCCATCACGGCAAGGTGGCGATTGTTGGAGAGGCCAACAACATTATGAACCTATTTCGCATTACATCCCTTTCAAATTTCAAGTTCCCTCTCTGCTCTGAACCTTGATTGATACTATGCAAAGATTAAACAACTGAAGAATCTTATCGTTGCCAAATTCTGAATTTGACTGGTTAAATTCAGGTGAAAAACTTGAGAGTCACAAACCATAATGTCATATGTACCAAGACAGAGTGAAAGGCTTATGCATTGAGGCCAGAATAAGGTAAGACAACAGCAATGCAGAATGAAGTGTATCTGTAAAGACTTATTAGAGACAATACGCAGTTATTCCCCAAATGTTTTGTGGCCAACCAAGTACTTTTACTAAAGACACAGGAAATTCTGCAGATACTGTAAGTCCAAAGCAACACACACAAAACGCTAGAGGAACTCTGTAGTCAGGTAGCATGTATGGAGGTGAATAAATAGTCCACATTTCAGCCCGAGACCCTTCATCAGGACTTTATTATTAGAGTACGGCGTGCAGTGCAGGAGACATGGCAACATGCAGGATTCAACAAAATGCCATGTGATAATGACCCAGATAACCAGTTTCCATAATTCAGGGGGGGGGATGTTGTTCTGCCAATGAGATGTGTGCCCTGCTCTTTAAAATAATGCCGTGAGATTTCCTCTGCCCCTGTGAGGGACATTGTCTCATGTGAACACAGACACCTCTGACGGCGTGTCACACCATCAACACTGTACTACTGGTGCCAACCTAGGTGTCATGCTCAATGCTTCAGAACATGCTTTGAATCCATAATCTGATAAAGGACTCAACCCAAACTGTAAACTGTTTATTCCACTCCACAGCTGCTGCCTGACCTGCCGAGTTCCTCCAGTATTTTGTGTATGTTGAATCCATAACCACCTGACTGAGTGTTGACTGAGCCACAGCTGACGTTTGAACCATGACTTTTGAGCATCACCTCCGAGCTGTATCTGAGGCCCAAGCATCGCCAATGATTTTTTTTATATAAGATATAAAAAGATAAATTCTAGCAACACACATCAAAGTTGCTGGTGAACGCAGCAGGCCAGGCAGCATCTCTAGGAAGAGGTACAGTCGACGTTTCAGGCCGAGACCCTTCGTCAGGACTAACTGAAGGAAGGGCTAGTAAGAGATTTGAAAGTGGGAGGGGGGGGAGATCCAAAATGATAGGAGAAGACAGGAGGAGGAGGGATGGAGCCAAGAGCTGGACAGGTGATTGGCAAAGGGATATGAGAGGATCATGGGACAGGAGGCCCAGGGAGAAGGAAGTGGGGGGGGAACCCAGAGGATGGGCAAGGGGTATAGTCAGAGTGGCAGAGGGAGAAAAAGGAGAGAGAGAGAGAAAGAATGTGTATATATAAATAAATAACGGATGGGGTACGAGGGGGAGGTGGGGCATTAGCAGAAGCTAGAGAAGTCAATGTTCATGCCATCAGGTTGGAGGCTACCCAGACGGAATATAAGGTGTTGTTCCTCCAACCTGAGTGTGGCTTCATCTTTACAGTAGAGGAGGCCGTGGATAGACATATCAGAGTGGGAATGGGACGTGGAATTAAAATGTGTGGCCACTGGGAGATCCTGCTTTCTCTGGCGGACAGAGCGTAGGTGTTCAGCAAAACGATCTCCCAGTCTGCGTCAGGTCTCGCCAATATATAGAAGGCCACATTGGGAGCACCAGACACAGTATATCACCCCAGCCAACTCACAGGTGAAGATAAACTCTATTTATCACCTGCTCATTGAAACATATGGTGAAATGCATAGGGGTTGCACAATCACTTTACGGTAACAGTGATCACCGACTGGGGTTCAGTTCCCACCGCCATCTGTTAGAAGTTTGTACATTATCCCCGTGGCCACTTGCGTTTCCTCCGAGTGCTCTGATTTCCTCCCATGTTCCAAAGACACACTGGTTAAGGTTAGTAAATTATTAGTACACTATGCTGGTGCTGGAAACATGGCAACACTTGCGACCTGCCACCAGCACACCCTTGGACCGTGCTGGTCACTGACAGAAATGACTCGTTTTTACTGTATGTTTGGATGTGTAACATGTGACAAATACAGCTCATCTTTAAATAATTCCCACGAGCTGTACCACTAAGTGGTATATGTGCAACATGCATTACAGGTGAGACAAACAATTCTCAGCGGGCTGAGTGTGGGGTCTGTACCCTCTTTCCATTGTTTGCATTCAGTGTCCCTTTGGGAATGGCTTGTAGTAAATTCTGGGATGTTTCCCCACCAGTCTTGGGCCTTAGTTGACTGAGCATGTTAAGTTAATTTCCAGGGGACTTCGAGGCTTTTTCTTGCCTTTATGAGAACAATTTAACATGACACAAAGACAGGAGGAAGGGCAAATCATGATAAGGATCTTGTGATTGTGACAGTATATTCAGTACTGTGTAAAAGTCTTAGTCACCCTAGATTTTTTATATTGTTTCAGATAGTATGGCTTCCACGGAGCCTTGATCTCAATATTATCGAGGCTGTCTGGGATTACCTGGAGAAACAGAAGCAAGCGGGTCAGCCAAAGTCTGCAGAAGAACTGTGGCAAGTTCTCCAAGATATTTGGAACAACCTACCAGTTGATCTTCTTATAAAACTGCACAACATGTGCTTAAAGATAATTGACACAGTTTTAAAGGCAAAGGGTAGTCACCCCAATATTGATTTGATTTAGTTTTTTTTAACTCTTTGCTGCTCTTTATAATCATTTTTTGACATCTAAAAACTTTTAGTTCTATTATTTTTACAGATTTTTTTTTACATGTGTCTAAGACTTTTGCACAGTAGTGTAGATAGGCTGAGCAAGTGGGTGCAAACTTGGCACATGGATTTAACGTGGGTGAGATCATGTCTCAGTGGAATTAAAAGGCAGATTTCTATCTAAAGGGGAAAAAAAACACTGCAAATGAGTTAAGAAAGGTGTCCCAGTGCATGAGTCACAAAAAGTTTACAGGCAAACTTAGCAAGTAGTTAAAAAGACAAAGGACACATTGTCTTCATTGCAAATAGTTGCAGTGTAGAAACACAGAAATTTTGTGATAATTATACAGGATTTTGATGAGGCCACACCTGGAATACTGTGAACAGTTTTGTCCCCTTATCTAAAGGACCTACTAGCAATGCAGGCATCTTGGAAGAGATTCATCGGGCAAATTCCTGGGATGAGAAAATTATCCTATTAAAACAAATTAACAGGTTAGCACTGTAATCCCTTCATCTGGACACAGCTGATGATCTGGGCGAAGACCGTTCACTAGGACCCTGATGAAGGGTCCCAGCCTGTAAGGTCAACTGTTTATTCCTCTCCATAGATGCTGCCTGACCTGCTGAGTTCCTCCAGCATTTTGTGTGCGATACATCATTGCTAATTTGACAGTGATCATTTAGCAAGCAGCAGTAGTTTAGGTGCTGATGTGGACTGGGTACTTCCTTGCCCTCATGAGACAGCCAAGAATGCATCTCGAACAGCGGGCAGTAGGGAAGGAGCTTGTCCATTGAATTGCATTGGCTGAGCTCTTGCTTCACAGCAGTAAGGGTAGATCAGTCAGATACCTGCTCACACCACCGCTGGCTTTAGCAGAAGGGTTTCAACCTGCTCCTCTAATGTTTCCATGCTCTCTTATCGCTGTGATGGTTGTACATTCTAGTATGAATTGTTTGGCGACAATAAAGTATAAAGTATAATCTGGCTCATTTTATTTCCTTCAGCTTCCTGATGCTGTAAAACTAGTTGTTTCCTAGAGGATTTCTTCTTAAAAAAAACTAATTAAAAACCTAGTTCCTATATCAAACACTAGAACAGGGCATTACACTGGTTCCCAGTGAAATATTCATTCAAATATCAGTTTCGAGTTTTGGTGAAACATTTTTTAGGAAACAAGAGATCGCTAAGATTTCTGTATAATAAGAAAATCAAAGAGTGTGGCAACAGTGCGAGAAAATGGAGCTGAGACGGATGATCATTTGTCACAGAGAATTAGGAGCAGGAGCAGGCTATTCAGCCCTTCAAGATTGTTCTACCTTTCAGTTTGATCATCTGATCTTCTATCTCCAAATTCCTTCCCTCTCCTTGATATCTAAACATCTATCCATCCCCTTTTTTTTTCCTAGGGACTTGGCCTCCACAGGTTCTCTACTACCAAATGAAGAACATTTTCTTCATCTCAGCTCCAAGCATCTTCCCCAATCAGTGTTTCCCAGCTCGTTTCTATTCCAGACCCCTACATCCAGCAGAAACATCTTCCCTACACCAATCTGAACCATTTTTTTCAGAATTTTGTATGATAGTCAGGCAGTCTAATGATGATAATTCTTTTAACTTTATGTAGAAATCATCTGAAAAAACAAGTCTCGAGCTACAAGAAAGCAAATCAACATCTTGTTGTTTTTAATTCATCAGCAAGGATCCATTTATGCATCAGCAACTGCAATCTTGAAACAGAAAATGACTGGCTGCTAGGTAAAGTGTAAATCTAGTGGACCCATTGTCCAGTTAATTGTCTTGCCTTGTTTAGGTAGCACGTGGCATTGTGTGATCTTAATGGGAGATACAAGAGATTAGAGAGGTTGGAATCTGAAGCAATGAATAAATTTAGAGACACGAGAGATTGCAGATGCTGGGATCCGAAACAACAAACAGTTTGCTGGAGGATCACTCGCAACACGCTGGAGGAACTCAGCAGGTCAGGCAGCATCCGTGGAAACGATCAGTCGACATTTCGGGCCGGAACCCTTCTCAGAGGTTTAAACAGCATCTATGGGGGAAGGAATTGCCAAATTTCAACTGAAAACACCAACTGTCCAATTTCTCTACGGATACTGCCTGACCTGCTGAGCTCAGTAACACCTAGGATCGGAATTAGGCCATTCGGCCTGTCGAGTCTTCTCCACCATTCCATCATGCCTGTCTTATTAACCCTCTCAAGCCCATTCTCCTCCCTTCTCCCCATAACCTTTGAGGCCCTTAATAATCAAGAATCCATCAACCTCCACTTTAAATACAGAACATAGAACATTGAATTCTACAGCACGTTACAGGCCCTTCGGCCCACAATGTTGTGCCGACCATGTAACCTACTCGAGAAACCGCCGAGAATTTCCCTACCACATTCTTCTAAGTTCCATGTACCTATCTAAGAGGCTCTTAAAAGACCCTATTCTATCCATATATATTGTATACTCAATGACTTGGCCTCCACAACTGCCTGTGGCAATGAATTCCACAGAGTCTCTACCCCCCGGCTGAAGAAATTTCTCATTGCTGTTCTAAAGAGATGTCCTGGTATTCTGACATTGAGTCCTCGATTCCCCCACCATTGGAAATATCATGTCCATGTCCACTCCATCTAGGCTTTTGCTCAAGCAGTTTGCTGTCTGTATGCTCCCAGCATCCTGCTTGAGTGGCGTCCCACATCTTTGAAACAACGTGCATACAACCACCACCGTGCCTCCGTCCTCTTCAGGTCACCTTCTCCTCTCTCCGGCTCCAGTAAATTTACGGAGTGCAAACTTGTCTGAAAAATTATCCTCCTTGCCTTCAACGTCGATGGAGAGCTCCCCAACACTCCGAGACACCAGACCCAAAGCCAGCAAGCGCGTGCGGAAATCCCTCTGTTGAACGCACGCTGCCTAGCCCCTGTGAGAGTCCTGTCCGCTTTCTCTAAATCCTGCTAATGTGACAATTATGCAGGGTAGCACGACAGTGTCCAAAACATATCACAGACCTTAACAGAAAGGTAACTGTTGTACTTTGTTATTTGTTACATACACCTGTTAGGGTGCATTCTCCAGTTACGTTATAAGGTAACCGTAGCCTTCAGCCGGGAGCAGATGTCATCAGGTGGTTCCCAACCTTCACCGAGTGTTTCGACCCTTAACCACGACACTCTCCAGTTGGTGGGCCGGCAGTGGTGGCCAAATCACTGCCCATCTGCTCCTGGCTTCCAGCTTCCCTCCTCTCGCCTACTCCAAATCCAACAATCTTTCTGCCTCTTCCCCCATCCTACGAGTTGCTTGTTTTTCGCTCCTTTCGTCCAGGCCCAGAGCTGACAACAACCGCCATGCTGATTTGGCTGGGAAACCTCTGCAGTCGATCTCCACAGGGAACAACCATGCCTGCCATCCCTTGTCTTTACACTCCTGCACTAAGGGCTGGTACTTCAAGGCCTTTCTCTCGTGGGCCTCTTCCCATCCCTCCTCCCACGGCACAGTCAGCTCAACTGACTAAATCCATTCATAACTAACACCCAGTGCAAACCACTTACTGATGCTATCTGCTCATTAATGGTTTGTTCCTGCATTTTGACAAAGGATTTCTGATTCAAAGCCGTGGTGGTGTGTTGTTACAGATTCGTAGTAGCTTTCAACCCAGTCTGTGAAGGCTAACAAAGAGGACAGTGTGACTTTAAGCTGCTCGATGGACATTACACTGGGCCACCAGCCCCCAGTGATCAGTCCTATGGCGACCCTATCTGTCAATGGCCATGGCCGCTGTTCACCAGACTCTCTTGAAACAAAGTGCTCTGGGGTCTTCTCCTCCCTCCAATGTTTGCCCACCACAACCTCTCTGAACCCTGCCATCCTCACATCCCTGAGGGGAACTTGGGATTTGTGATGAGGGGTGAGGTATTGGTGGGGGAGGCATTTTCAGTCCGAAGTGGTAATCGTAGGTGACCTTTGCCTGTCGAAAACATCCTGGAACTTTGATGAATGGTTTCCTCGACCATGAGATCCCTCACTCGTTTCCCCACTCTCGCAGCTGAAGGACTCCAATGCCGATAAAGACTTAAAGATTAGCTCTATTTGTCACAGGTGCATCAAAACATCAGGTTCAGAAACCGCTATCACCCTTCTACCATCAGGCTGAAGCGGAGTGGATAACCTCACTCACCTCAACTCTAAACTGATCACTGAACACAGCCTACGGACTCGATTTCAAAGATTCTACAACTCATGTTCTCACTATTATTTATTTATTATTATTGCTTGAATTTTCGATTTGCACAGTTTGTCTTTTTTATACATTGGGTTGTTTGTCAGTCTTCAGCTGTGTGTAGCTTTTCATTGATTCTATTGTATTTCTTGGTTCTACTGTGAACGCCTGCAAGAAAGTGAATCTCCGGGCACTATATGGTGACATATACACACCTCAGATAATAAGTTTACTTTCTACTTTGAAGCATATAGTGGAATGCATCACTTGCACCAACAACCAACACAGTCCGAGGATGAGACGTGCTGGGGGCAGCCTGCAAGCGTCACCCACAACTCTCTAACCCCAACCCGTACGTCTTCGGAACGTGGGAGAAAACCAGAGCATTCAGGGAAAACCCACGCGGTCACAGGGAGAACACATGAATTCCTTGCAGACAGTGGCGAAATTGTACCTGCCCCCTGCGCCAGATCGAGAACAGCTGAGACCTGAGCACCAGACCCCTGCGGCATCCGCGAGTCACGGCATAAACAGTCCATTAAATCTCACTCCTTGTTTTGTGTGTGGTGACCAGTTCCCAATCCGTGGGTCGGTATTCCCACAATTCCGCACGCTCTAACTTAATGAGCAGCTCCCGGTGGGACTCTCTTGCAAAGGTCTAAGTGTACCAGTATCGACCTCTTTACCCTTAACCTCTGCAAATCTCAGGAAGTCCAGTGGATTAGTCAGAGTTATTTATTACAATAAATCCATGCCAGTTCTGCATAGTCGTGTTGTTCCTTACAAGGAGTGCCGCGGTCTTACGGGCTACACCTATCATTTTCATTCCTGAGCAGCGTTTCCATACCAGCTCACGATGCAACCAATTAGGATATTCTCCACTGCGCAGCAACCAAAGTTTTTGGGAGTTTTTGGTGACATGTGGACAAAAGACTTGGAAAAGACTAAAAATTTTTTTTAAGAGTATTTTTTTTGTTTATTCCCTCTCAAAATGTGGAGTGCTGCCATTTACTGTCTGCCTCCAATTGCCTCCCAGTCATTTTAAAAGTTAATTGACTTAACCACATTGACAGGTCTGGAATTTCATGGGCTGTACTGGACGAGGCAGTTTCCTTTCTTAAAGATGTTCATGAACCAGGTGGAATCGGGTGGCTTTGTGGCCACCCTGACTGAGACAGCTTTGGTTCAGTTCAATTTACCGCTGTGGTAGTGGATTTGATCTGGTGTCACTGAATCATTAGGCCAGGTGTCTGGATACTGTTCCTGTGCTTAACTGTGATCCTTATTTTACATGAAGGTGGAGGGGAAGAAAGGCAGAGAGATTTAAGGAGAACATTTTGCTGTGCAAGTCCCCAGTAGTGATTGTCAGTTATTCACAACAATCACTCAGTCCAATGAAAGTTTCATAAGACCACAAGGCACAAGAAAAGCATTAGGCTATTTGGCCCATGAGGGTGGATGCAGAACTCCAACAACAAATAGAAGTACCTGACAAGAACAACGGTGAGTTGGAAAGAGATTGGAAAATGGAGGAAATTATTACAAGGATACAAAAGGAAAAGGAATTTGTTGCAAAGTGAATTATCTACATTCAGATTATAAAATGAAAACATGGAAGCAAATGAAGAAGAACTCCGAGGTCTCAGTAAACAACTGCAGGCTACGATCCAAGAAAAGGAAAACCTGAAAAAGCCGATAGACTTGGAAAAACAGCAATTTTAAAAGTATAATGTGCGATAATTACTATTCTTTAACAAGATGATTTTAGTCTTACAAGTGATGTAGATGAAATCAATGTAATTGAGGTAATGCAACTACATGAAAACATGTGACAAAATTAGGGAAGAATAGCAGTTTGTGGCATTATCTAACGTGGGCATTAAGCATTCACGAGGAATTGCAACTACAGAGTGAAGCTAATAAAGAACTGCAGGCTGAACTAGATTGTCTAAAGTAGAGAACTCCAGGACATATTTGGTTAGAACATCACAAGTCTAGCAGGTGGTGGTAATGCACTGAAAACTGGTTGCCAACCGCCATTAAACAAAAAAGAAGAAGAAGAATTCCCTTCCTTTTCCTTGCAAGCTTGCAACTCATTCTCTCTCACACTTACCCTTAGGCTTCTGTGCCACCTTGCCTCTCTAAGAGGATGATCGACAGTGGCCAGTTATCTACCAGCAAGGAAACTGAAGCTCCAACGGAAAATTACACGATGGAGGGGAGGAGGTGCAGGCTGCCCCTGGGCAGCAACAGAGGCCAGGATTGAACGGAGGTGTGAGGCATCAGCACTAACTGCTGTGCTACTCTGCCACTCCCATTGAAAGGGAGATGCACTGGAGATCGGTACTGTAGTACAGGTAGCACAGAATCGGATGAGGAGACAGGATAGTGAAAAGCCATGGAAAAATCTGGAACCATGCAGCATGAGCCTTCAACAGCTGCCTTTTCTACATCTGGAAGCACTTGGCTAGAACCACGGCCTTCAATCAGACAGGGTGGGGGCGGGGGGAGGGAATGGATAGAGACATTCCTGCATTTCCTCAGTACAGGACAGTAAGTGGTCTATTTCTGTACTCCTGTGAGATGTGCACAACTTTGCAATTCTGAAAATATCGCTCAACTCTTCAAGTACAGCCAAGTGATCAAGGGGGTTAGAAATGGCCTAGAGATTATCACCATCACTTTCCACTTCGTTATAAGCACGTCCCCAATGACCTGGCGGTGAAATTAACAACAGCAGCAAATTAAATATCAAGGCAACTGCAGAAGTACTGAGAGGAAGTGGGAGAGAGTTGGAAAGTTGAAAAACAAATTCCATTCGGAAAAGATGCTGGCAAGTGTATTGGCCAAAGGGTCAAAGCTTCCAGGTCGGCATGTCTGGAGGCTGCAGGCCAGGGGGTTGGAGGTCTGTCTGTACGTGTGAATGGGTGGGAAATGGGCTCATTTTGCTGCTGTTCTGCCAGACATGGTGGGCATCTATGTTGGCTCGGGAATCGGTAGCAAGAGTCAACGGGCTTAGGTTGTGTTGGTTGTCAATGCAAACAATACATTTCACTGCATGTTTCAATGTACATCTGATAAATCAATCAATGAATCTAATTAATTTGATTAGTCCATGCAACATTCACAGAATGATACCGAACAGGGATCTCCTGCTAATGCATTCCACGAGCACTATCCAATCCTTCAACCCAATGTTGCCTCTGACAGAATACTCAATTAGTCCCACTTCCCACCCTTTCCTGGCAACACACATCAAAGTTGCTGGTGAACGCAGCAGGTCAGGCAGCCTCTCTAGGAAAGGTACAGTCGACTTTTCGGGCCGAGACCCTTAGTCAGGACTGTAAAGTTTCTTGGCAGGACTGTAAACTTTCCTGGCAAGTTTCTTTATTACTTTTTCAAAGTGCAGGTCTAATCCCCTTTTAAAAGTTCCGACTAAACCTGCTTCTATAATCCTACCAGGAAGTTAATTCCTGCTCTTCGAAAAGAATTCACTTATCCCTTCTTGGAACTTTTTTCTGCAATGTGGTTACCTAACCTAACTAACCACCTGTCAGTAGCAACAGCTGTTGTTTCTGCTGTTACTGGATGAATGCTTTTTCCTATTTTTTTTCAGTCACTTACGTTAATGTGTTCTTTTAACTTTTTTCCTCTTGAGCCGGCACTGGACGCCAGGCAGGAGTGGGAAAAAGTACTACGTAACATTTTATTCCTGCAGGATGCTATTTTCTGTTCTGCAGGGGAAAGATTACTCTTTGCTCCTTCTGGTTAAAATGGCAGAATGTCAGGGAATGGAGGCCTCAGGGACTGATTACTACCTCCTGCTCTGTGGGAAGTGGTGGGAAATTTCAGCGAGCTGTAATTTACTCCAGATGTACTGTTCTTTATCTGACCCCATCTTCTGCCTGAAACCTCAGAACACAATGGATATTTTAAAAAGAAAAACCTCTGGAAACCCCACATTGCTAAACTCACACACCCTTACAAACACAGATCACTGGATAATTCAGCTCCCAAAAAACCGTAAGGCATAGGAACAGAATAAGGCCACTTGGCCCACAGAAGCTGTACGGCTGATTGATTTTCTCTCTCAGCCTCGTTCTCCTGCCTTCGCCGTGTAGCCTTTGACGGCCTTACTAATTGAGAATCAATCAGCCTCTGCTTTAAATGGGGAGGGGGGGATCTCATTGGAACCCATTGAATATTGAAAGGACTAGATATGGTGGATATGGAGAGGATATTTCGAATATTGAAGGAGTACAAGGGCAGAATGCCTTTACAACAGAGATGAGTAATTTCTTCGGCTAGAGAGCAGTGAATCTGTGGAATTCATTGCCACAGATGGCTGCGGAAGCCAAATCATTGGGTATATCTTACAGTCTTACGGCTTAAATATACTAAATGACTTGGCCTCCACAGCCACATGTGGCAGTGAGTTCCAGATTCACGGCTCTCTGGCGAAAGAAGTTCGTCCTCATCTCCAGTCCATTCACTGCATTGCCTCTCCTCTCCATACCTCCCACGGATCTATAAAACTCTGAGATCACCGCATCCCTCCAAATCCTCGCCTCTTTCTCAGCCCTAAATTTAATAACTGCTGTGTACATACATCTATTGATGCTTCTGGACACATCTTCAGTGATGTTCCTGGAATCATCGGGTGTTTCGGGTCTTTCAACATCATACACCCTCCTGCAGGTGACCCAGCCGGGGCTGATCAGACCCCAGCTTGTGTCCAGATGGCTAGCTACTTATGACTCCATGGCTCCCCTCTTTTGAGCCACAGCCATCTTGAGGCCCTCTCTGCCGCATTGGTGGTACTGTGGATGGCTCGCCTCTTCCTCTCTCCCTCGATGCCCAGAATGCTGAAGGCTCTAACTAAAGAACGGGCTATGAATCCCCCTACAACCCATCATCTTGCAGCATCGATTACTGACACTCCAGATTCTAGAATCCCTCCCAAAACATCAATAATCCATCAATAATCCCCTGTGATACTCAGTGCCATTATTTATTTATTTAAATCACTGTACACTGTTACTGTAGTTTTAAAAAGCCTATAAAATGCATGCTGTTGCTTTTGTTTAGAAGTGGGCTGACTCCTGCTCATAGAACATAGAACAATACAGCCCAGTACAGGCCCTTCAGCCCAAGATGTTGTGCTGTCCTTTTAACCTACTCTAAAATCAATCTAACCTATAGTCCTCCATTTTGCTATCACCCATGTGTCAATCTAAGAGCTTCTTAAATACCTCTAAAGTATCTGCCTCTCCCACCACCCCAGGATGTTTCATGCACCTACCAGGCTCTGTGTAAAAACACTTAGCCCCTGACATACTCCCTATGCTTTTCTCCCATCACCTTAAAATTATGTGTCACCCCCCCCCGCTTCCCGGCTACAGCCATAGTTGCCCTAGGAAAGAGCCTCTGACTATCCACTCGATGGATGCTTCTTACGCTCCTACTGTCATATGCCATAGAGCTTGGAAGCTGTTCCTCGGCCATATGACATGGGAGCAGAATTAGGTCATTCAGCCCATCGAGCCTCCTCCACCATTCCATCGTAGCTGATTTATTATCCCTCTCAACCCATTCTCCTGCCTTCTCCCTCTAACCTTTGACACCCTTAGGAGCAGAATTATCTGCAGCTTAATGTGAAAAAGACTAAGGCACCGGTGACCCCTGTTTCCATCCAGCGGGTCAGTGTGGACATGGTGGAGGATTACAAATACCTGGGGATATGAACTGACAATAAACTGGACTGGTCAAAGAACACTGAGGCTGTCTACAAGAAGGGTCAAAGCTGTCTCTATTTCCTGAGGAGACTGAGGTCCTTTAACATCAGTCGGACGATGCTGAGGATGTTCTACAAGTCTGTGGTGGCCAGTACTATCATGTTTGCTGTTGTGTGCTGGGGCAGCAGGCTGAGGGTAGCAGACACCATCAGAATCAACAAACTCATTCGTAAGGCCAGTGATGTTGTGGGGATGGAACTGGACTCTCTGACGGTGGTGTCTGAAGAGAGGATGCTGTCCAAGTTGCATGCCATCTTGGACAATGTCTCCCATCCACTACATAATGGACTGGTTGGTCACAGGAGTACATTCAGCCAGAGACTCATTCCACCGAGATGCAACACAAAGCGTCATAGGAAGTCATTCCTGCTTGTGGCCATCAAACTTTACAACTCCTCCCTTGGAGGGTCAGACACCCTGAGCCAATAGGCTGGTCCTGGACTTATTTCCTGGCATAATTTACATATTACTATTTAATTATTTATGGTTTTATTACTATTTAATTATTTTTGGTGCAACTGTAACGAAAACCAATTTCCCTCAGGATCAATGAAGTATGACTATGACTAATTAATTGGTAACCTATCAATCTTCACTTTAAATAACCTGGTCTCCACAGGTGTCTATGCCAATGAATTTCACAGATTCACCACCCTCTGGTCCTAGACTCACTCTCTCTCTATTGGAAACCTCATCTCCATGTTCACTCCATCTATATCTTTCAATATCTGATAGGTTTCAATGAGGTCCCACCCTCCCTCATTAGTATGGACCATCACGCCATGTTAAGCACAAAGCACCCATTTACACTAATCCTACACAAGTTCATATTTATTGTATACCCAACCCCTATCATCAGCCTGTAGATTCTAACACACGCATGCACGTGGCAATTTACAGAGGCAATTTAACCTTCCAATCCTCTCGCCTCTGCAAAATGGGTGGGAATCAGAGCACCATGCAGTCACATGAGGGAGAATGTGCAAAACAGCTTTGGGCCCCATATCCAAGAAAGGATGTGATGGCACTGGACAGGCATCTGACAAGATTTAGAGAATGATCCCGGATCGTCAGGGTTAACATATGAGGAGCATTTCATGATTCTGGGCCTGGAATCGCTGGAGTTTAGAATGGTGGCAGGGGGGAGCTCATTAAAACCGACCGAATACTGAAAGGCCGAGGTAGAGAGGAGAGGATGTTTCCAATAGTGGGAGAGTCTAGAACCAGAAAGCAGAGCCTCAGAATACAGGGCCATCCCTTTAGAACGGAGATGAGGAGGAAGTTCTTTAGTCCGAGGGTGCTGAAGGAGAAGGCAGGAGAATGGGGGTTGAGAGGGAGAATAAGTCAACCATGATCAAATGTCCGAATAGACTCGATTGGCCAAACGGCCAAATTCTGCTCCTGTGTCTTCTCGTGTTATTTATTTATTTGGTGATACAGTACGGAATAGGTCCTCCTAGCCCTTCGAGTCACACTGCCAGCAACCCACCCATTTACCCCTAATCACAGGTCAATTTAGAATGAGCAATTAACCTACTAACCGGCATGCTGTTGGTTTGTGGGCGGAAACCGGAGCAAATCATGCATTCCACGGGAACGACACACAAACCCGTCACAGAGGATGCCAGGATTAACTCCAACGTTCAGCGCCGCACTAACCACCTTGCAACCATGACACGTGTTACGGCCCTCCCATTTGCTCCTGCTCCAACTGGTACTCCAGCTCCCACACGCTGTTCAAGGAAATCACTTCTACATGCCTTTGCTAGAGTGTGGAGCCCCCAGAAGCACTGATCACACCTGGGCTCCAATCATGAATATTACAGAGTCGAGGGGGGGCGGTGTTTGCGGCAGAAAAGAAGCCCGAACCAGGAAAATGAGGGGTGGAGGGGTATGGCCACAACTCAGGAAATGGTGGGTGAGGATGGTTTGAGCCAGTGTTGGAGACAAGAACGGCGGCTGCTATCACAGGGATTTTGGCAACTGGAAAGCAAGGGGAGAAGGCCGCAGAAAGCTGCCTTAAGGCAGTCCCACACCCCTCATAGCTCTGAAGAAATTGATCTCCTCATGGAAGCCATCCCACTAGGCCGTGTTGCAGCGAACAAAATTAACAACGGACTGCTACCATTCTCACCTCTCGGTTTAAATTCGCAAAGCAAGCACCCTGCCATCCGTGCCTTAATACCCAGCTCAAGAGAAAATGGAATTGTCAAGCACTGGGGAGAACGGTATCCTAACCCCGCTTGTTAATCACTCCCACCGATCCCCTGCCACTGGTGGTGGTGGGCCGAGAGCTCAGCCCAGGTATGCCTCTTCCTGACACGGATTGGGGGCGGGGGAGAGGGTTCTGTGAAATATGAAGTATCCCAGTTCCCGGCATCAACCCCTCTCGAAGCGACAGGCAAAATATTCATTCACACATACCATTACCAACGCACAGCCCTAATACGGTGAAACGCAAGACACAGTGTCCCCAAATACAGCAGACACAGACACTGAAACACTGACCCTCACAGAGTTCAAAGTAAATTCATTATCAGAGTATGCATACTTCACCAAATACTGTCCCTGAGATCCATTTTCTTGCAGGCATTCACAGTAGAACCAATGAACAGAACAAGATGAAACACTACTCACAAAGACTGACAAACAACCAATGTGCAAAAGACAAACTGTGCAAATACAAAATAAAACAAACAAACAAACAAATAAATAAATACTAAGAAGACAAGGTGTAGAGACCTTGAAAGTGAGTCCATAGTTCAGTGTTGAGGTGAGTAAAGTTATCCACACTGGTTCAGGAACCTGATGGTTGAGGGGTAATAACAGTTCCTGAACCCGGTGGTCTGGGCTCTACCTGTAGCTCCTGTACCCCCTTCCCAATGGCAACAGCGAGAAGAAGGTATGGCCTGGATGTCTTTACGAACAGCACACACACAGCAGGACCACCCAGGATAAATTTCAATCGCCCTCCAAAACAGTTATAAAAGGATCTTGATAAAAATCCAACTCTTCATTCAGAATTATTTGCTTCCTCTCTAGTGGCTGATGCTTGTCCAAGTTTCTGCCATGACTCAAGCCCATTACGTGGCACAGACTTCCTTGATAACTTGGGATAGGAGGAGCGTCCATCCTGGATGTTTTTGGAAATGGGGAGGTGTGAGTGAGTAAGTGAAATATATGCACAGTGACAATATCTTCCTTCAAGTACCATGACTGGAAATTTTTCCCTCTCACCCAATATGCCAATACCTGTTGTTATTTTTATCATCTGCCTTTCACTGATTAAAACGTTAAAACAACTTAACATTTTTACAAACACGAGATTCTGAAGATGCCAGAAATCTTCAGCAACACACACAAAATACAGGAGCAACTCAGCAGGTCAGACAGCATTTATGGAGTGGAACAAACAGTTTATGTTTCGGGCCATGACCCTTCATCAGGACTGAGTCATCTGATTGTTTTCCTCTGTAGATGCTGCCTCCTCCAGCATTTCAAGATTTCTAGCATCTGTAGAGTATCTTGTGCTTTTTTTTTTCCCCCTGAATCACTGCTGTAGGAAGAGCAGCGGCCAATGTATGCATGGCATGGTAAAAATCCCACAAACTGCAGTACGTTGCTGAGCAACACTCCAGTTTGATAACGGGAGACTGTTTTAGTCGATAGCTGTTACTCAGACTTCGGGGAACCAGATGTCCCGATGGTCCACCTCCGAGCGAGTGAGAGAGGACAGCCAGCCTCAGGCTTTTCAGTCCAACTGACGCATCCACATCTGAGGCACTTAATTGGGAAGGTTGCCAAGGAGACAACCCAGAGATGTTTGGCCACACGCTCTGACTGGTTTGTGTACACATCATTAGGATTCTAAGGCCTACTGGTCTACAACAAATAGATTCAGGTGGACATGTGCAGGGCCTGGATTGAACACTGGTCTTCCAGAATTCCCAGGAAATTCTGTATTTTTCTCATAGTATGAGGCCGTTGTGCTGCTCTTGAGGAACCACAGAGCCTAAACCAAGCCTTTAGCCCACAGAAATCTCACATCGTTCCTGACCTAATCCTTTCAGTAGACCACCTAGCAACAGCTCAATGTCGTCCCGTGAAGTACTCTGCACCTCCACCCTCTCTAAAGCCAATGCATGCACAGCGGCTACCAAAACAAGCAAGTCCACAGCCACATGGCCAACCCTAACAAAGGCTTGGCCAACCGATGGATGGGATAGGAATAGAGTCAAACCACAAAATTCCAGATGGATTTTGGCAAAAGACGCCAGTGTTTTACAAGGACTTCAGACTTACTGAGTGTTGACAATACGAGGGATGATTGATAACTTCATGGCCTAGGGTAGAAGGAGTCAATTTTAGAAAACCTAGCACATTTATTTTTCAACATAGCTCCCTCCTACATTTACACACTTAGTTCAGCGGTCGTGGAACATATGAATCCCTTCTTTCTGGAGGTCCAAGAAGTGGGCTTCTTGGACCTCCAGAAAGTGGCCCACAGCAGGGATGATTGATAAGTTCATGGCCTAAGGTAGAAGGAGATGAGTTATTAACTTCAAACGTTTTGCATAATTACTCAAGAAGTTGAACTGCAAGTGCATGTAACGAGAGCTGTATACCTTATCTCCTTCTACCTTAGGCCACGAACTTATCAATCACCCCTTGTAATGCAGCCAATACACTGACCTCTAATCCACGAGGAAAATTTTGCTCCCATTCCTCAACAAACACATCAACAGACATTCCCGCCAAAATGGTCACTCTCCCACTAAGACTTTACCAGCCCACCCCACCCCCCAATTTTCCCTGAGAAACAGCTAGGATTTCACCCAGCTCCCACCTGAACCATCAGCCAACCTTCCCTCACCCCTCCAAAGCAACAAGCTGACCAGCCTCCCTGCCCAGACCATGAGGCAGCCCCTCCTTGGCCAGAATCATTCAGCCTTCCCATCCTCAAAGCTCCCATCCTGAGCAACCAGCCCCCTCTTCCCTAAAACCACCTCATGTTTCCAGGAAATTGACCCCCTATCCCCATCAAAAAGGGTCAGGCAATCCAGCAGGGCTGAGGAAAACCTCGCCACCTTCTCTTGGGATTCACGCTGGTGTGATAAAGTGGGGGTTCACATGGCCAAATAGCTCACCCGAAGTCCAGCCTTGCATCATTACAGCTGTTGCAACATGGCTCGGCCTCTGCTCTCCCACACTCCCAAATGAAGTCACACGTTGCAGTCAATGAGAGGGAGGGGGCTGGCAGAAGAAGGGTGGTCAAACAACACTGTTGCCCATTGACGAGAAGCTCTACAATAGCTGCCACTGGCCTCATGCACTCCAGCTCGCTTGTCATTTCCGGAACAAAACTCATACTTAGATCAGTCCCTCTCACTAGCACTCAACTACCAACAGAGAAAAAAAAATTGTGGAGAGAGATACAATAAGGAAAACAGATACAGGAGGTCATTTTTCTTTTAAAGTCAGTCAGGCTGTGGGCAGCACTGGCAGAGCCAATATGTGTTGTCTATTGCAAGATGCCATCTCCCCAGTCAACAAGCATGGGCCATGCAGACTACCTGGGTCGGCATACCCAGAGACTGGAGGATTGATGGCAGCAAGCTTGAGAGCCGAGGACTGGAGATCGGAGGCCCAGAGGCTGCCTGCCCTGGGCTCAGAGGCCTGCTCGTGAGTGAGAGTGGGTGGGTGTTAGGGTAAGAATGGGAACAACAGGAATTCTGCAGATGCTGGAAATTCAAGCAACACACATAAAAGTTGCTGGTGAACGCAGCAGACCAGGCAGCATCTCTAGGAAGAGGTGCAGTCGACGTTTCAGGCCAAGACCCTTCGTCAGGACTAACTGAAGGAAGAGTGAGTAAGGGATTTGAAAGTTGGAGGGGGAGGGGGAGATCCAAAATGATAGGAGAAGACAGGGGGGGAAGGGATGGAGCCAAGAGCATCTCACTGTTTCGATGATTCCATATATACCCGACTAAGAAAGCTAACCTTTACTCTGTAACTGTAGGTAATGCCTCTATCGCAAGAGTTCTAGCTCCAGCAGTCTAACCTTGATTCTCCAGGGAATCCAGTGCCCTAGGGGGATGTGACTCCACCGAGAGCCAGCAGAGACTGGATGGGCTGAGCGACTTCCGTTTTACAATACAAGGAGGTATGAATACGAACATTTACATCGTCCCTCGAACAAGCCACGCTGCGCCGATGGGCAATTAACACTGGCCTCGTCAGTGACCTCTACGTCCTGTGAATCGGTTTAAACAAAAACCACCACTTCAGCCTGTTTTTCTTAATAAGTCTAGTGTCTCATTGTAAATTATGTCTATTCAGCGTTGAGTCTTATTCACGGGAACTGCAATTACAATTGCACTGCCAGTATCCCACCCAGTAAGATCAATTTCCCCCGGGGTGACTAAGAGAAAAGAAAACTGGTGAATGGAGAGAGAGAGAGACTGCCCCTTCCAACATAGTTTTCAGCTGTACACAAGTAGAGCAGACTTTTTTTTTGGGAAAGACTAGTGTTGTAAAGGTGAAGTGCCAGCACTCCTATGGGATTGCAAAGAAACCACTTGGTATGGGATTGCAAAACAAATGGTGCAGTCTAGCTTTAATTACCGGTAAATAAAAAGAGAGAAACATAACTATGTCGCAAAATGTGCAGGTCAAACAAGGCTCAAGGGGGTCACCCAGCTCAGGCTTGGTGAATTCCTACAGGTTAGATCACGACCTCTCACCTCAACTTGTTCCACCCCGACACTTGCAATATTGGTCTGTCCTTCTGACAGAGGCTAAGGGATAAATTAAACTAGGCTGCCTTGGTTTTAACCCAACTGACAAGTAACTGCAGGACATAGGACTGAAAAAGAAAGGGAAAAGTAAAAAGGACTCTGTTGGAACAATATGTCAACATATTCAAATCTAACACTTGGAAGGCAACAGGAATCTTGAATAAATATAGGCTGTTAATGCACAAGTTCCAAATGCTGGAGATGATTCAGTCGGGTACAAGTAAATAGGCACTACCATTTCCGCAGGCTAAGACCCTTTCCTCACACACAAAATGTGGAGGAACTCAGCAAGTCAGGCAACATCTGTGGAGGGGAATGAACAGCCAACAATTCAGGCCCTCCACCCTTCATTGGGACTGGCAAAGGACGGGGACAGAAGTCAGAATAAGAAGGTGAGGGGAGGGGGAGGATGTCAAGCTAGCAGGGGATAGCTGAGGCCAGGTGAGAGGGAAGGCTGGTGGGTAGGGGAGGAAGGGATGAAGTAAGAAGCTTGAAGGTGATAAACAGAAAAGGTAAAGGGCTGAAGAGAAATGAATCTGACAGGAGAGGAGGATGGAACATGGGAGAAAGGAAAGATGCAGCTCTTATGGGCTCACATATGTTGTACACACACGCCGATCCTTTGTACAATAACATGCCTGTCAAAATGAAATAGTGGTCAATAATAGTCTTGCCTCAAAAACTTATTTTGAAGCTTGTTTATTCTTTTGCCATCGATTTTGTCCATTCCCTTCCTGCTCCCTTAAAAATAACAACTTTAGGGCCTGGAAAGTGTTATTAATCAGAGCTGCACCCCACCCACACACTGCACACCCATCCTCCCGACAGATAAAAACTACCCGCCTGGATAGGATGAATCCCAACAGCATTGAGAGAGAAAACACACCAGGGGCTGAGGTCTTGGGCGCGGTGGGCAACCGGATTTTATTTAGACCAACACACAACCCTGCTTTCCATTAAGTAACTACTGTCTTCAAATCTGTTTCAGGTAAATGAGAATAATAAAGACAAGTGAGAGATAGGGAAATAGAAGAGAGACAGAGAGAAGTGTGGGGCAGAACAAAATAGGAAGGAAGAAGTTAAAATTCCAGCTTTACACAAACTCAGGATTTCCGAAATGCAACAAGGTACTCTGCCCTTCACAGTAATTTGTGGACGTACACTGACACTGGGCTATACTCCACTAGGGGTTTGAGGAGATTTGGTATGTCACCGGTAACTGGCAAATTTCTACAGATGTACGGTGGAAAGCATTCTGACTGCCTGTATCACTGTCTGGTGCGTAGGCTCCAGAGGCCAGGATCACAAATTTGCAGCCTCATCCAGCTCCATCACAAGCTCAATCCTCCCCGGCATCGAGGGCATCTTCAAGAGATGGTCCGTCAAGAAAGCAGCATCCATTGTTAAGGACCCCCACCATCCGAGCCACGCCCTGTTCTCGTTACACCATCAGGAGGTAGTACGGGAGTCTAAAGATCTACACTCAGTGATTCAGGAACAGCTTCTTCCCCTCCGCCATCAGATCCCTGAACAGCTGCCATTCTTCCTTTGAACTATTTATTGATTAAGAGTAATTTTTATGCATTGCACTGTACTGCAGCCACAAAACACCAGATTTTACAGCACATTATTAGTGATAATGAACCTGATTCTAATTCTGCAGTGCTCTGGTTCCCTCCAGCCGAAAGACCTGTTGGCTGCTGTGTTACCTGCCCACTGTGAATCACCCGTAGTGTGTAGATGAGAGGTAGAAGCTGAGAGGAATTGATGGGAATCTAAGAAGAATTAATGAGTGAAGAATGAGTATTTTTGGTTGTTCGATAGTTTGCACAAGCTCAGTAAGCCAAAGGGCCTGAATGGCAGCTCAGGGCAGGAAGTGGAACAGTTATATCAGCCACGCGAAGCAGGGTCACATCCATCTCTTTCTCAAGGCTCAAGGCTGTTGAACACCTAGGATCTACAAAGTCTCACTGCGGAGAAAGAGTTCAGACACTGTGCGAAACAGAAGTTTGAAGTAATCATAAAGAGATAAACGTCTTTGAGTATCTTGGCTGAGAGCGCCTTTTAAATCTCCACTTCCACAAAGCCGGCCAGTAGATTGAAAATTCCCAGCCCACGCAGAAACAGGAAGCAATCATCATGGCAAGATGCTTTTAGTTACTGCTCTGAACTTTAACGACATTATGTCAAGCCTCCTACTCAGGAATCCGACGATTCAGCCTAGCTACTCCATGTGAGTGTTTGTATTCCTCACAAGCCTCCACTCATCCCATAAGCAGCAAACAAAGCAAATGAATTCAGCAGTTACACAAAAACCAAGCCCAAAGAAACCAAACGTATCAGTGACCACAACGCATAAGAGGTCAGTTCTGGAAAGTGTTGCTGAGGTAAGAGGCGAGCCATGACACTAACGAGTGTAGGAGCAGACCCGAAGGGCTAATTGGTCTTTTCCTCCTTCCATTCCATGATACACACAGTGACCACTTTACACCTACTTGTTAATGCAAACATCTAATCAGCCAATCATGAGACAGGAGCTCAATGCATAAAAGCATGCAGACGTGGTCAAGAGTTTCAACTGTTGTTCAGACCAAACATCAGAATGGGGAAGAAATGTGATCTCAGTGACTTTGACTGTGGAATGATTGTTGGTGTCAGATGGGGTGGTTTGAGTATTTCAGTAATCACAGACCTCCTGGGATTTTCATGGACAAGATCTAGAGTCTACAGAGGATGGTGTGAGAAACAAAAAAAGATCCAGTTCTGTGGATGAAAACACCTTGTTAATGGCAGAGGTCAGAGGAGAATAGTCAGGAAGGCGACAGTAACTCAAATAACCACGCCTTACAACAGTGGTGTGCATCTCTGAATGCACAGCACGCCAAACCTAGGATGGGTTAAAGAAGCTGAAGTCCTTGAACATACGCTCAGTGTCACAACAGCCCCTAAAGCTTACAGAGAATAGTGCGAGAAACAAAAGAGCATCCAGTGAGCGGCACCAAAAATGAATCGTTAGTGAGTGAGGTCAGAGGAGAATGGCCACTGAGTATATATTCTTGCTTGACAAATAAAGAGTGGAAATATGGCCGTGCATTACCCCTCCCCCCGCCCCGCAAATCATGGCATCCGTGAACCATGATCAATAAACAAATGGTCATGATGTCAGTTCAGTTTACAACCATCAGGCCCTCGGGTGAAGCCATCCATGTCGTCTTATAAAACGCCTGGAGCCAGTCAGAAGAGAGAACACTTCCTTCATTTTGTTCAGCAACTGAAGATGTAAGTAACACGAGTAAAACCCTCCCCACAAAGTCGTCCATTGTGAAGCCCAATGTGGACAAAGACACTGACTGTTTGCAAACTTTTATTTACAACTTGAATTATGTTGCAACCCCGGATCACGGTTCTGCGGTGAGAAAAGCAGGTGGCCGCTTCACCCGCGTGGAAAACCTGCACATTTTGTTCACAATCCTCTAAAGATTAATATTCCTAACAACAAAAGTGTTTCCACATTTCCACAGCCTGCCACACCTGTCGACATTCCTAAGTGCACTTCAGCCAATGAGGTGTGGTCACTATTATGTCATACGGCCAAAAATCCATAGGAGGGGAATTAGGCCACTGTAGAAAACTTTCAACATTTGATAGGTTTCAACGAGACCCCCCCCCCCATTCTTCTAAACTCCAGCAAGCACAGGCCCAGAGCCATCAAAAGCTGCTCACATGATAACCCTTTAATTACCAAGATCATTCTTCTGAACCTCCTCTGGATCCTCTTCGATGCCAGCACAGCCTGCCTTAGAGAAGGGGCTCGGAATACTCCGAGTGCAGTCTGATCAATGCCTTTACAAAGCCTCAGCATCACATCTTAGCTTCTACCTTCTATTCTAGCCATCTCAAAGGGCCTGTTCCATCCTACGCTTTCACTCTGCATGACTCTGAAAATAGGGATACCTGCTAAATGTCACTTTCTTTAGATGATCTCTGGTAGTAACAGATTAAACAAGATTCAGTAAAAGCCAGCAGAAGTAAACACACCAGAAGCAGCGGAAAGGACTATCCAGAAAGTAAAACAGAGCTCGTCTCAATGAACTGGAGCAGACAATAGACTTTCCCACAACACAGTTCTGCTGACATGTGAAAAATCTTGAAACCTTGCACAACATCTCGTGCCTGAGTCCAACACTGATTCTGCTTGCTGAACTTTTGCATAAACATTTGCAACATGTTGACAGATGATGAGCCGAGGTTGCTTTTTACACACAGGGATTACGCAACATCAAAACATGATCTAATCATGAGTCAAAAGGGCAGCAAATTTAACCATTCCATTTCCACGTGTTCTCAGTTAAAAGGACTCGGGCTTTTGCAATGGTGTCAGATGATGAATGCGTTTAGCACCCAATCAAGTTTAGTCATAATTGTAACGTAGGGAACAGCCCAGCTAATTTGCACACGGCAAGTACCCACGAGCGTCACTGTAATTAACACCAGATATCTGCTTGAGAGATGTCAGATAGGGGATAATCTCCAGGACCACAAGACCAGAAAGCACAGGAGCAGAAAGAAACAGGCCACTCAGCCCAATAAGTCTGCTTCACCACTCCATCCTGGTTGATTATTTTTCCACTCTCAACTCCATCCCCATACCTTCTCCCTGTAACATTTGAAGCCCTTGCTATTAAAGACCTATCAACCTCTACTTTAAAGACTTGTCCTTCACAGATGTCTGTGGAATGAATTCCACAGATTTACTAACCTTTGGCTAAAGAACTTCCTCCTCATCTCTGTCCTACAGGGATGTCCTTGTGCTCGGACGTCCTGGTCCTAGACTCCTCCGCTATTGGAAACATCTTCTCCGTGTCCACTCTACCTCGGTCTTTCAATATTCAATAAGTTTCAATGAGATCCCCCTAAAATCGTGAATACAGGCCCAGAACCATCAAACGTACCTGCGGTAAACCATGTATATATGTTGTAACTTGGTTACCTGTCTGGACACACCCCTCTGCTGACTGCCCCTGTGGCTCCTCCCACAGAATCCTGTATAAAGGTGTTTGCCTTGCCCCTCCCCCTCAGTTCGAGGGCAGACACTCACCGTGGAGGTTGTATTGTACAGCGAATAAAAGCCTTTCAGTATTTTACCAAACCTCAGTCTTTTGGAGTAATTGAAGGTGCTTCAGTACCTCAAACATTAACCCCTTCATTCCCAGGATCACTTTCGTGAACCTTCTCTGGATTCTCTCCAATGATAGTACATCCTTTCTCAGGCACCCGCTCTCCATAGGAACAGTGTCCTGGGGTCCTTCACGCTCAGTTGAAAGGGCAAATGGGATTGTGGCTTATGGTCAAATCTTAAAGATGACCTCTGAGAGTGGAGCACTGCCCTGATGCAGCACCAAGGACTAAGCAATCGATCAGAAAGCCAATGTATTTTACATGACCCACCCAGCAGTCAGAACGAATTCTTTACATTCTCCCCCATCAAAGATAAATGCCCCACAAAGATAAATGCCCCACGTTGAGGCAAGTCACTCGACGCTGGGATATCTCCGGAGTTACAGAAAGGGAGAGGATCCCAGCCGAACAGCCTCTTCACGTCTTGGGCAAAATGGAGCAGCTGATGTACCCCTCACCATGAGCACATTACACACCATATGCATCCTTCATCTAAAATTATCTAATAATTCTCATGTGCAAAGCGGCTATTGGGATTTGATTACTGCCACTATAGGACATGGGCCGTGTTTTGGAAAATAGATACTCTTAAGTAGAAGGTTCCAGGAAGGACTTGGGTGGCGTGCTTTGAATATGGGATTGAGCGGGAAAATAATTATTCAATGGTAGTATAGAATTGATGGGCCAAATGGCCTAATTCTATGTGTTATAACATTATAACATTATTGCACTGATTGGCTCTTTTTTTTTATCATTTTCTCTTGAGGAACTGGAAACATCACACTTTGGTATGGAAACACCAATGCTCTCGAATGGAAAGGCCTACAAAAATTAGAGGATACAGTAAACCCCTCCCCATCATTGAGCACATCCACATGGAGTGCTGTCGCAGGAAAGCAGTATTCATCAACAGGGACCTGCTCTCTTCTCACTGCCGCCATTAAAAAGGAGATACGGGAGCTTCAGGACCAACACCAGCAGGTTCAGGAAGTTATTACCCCTCAACCATCAAGCTCTCGAACCAGAAAGGACAACTTGACTCACCCCAACACTGAATTATTCCCACAAGTATGGACTCAGTCAAGGATTCTTCATCTCATGTTCTCAATACTTATTGCTTATCTACTTATGTTTTTCATTGGTTGCTTTCCCACCTTTAATGTGGCCTTTCATTGATTTTATTATGTTCCTTTATAGTTACACACATCAAAGTTGCTGGTGAACGCAGCAGGCCAGGCAGCATCTGTAGGAAGAGGTACAGTCGACGTTTCAGGCCGAGACCCTTCGTCAGGACTAACTGAAGGAAGAGTTATTGTGATTGTCCTCAAAAGAATAGACTGCGGGGTTGTATATGGTGACTTACATGTACTTTGGTCATAACTTTTCTTTAAACTTTGAG